>NC_059138.1:24880804-26138267 GCF_020740605.2 Lemur catta
AAGCTTTCAGACTCCACTGCAAACTACCTCCTCTCCAGGGGAAAAGGCTTTTAAGCAATTTGAAGCCTTTTGTAGGTTATATTTGTATGGGTTATATTTTCATATATAACAAGTCAGTAAACATTATCTAATTTTTTAGGTATTACACAAATGTGGTTATGTCCTTTTATACTGTGATTTTCAAGGACATGATTCCTTTTTGAATTAAACTAAGTGATGTGTAACAGCCATAGTGCTGAAGCAGTGTTTTCGTGTTAGTGAGAGTACCTGTTCCCCTGGGTCAGTTCAGCATTCCCTTTATAACAAACACTTACGAACACTGTAACCTTAAGTGCTTTTCTATAGAATCTTTTACTCTCTGCAGGTACTTGAAGCTAAATTGTCTATCACTGTTTATGCATACTCTTTATCTGCATCAATAATAAGCATTAGCCCTGAAGTTGCTCATGAAGTCTGTCTTGCTCTTGAGTGTGTGCAGCATACCTCGTTCTGGCACCGTTACACAGCATGATGGCTCGTGTGCTGTTTGGTGATGTTCTATAACAAACATGGATGGTATCTTCATCTTGACACCTCCGTGGCTCAAGTTTCTTTCTGCTGCTTGTTATGTTTATATGCTTCCTCTCCCCTGACTTTTTCATTATTATATGCTGTGAGTAGAGCACAGGTGAAGGCAAGACCTTCCTTTCTGGCAGCTCCTAGGATTTTGCTGCAGGAGTTACTGTGGCTCCAGCCTGTTGGTGTTGACTGATTGGAGCAGGCTCTCTGAAGAAAACATGTGGCAGGAGTTTTCTACCAGTGTGACTCCCCACAGCACAAGGAGCCCCTGGGGCTTTGCCTTGGGCTCCAGATAAGAGAATGTTTGCAAAGCACTGAAACCATGGAACAGGATGTGCCTTCCACCTCTTCTCTTGGCCTGGCTTCTACCACATCCCCTTTTTCTCTCCTGCCTCCCCTCCCCCGTCATCGCTACCACCCCTACAGCCTAATTTCTCTGAGAGGGATTTGATATGAATAGTGGGATCATACAGAACAATATATGCATAGCTTCAAGATTTTAATTGAACACAGTTATATACATACATGTACACTCATTTGGGAATCTTTTGATGTAGTGGTATATTTGTCAGGATCTAGTCAGGAAAACAACCATCACCAAGTGATTCAATAGAGAGAATTTAATGTAGGGAACTAATTACAAAAAGTATTGAAAAAGCCAAAAGAGCAAATGGGGATCTGTTACGTAATGCAGAGGTTACCAGCTGCAGCAAGCCATTGGGCCAGAGGGACAAAGGGAGGAGTTGATGTTACCAGAGCCAGGAGGGAGCTGCCTGGTGGGAACTCAGCCAGAGCTGAGGTGCTGCTTGGAGAGAGCAGAGCCCAGGATCCAGGGCTCCCTGGTGGTAACTGGAGCCAGGGAGGGGGACCACCCACAGGGAGCTGGAATAATGGAGGAGATGTGGCTTCTTCTGGAGATGCCACATGAAGCAGAGGAGGTAAAGAGGGAAACACTCTATCATTTCCTCTCCTCATCTGTGTTTCTCCTTCTGGTCTCTCAATTAGCCTACTGAAATTTGAAGCCAGCTTTCGAGGACTGTAGTTTGCAGGGTTCATCCGTGTGAAGTGGAAGGCAGGCGAATGCATGGGAGACCAAACAGGCAAAGGACTGGCGCGAAGGCCGAGGCCTTTTCCTTAAGGACGGGTTATTTTCCTAGCATAATCCACATCACTAATGCACTTTCTATCATTTCCATTTTAGATTCTTTATAATGGAATTTTTGGAGTGACAACTGCAAAGCAGGCACATGCAGGATTTTACAGTAGCCTCCTAAATTTGTTTTCATTTGAAGACTAAGAGAAATGCGATCTAAACTTAGTCTCCTTACTAAGCTTATATAGAAAACAACTCAGAAATTTGCGTTTCTATCAGTGACTCATGTAAACAGGTTAGTTGCCCACTATTTTTCACAAGCAGAAATCTAATCGACAAAAATTTGTTTAGCAAATTTTTAAAAGTTTTTTTTGCAATGCTGGAGCACTCTGAAGCTCTCTTCAGTCTGAAAACTGTAGATGCAGAGGGTTGAAAGGTTAAGTAATTATTTGTTAACCTGCCTGGGACTTTGGACAGCAGGTTTCATGCTTTTGCATCGAAACTCTTAATAGAACGTGAAAAGCTGTTCCGGGATACTTTGGGAGCATTCTTTTTCTTTGTGGAGTCTTCAGAACAATAGCTTTTGTTACTGGCCAGGTGCAGGTCTGTTCTGCCCATGTGCAGCAGATTAATCACTGTGACCCGGGTTTTGCAAAAGTTAAAAGATTTAATCACAAGGCTGCCAAGTGAGGAGGCAACACCTCTCAAATCTGCCTCCCTGAAGATAAGGCTTAGGGATATTTACAGGCAGTCGGGTGGTCTAGGGCATGGGAAAAAGTGATTGGCAGTGGGGAAGAGTGAAGTAACAGGTTTATTCTGCGCAAGCGAAGTCAGTGTTCAGAGCATTTCATAGGACATATGTACAGAAAATGGTGGTGTTAGTGTGATCTGAGGGTGGAGTTTTTGGCCTTCTGACTTCAAAAGGCCATCTTTTGGGCACTTGCATCAGGCCCAGTTGAAGGATCAGCGGTCTTAACTGGTTTGAAGTGGACAGGAGCTGGCCCAAGTTCCTGAAAAACAACTGAAGCAACAATTACCGTGGTGACTTACGAATCTTATCTATAAAGTAGCCAGGGAAGGTTAAGTTCCAGCATTTAGGGTGTATGGACTTCAGCTTCATGGAAAAAGAAAAAAATGATGAAAAGCAAGAAACTAAGAGCAAGCAGGGCAGGCAGACATGATCAAATTTAGTTTCACTTTTGTGTGTAAATCACCAGGTTTCCTAGATGTGGTTTCTGTCTCTTTCCCACTGCCCTTATCTGCATGAGTTGCTTGAAGCTGCTTTGGTGTCTGAAACTCTTGGGGAAAAAGTCAGATAGATCATTGCATTTTACACACATGCAAAATATTAATACAGTCCAATAACTTGGAATTATTTATCATAACCTGGGGTGACCCCTGAATGAGAGAATGAAACAAAATATAGTGGGGAGAAAAACATGGATGTTTGAGGCTGTGGCATCTGTTTGAATCACAGCTTTGCTGTTTTCTAGCATCTGATCTTGAACATGTTAGAGCCTTCGGGCCCCTGGCTCCTCCTCTCTGAGAACACTCAGCATAGACCTGGCCCATGGTAACCTGTCGATAAATTGTATCTTCTTTAGGAGGTTGTGCAGATGTTTGCCAGTTTAAAGGAGAAATTTTTCCTCTTGAATCTTTCCATTGAAATTAAGGGAAGATTCAGATTCCTGTTTCCCCGTTGTCCCAGCAGTGACCTTGAAGGCCTCTGTCTCAGAGGAAGAGTTTGTCTTCCTGGAACACTGCCTCAGTGGGTACTTCTCTCTTAGTCATGCTGGTTACTGGGCTTGATAGTAAGGACATTGCTTTTATCAGGGACATTTAAAAAACGAGGAAACCTTAGCTAAAGGCAAAGTGTTGGGTATTCTAATGAGATCAAGACCTTAGCTGTAGGCAAATGAGTAGTCTAATGAGATTTAGCTATAGGCAAAGTGTTTTCTGATGAGATCAGGATAGAAAGTTTAAACCTTCTATCCTGGCAGATTACCATGTAGTTGCTCTAGAACAGTAGTTTTCTTCTATTCCCACCTAATACTGCTGTTTTCATCCAGGCATTATGTTTTCTTTTATCGGCTTTGCTAGATTGCTTTGAATCATATGCTTTAATCACTTTAATACCTTCACCATTCTAACCACTGCTTCTCCCATTCTATGCCAGTTTTTTTTTCATGTTTCCTTTTTACATTGTGAAACAAAATTTGCTTCAAGAAGATTAAAGTTCAAGTAATTAATAGTTCAGAGCAATAACCAGTAAGACTATCTGGGTTTGCATTGTAGCTTTTCTGTTTTCTAGCAGTGTCAGCTGAAGCAAACGTCCTTTTGAAAACCTGTTTTCCCGTGTTGGGGCATAAGAATGGTATCTTTCTCATAGGGCCATTGTTGATGATTACATAAAAGATCTGAGTTAAGTAGACAGAGCAAGGGCTTAGTATGTGTTGGCTGCTTTTTTGTAATAAACAAGTGGAATGAGGTAAGAACAATAAATAAAATGGGAAAAGATACAGAGCTGAACACATAATTATTGAAGGAAGTAAAGATTCATGGGCATTGAAAGGAGTTCATCATAGAAGACTTCTGATAGGAGGTGAGTGTTGAAGTAGATTGGAAGGGATGGATATGAGGAGTAATGGAGAAGAGAGACTTAGTTCAGGTGATAAGAGCAGCATGCATTCCAGTTACCTGAGGAGTCCTTTAACATACATGCTCCTGGGCCTGCTGCCAGGCATACTGGGTCAGCAGGTATTGTATGGGCTACAGGGATCTGCATTTTAATAAGCACTCTTGTTTGGCTACTGGACACATGAGGAAACTTTTGGTAGAGGTTTGCTTCAAGGCCATACATAGCATGGCAAACTGTCATAAGGGAGCTGATACCAACTTGAGGATGGTCTCAGGAAGTGAAAGAGAGATTTTATTGTCTTTGCCACATAATCACCTTTACTATTTTTGTGTTTTGTTTCCCAGGATCTCATTTTTGACCCTGTCTAGCCTAGTCATTCTTGCTTGTTTTTTATTAAGATGTAAAAAAAAAGGTCTGCCTCTTCTTTAAAACGATTGGCTCCTATATTTGGAGAGCTGCTAACATAGTCTTCATTTTCATAGCTTATATCACAATTCCTTTATCTCTATATGTCTATATTAATTTTCATACTGAATCTGAATACATATAGTTCATTTAAATATCCTGAGGTGGAATTTCAAGCACCTTATTCTTGGCTTTAGTTTCCTGTGTTAGACCACTTTTGCATCTAACTGAACTCAACCTAAAGTTTACTTTTGAGATTTGCAAAGCATACCCATCAAGATTCTCAACACTTGTAGGATATTTACAGTGATTTTCTTGGTATCTCAGAGATTTATACCTTTTGCTTTAGGCTGCAATTCAGTATAGAATCTTTCCAGCAATTTTTCTTATACAAGGTTGTTAAATCAGCTTTACATCTTTTTATTCCTTGAAGTATAGATGAATAAATTTTGCTTATCAGATTTTGTAGTACTTTATCACTTAATATTTGAATATCCTTAACACTTTAATTTGAGTATGGCTAAATGGAATATGTAAGATGTAATGCTTGCCATTTAGTACCTTGCATTGTAATAAATGCTTTACAAACTTAACTGAAATCCCTACAGATAGACCACCAGAACCTATCCTATTTCCTTACTCCTGAAGTTTTAGAATATGTGGATGCTCCAGTGTTCTCCTTTGATATTATTTTAACCATTGTGTTGAAGGAGAGAACACAGTGTTGATGTGTAATCATAATGTGACTTTGTGTTTTCCTCTTATCCCTTCATCCCTTTTTGATGGTGTTTCTTAATCTTTCTCCTTGGATAAAATCTGAGATAGGTGCTATAACTTTTCCTGAGTAATAACATGACTACTATATCAACTTCTCCTGTTGCATATAGTCCCATAAAGTCTCATTACAGTAATTAATGTCCAGTAGTGTGGACATTAGCCCAAACTTCATTTAAGGTCCCCTTTGTCTGGGAGCCTGCTCCAGGGTGGGAGCCCGCAGTGAGACAGCTTATGCAGTGGGCTTCTTCTCAACCACAGCTTGCTGGCCTGGTGTCTGACTCCCATGAGGGATGTGGTGAGGAGAATGGACAGGGGCAGTGCCAGTCAAGAAAGACTGGTGCCATGTGGCATTGGAAAGTGTTTGAAGTTAACTGCCTTGTGGATTCTTTCTGGTTTTCATCAGCATTGCTTTTTAAAGATTTCCTCCTAGGAGCATCCAACTCTGGCTCTGTATACCTCTCTTCTGGTTAGCTTTCTCTCTAACAACAGATCTTTACCCACTTTCTTTGGAGATCATCTCATGCTGGGCAAGAGGTTGCCTTGTGTGAGGTCACTTTTTAAATGAATCCTGGAACAGCTCCCCATGTCAGGGCTCACATCTGTCTTTAGCACATGCACACCTGGGCCCAACAATGGGTGGGAGCAGTCTACACAGCCACCCAATCCAAGGACATGGGAGAAAGATGCTTATCACCCCAAATCTTTTGTTCTCATTGTCTTGCTTCCCACCAATGCTGATGACCCTTCTTCTCCCTCATTCCTGGGATTTGTGATAGAGAATGTAAGACATTTATTTGGCTTAGATTTTATCAGTGGAGAACAGTGACTGGGAAGCCTTATTTGAAATTTTAATTCTCTCAAAAGCACCTTGATTTTGCCCTTACTATGAGCTTATGAGATAAGAAAAACTAGAAAAAAAATGCAACAAAGAAGACTTAAAATGTTTTTTTTTTTAACCTCTTTTCCTTTTGATGATGTTGTTTTGGGTTACATGATATCTGTCTTTACCTCTGAGCTTTGCTTGATGTGAATCCAACCCCCTCACTTTGTCTTATACTTAAATATCTGTCTGACCTTTTTAATCAGATGTCTGGATTTCCAATCCTTTTTCTGATGTGACTTTTGATAAACTCTTGATTGCATACGTTATACTTAAGTCCCTGGTCATAAAGTATGTAACTTAGGACATAGTACTGTAGATGTATACAAAATATTTTTCTATTTAGTTTGTTAATCAATATTGCTTCTTATGCTAATATCTGAGTTCCAGTCTTCTGTTTCCTATACATTAATGTGATAATACAGGATAGCCAATGATATTTTTAATACCTCTTACAGTATTGAGGATTGTAGATGTTGTTTGAGAAGGAAACTCTGAGAAATAGTATTGAAATGTGTCCTTTAGATGATGATCTATTGGGAATAAGGGGTTTATTAATAAAGAATGCTGATTTTCAGTGTATCATTGAGTATCCCTTTTGGAGTCAAGGGCAAGCAGGATGTGTTTAACTTAAAAACTATGAAAGGAAATGTTTATCACTAATTTTAAAAGATGAATTTTCATGTGGATGTGAAATATAACTTAGTTACATTTGGATTGTGTTCTTTTTCCCCTTGTTCTCTTGCCCTTGCCTTTGTGACATTAAACCCCAACGTGTAACTGTAGCCTCACCCACAGGCAGGGCTCATCCTGTCCCTAATGGGGCCACATGAGAAGCTTCTGGAAGCAAAAGGCCACAGACTCACCAGGGGATTGTGCTTGTGTTTGGTCCTCTGCTCGCCTTGGTGCCTTGGTGCCCAGTTGCCTGGAAACTGGATTCCTGCCTTACTCATCCATGCTCACGCCTTTGCTGGGTATCCCAGTTGCCTTTCAGACTCAGGGCACTCTCATCTTGAATTCTTTGCTTGTCTTTTTGTCAGGCTGCTTGCTCATAACGCCTTCTAAGCTCGCCAGCCCTCACCTGGATCCCGTTTTCACTTTGAACTTTTACTTCTTGATGACCCCCCACCTGCCTTTCAGCTTGCGGATTCACCTGCCTATTTCAGATCTGCTGTTAGACTCATGGTCCTCTTTACCAACTCTTCATTAACTCTGTCTCCTTTTTTCTTGCTCTTGTGTTATGATCAGTCCAGGCATCCCTGGTCTCTCTTGTCAGACTATGCATTTTTGTGGTGAAATTATCTTTCTTTTGTTAAGTGTCATAATCTCGCATGAAAATATCCTAACCAATCGAGGAATTGGACTCTTTGTTAGGGAAATCACACATGGATTGTTTGCTGTGCTGGGGCTGCCAAATACTGCCATTAAGTGCTGGTACATCTCATGTTGTGATCTCACTATTTGTGTCAAGTATTCCTTCATGCCAAAGGCTGGTTGGAGCTCTTTGACAGTGGGCAGTGGTACCTCATCAGTCAGAGCAGTGGTGCAGTCCTCCAAAGCTTATCATTTGATGTTGCTTTGCTAGCTTTTTTCCACGTGGCAAATATATGTGTAATTTAATAGTTCTGTAGCTTTCTTTCTCCTTCCTTACATATTGTTGAGGAGAAATTTCTTCAACCATGTGCTTATGCTGGGAAAGAAAATATCCCATGTACAGGCTTTTGTCTAGCATTCATTCAAAGCAAGAGTTATCTGGTATTCACAAAAAGCATTGCTCCTTTAATGAAGTCTTTCGCTTTTACAACATAGGCATCCTTAGCTAATTCTGAAAATCAACACAATGTCTTATGTACCTTAATCATATGAGATTAAAGCATTGTTTTCTCTTGTGTCTTCTTCCACATTCAATAGGATAGTTGTGTTTTGATTTCTGCCCTGATTATAGTTCTGTTTTTAAAACACTTTCCTGGTATTGTGGTCACTGAAAGGCTTAGCAGGCTGTCCAAGCTTGTTTCCTTCAATTGTCTTCAGAGCAAAATCATGATCGTTCTCAACCTCAGCATTGCCTGGGCCCTTATTGGACAGTGTAGGAAAGTGTTTTCTTTTCGTTTCTTGTTTTCCTTCCTCCCCTTATACACCTTTGGGTACAATCGTCTTTCGATTTCTAGAATATATTAAAATATACCATTTTAATATCAACTTTCCATTTTTCATTGAAACCATATATTGTTCACATGCTTATAACTTTCTCACACTAAAAATCAGTTGTTTTTCATCTGTAATACTATAAGCACATTCTACATTGGACTTCTTAATGGTGAGCTCAGTGGTCATTTCTGAACTGTCATATTGTTGGTCATTTGGATTATGTTGAATTTTTGGTTTTTGATATTAAGCAACAATGTTTTTGTGGTGGTTAAAAGAGGAAATAGGGAAGGCTTCAGATTGTCAAGGCCCTGTTACTGGATTTCACGGCAGGGTTGAAATTGGCAAGAATAAAGCTGTAAACCAGAACGTGAAGCAGAAGAGAGGTCATGAGAATGGACACAATGGGCTTACCCTGTTGTACCAGATTTCTTTCACTTACTTTTCTAGACGCATCTCCCATCCTTCTTTATCCTGCTTCCTGCTCCAGAGCCTGACCCCTTTGGCTTCTGGTTGAGTCTGGCCCACGTGGAAGCTGGCAAGAGCTAGAGAGGGGAAGGAAAGAGAAATCAAAGTATTCATGCCGTAGCTCTCCCCTGGCAAGGGCTTCTAGAGCAGGCTCTGTTCCTGAGCCAGAGCTCATGCTCCCCGTAATGCAGCCAACTGTGGGACTCTTCCGTGGGGTTTCAATAAGTGTTCCTCATCTTTTCCTTTCCAGCCAAAGTAGAAACAGCTCATTTTCTGCTAGCCCAGGCCAGTGTACCATCCCTAGGGGCTCTCTTACACCCATACCTTGTAGATCACTCTTTTGTAAATAAACCCTCCACATTATCCCATTTTGAGTGTTCCATTCCTATTGGCACTTTGGTAGTGCTGGATATTTTGCTTAGAGTGGAAAATTTGGAGAATTCTGGATACTACCCATAGTAGGGATTAGGCTCTTAAATATACTACTAAACTTGGATCATATTCAGAGTCTTCAGTTCTTCCTTCCTAGAATGGTTTTAGAAAGTGTAGGTGAGATAGAAGGCAGCTTTGCCTTTTTTTTTTTTTTTTTTGGATATCATTTAATGGTGCGTAGAGAGTTTCTACTTTTTTTTTTTTTTGGCATCCTCAAATATTTGGACTTTTTCTTTGTTGGCTTTGTGTTTTCTCCTCTTCCAGTAAAGCCTGAGGGAAATTAATATCCCTGCAGAAACCTAATAAATATTCAGTTTTGATTTCTATCTCTACTTTGATAAGTTGGTTTTAAAATTTACTTATTACAAGTATAGCATATTTTATGTTGTAAGTGTAGATTTAAGTTGAAAATTTTCTGTGATATATTATCTGGTTATGTATCAAGTAATTCTTCCTAGTCCTTTGGCTTGGTGATATCTAATTTATCATATATTAAATTCCATATAACTAGATTTTTTCTGGGACTTCTGATTTTTTACGTCAATCTGCTTTTCTCATTTTATGGTGGTATATCAGGGTTTTAATGACTGTTACTTTGTAATCAGTGCATCAGGGAAGGTTGCAATGCTTTTCCCCTTCCATATTTCTCTTTTAGAATATTTGACAATATATTTTGTTCTTTCAGAATAAGTTTTGATTTATTTTGTCAATGAACTTGAGCATTTGGCTAATATTTCAGGAAATATAGGAATTAAAATAAAACTGACATTTTTTCATAAAGAAACTTTTTTCATTTTTTGCGTTATTTCTTACATTGAATAATTTCTTACAGTACTGTTACATAATTTTGTTTAGGCAAGTTATATAAGCTCTTTCTCAGTTTTAGCATTTTATAATTTTTGCTGGTCTTTGCTTTCTTGTGTTATAATTTCTACCTAGTTATTAGTATAAAAGAATATAATTTTAATTTACATTGCTTCTTTACTAAACATTGTTTATAGATTTTCTATAGATATTTTTGCAATATAATAGTCATTTATAGTATTTATTGCCTTGTTTCATATCACCACATTAAGAATTTTTAAAGGAATATTAATAATGATGGCAGTGGGCTTCTTTTTGGAACTGACATATTTGAAGAGAAGTTTCCCAGTTTCCTTTGATCAAGAATGTTTTTTGGCTGTTTGTTTAGAATGATTTATTTTATTATGTTTATCAGCTTCCCACTATTCTTATTTTTCTAATGTTTTAATTCAGAAAAATAATGGAACATATAGTATATTTAGTACACAAATCATGTATAGTATATTTAGCACACAAATTTATTTAGTATATCATACAGTAAATTTAGTACACAAATAAGACTTGCATGGTCCATGTATCCATATGATAAATGTGTTTACACTCTTGGCTGATAAAATCTTGTAATCTTTATTGTAAATCAATTATAAAGTGAAAAGTAAGTGTTAAATTAAAATTTTATTGGTACTTTTATGAGCTGTTGGATGCCTTTATTCATCTTCACCTACAACTGAAAAATGGCCTACATTATTTCATACAAAGTAAATTCTATATTATGTGTATACACATAAAATTCATTTTACGTGTGATATTTACTACTTAAATATGACATGCTGAAAGCTACAGTTGTTGAACAGGTAAGGAAATGGAGGTGCTAAGAGACTATCACTTCTTATGATTACATTTGGCTTGGCCAAAATGTAAAACCAAAGATAACTTGCATTCTAACACTTAATAATTTTTCTATAATAATCTAAGATTTATGAAAAAATATAATTCTATAACATTTCTTAGTTCATTTTCCTATAAAATTGTAACTGAAATGCTTATTTAGATAATCAAGGTTTGCCTACCTGTGGAAAGTGCTTTGTAATCTTTTCCATGTTAGAACAATTAGAGAAGTGATATTTGTATGTTGCCTTTGGGTAAGTGGGAAGGCTGTAACCTCATTTGGAGCTGGTAGCGCCAGGTGATTCCTGATGCCCTGGGCCCTGTTCTGGTGCTAGTTCATGGCTCCAGTGTAGCACTCATTAAAAATCTAGCCAGCATAATTAACGCATGTTTTCAACATCGTTGATGCCAAACATAGAAAGTACTACAACAACACCTTCAGTCATTGAATTATGTTCTTCTATAGCTAAGGACTCTGCCCACATGGTTTTTCATTCGTCTGCTAAATTACCAAGTAACTAACCATTTCACTGATCTGAAAAGCAAAAGTCCTTATGATGACCTCCATCATCTGTCCTGTCAGCCCTCGGAATTCAGGCCTTATCTGTCCCTGCCCTGTTTGTTCTTGTCCTCTCCCACTAGTCTCTTTGCACATCCTCACACGTGCCAGGCATGCTCTTCTCAGTGCTCCAGCTTCCCTCTGACTACAAGGCTCTTCCCCATATATGTGCATGGCTCATGCCTTTAATGCCTTCAAGGTCTATCTCAGGTGGGACCTTCTCTATGAGACCATCCCTGACCATTCTTTGAAAAACTGACTTAATTTCCAGTTTGCCTATATATGATCAAGTTAGCTATTAGGAGAACTGAGGTTTGTGCTGATTGTTTTTGGAGAATATAGGTTGCAAAATCTGCAGGCTTCCTTAGGCTATCTTTTCTGTTGAAACTGAATTTCTAATGTCTTTACTTCACATCCACTGGCCTCTGCCCAGTTGGCATTTTCCAGCGCCTCTGGAGGACGGGATACACTTGATTCCTGAAACTTCTTTTTTACCACCTCAGATTTCTTCAACTCCTTATGTAGGGTAATTTCTCAGGGGTTAGGCTTTGATTTGTAGTTATTTTACTGAGCCTTTCTACCTTAACTATCTTACCTACTACCATCATGTTAGCTGTCATCTCTTCCAGCTCTGCCTTGGTTGTTAACTTCAAGGATACGCCTTCCTGGATGTTTATAAGTTTACTTTAACCAAACCTGTTTATTAAGTTATTCTCTTGTTATTGGATGTCTTTTTTCTGCACACGCTAAAGCCTTGTTTAAGAATCAGATCAAATCTGTTTCTCATCTGAAACCTTTCCAAAACTCTTCAATCTGATAATATATTTTTCAAATTCTTATAGTAGTAATTATTGTAAACCATGTTCCAATTAGTCAAGGACTTTTATTGTTAACCCAAACTATGCTTCAAAACCCCTGCTTAGTGCTGTTGAAGTGAATTTTTAAGGGGAACTGTCTTTGGGTACAAATTGAACATTGAGAAGTAAAAATATACTTTTATTTTTTAAGAATATTTTGTTACTTAACCATTTATCTTTTTTATTAAGTATTTAAACATATGTTCCATATGTTTAGCATTTAAATTAATACTTTAGTATTTAAACATGGTACATATCAATTCCTTAATTCTTTCTTGTAAGGAATCACAATAACATTTAATTTTAGTATTGTGGGAAATGGTCAATTTCAGCAGTACTCAACAACAGTGCAAACAACTCAATACCATTTTCATCTATTAAATTATCAAAGGTTTTAAATCCTGTAATGGCCTACCATATTGCCATTAAACTAATATAGGACCACAGTTAGATAAAACAAATATAAAAATGTTATAGACAGAATGATGTCTGGAAGGAAAATATAAAAATGTTAGTAGTAGTTGTACGTGGGTAGTGAACATATCTTTTTCCCTCCCTAGATTCTTTCCACATTTTTTCATCGGAAATAGGTGTCAAAATATCATATTGCCATTCTGTAAAGAGGAGGATGTATTCACATCAGCTGGAAAGGGGAACAAAATTGAAAAGAAATGAATTATTTCATTACCATTAAACTGTCTTTTGAAAAAAGCCAGCAGCCTCTCATTTTTCAATCTCATAATTGCTTAATTTCATCGAAAAGAAGAATTTGGGTGATGCTTGTGTGGATCTCACTATCTTATGGTAGTTTCTACATTATACTATGATCTCTTGGCCATTCCAGTTTTACCAGCCAAGGTTTTGAATTATTTCATTTTATATTTATATACCAGCATTTTAACATTTGTTCATTTTTGCGTATGTGATGCCAGCAATTCTTTTGTTGCCTTTAAGTAGTAGAATGAGACAACAGTACTGCTGTCCGTTTCCACAGATGTGCTTGGTGGGTCTCTGGTAATAGGTAGAGGGGATTTATTTGTGTTTCACCTCCACTTAATGCAGATGGAAGACTAGACCTGGGGAAATATGCCTTTATGTCTCCAAATAACTTCTGGACAGGGATGGTTGCCTAAGATGAATTTATGGATAAATAGGCTTTGACAATCTGTATACCATATTTTTCTTGAACAGTTGATACTAATACAAGCAAAGGGCCACTATTTTCAAGACCAGATTTCTAAATGCTGATGATACAAGATTTGTAAGGTCACACATTTTAGTACTCTTATTTACTATTGTGTGTATGCATGCATGTATGTTTTTTTTAACACACTTTTTATATTTGCCTATCTCCAGTTTTCTTCCTCTCTTTTACTTAAGACTGATGTCGGTGACTTTGTCAGTCAAAGTACTTTTAAGAATGTACTTTGGTTTTAAGGGAATTACACTATGTATTTACATGTTGTTCTTTATCATGAGACTATAATTCCATTAAGGGCGGAACTGATTTTTCATCCATATATTTTAACAATGCTTGGTACACAGTTGGTACTCTTTAGATATTTTTGAATGATTTTAGAGTGAATGAAATAGACACATGCACACATACTGGGGCACATGAAGTGAGAGTATTTCATAACACCATTTATGTTGTATTCATGTTTTCCAGCCAGAATGGGATCATTTCCCCTTCCTTTTTGGAATATTGAAATATCATTTTCCTTTCACTCTAAATTGGCATTGCCCTTTTTAGAGACACACTTTCATTAGTTTTCTGGGTGAAAGGGTATCATAATTTATTACAAACTTCAGTTCTTCCTTTTTATACTTGAGAGTGGAGCTACAGTAGCAATCACAGTGCTTGGTTTTCTTTCACATGGTGCCCTCTTATCAACCCCTTTCTCCAGCACTCACAATAAAACGGGATCTATAATCTTCGGCAGTATTGCTATAGTGGGAGAGTGATGCATTTCTTCACATGTTTAGGCTAGGGCCTCTGCTGAGATGAAAAGTTAGAAATGAGGTTAATGTGATTGAAATTTGTTTGCCAGCAATTCTAAGGACCTAATGTTAAATAGCAGCCCCCGAACCACCACCTCAAGAGAAATTGTTGAAGTACTTCCCCATTTGGGCATATAACTCAGCTCCTTTTACTTAAAAAAAAAATGTTTTATTTATATGTCTCCCATTGAAATACAAATGTGATTATAAATTCTGATGATAATCTCCATAGTTAAAGATACTGATTGCTATTGAAGACCAGACTGTTTTTCTTTTTCATGGTATAAATGACATGGGCTTACATTTCCATTTTATTAGAGTGAGAGAAAAACCCAAAATGATACCACGGGGAACGAACAATCATTTTGTTGCTTGAGATAATGGTGTATTATTGGACTAGTTGCTTAAACCTTCCTTGCTGGTATGATGTTGAACTTGGTTGCCTTTTATAATAAGGACAGGAGCTGAATATTAATAGACCCAATTGATCATATTCACGGGAAAGAAGGAAAGGAGGCCAGCTTTCTAATAGGTCTTTGAGATTTGCATGATAGTACTAGCACATCTTCCAAATTTCTCTTACTCTTTTGATAGCTTAAAAGTAGGGCCCCCAAATTTTATTTTTTCCATTAAAAATGCTCTGATGTTTGACTTTTCTTCTCATTTCCACTTAAATAAATTCTCTTGTTCTTCTGTTTGTTTGTATTGTAAGTTCTGTCCAGTGGAAGTCTTGATTGCTTTCTTTTAATGATGACATTTTATAAGTACCTTATTGAAGTTTCATGATTTTATACCTGAGATTTACCCTGGAAAACCTCAAATTATTGTTTTGGTTAAATAAAATGATATTTTTTTTAAAGCTGAAAGAGCTGGGTGCAGTGGCTCATGCCTGCAATCCCAGCACTTTGGAAGGTTGAGGCAGGAGGATTGCTCGATGCCAGGAGTGCAAAAACAGCCTGGTTAACACAGATCCTATATCTACAAAAAAGATTAAAATATCAGCTGAGCATGATGGTGTGCACCTGTGGTCCTAGCTACTTGTAAGCTGAGGCAGGAGGAATGCTTTAGCCCAGCAGTTCGAGGGTGCAGTGAGCTGTAATTGTGCCACTGCACTCTAGCCTGGGCGATGGAGTAAGACCCTGTCTCAACGGTAACAAAAATAAATAAAAAATCTGAAAGAGTTATTTTGTTATTGGACTTGGAACTATCTTTAACGTTCTTTTATTTTTGCAATCTACAGATTATTTGCTTTATGAATCTTTTTGCTTTTCTCATTTGTTTTCTGAATAATCTACTAGATAGAAAATTGAAGATACCCCAGCGTCCAGATGCAAATTTGTTTGCAGTTATTACAAGTTGAAAATGCAAATTATTGAAAAAATATCCATTGGGACTATCTTTTCTGTTTATCCTTTGCTAATGCACTGCGTATGGGAGCAATTAAATTTCTTTTTAGTTTATTTTGGTACTTACTGTTTATTTATTTTAAAATTGTTGCATATTATTATTTAGGATTATTTTACTTCTTTGAAGACCTTTTGAGATCAGTGAGATTTGTATCCTCTGATTTTTAGCAGTGCCACGGTAAGAGGGTCTAATTGATTTCATGCTATTTCTGGTGTAGTGCCAATGAATGGAATGTCCTTTATTTGTCCTTATCTTCCATTAAAATCTTTATAGATTTTACATTTATTTTCCCTTTTTGACATGAAGTAGACCTGCACTCCTTTGGCTGCGTTTCCCAGAGCTGAAGTCTCTCTGCAGTGTGACATTTGGTTAAGATCAGAGACCCTGGAGATGAACTACTTGGGTTTGAATGGTGTTCCTGTCTCTTACTTGCTATGTTACCTTGGGCAAGCTAGTTAACTTTTCTGTTTCTAAATTTTCCTTACCTTGAAATGGGGTAATGGTCCCTACCTCTGCTGTTTTTTTTAATACTATGATCACTGCTATGACACATAACGAATAGTTGTGTACTATACCTCATTTTATAAATTTATATGTATTTTTTTGTTTCTCATGTTCTTCCTACTGCGTGTTTGGAAAGGTGGCTGCTCTTGTGCTGTTTTGAATGAGCTTGGCCTAAATGAATCATTATTTGATTGATGACTTTTGAGGTATAATGCCATCTTTGAGCCCCATAGAAGATTGTTATTGAAGACTCTTAAAAACACATTTTAAAATATATTTTTCATCTTTACTTCTGAGCTCCTTGTTTTCTTAAAAAGACTCCTTTCAAGTTATATTTTTATAGTGATTCTAGAATGCATTTAATATATGAAATGATGGAAGCTGATGGCTTAAAGTTACTTAAGAGTGAAGTAGACTGTTTACATAACTGTTGAACTGTATTATAAGCTTTTCTTACAAAACTTTTATGTAATGTCTTTTTCATGCAATGTGATATAAAGATGACAGCTGAATCTATTACCAGTTTGTTACCATAGAATAAAGAAAAAGTTGATTTATTTGAGTGTGGCTTTTGTATGCACAGGTAGCAATCTGCAAAGTTGCTTTTATAATGCTATTTACAGGATTTTTTTCGTGTTGTAAAACACATTTGTGAACAAACTTGATCTAGTATCTCTTCCTTCAAAGTGTGAAGGGGGTAATATTTCTGAGAGCTTCTTTTAGATTCTCTGCTTCATCTTTGTGTTGAATGAAAAATACAACATGTTCGAATTGATTAGTGCCAGTAGTACACATTTTATACCATCGTAAAATGTAGTGGGTAGAATTGATCAGGTTGAAGATGAGTGGAGGACAGTGTTCTCTGATGACCGAGAGAATACCTAGATATTAGTAATACTGACGTCAGGCTGAGCACAGCCAGGTAATATGGGCCTGTTCCTTCTTGTAAGAACAGAATGATATCATATTTTTGGTGTCTGACTTTATTTTTCAGAATGTCCATTTAGAGATGAGATTTTTTAAAATATAATGCTGATTTTTATATTATTTAAAATATTTGTATACTTTATGTCCAGAAAAGATGGTGTAAGACACAACCAAAGGAGAACTCTAAAACGTGGTAAGAAGAACATAAGGTGGCTGCACAGCACATGGGCAGGGTGTCTTGTGAACCCGCTCAACAGAAGATAGCGCAGACCTGGTATTTCATGACCAACAGCCTGGAATATTTTCAAGTGCTAAAAGAACAAAACTGTTAGTTACAACTTTTATATCCAGTGAAACTATCATTTCAGGGGGAAAAAAGGAAAATAAAAATATTCTCAGATGAAGGAAAACAAAGAACTTGTTGCTAACAGACTTTTGTTGAAAGGCTGGCTAAAGGTTTTCAAACAGAAAGGAAATGATAAAAGAAGTCATCTTGGACAATCAGGAAGGAAGAAGGAACAAAGACCTTGAGGAAATATGTATACACACAATAGACTAGAGTTTCATGACTTTTAAAAATCATATTTGATGATTGAAACAAAAATTATCACCCCATGGAATACTCAAGACGATGATATTTGAAAGTGGGGAAGGTAAAGAGAACTAAGTAAAAGTGAGATTTCCACACTTCACTCACTGGGTGTGATAAAATGTTGACATCAGCAGACTGTTAAGTCATATGTACTATAATATTCAGAGAAACTACTACAAAAACTATACGGAGAGATGTTTTCAAGCATTGAGAAAACCAAAATTTAGTTCTAAAAATATACTCAGGTAACTTGAAGGAAGGCAATAAAAGAGAAACAGAGGAATGAGAACCAGAGGAAACAAGTAGAAAACAATAATAACATCACAGACTTAAACACCAACATATCAGTAATTACTTTCAAAATCAAAGTTCTAGGGCCAGGTGCAGTGGCTCATGCCTGTAATCCTAGCACTTTGGGAGACCAAGGCAGGAGGATTGCTCGAGGTCAGGAGTTTGAGATCAGCCTGGGCAACAGCGAGACTGCGACTCCACAAAAAATTAATAAAAATAGCCAGGCGTGGTGGTGCACACCTGTAGTTATAGACACTTGGGAGGCTGAAGCAGGAGGATCACGTGAGCCAGGAGTTTGAGGTTGCAGTGAGCTGTGATGATGCCATTGCCCTTATGTCCGGGCAACAAAGTGAGAGCCTGTCTCAAAAAATAAATAATAATAAGTTAAAGAATTTAAAGATAAAATTTAAGAAAAAAGAATTGTTTCAAAGTCAAAGCTAAGTTCACAGAAATTTTTCTTCTGACCCTGTTTCCTCTATCTTGTTCCCTCCCTCCTTCTGTAGGTACCCATGATAATAGTTTTAGGTCAGTCCTACTGTTTCTTTGGCAGTACTATTTTTGTCCATTTTAATTTTATCCCTTGCTCCCACTCATTAAAAAGGTATTATATTAAAATGTTGTTTGCACCATGCTTTTTAATTTTTAGTTTTCCTTGAGATCACTCTGTATAGAGACCACAGAGATCTTCCTCATTGCATTAAATGGATGAACCATAGTGTATTTGCTTCTGCAATTAATGGCATGATGTCTTCGTGGTTGGGTTATTTTGTAGTTTTTACAATATATTTTGGGGAATACTACAGATGGGATTTCTGAATCAACAGTAAACATATTTGTAATTTTGCCACAATTTTTAATTGAAGAGACTTTGTAACATTTAATATCTGTTAGGGCTAGACAGCCTTCCTCCTCACCCAGTTATTGCACTTTTTCTGGCTATTCTTGCTATTTATTTTCCGTTTTGAACTTTTCAGTCAACCATTGAAGGACATCTGGATTTGCTTTCAGTTTTTGGCTATTGGATTATGACTGTGTTATTTTTTTGTTTGTGTGTTTCATTGGCCAAAATTTAGTGTATGATAAAGATGGCACCTCAAATCAGTAGGAAAAAGATGAACTTTTTAATAAATAGTGTTGGAACAACCGAATAGCCATATGGAAAAAGATAAAATTAGAATTGTTCTTCACATGATATACCAGAACAATTTCCAAATTCAGAATAAATTCTAAATATAAAAAATAGTGCAAGCACTTAGAAGTGGGAAAAACTTTCCTATATATGATTCAAAATCCAGAAACAATTAAAAGGAGACATTAATACATTTAAATAGCAGAAAACATTGTAAGCAAGCTTATAATGCCCAGATAAATTAGGGAAGATTTTGCAACCTGTTACAGATAAAGGACTAAAAATACTGATTGTAAAGAGCTTCAGAAAACTGAAAAGAAAACAAGTAATTTAACAAAATAAAAAAAGGCAATAGATACAAACAGATAGTTCAAAGAAAACTAAATACAAATGGCCCTTAAACATATGAAAATATACTCAATCGTCAATAAAAATAAATTATAATGAGATATCAGACTGGCAGAAATGCAAAAGTTTAATAATACTGTTTGCTGGCAGAGCTTCGAGAAAACAGTCTTAGACATTGCCATGAATTCAAATTCACCAGTTGCCTGTATAAAGAGTTATTTCAGGCTATAGCGGTTAAAAGCATGGACATTATAACTACATGAGCCTAGATCTTATTAGCCATATGACCTTGCACAAACTTCTTATCCTCTGTAAGTTTTAGTCTTCTCATCAGTAAAATGGGGGATCATAAAAATATTTATCTTGGGTGATTTCTGTGAAAAGTAAAGGACATATACAAACACTCGGTTCATTGTATCATCTGTGTTATTTTTCAATTTTTTCTTGACAAATGTTGGGTGATAATTTTTTAAGGGATTAGGAAATTTTTAGGGTAAGCTGCAGATCAAGCAGCAAAATGATATTTTAAGGCTGAGACTGGGCAATTACAAGTCAATGTCTTTTGTATGTGCAAGTTATTGGGCTTGGAAAGGTCAGAGTGTGGAACTGGGGCTCTCTATCGAGGAGGGTGCAGCAGAACCCCCAGGGAGCTTTTTGAAAAAACATGGAACAACTTTCCTGCCCCAGTCTAATCCTAACTATTGGCGTAGATGGTGAGGCACCTGAGCAGAAGAGGAAGAGAAGGGTGAAAGAATGAAACAGGTGCCAAGTTAAGAAAGATACTTTCTCAGATACCTGGCTTCAGAGTTAGGTCTATTCCAGGTCATGTAAGTTTCTTAAATTTTGTGAGTGAGCTGTCAGTGGGGTCTCTGTTTCTCTCAACCAAAATATCCCTTCTAATTGCGGCTGGTCTCCATTCACAATTATAGAGCCCTGCTACTCAAAGTCTGTGGACAGGCAAGATCAGCCTCACCAGTGCTTGTTAGAAATGCAGAATCTCTAGCCCCACCCCAAGCCTGCTAAATTAGAATCTGCATATAAACAAGAGCTCCAGGGGTTTTACATGCACATTAAAATATGAGAGGTGCTTCATAGTCAGTAGTCTTACAGTAAATCTGTGTGAGGGTAACCTAGGGGAGGAAAGGCAGGGAGAGATTGAGATTAATTTGTGTTAAACGCTGTGTACACATTATGTTACTTAATACTTTAAATTTAGAAAGTAGATTCTCATGCACCCATCTTACAAAGGAGGAAACCAAGGCAAGGGAAGTCTTTTCCCCCCTAAAATAGAATGGCATTGTACAATTAAGAAATTACTAGGAGATGACCATCAGATGTTTCTCTGATAAGGATTGAATTTGGGGGGACATATTCCTTGATATAAAATAATTCCTTTATAATTTAAATGACACTTAATCTTTGAGAGAAAATAGAACTTCATCTTTTCTTTCTGCTAACTCAGTTGATTACTTCTTTAGCAAAAGGATTTCAGTTGGAGCTGGTCTCTGAGTAAAAAGGAAATGACTTATTTTTCTATCAGTGACTGCTAGTCTAGAGGTTATAATGATGTGATAATTCATATGGACTTATTCTGTATTAGCTTTGTCAAGGTCTAATGATTCTCTGGAATATACTGTGAAGTTTTTTGTATTTTTAATTATTGGCCATGAATGATTTTTACTTCAGATCTATTTCTTATGAATTTCTCCATGTTTCTCCCCTTAGAGAACTTCTTGGTCTTGAGGGAGACAGGGAAAACTTTTAGATTTACTTATTTTCACTGACTTCTAAACAAGGGTTAATGTTTTGATCTTTTGTTACAAATTGTGGATGAACTTTTCTGGGTTTTGGCTTTGTGAAATTAGTTGTTAACAATTTTTCCAGATGTAAGGTAAAAGCATAGTCATTTGATCGACTTTATAACTTGAATGTTGCTTGGGACGTTGAGCACATTTCTTGCCAAAAACAATTTGTTTAACATTTTTGGTTAGGTTAAGAGTGCATCTCTAATAGATGAGCTTTGCAAATTGGCTCCATTAATAATTTTGAGGCCGGGCGCGGTGGCTCACGCCTGTAATCCTAGCTCTGGGAGGCCGAGGCGGGTGGATCGCTCGAGGTCAGGAGTTCGAGACCAGCCTGAGCAAGAGTGAGACCCCGTCTCTACCAAAAAAAAAAAAATAGAAAGAAATTATCTGGCCAACTAAAAATATATATACAAAAAAAATTAGCCGGGCATGGTGGCTCATGCCTGTAGTCCCAGCTACTCGGGAGGCTGAGGCAGTAGGATCGCGTAAGCCCAGGAGTCTGAGGTTGCTGTGAGCTAGGCTGATGCCACGGCACTCACTCTAGCCCGGGCAACAAAGTGAGACTCTGTCTCAAAAAAAAAAAAAAAAAAAATAATTTTGACTAAAGAAAACAAACTAAGACATTATGTGTAGAATGATAATTTAATGAGTTGCACGAGTAATATACTTAAACTATTTTCTTTATTGTACTGATATTACAAAGTCTACACAGAAGTCTCTCTGTCTCTCTTTTTTAAGCCTCCTTTACGTCTTCTTGGCTTTTGCCTTTAAAACTACCTGCTTCATTTTTTTTTTCCTTCATGCTCTAATGTAGGTTCCACTCTGTGGCACAATGGATAGCACATTGGACTTCTAATGTGGGTTCTAAGCTTTGTGCAAGAACTCTGGGACTGACCTAGGAAAAAGTCCACACAGGCTATTATAATAAACAGACTCTGAATCAAAAGTGTCTAAAGGAAGTCTCTATTTGCCCAAAATTTGATGATTTTAATGAAGGAACTTAAATTCCTTTGATGGTTGACATCATAGTTTCTTGATTCACAGTAGTTGCTTCACAGTAGAAATAGTTGTGAAATGCTGGCTATTTTCAAATCCCTATAATGAAAACGTAATGGATTCAATTTGATGTGTTTGTTCAAGTAGGGGTCAGCAAACTTTCTGTAAAGGGCCACATAGTAAATATTTTATGCTCTGTGGACCATACTGTTTCTGTCTCAGCAGTTCAGTTCTACAGTTGTAGGGTAAAACAGCAGCATACAGTACACAAAGGAATGGATGCAGCTGCATTCCAATAAAACTTTGTTTATAGATACTAAAATTTTAATTCCATACAATTTTGACATATCTTTTTATTTCTTTCCAGCGTTTTAAACATGTGAAGATCTTCTTAGCTTACAGAACACAGAAAAACAGTTTGCAGATCCCTGTATTATAGAGTTTATGATTTTCACTCATACTGCTACAGTTCTAGTGGTGTGATTAAGATGCTTCTAGGAGTAATTCATTTGATTTTTTCAAAAATCTATGTTTGTTTCAGGCTTTACTAAGTTAAGAAGAAGATACCATATCATCAATTTGCTTAGTACAAATCTCCTTGTGTATTTATTTCTCTAAGATTTTGCATGTTATTACCACCAAAAATACTCTGCTTGGTTTTTTCTTTTCTTTTCTTATTCTTCAAAACTCTTAGCAAGATGTCAGTGGGAAGCAGAATAGCTTTGTGTAGTTGAGTACCTCGAAGTCAGATTCCACACGCCTACCTGTGTGATCTGAACCGAGTTACCAAACTTTTCCTCAGCCTCAGTGTATTCAACTGTAAAATGGGAATAACATGAGTAGCTTTGCCCCCACACATCCCTATACACCCATCGATGAAGTAATTTTCAAATAAAAAAATAAAAGCTAGTGCGGATAGTAAATGTTACCTTTTAAATTTCCACTCAGACCTCACTTCTCTCTGGTTAATATTTTTATAGGATGTATTCATTTGTTCAACACTAATTTAAGTGAAAGTATTTGAAAAAATGGGAGGTTAGCACATATATAGTTTAAAAAGAAACACTGTTCATTAGGAAGTATTTTACAATATCCACTGTCTTTTATTTTCCTAAAAATCGAGTTACCAAATAAAATCTTAAAAAATAATTATGACAACAAGATTGTTCTTCAGAATTACAGTTTTTCTTTTTTCTCTTCTTTTCCTTTTTTTTTTTCCTGGAAAAGTCATTTTATCAAACAGAATTACAGTGAAATTGTCAGAATGTCCCTTTGCAGCCTCTGTGCATTTCTAGGCATTTACTTAAGTCCAACTTGATGATAAAGGTCAATTTTTAAGAACGTTTCTGCACTTGAACGCCTCTTAGCATAAATAAGTGAGGTAATTTACAAGTGACAGTGGTTTTGAATGGTTTTTGATTGGGGAACTATACACACACCATTTATGGTAATAAACAGTTTGAAATGATGAGTTATATAATTTCACAATAACATAGCAAAAAGACTTAAATGTAATTATTACAAATTAGCATACTTAAGCAATATAATTACTGTAGGCTGTTCATATAATTAAATCATCTAAAAATTGAACTTGTACAGAAAATTAAAGTGTTTGTTCATTTTCATGATTTTGGTTTAAGTATGTTTTTTAACTGGGAGTGGGAAGAGAAGAAAATGTATAAATGTGGGTATTGGCTTACTTCTTGCAAGGAGGGTCAAAAGAACCTTGGTACTAATAAAGACATAATTAGTTTGCACTTTTCTCTAGGATAATAGTGTAGACTTTTAAAAAAACTTTTTCTTCCCTGCCTGTGCTACTTTGAAATCTTACTGAGTGGAGGAAGAGCAATGGGAAATGATAGGGCCTTGGTCCCTTTATTATAGCTTTTCCATCTGTGTTCCATATTGGGTGTAACATCAAAAGAATCTGATTTCCAGCTTCTGGGGTCCAAGGAACAATTAACAAGCAGCACGTAGAGAGCCAGCTGATAATGTCCAATACGTTTTCAGTGTGCAGTAAACAAACAATAATGTTAGTTCTGTAGAGTAATTTTATAGTAGGGCACTGTATTTACTTTAAAAATGGCTGTAATGGTACTAATAGAACTAGGTTTTATTTTTAGCATCTGGTCTACCATAATACCTGAAGGATAGCAGGGACTATATTATTTTTTCGATGAATAAATACTGTGTGCTGGGCACTGTGGAGAGAGTCTGAAGATAAATAAGATATTGGCCCTATCAATATCTTATTTACCTCCCCCCCGCACCAGAATACACATATGTGTTTGGTTTTGGGTGTTTTGGGGGGAAGGAAAAAATAGGGGATGATTATTATTATTATTAGAAAAATGAATGCCAATATATATCTTTGAAAGCAAAATTTAAGCCATTACCTAGAAATTCTGTTCAATTCTACAGTTACTCCCACCTAGTTCATAACAGGTCCTGGGCTAGCTACTGGGCCAGAGCTTCTATTAATACTTTCTTTACTTTTCTCCTTCCCTTCCTGAAATGGTTCTGATTTTCACCTTAAAAAATAGGTTTTTTTTTAAAGTGGTTTTCTTTCTGTTTTCTACAATACTTACCTACAAGTACACTTTTTAGCTTTTGTCATTTATTAGATCAAAGTTTTACAACATTGTCGCTAACTAGAAGAACTAAATCCTCTAGTTATGTATTTTGAGTTCAATTTTCTATCAGTGTGTCTCGAAAATCTTTTAGAACAATACTTTTATCAACATGTATGAATATACCATTTTTCCATCTTATTTATGGGGAATTGATTTGCTTCAGAAATCTCTGAGGAAGGCATTAGGAAAGTAGAATCTTTAGTCTTTTGGGGACTTGATCCACTAAGTTCCATGAACAGAAATATATAGGAGGGAAAATAAGTGAAATCCCAGATTAACTGAGGATTGAGAATACTGAAATTTTAAAATGAAAAGAGAAAAAAATAACACTAAATGATTTAAGTGATTCAGTGGATGATTAAATGAAAGAAGAGTTTCCTCAGTTTAGCAAATTATCTGGCTAATCAGTAGTTCTGCTTGGCATAGTCTGATACAATAAAATGTCTTTGAAAAAATTGATTCTTTTATCTCCATATGCGAGACCACTTTTATCTATCTGGTGAAGGTATCAAAGAAACATGTTGATATGCTTAAGTAACTATGACATAGGAGAACTCCATAATTTTATCTAATGTGCACCAGAAAACATCATTTTGATTTTTAAAATTATAGAAAGCATATTTTAAAACCATTATACTGTTTGGGGGATGGACATGCTTGTAGCTCTGACTTGGGTGGGGCAAAGGCAACGTATGTAATCTAAACATTTGTACCTCCATAATATTCTAAAATTAAAAAATAAAATAATTTAAAAAACCATTATAAATGTATCTGTTATCCTTTTTCATATTTTGTTTCAAAATGTTCAGATTTAAAAGCTGTTATAGATGTATGGATTTTCTAAAATGACCAAATAAACTCTCTACTGTCAAGTTTATTATCTTAATTTTTAAAGTTAAGCCCTAAAATGCAAGTAGTTTAAATTCCTTTAAAAATCAATGGCATTATAATATGTAAAAACACAAACAATTATTTTGGAAGTCCAAAATTATCCAAGTGTTCAATTTATTAGTACCAGCTACGTTTTTGACTCTAGAAAATCAGATTAGGTGTGCATCAGTGTATCCAAAGATGATTTTATAGCCAAGTTATTTTACTGATAAAAAATATAGGGGCTGAAAAGAGACTGAGTAATTTAGAAGGCAGCAGTATGCTACTTACTAGCTAAAGGGCCTTTGTAATTTATTCGCCCTTAGTTTTTTTCTATCAGCTAAATGGACTATCAGGGTGTTACTGGAAGAACTGAATGAAATTATGTGGGTAGTACATTGCCTGTGCACAGCATGTACTCAGAAAAGGGTGGTGCATTTGCCTAACTTTTCAGAGTTAGACATAGCTGATATTTACTAGAAAATGCATTTCTCCCCTTATCCTGTATGTTTATCAGAATGTGACGTACTCTGGAATCTTGCTAGTTTACCAAAGGGATCTTGCCTTCATATGTCATTTATATAAGCACTAGAATGTGTTATTAATAATTGCTAACATCTAGCACATTGACGGAAGTCAGAGGCAAGATGGATAGGAACAGCTAAGTTAGTCTAAAATAGTATTTTTCAGAGCATGACCTGTGGTCCACTTGCTTAGAATCTCCTGGGATGCTGGCTGAAAAGGCAAATTCCTGGGCTCCACACCAAACCTACCTAGTAAAATATATAAAACCCTACATATAAATGATTAAATTGCTTTCTTAAACATGATTACCTAGACTGTTGGAAGTTAGTTCCTAGAATCTGCATTTTAAATAGGACTCCAGGTAATTCTTTTTACTTTGAAGTTTGAGAATCCCCGGTCACTGTGGTCTCCAAAATCCCTCAATTTAGGAACAACCAGTTTATCAAGAGTTTCTTGGAAAAATGACAAATTGTGCTATGGGCAATATAAAAATTATGCAGATTAAGTTAAGGCACAAACCCAGTTCACTGGTGTGAGATCAGGACAAATGCTGTGTGCTATAAATGAGAATGGGCCTTCTGAGTGGATGAGGTCGGTCAGCAGGAGGGACAGGCTTCCTTATTCCTACTTATTAGGGAGTATGAAGAGTTCCAAGGCAGGATGGAAGAAATAATTTGCTTCTTCCTAAATTATTTCTAGAAGTAAAACAAAGTCATTGGTTAATACAACATTTTCCAAATCTGTTTCCTGAGAAAAGAGGATTCTATTATAGGTGTGAATATATTGGGGGAAAAGCTAGACCAAATAAATTTAACCAGGTTCCTATAATGAAGGTATAGAGGAAATCCCAGAGCCTTAGGTCTCCAAGTAGACTGTAGTATGAAATGTTTCCTAACTCGTTTGACATAGATACTCATGCTCACACACACGTGTGCATTTATTTGTGCGTGTGGATGTGACACTTGGCATTAATACCTTCTGGTAACTATAATTTTGGAAATTCTGGCTTAGAGGTTGACAAGTAGAAGGACAAAACAAAAGGAGAGACTCTGTTAATCTTTAGAGTTGCGTGTATAGGCAATACACTCTTCCTTTTTGAGGGTGGACTTGGGCACTTACATAAAATTATACATTTCAGGTTCCATAGCAAGGTTCCTTGCTATCCTCCCAGTAGCAAGACAGGAGGAAACTTATTTCCCTCAGGCTGACTTGTAGGTATATGACTTCTTATAATTAGTCTTTCCTTGGGCCATTATAAAATTGCCAAATTAGACCAAGATGTTTAATTGGAGGACATCATCTTGAAGTCTTAGTATTATGCAGTCTTTTAAATTAATGATTGTAAAAAAGTATAATGATTTTAAAAAGTACATCACAGAGCTGCTTCATACTAGGATGTGAGGGATCATATTTTTGTCTTAGACTCTTGCCGTATTTTTAACTTTGCCATTTTAGTTATTGTAAAACTTTTTTATTACACAAAACAACAGATATATACACACATAATATATGTACAAAAAACCACATGAAATATGTACCTTAATGAGTTATTGAAGGCAAACACCCTCATTTTGGTGACAGTGTGCTATAGAGCCTTGCCAGGTATCCCAGAAGCCTGCCAGTGCTCCCTCCTATTAGAAGGATGATAAGCAACCTATAGCCCTAAATCTAAATTGGATTATCAGTGTGAGAGTATGAACTTTCACAAATATACACACATATACATCATGCATATATACCATACATAAAACTCATATACATATAGCATATATGTGTATATATATAAATTAAAGACAAGCCCATATTTTCTAGTTCTTTCCTCTTTCTACTGAAAATACATAGGAACAATAATCAATCTAGTACTAGTGAAAATTCCTACTGCCCAGACTGAGGTCCTGAAATACTGCTTTCCATAAATTCATCCAGTATCTTAGTTATATTGGAGCAGAACATTATTGTGGCAAATGCTGGGATTTCAGAAAATGTTGGAAGTATACTAACCTTCTGTTCAGAATTGTCTGAATTTGGTTTGTTTCACATTTACAATGAATGAAAACTTCAATTTAGATCTAAGAAGTAGACAGCTTGACATCTAACTCCTCATATGCCCCAAAGCAACACTTTTAAGTGTGTGTGTGTCTTCTCTCATATCAAGCAGGTGGTTATATATGTTTTATCAGTTAGTAGATAAAGTCACTGCTATCTCATTTCTTAATGTTATGCTGCAGAAACTCATGGATCAATAAAGTTGTTATGGTGGTTAAGAGTAATAAATGGCAGAGGGCTATAATTTTATGTTGCAAAGCCACATTTTACTTTCTTAATTCTAAATCAGAGAGGTACAAAATTACAGGAATGATAAAGTTATTAAAAACATAAACATAGACTGTGGAAGAGGGGCAGTTTAAATAACATGACTGCATCAATAATGCATAATAGAAAGGGTCCAATCAGGAAGCAGAAACCACACAGCAATTTAAATAGGAAAAGTTTAATAAAAATTATTAATTGTAAGACACAAGCAATCATAAATGGTAAAAACAATTTTAAACAATGTCTTAATAGGTTGTGCAAGAGTACCCAAGTGTTGTGGGCTGAATTGTGTTCTCTCCAAAATTCAATTTCCCCAAAATGGGAGTATTGTCCTAACCTCCTGTACCTCAGAATGTAACTGTATTTGGAGATAGGGTCTTTATAGAGGTGATTAATTTGAAATGGGGTCTTTAGGGTGATCCTTAATCCAGTCTCACTGGTGTCCTTATAAGAAGAGGATATTTGGAAAAACAGAGACCTCAGGAATGTGTGTGCACAGAGGAAAGACCACGTGAGAACACATCAAGAGGGCAGCCTTCTGCAAGTCAGTGAAGAATCGGAAGAAACCGAACCTGCCAACACCTTGCTCTTGGACTTCCAGCCTCTAGAACTGTGAGGAAGTAAACTTCTGTCCTTTAAGCCACCCAGTATTAATATTTTACTATAAAAGCCCTAGAAAACTAATGCACCAAGGAAGGAACAAACTTGGAAGGGCATATCCCTCCTGATGCTGGGATTGCAGAAGGCATGGTTGTGGCCTGCTGCTGGTTGTCAGAGAAGTTTGCTGAATTGTCCAGACCAGAGCAGAAAATCCCTCTCCAGATTATAGGTAACTTGAGGCTGGCAGGCAGGGAACACGCCTCAAGGGTTCAGGTGGTTCCAGGCTGATAGCTGGGCACACACAGGGATTTGGGCTATGAGAACATGCTCGCTGGCTAAGTGTTATGAGTCCTGGAGTGCACAGCGTCTGTGTTGGGAGGTTCACTGGGTCAGGGCTATCAGTTCATGGAGTCTCTGGGGTTTAGGGCATGCAGCTGGGGTGGAGCACCACCGTATGCCCTGGAGTGCTCTGCTTGTAGCTGGGTGGCAGGACCAAGAAGAAGCAAATTCAGGTACGCTGAAACCAGGAAAGAAAGCCCTTTCCCCCTGCGACGTCCCTTCAGCATCCTCTACTGACAAAGCTTAACATCACATTCACTACAGAGGAGAAATACTTACCTCCAGTGTTCAGCTCTCTTATCTAAAAGCAGGCAATGAAGGATAGATTTGGAGCCAAGAGGTAGTAGATTGATAGCTGTCACATACATTCTCCCCCTTTTCTGTAAATTAACACAGGTCTTTAAAGTTTTTTGGGAATCGTAAAAACAAACGAAAACCTTTAACTAACGTATTTTGATTTTAAAAGTACCCATCCTTAGATAATAGGCTGAACTATCAGATGTCTAGACTTGAATACAATTAAATAATCATGGAAAGATTATATAGGTGGTAGCTCTGGCAAAAATTCTTAGCATTAACCTAAATCACTTATGGTTTAATTAACCTATATTATTTGCTGAGATTGCTATATTAGAATATTTCACAGACTACATTAATGGTAAGCTGTGAGAGAAAGATAAAATCATTAGGGTTGCTGTTAATAGATGATAGGACTCAGATGATCAATTTGTTTATCTAGACACCTGAAGGTGTTTGTCAGTGTTAAAGTAGCAGTGGATTTGTGTTGTAAATCCATTAACTGTCCTTGCCAATACAGTAAAGTTACTAAAAAGAGAATTAATTGGGCAATAAATTTCAGATTCTGACCCTTTTTTCCCAATCAGAACATTTTGTTATATTTGTTTTCTTTTAGTTCTGTGGATGCAGTGGTTGAAAAAAAAATGACATAGATAAAATTATTTTTATTACCAATTCTAAGCTCTTCTAGTGTAGAAGTGAGATCATCACAAAACTGATTTATTCATTCAAAAGAGCACACGAATCTTCTGTATCCTCAGAAATAAGAAAACATTTATGTAGAGTCAATTTTTGTAACTTTCATTTATCATTTTGTAAATTATTTACATTATGAACAGCTTTCGACAGTGGGAGTGTCATCTATCCTGGCTCTGGCACAGTAAGACTGTCCAAAAAACTTGAAGTAGGGTTAGTACCTCTCATTTCTACTTTAAGAAATGATCATACAATAAAAGTTTGCATATCTAGTGCTCTAATATAAATATTAATAGAGATTAAAAGGCATGTCTCTTACTTAAAAGAGAAAACACCATTTCTTTGGAGAGTTCAAGTTTAGAAACATACAAAACATCCATGAAAGCTAGTGTTATAGCTAGTGTGCCTTTTTTTTATAACCCTATTCAAGTTTAAGCGTGCACAGGGCTATAGCAGATTGGTAACATCCATGCACATTTCTTCTTCTTCTGTTTTTCCTTTTTTTGTTGGGGGAGGAGTTTCTCTTGTGTGTTATAGGGAACATATTTCCTGGTAACTAACTCATGCATGTGTAATGATACCATTGTCAGTGTTGGTCTTTCATGAGCCCTTCACAGTTCAGAGACCTTCCACTGTGGCTTTCCTCATACCTACCCCTGGTTATCAGTATAGTTGCTTGACTAGGAAAGATGGTGACATTACATGTCAGAATAAAAGAGACCCTAATTTCGGAAGAACTACAATTTAGGTTGTAAGCTAATAAATAAGTATGGAGCATTTCAGTTTTTATTAATAATTCAGCTGTTAAAATTAGTAAAACATTGCTCATCTGGACCTAAACTATCTAAAATGTAATTAAAGGAAATAAATAATAAAAGAAGTACTTGAAAATTCTTTCAGTATTTATCAAGGTACTCCTCTGGGGATTAGCTATGGGAATACGAAGAAGATTCAGGTTGCTTTTGTCCTTAAGAAACTTGTAGTTAATAAAGGAAGACAAGATACATAAACAAGTAATATGGAACAGCATATCTCTAAATAGTTATAACAAAATCTTCCTTCTTATCAAGCTTGTGATTAATAAGAATAATCCCTATCAATCCCCAGAGTTTATTCATTGTTTCATGTACACTTTTAATAAGCTTATTTATCTAGTTTTCAAGTATAAGTTATTAGAAATAGCAAATACATGAGGGTAAGAACTTCTATAGGCAGCATAATGAATTAGAATGAGAAATGGTAGTTGACTTCAAGGTAGGGCCTAGGAAATCTTACAAAGTGCATAAGAATTTTAAAAGTGTGGCAATCTAGAGTCATTTAATATAGGGACACTGAGCTTTTATGATGCATTATGTCCTGAGGGCATCTCTTTGTTATAATCTAGAGTAATAATTGCCATTCACAGTGGTAATTCAGCAGTTTAAGAAAGGTTTAAATTTTTTCTGCTTCTTTCCCTTAATGCCACATACTCTAGTTCTACCAGAAATCCTTGGCATTTTTTTTTAATATGCCATTTAAGAAATATTCTATTGAAATGGTAAATCAAATGAACTTTTTGTCTTTAAATCATAAACTATCAGTGATTCTAAAATTATTAGCCATTTAACTGTACAGGATTTTAGAGAGCAGATGTTTAATTACATTCTTCTGAAAGAAAAAAATCACCTTAGTGTACAGTTTATACCTGTGGTTGGAAAAATACGACATGGTAGTCTTCAGTTGTGAGTATTTTAAGTCAAGACTTACAGATATGCCTTATTTTGTATTATAAGAAGTCATTTTAAAGTAAATTCATCAGTTTTCCCCTGTAGAGAAATACTTGTTATAATGCCAATGCCCTGGCACTGATGTGGGGACGGAGAACTATGGTGTTCAGTATTAAAGCTTTACCCCTAAACTTTTCCAAACAAACATGAGTTCAGGTTCAGTCTCATCTGTACTCAGAGACCAAAGAGACAAGAGCAGAGAAGCGGCTGTGAATGAATTACCACAGTGGATTAGCCAAAAGCTTCAGTATGAGTCTTGTAGTGGTTTTCTCCATTCAAGACTGGTTGTTAAAAAAGGACAGGTAGAAGGTCAAAACCAGAGATCCTTGGTACAGGAATTCTCATTTTATTAAGTAACCCACCCCACATCCCAGATAAATTTTGAGTCTAAGGTGTATTAGAAAAACCAGGATTTAGTGTATCACTTTAGTCATTTTAAAAAAATACTTTGATAGCTGTGTTTGAGCTGCATAATGCTCAATCGCAAAGTATTGTTTCCTTAATTAAATCATTAAATTTTTAAGATGAATCGAGTGGGTCTGATTTCACACACTTATTTTGAAGAGACCGACGATCTGAGACATGAGCTGCCAAACCACAAGCTCACCATCTAGTGGTGAAAGGTTACTGTGATTTATGGCTTGTCATACATGATTCTGATAGAAAACACCATAGAAAATGGCAAGCTCTATGTCATAGAGGCACCACCCATCTTGCATTCTTTCAAATCCTGAAATGAGTTTCTATAATAGAACATTCTCTCCCTTGGTCTTCCTCTTACAACATCAGGGCAGAATTTAGGGAGATTTTGTTCTTGTTCCTACCTTGAAAAGGAAGAAGTCAGTCTTCCTGAACTGTGATTACCCTTTACAAAACAAATACTGGCAGTATTTACTTTCATTCACTTAAGATTTTGCATTTTTTAAAGTGGCAGGATAAAAAATTTAAGTGGGTTTCTATACACAGCACTTAGCTGTATTTCCAGAGCGTGGCTTGAGTTCAGTGGCATAATTTTTAATGTTTCTGTCTGAGTTTACATAAATATTGGGACAAGGGTAATGAGGAAGTTGGAAGAAATGAAGAGGCCTATTTCCTTAAAACACACACACACACACACACACACACAATTACAACAAACCTATATTGAGTTTTTCCTACTTTAAAAGTAATTTATGAATATTTTAGAAAATATAAATTTTTTTAAAAAAAGTTAAATACAAATAAGAAATATCACTTACAATATATTCTTAATATGACTAGAGGTAGTGATTGTAAGTATTATGTGCATCCTTATAAAATGTAAATCTTTCGTTCATATAAATTTAATTGCCAAAATGGGATTGTGCTCTATATTCAGTTTTACATATTTTAATTAACAGCTGTCATTAATTATTCTTCAGCAACATCACTTTAATGGCTGTATATTATTCTATTGCATTTATATGTAGTTATTTGACCAACCCCATAGACTTTTACATTGTTGATAATAGTGAAAAATTTAGACATATGCATCAAAAATTTTAAAAACAACAAGCTCATGTGCCAGGCAGTATGCCAGGTCCCTGTGACAAGAGAGACATGATTCCTGAGCTGGTGGAACATATGTTCTGATGGAAGTGCCAAAGGCACTGTTCAGATGATCAGCATCTCGTAGATGAGATGGTTACAGTCTGAGATGGTATGATGGGGTGGAACTATACCTGGGGTGTATATGGGCATGTGTGTGCATGTCTATTCTAGATAAGGGTGTCAGAGAAGGGATTTATTAGGGCTGAGATTCAGTGAGTGAGACTGTCTAGCCATTACAGAAGTCTGGAAATGCATGGCATTTGAGGCAGAGGGAATAGGACATACAAAGGTCCTGGGGCAGGAAAGGGTCCAGCTTGTTCTAAGAAGGAAAAGATCTTTGAGCATCTTTGGTATTTTTTTTCCTCATTAAAAATGAATTTTAGATGTTTGTCAGTCTCTAAAAGCTGAGTTTTTTTACTGCATTTATAGGGTGATTGGGATATTTCACATATTCACAGTACAGATTTTTCTATAATAGAAATATGAAAACTCTCACTGTACTTATTTAGGCCCTTTCTATTATGCCTTTCAGAAAATGTCTCTGAAAGCTAGATTTTATACATGTTGTGATACTTTTTAGATATCTCTTAGTTTTTCTATTATGAGAGATTTCTAAATAATACTTCTTAGTTATTTGTATGTTGATTTTATATTTGAGCCCTTACCAGAGTCTTATTAGTTCTAATAGTCTCTTAAAAAATTGATTCTTTTGGCTTTTCCATGTAGACAGTGATATAGTTTTCAGTAAAGAAAATTTAACATTTTTTTCCTTTTCTATGTATTTGGTTATCATTTTCTTTTCTAATTTTATTGACTGAAAACTCCAGTATATGACTTAACAGCAGTAATGGTAATAAATATCCTTGTTCTTTCCCCTGATCTAGTGGGAGCATATCTAATATTTCATCATTAACTATTATGTGTGGAGATTGTGCTAGATGTTTTTGGTACCCTTTATTAAATGAAGGTCCTTGAATACTGTTCCTTGCTCAGTAATACAATTTGTTATCAAGGAGTGATATATCACTTAGATCAAATATTTTCAAGCACTTATTGATATGACATGGCTTTTGTCCTTTAATCTGTCAAAGTAACAGATTTCTTTAGGGCATCTTTTCCATGTTGGACCACTTATGCATCCTGGTGTAAACTTTAGTGGGTTTAGGATCTTTGCAGCATTAACTTATGTCAATAACTTATATTGGCCTTTGGTTCTGTCCTTGTCTGGTTTTGGTTACTGGATTATATTAGCCTTACAATTTAGTATTTATTCTGTTTTCAATCTCTATATATGCCTATACATTTTGAATACTGCTTTGGCTGGTGGTATTCCTAGTTGGAAATGTAGTGCTTTCTTTATTTTTTTAGTTTTTTAATATATAATTTTCATTTTAATTTTCTCCTTAGCCCAAATAGATAAGTGTTTTTCCTAATTACCAAGGTGGGAAGTTCACTTGATTTTTGTTGTTGTTGTTGTTTGGTTATAGATACTTATTTTATTGCCCTGGGTATATGATGAAAGCCTCTTAGAATTTGATTTTTTTCTTTGTGTTCTAGAACCCTATTATTCAAAACGTGGTCCCAGATAGGCAGCTTCTTAGAAGCAGATTCTCAGGCCCCATTCTTTATCTACTAAATTAGAATCTGCATATTAAGGACTCTCACATGATTCATATGAATTTTAAAGTTTAAAAATCACTACTGCTCTGGAAGTTTTTATAAAGATTATACGAGTATTTTTTTAAAAGCATATCTGTTTATTAGGTAAAAATTTCTCTCTAATAACTTATTTTGAGAAGTTGTATTGAACACTCTGTGCTTTTTGAGAATTCTGAGAGATCTGTGATAAATTTTCAAACATGATTCTGCATTAATCAAAATATTTCCCATAAATTGTATATTGTGAATCAATAAATGTTTAGCAGGAATAAAACTAGTATTATAACTATTTATAATAGTAGTTTATAATGTTTATGAGTAAATATATTTACTTATTTTATTGAATGTATACTATATTCCAGGCACTGAATGAGACAGTAGATAGTAAGTAAAATAATCTCTTTTGTGTAAATGCCAGTTCTTAAATGCCATTTATGGAGTGATATTTGCATATTGTGTTGTTTTCTTCCCAGGCTAATTGGGTGGTAGTAGTTGCAGATCTTTTTCCTGAGGAGGAGCCAGAGGCAGCCTTTCTGCAGTCACAAAGCTTAAAAGTGGCAGAGCAAAGATGTAAATTCATGTCCCCTGGTTTGACTTTCAGTGACTTGTTCCCTACACCAATAAATGTGTTGACTGAAAAAAAACTGAGTATGAGGCATCGAACAAATCATCTATGCGAGAAAGTGAACAATTGAATATTAAAAAATGTTTTCATTAAGTGTATATTGACTAAGTGCCAGTGTTAACATTTTAATCTCCTTGTTCAAACTCTCTTATTTTTATTTGTTTATTTTTAAATTTATTTTAAAGATAGAGTCTCGCTCTGTTGCCCAGGCTGGGGTGCAGTGGCTCGATCATAGCTCATTATAGCCTTGAACTCCTGGGCTCCAGTGATCCTCACACTTCAGCCTCCCAAGTAGCTGGGACCATAGGCACACAGTACCATGCCTGACTAATTTGTGAATTTTTTGTAGAGACAGGGTCTTGCTATTTTGCCCAGGCTGATCTCGAACTTCTGGCCTCAAGCGATCCTCCTGCCTTTGCCTCCCAAAGTGCTGGGACTATAGGAGTGAGCTGCCACGCCTGGCCTCAAACTCTTTTTGGCACTTACATAGAATATGATAGTCTTGCATTTGATTCCATTTAAATTCTTTACGTTAATTATATATTGTACATTTAGTTTATACAGCTGTACTTATTAAAATTATGCTTTCCTCTTCTCTTAATCTAGAAGGAAAATAATTGTGTTTGTGTTCTGTTTCTTGCACTATTAGTCACCACAGTTTTAGGCACCACATTTTTAGATAATATTTTCAAGTAAGTTGGTAATATCTTGGAGCCAGGATTTAAGGAAATGACAGTATTTTTGACTGGTAGAAAGATCAGAAACTTGAATGTGTTTAAGATTTTGCTTATAAGGCAGTTTCTTATTTATTCTGCAACTTACAAAAATGTGACAGTATTTTCACAATGGGAAGATCAGTTCTCTAAATGTAAGTCACACCTGGACAAATGATTGCACTTGTCCTTCTTGCCGTGGAAATAAGAATGTCTTTTCATTGGGTGACCAGACCACCTAGCTGCCCAAGGTAGCTGTGCTAACAAGCGTCTTCTGCAAGGGGAGATTTCTTCCCCTTCTCACTCCCTGTCTTGGAAAAATTAAGCAGAAGATCAGGCAAATTTGCATAAACATCTTCTGTGAGCTCAGGGAACCTCAAACATTCTTCCCATAGTTTAGCTCTTTTATTTTCCTCCTGGAACAAATACTTGATGAAGTATAGTTTATAATAAAAAGGAAGTCTCTAGAGTTTCACTATGATTGAATCTATAAAAAATGTGCTTGTGATGGAGGCAGTGGTCATTTCCTATAGTGATTTAAGTAAGATGCTCTCAGTAAGTCTTTTGTCAGAAAGATTCCCCTGTAATATTACACATTGAGTAAAATAAAAGTAAGTATTGTGAAGACTAACTTTTGATGATTTTGCAGTATTTGGGATGATATAGGACATCTATATATGGTGATATAGACACAGAGGCTATAAACAAATATCCTCTAGGTAGCTGTGGTTCCAGTTTAAATAAAGAGGTTAACATTGTTTCAGCTAATACTTCGTGCCTTAGATGGCCTAGTTAGTCTATAGTGAAGTTTATGTCCTTTATTTTGACTCTTCTTCTGGGAGAATAGCATTTTTCCTCAATCTGGAGCCGGGTAAGCTGCAGAGCAGCTTACCTTGAATGCTGGGTCAGGGAGGATGGTGTGTTTTCAGGAGGATCACGGCTCCTTTCTCTCTCCTCTTTCTTCCTCTTCTTAGTTTGAATAAGGGATTAAGGAAGGAGAGGAAAACCTCATTGGTTAGTGCTTTATCCTGGTGTTAGAGTGCTTTTATGGACATTTTTAAAGATATCGTAAAGATAAAAATTTTGGGTTTGAGCATCAAAAAAAGAATAACGTTCAAAGATACATGTTAGGGGGATGGACTGAGGAGTTTTAATCAATGGAAGTGGAAACAAAAATGAGGGAAAACTTGTGAAATCATAAAAATAAAGGAGAGCTTGAATGGTCCTTTTACACATTTGACATAACAAATCAGCGTTTCTTTTATAGAGGCTTTTAGAGCATATAATGATATGGATGAAAGGTACAGCTTTTATATTTTTTCATTTGCACTCAGGACTCCGAACAAAGATCCAATATGAATGCTTTAATGTGTACAAATATGCATTCTGTGGTGAATCAAATTAGAATTGTACAAATCCTACTACTTACTTATGGTGTTTTGAACTAGAAATTGCCAGGAGCATGGTGCCATTAGGTGAGCAGTTGATCTGGAGAGACGAGATGCTTTGCTATTAAGTTGTTTCTTGGCTTGGGGTGAGCAGTCTACCAGTTTGTTTATTTTATTCATGTTTAAAAGTGAACATCTTGTAATTGGTTCAATTTCTTTACTCTGCTTATAAAGAAAATAAGCTGTTTGAAAGACCACCAAATCTAATTTACTTGAGATCCATAATGCCATACTACTAAATACTTTTTGAGAATCTTATGGGTGCTTCTCTAAAGTCTGTCACATTTTTTTAATAGTTTGTGTGTTAGTCTGTTTAAGCTGCAACAAGATACCATAAACTGGGTAACTTATAAACAGCAGATATTTGTTTCTGACTGTTCTGGAGGCTGGAAAGATTTGGTGTCTGATGAGGGCCCATTTCCTGGTTCATAGACAGATGTTATTTCCCTATGAACGCAGATGGCTGAAGGGGGAGGGATCTCTCTGTGGCCTCTTTTATAAGGGCACTAATCTTTCATGAACTGATCATCTCCCAAAAGCCCCATCTCCAAATACCATCACCTTGGGGGTTAGGATTTCAACATATATGAAATTTGGGGGACACAAACATTCAGACCATATAAGTTTAAAAAGGAATATTTTCTGGACAAGTTTTTTGCAGTGTGTTACCACACTAATGGTGATATCCTCTGTTCACCAAAGGGTGTGCTTCTCAATACAGTTTGCTTGGTACGAGGTAATTTTTGATTGGTAGACACTGAGTTTGCTTTTGTTTTGAGGTTACTTCCTTTTTAATATTTACCGCCAGAAAGCAAATGTGATATGTGGGAAATTGGTCTGTTGTTTACGGACTGACACAGCCATTTGATTTAGTTCCCTTAAGGCATCAAACATTAATATAAAATGTATTTTCTTTACCAATGATGATTCTTTGAAATAATTACATGTGTATAAGTCAGACTATTTTTAATTATTATGTAAAAGACATAATAAAGATAAAATGCATTCATTTATGATTTAATCAATTCTTTTTATTGGTAATTTCTGATACTTAGACCTCTAATTTTGAACAAACATTTTATATTGTGGTTTATAATTAGATTGAGTTCATTTTTTTAAAAGATTCTAAAATTTACTCTGAAATTGAAAAACTAAGATAGGCTTTTTTTGGTGAAAATTCTTTCATCCTGTGTTGCTATAGTTAGAATTATTAAATAGCAATTTAATAATATGTTAATAATGTCATTAAATCGCAGTGTACTTGTGAATGGCATCCTGAATAATCTTTCTCCAGCTTGTGTTTGAAAAGCTTTTGTTAATCTGGCAGCTACTATCAGTTGCTGAACTGGTATTAATATGCCTCACAGTGTGGTTGACTCTCTTATCCTTTGCTCAGTTTGGGATTTAGTTCACCTTGATTTATTTCACCTTGAGAGTCAAAGAAAATGACCAAAGGAAGATTAGAATGTTTGAAAGAAGAATAGCAAGGTTTAAGAATTTGTATATGTGTCCCTGAAAATAACCCCATTTCATCCCAACTGTGGTTCCCCTAGTGTTTCTGTAGTATCAAATCGGAAAGTTAGACAATATTATTTCATACCTAAGAGGAAGAATAATTTCTTATGTAAAACTGTGATGTCAAAATAAGAACTTCAGCATCTGAACCTCATACTTTACAAATTGGTTTATTGTGCTCTTTGTCACCCTATTGGCACAGTCTTGTATAACTTATTTTACTTTGCTCTGGTGGTCAACATGGTCTATAGTATTTCAGAACAGACATTCAAGAAAGCTGGGCGAACTGATGTGCCTGAACAGATGCTATGGGCACACTGCATATTGAACTCTGAATTAGAAATGATTGGTAACTTTTTCCTTTGCTTTCTTCTTTTGGGTGCTACCATTTCCTTATGTACCTGCTCATAGTTAATATTCCTAAATTGATTAGTGTTAAGAATCAATGGCTAGGAAAATTATAAAGATGGGCTCTTGGGAGAGCTTGGCTCTACATGAGGCTAGGATTTTATGCGTGAATTTTCAAGTGGTAGATCAATTAGGCAGAACTAGTCATGCATTGCAGTATCTTTAAGAGCTATCTTGAAACAAATTTCAGACTTGGATAGTGTTCATAAGCTATAATTTGAAGAATGACTGAGGGTATTAATATTAGATTTAGGCACTTTAAAGAAAATTTCCTATGGATTAAGTTGTATGTTTTATTCATAAGAAGAGCTAGTTTGATCTTTATATGCCTTAGTATTTTTAAGTTCTATAGTTCCTGTTTTTTCAATTCATTACTATACATGGCCTTTATTTTCAACGATTAAATTGGCCAAGGGTGGTAATGGTTAGGAACATTTTCTTGGGTTATAAGAACATTAATAACCCATTTGAGGAAAAATCCATCTAATCAGAAATGTTTTCTTCTATGTTGAATCCATATCCTTGTCTTTTCAAAGTGTTTTATTCCTTATTCTTATGTTAACATGTAGGATTTTTTGTGTTTCTTTCCTTTGGCATTCTACCTTTAACTATAGTTTGTTTTTCTAAGAAAATGCATGCTTTTATTTCATTTTCTATGAGCTGCTTATTCATGTCCACAATAAGTACTGTTTCTATATATAGGAAACTAGCTCTTTATCTCTCAGCATGTCACATAATTTTTGCCTTTCCCAATGGTGTTTTATGTTTTGTTTTTAGTTTTCATTAACAAGTTTTAAAGTTTTATGTAGTCAAATTACCAAGTTTTTCTTTTAGCATCCTCAAATAACTTTTGAAAGCATTTGTTAAATGTACCCATTTATCTATAGACATTTTTAGTTGTAAGTTAATTTTGTGAAGCACATTGTTGTCATTATTTTGTCTTGTGGCCGTGGAGGGGGAAAGATTTGTATTTGTATCCTCTAGGTTTGGGGCCTAAAGATGTTTGGAGATTAGGATGCAGTGCTTATGGTAAATGACTGAGCTTTTTGTTTTCGTTAGCAGATATCCCTTGCAAGACCCTTTTCCTTTTGACTGCTTTCCAAAGCAAGATAAAGTGGTTGAGGGAATTAACTAGAAGCTCTCACTAATAATTAGTGGGCCTTTGGAGTAAATGAACCAATTAAAGGCTAACCCTCCCTTGAAATGTGCTGGCCTTGAGGGAGATGGGGTAGTAAGGCAGTAAGCCTTCCTTTCTGGCAGATAAGAAAGGGGTTATAAAAGCTCTAAGCCCTCAATATACTACTGTAGGCTGCTCTAGTTAGCGTTCTGCATCCTTCCAGTTCCAGTGATTCGCAGATAATTGAAATCTACTCTTCTTCTTACATTCCCTTCACCCCTTTATCCGCCTGCTTCCCACAAGTAGCCAGTATAGCCAAGATGAGGACCAAGAAAAACCATTACCACTGCTTCTGCCATCTGTCACTGTCTGTCCTCCCAGAGGACATGTGGACTCTGAGCATCTTAAATTCTGGGACCAAGAGTTAGAGATGAGAGGGTGAGTTCTGCCTCTCATCCTGGTGGTCAGCATCCAACAAGATGTAAGGGTATGCTGAGTCTTGAAATCAAGGGTTAGTGAAAGGGAAATAACCTTAGTGCTGAAGCAGGCCTTTCCTCAATCCTGGTGATTGGTTGAGGACATACCTCATGAGGAGGACAAGTTCGCTTAAGATTGAATGAACACAAGGAACCTTGTGGAGCCCTGTGAACTCCAGGAGACCAGTTTTATTGTGTAAGGCTTTGCTTGAACTTCAACTCAGTTATGGAAAGGTGGCTATGGAAACATAGTCCAATCAGCCTAAGACCATCAGTGACAAAGCTATAGTCCAACAAAGACAGGTATGTGACACAGACATACTCTGTGTCAGAGTAACTTACATTCTCCAGGCAAGTGTAAAATGCTTTGTTCTGACTATTGTAATTTCAAACAGCAAAGTTTCTGATAGTCTGTAATTTTAGAGCACAAAATTTATCAATAAGTAAGAAAATAGTAGATGCTCAACAAAGTCTCTCAGTGAGTAAGAAAACAGTGAACACTCAAAGAAAGGGGTTATTATGACACTTTCTAGTGTCAGAATGTCCTTGAGAAAAGTGTTGTTTCCTGTTAACTTTGAGGCTGGCTCTATCTCTATCTATTATTTTAGCCTGATGAAAAATCCATACACATAATTCTTCATTACATCAGTGTATTTGATGCAGGTGACCAAATACGTTTTTAGAATCTATTGATGTGCTATAACTTCATCAGTCATTTCCAGTGAAAACTAGGTAAAATAGGAATAGAAGGAAATTTAAAACCAATCTTCAAAATTTTGAATAAATATTTGCTGCTAGTATTGTTTCAGTAACAATCAGTATATCCAACTATATTGTTATTTTTCACATTTATTTGAAGATATTAGCAAATGGAATAGTAAAATAGCCTGCAAAAGCATTGTAAGAGGAGATTATCCCTTTTATTAATTGATGTGACTCCCAAAAGAGTCTAGTAAAGAAAAAAAGTAGAATTATGAGAATTTGATTAAGGTTGCTACATATAAGGTAAGTATACAAAATCAGTAGCTTTTCTTTATTCTGACACTAAGCATCTAGAAATAGGAAATGCAAATAATCCTATTTAGAATAATGATACAGCCATAAAAGACTTAATGATATATTTAGCAAGATAAGTATAATACCTTTGTAAAGAAAAGTAAAATTTTTCTGACATAAAATTAAATCTCAACAAATGGATTGACATTTCTTGTCTTTAGATGAAAGATGCAGTAGCATGTAAATGTCAAGTCAACCAAAATAAATATACAGATTTAAAGTCTTTTCATTTCAGATCCCAACATGGTTATTTTTGATATGTTTATTGGCCATTAGTGTATCTTCTTTTGAAAAGTTTCTGTTCATGTCTATTGCCTAATTTTTAATGGGGTTGTTTGATGTTTTCATGCTGATTTGCTTTATTTATTTGTAGGTCCTGGTTATTAGCCCTTTATCAGATGTATAACATGCAAATATTTTCTCCCATTCTGTAGATTGTCTATTTGCTCTGTTGATTGTTTCTTGGCTGTGCAGAAGCTTTTTAATTTAATCAAGTTCTATTGATTTATTTTTGTTGTTGGATTTGAGCTTGGCCTTTTGACTTGCTTTATCCCGTGGAATGTTAATGGACATCATGTGAGCAGAGGCTTGAAGTGTGCTATACGGTTGGCTTGCTTCCCTGAGAGCTGCTGACTTGCTGACCTCTGCCACATGAAGAACATGTCTTGGTACCTTTTGTTCCTTGCACCTGATCCAGAATGAGACCAGTGGAATAGTCACCATGGTTGACCTGCAGCCTAAAACAGAACTGTCCCACTTCAAGTTTGAAAACAAAGGCTTATTGTTATATGCACTGTGATTCTGCAGTTCGTTTGTATGTAGAAATAGCTGAATGAGGGAAAATATATATTTGTGTGTGTGTGTGTGTGTGCATATTTATACACACACACTCTTTTTGTTATTATACAGGCCTAGGGATACATATGTGTGGTGTGTGCATGTGTTTATGTATATACACCTGTGTATGTGCACACCCACCTTTTTGTTATTATACAGGGCTAGGAAAGTACATGTTCATCTAACTTTACTGGAAAAAATTTTGAACTTTAAAAAGTACTGTGTCAAATGAAAGAGAATCGTAATAAGGAATATAAGAAAGAAATGGAATAGAAGAAATAAGAGTAAACACTGAAACTAGTAAAACTTATGATTAAATTTAAATGACTTCATAAGAAAGTTGTGAAGTTTTAATGCAATTTTTAGGAAAGGATTTTCAAAATTCAAGAGCTGCACTGCTAATATTAATAAAAATTGGAAATCTAATGTGAATAAAATTCAGGAAGTTGGCAGACAAGGGAAATTAAAACTATGTTTATGGGGATATTTTTATTAGGGGAAATGATCATGCATAGTGTTTATTCTGGACGGTGATAAGCAAATACATTTTCAAATATGCTAACTTAAAGGCAGCCACTAATAAAAAAAGAAATACAATATTAAAAATATATATGTATCTAAAATCTCCCCCTGGCACAGTGGGCTAATTTGGTTCCTAACCAGGGTATTAAATATATTGCCTCTCACGCAAAGTTTGGATGAATTTGCTAGTAGCCCCTTTAAAAAATTGGCATTTCCTGAACCTCCAGTGTTCCTCAGCTGTGACACAAACCCACTTTGTGTGCAACATTCCCTTGGGCTACCTCGAATCACCCCTGTGGGACTTGGCAGCAGAGAGAGCCCGGAGAACATGAAGCTAATGCTGTCTCCTGTATTGTGAATGACAACATCCTTTATCTTTGACCCAGGAGTCTCATGACTTGTGCCAGTAACTGTGAAACCATGGCAGGCTAATTTGTTATCTTGCAAATAAAGTAAAATCTCAGACTTTTCACAAACATTTTGCTGTACTCTTTGTTAAATGTTTTTAATATCACCTCTAGATAAAAGGCGCAGTATAGCCAGAATGAGTATAATTGCCATAAAACTTTTATAATGCAGAACAACATAGCAACTGAAAAAATAAAACTAAAACTTTTAGAAATAGGTTGTTTTGTATTTAAAAAAAGACTCATAGTTGAAAGACTTTAACATAATTCTTTCAGAATTTGACAGATCAAATATACAAATATAAGTAATTTTAGGAGATTTGGCTGCTACCCTCAAAAAGCTTGAGTGGGTGCATATAGAGTATTATATATATGCATATATAACATATCTATATTTGTGGCTATAGAGATAAGCACAGATACCATTTTATTTAAAAAGGTAATATAAATTAAGTGCCCATGAAATAGTTAAAAATATAGAATATATAATTTAGGCCTCAAAGGAAAATTCAATATATATTCAAAAGTAGAAATAATTCAGTCTTTATTTGCTTATTTGTTTGCCAAAATCCATTTAAACTAGAAATTCAGAATAACTATAAATTCTAACCTAACAGAAACCAGACATTCTTCTAAATAATTTTTGGATCAAAGAGAATATCAAATGTGAAATTAGACTGGGGCTAATTGATAAGAAACATACTCTCTAGCAAATGTTATGGTAAGTGGAAAAATCATAATTGGTGGAAAATATATAACCTATGCTTTTATTTAACAAAGGGATCTTAAAATAAATGAACGAAGAATTCAGGCCTAGAAACTAGTCTTAACTAACTTATCCTTGGAAATGGTTCTGATTCTTATGACTAAATATAAGCCTGTGTTAACACATTGTTCCATTTTTAGAAAAGAAAAAAATATAGCTTTTTACACTCTAAAGGAAATAAATTGGTTTGAGATGACTTTTTTGTCAGTTAGTATGTTTCCAGAGTATATATACATTTTTATTTTTGTAGAAAAGACTTGAATAAATTTTAGCAAATTTTTTTAACTTCAAAATCAACTTTCAATAATTTAGACCTACTAATAGAAATGAAGATACACAGCAATAGTCACTGGTTGAAATTGAAAATGAAATTGAGGTTTTCTTCCTCCTTTTTATTTTAAAATCTATAATGCTTACAAGACTTTAATTCAGTATCTCTGAACTACATTGTTTTCCTGCTACTTTTCATTTTTTGCAGCCCATTAATAAAAGCTTTAACTTATAACATACAAAGCTTACACAACACAGAAAACTAAACAGACATAGATTTGTAATCTGTCTAGCATCAGAGCGAACAGGCTGAAGGCAAATGTGAATGCCAAACACCAGAGAGCAAAACTAGTAAGATCTAGCTGTCTCCATTCCTTTAAAATGTGAAAGGTGATTTAAGGAAATCTTTGCAAGAAAAGTGGGATGAGAATTTGCAGTACAGTTACAGAAAAGTAGTTTACTACAACTACAAAAGAAGGTTTAAAAAATTATTTTCTATGCCAGCCTTTTTCTGAGATTAAAGCAATGCCTGAAAAGTAATACTTGCATATCGTACAACATATAGGATGTGTGTATACATATAAAAATAGTCCGTATGAATGGACTACATTTCTCTTAGGATGCCTCTTTTGAACTTCTGGTCTAAGTTGTATTCCTTCCTTTTGTGCCAAGACACCCTCTTCTTACTTCCATAGTGTTTAATGCACAGTGTTAAAAGTTATGTATGTTTACCTTCCCTACTAGCCTAGATATTCTTAAAGTTTAAACAGTGTCGCCATTTTTATGTTATCAGCAATTTACTGATGATAATTTGGTGTTGTAATTAATAGCACTAAGTAAATGAACACTGATATTTTGAATCAGTTATCTGATTGAGATTGATTTATTATGGGAAAGGAGTTACTTGTGTAAGTAGTGTGAAGAGTCTTTAGGCTTAAAAGGCCAACGCGCTTTTTAGAAATGCTCTACCAGTTTTTATGCTCACCAATAAGATTTGAAAATTTCCATATCACCAGGTCTTTTCCAGCATTGAACATTGTAATACTAAAAATCTTTGTTAATTAATCAATAAAAATATTATTAATACTACTTTGTGTACTTTCTTTTCATTATAGAGCAATTGGACATTTAAAAGAGTTTAACTCATGTGAATTGTTCGTGTCTTCTGTCCTTCATTTTATTGAGCTCTAACTCTGATAAAGTTATTAACATTTTGCTCATTTCATATGGTGCTGTTTTCTTCAAGTTTGTTTGCTTTTCAATTTTCCTTGGGATTTATTTTGATAAGCAAAAGTTTTGTGTGTTTAAAATCACTAATTCTTTGTCATCTCCTTTGCCTGGAAAGGCCTTCCCTATCAAAGGTCTAGATTTTTACCTTTTTTTTTTTTTGCAGCTTTCTATGGTTTAAGTATCTCATTCAGGGGTAAAAAAGAGTTCATTGTATTTATTGTATTTGCTATAATTATGCATGTGGATTTGAGAAGAACTGACATAAGCTTTCCATCTAGAAACATATGGTATGTCTCTCCAATTTTTAAGCTTTCTTTTAAATCTCTCAGTAAAGATTTATTTTCTTTATATAGAATCTTTGAGCCTTTTTTTAAAAAAATTTTTAATTTGTGATTGCTTTTGCCAGTGGATTTTTCTATTACATTAAACAATTATATTTTTACTATATAGGAAAGCTCTTGATTTGGGGGCAAATTTAGCTGTATCCATTGAATTTACCAGACTACCTTATTTACCAGTAGCTACTCAGTTAATTAATTCTGGTTTTCTAGATAGACAGTCATATCTAAAAGTAAAATGGCATTTTTATTTAGTTGTGGTTTTTAATAGGACTTGTTAATTTTTCACCCTTTAGAATGCTGTTTGTTGTTTTGAGATTTATCTTGTAATGTCATTCCCAAGACTTGTTTATTTACTTTTTAAAATCAGGAATGCATATTGAATTTGACCAATAACTTTTTGGCATGTATTACGATCAGTTTATGGCTTCAAAAATTTTGGCTTATTGAAGTGATATATTAATCAAATGTTTACTCTAAACCATTCTTGAGGAAATATGACCCAGTGTTAGTGGGTAATTAATGTAATCGATTCACTTTTTTCCTCCAAATATTTAGTATAAGCACAATCTTCCGGAGTTTTCACCCCCCCACATTCTGCCTGTGTTCATCTGCTGTCATCCCAGAGGTTTTCCTTTGTCAGTCTAACTTAATTCTGAACTTTCCTCCACATCAAGTGCATCAGCTCAAAACCAGTTCTACTACTAAATATATTGAATCTCTTTCCTTGTCCATCTCCTCACTGTTCCTCATTGTCTTCACTTGCTTTGTTGGAATGGCTTCCTAAGTGGTCTTCCTTCCTGTCTCTCTTCCATTTTTCTGTCAGACTGATTTTTCTCTCTAAACACAAATCTGATCATGTTGGTTCGATTTTTAAAGTTAAGTTCACTGTGAAGCTGAAACTCAGAGACACTTCCAGCTTGGATTGTCATCAGGTCTCCATAGTTTCCCTTGTTTTAGTCTTATGGCATCACTTAATTTTACAGGAACATGCTGTGAGGTTCTCATAGCCTAGAATGATCTGCTGCCTTGCTTGCTTGGCTAGTGCAGCTTCCTCTTTTGGCTTGGAATCCACTTCATCTTGGACATGTTTTTCAACACTTGGCCATTCCCACTGATTTTAGGTGTCTTTCCTTTCTATCCCCATTATATCCTTCACGTTTGTATTCTTATTGCACAGCATTTTAATTATTATTATATATATATATTTTTTGCCTCTTTCTCCATTGGGAACTTCTTGAGAGCCAGGATTGTGTGCCTTCTTTATCTTATTCACTGTGCCTCCTAAATAATAGAGATTCAATAAATATTTAGTGGGTGAGGGGATAGAGGCATGGATTAACAGACTACTTGTAGCCTACATTATAGTAATACCTGTAGCCTGGTCTTTTCGTCTTTCTCACTGCTACTAGTGTTCTATCTAAAAGGTAAATCTAATCCTTTTACAACAGAATTGTAGATCCTTTAATGACTTGCAACACCTGCATGATAAAGTACTTTAAGTAATTTATCCCACCACAGGTTAGGATGCCCTGGGGAGCTTTGAAAATTCTAGGCTATCTAGACCCTGCCCAAGACCAATTAAATCTATTCCCTGGGGTTGGGCCTCAGCATGGGCATTGTCAAAAACCCCCTTGATTCTAGTGTGCAGCAAGGTAATACTTGCCTTGTCTACAGCTTCAGAGTTTCCAGTGCCCTCCAGTCGTTCAGTTTATGTGGAAATGCCTGAGTAAAGGCTGGTGGAGCACAGAGGGTGCGTCCCCCTGAGACCTGCTTCAGCGCTCTGAGGTGGACTCCTTAAGGCCCTGTTGCTCTAGTTGTCTGGAACCTGCTCCAGTGCCCTGTGGCAGCTCGTGCTGCCATTGCTGGTGCTTCTGCCTCATGGCAGGGGACGGTTGCTGCCCAGGACTGGTGGGCTCTCGGATCCTCAGTGGGCAGAAGCTGGGCCATGTTCTTTAGAGTCCTTTAGAGATATTTGATCTCGTGTTTGCTCTGCCCGAGCTGTGCTGGGGGCTGCGTTGAAGACAGAGCAATGTCTTTCTTATCTATTTATGTTTACTCTGTTAAGTGAACATCAGATGAAACAAAAGTACCTTACTCTCCAGTATGTACTGAGTGTGGGGGAGTGGAGCCAGTGACCACTGTGAGCTGCAGCAGATACTGTGTTCTGTGTAGATTCCTCTCTAAGGAGGTTGCTTTGTCACTGAATAATGTAGAAAATGGTCCTTCTGATTCTTTAAAGTGAGGTATTTTTTTAAATCTAGGTTTTTAAAAAATCTAGCTCCTCTTGGTCTCTCATATTTTCTGTACCTTTCACTATAACAGTGTTATGTTCCTTTCCTACTCAAGTTATTTCATGGGTGGGGGTGGAGATGGGGGTAGGAAAGAAGGAAAAGACATGAGCATTTATTTGTGTGGCTGGCACTGTGGGAACAGACTCTGTACACAGCACTGTCATTTAAGTGAGGCAGGGTGTCCTGAGGGTTAAGAGTTCTTCAACTAGACCTGGTTCTAGCTCTTGTTCCCTTAAGTATAGCGGGTGCTCTTGGGCAGTTGCTTAACCTCTCTCCGTCTCAGTTTCCCTATTTGTAAAACAGAGACTAGTTCCTGTCTCATGGATGGTTGTGTGGATTAAGTTAATATCTAAAAAGTACTTAGAATAATATCTGACACATAGAAAGTGCTCAATAAATTCTAGCTATAATTATAATCAAGATAATTATAATTTAACCCTCACAACAGGCATTTGAGATTTCTGTTACTGTCTGCATTTTAGAGAGGTAAAAACAGAGCCTCAGAAAAGTTAAATCATTGTCTGAAGTTATGCAGGAAACAGTTGGCAGATTCAAGTCCGTGACTGGCTCATCCTGAAGCCCATGCCTGTTGTGCTATCCCATAATGCCTCTGAAAAAGAGATGAAGGTATTTAAACCACTAAAATATTTTGAAGTCTATAATGAAGACGTTTTTAGTTTTTATTTGATCTGAGAGACTGTTCAGGACATTGACTTTTGGCAAATGGCTGAATGGCATTTCAAAAAATTATATTCTGTGTATAGCATGATTTAGGAGGGTGGGGCTGTTACAAGATAAAGAATTGGGGATGTGAGGTGATGTGTTTTGAATGAACAAAAAGAAGTGGAGTTAAGGAATAGCAGACATTCCGTGGCCTGGAGGGCTCAGTGAGTCCTCAGAACTGCGCCAATGCGAGCTATGGATCCAGGTGCTGCTTTTCCAAGGTATAGAAAGCTCTGCCTCTTACGAATTTGGAGTGAACACAAATGTTACCAAAGCCTCGTCCAAAAGGAGAGGATGAGATGTGTACTTTTAGGTTTTAGTTATGAATTTTAAAACCATGTGTTCTTATCCAGTAAGTGTAAAACTAAGCTGAATTGTCTTGAGGGTAATGCTAATAAAAAAGCAGAAAGTTACGTTAGTTATAGTTGTCTCACTCAATTACTTACTTAATTCCCCAAAACTCTTGAGATATGGATCTCACATTAAATGTAGACCCAATTTGACAGTGCAGTTTGAATGGCAGCCTTGCTGTGATCTGGAAATACATTCTTATGGCAGCTGTGACTTTTTTTTTTTTCATAGTGGCACTTAGCATCACATGCTATCTTTCAGGTTATCTACATTTTCCATCATAAACTCTGTGCTTTGTGGCTTGGTTGTCATTCCTCATTTGGGGTTTCTTTTTAGAATAAACACGTAACTTCCATGCTTGCTTGTGACTTTATGGGATCTTTGGGCTATTTAGTACTGAAATATGACACATAAAAGGGAAAATATTTGCTTATAAACCTACACATATGGCTTCCAAAGAAAGTTATTATTTACATAATTATCTACAATATGATTTTTTTACTTATGTAGTTGTCTACAATATGATTTTCTTCACATCTAATAAGAAATTTTAAAAATAGCATACATTTTATTGCTGCAAAATTGAAAACATTTTGTGTCCTTTTTGGCATTTTGTAGTTAACTTTTTAAAAAAACATCAGAATCATCTGTCTGACACTGTTTTAAAGATCACTACTGAATGATCAGTAGATAAGGTAACATGGCATTTCTAAAACCTTTCAGGTTTCTCTTTTCTTGGACCTTAAGATTAATCAGTCACCTATTTGCCTCCTATATTTGGTTTTAGGAATGTCTTGAATCAGTTTTGGAACAAAGTAGGAATATTTTTTTAAATTCTTATTTTTCTAACCAGATGATCTTGTTTAGATTTGATATATGACTTTGTTGTATATTTCTGATATGGCTAACTTAAATCTTTACATTACCTTCACCTTTGCTACCCTAGCATTCAAGAGAAGTGACTAGGAAATGAAGGTCATAGCCCTGGATTTGGGCTTGCCAAGATCAAATGGTTTTCTATCACCAATATATGTCAGGTGCTTGTCTCAGTGAGCCAAGTCAGCAATTAAAGAAACTTGAAGGTTTCTGCTTTAAACCCTACTTTATTAAGGAAGAGGTTCGACTTTAATTACCACATTTCCCTTTGTTAGTTTGTGATTGACAACTGGCTGCAAATTATAATAGAAGCTGTATGTAAGGTCAGAAACTCGTGTTAGCCATCTCTGCCACCTGCATTTTTCTAGAATTGGGAACAAAAAGGAATGCAAGCTTATTGTGTCCCCAATGAAATAACAAATGAGAGGCAGCAAGTCAGTCACAGTAAGGAACCCAGAATTCTAGAAGCTCAATTTTTCAATGCAGATTATCTAAGTTCTGTGAAATACTTTCTTCACTTTTTTAAACTCCAATCTAATGAATAGACTGAAAATCTGGAAGTTCTTCAAATTAGTGATAGCTTCCACTATCATATTTTACTAAAGGTACTTGGAATTAGATTATTTGGAATAGCAATAAGTGACTAATTTACAGTTACTAAAATCATTTACACACTGTCTGGGAGTAGGTCAAAGGGAATGAGAAAAAAGCACAAGGGTTATGCCAGCTGTGCAGAATTAAGTCCTTTGTTGGTGTCACTGCGTGCTTTTGAATGCCTCTCTCAACTATTGACTTTTCCTTTTAGAAATAATCATACAGTAATCTCTCTCCAACTGAGAAGCTTAACTTTTCTGAAAAACACTATGGTTGGCACAACCATGGTCTCTGAGGAAATAAGGGGTTAGGGTAGCATAATATTAGGTCATTAAATATGAAATGTCAGATTTCAAATCAGAAGTTTAGTTTATTGTATCTCAAGAAGCAGTACATCCCAAGCAGTACAATTAATCAAAGTATTAATATGTGTTTAACTATCGACACAGTTTTGCCACCTTCATGGTAACTTGCTTATGCCAACAGTGAAGAAGCCTGGAGAGTGAGTGGTAATGAAATCATGAAAAATGTTTTCCACAGCTTGTTTGGAATTGAATATTTTTCCTTGCAAGAAGTGGTCCAAAGCCTGAAAGAAATGGTAATCAATTGGTGCAAGGTCTGGTGAATACAGTGGATTCCAACTTCTGTAGTTTGAGCAGTATTGTGTTTTTGCAACATGTGGTCTTGCAAAAGGATTGGCCTGTTTCTGTTGAACGATTTTGGCTGCTTAATCATAAGCATCCTCCTCATTTCGTCCAGTTGGTTGCAGTAAACATCCACTGTAATTGATTGACCAGGTTTCATGAAGCTATAGTGGATAATTCCTGTGCTGGACCACCAAACAGACTTGATTAACATTTTTGCTGAATATTCAGTTTTGAACTATGTTTCGGCCCTTCATCATTATCCAGCCATTGTACTAAAAACACTTACAGTTGTCAAAAAAAATCCATTTTTCATGACATGTGACAATATGGTATAGAAATGGTTCGGCTTTATGTAGTGTCAACAAAGAAAGGCAAGCCTTGAGATGATTTCTCTTCTGATGCTCATTTAATTCATGCGGAACCCATCTATCCAGCTTCTTTACCTTACCGATTTGTTTCAAATGGTCCAATATTGTTGGGATAGTAATGTCAGACCTGGGTGCTAATTCACATATGGGTTGAGATGGATTCGCTTTCACTGCAGCCTTCAGCTCGTCATTATCCACCTTGGTCTCAAGTCACCCACATGGCTCATTTTCAAGATTAGAATCACCAAAATGGAACTTCTCAAACCACTGACGTACTGTGAATTCATTAGCCACATCCTTCCCAAACACTTCATCGATATTTCAAGCTGTGTGTGTAGCATCAGTTCCATGAGGGAACTCATTTTCGAAAATAACATGAATTTTTGACTTATGTATGGTTTCACAAAAATTGCTCTAAAAAAACATTTGAAATATGATCTAAGTCAAACCATACGTTTGAGAGAATGAAGATGTACCTTCACAATAAAAATAAAACAAGACGTGTCAAAGTGAAATGTCAGAGATATCAACTGTCAAACTTAGTACTTAAGGAAATCGGATATTTCGTAGTTAATAACCTAATATTTCAAAGCATAAACTTTGGAATCAAACTGATCTAGGTTTTGAATCCCAGCTCTGTTGCTTATCTGCACAGGCAGTTTCCTTAACTTCTGAGTTCATGTTTCTTCACTTTTAAAATGGAAGTAATGACATTGACCTTGCAAAATTGTGAGGATTAGATGGAAAAAAAATGGTTTTCAGTTTAGTGTCTAAAACCTAGAAGTGTTCAGTAAATGGAGAGCTCTTAACTACTGAGGGGGAAAAATGACAAGGGCATTAACATCCAGGCATTGGTGGCTTATGCTTTTAATCCTAGCCCTCTGAGAGGCCAAGGTGGAAGGATCGCTTGAGGTCAGGAGTTTGAAATAACACACCCACACAAACACACACTCACACACACCCAAACAGAGCCACACACACTCTAACACATTTACACACAGGCAGGACACCCACAACACACTCAGACCAGCCTGAGCAAGGGCAAGACCCTGTCTCTACTAAAAATAGAAAAATTAGCCGGGCATGTGGCACGTGCCTATAGTCCCAGCTACTCAGGAGGCTGAGGCAGGAGGAGTGCTTGGGCCCAGGTGTTTGAAGTTACAGTGAGCTACGATGACGCCACTGCACTCTACCTGGGGCAACCAAGTGAGACTCTTCCCAAAATTTTAAAAAAGGGGGAATTAACTGTGTATTTAAAAGCTAATTAAATAAAATTTCTAAAAGTATCTGCTTCAAAACAGTCTACATTTGATTACAATGAAACCTGCTTTGGAAAGCAGCTTTCTCCTGAATCTTTTCTTAAATTGCTTTAGGGAAGAATGATTTTTTAAATTAAGTAGTTAATAAGTGCTAGACATTTGTTTTTTATATTTGTCTTTGTTCTTTATGTGTATTAGTTAATTTTATTCTTATGTCAGTCCTGTGAAGTAGATACTGTTGTTATTCCCACTTCATAGGTGGGAAGCAAAGCTTTAGAGAATATGAGGATATGAGTGACTTTCCAGGTAACGGTAACTGGTGAATGGTAGAGCTGGGATTTCACATCAGTTCTGTAACAGGGCCTGAAGTTGTTATCTGTCACTCCTTATCCCGTCAGCTAGGATATCATGCTCTGCTGACATGCATTTTCCCATATCTCTCTGTTTTACAAAGTGTTTTTTTTTCCACTTTCAAAATAGTCCTTATTTGTTTGAGATTTACTGTCTTTTGCACTGGTATACACCCTTACTAACACCTTTTCTTATGTGTGAGCAAGGTAGCTTTTTAAAATTATCTTGGTGTTAAAGGACATGTTTTCCTGAGCTGAATCTGTCCCTATAAACAAAAGTGAAAGGAATGACTGTTCTCCTCACTTTTGTACCCCTTGGTCCAACAAACATGGTCTTTAGGGCCGGGTAACAGCAATTATTAGGGTTGCTTGCGGTGAGTGAACTAAACAGCATTATTGGTAAAATGATCAGAGGTATAGAAATATTCTTAAATCAGTATAAAATATTTCTGAATTATTTTGTACTGGCTAACAGTCACTCTTTATTGCATTTATATGACCATGGTTCAGATAATTCAGAAACTTTCTACACATTGTTGCTATGGTTTGGATGTGGTTTGCCCTCTCCAAAACGCGTGTTGAAATTCGATTCCCAGTGTGATAGTGTTGAGAGGTAGGGCCTAGTGGGTGGTGTTTGGTTCATGGGGGAAGATTCCTCATTAATATATTAAGCCATCTCCTGGAAGTAAGTTTTTGCTGTCATTGGACTGGATTCGTTACCACAAGAGTGGGTTGTTCCATCTTGTATTGGGTCTCTGCACACGCTCACCCCACCTTGCATTTTCTGCCATGAGTTGAAGCAGCGTGAGAGCCTCACCAGATAGGCTGCCTGACTTTAGCCATCTCAATCTCCTGAATTGTGAGGCAAATATACTTCTGTTGTTTATAAATTGCCCAATCTCAGGTATTCTGTTATAGCATCCCAAAATAGACTAAGACATTGTCTATTTACCTTCACAAGAGACAGGCGAATTGAGCCCAGAAATCAAGCAGACCTGAGATTTGTACACTAGCTCCACAACCATCCACCTCTGTGTGACCTTGGGGATATCGTCTAACTGGAGTATGTCTCATCAACTATAAAATAGAGATAATAAAATCACCATATAGGTTTTTTTGAAGATTAAATGAGTTTGCATTTCAGCTAGAATAATAAACACTAGGCTCTCAATTATTGCTAGATACTACTTCAACTACTATAATTTTTATTGTTAGTCTGCATGGCCCTCTATGTAGAGAAGATGCTGTGTCCCTAGTGAATGGAGTGTACTTTAGTTAAAGAAATATTTAGACAGCTTAGACAGATATTGTAACATTATTAGTGGAGTGAGTGCTATAGGAAGACCTGAATCCCAGACACAGCTGATTGTCCTTCAGATGTGGAGTCTAGGGGCTTGTGACTCATGAGTTCCTAACTGCCTCTGCCATCTCCAGTGACTAACTGGTCAGTCATTCATCCATGTACTCATCAAGTATTATTCAGATTTCTACCACGTTCTGGGCATTATTCTGAATGATGACTGTCCACCTCTAGCTTCCAGAATGTTTTTATTAACGTATCATTTTTTTTAAAATATAGGCCAGCATAAGCAGTATAAGCTTACCAGAATTCTCCATGACCATTGTAATCAATTGTCTTTAACTAGGAGGAAATATATATACTTATATATGCCTTCAGACTTGATTTTTAAAATCCTTGAATTAGAGACATTGAGACCTTACTTAATGGAATTATAACTTGAGCCCTGACTTTTGCTGGAGTAAAATACAACTGTGAGCCTTCTAAATCCTGATCTGGCCAACACACTGTTTGGAGCTCCTGAACTCTGTTACATGCCAGAACATGTACAGTCCAATTGGTATAATCTGTCAAAGTGTCAGATGAGCCCCTCTGTTTGTGTTAAATTCATGAGAGAATGAGACAGGGAGTGACTCTGTGGGTCTCAGGAAGTATAGCGCACTTGTACAAAGCTGAGTTGTGGTGAGAGGTGCCTTTATTCATTCAATAATAAACATCATAGAGTAACTCCTTTGTGCCAGGCACAATGAATTCAGATGGATAAAAACCCTTTTCACTCAAGGATGGAGTTTACATTTTGAATGTTTGTGAGATAGTCCTTTTTGAATGTGGATATGGTAGGATTACGGACAATGCTATCTCCACATATATCAATTTGTATAACATTAGGAAAACTACTTTTGCTCCTTTTCTCTATTTCTCCTAAATTTTGTAAATAATGTTAATATACTGCCATAACTGAGTTTGTCAGTTTTAACCAATATCTGGGGATTTCCTGTTGTCTTGCATTAGGATTCAGCACTCTCATCCCACTACCCCATTTGCTTTTCTTTCTTTCCCTCATTACTCCACAGGGTAGTATTAATTTTTTGCTCAGATCACTATTCGTTATTTATATTATTATGCATATCCATATATTATTGGCAACCGAGAGTCCTCATGCAATATGATTATGTTTCTTTCCTTTTGTTTTTCCTAAAGCACATGATGACTTGTGTGCTTAGTTTTCTCTACCAATTGCTAATCTTCCTATTCTATCCAAAGGCCTCTCAACACAGCCCTCTTCAAATTTGCTCATGTTCAGAAACATATCTTTTCTAATTTTGTTTTTAAGAGACAAGGTCTCACTCTGTTGCCCAAAGTGAAGTGCATGCAGTAGCGCGATCATAACTCACTGCCGCCTCAAACTTTTTTTTTTTTTGGTGGTGGTTCCATATTTTCTGAGATCTCCATCTACTATCTGGACTGGTTGCTCTATAGGTCACCTCTAAATCTTTCTGAAACTTCCCTCTGGTCTCGTTTGGAGTATTCTCTTTGCCTTTTTTCAGGATCATTTTCCCTGTTACCAGGATCCTCCTATCTTTCTCTTTCTTGGTTTTTCCCTTGTCTGGGTGGAGAACATTCTCTAATAGCTTCATCAGATTGAAAGAAAGGTGTGACAGCAAAGTGCACCATGATGATAGCCCTTTTAACAAACCTGCTGTTAGAGTCACACTGCTCCCATCTGAACTAGTGGCCCTCTGTGACTGGTGCTTCTCTGTCTTCCTAAGATTGCTACTGTCATCTTGAGAATTCCCTTCTCCTCTGTCCTTAGTTGAAGCTTCTATTTTCTATAATCTTATCCTTCTCTTTCTTGGGAGAGTATCTCATTTTGATGAAATACCTCCTCTAACGCCTTCCTGAGAGACAGTGCACGAGAGAAATATTTTTAAAATTCTTGATTTTGAAAAATGTCTTTTATCTCACACACTCAACTGATAATTTAAAACTGGGTAAGAATTTTAAGTATTAATAGAAATAAGTTTCCTTCAAATTTTTGAAGCCTTTGCACTGTTGTTTTAGTTTCCGGTGAAGGGACTGAAGCCATTCTAATTTCTCATCTTTTTATTACAATGATGTGCTTTGATTCATGTTAATTTCCCTCCTTTGTGCTAGGAATTCAGCTTTCTTAATCTGGTAATTCATGTGCTTCCCTTCTGGGAGATTTTCTTGAATTATTTGTTGACAATTTGCTTTTCAGTTTTCTCTGCTGTCTTTGTGGATTTCCACTGAGCCTTCTGTCATATTTCCTCGCTCATCCTCTGATTTATGTTTTTACTTTTACTTTCTAAATCTTTATCTTTTTTTTCTTTAACTTTGGGAGATTTCTTGAACCTTATTTTCCAGTCCCTCTGTTGAATACTTCATTTCTGTTGTACTTTTAATTTTCAACTGTTTTTTTTTTTGTTCTCTGAATACTTTTTTATGGCTTCATATTCTTGTTTCATATTGTACCTTTTATTTTCAGATAGTAGTAATGATAAGGTGGTGGTTGCTATTTTTGTCCTCTTGTCCTCTTTCTGCTCTATTTCTTCTATGTTTTCTTTTTCTATTTGTTTTGATATTTTAGCTTTTGTATTAAAGCCTTTTCTTACCTCTTGGGCAATTCTTGGTTGTCTGCATGGTTTTTAAGAGTTAAGGGAATTCAAAAACTATTTGGAAGCTCTCAGCGTATAGGTGAGACTTGTTAATTTGTGATCTGGCTGAATTGTTTTGAAGGAACTGCTGGCCATCAGCTGTATTTATTTTTTTAGCTTGGCTTTGGTCTGATTCTTCAGAGATGAATATTGGCCTGGCTGCCAGTGTTCCAGGAATCAGTGGAGAAGAAAGGTTGGTGCTTAACATTATTTATGTAAATATGCACTTGATTCTTTTGTTTTCAGTATCAAATCCACCTTTAATTATGTCTTGGGCTTCTAGGCCAGAGACCCTCTCTTTCCCAGAGAAGAAATATTTGGTCTTTTTGCTGCAATGGTGAGGGGCCGCTGCCCAGCAATTAGAGCTGGGCAGGAGATGTTATATAAGCATATGTTTTATAAACTGCTTTCAACAAGGCTTCCTTGTTTTATTCAACTCCCACCCTGTCTTTTATCCATATAGTGCTATAGAGGTATTTGATGATGACAGTTTTTGAGGTTTTCAAAGATCCTTTTTGATCAGGGTTGATACTTAACTCTTTCCATTATCAGGTTAGTATTTAGCTTTTTGGAGTCTGCTAGTTCAGCTAGTAGTTACTCACATGGTTTTCCAGTTTCCAAAATTTTGTTGCAATCGACTTATTGCTCTCATTATTGCAGTTTGTCTTGAAAATATCTGTTAAATTTTAGGGAGATGTATTAAGAAAATATATAATTAATGTCTCACATATAAGGCTATTAAACATGAAAAATGAATTAGTTGAATGTATCTATAAACAAGTATATAAGTATATATATAATATTATATTTTCATAAGTGAGGATCATTGTACAAAATGATTATATTTCCATCCTTTTTGTTTTTCCCAAACTTAATTATCACTTGTTTGTTTGCTTAGCATATACTGTGCTTACTAATGTATTTTACATGCATAATTAATTAATTATACAGTTTGCTTAGTAATTATACACTGTATATATACCCATGTATGTTTATGTATACTGTATAATTATATTCTATATATAATATTCATTGTACACTGTACCTATGTACCTATATATGCTGGGTGTATATATGTACATTTATATCCCCACATAAATACAAACTTGTGACTGAATTAGTTAAATAAAGAATTTATGTGAGCTGTAGTTGGCTTCTATTTTATATTCTCACTTAGAAAATGATCCCATTTAGATTTTGATCCCAACTTTGTTAGCTAGCTTTAAACGTTTACCATATAATTTGAATAGAGTTAGGCAATGTAATATTAAAATCAAATTACGATGATAAGTGGCTTTCTTCAGAAATGGTGAAAATTGGATTAATAGCAGAGATCTGTGCAAGAAGGAATTCTGTTTTCCAGCAGTCTCAATTCTGAATACCACTCAGTTAATCCATTAAAATCATTAAAGTCCTCTATAAATCAGTATAATGACTATGTAGTCTAATGAAATTAAGCTCTTCTACATAATTTTCAAAAGTTTCAATAGCCTTTTTCTGTAAAACCCCAAGTAATTTTTGAAACACTCATTCAGAAACACTACCCCTGTCATATACTTCTGTTTACAATGTGACTTGCATGCTGAAATGTACCAAGCTGGTAATCTTTTTCTGTTTGTATTTTTGAAAAATTAGAAAAGAAATGTAACTTCGGCTGGGTGCAGTGGCTCACACCTATAATCCTAGCACATTGGTAGACTGAGGCAGGAGGATCCCTTGAGGCTAGGAGTTTGAGACTAGCCTGAACAACATAGCAAGACTCCCTCTCTACAAAAAGTAGAAGGATCAGCTAGGCGTGGTGGTGTGCACCTCTAGTCCCAACTACTTGGGAGACTGAGGTGAGAGGATCACTCGAGCCCAGGAGTTTGAGGTTGCAGTGAGCTATGATGCTGCCACAGCATTCTAGCCCAGGCAACAGAGCCAGACCCTGTTTCTAAAAAAAAAAAAAAAAAAAAAAAGTAACTTTATTAAAGTATTTCATTTTTTCTCTAACTTTTATATTTTAATCCACCCTTTGTGTCTTTAATCCTGCCTTTCACCGGCTGATACCTGCTTCATTGCTCTTAAGAGTGTGTGCTTTTTCAATAAAATAACTTATTCAGGGCCATATTAATTACATTGAGTCACTGGATCCTGATTTTCAGGCAGGTAGCCAAAGATGTCAGTCAGGTAAACAAACTCAAACAGAACAAGCTCTGCACTGGTTTTGGCAATGGCTCCTAAGACTATGGAATGTGATTCTCCATTTAGAGGGAAAAATGGCAAATTTTTTGGCTCATTCAACTTCATAGAAATATGATTTCCTATTCTGAAACTACCTAAAGATTCCTTGGCTCATTCCTTTAAGGACCTCTAACATTTTGTTCTTGAAATGAGAGAATCCTTAGATACTAATTTTAGTTTATGTTAAAGTTTCCCTTTTGAACAAATGCACTCTTTAAATGTGTTAACCTTGGGGCTTTAATTAATTATTTATTTGTTTTCTGGCTTTTTTTCCCCCCTGAACTCTGTTGATGGAGAAAGTTTAAAAAACATTGGTGGTTTGTAGCTATCACTTTGGGTTTTTTAATCCCAAAGGCTTTCATGGTAGACAAATAATTGAACAAACTTCAATTCTTTGTAATTCTGAAAAGTGGCGTAGCATCAGCTCCCAGAACTGCTTCAGGAAAGGTCAGTAAATATATGCAAATCACTTCTTCCTTGGGGTTTAAGAAACTTTTGCCCCATCTCCTTCCGTGTCTGATTTCATATACTACTTTAAGAGTGTTAGAGATGATTTGATAGCCTATGGCTATTTAAAAAGTGGTAAGTTTATTTTTTAAGAGGCATAGATAGTGAAGTTTACGTGGTTTATACCGAAATTAGGCTCTTAATTTCAGTATTTTGAATACTTCTTAAAAAATATTGTTATTTCACACAATCCTGGTGCTTTACATCAAATATAATAGAAGAGGCTTTCAAAATAAGACATGAGATTGCATTTGTTTTACCCTGTGGTCATTACAACACATATATGGTATTTATAATGATCTTAATACAAATGATTGCAAAGAACTTGTAATATATTACTTCAAACTCTAGAAGGTTTGCTTATGTTCAGCCTGACTCTTTCTTTGTTCTGCTGAGATGGGTGTTATAGCACCAAAAAGAGTGAGAAATTCATTTATTTGAAAACCTGCAGGCAATATGAAAATGAATAAGGCTTGGCAATTTTCAGCAAAAGAAACTTATAATTTCATGGGCATGGAATGATAATACATGTATATGAATAAAAAATTTTAATTCAAGATAGTATCTAAAAATTACAAGAACATTATTAACAAAGTATAATGTAAGGGTAAGCAAGCCCAACTTTTCTTGAATCTGTTTGCTTCTGATAATAGATTCAATGCTCTTTATTAGGAAAGTATTAGGCTGTGAATGTCATTTGTCAAATGGTGTTGATTTTTTAAAACTTATGTTTAGTATTTTAGGCAGGAAAAATGAATTATTTTAGAAAATCATAGCTATAGTTGTATGATTTTTCTCATGCCTCTGCCAATCTTAATTTTTTTCTCTCTGTACTATGTAATATATGCAGGAAGACATCTAGGCTGACTGGGTCTGGCCTAGGTAAGCCTTTCATAACTTCTCTTTATTTCAAAATGGATTTTGTTCTGCACAGGCAATATTGTGTGGGTAATGACTCCTTATTCTATTTTTCCTCAATTAATAAAATTACAAATTTTCTTTATTCCAATCTGTAAGTATGTAGTAGTTGCTAGCCAATTGTTTTTAAAAAAAATTCAACTAGAGATTGAATATCCAAACAAGAGTGTTACCAGGAGGTTGTTCAATAATTTTTAAAATTTCAGCTTTTTGTTCAAGTTATGTATGTGAGAGCTGCCTAAAATTGTGACATAAATCATCACAAAGCATCTAGACTGGAAACTGGAGTTCTGAGTTTGGCCAAGGAACTAGGAACATTATCATCCCCTGTGTTGTCACAGAGGGGTTCAGAGATGCTAAATTAATTGAAGTACAGAACATTTAAAAAACACACCTAACTTGTGTTAACAGAAGCTGACCAGTATTCTTTCAAAACATTGTCTTTGGCCATTTTCAGACCTTTCCCATATCTGTGCATATATAGGACTGCCCAGCAAATATCACTCACACTTCATCCAATATAAAAGGTCCCCCTGGAGTTGTGCAGTGTGGCAGTACCTTCTATACCACATTTCAAGGCATGAACTTGAGGGGATTGGGACTGTTTGAGGAAAGAATTCATGCTATTTTCTTTATAATACATGATGATGACATGGTAAAACATCAAAGTATTTGGAAATTCAATTACATATCAAGAGTACGGATATTCTTTAACATCTCTTCCTTTTTTGAAAACATCTAACTTCCTATTCTCCTTATTCTTTAACTTAGATGTCTCCTCCTTTTCTAACAAATGTAGTTGTATACATTTCTTTTGATAATATAAATGAATGTCAAATTGAATTGTTTTCTCATATCAAGAATTTGAAAATAATTATTGTATAAGCATATTTAGATGTTATTCTACAGTATTAGGATACAGATGGTAACGAAACAACATGTGACTTATTTTAACCTTACTTTTTCTAAATCAAATTATTGTTTTGAATCCATAAACTTTGTATATGTCGATATATATATATTCGTGCAGTTCTTGTAATTTTTAGTCAATTCATTCGGGTGCATCCATATCAGTTAGGTTAGTCACCTCCTTTTGAAACCAATAACTACCCAATGAATCTGAAAGGCAAGAATAAAGTATTTTTAATTTTCTAAAAGAAAAAAACAAAACAACTTTTAGCTCATAAACTCCTGATTAAACTTAAACTCTTTTCTGTACCATCAGTATGCTGTGGTAGGAAACAATAACAAATGATGCTCTGATCCCATTTCTTCACATAAAAGCTGAAAACAGATGGGACGGTAGCAGCTTGGATTTTATTATATTCACTATTTTGTTAACATAATTTAATGTGGAATCCAGGCAAACTTCTGCATAGCAAAGCTTCTTTGGAAGAGAACTATGTGTTACTTGAATTGCAATGTTTTCAGAATAAGCTCTTGATGTCGAAGCCTTTCCATATTCCTACCACCGCAGAACACAAACATAGGCCAGTTTGTATAATGTCTTATTAAGTTTCCTAGTTTTCTTTTACCACTAAATTTTGTCCTCAGTAGTTAGTTTGGATGTTTCTTTGCAAAACAAATAGTGTTCTTGCAAGCATTACTTCTCAGAGATTTTCATTTTTATTTAAAATAGAATATCATTTTTAACATCTGGGTATGCATTAATATGTAATGGAAATTCTTTTGATTTAATATTCTTTTGAATTATTATTCTCTCTGTCATTTGATAGCTTTGTCTTTTCTAAAAATTTTTACAATTGATATCTTTTCAATATGTCCCAAATATAATATAATGTTGAAATATTTAGCTGATAAAATAAGTGATTTTGCAGTTTACGTGACACATTTTGATTTTAGGTATTAATATTTAATGCATAACCTTGAGTTCTTGAGTTCAGTCTGATACTCTTATACCCTAGTTCATAAAATAATTTTGAAGATCTTAAATTTCATAGCTTTTTAGGTTTAAGATGGGCTTATTATGGTAAGGTATCAGCATGGTTTGCTTGATACCTTTGCTTAACTTGATAATGTTTACATGCAAACAAGACATTTAGTCTGAAGAAAAGAATTATTGGTATACACAAATATAGACTTAGTGTAATTCCCATCATGCTGTGTAATTAATTGCAAACCTTTTTGTTTGTGACTATTATCTGAAGACATTTTTGATTAAAAAGAAAAAGAAAGTTGTCTGTTTTAGTAGAAAAAGAGATCTGTAAAAGATGAAGCTATTTAGATAGGAAGTTCTAAAGAAGACAGTGAACCAAAAAATTAAGTTTTCCTGTATTCTTAAGAATATGTTTTAAAACAAACAATACAAAAAGTATTAAAAGTAGCATTAGGAGATACTGAAATATAAATTTCATTTAATTTAATAATTAAAATTTAGAAATTCATGTTATATAGATATTACATTCATAAGATAAAAAGTTTGAAAAGTATGTATTCTGAAGGCCCTTTAGTAAATCATCTTAATTAAATTGCATTAATTATTAGTATTTATTTTATAACTAAACATTTTTCTAACTTATTTATCAAATTTCTTCAAAAGTCAGACTTTGGTTAACTAATAAAGCAAAAGTTATAGTAGATAAACAAAAAAATACCAATTGACAAAATTCTCACAATTAAATTCAATTTAGGAACATTAATTTAAGAATCTAATAATAATAACAAGAAATATAATAGTAGTAGCAGTGATAACCAGCATTACTTTGTATGTAAATAGGGAAAATTATAAAAAGCAAAAGCAAATTAATTGCAATGAAAACTAAATACATGTGTATGGAAAGCATAATTTTTTTGATGATAAACTGTGATTAAACTAATCCCACTGAATGCATGATTTAGCTGGAGGTCAAGAGAGGTGATTTTGTAAAGGACTGCACAGCCATTCTTGGTGGGGAGTGCTCTGTACCACATCTTATTTGCCAAATGACAATTACTGAATTAAGAAAATTTATGGAGGAAAACATTTAGATAATGTTAAAATATGATTCAACTGTTTTAAATTTTTGAATGGTTGCATAAAATGGTAAAAAAAAAAAAAAAAAAAAAAAGTCTTTCTGGTGACCTGCAGCTCATTGGTTGAGAAAGCTGTACTCAGTGAAATATGCAACCCAACCCCCCCTCAGCGGGTGGGTAAGGGAGTATGTGTGTGTGTCCTGAAGAGCATGCAAGCATTTGTGTGTTTATATGTATATATATACAACTGACCTTGCTTTAGATTAGTCATCTAATTTTTGGCAGCCATGGCTGTTGGCTAAAGTGTACTGTTTTACAAATCAAGATCATAGGAAGAGGAAATTTTGCTTTCTTGAATCAGAACTGTATAACTTTGTTTATTTTACAATGTGTTGGAAAATGAGGATGTATTTTCCCCATGATATCACTAAACCGTTATTTAACATTAGGCTTATTTTGTTTTTACCTCTCCCATCCCTGTCAGAGTATTTGGTATGTAGTAGGTTCTCAAGAAATAGTTGCTGAATTGTTGAGTTACTAGATGTTTGAATAAACATTAAATTATAAGGCAGTCCTTCCAAATAAAAATTGATGCAAATAATTACTTTAAAGTTTAAATTTTCTGGTTTGCATGCATTTAGCAAACTGTAGGGCGACGTAGTAATAGCGAAATGATGTGAAAAACTTTAGGCTTAAACGAGGAATAATGTGAGGATAAATTTCCGTGCTTTATGTATATGTAGCATAAAATGCATCTTTTTCCTTGAAAAGTTATTGTTGACTTAATTATACCCTACTCGATTTTAATTCAAAAACACGCATGTAGTGTGTAAGCACTATTAAGAAACTAACTTATAGGTACCCACTGCTTCCAGTAATAAGTAGGATTTTTACCTCAGGACTGTTGAGTAACTTGAGGTACTGCCAGAACACCCATTGGTTACTTTCCTGGGATGTCTCCCTTTGGAGAGTAGAAGCTCCAGTCTCAGCATCAGATTATGCACTCCCATTTGTCTCCCTTCTTCCCCTTCCTTCCTTTCCACAACCATCTGGCTGCCCTCTCTCCTTTCTCCTTCTGTTCTCTTCTTTTTCATCTGCCTTGCCCAATTCCCCCCAAAAGGGGAAATTTATTATTTGATGTACCCTATACTTTTAGGAGCAGGTTGTCAGCCTAGTGCTGTGGTCCCTAACCCCCAGGCCACAGACGGCTACTGGTCCATGACCTGTTAGGAATTGGGCCACACAGCAGAAGGTGCAAAGCAGGAGGGGAGGGAGCTTCATCTGTATTTACAGCCACGCCCCATCACTGGCATCACTGCACAAGCTCCGCCTCCTATCAGATCAGCCCCTGCATTAGCGTCTCATAGGAGCAGGGACCTTACTGTAAACTGCACATGCGAGGGATCTAGGTTGCACGCTCCTTATGAGAATCTAATGCCTGATGATCTGAGGGGGAGCTGTGGCAGTGATGCTAGCACTGGGGAGTGTCTGAAAATACAGATTATCATTAGCAGAGACGTTTGACTGCACAGTAAATATAATGTGCTTGAATCATCCCGAAACCATCCCCACCCACACACCCCAGTGGAAAAATTGTCTTCCATGAAACTGGTCTCTGGTCCCACAAAGGTTGGGGACTACTGGCCTAGTGAACTAATGTTAAGCAGTTATATACTTTAGGGGGCTAATGGGTTTACATTTTAACCTATCGCAGGCAGTTTTTCAAGGAAGGGGCCCTGGAAACAATACTGTAACCCAAAGAGTTTGTCATTGTAGAATACCAGGCATTTTGGTAAGCAAAGGTAGGGTGTGTGACTAATGTTTAGGAAGATGCAACGAGTCACAAACTGTCACAAAAAAGTCTTTGGATTGTGTAAAATTTGCCCTAAGTTTTGACATTTTATCTGCTTCATGTAATTCCTTATAATATACAAACACAATAAATTATATTTGTCATAAATTATATATATAAATTATAAATTATATATGGTGATAAATTATATTTGCAGTTGTTAATGTATTCCTTTAGTTTCTCTATTGATGTTATAATTATTTCTCTACCTTACCTTATAGCCAAATTCCACAGTGATATCCAGGTACATTTCAGGGATTTATAACACTGAGGATTTCAGAATTCTCTTCCAGAGAACATGAGAATGTGTTATCTGTTCTTTGCTGCAAAAATAATTTTGACTGATTCTGTAATTTAGTAACATAAATAGATACCTTTATAGGGTAAATGGTGTTTGTTAATAGAATTTTGTGCAAGAGAAATTAGCTAAGAAAGAAACTAACATTAGAATAATGTCTTCCAGTATGAAAAAAAATTCAGATCCTTTTTAGCACAAAAATATTTAAGTTTTTCTGTTCTATTTATTCACATCCTAGATTATCTTTCAGTTTTTAGCTTCCTGAATCCCTTTTGAGTTTTCTTGAGTTTTCTTGGACATCTGTTTTGTGAATTCAAGTTTCTCCTATAAAATGGAGCTGATAATACTTCTAAATGCTAATGGAGGGTGACTAAGGACTTGTCCTTCTACAAGGTGACTTGGCCCTGTGGCTGTCAGTAGGTGGGCAGTATATGGGGTGGAGCCAAAGATCTGCCTTTTACCAAGAGACAAGGGAGTAGGGCCAAAATGCATGTCCCGTAGCCTGATTGTACAGCATTTCACTAGGGCATAGCAGCCTTATTTATGTGTTTAGTATCGTGTAGGTCTTCTCTTTGGACCATCGTATCATGTGGCAGTGTGCAGGGCACCTGGTCCCCAAGAAGGTGCAGTGACCCTTCTCCATCCCTGTGGTTTCTGTTGACTTTGGAGGCTTATTTATACTGTGTGTATTGTGAGATCCTTTCATGTTTATTTGAATTACTTTAATTTCTTATGATATAGCTAATATTCTGTTATAAAAAGCTTTTCTTTTCGGTTTGGTCACCACAAAAGGTCATCACCCACCTTTTGCAAGATTCAGGCAGATTAAGGTTAGGTTGTGTGTGAAGGCAAATTCTCCTGGGCATCAGCTAGAGAAGAGTAAGCTTCTAGTTTCCGCTGTACTATGCCAGTTTTCCCCTCAGTACAATAGATGGATGAACCTTAGGGACCTCTTATTTCAGTTGCTATTCCCTGGAAATGGCATCCTTTATCATTATTTCTAATGGGAAATTGTCTTTATGTTCCATGTTTTCTAAGCAGACAAAACATTAAGACTTATAAGACGTGCCTATATCTTAAAATATGATTCATAATTATATAAACCAGAAGATGATTCTGCTCATATTTCTTTGTCATGAGTAAAAGCCTGATTTAAAAATTGGTTTGATGTCTTATCCTGTGTGACGCGTGTATTTATCTTTATATTGTATGTTGGGAAAAAAAATTAGGAGTTACAAGAAAACATTCTGCTGTGTAAATAAGTCTAAATATACTCACTGATCCCTCTTTACCTTTGGGTGGATTTCCTAGCTCATGATTGCCATCACCAGCAAATCCCAAACCGAGCTGAACGTGAAACTCCCTCAGGAACTTTAACACTGTATTGCTTTCCAGGCCATTCTTTTCAAAATTCTGAAATAGTAGATTTGGGTAGATCTTTAGTACCTGCATTTAAAAAAAAAAAAAAAAAAAAAAAGCTGTTTAGGGGATTGTAATTACCGAGGTTTGGGATTTGCTCACTTGTTCTTCGTTCTTTAAAAATGATCACACATGCCTCTTCGTGGCATCTCATCTATTTGTCTGGCTTTAGTCTTGCACAGCATGTTGAGTTTTGTGGCAATTTCCTTTGAGCTTCTTTTTCAGAGGGCACTAAAAAGATTAAGGAGTTGGAGCTGACTGGAGCCATGAGACATTAAATCCTAAAACACAAAGGTAACTGGGCAGAGAAACATAAGACAGTCCAAAGAACAAAAGAAAGATGTCAAAGATGTGAGGGTCAGAATATACAATACAAGTACAAATATAGGATGCCCAGTTACATTTAAATTAGAATTTTAGATAAATAATGGATACTTTTCAGTGTTTATCTCAAACATTGCATGGGACATACTTATACTAAAAATTTATTTCAGATAGATAATGGTAAAATACACATATTAAAATAATTCATTGTTTGCCTGAAATTCACATTTAAATGGGAATCTTATATTTAATTTGGCAACCCTACCTGATGTGAAAGAAGGGCATGGCATACTGCTTAGACTCAGTAGTATCGCATAAAATAGCTATTCAATTAAACTTGGCCTAGAAGCAGGCTTTTTTTTTAAAGTACCTTTATTTTTTGGTTTGTTTACTGTTTCCTTGTTAATTACTTATAACTGATAGAATTAACTTCTATTTGCTTGTCTCTCTTACTGAGAAAATCATTTATTCTTCTTTTTTGACCTTACTGGTGAACAAATGTGCTAAAAATTTGCCTGTACTTACAAGCAGTATTCCATACATGAATTCAGAATTGCTTTTAGGATCAGAAATCTAAAGCAAATATTTATGTCACCCTAGTTGAGGTGTTTAGTTCTTTTAATGCCAGTCTCGAAGAGGGCTTTTATCTATCTAAACTTCACAAATCCTTGAGTTTGCTAATATAAATATGTTTGCAGTGACGTCTTGGTGGTAGCATAACATTTTTGCCAGCTTTTTGTAATGTTAAAGAAAGAAATAAACATAAATTGATTTTTGCTATTAAGAGAGTAGTAAGATCCTTGCATTTTACGTCCCTAAATACATGGATATAAATGCAACAATTAATATGGTTTAATGTATTTCAGATAAATTATTTTTAAAGTTGTTGTAGCTAAGACGTTTGTTTTAGATACTGAATAGAATTTTAGTTCTATATGTGTTAGGGAAATACTCAGTTAGGCATTAGAATTAATTAGTCTTGGTCTTTGTATGCCGTTTACTAGTACAAGCCTACTTACTGCAAAGGCCAGGACAGAGCAGCAGTGCCAGTGCTACTCAATAGTTGTTTCCTAGCTACCCTTCTTCCTTAACAAGATCCTTGGTTTTTTTCAGATATTAGGCTCCCACTATCATACAGGGGTGGCTGGATTTATCTTGAGTCCCCAGGGTGAGTCTTGATCAGTTCGTAATGATAATTCCATTGCCCTTACCCCAGTGATTTCTTTAGGGGTCGACACATGAATCAATTCCAGCCAGTCACACATTGGGGGAAATATGATAGAGAGGCCATGCTGATGCTAAGTAGGTTTTCTCCTCTTTTTTTTTGTTTCAGAATAAAAATATTTTCTTCGGTCTTTTGTTACTGTTTTGTAAGGATGCTTTACATAGAGTTAATGTGGATTTCTTTGGAGGCTGTGAACCTGGGGACAAAAGCCAGCACATGGGGGATGTAGACAAGTGGAAAAGGCCTGGGCCCTAAGAAAATGTCACCAAGCGGCCAAGATAAATAACTGGAACCCTCTTACTTTGGGACTTCTTGAGATATGTGTTAATAATCCCCTGTTATTGTTCAACAGGACATTTTGAGTTGGAGATTCTGTTACTTTTAGTCAAAAGCATCATAATGAAATTAAAGGAGTAAGACCTTAATGTTTACCTTACTGAGATTCTGCCACTACTTCTGTCAGAATGATGTCAGCAAAGACGGTGAGCTGAGAGTCCCTTGCCTTCCTCCTCTTCTTCCCTTCCTTTGCAGATAGCCATCTCTCATCCATACTATCATTAATTTATTTATAGAAAGATGGCAAAAACTTCTAACCCTTCTGAGGAAAGTAATTTTAAGTTGTATTTTCTTCTTCTAAAAGCAACTCTGTCAAACCACTGATTACCTACTGGAAATGGCCATTGTGTGGCATGAGCTGGTCAGCGTCTTGAGGCTTTCAGACTGGCAACATGCTCGTCTGCTGCTGAGTCTGTCCAAATCCTTTGTGATGAACATAAAATCACCGTTTCTTACAAATACGGCTTCAGCATGCAGAACATTGCCATGAAATACCAGATGGTCCCGAGGCACAAAGTTCTTCCTGCCTGAGAACAATATCATCTGCAAAAGGGAACTACTCATGCTGCAGCACCACAGAGAAATCCTTTGCTGTTTCTTAAGCCTTACTGAATCTGGCCGTGAACTTATTTGGACAACACAAGTGCTATCGTGGAATTCTTTTCTGAGACTTTGTTCCCTCTTCTTCACTCACTTAATATCCCTGCTAGAGTCTTTGTTCAATGGTTATAACAAGATGTCAAGAAAAGTAATAATGAATGGTGGATTTTCTACTATAGATAAATTCATACCAGCAAGCGTGGTACTTAGTGTGGGGGTATACTGATGATTGGCATCCATTTTTAACGAATCTGCACCCTAGTTAGGAGAGGTATGCAAGAGACAGATGTATGTATGAGGTACAGAAGTGGTGCAAAGAGGATAAGACGACTTCATTTGGGGGCAGCAGGAGGAAGATTTCCTGGAGGATTCATCTGAATTAGGTTCTGAAGAATGAAAGGGTATTCCAGGCAGAGAGAACAAACAGGATGTGCAAAGGCACAATGACATGAACAAACGTGATGGGATTGAGTTTTGAAGGTGGATAGGAAAGAGGGGGAGATTTTACTCATCTCTTCAAGCTGATTAAATCACGTCATTGGCTTTGCTAGGCTCTGGTGGTCCCATGTCTTGACCTGGTTATGGAAAATGTGACTTGAAGAGTTCAAGAAGAAACACCAAGGGTAGCCAGTGCGTAAAACATGTCAGTCACCTGTCCCTGGCTCTGCCCTCAAATTTTATGAACTGGGCCGAGTTTTATGAACTGGGCCACTGTCTTAACTTCTCTGGGCTCTAGCTGCTTCATTTAGGAAACAAGGAACCCACCTTATAAAGAGCTGACTTTAATCCACATAAAGAGGTTAGAGTTGTGCTTAGTATGTGGTAAGTGGTCAGTAAATGTTAGCTATTTTTACTAGTTTTTGAGTTATACGTCTATTAAGCGTGGTCAAGGGGAAATCAAATTGTTTCACCTCATTATGTACCTTGATACAGTCCACTAGAATTATTTTTAGGAAAGCATGGGTTAGAAACTTTCTCTGATGGTTCATGACAGACTGTTTCTGATTTTGCAGGACCATAAGGTGGCACAGCATGTGCTGGGCTTCTTCCCATTTCCTGCTTTTTTTCTGTAGTACACCTCAGAGAAGACTTGTTTGCACAGTCTCTTTAATTCTGTCAGATCTTAATAGGTGGCTGGGCGAGAAGTGGGGGTGACTTTTGATTTCAATAGGAACTGCTCAGAATGGCTGATGAAGTTCGTGTTTCTCTTTTAACACTTTACCGCCACAGTCATCTTTGAATTGCTGGTTGCTACAGAGATCACTTAGGCTGCTATTTATGATAATTGGTTTGCATTCTCTTTGGATGAGCTTGTATTGTTAGTGGGGACTATTAAAAGCTACTATTGTGGTCCTTTTTACTCTCAGATTGGTGAGTGAAGTGGATCCTGTCAATGAGTAAGAGGGTCCCAAAGCAGATTTTTAAAAGATAATGACCAACAAGCGTTGCCAGTTCTCTTTCTTATATACTTATCACCATGTTCAGGGAGAGAATCCTGTTGAAAAGCTCCTTAGCACTTATCTTGATTATTTTTTTTCAGATGCAACTGAATGAAGACAGAGTCAAATAAGAATATGCCAGTGGGGTAGGGCAAATGTGATGACAGAGTGAAAACTGTGACCTTGGGTTCAGGATACCTAGGTTAGGGTCCTAGTTCTATGACCTGACAGGTTTTATACCTTAACTTCTCAGTCTATTTTCTTATTCATTGTGTGTGTGTGTGTGTGTGTGTGTGTGTGTGTGGTGGGGTTAATAACACCCACTTCACTCTCTACCAATGAAAAACACCAAGCAAATACTTAGGCATTGCATTTTGGACCTTGTTCAGTTTTTCTTTAATCAGTCATACCACTAAACTTTTGCTCCAAGCTTATATACAGTGGAGCCTGCCTCTGTGAATGAGGCCATGCCTGTTTTGCATGGTATAGCATAGCCCCCTTCATCTGCGTCTTCCAAGAACACATGACCATCACACACATCTCTCTCTATCAGTGCTTTCCAATTGAAATATCATGTGAGCCACATGTGTACTCTAAAATGTTCTAATAGCCATATTAAGACACATAAAAAGAGATGAAAATTATTAAAGAGAAGTAGTCTGACTCTGGAGCTCTTACTCCACTGTCCCATTAGTAATATATAATGTTACTAATTAATGAAATGGGCTAAAATATCTCTGATAAAATGTTTTTTGATCCATTGTGGTGGGTTGAGGTTATCTGGAGTTTCTATAATTGTATGATAAACTGGTTTTCTTTGTTGGGGGGCAGGCAAGAATGAGACTAGAGGATGTGGCCATCCTAGTAGGAAATGGTTTCATAGCAACCAATTGACATTTGTTTGTCCCTTAGTTCATTCTTTCTTTCTTAAAAGAAAAAAAACTGAGCACATTCTGTATATTAGGCATTGTTTTAGTGTAGGGTGAAGAGGCAGTGAGCTAAAACAAGTCCTTATCCTAAAGTGCTTTCATTCTAGTTGGGGGACTTAAATAATAAGTAAATAAATGAATATAAGCTATATAGAACACATCACATAGGGAGATATATATATATATATATATATATATATATATATATATATATATATATCCCTATGAAAACCAGAAAAAGTCTATGGTTATGAGGACAACAGAATAATAGGGTAACTGGAAAGAATATAGGATTTAGGGTCAGGATACTGGTTCAGATTTGGTCCTTGCTTCTTGCTAGTTGGGAGGTTAGGCAAGATACTTAACTTCTTTGAGTTTCATCCTTTGTAACGATACTCTATAGGAGTTTTAAGAAAATTATTGAATTGGAAGACATCAGTTTACCAGACTTCAAGATATACTACAAGGCTGTGGTAACCAAAAGGGCATGGTACTGGCACAAGAATAGAGACATAGATAAATGGATCAGAACAGAGAACAAAGATATAAAACCATCCTTTGATTGCCATCTGATCTTTGATAAAGCAGACAAAAACATACACTGAGAAGAAGAATCCCTATACAATAAATAGTGCTGGGAAAATTGGATAGCCACATGCAAAAGACTGAAACAAGATCCACACCTCTCACAAAAATTAATTCATGATGGAGGCATGAAACTATTAAGAATTCTGGAAGAAAATGTTGGAAAAACTTCTATAGACATTGGCCTAGGCAAAGAATTTATGAAGAAGACCCCAAAGGCAATCACAGCAACAATAAAAACAAATAAATGGGACCTGATCAAATTAAAAAGCTTCTGTACAGCCAAAGAAATTGTCACGAGAGCAAACAGACAACCTACAAAATGGGAGAAAATATTCGTATACTATGTATTCAGTAAAGGGCTAATAACCAGAATCTATAAAGAACTCAAGCAAAACAGCAAGAAAACATCAAACAACCCCACTAAAAAGTGGGCAAAAGACATGAACAGAAGCTTTTCAAAAGAAGATAGACCAATGGCCAACAAACATATGATAAACTGCTCAGCATCTCTAATCATCAGAGAAAGGCAAATCAAAACTACAGTGAGATATCACCTAACTTCAGTGAGAATGGCTTTTATCAAAAAGTCTCAAAACAATAGATACTGGCGTGGATGCAGAGAGATAGGAACACTCAGACACTTTTGGTGGGACTGCAAACTAGTATAGCCTCTGTGGAAAGTAGTATGGAGATACCTCAAAGAACTAAAAGTAGAACTGCCATTGGATCTAGCAATCCCACTTTTGGGCATTTACTCAAAGGAAAAAAGTCATTTTATAAAAAAGACAGTTGCACTAGAATGTTTATTGCAGCACAATTCACAATCACAAAGATGTGGACTCAAGTGCCCATCAATTCATGAGTAGATTAATAAAATGTAGTATATGTATGCTATGGATTACTACTCAGCCATAAAAAAAATGGGGAACTAATACCTTTTGTAACAACCTGGATGGAACTAGAGACCATTCTTCTAAGTGAAGTATCACAAGAATGGAAAAACAAACACCACATGTACTCACTATTGAACTGGAACTAATCGATCAGCACTTACATGCACATATGGAAGTAAAACTCAATGGAAATCAAGCAGGGGGTGGAGAAAGGGTTGAGTAAATTCATAACTAATGGGTATAATGTGCACTATCTGGATGAAGGGCACACTTATAACATTGACTTGAATGGTACAAAAGCAATACATGTAACCAAAACATTGGTACCCCCATAATATTCTGAAATTTCAAAATAAATAATATAAATAATTACAGCTTTTAAAAGCAATAAAAATAAGATTAATAAGACGTGTTAGTCAAGGGTACACAGTTTCCGTTACGCAGGATAAAAAGTTCTGGAGGTTTAATATATAGCATGGTGACCATACTACTGTATTGTGTACTTGAAATTTGCTAGGAAAATAGTTGATAAATGTTCTCACCACACACATTACAAAAGATAATTGTGAGGTGATGGATATATTAATTAGCTTAATTGTGGTAATTATTTCACAGAGTACACGTATGTCAAAACATTATACACCTTAAATATGTACAGTTTTTGTTAACTGTAGCTCAATTAAAAAAAAGGAAAATGACATATGCATGGAATTTGCTCAGTACAGCATGGCAGCGAAACTCATGGAGTTCATGGATTTAACATTTGGAATTTAGTATTCACTAACCCCCTCCTCTCCAACCGCCCCCCCAGCTCCCGTGCCCCCCTCCCCATGCAATGCCATAATGGCATGTAATTTTGTTGATACTTAAATTCAACTGAGAGGCCAATGAAAATGTGAGTAGAAGTCATTCACTTAGCAGCTGAGTGAGCCTAGCCTGGGGCCCCTTTGTCCACAAAGCAATAGGATTTTGCTGTTCTGCACTCATCACTTAGTATACATTCTATTATAAAATATGTTAAAGCAATATTTGTAAGTTTGAGACTTTTAAATTCTCCTTTCAATGCTGTGGGATAATATAATTCAGTTTGCCAAAATAACTTTATTTTCATTCTACCTCAGGCACTTAGACTTAGGTGTTCACTGTTCACTGGGACAAGTTCATTGGGATAAGGAGTTTTTCATGTGAAATAATATATGAAAAATTTTTTTAGAATAAATTAAGATAAATCTTCCCGGCAAGGAATGATAGTACCATGGTATTTTCCCTCTGTTTGAGTTCATTGGGCTCTTTATCAGTTAGGATTCAGTACCCTGTTACTACTTACCACATGTTACCAACAAAGCCCAAATCAGAGTGGTCTGCACATGGGGAGGTTTCTTTCTCTTGCATATCGAGGAAGTTGAGCGGTAGGCAGTCTCGGGTTGCAGTGCTGCTCCACATTATGTGGTCTGAGATTCTGTTTATTTTGCTGTTCTACCATCTTCATGGGTCAAGGTGACAGTTCCAGGCAGCACATCAAATTCTAGCCTGTAGGAAAAGAAAGAGAGAGAGAGAAAGAAGCTTCAGCCACCTTTAATGGTTCCCTAGAAGTCATGCTCACATTTGCTTACATCTCATTGGCTTTATCTTAGTCGCTTGACTGTGGCTATACCTATCCAGTGAACCTGGTATTCATAGTCTTAGATGGGCGTAGTCACTGTCCCAACTATCTGTGCTTGTGGAAGAGGGAAAGGAAGATTATTTGGATGGGACACTTAATATTGGTGCCTCTCACAGGATTTGAAATGTGTGAGACATGGCGGAAGCCCTTCTGTTATTCTGTTCTGATATGCAGTTTGGGGAGCATCGTTGTTTCTGAAATGTGGAAGGCACTGATGATTTTTCCCCAGTGGTTTGATGTAGATGTTTCTGACAGAGTGTTGATAGGAAGGGAAGAAGAAAATAGCACCTATGCTTTAGCCTTTTCCTGTTAATATCTTTTACTCTGTCTAATTGACAGGCCTTAAAGCTATGCCTTTGTGCATTTCAAGGAACACCTGTGCCTGGAGCAAAGCGTTTTACCTTTTTGAAAAAACCTTTCTCTTTCTACCTCTCTTTGATGTGTATGAGGTAAATGCACATGGAGATATGGTACCCACTAGTCGCCTGCCACTTTGCTGTGGAATTGGACTGTGACCTCCTTTCCTTACCAGGATGTCATGCAGTCCCCACTGTGAGTATTGAGATTTGTGATGGGAACTGCAGGTCAGGGCAGGCTCCACACAGTGGTGGTTGCTGGGTTCCTGAGTAGCATATTGGCTGGTCTGATGCTGTAGTGAAGATCCTGGCATAAATCTTCAGTTGGTCCATGATTTAGAATGAAAAAGCTAGAATCTCATTTGAACATTAAAAAATAGCTGAGAAACATGAGACATCTCTGAACTGTAGAATCTGAAATGTTTTTCCTGTGGCAGTTACTATTATGGATAAAGTATCATAGCCAGCCAAGATTTATAAAATTTAGCTTTTACCGTAAGTGGTTCAAGTATTTTATAAAGCTGATGTCTTGGTTGTATTTAGATATTTGCAATAATATTTATGTTTTAGTTACGTTTCTGCAGTTTAGTTTTATATAAGAAGTTCTTTTTAAATTCCCATTAGTTGATATCTGCTGGTTAAATTTTCCTTTGTATTTAAAAAATAATGTTATTCATTCACTGGTAAATATAGTAGTCAGAAGACAAAATATGGGGAAAATTAAAACATGGGCTGAATAATAATAATAAATAATAATAATATCAACTGCCCCAGAGAATACTAATTGATAGATTGTATCAAATTGAAAGAGTATGTGTAATGGCAAGATTTAGGATTCTTTCCTTAATCCTGAACTGGTAACTATTTTTATAATGACCTGGATGAAGACTTTGGTCAATACCTTATTATGTTAGTAGCTATAACAAAGAGAAGAGATCTCTGTGATCATTGGGTGAAGGGATAAGAATTCTAAAAATAAAATCAACTGGAACAGTGGACCAAATAAATATAGTAAGATGAAACATGGCTTAATGAGGCACATATGAGTATTTTAGAAGTTTTTGTTGATTATAAGCATGATGTGAGTCAGTTGATGTGACTGCCAAGAGGAGTTAATTGCTTTTTAGGTTGAATTAATAGACATAGAGTGTTTAGAATGTGGGAAATGGTCCTCCCACTTGTCTCTGTGTTGGCCACACTGCCGTAGGAGAATGATGATCCGTCTAACCAGTACATTTTAAGAGGGACATTGCTATTGCAATGTGTTTTATCTGCTTAATCTTACAGCTTTCAAAGTGCTTTCATTTTGGGTTTTTATATCAAAGGACCTTATTATATACAAAATATAATTAATTTAGATTTAAAATAAGATATAATAGCAACTTTGTACATCTTTAAACTCAGAACAGTTATGATCCATCACATCCAATTATCCATCGTACTTAATTTTATTTAACATGCTTGTTGTATGGCAGACTAGAGTATATCCTTAGGAGATTACCCACGATGTTGGGGAAAACTGAAAAAATTTATCCTAGAATAGAGAAGACTCACAAATAACCCAATGCCTGTCTTTGAATTCTTGATCTGCTATGTTGAAGGATGAAATTAACATTTAGTCTACTTTGTCTTAGATAGTAAAGAACTAGGGTTGTGTGGAAGCCATAAGGAAGTAGATTTCAATTTTTTTATAGCTGCCCCAAATTAAAATAGGCTTCACTGAGGTATAAAAAAGGGGGTGTGGGTGTATGATGTGGCACGTGTGTGTGCTTTATTGGCTCAAATGGAGTCTGAGAGACCACTTGCTTATGAGAAATATTGGTCTGTAGCTTTATTTTTTATTGTAAAAAAATCTGGTCTTACAGATTTTGAGTAATATTAGAAACATCTTCCTCACATCAGTTTTTAAAAGAATCCTGCCATGTGTTTTTCTAGTGTCTTTATGGCTTCATTTTTATAAATTAAAACCTTTTATCCATTTGGACCATAACATTGTGAGTTATGGTACAATTTAATTTTTTATGGATGACTACTCAAGTTATTCTATCACCATTCATTGAATAGACCATCATCTACTACAGATCTGAGGTGCTATACAAGTGTTTTATGGTACATTTCTGATTGTATTTGGGTCTATTTCTTGGGTCTACTCCACTGGTCTCTCTATTGGTGTATAATGCAAATAGCTTTTAGGAAACTGTACTTTCTGATAGCTATCCCCAGTGCTAGATTTTTAATTTCCTTTTTCTTCCCCTGTCTTGTCTGTGTGAAAATGTAGACCTTTCTCTATACTATTAATAATAAAGTATCCATTTATTAACTCTGTATGTCATTGTAATATTTGATACCATTTTATGTCTTAAATGTAACTACAGTATCATTTATTCATAAAAAAGTTGAAACCTGATTTTTAGCCAGGTACCTCTGGCATATTTTGTGAACTATATTAACTTTGTTGGAGTTTCCAAGAAGATGATTTGCTCAAATCTCCTTTCTTTGATTCATATCCACGAATTTTTCAGGCCATAATTACCAAAAAGTAACTCACTGTTGTAATAGCTGAATTTAAATGCTAATTAAACTAGGTATTGCAAAGATGGTATTTTAGAATAATGTTTAAAAAACAAAAAATGCCATTGACCCTGAGCATGGTGGCTCCTGCCTGTTCCCAGCACTTTGGGGGGGCCAAGGCTAGAGGATGGCTTGACGCCAGAAATTTGAGAACAGCCTGGGCAACAAAGCGAGACCATATCTCTATAAAAAATTTAAAAAATTAGTCAGGCGTGGTGTTGTGTGCCTGTAGTCCTAGCTACTTGGGAGGCGGAGGCAGGAGGATCACTTGAGCCCAGGAGTTTGAGTTTGCAGTGAACTATCATCGTGCCACTGTGCTCCAGCCTGGAAGACAGAGTGAGATCCTGTTTCGGAAAAATTAAAAAAAACAAAAAACTTTTGATAAAATAAAATTGAATGAAAAAATACACGAGTTCTAGTTTTTGAATAGTATATATTAGTATTTTTATTTATCAAGTGAAGGAGTTGGAACAAATGATCATTAAAGTCCACTTCAATTCTTTGTCATTGTCACTATATTTCCGTTTCCATTATTGCGCTTGGTTTGCAAGGTGAAGCCCTTTGTGGTGATGCCTAGGGCTTGGCAACTGTAGTGCTCTCAGCTGCCTCACTCTTAGCAATTGCCGTCCCATTTCCATCTGGTCTCTTTTGTGAATCACGCTTAGAGAGCTAAAGTCCTGGACTTAATTTGCCTTGCTGGTACACACACATACACAAGGTCCCTGCTTCCATTTTCTTCATTTTATAGAAATGGAGATTATAATATAATGGTGATGTTCCTGCATTGCAGCTTGGTTTAGCTTCTCCTAAAATGAAGGTGATAACATTAGTAAAGAAATGGAATGGTCTTCTCTCTTCACTGCTCGGGGCAAGAGGTTTTTTGCCACCTGGGTACAATAGGACACTTCTTTATCAGTCTGTTACTCACAGCAGCAATTTCCTTACAACCTGTCTTGTTTGTTAGACTCCTAAATAAAACCCACTTTTTAAAAGGGCTTGCCTTCCTTATATTTGAATGGCATTTTCATAAGCCTTTGGAACAGATTTAAACGTATTTCACGTCAGCCTTCTTTTCGAAGCCAAATCATCCCAGTGTGTTTAGTCTTTCTAATCTTTTAATCATTTTATCCTCAGCATGTTTCCAAATGCTTCATATCTGTCTGTATATTCCATAACTGGGCTGAGTTCTTCAATAAAGTCTGATGAGGATTGAATGAAATGGAAGGATTACTCCTTTGCTGTTCCTTATGTATTTTGAGATTTGTTGTTTTATTTCCAAGACTATGTTGTTCTCCCTCTAGTTAAGCATCAAAAAATAAATAAATAAATAAAATGCTTCTGTGAGACCTAATATGCTCTATCTCTGGTGAAGTATGTGGCTCTGTCGCATGGACAGGAGCCTGTGCAGTTACTTAGAGCTTAGAAAGGCTCTGTACTTGGTTTAATGCTCTGTCCCCGCTGTCTTGAAATTCTTAATTTCTTATTAAGAGGCTCCTCATTTTGCATTTGGCCCTAAAAATTAAATACCTGATCCGGATCGTAGTCGATGAGTAGAGGACATGGTTGGGAAGTCATATGTAATGTCTACCCCTCCCTCAGTAATAATAACTATGGTGGCTAAACTCAGGGTGAGGAAATGTGGCTGTGAACTCCCATTCCCCTCCCTAGTTCACAGCTCTTCCCCCAAAGTGCTTGAAGAAGCACTCCCTGACCACCTTTTGCAGAGTTTGTTCTCTTTTGGATTGATCTCCCTGTCATTCCTTCATTTATCTCAACTCAGGCGTTGATGCATTTTGTTCGTGGAATCCAGACTTTTGGCATCCAACAGTTGCCCTTTCCAGAGGATTCTTTCTCAGCGACCCTTCAGTCCTTTACAGTCTTTCCTCCTATTACCTCTTGTTCATGGCATCATCCCCTCATCTCTAAGTCCTTGTCTTCCCTGCTTTCCCTGTTTAGAACAGCTAGAAATTCTGAACAAATTTACCATCCAAATTTTAGATTTTCCCTGTCTCTGCAGAGAGACTGGGGTGGTGGTAGTTACAGGAATTCTGTCTGGGGTAGAAATTTGGATTCCATTTCCATATCAGGATAATGAAGTACACGGAGAAGTGACTTGGAAATGTTTTAAAATCTAGCCTATTTTACCTCTTATTTTTCTTTACCATGACGTTAATTCTAGATGTCAAATCTAATACACATACAGCAAATATAACTTTTAATAATCATTATAATTAATTCATTGCCTAATTTATCAGCTTATTTTTTCTTTTTCTTGTAGCTTAACAAACAACAATTGCAGTTACTGAAAGAACGTTTCCAGGCCTTCCTCAATGGGGAAACCCAAATTGTAGCCGATGAAGCATTTTGCAATGCTGTTCGGAGTTACTATGAGGTAAGTTTCAAGAGCTTTATTTTTTTGGCATTACTGTGCTTTTTTAAAAAATTTTTTTAAATGGCTTTCCCATTTTAAGAAGCTCACTGGTATGACAGGAAGACTGTGAGTTTGCAGCCTTCTCGAAAGTATTGTCAATTCTGTTTTGCAATTAAAAAAAATTCTTAATTCCACAGCCTGGTTTTAAGAGATAAACAGAATTGGAAATTAGTCACATCTTTTGAAGAGAAGTAAACTGTTTAGAAAAATCTTCTGGCAGTGATTGATACAGCCAAGTATAGCTATCTTTAGGTCCACATGTCTAAATTATCCTTTTTAATCAGGATTTTAATAATAAATTGCTATCGTATGCCATTTTGTTCCCTAAGCTTTATAATAATTAAAACCAGTGACTAATTTCAAGAGGATAAATTCTGCCCCAAAACAGAATGGACTGGTGAGTGCAGCACCAATGGAGGCTAGATTCTGGTGGCATTGCACAGTCACTTGGGAAGCACTTCACACAAACAGGTCCCAGAGCTCTGCTCCGGAATTACTGAAATGAGACTTTTAGAATCTGTGCTTTTAAAAGCTCCCCAGATGATTATCTTGCAATTGGTAGATTGCTAACCAGTGGAAATAGATGATTACTTGCTAGATTTACAGAAAGAGATGTAAGCATTGAGGAGGTGGTTGGACTAGGTGACCAAGGGTTTTCTATTTTTTGGTAGTATTTTCAGCTAGTGTTTAGTTGTGAGACTATATCTAACTTGTCTTTGTGCAACTCTCAAAGTCTTGTTAAGATTTGGAATGTTAATAATGGACGTAATGTGGAGGCTGTGTTCCTGATTTGCATTTAGGGAGTTGTTATTTTTCAGGTAGTACACAGTTGGTATTCAATAAACTCTTGAATGAATGAGTACATTTTGTTTGAAAAATAATATAAAGTTGTTCTCGTTTTTTTTCCAGAAAAGTCTTTTGATATTTTAGGATTATATTTTGCATATTTTTTGCTATGACTAACAAGGCTGGTAGTCTCTACTATTAGTGTCTTTATGTAGTATTTTTTATAGATTGCCAAAAAATATCTACTTTTTTCTTCTAGTATCTCCAAATAGTGCAAATATTATTACCCACACTTTATATGAATAGAAATTGAATCTTAGAGAGGTTAAATACTTGCCTAGTGTTATATACTTGGTAAATGTTTGTCTCAGTTAAATGTGAATGCAGATTTCCTGACTCTTCTGGTAGGCCACACATGTTTCACAGTTGCCATTTTGAATATACGTATGTCAGGTACTGTGTAAAGCACCTCAAAAAAAATTTTTTTGGAAATCTAAGACATTTTAGAGATTGAAATACTTTTAAAAATATTTCTATTCTTTAGAATAAACCTTATAAACAGAATTATTCCTATCTTGCAGATGAAGTTAGATGCCTTGTGTCCAAAGCTGTGTAGTTCATTAATAACAAAGCTAAAAACCTCACTCCACTAAAGCTTATTAAGGACAGATTCTTGGGTTCCACATAAGTTCTGTTGAATGAGAATTCCTGAGGATGGGACCCCAACATCTGAATTTTGAACCTGCATCTTGATGATTTTGATTTGCACTGTTAATTTGAGAAACATGTTGATACAGATCTTACAACTTCCAGAACATATGTTCTGTGAAGGAGTCATTTCTAGTTACCATTGTATCTACAACTTAGCAGACAAATGTATTCAACAAATACTTTTATGAGTGAATGAGTATTGCAGCACTTCTTGCTCTATCTAGAAATTATATGTTTTGTTCTTGTCTGTCTTTTTTTTGAAACAGAGTCTTGCTCTATTGCCCTGGGTAGAGTGCAGTGCCATCATCACATCTCACTGTAACCTCAAATTCCTAGGCTCAAGTGATCCTCTTGCCTCAGTCTCCTGAGTAGCTGGGACTACTAGCATGGCATGCACCGTGACACCTGGCTAATTTTTTTCTATTTTTAGTAGAAATGAGGTCCTGCTCTTGCTCAGGCTGGGCTCGAACTCCTCAGCTCAAGTGATCCTCCCATCTCAGCCTCCCAGAGTGCTAGGTTTACAGGCGTGAGCCACTGCACCCAGCCATTGTCTTTATTCTTAATATCTCTGTAGTTCTCTTTTTCTAAAAGTATCATTCAATATTTCAATGGAATTTCTTTTGAATATGTCTGTTCTTACTTTCATGGTTTTGTGTTTCCTTAAAGATGCCAGATACATGAAAAGCATGGTTGGGCTTTCATGTTCTTTATAACCCAGATAGTCTATGATTCCGTGGTCTTTTTTGACTTCTTGTATAATTCAAAATCTATTTTTTCAAGGATGTTATATGTGTATTTGCTATATGCAGCCATTTTCACTATTAATAATCATTCAGAGGTAATTTTCTCATTTTTTAGGCTTTAGCTGTGATAGCCATTTCTAACTATACATATATATATATATATATGTATATAATCCTAATAAACATGTATAATGAATTAAATTGAAAATTTGTCTTCATATTCTTGGGGTTTAAGCTCTCCCCAAATCTGTTTGCTATTATTTTTTTCCCCTCTCAGCTTGATGAATGCTGTTTCTCGAATGATTTTATGAATAGCTTTTTCCATCGTGATGGTAGATGTGTATTTTCTGTAGACAATTAAGAGTTATCTGTCTATTCTTATAGTAGTTGTACTTTTGGATATTTGGTTTGCTTTACCTCTCTTTAATATCTGGGATCTTAGTATGAAATCAGAGATATGTTTCTTTTTCTGCACATTATTTGACCAAAAACATTTCTTCAGGGTACCTTCATTTAAAAAAAAAAAAAAAAAAGATAAGCAATTTCTTTCAACTAGATCAACTAGATCATGCCAAGATTAGATTTTTCTGGGTATGTTTATGTGGTATTCTCTTGGGGGGTGGTGTGTCTTTGTGTGTCTATGTCAGTTTTAATTAGTATTTGCTGTGAATACTCTTCAATGTGTTGCATAAAAACATATAGTGAGGAGGTAGTGATTTTTATATGACAATATAATTTCTATTACATCTTGTTTATGAGATGTCTTAAGTACTATAAAGGAATAAGACTAATGAAGGAGAGATCTGTTTTTTAAATCCATCAATATTTTTGCTCATAAAGTTGGCATAATTAGAAAAAATGGACCCAAACATCTAAACTACCTAATTAGGTGGTCACAATGATAGAGAAGGACCAGAATAAAAAGGAAGAAAAAAAGTGGCAGGTAGCACACCTGTCTACTTAATGAAATTTAGCAGTTTATAATCTTGATAATTTTATGGTTGCTAATTGTTGTTAGATTCTGAAATACTTTCATCTATTTTGTTAAGTGAAAAAGCTTTACAAGTTTTTTTTTTTTCTTTAAGCATCTCATTGTCTAAAGGAAGGCATAAAATGGACATTAATTCTACAAGTATTTGCTTTTTGTTTCTGGCCATATTTTTGTCATTTGTTTGTTTGTTTTTAAATTTAGGAAACTTCAGCTGACTCTGCAGATGGGTAAACGTAGGTTTATTGTAATTTGTTACTTTCCAAGCTGTTCTTCCCATCAGCTATCTGCTTCTGTTTCACTGAATTCAGGTGGACTTAATCCAAAAATAACAAATGACAGTGTGATTTATAATGGACATATGGGAAAGTAGATGGCCTTTCTCTTGAAGATTTCCAAAAGACACTATACAGTTGCTTACTAGCTGCTTTCAGCATAATACAAACTTTCAAGTTCTGTTATTGTGCAAAATGTGGATGTTAGAGCTTTTTCTTTTTCTTTTTTTCTTTTCTTTTTTGGTTTGGCTTTATTCACAACTTTTCAGAAGGAATGTGTAGTTTTCTTATTTATTCTGTTTGTCCATATTCTATTTTGATTCCAAAGAATAAATGAGAGTTGGGGAGGTATTTAACCTTTTAAAAGTTACCAGAGAAGTATTAAAATAAGTGTTGCCATCATCGTTACCACCACTGCATTTACTGTTCGGATTTCCTGCTTGTATAATGATATGAATGAGAATTCCTTCAATAAATTTTAAAAAATTGTTTTCAGCATTTTTCTTTTATTGTGAAATTTGTAAATAATTACTGATTTCATCTCAAAAAACTCAGTTCTAATTTGGCCCTTTTATTTTTTTATTTTTTTTAGAGACAGGGTCTCACTCTGTTATCCATACTGGAGTGCAGTGCCCTGATTGTACCTCACTGTAACCTCAAACTTCTGGGATCAAGTGATCCTCCCAACTTAGCCTTCTGAGTAGCTGGGACTACAGGCACAAACCACTACACTTGACTAATTATTATTATTATTATTATTATTATTATTTGTAGAGACAGGGTCTCACCAGGCTGGTCTCAAACTCCTGGCTTCAAGCCATCCTCTTGCCTTGAACTCCCAAAGTGCTGGGATTACAGGCTTGAACCACTGTGTCCAGCCTAATTTTAGCTCTCTTATTGCATATTTTTATGTAAAATGCCATCCTAATTTCTAGAATTGAAAAGTTTTTTACTTTGATATTACTTTAAGAATACTTCTTAATAGAAGTAATGTATGTTTATGTTAGAGAATTTAAGAAATATTAAAAAGTTTTTATAATCCTAAAACTGCTCTAAAACATAGTCCATTAATTGTAAAAAAAAGAGAGAAAAAGAAAACAAATATCACCTATGTAGTTCCAATACCTGTAGACAAACCGTTTTTTTTTAACAGTTTGGTGTTTCCCTTTTATATGTATGACACGAATCTTTTTTTAATATAATGTCATGAATATTCTTTAATATCAAATATTCTCTATAAACTTGGTTCTAAATAACTACATAATAGACCATTGTGTGTCCATATCTAAATATTTAATTTTCTTCTTATTGTTAGACATTTTTATTCATTCTTTACTGTTAAAAATGCTGAGGTGATCATTTATATTCTTAAATTGATTATCTTTGATAAATTTCTACAAGTGTAATTACTGAGTGATAGGTGATAAGCATTCTTTAAGTTCTTTATACAGATTACCAAACTGCCCTCAAGAAAAGTAGCAGTAATTTTTTCTGCTATAACAATGTATGAGTGCTGTGTTTTCCTGGGTACTTGATATCATCATAAAATAAATGTGGACTGTTTGGTTCACTTGTTTTTATTTTACTATTAGTGAAGTTGAACATTTCCATATTTTTATTCGTATTTTGTGAATTATCTGTTCATGTCCATTGTCTGTTTTTCCATTTCAATATTCACTTTTTAAATACTGATTTATAGGTGTTATTTATACACTAAGAAGATTATTAACTTTTTGTTATGCTGCATTTATTTTCTTCAATTTGTTTTTTGTTTTGTGCATTCATTTTTTTAGTTTCTTACCTCTGATATTAGCTGATTTCGTTTTCTAGTCAAATGAAAAATATGTTCACATTTCAGGTAGAGGCTACCCCCCTTTTTTGCCCTTTGAATTCTGTTTTCTTGTTCATAAATCATTGGTGACAGTGGTTTGCAACATACTTCTTCCCCCACCTTTCATTCTAGTTACTACCCCTTTTGGATTAGTAGCTTTGTAACTTAGGTTGTATTCGAGTTGAGTATGTTGGTATAACTCATGCCATTGCTGTGGACCTGTTTCCTCATCTGTAGAAAGGGGAAGAAGAGAGGACTAATATACAGAATATACAAGGAACTCAAACAACTCAACAGTAAAAGAACCAAATAATTGCATTAAAAATGGGCAAAGAACATCAATAGATATTTCTCAAGAGAAAACATCCAAATGGGCAACAGGCATATTAAAAAAAAATGCTCAACATAATCAGAGAAATGCAAGTTAAAAGTACAGTAAGATATCCTCTGACCCCAGTTAGAATGGCTAAGGACAAAAAAATAACAGATGTTGATGAAGATGTAGAGGAAAGGGAACTCTTATACACTGTTAGTTGGAATGTAAATTAGTATGGCCACTATGGAAAATAGTATGGAGGTTTTGCAAAAAGTAAAAATAGAACTGCTATACAATCTAATAATCCCACTTCTGGGTATTTACTCAAAGGAAAAGAAATCATTATATCAAAGGGATACCTGTACTCACATGTTTATTGTAGTACTGTTCATAATAGCAAGGAATCAACCTACGTGTACATCAATGGATGAATAAATAAAGAAAATGTGGTATATAGACATAATGGAATACTATTTGATCCTAAAAAAAATGAAATCATGTCGCTTGCAGCAACATGGATGAAACTGGAGGTCATAATGTTAAGTGAAATAAGCCAGACACAAAAACAACAAGTATTGCATGTTCTCATATGTGGAAGCTACAAAAGTTGAGCACATGGAGATAGTGAAATGATAGACACCAGAGGCTGGGAAGGGAGTGGGGGTGGGGTAATGAAGAGAAGTTGGTTAATGGACACAGTTAGATAGAAAGAATAAGCTGTAATGTTTAACAAGAGTAGGGCGACTGTAGTTAATAATGTATCGTATATTTCAAAATAGCTAGAAGACTTGTACTGAACATATAGAAATGATAAATACTTGGGTAATAGATACGCTAAATGCCCTGACTTGGTCATTACACAGTCTATGCATGTAACAAAATATGATATGTATCCCATAAATATGTGCAAATCTGTATAAAAAAATAAATTAAAAATTGTAAAATTAAAAAAGCTTACTCCAATTGCACAACTCTCTCAATGTTAACTTGTCTCTTAGTACTTCTCCTTTTCTTTGTCCTGTGTGCTCTTGCATCCCCCAAAATGCAAAGAATCAAAAGAGGAGCATGGCTCAATATATACCTGCAGGACAAATCATCAGGCTGTGATTTTCAAATCTTTATACACATTTTTCTTAGTCTAGAATACCAAGGAACTTCACTTCAGCAGTCAGATTCTTCCCAGGGAATTTGGGACTATCTGCTCCAATATCATGCCACCAGCCATTGGGTTGGTGTCATTCCTTTTCATATATCTACCTTCTTACCCCGATGTTATACCCCAACTCTTGTTATTTATTGAAAAAGTAAATGCAATTATTTAATGATTGGATTTTGAAAACTAAGAGCCTTTTAAGGCATTTGGTTTCATTTTAGGTAAATACCTTGCTTTTTAGAGTTGATATATACACTGTATGACTTGGTCTTGTGTACAAGCTAGAGGGAGAGGAACTGGGAAGATGAGCATTTAAGTATTTTGATGAAAGTTTTTTTGTCATTTTTACTTTGGAATAGAAAGATTTACTTTTCATATTCTAAGGGATGTTTGACCTGTCAAAATCTCTTTTAAACTTTGCAATAACGCCATGGAAAAGGCCTATTTTTTCACAGTGAATTGGTGATCACTAAGTAAACCAAGATTGGCAGCCTGTGGCAGGAGGGGATAAAAAAAGGTCAACACATTCATAGATGAAATCCATCACCAGTAATGAGAAGTGAGGTTTTAAATTTGCATTAAGTTCTGCAGATCACATTATATTTGTTACTTTTGATATTAGCTTTTGTATTTCATATCATATTTTCTTGTATTCTGAGGATGGCATTTTAAATTAAATCTTTTATAAGAATCTGGAAAATGTGTTTTCATATCTGAGATTCCTATTTCCATTTAGGATATCTGGGTTTCTGCAGCCTGTCAGTGTGTTCTGTAGCGTTGCCTGCGTTCTTGGTGGCATCCGTTTTGTTATGGAGACTGGATACTGCATAGATTGTAGAATTTTGTCGCTTGAAGATAGCCGGGAAAATCATCTTGTTTGAGCATTTTCATCCTCTTTCTTCATGCAGTTTTAGGAGAAAATGAGAGTGTGGATTTTTCTTGCCCACCTAGCAAATTTGTGGTGGAAAACAGGGCTAGACCTCTCTGTTAACTCTTCACCTTCTTTTTTCTTCTGCTTCTATATTCTTATAAAAAGGATATTGCATTTTTACAGGTGGGCTGTGGGTGAGTAAACCTAGTGTAAATTCTCAACTTGGTCAGTTATCTAGAAATTTAACCCAAGCTAGGTAGCCATCAAGGACACATGTGCTTACTTCAGTGTAGCAATCTCTAATTCCCAGACGCAGGAGGGAGTGCTCAGTTTAGAGTTAACACGCTGCCAGGGTAGGGCCTTGACAGGTCTGAGGTGCTGAATTTGGTGCTATGCTGTAGTCTTTTTAGTACTTTGGGCCAGCACCACAGTTCAGAAAGAGTTTACACTCATATCTGTTTAAAATCCTTTTAAGGGGGTGTTCGAAACTGTTAGGCTCTCTGGTACTCTTGGTTCCTTAACCAAACTCAGTATCAGCAAAGCCTTATTTTTCTTGAGGGAAAACTCCAAGTTAGTGCTGTGAGCAGTGGCATCACTGTGGCTTTGTGAAGAGGAAGCCCACTTGGTCACGGATTCCATTTTATAAGATTGCCCCTTCGTTAATCAGGAAAATGCTCTTTAACTTTAAATGCCTTTCTATGATGTTGTTAAGTTTCATTTATTTTACTTTAGTTTTCTCTGTAATCCTATGGAGTTAATTTTATGCTTTAAAAAAGCATTATCCTGCGTAGGGATTCATAAGTTTCACGAGACTGCCAAAAGGTTTATGTTACAAAAATGCTTAGAAATTTCTGACTTACAGGACTTTTAAAGGTTTCATCACAGAAGAAATAGAGTTTAAACATGAAAACAACAACAACAAAAAAAAAGAAAAAAGAAAACAGGTGAAAAAACATTGGGAGTTTTGGGTTTAGTTTCTATCTGGGTTGGAATTCCAGATCCATATGACTGTTGCAATTTATGTAACCTTCCTATACTAGAGTTTCTTCATCTGTAAAATGGAGATAATAATGTACTTGCCTCCCAGGATGGTTGATGATTAAACCAATTAATTAATCTCAATTGCTATCCACAGTGCCTGAGCTAAATGTGAGCTGCTGTTATTATCATTAGCTAGAGCGTTGCTTTCCCACAAGTATCTGCCATGGTTTTGCACAATTCAGGACGTAATTTATATCATATGTACTAACTTCTCATAATTATAAGCTCTTTCAGAGCAGGATACCATGGTTTATGCAGTGTTGAACAGATAGTAGGCACTAAATTAAGTAATCAATTTGTCAGAATTAAAGAATTCACCTAATTAAATAGACATTTATTGAAGTGCTAGTCATGTACTGCCATATGCCCTGGAAATATAAAGAGGAATGAGGCAAGGTCTGTGACTTCAAAGAGCCCAGAGTCTACTGGAAGAGACAGATGTTAGGCAGCAGTTAATTATTAAAATTGCCCTGGCCCACTTTACCAGTTCAGAGTAGGGTACCAACGGAGACCACGTCTCTCTTTTAACGTTTTCCTCTTTGTGTTGAGCAAACCTAGAGGACTTGAATGTGCTGGCATCTACCTCAAAATAAAAATATTATGCACATAGAAATTGATAATATGCAAATTACTCATGAAGCTGTGAAAATTGTTAAGCATGTTAACATACTTAGCACAATGCCTGGAACATATTACATTTTAAATGATAGCTTTTAGGATGAACCTTATGAAACTGCCAGTATTTGGCCATTTTTGATGTAGTAAAAAAGGCAGCTTCACAGCACTAAGTTTAATAATATTCTAAACAGCAATAATGAATTCTATTTGTTGTCTCTCATGGGTAGCTTTATGAGTGGCAGTAATCTTATGAACATCCAGTTTTCAGTCAGAGTCTAGGTGATTCACTTTCAGGAACATTATAGGAGATATATTATATTTAAGAGAATATTAGAAGACCCCAAAAGTTTCCCATGTATATACCTCTATAGAGTTATCTTTTATACTTTTATAATACTTTAAACTTTATTTACTGTCAAAGTATATTTAAGAATATATATTTACAACAGCATTAATACTGCTTTTATGTGTTTTTAATTTGGTTTCAAAATGTTTGGCATGTCCTCTGAAATCACATTTAGAAATTATAACATTTGTATCTAATGACATTGTTACATTTTTACTATGACATACATTTATTGTCTTTAAAATTAGAATGACTCATTAGGTCTGATTGACATTTTTAATATGACAATCATATTTATTTTATTTCTACTCCACCAACATTTGAGTATCCACTGATTATTTGGAATTGAAATAGTTCAGTGCTCCAAAAGTAGGAGACCACAGTGTTTAATTCAAGCATAATTTTTAGAAAACATTATTTTGATAATAATGGTTTTCTGTTGTAAGAACTGTCCTATTTTGAGCAAGTGCTTTCCTCTTTGAGATGGTTTATATGGCCTTTTACTTCTTAAGTTATAACAAAGAGTTGTAGAGAGGTTGTTTTTTCTTTCTCCAGTGAATCTTAATCTATGCAAGACTTTGATGAAGCTGTAAATGATGATTTTCTCCCTTTGGGATTTTTTTCAGTCACCTTCGAATATATTTAATTCTTTTATACTGCTGACATTTCAGCTTGACTATTGAGTTCTCTGTTCTGAAAATTTCTATGTCACGTAGAAGAATTTAATTCCCATTGTAGGTAATCTTCCACTTTTCTTATAAAATTGTATACACATTTGATGGTGCTGCATGGACAGAGGTGTTAAACCAGTGATGATTGTAGATGGATGTGAAGGACCCTTCTAGAGAAAAGATATTAAATATACTTAACCTCTGTTCATGCATGTTGGGATGAAAACAGGAGACCAGCCTTTTCTCTTCTCCTTGTGCCCACTGTGCCTTTGTGTTTTAAATTGACTTCACTGTATGCTCCAGTGTGCTTGCAGGTGGTAGTCCTGGTGTGAACTTGGCCCCTTACTTTATTTAACAGGATAGTCAGAGGAATGGATGATTTGAGCAAGTTCAGAGCAGAAAGGAAGGGCTGTGTCTGGGGACGTCCAGCTTGCTCTCCTCATGTAGAATCCCATGCATGAGGCCACTGGCTCGTTCTCTTTCACACCCCTCCCACCTCTTACTTTCTTCCTTCCCCCCACCTCCTTTCCCCTCTTTGCAGAGCTCTCTGCATCAGTCAGCTGTCCCCTCAGGGCCCTCTGTGGTGACTGACTGGTGGCTGTGGTTACCTCCTCCCACACCCGAAGACCCTGGCTTGCCCATGCCATCGATGACAATGCAAAGGGTGGATGTGTGATGAAGAGGGATTTATACTTTGACTTTGACTTTACTTGATTCTTAAAAATCATGTAAATTTATGACCTAGGATGACAGTCCTTGAAAGTTTTATTATCAAAACAATAAGTGGCAAATAAGAACACTGCAGGTTCCACAAAAACCAGGTTGGAGGAGAAAGCGGGCTAGAATCCACCGTGACCGTGGATTGTTGAGCAGTTTCTCTCTGACTGAGTCACAAGTTTCTTCTATTTTTTTTCTATTTTCTGTTTTCCCAAACTAACTGATAGCCAGGCTGCTGAGACCATGACCTTGTCCTCTAGGAGGTAGTCAGGGGCCCGCGTTTCACCTTCTCTGCTTCGCAGTGTTTGGTTCTTCCTTTAAGTGTTGTGTTGTAATGCTTGGACCATAAAAACCTTAACGTGGTCCTGTTTGGTCAGTTCCCCGCCACATTTTATCCCCTCATTTCACCAAGCTTCCTTACCCTCATTTGATGGCTTAGCAATGGAGGAAAAACCCATGGTTACCTGAATATGCCATGTATTTGACTTGCTTTTCATTATTCTGTCCGCCATTTAGAAGACCCTGGGCACTCGTATCTACCTGGAGAACTCTACTAGTGAGACTGGGCTCCCTGGTCACATCCTCCAGGCGACTTTCCATAAGCCTCCTGCTTTTCCTCCTCCCTCCTCATCTTCCTTTCTCCTCTCCTTTCTCTTCCCAGCCACTTCTGTCTTCCTACTTCTCTGCTCCCTCCTTTTTCCCTCTCTCCCCCTTCTCCTACTTTTTTCTGCCCCTCCCACACTGCTTTCCCCCTTCCCATCATTTTTCCATGTCTGGCAACTTCCAAATATATAGAAATATAATGGAGAATATGGATATAAAATTCATTGAATAGTCAGATTAATAGTTGAATTTTATAAACAACACGTATAAAGTTTCCACCTTTGTAAACTCTGTATATATATATTTTTTAAAGTAAAGCATGCAAGATGTATTGCTGTTGTGCTGGGAGATAATTAAGTAGTATTTAAGTATTTTCTGTCCAGTAATTTTACCACATGGGGGAAATGCTTGTGCCGTCTTCAAGATGCATTTTTAAATTTAAGGCCCATTAGCTTAAAGATGAAAGGGACGGAAAGATTTCAGTTGCTGAATGTTGTATAAGAAGGTTTTTTATATTAAAGTATTATTTACTTGCCCTAATCTTGAAGCTACTTTATTTTTACCATTTACTTTTGGATATGAAAGGTATTACCTTTTCGGTTCCAATATAACTTCCACATAGAAAAATCTAAGCAGTATCATATGTTAAGTATCTTAAGTCAGTGGCTTACAATTTTTGTAAAAATTTTTATGTGGTCTTATGAGTTTAATGTTCTTGTTTATTTGAATTTAAAAACATGCAACAAGAATTACTTCTAGTCTGTATTTTTTGTGTTTGTACCTTCAATTTACACATTTTTGAAGTTGCCAGACTCCTCAGGCATTGCTACTAAATATCTGTCATGTTTACTTGCTTGGTGGGACCAAACTGAAAAGAGGAGATAACTTCCTAATTGGGTTTTGACAAGCCTATTTGAGAAATTAACTCAAAATGATAAAAAGTGATAGATAATGTCAAATATGTTGAAAACAAGCTGTAGGGTAAATCATATCCTGACTTCAAAAGTATGAATGTGAAGAATAGATATATTAGGAATGTATTATTCACACTGCAAAAAAAGTCTTCATTTTGCCATTTAGTTCATTATAAAGTTTTCTTAAGTGGCAAATGTTGTCGAGGTATTGAAAATCAAACATAATGCACATGTATTACAAAATTGTCAACATTTGAAATTTCATTTTGTGTTGCAGTAGAATAAAAACATGTTCACATTCCAAGTAGAGGTTTAAACGCCATTATTTCCATTGGATTTTGTTTTCTTGTTTATAAATCAATCGTTCCCTTTCTAGTCCTGTCTCCACCCCCCACCCCTTCCAAGAACCGTCATATTAGAACAATCAATGCCCCTGGTCCCTCTCTACCTTTGACTCCCTCCTCTGCTGATTTACCTGCTCAATGAAGTTGGAAGGAGAAACCAGGCACGTCTTTCTGTGTGGAGCTTTCTGCTGGCTGGAAGCCCCTTCACCCTCTGTTCTAGACTATTAGCCTTTCCAGGGTTTTCATAGTTGCACAATTTGCTTTTCTTTCTTTGCAATGAATTGCGTTGAGAAGTTTTAAGCCTTATACCAGAGAGAATTTTGACCACGGGAAATGAGTGCAGTTGTCTTTGTCCATGGGAAAGTAGCTTTTTTTTTATTTTTTAAAAGCAGAACTATATATTTCAGACCTTATTCAAAGGAGCATGACCTCAGTTTGGACTGTGTATAGAAGAGGATCTTTGCATGTTTTTAAGGCATAGGCAGAACAATATTTGCTGCTTTTAAATTGCAAGTCATAGAAATCCTGTGTGGGTTACCGAAGAGCCAGACATGGATTCTGTGGTTTATCCGTAGGCTCAAGTCACCACTTTGCTAGCTGGGATCTGGAAGGAGAACCCTAACCTAGGAGGCAGGGTTATAAGGCCTGACTCATCCCAACTAGGGACAGTGGCTGCCAAAGACTGAGAAAGATATTATAGTCCTTATAAACAACTAGGATTATAATCTGAGATGTATACAGAACTCCCGTACATCAGTGTGAAAAGGCAAATAATCCCTGAACAATGTGAATAAGACATATGTATAACAGTTCAAAGAATAGGAAACCTAAATGGCCAATAAGCTGTATTGGTTTGATGTAGTTTCTGTAACAAATTGCCATAAACTGGGTTGCTTAAAATAACATAAATTTATTTTCTCACAGTTGTGGAGGACAGAAGTCTGACATCAAGGTGTCAGCAAGGCTTCACTTTCTCTAGAAGCTCTAGGGGAGAAGCTTTCTTCCAGCTTTTGGTGGCTGTTGACATTCTTTGACTTCCTTGGCTTGTGGCAGAGATTGGAGGAATGTGTCTGCAAACCAAGGGACACCAAGGATTATTGGGAACCCCTAGAAGCTAGGAGAGAAACATGGGGCAGATTCTCCCTCAGAGCATAAAGTAGGAACCAACCCTACCAATACCTTGGTTTTAGAATTTTAGCCTCCAGAACTGTGACAAAATAAATTACTGTTGTATCAAGCCATCCAGTCTGTGGTACTTTGTTACAAAAGCCCTAGGAAATGAATGCATGTCCGACAAGTTAAGGTTCATTAAAGTTGATTGATGAATACATGAGTATTTCATAATTCTTTTTCTTTTTTTAATATTGTATCCTAAAAATACTTAAAATCAAAGAAACCCTCATTAATTTTATTGAATATTCTATAATTAGCCTTTATGATGAAGTTAAAAAATAAAATAGATATGTGTATAATTGGCAAAATGAACAGTGCTTTAAATATTACAGATGGAAGCATAGCTGGTGCTTGTTAGAAAACCCCAACAGTGCATTTCCTGTAATGAGTTAAATTTAGAAAAGAAGTAGAGGATTAAGTCAGCATCAAAAACATTGCTATTGGCCGGTATCCAATATGGGAAATATTAATAATTATGCATCTGGACCTAGTTATAAAAAACAAAAGTAATTGGGTTAGAAGACATTCAGATAGACATTGAAGTCAAATCCTGGTTTATCCTCTTAACTAGCTGCGTAGTGTTACTTGCTTAGTTTCAGTTTTCTGATTTATAAAACAAGATTCTAATAGCATCTACTTCATTGCATTATTATGAATTTTAAATGAGATAAGAAATAAAGGGCTAAACAATCATTCCATAAAGACTCAAATTGAAACTTGTTATTAATAGCAATAGCATTGCAAGTTACTATTATTCAGCAAATAATAAGCATTATACCTGAACTATTAGCTAGTACAGTTTAAGAACATTGTACCAAACACCTTGAGGTAAATAGGCTTATTCCTGAGTATAGCAGTGGGTTTTGTGCTAGTCTGCTCTTGATGATCTATTTTTTGCACTCAGTAGCCCATTGTATACATGTGTTTTTGTTGAGACATAAATGTAAAAAATAACAAATTTTGTGTAGCCCTGTCTTTCCAGTTTACCATGGAGTCTTTCTACAATTGTTTTAACTAAGGCCCTACTTATTGTTTGATTTTCTTTTTTTACAAATGATTGATTAAAGTATTAAAAGAAGAAATTTAATAAAGATTTTAAAATGCAAGTGTAAGTAAAATGAGACAGAAATCAAGCTAAAATCTTAGGACAACTGGAAACAATTCAAACATTGTAGATCGGATAGAAACAGTGAATACTCTGTTCAGTAAATATACTTGCAGATGTAGACTGTCACTCACATGTATTTTTGGATTAACCATGTCACTTTTCCTCTGGATTTATATGGAATATCAATCATTTACTTTTCCTGCCTGAATAATCTCTGTTAGGATAAATTTCTCAATTAAATAGACACCAATCAGAATAACAGTAATTGACCTCTAGATCTTGCTAGAACTAGGTTTTTTTTTTCTTACAAACACTTGGTTTTTCACATGAAAACAACCTCCTCTTTTCCTTGATTCTGAAGTTAAGTTTTGAATCATTGGTGACATGAATGTTCTTCTTGAAGTTTGACATGGATTAATAATGTAACAATTCGTTGGCAAAGCAAGGCTCTTTGTCAACATATTGAAAAATATTATGCCAAGAGATCTAATCAAAAGCTTTACTTCTTTGTTTTACTCATTTGTTTTTATGGATAGTTAGTGGGTGTGAAGGAACCAAAAAAAGACCTTTTGTTTGAAGTTGGCCTGCACATTATAACTATAATATTCATAATAAATAAGTTCTGTAATTGTTTTCATGCATCCTTTATGAATCATGAAGTACTTTGTCCCTAATGAGCAAATATAGCTGTTTAGCTGGAAGATACTAACAGGTGTTTGTGTAAATAGATCACTGATATTCAAGAGTGACTGTTATATGTAGAAAAATGATACCAATATTTTATGTAAACATAGAGATTTTCTTAGAATTATAAGACTGAAAAATTCCTTAAAGACCTTGGCATCATTCTTATCTAGTAAATTAAGCAAGATTGTGATTTAAAGATAATGGGCTGGGCACAGTGGCTCACGCTTGTAATCTTAGCACTCTGGGAGGCTGAGGTGGGAGGATCACTTGAGGTCAGGAGTTTGAGACCAGCCTAAGCAAGAGCAAGACCCTGTCTCTACAAAAAAAGACAAAAATTAGCTGGGCAACTAAAAATAGAAAAAAAAAATTTAGCCGGGGATGGTGCTGCACACCTGTAGTCCCAGCTACTTGGGAAGCTGAGGCAGGAGGATGGCTTGAGCCCAGGAGTTTGAGGTTGCTGTGAGCTAGGCTGATGCCACGGCACTGTTGCCCTGACAACAGAGTAAGACTCTGTCTTAAAAATAAATAAATAAATATTTAAAAAAATGAAGATAATGATGGGTGGTGATGGTGAACCCCTATTAGTTTGTGTATGAGCCAAGCAGTGTTCTAAGTACTTTAAATACTGTGCATTATCTCATTTAATTCTCATAAGAGTCCTAAAAATTTGGTACTATTATTATCTGTGTTTTATAGCTAAGGGAACTAAGGCACATAAGTTTAGATAACCTGCCCAAGGTTACAGAGCTAGTGTAGATACAGGAGGTTTAAGCCCAGGCAGTCTGGATTAAGAATTAATTAAACTGGTGAAATTTAATAGTTGTTATCTCCAGTAAAGCTAAGCAGACCAACTATGAAAAATTGTATAAAACAAAGATTTGTTTTTAAATATAAAATTTATAAGCTCCATGAGGTCTGAATCAAGGAAACTTTGTGAACAAACATGCTGTAATGGACTGCTGTATTTTTCATTGAATGAAATACACTAGGGAAAGTGGTACCTTAGGATACCAGAACTGTATGTTGAATAAACTGCACCATTTTGGGGCAGCATTTATCTTTCTGTATGCCATGGTGTGAACGTCCTCCTTGGGATGTTGAAATCCGAACTCCTAAGGCGGTGGTATTGGGAAGTGGGGGCTTTGGGAGGTGATTAGATCATGGAGGTGGAGCCCTCTTAAGAGGGATTAGTGTTCTTATAAAAGAGACCTACCTAAAGGGTACAGTGAACACTATCTGGGTGATAAGCACACTTACAACCCTGACTCAAACATAACAAAATTGATACATGTAGCCAAAAATATGTGTGCCCCAATAATATTTTGAAATAAAAAAATTAAAAGAAAAAATAAAGTGAGATGCTTCAAGATAAAAAAAAAGAGGGCTTGGAGAGACCCTTTACCCCTCTACCCTGTATCAGAACAGAGCAAGAAGGTGCTATGAGCTAGAAAGCAGGCTCCCACTAGACACCAAATCTGCCTTGATCTTGGAATTCCCAGCCTCCATAACTATGCAAAAGAAATTTCTGTTGTTTATAAGCTACCTAGTCTATTTTATTATAGCAGCCCAAACATACTAAGACACCATGCTTCTCTGGCACTTACTTCATACCTCATTGAGGGTATTTATCACACACATCAGAGTATCAGCTTATTGGATAAGATGCAAAAATAAACCCATCTTTGAATCCCTGGGAACATGAAAAATTAATTAGGACAGGAAATTGTTCTTTTTTTATCATTGCTCTAGCCCCAGAACCTAGTATAGTACACATAGTAGGTTCCTGACAAATACATGAATGCATGAGTGAAAGAATCAGTAGTGTAGATATAAAGTAGATGGTTCTTGGATTGTGCCCCTATAAGGAGTAAGAAAAGTAATAAGAAATGGTAGGCCCTTAATTATGCCAGAGAACCACCTTTTTAAATCAAATAAAATAAGGGATTGATTTTATGCAAATCAGTATTCTAGGTCCAGTAGGAATACAGAGGAAAATAGCAAAGTCCTGTCCTCAAAAATCTTATAATTTGAGAGATAAAGACAACCTTTGTAAGAAGGCAAAAAGTAAATTAACATTGTTTTCAATGCCTACAAAATAATATCAGAAGGAAGTGTACAAATAATTTCCTAAAAGAATGTAGAAAAATGAAGAAAATAGTGCTTGTATCTTAAGAGATACATGAATGTTTTTTATTTTAAAAATGTACATATATTTTATATACCTTTTTACTGTAAAATGTTATAAATACAAAAATTTTTTAAATAAATTGTGATAGTTCATAGTAGAAAGAGATCAATTTTGACTAATCAGGGAAATTTTGTGGGGATTGCAGGATTTGATGCATCTTGGGGTGGGATTAGAAGGCATTCTGGGTTGCAGAGAAAGTTGGTTGCAGTTAGAAATTATTGCTTTAGTTATTACTGATGATATGATGTTAAGGCTTTCTTTGAGGTATCAAGGTATACATAATTAATCCAGTATGGTTTTCTCTTGATAATGACCATTTAGGACTTATGACTTGGTATCTATGTATCTTGAGAGAACAGCTATAAATTCATTTATATAAAATAATCAGAGGAGGGTTCTTTAATCCAATAAAAGCTGCTTATATATTAGAAATAGTTGTTACTTTAAGGTTGCATATAATTCCATATTTAGTCCATTTTTCAGACTACAGAGATGTGGGTAAACTTTATTCTTGACTTTTGGAGAGAAAATGTAAGACAGATGGCCTCTGATCCTGTGATATTAAATAATTCTTTTTCTGGACAACTGTTGTCAATGTAATTCTTAGCTGAGGGAAGACTTGTCAAATCATTGCTTGTTCTGTTTTTTTAACGGGTGATTGTATAAAGCATAGGTTTCAAAAGCTGCTGCTATGTCTTAAAATTTTGAAGAGTAAATGCTTGAAAATCAAACATTTGTCAGGGACATTGAGCAAGTTTTATTATGCTAGTATAGGGATGGGAGGGTGCAAACAGTGTTTTAAAAAATGAATAGGACAAGACCACTCCTTATAAGATATTCTAAACCGAGTGAAAGTATTAACAGACATATACGCATCTAATTATATGTCAGGTGAAATTAAATGACTTTTATAGGTGCAAAAATAATGTGTCATAGGAGCAGGTTGTGTTGGCTAGGGACATCATGAAGGGAGATTGAGATGGATCTAGAAGGATGAGATGAATTTTATTAGGTGGAAAAAATGGAAGAAAGAGGCTTTTCAGGACTGGGAAGAAGAAAGCCTCATTTATTGAACCCCTACCAAGCTAGCAATATGCTTGGTGATTTACAAATAGATGTGATATATGTCATCTGCTATTCGTCATGGCTCTTAGAGGCAGGCCTTACTTTTCCATCCCACAGATGAGAAAACCGAGGCTCACTGTGCTCACCTCATCTGGCTAGTGTGGAGCGGACACTGGATTTCATACAGGTCTGTCACTAGCCCGGTGCTTTGGTATACTGTTTCTGCTAGCATGATGACTCCATGCTCATTTTTTTCCCCTCTGCTGCTTCCCAGGAGGGATTAAATTATATAATAAATGAGAAAGGGTTTTGTGACCTGTGACTTAGAAAAACGTAAGGGATCTAAATGGGAAACTCTCCTTAGTCACCTCAGCCCTGCTATTTCTGACTCCTGAGAGCTCACTCAGAGTTAACCATGCTCCAGTGGACTTGTCTCAGGAAGGCAAAGCTCATGCAAACCTTCGATGACTGATTGTAGCTTAGGAAGATCTAGAATCTGCTTTAAAGTTTCTGAACAACTTTGAGATGGCAGAGCCCCAGAAGCAGCCTCCACACCCATTTGGTTCCCATCCTTGGATCTTATCAATGACAGGAGCAGAGTAGCCTGTCAAGAGAACAGAACAAGTTCTGGCAGTTATTCAAAGGATTCCACTTTGGTGTATTTTTTTCCCTCTTTTGAATATGTTGCCTATTCTTCACTCCCTCAAGCAAAAACCCAGTTTAAATTGTTGAGTTAATACTAAGACACATTTTATTCTAGACTCAAATAAAAATAACAGTACTACGAAATACTCTAATCCTTAATCTTGTGTTTCCTTAAGGATAATTCGACGACTCCTTCTACCTCCCAGTGCAAGGACTACAGTGTGAATTTTTCCCCATTATCTCCCTGAGTAGTAATAATGGGTTTCTGCACTGTTGGTTACCATTCTGTCTTCTAACTCGGTAGACTGAATGAGGAAAAAATTGTTTTCAATTTATTATTAAAGTTATATAGAACTCAACTTGAATTCAAAATGAAGTATAATTTATGTTGTTTGATTTATGCCCATTACAATTTAAAGGAATTTGGTCATATTCCAAATGCTCATTTATCTCTGCGTTAAAGTATGGCTACGAAATCGAGTTCGATTAGTATTAAATCTATAGAAGTGAAGGTTGAGCTCATTATGCTCATTCTAACTATTCTGTACTCTTACTGACATGATCACCCTTCTGAAGACAAAATTAAGTTGATACAGTATTGCATGAGGAATCTTACAGATTAAAATACGGAAGATAATGACACTGTCAGTTTAATTCAATCTTTATTGAGGACCTGTAATGTGCTAGATACTGTGTTAGAAGCTGGGTATTAAAAAGATGAGAATAAGATTTAATTCCAGCTCTCCTAGAGATTAATAGAATAGATCATTTTGTAGAGGGAACTGTATCAGTGTATTAAGGATTTTTGCTAAATGGGTAGATTATAGCTATACTTGCCACCAGGGGAAAATGTGTAACTCTGTGAGATAATGAATATGTTAATTTGTTTCACTGTACATATATGTGTATGTCTTATAACATCATGTTGTATATCTTAAATATACACAACACTTATTAAAAATACATATGGAGATTAGAATTATAGTTGTTACATCCCAGATGCCTTTTATATAAAATGGTTTTATTACATGAAACTGTGAAGTTGTTTTTGTTTTTTTTTAACCACTGAACTATTAGCTGTAATTAGAGGGAATGCTTGCCAAAATAATACATATTGAAAACATTAAACAATTTTATAAAAATAAGGATTATGCTCTCAGAAAAAAATTTATTATTAGCATTATTTGATTTTCTTGTTAATCTCCGTAAACTACTTTAGAGTCAGTATTTTGTTCCCCCAAGTCCCATTATGATGCTTTTAATTCCTTGCAGAAAACCTATACAGTTGTTATTTTTGAGCTTAGATGGAAAATAAGTGTGTTTTGTGGATTCCTAGAGATCTCTCATAATATCATAGCCCTGGATACTGTGACTTGTGGGGTAATTTATTGAAGGCTCTTTGGTTTTTCCCTACCTCTTAGGGATGCTATCTGGGTAGTGCAATGTGATTATATTTAGGTGTTTTCCTTTATCAGAGTACAAGTTTTTGGAAGTGTGAGTATTCTTACCAGTAGAGGTCAAAGAATAGCAGAGGAGTGGAGATTAGTTGATTTTTTTTTTCCCTCACTTAATGATAGCTATAACCTTCTCAAAATTTTAATTGGAACCTGGAAGTAATCAGATATATACGCATATGCACTTGATTTGCATATAACTCTTTTATCCTGCCTAGAGGATTCCCTTCTTAAGAACAGAACCATATTGTGTCCCCTTTAACATAGACTCTGGCTCATGTCTGTACCTTTGTGTATAGTGCATATTGCATGTTTGTTGCAGTTAGTGGTTATTTAGGTATTATTTTGAGGGGTATATCTCAGGAATTTAGAGCCATTGACTGCCATTTTGTTTACCTACTTTCCCTCCAGTTCAGACCTTCTCCCTTTGGTGGCAGAACACTGGAATCTTCACCCTTCCTCTGGCCATGTGCTCAGCCAGGGAAGGGGCTCTCCACAACAGGATAAACCATGATTATTCCACTCACATTTCCAGGGGTTCTCTCAGGCATGGGTTTGTGGAGTTATTCTAGCCAAAGAAACATTGAGAGTAGTCTGGTAAGTTTTTGGACAAAAGTATTCCTTGCTCTTAAAGGGAGTTATGGGGGAAGAAACATCTCTTTTTGCTTGTGGATGTTGTCTGTCTGTTGATACTTAGAACAAAAGCCACCTTGGAGGATCGTAGAGGGAGCCCAACATAAGAGGAATACTAGCATACTGAAAAAGAATGGAAAGATGTAAAGAGCAGGGCTTTTTTGAACCACTGGGTCAGCCAACCCTAGTAATATGTTTCAGTTCTTTCTAACCAACCTACAAGGTTCAATGGAATGAACAATTTTTTAATATTTGGCTATTAAAAAGAAAATCCGTGTATTGAATAAATGATCTAAAAGGAACAGATTACAGTAGCCTCAGTCCTCCAGTCCGTCTGTCTCTCACCTTCAACCATTCTAGCCCCAGAACACTCTTGGATCTGGTTCTGATAAAACAGATGCAATTTGTAATTACACTTCATGGACTCATAGGTCACTTGTGCAGATCTCTGCTGTCTCTATTCCAGGAAAACTGGGAAAATGGAGTTGCATTGAGGGCATCATCCTTGATGGTGGTATTGCCAATTATACCTGCATACTCTGTGTTGACGGCTCAGACCTGGTCATCCACGAGAGATGAATGAGTTTCGGGATGGTTCCTCTCTCTGAAGGCTGCTCCATTTGACCAGAGTTTCTTAACCTTACTATTGACATTTTGGGCCAGATAAGTCCTTATTGCAGGACTTCTCTGTGCATTTTAAGATGTTTAGCAGCAACCCTGGCCTCTACCCACTAGATGCCAGTATCATCCCAAGTTGTGACAATCAGAATGTCTCCAGAAATAGCCAAATGTCCCCCGGGAGGCAAAAGCAAAATTGTCCCTTGCTTGAGAACCACTGTGTTAGAGATGGAGGATTGTTTTTTATAGGTCCATTTTGTCCTAAGACTAGGGAAGAAGAGAGGGGAGTCCTATCATTGCCTTATATATTGGTAGTGAGAAAAATAGAATGAATTAGTAAGTTCTTCAAATTGGTCTTTTCAACCATGGAAAGCATCTTTTGATTTGAGGTATGTTTTGAGCTCAAATATTGTAACTGCTTAAGTTTTTCACCCTTAAAAAAATCAGTAAACTAAAAAAGCAAAGTCAGAATTACATTATTTTTTAATCCAACCCCCAAAGTTTAAATAAATATCAGTTTAACAGATAGCCTGTAATATGATGATGTTAAACTGGCTTCTTAGTGAGGCTTCAATTTTTCACTGTTATTAGATCATCCAGGAATTCACACTCCATTTGAACATGTGAAAAGTCTACCTGTAAGGACAGTTCAGATGTGAATGGAATCATGCCTGAATAAACTTGTATGCATGGGGCAAGTAGACTGATTCCCATTTTATTTTTTAAAAGCAAATATTAACTAAGCTATTATGGGCCAGGGAGTACAATAAATGCTTTTGTCAAAATGACAAAACTCTCCCAATGCCTGTGATTTGAATTTTTGTGTCCATTTTGCATAGTAAGTAACAGGGTCTTTTTGCTAGGGCTTTGCAGTATGCTGGGTACATAGGAGATGGCCTATACATGGTAGACAATAAATACTTGAGTGGGTGTTGCCAATTTATTGGCTCTCTGTAAAAGGCTTCAGGTAAAGATTTAAAATAAAAGCAAACACTTAAAGCATCTTTAAAGCAGTAAAGATTCTATAGTTTGCAGAAATAAAGTCATGTGGTGATTTGTGATTATTCATCCTTTCCTCTACCCACTACTACCTTTCCAGTTACTAAGTCTGTTAATTCAACCTTTATAGTAACTCTCAGACTTGTCTATGTCTCTACATCTTTACTGCAACTTCAGGAGTCCAAGCCACTATCTTCTCTTGCCTAAGGTCATCTCACCACTTTATTCTTCCCCTCCTCCAATCCATTTTCCCCATAAAGCAGCCAGAGTGTACTTTTTAAAAAGTGAACATTTTGAAATACGTTTAAGTCACTTCCCAGTCTTAGAACCCTGTGGTGTGTTTCTCTTGCCTTTGGGATGTCATCCAAAATCCTTAGTCTCCACAAGAGTAGGATTCGGTCTCTTTTCTTCTCCAATATATGTTCCCTACTTCGTGTATGACTAGCACATAGTAGGCTCTCAGCAGCCATGTCAGCGAACGAAGTTGAATTTGCCTTGAAAATGGGACTATACCAGGCCAACAACATAAGTTTATACTCTGTTTTCCTCATGTGGAATATTTAAGCCTGGGATAGGCATTTCACATTGCAAGTAAGTGGGAATAATTTGCTCCTACTTCCCAGAGAATGCCATATTGGATAGGCTAGAGCTGTATAAGAGAACTGGCAACTGGTCAGGTACATGTGCTAACACAGGAATGATTTTTATCTTTGCCTTACAGATAGAAAACCAAATAGTGTTAAGTGGATAGGTAGATTTTCAATCTGTCTGAAACCAGAAACTCAAAGTTTTTTAAAAAAAGTCTTACCTATTTATTTATTCTTTTAGAGTTTATTCAAATTATTATATATCTTGCTTCACTGCTTAGTAGGTTTTTGGCCAATAAGATTTCAGTATGCAGTGCACTGATATAAACTCTTGGATTGGCTTAACTACCTCTGATGTCACAATTTCCCTATTAGGAAGTCATAATTTTCTTGAAATACATGGTACAAATAAGCACTCTTGTTACTTTGTTTCATTGTAAGAAAGATAATCTACCAAAAATAAAAATGCTGGAAGGAGCAAGATAGCTTTGATCCCATGCAGACCTTTCCCATTTACGTACTTTAGTAATCTACTGCCGACAATTGAAGCTGGCTTTTACTTTCTTTTACAACTAATGTTGTTTTGTTTTTCCTGTTTGTCAGTTAATAGGCAAATGGAGGAATGAACCTACTTAGAATTACTCCTTCAGCTCATAGTTCTTTTTCGTATCAACTGTTAAGGCTTAGCATCTTTCTACTGCTTAGCCTTCCTGACTCAAAAGGAAAAGCCATTTGGACAGCTCACCTGAATATAACATTTCAGGTAGGAAGTCAGGTTATATCAGAATTAGGAGAGAGTGGAGTGTTCGGGAATCATTCTCCTCTGGAAAGGGTGTCTGGTGCGGTGGTACTTCCCGAAAGATGGAATCAGAACGCTTGTAATCCTTTGACCAATTTCAGCAGGCCTGAACAGGCCGACTCGTGGCTGGCACTCATTGAACGGGGAGGCTGTACTTTTACACATAAGATCAACGTGGCAGCAGAGAAGGGAGCAAATGGGGTGATCATCTATAATTATCCAGGGACCGGCAACAAGGTCTTTCCCATGTCTCACCAGGGAACGGAAAATATAGTCGCTGTGATGATAGGCAACCTGAAAGGCGTGGAACTTTTGCACTTGATTCAGAAAGGAGTCTATGTGACGGTCATCATTGAAGTGGGAAGAATGCACATGCCATGGCTCAGCCATTATGTCATGTCTCTGTTTACCTTCCTGGCTGCCACTGTTGCCTACCTTTTCCTGTACTGTGCCTGGAGACCTAGAGTGCCCAATTCTTCCACCAGGAGGCGAAGACAGATAAAGGCAGATGTGAAGAAAGCTATTGATCAGCTTCAACTGCGAGTGCTCAAAGAAGGGGATAAGGAACTAGATCCAAATGAAGATAATTGTGTTGTTTGCTTTGACATGTACAAACCCCAAGATGTAGTACGTATTTTAACTTGCAAACATTTTTTCCATAAGGCATGCATTGACCCCTGGCTTTTAGTCCATAGGACATGCCCCATGTGCAAGTGTGACATTCTGAAAACTTAAGAAACCCAGAGAATCTTCTAAAGATGTAACCAGATCTTCCCAAATACTAAGATTAAATGAATTCTCTTATTGCATTTTACATAGAGAGAAAATTTCAGCTTCCCTATCCAAGTACTAAAGAGGGTGAAATTCGTGTGTTTTAAAAATAAAAATCTGTATCATGCCTAGCTATTTGGACTTGTTGTCTTTCTAATCAGTTTTAATTGTTAGACATTTTTGCCCTTATCCAAATAAGGACATTAGTATATGTTAAAGTCGATATTAATTTTTATCTTCAAATTACTAGGATTATGACGTTGCCACAGAGAATTGGCCATACTAAAGTTTCCTTTTGGAATTCTAGTTTTTACATTTTGTTTCCACATTTTGTTTAATTTTGGTACCTAATAATTTATATCTCTTATTTCCATGGTTAATTAATTTTGTTAATACCCAGGAAATCTGGTTTCCAAAGCTCCTGACTGGATGGATAATGTGTTCTAAATTATTATTTTAGATGATAGTACTTTTGGTTATGTAACTAGAAGTGTTTTATTATAGGCCTCATTTAGGGACAGCATTGCAAACATTTACCTCTGTTTACCAGAGCTCTTTAAATCCTAGCATAGTTCATCAGCTATGGTAGCAGATTTATGTTCTAGAATTATCTCTAGTAAATGCTTCTCTTTTCTTCTCCAAATGGAAATGAGTGTTTCTCTGGGACATTTTGGTAACAGAGCAGAGCTGAAATTTTGTACAATTTCCTTTCCATATTGTATCTTTTGCCTTATTTTTACATCTTCCTCTTTTCTAGAGATGAATAAGCACCTAAGTAACACTGAGGGGCAGAAAGATTCGGGTTTTGTTGTATTGATGAAGATCTCTCTTTCTGGATAATACGCTAAACCTTTGATGTCCAATGCAGAGGACACTTTTATGAGTCTATATAGCATGTACTACACTTTTTTTGAAAAAACAAAGGGAGGGGATTTTATGGCAACAAAATCAGATTAATGGTTTTAGGGAGAGAAAATTACCTAGTGTGTGCTGAAGATTTCATATCAGTATTATTCTCTTTTTATGTCGCTTTTTATTGGACCCACAGACTTCTGTGCTTATTCCTCTTTCCTCCTTGTGTAACAAATTACCATGTTGAGGATTCACATTTCATAAGAAGTACCAGCTCCCTTAGTCTTGGTGAGACCCAATCAAAAGTGTCTCTTAGCCTCTTACTTATAGAGATCAGAGACATTTATGTTCAAGATGAAAATGCTTGGCTTTGATTTCCTAGCGGATGGAAAAAACCCACTGAGATGCACCCCCATCATAGGGTGTCAGCAGCCACCATGGCTGCCTGTGTTTGTTAGTTCACGTGTCATTTTTTACCTTTGAAGTCATGTCATGCCACTGACATGAGAGTAGCAAAACTGTAGGCAGAGTCCACAGTGCCTGTGGGGTCTTTAAGCAGGGATGTTTGTTGAGTTTGGAAAAATTTTTGTTAAAAGCATTTGCCTATGACCTTTAATAGTTGCTGCTGTCAATGGTTAACTTTAAGTGGAGACCTTGAAAGTTTTATTTTTAAAATCAATAGCTACATTTTTAAAAACTGAATTCTGCTAAACTAATACTGCTATATTTAATCTTTTCCACTATACCCTTTCTCTTCTTCCCTCAAAATATTGTTTAAGAACAGATGGTAGGGTCTGCAGAGAAGTGAGCTTCCCCTCTTCTGTCTTTACTCCTGTCCGACTTAGTCCATATGTACAGTCGACAGAAGAGTGAGAAATTGAGGTGGGAAGGAAATTGAGCAGCATCCTCTACTTTTAAAAACAAAAATAACAAAACAAAACCAACCCACTTCTAAGCAAGCTTGGGTTAAATAAATGTAGTACAGTGGTTTATATGACAAATCAGAAATTAGCGCTGTGACCAAACGTGATATAAAAGTAGTGTTACTGTGTTCGCCACTTTTACCTCACATTTGCCCAGTGTTAACTTTTATCATTGTTTTTTTTTAACTTGCCTTCTGTTGGAACTATTTCCTTTACTTGTGAGGAAAAATGATAATTATATAGCATTCTTGCATGTGCTTTCATGTTTTAAAGAGCAAGTGTATGAATTTTATGTTAAATTTTTACTGTAATGTGCTACCTGCTACTATTATACGTAGCTCAGTGATTGAAGCCATCTTCTAACAACATAGAAATCACTACTAACAACATTTGAAACATTTGAGCCAATAGGTTTGCAGTTCGCTCTAAGCTCTTACCTAATTGGCTGCTTCGTCTTGTATGTCACAATCATACCACACAACAGTAAGCAGTATCCAGAGTCACAGTAATGAGACTGGGATTTATTTTTCAATCTAAAGTTTTTCTCTTTCCTCTCTCTAATAAAACATCTGAAACTCATAAGACATCTTTAAGAATTTCTTAGGAAAACATGCTGGAAGACAGTGGATCTTGTTTTCATCCACAACATTTTTTTCTCTTCATTATTTGAAACTGATTTTCAACAGATGTGGAAGTCACATCTGTTTGTCGGGTTGGTTCTTAAGTCCCTAGGCAAAGAGAGACATGCATCTACTCAAGAATGACACTTGGAGAAACAACACCGGATCTTCCTGGCTTGTAAAATTCAGTTTTCTTTGGCTTTTTAGTCAGAACTGTTGCCAAGCAAGTGCTTTTTGGACTGCTTACATGAACATATCATTTCATGTCGGGAATCGCATGTTGTCAGAGTTAGGGGAGACTGGAGTATTTGGAAGAAGCTCCGCTTTGAAGAGAGTGACAGGAGTAATAGTACCACCAGAGGGAAAAACCCAACATGCATGTAATTCCAACACCAGTTTCAGCCGATCAAAGAACTCAGAGACCTGGCTCGCCCTTATTGAACGGGGAGGTTGTACTTTCACACAGAAAATCAAGGTGGCAATAGAGAAGGGAGCCAGCGGAGTGATCATCTATAACTTTCCAGGAACTGGCAATCAAGTGTTCCCCATGTCTCATCAGACGTTTGAAGGCATTGTTGTGGTTATGATTGGCAACTTAAAAGGTACGGAAATTTTCCATTTAATTGAGAAGGGAGTCCACATTACAGTCATGATTGAGGTGGGGAGAAAACACATCATCTGGATGAATCACTATTTTGTCTCTTTTGTGATTGTCACAACCGCTACCTTAGCCTACTTCATCTTTTATCATATTCGAAGACTTTGGGTAGCAAGGATTCAGACCAGGAGATGGCAACGATTAACAGCAGATCTCAAGAATGCATTTGGCCAGCTCCAAGTCCGGGTATTAAAAGAAGGAGATGAGGAGATAAATCCAAATGGAGATAGCTGTGTGGTTTGCTTTGAATCTTATAAGCCTAATGATACAGTTCGTATTCTGACTTGTAAACACTTTTTCCACAAGAATTGCATTGACCCCTGGATTTTGTCCCATGGGACATGCCCCATGTGCAAATGTGACATTCTTAAAGCTTTAGGGATTCAAGTGGATGTTGAAGATGGAACAGAATCTTTGCAAGTTCTAATGTCCAATGAATTGCCTGAAACCCTATCACCTGGTGAGGAGGAGACAAATAATGAACTTCCTCCTGCAAGACCATCAGATAAAGTAATTCATGTGGAGGAGAACCTTACTTCTCAGCACAATGACAGCCACCCTAGTTCAGTAGTGGAAGTTGTTCATCCTTCACCTTGATGGCATGGCCTTTGAGGAAGTGGATTAAACCTGTTTGTCACATCAGGTCTTAATACTGACAAGCAGTTTGTTTGAAGTGTGGTTTTGTGTCCTTTTTTGTTTCTTTGGTAATTTTCTATATCCTTTGTGAAACCTCAAAGACAGAAAAAAAGGCCTAGCAGGATTTTTTTTTGCTTAATTTTTGACCTTTGCTAAGTGTAACTTTTTGTCAATGTATGGTACTCCTGTGAGTATATATATGTTTATTTTTATGTATATGTGTATGTTAAAACCAGTGACAAACTTTTTTTTTCCTAAATATTTCCTGTATATATATTGGGCTTTATTTTGGTAAGAAAATTGTTAATATATTTGCATATTCATTCTAATACAGAAACTATCAAGTTTGAAAAACATGAATTATCCTTTATGTGCTAGGAAGAGTAAAAAGTATCTTTTAATAATATATTTATAGTAACATTAGTTTTGAAGTTATTGTGTTTTTTTCCATTCTTGGCATGAAAATTTTGCTGTACAGAATTTTAATTACTTTTATTTTTGATAAATAGTTCTGTTCAAGCAGTTAGTACATTGCATGTGATCTGCATAGTGAGAGCAATTTTAAAAATACTAGCAATGTCTAAGTGAACAGCAAGTACTTCAGTGCCCAATATAATTTACCATAATTGTAACATGTTCATAATACATAGATTTAATGGTAAAGAATTCCTATGATATTTAGTCTTGGCATGTTTACTTCCATGTTTTCTTCCTCCCTACTCCACTAATTATTTTTGCCTTTAAATGTTTAAAATATGCCAGATTATTTTGGAGATAAGTACCACAATGTAGAAATTATTGTTAGGACATCTCGGGATCATGTTTGTTTTGTTCACCACATTCCCAGGGTCTAGCACAGTCCCTGGCTCTTAAGTATTCTTGAATAAGTGAATGAGTGAATTAATAATGATAAATATCTTTTTCATAATGCACTATTATGTGTTAATCTGAAAAAAAACTGAGCTGTTTATCCCAATCATACAAAATAATGGGGTACTGATGCTGAAAATTTTCATTCTAAATTACTTTGACAAAATATTTAATCATAATTTTAGCCCAGAATTCATCATTACAGTTTAGCATGTGTAATTTTAATGAGTAGCTTTGAATTATCTAAGGCTAACACTGGGATTGGAACATCTCTCGACCCTGGAGAGAGACATAGTGGAGTGGAATACTGTGAGTTGCTCACTGCTAGCAATACTGGAATTCAGACACAGGCAGAATGGCAGGAGTTGGCTGTAACTGCAAACCCAAGGAAGACTGGTTAAAGGAGGAGAGGCACTCATCTAAGGCCAGGAAGAATCAGGACACAGTTTAAACTAGGCAGATGACTAGGGTGAAGGTGATGCCTTTCGTGGTACACACAGACTTTTTTACACCCAACCTTGGAGAGGCTTGACTATGCCAATCACAAGAGCTGTTTTTTGAAAGAAATGCATAGCACCAGGGCTACTGGAGGATTTAACAGGGCCACTGTTTTAAGTGTCATTTTGAGTTTACCCTGGGAGAGTAAAGTCATTCCCCGAGGAACTAAGCACCACACTTAAGTGAGAAGACACTGAAGCCTCCATGAGATCCACCCCGAAAGAATCAGCTCCAAAACCAGGATAAGCTTTCATCTTAGACTGGCTGCTGTCACTGCCCCTAGAGGTTAGCAACTGATGGGGGCTGGTGTGGCTAGAGTGATTTCCACCGATTGCCAAGAAAATCACGGGAGCTGTGAAAATGAATGAATGCATCTGTGGTGTTGGCAGTCCCTGAACCCAGAGTTCTAGGATCATCACAGCTCTAGATACTCCTAGGAAATTCTTCTGGGACACTTGTTCCAGGAGAGACCTGGCACTTGAGGAATTTGTTTGCTCTTCACACTAACAGTACCATTGTGTTCTCTTTCCATTCTTCCTCTGCATTCTCCTAAGTTTCTTCTTCCTTTCCTTTTTCTTCCTTTATTCCCCCTTTGTTCTTCATTGTCACCCTTAGGCCTGACTTACCCTATATGTAAGAAATTAGCATGTGCACACTTGTATAAGATTGCTTTTGTTAATATGGACATTTAACATTTAACACAATGGCCTTGTTTAATCTGGTAATTTCCAGTGAATGGTTATTAAAGGGTGATTAGGATCTGTGTTTGGGGTGGGAGAGGAAGGGTCCAGTCAGTGAACATGGGAACTGTCTGCTGAGTGCCTTCCGTGGACCAGGCGGTGAACTGAGTGCTTTACATAGCTGTTTCTTCTATGTCAGAATAAAACAGCAGTTTTAATCCTTGCCTTTCGAATGTTGTAAACAAATCAATGAACCACTTTTACTCTGGGTTTAATAACTAGGACCTAGAAATAGCACTGCTGTGTTGAATAGTATTTATTATTCATTGTAGTCAATTTTTTACCTATCCTTTGGGCTACACCATTTTCTCTTGTACTTAGGGGTGCAAATATATCTTGACATAATGACATGGGACCGTGATGTGGATTATTTTGCCTCTAATACCAGTGTCATAATGGGTTTTCCTTGTACTTCTCCTTTTTATGTTTTTGCATTCTCTGGTAATAAAATTTTGATTCCCTACTGCCTGTTCAGCAGGGGGTTGATGTTCTTTATAAAAATTTAACTTGCTTTTTTCACCATTACTCGGATAAATTAGGTTTAGTATTTCACTAAAGTGAAAAATATTCTTGAGGACTGTAACTCTGGGTGATTCTATAGGTGGAATTATTTACACCCATCTATAGAGAACCTCATATTACATGACACACTACTTTGATAGTATCCCTCTCGCTGTAGAATTATTATAATACAATTGTCTTATAGAGAATGTTGGTCAGCCATTGTTTGCATTATTGAGCCCTTTGAAGGATTTAGTGGGCCAGGGATCTGGCCTTTATGGTGGGAGTTAAGCTTTATGTACACTTGGAGTCTTCTCTTCTCCACACTCACTGGCTTGTGAAGCAGCATGGAGGAAACAAGTGGGGGAACCATCCGAGTTTGGGGAAGCAAATAGTGGACATCTTCACATGATGATACTGTGAAGGCGTCATTTCCATGACAATTCCATCAGCCCATTCTGTCGTTGACTGTGAGCACCTGTTGAAGTACTGCAAGAATGGGAAAACAAACACCATGTGTACTCAATACTAAATTGGAACTGATCAATCAACACTTATGTGCACATATGGAAGTAAAACTCAACGGAAATCAAGCCAGGTGGGATGGGGAGGAGGGGTTGGGTAAATTCACACCTAACGGGTACAGTGCACGCTATTGGGGTGAAGGGCACACTTTTAACTTTGACTCAAACTGTACAAAAGCAAATTATATAACCAAACGTGTATACTCCTGTGATATTCTGAAATTAAAAAAAAAATGTTTCTTTGGTTTGGTATTTACTGCATTTTCCTCTAATATTTAGTTCTTAATGATGAAAAATAAAGATTACAGTTTATTACATTTACCACCATAGAAATATCTTAAGGTAACCTGGTTTTATAAAAGGCAAGAACTTTGTGGGGGAGGGGCAGTGTGCCTTAATTATAGAAACTATTACCTTAACTATAGAACTATTTAGAAAAGGAGGTGGTCTGCTCCCTGTGCACAAGTGTTAGTGTCGTTCCACCACAATCCATCCACCAAAACCTCCACCTTCCACAGCCATGCCACAGATTCTAATACCTCTCTCCACAATTATGGAGTCATCTTCATCAGACTTCCAAGTTACTGTGTCCCTTGATGATTTTAGGTGCTGCCATGAATATTTTTCATTCCTGTTGATGGAAGAGATAACCCTGATTCCAAAACTTCTCTACATATGCAGCCTTCTTCTCCAGTTCAGCAGTACTCCATTGTGGCCACATGTTGGGTTCTGTCTTCTTTTGAGAACTTCCTAACTTAGAGCCCCTTTTTCAGAATTCCCTCTTTGAACTCACTTGACTTGTCATCTCCACAACTTCTTCAGACTTCTTCTTTGTTCTCATCCCAAGCAAAGTTTTCCTGAATGGTCCATCTCTTCTTTTCCAACTTCAGCCTAGACCCAATTGTAAGTCATTTTCGTTTTACCCTACCAAGTGCTTCTGAATTCTTTGCTTCCTATGCTTTTTCTGCAGGATCATTTGCCTATCCTGAATCATCCCTGATATTTGCTTTTGTTACTTCTATTCCATAGCACCCAAGTTGTAGTGTTTATTATCTGATTTCAACCAGATCTTTGCTTCCATTTGGAATCCTTTATTCTCTTAACTCCCTTTTGTATTCCCCATAGAGCAGTGCATCTAAGCTTTGGCTGCACATCAGAATCAGCTAGGGAGCTTTTAAAATTCTCAATGCCCAGGCTGCACTCCAGACCTCTGGGCTGGGACTCAGGCATCAATAATTTTTAAAGTTGTTCAGGTGATTCCAATGTGCACACATGATTGAGAACCACTGCCAGAGGGCTGTTCCAAAGAGCAAGTTCACACACTCAACTGGGTAGCCCACAATGGAAGAGGAGAGTTTTTAATTCCACCTGTTCCCTAAAGGTCTGAAAAGATATCAGCATACTAAAACAGGGGACCAAAGATGAAATTCAGAAGGAAGTCATGTAAATTCCTAGGTTTGAATGTATGAACCAACTTTACAAAGACTGGAGGGAGATACGGTTTAGCTTCCATAAAAAGTGTCACTGAAAATAAGTTCAGGATGAGCCACTGGGCATGTAAGTGGGGCCTCCAAAGGAACGTGGCATCTTCTGCATTAACAGCAGCAATTACTGTTCTTTCCTTCTCATACACCATAGGATCTTACCCAGATGACAGTTTCATTGAGTCATTTGTTCACTCATTCAACAAATATTGATTGCCCTGGAAATACAGTGGTGAATCATACAAAAACTCTTTGCCTTTATAGTGGGAAGAAAATATAATAAATGTCATATGCTAAATAGTTATAGGCGCTATGGAGAAAAATAAAACACAATAGAAAGCTGTGGAAGATAGTTGCAGTTTTAAGTGTTATAGAAGAGATGTCACTAAGAAGACAAACAGCTGAAGAAAGACCTGAAAGAAATGCATGAAGACCCTGCTCTAGGACCCATATGGAAAGAGTGAATTGTGGCCTAAGGAGAGCTTCCAGGATAGTAAATGGTCTAGTTAATCTGAGGAAGATCTGAGGAATGTTTAACCTGGAAGGCAGAAGACAGCGTCAGCTGCCCTTGAACACTTGAAGAACGGACTTGGGAAGAATTTAGATTTTCTTTGTTATTACAGGAGTTAGAACTGGATGAGAGAATGACAGCTAAGGGAGAGCCTTGCCACCTGGAAACACAGAACTTTCCAGAAGTGAGTTGTACCTGTAGACAGGTTATTGCCTTCAGAGAGCAGAGCTTCTCCTTCTTAAAGGAATGTGATATTGTTTGGATGTTGTTTTAGTGGTGGTGGTGGTGGTGAGGGAATTGAGGCTTGGAAGGGTGATTGGATTGATACCTTTGAGGTCCCTTACAATCCCAAGAATCAGATTCTGGAATTAAAAAGCAGTAACATTGTTATTCTTCTACGCACAGTTGCCATCTGGAGAAAAAATATAAGGTATAAACTACAAAATCCATTCAACAAATGTTTATTGAGAGCCACTATATGCCAGGGCAATTTAGTCAACAAGTTTTGGGTTCATTTTTCTTTAACTTAACAGAATGTTTGCTTTTGAAATTGATTTACTTTCCAGAAATTTTTTTTTTCATTTTTATTTTGGAAGTTTGTTTCTCTGCTGTAGGCTCTTGGATTATCAAGAGTAAATAACTTGCTGTCCTCAAGATTTATGTTTTATAAACCTAGGATTTGAGAGGGCAGCAACTCATTCTCTGGTGTCCTGGTAGTATTGTGGAAAATTTAAAGGTTTGGTTTTTAGAAATATCTTTTCTCCCAACTTCTGTGTCAACATTGGTACATCACTCATTTTCTCAAAGAAAAGTTTGTTGAGACACATTGTATCTGCAGCAAAGGACCAGTATGTATTGATTTCTAATCCATTGTGGAATATTTTGTAAAATACAAAGTCACAGATTTGACTTACGCTGAAATGTCTAACAAAAATAATTTGAATTGATGGAGGGTTAGGTAGATATGTGAAAGAACAAATGGAGTAAAATATTAATTGTAAAATCTAGGTAGTAGGTATATGTGTGCTCACTACAAAGTTTTTTTTAACTTTTCTGTATGTTAAATAGTTTTATAATAAAATATTGGGAAAATTATGCTTTTGGATGCCATGGCAGTATCACATGACTTTGCAAGTTTCTAAAAACTTACTCTCACTTAATGTAGTTGATAGGTTCTTGAAAACTGTGACTTTAAGTGAAATGACTTATAATGTAACCAGTTTTACCACAGGCTAATTGATATAAACAAAATTTAAGTTCTTAAGCCATATTTCTGGTCACAAAAATATCACCAAACTTCTAAATCAAGACTAAAACACTTCTGATGTCAAACATGGAAAAAACGTGAACTATACATACATTTACAAGTAATAAAAACAAGATAATTATTTACTCAGTGATTCCAGTTCAGGGTCCCAGGGTGGCTGGAGACTCTCCCAGCAGCCCAGGACACCAGGCAGGAACCAGCCCTGGACAGGACACCCTTCCATCACCAGCTGCACTCACACACACCCCCACACTCACTCATCCTAGTATGGTATAGACATGCCAGTGAACCCAATGGATACTTTGAGATGTGGGAGGAGACTGGAGTACCCGCAGAAAACCCATAGGGAGTACGTGCACTCTCCACACAGACAGTGGCCTCGGCCAGGAATCAATTTCTTTAATATCTTTTTTTCTTTCTCCCCCCCTCCAATCAACGTTATACCTTTGAAGTATTGAGACATTATTTGAGGACCTGCTATACTTGCTGAGGGGCAGGTAACGGTTCTAGTACCAGCATTGGTCCACAGCTCACACTTTGAGTAGCACTGATTTTAAAGCTTATTTCACTGTACTATCTCCTTTGATACTCAAAAAATTACATTGAGAAAAGTCTCATTCTATACCGTAAGCTATATCAAGACCTCACATTGTACCCCATAAATATATACAAGTATTTGTCAATTAAAAATAATTTTTTCAAAAAAGTTATGTTACCTTTATTCCACAGGTGAGGAAACTGACCCAGAATGGTTCAGAGTCTCTTAGCTTGCATCACTCTTGAACTCTCAGATCTTCTGATGCCACTCTGCATTTTGTTACATTATTTTCCCAGCTGAAGAGAGTGGCACAGAAATAGAAGGGCAGATGAGGTGAACAGAATTAAACAGTTGAAGTTAGAATATTATAAAGCTGTAAGAGAGAAGAGAACATGTTTTGTTTGTTGCATTTAATAAAGATAAATCATTTCAAGGATGTATTGAACATCAGATATTATGAGGCTCCAAAAGCAAATACTAAATTTTAAAAATTTATTTTCTATATCATTACAATGAGAACCCCCAAAAAATCTTCACAGAATAGTTAGAAGGAGGTAGCCTAACAAGGAATTTTCAGACTTTTCTATCACACCATGAAACATTGAATGAAATAAGAGAAGGATGTGGGGAGGGTCTGAGAGAAGTAGTATCTTCTTTAGTTTTGTGTCTGCGTATAGAAGCTTTTCTTTAGACATTCATATTTTCCGTGTCAGTGCTCCCCTTTCTACTGTGAGCAACATGATTTTTCTTCCCTTTCAGGGTCCTGGTCTTTGTTACACAGTGTCATACAGATTTTGAGCCCAGGTAGGGCCCAGTGATCTTACTTCTTTTATATTTGTACTTGTAACAAGTGGCTTGGTAAATTCTTCAGTTTCAGTCTCTGTAGTTACAGAGTTAAAGAGAATTTGCCATTGGCTTAGGGAAATTTAAGCTAATCAGTTAGTTGGAAAATATGTACAAAGGAAGACTAAAGGATCTTCTATTAGCCAATATTAGAAGTTGATATTAGAACAACTTCATAATGTTGATAAGATGATGGGAATATCATGTATATATATATATATATATTTTTTTTTTAGAAAAAAGCTTTATACTTTTCAAATCACATTTATGTTCATTTGGGTATGGACTCATCTCAATTCCTACAACAGAATGTGAGAAGGCATTGACAGTGACCGTTTGGTGCTTTAGATTTGCTCTAAGGGCTTTAAATTTGTTGTAAAGGATTTAGATGAGTTATAGAAGGGTCTCGTGAGAGCAACTGTTTGCTCGTTTATAGATAAAGGTCTAGAGGTATCTTTTACCTAAATTTATTTTTTAAATAAAATAGATTATTTGCTATCAGTTTTAAGTTGTGATTTCTTCACATTTAACAAGTAAAAGGATAGGATTGGTTAAGTCAGTGTTTCCAAACCTTTGAAATTCATGAATCAATAAATCAAAACAAGGGTCAGGTATAGCTTTTGTTTTTGTTTTTTGCCAAGAAAGATAATTAACCATTACAACGACAAAAACACCGCCATTTATGATTAATAACATTGTATTACAAAAGAAGTGACTTGTTATACATAGTTCAACTATTAGAACATTAAATAAATTTAGCTTTATTAAAATGTTCTTTGTGGTCCTTATATTTGTTTGTTTCACCTCAAATCCATGAAAACGTCATCTCGTACTAGTCATAACACCAGCCTTTGGATTCAGTAACTTTCCAAAGTTCATTACTATAATAGCCTAATCGTTTCCATTAAAGTTTAAGTATCTGATGGTACCTGGCATTACAGAGGCTATAAAGGTGCTGCTCTCATGAAGTTCGCAGCCTGGGCAGGAGAGAGGCACAGTGATGCTGCACAACAAGACGGGAATGATTCACGTCCTCAGTGAGTGTGGGGCAGTGCTAAGACAGCTCAGAGTGAGGAAGCAACATCAAGCTGTGCAACGCTTCACAAAGGCGGTGGAGAATAACAGTAGCACACTGTCCTCCTAATCCTCACCTATCCGTTCACTCCTTGGCCTTTCCAGTGCAGTTTAATGAGCCATAAATTGGTAAATCTCCAAACTTGGTCCCCTAGTGGTAAAGAAGGGGGCTCTAAAGCGAGACTGGGCTTAAATTTTGACTCTTCCACATTCTGGTTGTGTAATTGTGGCCGTGTCTCTTTATCTCTCTATGCTTTGGTTTCTTTTTTTTTTTTAAATCTTTAAGATAGGTACTTAGCTCCTTCCTTATGTGGTTGTGAGGGTTAATACCTGTAATGCCCTCAAAACAAATTGCATCTATTTTCAAAGTGCATGTTTTATCATGGGACTCCCTGTCATACATGTTTGGATGGCATTTTGTGCTCTTGGGATAAAGACCAGAGGCCTTTCCAGGCCTGACAAAGCCTACCCCTCCAGCTTCCTCACATACCACTGAACCCTCGGTCACTTCACTGCAGCCGGGAGAGGCTTCCCAAGGCCCACTTAGCCTGGCTGTGTTCCCTCCACCCACCGTCTGTTGGTTCCTCTTCATTTCCAAGGTACTTACTTACTTTCAGTCGTCAGATCTCTACTCTTCTCCTTAGGGAAAGCCTTGGTGACCTCCCCAGCTAGATTCAAAACTTGGTTACAAACTCTCCTGGCACCAGAAACTCTTACTAGACTTTATGAAACCACAGGCATATTAGTTTGTGTAGCCATTTATTTGCCCCACTCTAAGCTCTAGGAAGGCAGCAAAACCATTTCATTTTGCTTATGAGTATATTCCCAGCACTGATCATATTGCCCAGTACATACTTTGTCTTGGTAAATATTTATTGAACAAATGGATGAGGTGTGGGACAGGGAGCATATGGAGAGCGTGGAGGGCTACACAAGTGTTCCCCTTTATTGGAACAGAAAATATGTTCTCAGGAGCAATGGAAGAGGAGCCTGGAAAAGTGGATTGAGGGAGGCTTGGCTGGCTAAAGAGACTGGCACGATATGGTGCCAATGGAAAATCCATTGCCTGGCTTTGGGCATACAAAGTGACCTGAAAAAGAATACTGATGTTTATATGCTGGGAATCTTAAAGTTATTTGATTTCCAGTGAGAATAAACTCAACCACAGTTAACACAGCTTCATGAATTGATAACACCTGAAAAATAGTTTTAAAAACTGCATCACTGTTTCTCCAAGGACAGCATAGATGATGGGTATTGTGAGACAGTATTTTATCTGGCATTATTAAGGAGAAGAATACATCTCTCATAAGTGGGGCTCTTGTACTTTCTCAACATTTTCCTGGCTGAACACATGTTGGCAGTCTTCCCAGAACTGTCTCATAGATAGCCACAATGATTTGGCAACCAGATAATGTTTTTCTCGTCATTATAAAATCCTTTTGAATCAAAGAAGCAGTGCATGGTTCAGATCAACAACCATGTGTGAACAATAAGGGCTTCTGTGGAGATGTGTATTTGAAGGCTTGTTTGGACAGCTGAACAGACTTACCTTTGCAGATAGAGTTTCCTAGTCATCATATTTCAGTTTTGTTGTTAATTCATGAACCATGACTTTGTTAAGATATTCAGTGACTTCTTTGGTACATAACCTGACCAGGTGAATGGGGATTGTGGCAGTTGGTGGTGCTCAGATAGAAGGCCACATAATAATTAAAATTCACTGAAATGTGGAGAAATGTAACATACATAGTATGTTAAAGTTTTCTGATGTGAGGCTTCTAATCTGCATGCTGAATCGGTTATGTGTTCAGTGGCATTTTCACAAGAAGATCATGAATTGATACTTCCACAGGTGTTGGCCAGCACCCAGAAGGACATCTGGCTGCCAGAGGTGCACCCATGGTGGGGTTAGATAGTGGTGTTTTTGGAATCCAAAGGCCAGGATTCATTCTCTATTCTCCCAATAACTCTGTGACCTTGGGCCAGTACTTATCTCCTCAGCTTAAACCACTTTACCTGTAAAAGAGAGTGCTATTGGAAAAGGCACAGGGTGGTCATGAGCATTAAAGGGGATAATGTGCGAAGAGCTCTATGGAGACAGAATGTCTGCCTCTCGGTGGGTTTGTTGATATATGTAATTCCTGTGGCAGCTTCAGCACCCACATGGCACCTGCTGGTATTCCAGATAGAATTTCATGGCGAATCCTGGGGCCCAGAGCAAAAAGCTGGTGTGTGTCCCCCCCCCAGGCCTGGAGACCAGTTCTGAGACCAGTCTCTGCACGTAGCCACACTTTTTCTTCCTTTAACTTGACGACTGTTGCAAAAGCATACAAGATTAAGATATTTGCTACTTACTGAGACTAAACTCATCATTGTTAGAGTTTCGTAACTTATACCACCTGAAAAATTGTTTGAAAAAACTTTATATCAGTATTTCTGCAAGAACACGGATCATAGGAATTACTAAATATCATGTTTATTGGACAACATAAATTTTATTTTTCTTGTAAAACCAGTCTCATTCCTTCCTTTATGACATCACTGATTATGCTTGCTTCCCTCTAGGATACCTTTTCCTCCCCCTTCATGTGGACAAGGTGCCTGTCTTATGCTTCTTTCTTATATGAGCATATAATAGGAAATCAGGACACCTTACTGGTTCTTTAATAATTTAAATGATACAAGTGCGTGGATGGGTCTCACAACTTTACAGTCTGCCCTAGTTTTGCTGAAATCTTTGCCTTCCTACCCACTATTCCTCTGCTAAATACCCTCCAAAATATTCCTTCAACGGGTCTCTTCCTTGCTGCCTTATGCCAGTGCTTTCTGTTGCTTCCTGTATCAAATTACATCTCTGAACTATCCTTCTTTGTTGGACAGCGGTTATTCCTCACCATTCTCCTCTGTGAGCCCCGCCCTCCAGGCTGTCAATCAGCTGCTTCTCACAAAACTAGGCTCACCCTTTCCTCTGTGACATTATTTGTTGTGATTCCTTCCTTCTGTAATACTGTTCCCTCTCCTGTTGCCATGGACGAGGTCCATGCCTTAGATTTCTTTCTTATATATGAGCATATGATGGTAAATTGGTGAACCTTACTGGTTCATTAATTATTTAAATCATGGAGATGCACGAGTGGGGGAATGAAATCATTACTTTAACCATCCAAACAACTCATTCACTGCTCACTCACTCATCCCTTGGGTATTTTCTAAGTGCTTGCTATATAGGTAGGTGCTATAGACAGAGTGATGAATGAAAACAGTTTTTCTCTTCATGGAGCATACTGTCTTGTGAGTAAAACAGATATGAATTAATTTTTTTACTTAAATTTTACAGTTACAACGTGATAAGTACTTTAAAGGAAAAAGAAAAGACGCATACAACATACACGGGATCTAGCCAAGCCAGGGTGACTAGGGAAGAAATCTCTGAGGAAGGGTCAACTTCAGGGTGGAGATCTGAAGGGTGACCAAGATAGTTAGGGGACAGTGAGAAGGACAATGGGAGGTTTTTAAAAGGCTGGTGGAACTGGAGCACATATATCCGGAAAGAAAGAATGACTGGTGATAAAGCCAGAGATGTAGTATTGGACATTTGGAAATGGGACTTCAGAGGATGATGTTAGAGGAAAACCAGTGACGGATTTTAAGTTGGAGAAGGAGTGAAATGACCAGAATCTGAAAAACAAATTATTTACTGCCAGTGAAAAGTATATGTTGGGAAGAAGTGAGGGCAGGAATAGGGTGGCTGCCAGAAAACCTTCTGAGGCGGGGAGCCCAGGTAGGAGGCTGTTTGCTCTCCTCACGGGGAGTCCCAGGGCGAGGCGTGGAGAACTGCTGTGGGCAGGTGGAGAGGTGAAGAAGGACATGGGGGGAACTTAGGGGCAGAATCAGCAGGGTGCAGTGACAAGTTGTGTGTTGGGGAAAACAGCACGGAGGATAAGGAGGAGTCAGGAATTTTTTCAGGTCCCTCAAAGGTCGAAATGGGTATCTGAGACTCGCTGAGGCAGGCAGAAGGTAGAGAAAATATTGTGAAAAATCATGAACCCATGAATTGAGACTCATTAAGTTTAGGATGCCAGCGAGACATCTAAGAGATGTTGGGTGATCTTGGAGATTGGGTGTGGTGCTTGAGTGAGATTAAGATGTAAAGGTTGGGGGATCACACTTTGTGAGAGGGTTGGGAGCATGTGCAAAGTGGAGGGCCCCAGACCTAGCTGGGGGACAAAGGACAGAGAGGAAAACAGCTTCCTTGTGATTGCAGGCCTTCCTTTGTCCTCCACGCCTAGGGCCAAGAGAACTGATTTTCATTCCTGCTTTAGATGACTACTCTTCCTCCCTCATGTCAAAACTCTTTTTTCCTTCTGGAACTCATGCCCTGAGGGGGCCCTGAGTCTTCCCTCAGCACACGTGGCATTTTGCCAGCTGGTCTCTGTTGGTCTGCCAGGCTCAGCTTTTGCTGCCCTCCCCATTTTAGGTAATGTTCCTGCAGTATAGAAGTTCTTACATTTCCCTCAATAGGCCTTGCTGTTTTATTCTTCTGTGCTTTTTGCCCCTATTTTTTTACTTTCCTGAAATGTCTTTCGTTTTTCCTTTTCCTCTCACACAGCTTACAGGTTGTTTAAAACATGGGTCCCTTGCCTCTGTCCTCTCTAACTCTGGCCCCTACAAAATTAGTACCTTCTTTTCTTTTGCTTTCCCTCCCTTTGTGCAGGTTCTGCTGTTGTTACCCTGCATCCTGTTTATCCTCTCTCAGGTAGTGTGAGCGGTGTGAGGGCAGGGTCTTTGACTCACTCCTCTTTGTGCCCCAAACAGGTAGTAGAATCTCTGGAATGTTGTTACCACTTAGCAAATGTCAATTAGATTACACACGTAACTGGACTGAGTTAGTAAGGCTTTGGATATGGTTTTGTAGGGGAAATTAAGAAACTAAAAATAAACCTTCATTAGTGTCCTTGCTTCAGAAATGTGGTTTGTTTACTTGGCGAAATCTAGCTCTGACTCTGTTAGGCAGAAGCAGTTGGAAAAATAAAATGCCTGCTAACTTAGAGTATTAGAAATGAAGCAATTAAAAGTTTTTCTGAAGTTAGTCTTAAGATATTTATATTGCACTTTAAAAATATCCTCCTGGTATAACTTTAGACGTATTACCAAATTGCTAAGGTTGGTTGTTTCAACTTCAAATATTTTCCCATAGAAACAATGTTGTAAAACTTCAGTATTTTTGTTTCAGTTAAGGTGTACTATGGAGACAGAGCCCACACAATAATTGAACAGGACAAGTTTAATATAAACAATAAAGGATTGGCTACTTTGGCTAAAGAAAATGCTGAAATAGACAGTAGAGCACCCAAGGAAGGAAGAAATCTGGAAGAGGGTCCCACTCCCCTTTCCCAGGGCTGGGATCCAGCCCTCACTGAAAAGTTACATCTTACTGCATGGCAGAAATGGTAGAGGAGTTCAGCGGAGTGGGGCACTGATAGAACTTACGAGGAATCTACCTTCCAGGGTCTTGAGGGGACGTCGTCCCCAGGGAGGTGCCATACTGCACAACTCACTGGAAATCTGCCAGTGGGGATGGTGCACTTGGAAGCTACCACGGGAGGGCTGGAGAAAGGCTGCCCATGGGGTGGTGCCATGTGGCTTTAGGTGAGAAGAGAACCAAGAAGATGAGCCCTTCTTCCTCCAATATGTCTCCTCCAGCACCCTCTACTGGCTTGCTTAAAATTGTGCTAGCTGACACAGGCAGGGTGATGGAAAGGTGGATGTGGAGCTGAAAAGCAACACATTGACAACCGGCACAGTCCACTCTTTTAACTACTGAGCTTCTGTAGGTTCCAACTTAACAAATTAAAGCTATGGTACAAATTAGAATATAAATATATGAAATTTATATACATAATTTGATATATAAGAGTATATATAAATATGCCAGTATGTATGAATATGACTATAATTAGAGGTAAATAATTTTTATATAATTTATAAATATATGATTCATTTGTTGAATGCCACTGCACCGTGAGAGTAGTAGTATTAGATGTGGATGAGGAGGGAGATGGAGACATATCTATGAGTTCTGAAGTAGTTAACATCACTCTTAGACAGAACATATTGTTAAATATCTCAGTTTCATTGTCTTTGATCTATAAATATTAAAAGCACTATACTTACACCTGTCTTTTAAGAATTAATTTGTTTTGGTTTAGAAGTATAAACAATAAGACAGAGACTTTCCAATAGTAAGTAATCGAACCAGAGCTGGTAAGGAGAGAAGAGGCATTGTGCGAGTGTGTTGTATACACAGAGGGTCCCTGACTTATAGCAACTCAACTTTAATGATTCGTAATTTTTTTATTTTTAATTATTATAGGTACATAATAATTGTATATCTTTATAGGCTACATGTGATCTTTTTATACAGGCATATAATGTGAATTAATCAAATCAGGGTAATTGGGGTATCCAGTACCTCAGGCATTTATCATTTCTTATGTTAGGAACATTCCAATTCCACTCTTTTAGTCATTTTAAAGTATACCCTAATTAATTGTTGATGATAGTGACTTCGATTTGGTGCTCTTAATGATATTTTGACTTTACCCTGGTGTGAAAGTGATATGCATTCAGTAGAAACCACACTTCGAGTACCCTTGCAACCATTCTGGTTTTTGCTTTCAGTACAGTATTCAATAAAGTATGTGAGATAGTCAACACTTTGATATAAATGGGCTTTGTGTTAAATGATTTTGCCCAACTGAAGGTTAATGTAACTATTCTGAGAAGCATGTTCAAGGTAGGCTAAGCTAAGCTGTGATACTCAGTAGATTAGTTATATGAAATGCCTTTTTGATTTATGATATTTTCACCTTACTATGGGTTTATTGGGATGTAACCCGACTGAGGAGCATCTTATTTGTCTAAGTCAGTCGATCAAGATATTTGAGTGCCGGGAATCTTCTTGCTATTGAGCAAAGATAGGAAACAAGGAAAACAGTTGGGTGAATGACCTTAAGAGGGAGAACTAAAGTGGTAGGGGAAAGGTTTAGGATCAGGTAGCTGGGCGTGACAGTCAGTGGTTCAGGTGGGTCCACTTTGACTCTATGTAACAGGTGTGCTGCTTGCCCACATGCAGACAGGCGTGGTCATATGGTGCAAACAGTGTGGTTATAACTTGGGAGTACTTCAGTATAATGAGTCAGTTCTTAGGGTAAAAGTTGACATGAACTTTTTTTCTGTAAGCTTAATAACAGCATATAATTATGGAAATTGCATTGTCCTTCAGGCTCTCCTCAGAGAATTTTTTGTCATTATAGGAAGAAGAAAGCAGGAATAAAAGCAGTCTCATATGACCCATAACAGATTCTTAAGAATGTTGATGATATACTATATATTTAATGAATCTTGACTGATATTTAGATCCATAACTTAGAAGAACAAAAGAGATTTAAGGCCAAGTCTGGTGTCTCTTCCAAAATATGACCTTATTACTGATCATTACCCATCTCTTCTTACATTTTTCATGAGCATCTCACTCTGTGATTATCATTGTTTTTATTTAATTTCTTGCCTGGTAGTGGTGGACAATTAGAAGTACCTTAGAGGTATTGCTTTTCTAACCTCCATTCTTCCTAGCTGTGACAAGGGTGTGAGAAGTTGTGGGGGTGATAAAATCAGGGTTAGGATAGTTGTACCCTAACTCAGCCCCCCAGGGGTTGAGAAATCTTGATTAGAAATTGCATATGATGGATATAGACTTGGATTCTAGACTTACTATACTATTGCCCTTCAAATCCTCTCTCACATGATAGGGGCCCCTCCCCCAGCTGAAGACTAGCCAGAACTCACAAGTACAGAAAAGGATGTTGGGTTCATATCTCTAATTACCTTTGTAGACTTTTTTATTTTTTTTTGGCTTACAAACAACAGAAATTTATTCCTCACAGATTTGGAGCCTGTTGGCAGATTCGGTGTCTGGTGAGGGCCCATTTCCTGATTCACAGTCAGCTGTCTCACTGGTTCACACATGGTTGAGGGGATGCAGGAGCTCTCTGGGGTTCCCCTATAGGGGCACTAAGCCTATTCATGAGGACTCCACCCTAAAGGATTCAGTTGCTGTAGAAGTGCCTTTGACCTTCAGGTGGAAGACTGTAGCTCAAGCCACATCATCTCACAGGTTCCTCAGCACTCTATGCTGTGTCTCCCAAATGGTTCAACATTTTAGAGCAGCAGTTCCCAGCTTTTTGGCACCTGGGACTGTTTTCATGGAAGACAGTTTTTCCAAAGACCAGGAAGAGGGGGTGGTTTGGGATGATTGATACACATTACATTTATTGTGCACTTTATTTCTATTATTATTATGTTGTAATATATAATAAAATATTTATACAACTCACCATAGGTTGGGGACCCCTGTTTCAGAGAGATCTGGGGCCTCCATCATGTCATTAGTTACCATATATTATGGTACCCTAATGATTTGAATCATTGTAGAATATTTGATGTCAATAACTCTGGCTGGATTGCTGAAAGCGAGTGGTGTTTGTGTCCATGCCTAATTGTAAATGGGTTTTGTTCTGTTTTGTTTTTCAGGTTTTTCTGAAGAGTGACCGAGTGGCCAGAATGGTTCAGAGTGGAGGGTGTTCTGCTAATGACTTCAGAGAAGTGTTTAAAAAAAACATAGAAAAACGTGTGAGGAGTTTGCCAGAAATAGATGGCTTGAGCAAAGAGACAGTATTGAGCTCATGGATAGCCAAATACGATGCCATTTACAGGGGTGAAGAGGACTTGTGCAAACAGCCAAATAGAATGGCCCTGAGTGCTGTGTCCGAACTTATTCTGAGCAAGGAACAACTCTATGAAATGTTTCAGCAGATTCTGGGTATTAAAAAACTAGAACACCAGCTTCTTTATAATGCATGTCAGGTAGGTGGCCTGTGATATTTTCCATTTCCCTGTTTGTCTCATGAATGGATATCAAGTGTTTATGAGCCTATGAAGATGTTCTTTACTTTCTATAATCATTTTGCTTGAAACGTGGAGTGAAGTTGAATTTTAATAAATAATATAGTGATATTTGAAAGCTTTGAAAGAAGTATTTGTTGGAAAAGAATATCAGTACTTTTATCTAGTAAATAATTGTTCCCATGTGCCCTATTTTAGGACATCAGATTTATGTCTGTTGGGTCTATATGGACCATGCCCTGAATAGTGAAATAAAAATCATCTGTTATCTGAAGAAGCCTGGCAATTTATAATAAATAGGTTTCAGTGCCAAATAATGTTTTATAGTCTTCTGGGTTTTATGAAAGTAATGAAATTTCTATGTTTTTCTTTAACTCACCCAGATAGAAATGAATTTAGTATGATTGTTAAACTGTGTAATTTAAACATTTGACAGAGTTAATAATATATTTTCTCTTCAGTTGTTATTCTAGTTATGCATGTGAAAAATCGAAAAAAATCTCATGTTCCACATCTTTTGTTAGACCCTATGATTTGTCTAATAATGTATTCCTTCTATATTTACATTTTATTAGCTTATTTTGGAGGTATAAATTATTTATGCCCTAATGTACAATTTAAATTGATAAAATTCTGGTATTTTAAAATTCATGTGTTCCTTAAGAATTACACTTTTCTAATGTACATACGTTTAATTTTAAACTTTTCACAAATCTACTTCTCTTAATTTCTGTATTCTATCCATATCTCTTTGTATTATGAATTTGTGGATTATTTCAGATGAATAAATTAACAGAGTTAATTAATGGTAAAGCAATGTGGCATTTTAACCCCGTGAACAACTCATACATTCGCCATAACTGTTGTCACTGTGCTATTAAACAAAGTGGTCATTTGATAATAGTGGAGGATGACTATGAAACCAAAATCTTCTGTTATAAATACAAATAGTACTTTGTATTTTTAATGAAACAGTAGCTCGCTTATACAGTTAAATGTTGATGAACATGATTTAGTGGTAAAAGTCAGACTCAGACATTCAGTAGATATTTATCGAGTGTTTGTTCAAGTCAAAAACCTCTGTAGGTGTTAGGGAAACCAAACTGAGTAAAATAAAAATGTTTGTTTTCCACGAGCTAAAGTCTAATAGAACAAATAGACTTCTAAATGAGTTATTACATATGCATTAGAATATATTGGATTTTATAGAGTTATAAAATGTATTCTATGAGTTTATTAACTGAAAATGTTTTTAAATTAATTCTCTGATTACTAGAGAATCAGGTGGGGTATGGATCCCCTGATCTTAGTCTCCTATGATTTAGAACATAGTTCTAATTCCAATCTCCAACTATAATGGAGATTTAGTGGATTTATTTTTCTTATTCATTCTATTAGTATTTTCCTCATGTATTTTTATACTCTGTTAGGTACATAAATTTTATATTAGGATTGTTATGTCTTCTTATAGAATTGACTCCTTTATCATGATACAGTATTCTTCTTCATCCCTGATAGTCGTCCTTTTCCTGAGGTCTACTCTGTCTTAAACTCGTAGAGCCACTCCAGCTTGCTTTTTATTAGGATTAGTATGGGGTATCTCTCCATCTGTGTACTTTTAACATGAGTCTTTATACTTAAAGTAGTTTTTTGTTGTGTTTTTTTTTAGACAGCATATAATTAGGTCTTGAAGTATTTTTTTAAATTCAGTCTAACAATCTTTGCTTTTCAATGAGTATGTTTAGGCCATTCACGTTTAAAGTGATTACTTATATAGCTGGATTAAATTCTACAATCTTTGTAACTGGTGCCATTTCCTTACATTTGTTCTTTGTCCTCCCCGGCTTTTTCTGCCTTCTCTAATTTTAATTGGACACTTTATATGATTCCATCTTATATCCTCTTTTGTTGTACTGCTAATACTTGTTTTTTAAAGAAAGGTATTTACTGGTCTTCCTAGAGTTTAAAATACACATTTTAAAATAATCTAAGTCCACTTTCAAATACCACTGTACTATAAAGCTTCAAGTGGTAGTACAGCTACTTCATGTTAGAGTATTCCCAATTCCTCCCTCTCATTTCCTGTGACATTGCTGTCATTGATTTCACTTATATGCTATAATCACCCAACACATTGTTATGATTATTGCTCTAAACAGTTATATTTTAGATCAATAAAAAACAAAAGATTATATTTTTTACCTTCATTTATACCTTCTCTGATGGTCTTTTCTTTCTTTATGTAGCTCCAAGTTTCTTCCCTATATCATTTCCCTTATCTGTGAGGTACTTCTTTTAACATTTCTTGCAAGGCAAGCCTACTAATAATGCATTCTCTCAGTTTTTGTTTGTCTGAGAAAGTCTTTGTTTCTTCTTCTCATTTAAGGGTAATTTCATTGGATGTAGAATTATCAGTTAGCTTTTATTTTTCTCTGTTTCAACCCAGAAGATTTCACTTCACTCTCTTTTTGCATGCATGGTTTCTGACGAGAAATCTGATATAGTTCTTATCTTTGACCCTCTGTAGGTAAGCTGTTTTGTTTCTCCTTATGGCTGCCTTCAGGATTTTCTCCTTTCAGTTTTCTGCAGTGTGGATGTGATATACCTGGGGTAGTTTGTTTTGGGGGGTTTATTTGGTGTCTATATTTGTCTTGCTTTGAGTTTTCTGAGCTCCCTGTGTCTGTGAGTCAGTTGCTATCATTAATTTTGGACATTCTCTGCTATTATTATTTCAAATATTCCTGTGTCCCATGCTCTCTTTCTTCTCTTTCTGGTATTCCATTATGTTTATGTTACCCCCCTTTTGATATTGTCCCACTGTTCTGGGATGTTCTGTTTTTTCCAGCTCTCTTTTAAATCTGTAAAAAGAAAAATCTACAAAGTACAATAAAATGAGGTATGCCTATCTATGTCTTATTTTATTTGTTCTTTTGTTGTCTTCAAATAAAAGGTTAAAAAAGAAAAGGTAAGAAATGGTAATAGAAATTACAGAAAATAGCCTGCCCTTTACGGAAAAAAATAGTCTAAGAAGAGACATAGTAGAACAGGCTCTAGGGGAGCAGAGAGAGGACCTCAAGTTACTGTGGTGTCTGGAACCTGGCTCAGGTGTATGTCGCTGAGATTTACTCCACCTTCCCTGTGTTTCAGGAAAAGCTTTGAGACGCCTGCTAACTGCAACAGTCTTGCTTCTGTATTTGTTTACCCTTGTCTGGCCCCTTGTTTTTGCCAGCAAATTCCCTAGAAGAATCTCAACAATGTGTTGCTTGCTTCAGGGTCAGAAGCTCGGGAAAGAGAGCTGTTGTGGTGAGCTGTGCAGGACAGTAACAGCCAGGCAGTCTCTGGGGACACCAGAAGGAAAGAACATGAATGAGAAGGGAGCCGTGCCAGAGCTGCCATGTGATGCTGACGGGAGCATTATTTGGTCCTATCCTTTGTCCAAAGCAGCAGGATTAGCATCAAGAATGGAAATACAGGAAGCTGTCTTCTAAAAAAGCACAGATTTATATCGCTTCTGGTCAGAGCCAGTCACTTATTAATTTTCAAAATTGAGGCATAAACCCCTAAAATGCTAAGTTAGAAGATAGCACATGCCACAATTAAGATATGAAATCAGGGATAATTGAAAGAAAAATGGTTATTTATTTGTTATTAGGAAATCATGAAAAAGAATAAGAACAACCCAAACATGTTGTAGAGTCGCTACTGTACTATTAAAATTAATTGCCATATTTTGGCTTCTATGGTTTAAGAGTCAAGTACCTGCAATGGCGTACATTCATAGAACAAAATATTTGGATAAAGGATAGTAAAGAAGCCTTAATGTGTGCAATCTAAAATGAGCAGCATAAAGATACAAGAATCTGAAATTGTTATCCAAGATGTAGTTGAATCAGTGTAAGTGCAATAAAGAAAATGGAGTGAAGGAAGAATAATTTGTCAGTGGAAAGTTTAATTTCAGAATAATTCTAAGGAAATGCAGTGAATTTCAAGTAAATATAGCTATTCTTTCAGTGGGACAATGTGAGATAATATTAAAACTATATATTTTATGGTCTCAAGTAAATTAATAAATAAAAATAATTTTATTTCACATAATTTTTAATGAAAATGTTATTACTTAGGTGATACGAGTTAATCATCTGCATTTCCTAAAACAGAAATTAAATGTGTTTATTAAAAATTATTTTTAAATATGACATAAGGTAAAACAGTATGTTCAAATAATTAGTTAACCCATTATGTATAGTAATTAGGGGATATAGATAGTATGCTCCAAGCATTGTATTAAATGATAGGAACCTAGATACAGATAAGACCTAGGTATTTACTAGGTTTATAGGAAAAAAAATAATGCTGTTGTAAATGCCACTGTAGTATGGCTCTATTTTTTTGGAGTTGGACCAGCAGTATCATCTTTGGGTATGTCATGAAGAAATTCATCAAAATGAGAAGAACCTAAGGTATTTGGACAGAGAAACAAGCATGTGCCAAGTATGGAGGTGTGAAAGAGCATGGCTTTTGGGGGAACTGCAAGTCTTTAGTCCTGTTGGCGTATAAGGAGGAGCTGGAGCTGTAGTGCGAATTAATGTAAACAGAGGCAGGTAAGAGTTTTATAGACTGTACAGAGAGGTTCAATCCTAAATGACCAGAGCCCGAAGAGTGAGTACATAATACCGTTATCTACTCCTGTAATTCTGTTCCTTTTACTTCTATATTTATAATTTAAGAGTATTAAGTAACTCTGAATTTAACAGCTATCTAGATCCTGATCTTTTCTGCCATAAGCAACCTTCATTAATCTTTTATAATCTCATTCCATTAACTGAAGAAAGTGACTCACCCAGATTTACTCAAGTGTCAAACCAAAGTTAACCGAGATTTGACCATCTTCACATCCCCCACCCTCAAATGCCTTATGTCTGAAGGCTACAAGAACTGTGCTGAGTAATACCACAGGACTGTTTGGGAATTTGTCCCAGATACACAGGGATATTTGTGAATGGTTAAAAAAACAGCGTTCAAGTTTATGATTTCCTTTCCCTAGAAGTTTTGGCTTTTGAGATTAAGTACTTTGGGTCTAGGAATTTAAAGAAATCAATAAATAGGAAGTTACTGTGTTACCTGTTTTCCTCTCATTGTGGCCGTCTTCCCCTGAAGTCCAGGAACCATGAGGCATTAACCAGTCTGCACACCTGCATTCAAGATGTGTAAAAGGAAAATAGAGAGGGAGAAAAGGTGAATTCTCAAAGGAAATTGGGATCTGTCTTCTTATTTCTCAACTAGTAACATGTGATGGATAATATGTTTTAACAGACAGTAATTTGTCCACGTCAGCAGAAATAAAAGCACATTCTACTGACAGTTACATTTGATTACTTTCAAAATAGAAAAATAAATGCCATGGAAAGGAAAATTAGGCAGGAGTACAGTTTTCATATATATGTAATTTAAAATGTCAAAATCCTTGAGGAAAATAGTCAAGTAAATGTCATTAAATGGCAATTTTTGATTTTCATGATACAGCAAGGGAGAAACTAATATGATCTTAAAAATGGTTAGATTTTATAATATTTAATTTTTGGAATTTTGAAATTGATTATTGGAATGGCCATAATATTTATATACATGCTTAGTTCTTTTACAGATAAATATATAATATAATTTAGATGAATTATATTTCCATAAAATGAATTTGAGTCTATATTTGGTAATACTGGGTAAGTTCCCTCTTTAAAAAGTAAATTTTTATAATTGTCAATGTAATTTTAATATATTCTTAAATTAGGTTTTATTAGTGTTGCTTCATTTAACTATACATTATTATCATTTCCTAAAGTTGGCCCACATGTACAGGAACTACATAAGAATATTTCTAATAAGATTTCTCCTAAAAGATTTTGGCGAATATGTTTTCTCTAGTATCTCACCAGTTCATGAATATAGGTTACCTTCAGATGTTCCTTCCGTTTATTTTTAGATATTTCTTCTTTACTCAGGTCTAGCCTATGGAAATCAAAATGTTATCTCAACTTTTCCACTTCTTTTAAATGATAGGAGAACACAAATCTACAAAGAGATCAGGCATCTTTGTAGTAGTAATATTAGAAAAGAAGTATTTTTGCTACTGTACTTCATAGCCTGTTCTCAGTTATTAATGAGTGAGAAGAGATTTATGAGTATACTGTTTCAAGCATAATAAACAACGGTATCTTTATTTTTCATGGTTGTTAATGAAAATATTCTATGAAAATTAAAATGATACATATGTCAGATATAGATATATATTTCTTTTTTTTATTCAAAAATCCTCATTGAATACCTAAGAAAAACGTCAATTACTGCATTAAGCAATGAAAATGCAAAAATAACAAGATCTGGTTTTTTCCCTAAGGCATTTACATGTGTTGAAGAGACAGATACATAAACAAAATGTGAAGGTATAGTTGTTCAGTGCATTACTGGAGGTATGTGTGTACCACAGCATGAGCATGTGAATGGCAGTATCTTGATTTGATGTTAGAGAGTTTGCATAGATTTCTTTAGTGCTCCTCAAACCTATATGTACACTAGAATGAACTGAGGAACTTTAAAAATCACTGGTTGCCTGGGTCCCACCTGAGAGTAAGTGAAACAATCTGTGGAGGTGGGACCAGTTTATATTTTTCAAAAGCTTCCTATGTGTCGCTGATGCCCAGTGAGGGTTGAGGACCCCTGGCCTGACATTCTCTCTGAGGACTATGTCCCATGGTCACATCTAACTCTAGAGGAGGCTGGCAACAGTGCTAGCTGGGTGCTGGGAAGAAGAGGTAATTTGGCAGTGTAGAAAACTCAATTCTCTATTGGAGCTTTAATCAAAGTTTAATGAAGATTTTAAGAAGGAGGTAATTCCTGAGTTTTGAAGGATGGACAGACATTTAACCAACGGGAAAAATAGCATTTACAACGGCACAAGAAGAGTGAAATGGCTTAGAATCTGTTAGGGAGTTGTGTAGGGTTTGTCGCTGGAGTAGCAGGAGATGAGGCTAAAGAGTTAGGAAAGAGCTTGAATATTAAGGGCCTTGCATGCTAGATAGCATGGAATTTATCTTATGATAGGGAACAATGTTGAGTTATAAACAAAGGAACAAAAGAAACAAATTGGAGATCTGGGAAGATCCTTCTCTGTGGTGTAAAAAAGGAATCATAGATGGCCATACCTTTCCTCACCTCACCTGTGAGCATGGACCAGTGTTGTTTTTTAAAAAAAATGGGCCAGAAACTACATATTAATCCTTCAGGTAATCTTTCCAGGCTCTGCTCATTGCCACGCTCTCGGTCTTTTGATTGTAGGCCTGTTTAGACCTCTCTGTTGCCTGTGAAATTCTTAGGCTGCTGGACTTCGCCCAAGAGTCTGTTTTCACATCCTCTTGGTTCCATGCCCTGTATTGTGCTTCTGAATTCTACCCTGCTCCCACCCTTGGGAACTTTGGCCAGGGTTCAAACACGAGACCACCTGCTTTCCTGGAAAGGGACAAGATGAAAGTTTAGGAATTCTAGCAGAAGCTGGGGATTGTCAGTGTTTATCTTATAAAACTTGTATATTAACCATGGTATGATGGTATATCTCCAGCTAGGATGCTTGTTTTTGTTTTGTTTTGTTTTTAAACATAGTACCTACTCTGATTAGGCACTTTTCTAGGCTGATCTGCTCTGGGAACATTCTGGGAAAGTGATGGTGTCTTTGCTATTTTATTTAATGGTAAACTCTTTTAATCCCAGCATTATTTCATTATTAGTATAGATGTAGATTCAACTATTTTATTGAAGTATAATTAGTAAATAATGCTTAAAAATACTAGCTCATTACTTTTGCACAGAAGATGAAATGTTAATACCAAATGAAATACTAAAGAAAATTTCATGATGTGCAAAAAATTTGCCAAGTTATATTTACCATTTTAAATATATATATGCATATATATACACATAGAGAATATATATGCACATTCTCTAGGCTATAGAAGTCCCATGGTTTTTATGTTTGAGGTTAAATTTCTTATGTTCTTGCCTTTGAACATTTTGATCCATTATTTAATATAGTTTAGTTCAGCTCACATAGGGTAATTTTATATCTAATTAACTCATTCATCTTTTCCCTATTTTAAGTTTTCAAAGGAAAATGTGGTTTGGGAAATGCATTTTTAAGACTCTTAGAACTGTTCTACAACAATACATGACACAACTGCTACTTCTGAGTCAGATTTGTATGCATAATTTAGAATGTAAATATAAGAGAGTTCTTTAAAAGCTTTGCTCTAGCAGACAGAATGCTACCTGATTCTTTCATACATAACATCATACAAGGAATGTGTTGCTCTTGAGAGTTTTGTTTTTGAGGGGGGTTGCTCCATTGAAGATGGGTCAACATAGAGGGGTTGTTAGGGTCCAAGAACCTTTCAAATACAAGTGGAGTTATTGTTTGTATTTGCATTGAAAGTAAGACTAGTTGTTTGAATTCAACCAATGGGCATGGATTTGTTTTATTCTTATCATTAGGGTAAAGTGAAATAAAAAAAGAACATACATTGCAGTTTAAGTTAAAGGTCATAAATACCTGAGAAGTTCAACAATAAAACAGCTATGAAGGATATGTTATCAAATAGTACCTGTTTTGTTGCTGAGTAATTGGTTTAGACAGTCTTCCCAGAAGATCTGGAGCTTGATCTGGATAACTAAAGTAGGAAAGAGAATCCCAGGCTGGAGAAATACATGATTCGGAAAACGTAACCTGTTTATGAATAATGAATAAATCAGTTTGTGTAGATAATGCAATTATCCAAGAGATTAGAAAGGTAGATGAATATAAAATATGGGAGAGCCTGAATGCTCAGCTAAGGTGTTCAGGCATCATTCTCTCTTATTCCTAGTCATTCATTCTTGTTCATTCGCTCCCTCCCTTCTTCCTGTCTTTCTTTATCCTCCCTCCCTCATTGTTCCCTCCTTCCCTCTCCTCCTCCTCTCCCCATCTCTTCCTGTCTTTCTTCTCTCCTTCTCCCCCTGCCCCATCTGAGATTTTAGCCTGATCAAGGGTAATGGGAGTCGTGTGTAGAAATAGGGGAACCATGTTGCGCAATGGATGGTAAAGAAGATCAGTTCAGTTTTAGTTTGAGGTGATTGTGAGATGCCTAAAAGGAAAGGCCTTGCCTTCAACTGGAAGTGCAGCGCTGGAACTCGGAGAGAAGCCAGAGCTGTGTGCTGACTTATAACACTGCATTGAGAAATGGCTGTGGACACTCTGAAAGCAAGAACAGCCCGGACCAAGCACGGTGTGTTTGAGGGCTGAGAGTGGGGAGGCAGCAGAGCCAACAGCAGGGACAATCAGAGTCAATGGGGTGGAGTCATGCTCTGTTTTTATGATAAATAATTTATGATTCAAGTGATAGTGAAGATTTAACACTTATTGATGAGGTAAATTAATGTGCTAGTATTTAATAAAGTTATTGACCAGTGTTTTGAGGTCATGTTGCAAAATCCATGTGCATTTGTCACTGTGAAATCAAACAGTGGGCTGCTAGAAAACTCTATGATAAACAGTAGTGTCAGGAAGAGTGTTCTTTTGGAATCAGCATTAGGTTTGTACAAGTTATTTCTCGTGATTTCTGGTGATTCACAGATCATACAAATACAATGGACCAGCTATGAATTAATCCCAAGGGAAACACCAAATTTACGTAACAGAGTAAACCCTGGTCTGCTTGTATTTTTTATACTAAAGGATAAAGACAAATATAGTACAAGAAAATAACAATGCAGTTCATCCAAGAAAAGTATGCCATCATTGAAGTAGGGACCCAGAGAAAAAACTAATTGATTTTTTTCAGTGGGAGAAAGAAGAACTCGATTAACTAGAGTTAGCATAAAACAAAGCCATTATTATGGAAAAACACAGCTATTAATCCCCCTTTTTAGTGATCAACAATATTAACATAAGGACATTTATCCTGGTTAAAGAAAATAGATTAAACAGAGACGGAAATGATGCTAAACAGTGCTGTGTAAAGCATTTTTTAAAAGATCTTTTTTTCTTTAAGATAAGAGCAAATGTAATGAATTCAAGTGTTTGATGTTTATAGTTATTAGAAGAATGATATCACAAGTTATAAAAAGGACCTGTTGGGTGAAACTTAGTGATTTTTTTTTATTCTATATTTAACATTTTCTTAACTATAAAATAGCTGGTCACCAGCACAGGCTTCTAGTCTCCCTGGGATTTCTGCAAAGGGAGATTTGCTGATCTCCAAGACCTTTCCCTTTTTCCCAGAGCTGCTCCCATGGAACAAGAAAGAAACTGGACAAGGAGAGCCTAGGGTTTGAGATTTGTAAGTCAAGACTAATGGACTTCGGCATTAGGTCAGCATTTTCCTTACTGCATTTTTAATATTTCCATCTTTGCACATACATACTGATATTACCAACCAAGAAAAAATTTTTCTCATCACTGAATACCCACAATATTTGGTCAGTAGCTTACTTGTGACAACTGTATTCTGTTTTATAGATTATTTTTTACCATTTTTGTATATAAAGTATGAACTCTTAGAGGGCCACAACTTTTGTAGCTATTGAAGAGCCTGCAACAGAGCTTGCAGTACAGTAGGTGTAGACAAAATGTAAACACAGTTGATAAAGTGATTATGGACCGTTCAGGTCAGCATTTTTAAGAGCTTATGTCTTGATGCTCCTTTCTAAAGAATTTATTAATAGAAAATCTCTGTAAGCATGGGGTTGATGATGTGTAGGACTGAGGTGGCTATTTTCCATGGTTTATGTTTCAAAAGTCATACAAGCCTCTCCTAGAATAAAAGAATAGAGCCTTCCATAGAGAAGCCTCTTTTGAGTTAACCACCCTTTTGAGAATCTGGGTCAGCTATGAAAGTCAAACAAGTCCCCAAGGGAAAAAATGCAAATCTCTACAAAATTTTACTCACAACTTAAAGAGACTCACAGACTCCTAAAGGTCCAAGTTAAGAATTTTCTAGCCTAGAGAATTCTGAATGTGGACATACCAATTAATCCCTGTGTAATGAACAGGAGGAAAATAAAAGTACATTTTCTGTACTAAATATTTGTCAAGCCAGTGAAACATTTTGATAATTAAAGAGAAAAATGCCCTTTGTAATAGAAACCAGAGGCACTGCAGAGAGTAAAAGTACATTTGGGCATCTATTATAGTCAAGGTTAAATTACTCTTTTTAAAAGACTTGTAAAATATTCTGCACTAGGAAAGCACATATCTGAGGCTAGGTAATCTGTTGTCACGTAAAATGCTGAAATCAGGAATTAAAAGAAAAGGAGATTAAAAGATGAAGTTGCTCTGGTGGAGTGAGGACATGCCCCTTCCACAAACACGGGAGCCCACATATTCCCACATTATTTATCTCACAGCTCAAATCCAGCACCGTGGTCTGGTGTGTCAACAACATTTTAAAGTGTAATGCCCCATATCTGTAATATAGTTCATTCATTCAGGCTTTTCTTTCTTCTTCCCTTCCCTCTTTTCTTTTCTATTTTTTTTTCTTTTTTACATGTGTAAAGACACTTATTTAAGTTCTCTGCAGAGTTCAGGAAAGAAAGAGAATTATTTTCACAATAGCAGTGTTTGCAACCATACTGAAAAAAATGAAATGTGCTTGAGCTAGAGAAATACTCTAACACACACATGTGCACACACACACAGAGACACACAGAGAGACAGAGAAAGAGATCTGACCAAGGACTCCCACACAGTACCTGAATTTTATTCAACCTAGGCCTTGACTGTGTGGTGCTAGGTTTCCCTCTACATGACTCTCGGTGGGTTGGATGTGGTATAGGGGAAAGACAGAGGTCGAAGATGACACCTAGGTTTTGGGCTTGAGCAACTGGGTAGAGTGGTGCTCTATGACATGGCATTACTCATGAGTGATTGGGGCAGGGAGCTGAAAATCAGGATTCCATTCTGAGCCTATGGTAAGTAGGCAGTGGGAAATACAAGTCAGGAACTCCTGCAGGAGGTTAGAGCTATAGATAATAACAAAACCACAGTGAAAAAGTACCCAAGAAATTTCACTGGACTGCCACTGTAGTTAAACAACCTCTGTATTCTCTTCTCAATAGGAGCTGAGAGAATTATAAAACATGTTTGAGTCATTTAATGTTTGCATTAATCTTCAGGTCGCTGCCATTAAGTGATCACATATGTGTAATTTCTGTTTTATTTTTAAGCTGGATAATGCAGATGAACAAGCAGCCCAGATCAGAAGGGAACTCGATGGTCGGCTGCAGTTGGCAGAGAAAATGGCAAAGGTAAATTATTAATTTAGACATATTGTACCACATTTCTTTCTTTACTTAGATATCTGTGGGCTGAAAGAGTGTTTTGTGTAGACAGGTAAAGCCAGCAGAAGAGCCAGGCACGATGGTGTGCGCCTGCAGTCACAGCTACTCGGAAGGCTGAGGCAGGAGGATCCCTTGGGTCCAGGACTTGGAGGCTGTGGTGTGCTGTTTGCACCTCTGCACCCTAGCCTGGGTGACAGAGCAAGACCCTGTTACATACACACACGCACACTCACACACACACACACACACACACACACACAAATCCAGCATAATATTCTCCTCTGCATGTATACCTCTTAATCCCAAATATCTGAATGCATGTTATCTAAATGGAACATAGTATCCGCATTACATATCCATCCTCAATATGTCAACTGTTTAAATTCAATGATAACTTTTATAGGTTTTTCTGAAAGCAATGCCTGATTTTCTCAAACTATTACATCTAGAAGACTTTTAATGTTACACTAAGTAAAATATAATCAAGGAGAAAAATCTCCTCCCTACAAAATCATATGATACATTCCAAGATATCCAGCGTGGTTTTTGGCACATATTGATAACAACTAATATTTGATTGAATAATTAAATGCATGAAAAATGTAATTTGAAGTATCTAGTACAGAGTCTGGTAGATGATGTTCAATACAGTATTGCAGATTTTAATTTTTGCAATCACTGTGTTTTTGTGAGCAGAAATAGATTTCAAACAAAAGCCACAAATTTCATTTTGGTACTTTAGGTTTTTAGAGAGAACCTAATGGTCTGAATCATTCTTTAGTGGATTGATGGGTTAATTTACTTCAGTGGTATAAAAATTTTAGTCCTTTCCAGTGGAACTGCAGTTATAGTGCTATTGATTGCTCTGAGTGTTAAGATTTTCTCCCTTTCCTTTCTGCTAAGCAAAAGCTTTGAGTATTTGATCGACAGTCTGTCCCTCTCCCTCCTTACTGTAACATGTATACAGTAAAATACACACATCTTTAGTTTACAGTTCAATGAGTGTGTGTATATACCCCCTGTGTAGCCACTTCCCAAATCAAGACAGTGAGCTCTTCCAGCATGCAAGAAGTTACATCTCATAATTTCAACAATTAAATTACCTTTGTGCCTCTGCAAAGAACATATGTATTTATAACTATATATAAGTTTTTAAAATACAAAAATTTTGTTAGAAAAAATTGGGAAATTAGAGATAAATAATGAAATAGAAAAAAAATTGAGAAAAATTAGTGAACAAGAATGATGGTAAATCATGAGAACCAAGGCACAGATGTATGAGGAAGAATCTCCAGATGAATGAAGCTGTAGCCTGCTATGAGTAAGTGGCAGTGGTCGAAAGGACAACAGGCCTATTGTTGTCCTCTGGATATCCAGAGAGATGCTGGCTCATTCTGGGGTTTGAATGTGTACTTCATAGGATAGAAATCTAGCAGTTTGATGCTATTATAAGCTTTAGAGGGGAAAATGTTTTACTCAAAATCCTAGCCTGGTATTTAACCTGGCTGGAAGGGCATTTGCTTTTCTGACACCTGAGGCTAAGAGAGAATCCAGGGAGACGTGCCTGACAGCATGTGGCAGGACACTGGACCCGTGCTCAGCATTTGTAGGTTGCATGCTTATGTGTAGATTGTTGTGAGATGGGGCACACTGTCATAAAGTAGACTTGCTCCTCCAAAGGCCTGGCTGAATATGTAATGCTTTAGAATTACGTATTCTGAAGAGTTATGAGACAACAAGCAAAGCCTCAGATGTGTTCCCCAAGTTCATGTTTAAGAAGGAGAATGCATGTTGTTAACCCCTGGGCGGAGTCAGAAGAAGGGTCAAGGCTTCTCCTTGAGGGGACCTCCTCAATATGTATGTGTATGTATATATATACATATACATATATGAGAGAGAAAGAGAGAAAGATGGAGATTGAGTTTTCTGTTCAAGGAATTGGCTCCCATAGTTGTGGGAGCTGATATAGCCCAAATCCAAAATCCATACAGCAAGCCAGCAGGCTGGAAATTCAGGTGAGAGTTGATGTTGTAGTGTTAAATCTGAAAGTTGCAGGGCACACCAGCAGGTGAGGGATTCAAGCGGGCTTTCTATGTTACAGTCTTAAGGCAGGAAAACTCAATCTTTGCTCGTAAGTCATTCAACTGAGTGAATGCCACCCAGCCACAGATTAGAGGGCAATATAAGTTACTCAGGGTTTACTGACTGTAAGTGTTAATCACATCTAAAAAATATCTTCATAGCAGCATTTAGATTGTTGTTTGACCCAACAACTAAGTACCACAGTCTAGGCAAATTGATATACACAATTGATCATCATACTCTTTTACCTGCTTTTATGCTGGTCCGTGGCCTGTTAGGACCAGCCCTCCCACCCCTGATGGAGCAATTGTCTTCCATGAAACCGGTCCCTGGTGCCAAAACGGTTGGGGACTGCTGATTTAACCCATGGTAAATCACGGGTTATAGGAATGACTCACAATTAACTACAAAATAACCCTATGTCTGATTCAATTCTAATTTAAAAGAACACATTTAACATGTATACTTGTCTGATGTACAGTTCATTTTGTTGTTTCCAAGTGCGAGACAAAACAAGCAGGCTAGATAAAGTTGATGAATTACTATCAGGAAACCTCAAAGCTTTAAAACAGAATTATGAGTTTTTTCAGAGAAAAAAATTCTAGTATATTCTATTTCCTAAAAAATTTGAAAATACTGATAAAATAATCAATTTTGGTGATGTCTGCCTATCTCTTCTTTGATAGATAACAGGGAATGAAGTGTTTTTAGTGAGAGCTAAATATGAATAGTGTCTTTTCATATGCTAATGCTAGATTTTCCATTAAATAACATGTTGAAAATATAATGAGAAAACATGGTGCATCTGAACTTTCAAATATTTATTTGCCTCTTGCTTTGTTAAAATATAATTTTTAAAAAGACAAAATTATTACTTTCCTACAAATATAAAATGAACACAAATATTTTATTCAGTGAATAATTAGTAAGCAAACCAGTTTGATGTTAAAACCAATCCAAAGAGCATTTGAGAAACTAGGTGTTTTGAGGCATTGCTAAGATTCATGGATGACATACAAAAGTGGTTAGTTTCCCAAAACAAATTAAAACTGTAACCACTGGGTAATCTTACTCATCAGACGAACATTTGCACCTTTTTTAGACAAAATTCCACAAGATAACATGTAACTTCATTGTCTAGAACCTTTAATCAGTAGTAAACAGAAAGGTGATCTAAGTATATGTCCCCAGCTGGCCATTGGGTGGCCTTTGCCTCCATATGACATTGAAAGGACCTGCCCCCTCATCTTTTTGTCTTATTTCTGAGTTGTGAATGCTTTTTCTGTCTGCTTTTAAAGTTAGTCCAAAAATATAAAATTATGCTTTGTATGGTTCATTTTGCTTCCCCCCACTTGTATTGAAAAACCATTCTAAAATAATTTTTTTCCCCAAAGGAAACCAAGGTATTCTATACCTGGGTAGTTACATGTTTTTCCTGAGGATGCAAACTTACTATTTTAGAATGTTGCTTCAAACTGCAGAGAAGTGCTAAAAGAATACTTAAGAATCTTCCTGTGAAAATTAATTTTTAATGTAGATATTTCATGTTTCTGTGATAATATGCAATTTTAATATTGATTACATGCAAATTACTTTTAAAAGAAATATGTGAAGGTTATATTGGGGAAAAAGAAAAAACAGGTGGCCTGAGACTTGGGGACTGATTTGTGAAGTGGTACCAGATGTTCCTCCCATCCCATGAAGGAACTGCTGCAGGTGGGTCAGAGACTAGGTGCAGGTTGACAGGAGCACTCTGGACACATTCCAGTTGTACTAGAGAAGCAGATTTCTTAGGTTAGGTTTTGAATGATGCCAAGGCAAAAAGTAAAGTCAGTGATTTTCTGGAGCGTTGGTCCATCATTTGAAAGATGGCCACGTTAGCCTTTTATCCTCCAGCCAGTTTTGTGTGGTGGTCATGTTACACTGGGCTTGATGTTGTAAAGCCATCTACCTTCTACTTCTAAGAAAGAAAACCTATATGCCATGTTGGCAAAGATTAAAGAAAGAGCCAAGAGTCTGAGGTACCATAGTGCTTTCATTTGCTATTTTGGGGAATATGAATTGATACAATCTTCTCTGAGAATAATTTGGTACTTTCTAAATATCAATATTTGGAATGTCCTTTTAATTGAATAAAAGAAACAGAATGTGATTGTAGAGATAAAAGGATTAAATGGCAATGCTATCTAATCCATGTAATTCAGCAAGAAAATAGAATCTTCCAAATTGATATTGTTACTTTTTCACTTAACAGCTTTTATTACAAATTTACCTTTTGCTTTAAATTTAAGTGTGTTCTAAGCGTTAGTAAAAAACTGAATGTATGGTCATAAGAGATCTTGGCGTATTTGTGTGATGTGGAAAATCACTAATTTTAGAAATATGACCATATTGCTTTTCAATAATATGGGTTTTTAAATTTGAATGCTTATTTATAAAAAGCATATTTATTAAAAGCAAATTTATAAAAAGCATACGGTACACATCTGAGAAAGATATTGTTAAAATGTTTGTTTCCTAACTGGCAAAGAAGTGTATCCTGAACTTTTTTTTTTTTTTTGAGACAGAGTGTCACTCTGCCATCCAGGCTAGAGTGCAGTGGCATCATCATAATTCACTGCAATCTCCAACTTCTGGGCTCAAACGATCCTCCTACTTCAACATCCCAAGTAGAGCAGCTGGGACTACAGGCATGCGCCACCATGCTCTGCTAATTTTTTCTATTAATATTTTTAGTAGAGATGGGGTCTCGCTCTTGCTCAGGCAGTCTCAAGCTCCTGACCTCAAGTGATCCTCCCACCTTGGCCTCCCAGAATGCTAGGATTATAGGTGTGAGCCACTGCTCCTGCCTAACATTTTCTTTTAGACCAGTTACCCCAAGCATTTCAAAGCTAACAGCAGCTAATTAAGATTCATCTATATACTAAAACATCTTACATGCATGTTTTCAAAGTTTGTTTTCCTTTAAGCAAATCTTATTTAAAAAAATTAATGTGAAAATATATGTGATATTTTTCATTTTGTACACAATAATCCTTAATAAAATTGATAAGGCAACTTTAGATATAATCAAAATTGCCAAAGCTTGAGGATTTTAAAGCCTAGAGACTTAAGTAGGCTAGATATATTATATTGGAAGTGTCATAATTTCTAAGACAGTGAAGTGCATGCATCATGTAATCTTCTATGATGAAACTGTAATATGACTTATGTAACACTGTTATTTTAAAAATTATTTTCAAGGAAAGAAAATTCCCACAATTTATAGCAAAAGAAATGGAGAATATGTATATAGAAGAGTTGCGGTCTTCAGTGAATTTGCTAATGGCCAATTTGGAAAGTCTTCCAGTTTCAAAGGGTGGTCCAGAATTTAAATTACAAAAATTAAAACGTTCACAGAATTCTGCATTTTTGGACATAGGAGATGAGAATGAGATTCAGCTGTCAAAGTCGGACGTGGTGCTGTCATTCACCTTAGAGGTAAGTGGCTTTATCCTACGCTTGCCTCTCACAGCGTAGATGAGGCTGCACAATAATTTCTGCTGACCTTTGTGGTAAATTTTAGAATTTAAACTGTAATATATTTTAGAAATGTTAAATCATTCTTCATTTGCTGGACACTCAGGTTGTGTGTGCAAACAAATGCAAATTTTTTTAACATAACAGCAGTATTAGCATTAAATAATAAAAGTGTTAAGGCAAGTCTTCTTTATGCTGGAAGTTCATTGCTAAAATAAGCATCATACTCTGGTTTCTCTTCAGATCGTATAAATCTTTCACCTTTTAAAATAAGCATCAAAACCCCCCTAACACTCTGAAATAAAAAATAAATAAATATAAAACACACTTGGGTAGAAATAGGATTTAAACATGTAACTGAATTCTCTAATTTGGGAACTCCTTTCAGGCTTTTGGTTAACCTTGTTTTTAATCTACTTAACCTGTGGGATCATCTTTCTAGAATCCTATCAGTTGTAATGCACATTACTGGGCACTATAGATGATAAGAAGCAGAGAATTCCTCCTCTCCAGGACTTCCTTTCATTATAGGCACAATAAATATTAGAAAGAACAAGAACATATGTCGTGCATTTACAGTTGTGTTCCCTAAAACTTCAGAGTTTCATCTCTTTTGTTCAAATTACTGGAAACTAAAGACTGATACTCTTAGTACAGCTACCTGTTGATGTTTTTCCTTATATTTCTTCATTGCTAATCTATGCATATGGGCTAATCTAGGTATTTATCTATGGGTTTATATACCACAACACACATATATATACAAACATCTTTAGTTCCTTGGAAGAAAGAGCATATGTGAAACATAAGATAAAGGATCATATCATAATAATTTGTGTCAAGTCACCATTTGGTTTAAATGGCAGCTCCCCCACACCAATAAATTTTGTTCTATAAGTAAATAATAACAATATGAAACTTTCTAGCTCTCTGAAAAATTATATTGAAGCTTATAGCTCCTTCCTTATATTGTTATATTCTCTCTTTGTTGGTTCCCAGTGCTGCTGTTCGCATCTTCTGATTGATAAAGAAAAGCATATACAGTCTTATGAGGAACAGTTCTAAGTTTGTTTGTTGATATTTGACTTCCTTAGTTTATGGCAGAAAAAGAAAATGTCTACTTCTGTTTTTTTTTCCTTCATTTATTCAACTCTACGATAAGTTCAAGCTTGAGGATAAGACAACTGCCTCTCACTTTCTTATCTTCAGGCTAATGATTTCTTTGTAGGTTAATAGATTAAACTTAGTGTGAGAGTAGAAATATGCCGCTTTCTTTTGACTCAAGCTGGGTTTATCTAATGACTTTGCCAAATAGTTTTGCTACTGGGTTTCTTCTCAATCTCTTCTGCCTCATAACATAAGGATGTTTAATTTGAAAACTACATAGTATGTTACATGTGGAATTTTCTCATCATTCCTGCCTCAAATCACTTGCTGACTGAAATAGAAAGTGCCAACTCTTTTTTTTAAGGCTTTGTATAAAAGAAAATCAAACATTTAATTACTTTTTCTAACAAGAGTTTGGCATTTTAATTCATTGATGGAAAAAATAGTTTGTAGAGCAAATAATTTTTATGATGTACAAATCTACCGTTATCTTTGTATTTAAACATGCAGAAGTGAAAACAGTTCAGAACAATTTCTTTGTCTATTGTTCAAAAATCTTAATTGTTAATAACTTCTTATGAATTCTATTTTGTCTTTTGAAAACAAAGTTGGGTGACGAGTCAATGTTTAAGTGAATCTATGAATTGTTATTCTGTGCTTTATTGCCAGTGTGTTAAAGAGGGCTGTTGAGTTGGCAATATAATGTTGTTAGGAGGAGAATATATGCTAAAACTTCATTTTGCATGGTCAGAGAAGCTTGCGTATTTATAAAATTGTTTTGACATCCTCTGTTGTTATGTCAGTGTAAGGCAGACATTTTCCTACCACAGAATAATACAAATCTGTTCTCAGGTGACCACAGTGTTTTAAGTAGGAGTTATGTGTCCAGCAAAAAAAAAAAAAAATGAAATCATGTTAAGTGATGATTGTCCAGTGTGTGTTTATAGGACACGAGAAAATAGATGAGGTACTTCCTAGCCACAAGGCCTATGACATCAGCCACGCTAAGCTGAGTAATTATCCCTAGCCCATTAAACAAGCCTTGCTCCTCAGACTCCAGATTTCAGCCCAAGAAAACTCTGAAAGGCAAGCAGTTAATCCAATTTAAAGCTCTCATATTTCATTAGTCAGGCTTAGAATTGGTCCAGTGGAGGGGTCTTTTCTAGGAACTGTATACTGAGTCTAAGGAATAAAGTACAGATTTGAAAAACTCTGCTCAAATTTCACCTTCTCTTTAAGATTATGCATACATCTTCCTTCTCCCACTACACCCTATTCCCTTACCAAGCTCAATTTTTGCCACAGCACTTATCACCTAACATATAATCCAGTTGTTTATTATGTTTATTATTAGTTATCTGGCTTTCTCTGTGCAAGCTGCAAGAAGGTTTCATTTTTTTTTTTTTTCTCTTTTCTAGTTTACTGAGGTATCAAAAGTGCCTAAACAGTGCCTGGCACACAGTTGACTCAATAAATATTTGTTGAATTAAGGAGTTTTATGATATCAAAAAGCAGCAGTTAGCCATATAGGATTACTTTTAGGTATACTTATTTATGAGGGCTTCAAAAAGAAGATGAAAGCAAGAGATGTAAGTTAACCCAGAAAACACTAAGCCATTCAATGATGTGTTAAAATTCATTTTCAAGTAAAACTAGAAAAACAAATGTTAATCTATGAAGTGAAAGGTCTGTGTTGTATGGGGAATGGTGTCAGTGGCATGAATATAGTTGACTTTTCACACTGAGTTTTTTCACTAGTATTAGGCTGGTAGACTTCCTGACTTTGCCTGTATCTGGTGATACACGAGTCCTGATTTCACCGTACTGTGTAGCTTCATTTTCTCACAGGCTATACGTGCTTAAGTGTCACATAACTCTGTGGTCAATGTATTACTCAGAAGCATCAGATCATGTTATCTAGTTTTGTATTTTGTGCATGCTTCCTTTTTTTTTTTTTTTTTTTTTTTGCTTCCGGGACAACTTTGTCTATTTTATCCTTGTGACATCAACCACAGAAATACAGGGGAAAGAGAAGATGAAACATAGGTGAATTTTAGTTTTTGTAGGTCCATTATCAAGTTTTGCTGGGAATTGAAACACTTACTTAAAATTAGGTTATTTTATGACCCATGGAACTCTTGGCTGTCTTTATTACTAATGATTGAGACTAGCTATGTTTTATTTTCCTTTTGGAAATCAGATCCGTAGAATTGGGGCTTTGTTTTATTTATATGTACACATTCATCACAGAAATTATATCTTTTGAAAGTACCAATTCTGCAGGATAAAACATTCCTGACATGGTTGGGAGTATTGTTTTGAAAAGCAGAATGCTGTTTCACAAGTTGTATGTTTTAGGAGGTCCTGTTTACAGTAGCTTGTAGTAGAGGCGACAAAAATGATGTCAAGCAGATGCTTCCTTTCTTTTCTTTTGCACTCTGGATGTTTAAACACACTGCAGAAAGAGATGTGATATAAACAATGATATTCTGGATATGAACCGATGCTGTTAAGATTTCTAAACTTGTGATACAAAATTCTGTTGTTTCATAACTTCTGAGTGACCATCAGAAATTTCTATTATTGAGCTAAGTTGTTAGAGTCATGGTGGTGAGTCCAAATGTAGTTGGCTTTCAATTAATTGATATGGTTAAGACCTTATTTTTATTCATACGTTGGTATGCATTTTAGTGTAACAAAATGACAAAAGCCCTTGTTGAGGAAGGAAAGTTGCTCTGAGTTTGACCTTTTATCACTAAATGAATGATGTTTCCCATATTTTTTATGAAAATAAACAAAACAGAAACCAAATACAAGTTTTTATTTATAAATATAACCATTCTCTTCTAACAGCTGAATAGAATAATAGTTCTTTTAGAATGGTTTATTTCTTTGAGACCTTTTGGATCAAGATTCATATCACAATTCTGTGAAAAATATAGTGACTCTAATAAGGTATTAAATAATCAATAAATGATAAAGATGATGTTTATGGTAGATATTTTGGTAGCTACATAGCATGAATGATATTCTTGTTTGTACAAATACAAAGATCAATGAAGAAATTACATCTATAAAAATGCATTTGAATCTATTTTATAAATTAAATGAATTTAGAAAAGTTGATATAAGTTTTGGTTGAAAAAACTATGGTAAATAACTTTCATATTTTATATGTACATCCAATGAGAATGTTAAGTTACAGTATTTTAAGACTGACAGCTTTTTTAAAAAACATAAAGAGGATACTTGAAAAAAAATATCTATTTTCCCTTCTCCCAGGAGTTATAGATACATAAAGCAATATCAGTTTTTTTTTTACCCTTTTCCAGTGTACATTAAATTAGTACATAGTTTCAATGGTTAAATTTTTTTTCTTATCAAGTTAGTATAATATGTTCAGTGGCAAATTATAGTTCCCATATTATTTTGTTAGTAAGACATACAGTGACCATAAAGAAAATTTTTCTGTAAATAGTAATAGTCATCTAAAATAAGTGAACATAGAAAATTTCAGGTATCACATATTGGTACCAATGAATTGGTATGATGGTGACAATGTCTACCAGTAATAAATGCTGTATTACTTTATACAGAAACTGTTATCATCTTCACTCAATTTTCACTTATGATTCTGCTTTACTTTATGCAGACTTGTCTTAATTTGTTAAGGATCTGAATTTAATTTACTTGGGCTTTTATTTATTCCTTTAACCTTGCTTTTATTTAATAGCTGGCAGGAGATATTTTTTCAGATACTAGGCTTCTTCAAAATGTTATTTACCATACTTTCTATGACAAGAGATGGATTATTAAAAAGATAAAATGCCAGTGATGTTAACAGATAACAAAACTGTTTTTTCCAATTTTTTATTAGTCTTCCTCATTACAGTTCATGCCTCTATTTCTGTTTATTGCTAAATGCTATCAACTTGACTTATTATTTTAAAATCATTTTATCTCTAGATTGTCATAATGGAAGTTCAAGGTTTGAAGTCAGTCGCTCCCAATCGAATTGTTTACTGTACAATGGAAGTGGAAGGAGGAGAAAAACTGCAAACAGACCAGGCTGAAGCCTCAAGGCCACAGTAAGCCTAGTTAAAAAAACAAACAAACAAAAAACATTTTTTTTATTCTCCCAAAGAAACATGCTTTATTTATTTTTGGTATTGTATGGTATTACACTCTGAAACTGCTATCTCCCTAGCTTTGTCTCAGTTGTGTTAGAATCAGTGCGCACCTTTCTGGATAATGATGTTATAATTAGAACTGTGATAGAATCCCTGTGTAGTACAAACAGAAAATCCAACATGCAAACGTGAAGCTGAATATTAGACAGTAAAATGTGTGTAAGTCATTTATAAGGAAAGCATGTTTTATCATCATGTATTATTTAAAAGGTAACACATGATTCTATTTCAGTTATTAGAGATCCTGGCTAAGCAGTGGTTATGCAGTTAGGAGATAAAAGATGAACAAGAAACTTTAATTTTCTTTAGGACAGAGGTGCACAGTGTATTATGGAGTTGAGAAAAGAAGCAAGTCAAACCTTCTCACCCTGTCTCACAAAGCCTTACAGTTCTGCCTCTGACTAATTTCTCATTACCTGACCAGTTTCTCATTACTTCTGGAACCTCGCCTTCTCCCTCTCTTCACCTGGTCTACAGGTATTCATCCACCCTGGTCTTCAACTGGTTCCTCAAATACATATCAAGCTATTCTCATTGTTGAACTTGCTTTCCTCTCTGCCTGTAGTCGTCTTCCTTATATCTGTATACCTCATTTCGTGGCATTGAGAGAATCTGAATTTAAACATCAGTTCCTGAAAAGAATACTTCCCTTTAGATAACCCAGTGGAAAACATATTTTTCTGGTTCATAACTTTTTAATTTTTGGACTGATGTGTTTCTCACCTGTTTATTTTGTACTAGGTCTCCTCTTGAGAAAAAGGTAAAAAATCTTATCCTAGAGTCTTACATCCTAGTACCTAGTAGGTATTCAGTTAGAATTTATTAATTCAGTTGATTGAACTTATTTTTGTGACTTAGTCACTGTTAATATTTGAGTGTAATATATTAGCATATTCACAGAATTGTGCAACTATCACCACCATCAATTTTACATCATATTCATCACTTCAGAAAGAAACTCTGTACCCTTTAGCTGTCAACCCCTAATCACTCCAGCCCTAAGCAGCCACTAATTTACTTTCTGTCTCTATAGACTTGTCTCTTCTGGCTGTTTCATATAAGTGGAATTGTATACAGTCACACATTACTTAACAACAGGGAGACAATTTGAGAAGTGTGTTGGGTGATTTCGTCGAACATCATGGTTTATACTTACACAAACCTAGGTGGTGTATTTATTTTTGTTTTTATATATATTTTTCATATGGAAAGCTAAATGTTCCATTACTATCAGTCATTTCCCCTACTTGATCTGCAATGTCAACATCAAATGCCATATATCAGGTTTTTATATATATTCCATTATAATTTTATGGGACCACTGATGTATACGTAGTCTGTTGTTGACCAAAGTGTCATCATGCAGTGCGTGACTGTATTATGTGCTCTTCTGTGACTGGCTGCTTTCACTTAGCATGTTTTCAAGCTTCATCCATCTTGTAGCATGTATCAGGACTTTATTTATATAACTGAATAATATTTCATTGTATGTGTATACCCCCTCCACACACACACACACCGTTTATCCCTTCACCTGGGTTAATGGAAACTTAGATTGTTTCCACATTTTGGCTATTGTGAAAAATGCTACAATGAACATTGGTATACAAGTATCTGTTTGAGTCCTGGTTTTTAATTATTTGGTGTATATACCTGGGAGTGGAATTGCTGGAACATATGGTAATTATAAGTTTAGCTTTTTGAAGAACCTCCAAACTGCTTTGCACTGCTGGTGCTGCACCATTTGCATTCCCACCAGCAGTGTATGAGGGTTCTAGTTTCTCCACATTTTCACCAATCCTTGTTATTTTTCGTTGTGCACATATGTGTATGTTTTATAGTCTTCTTAGTAGGTATGAAGTGGTATCTAATTGTGATATTGATTTGCATTTCACTTATGACTAAAGAAGTTGAGCATCTTAACGCTTTATTAGCCATTTGTATGTCTTCTTGAGAGAAATGTCTGTTCAAGTCCTTTGCCCATTTTTTAATTGAGCTATTTGCTTTGTGGTTGTTAAGCTGTAAAAGTTCATATATTTTGGATTCTAGATCCTTAAGTATATGATTTGCAAGTATTTTCTCTCATTCTGTGGAGTTTTTCACTTTCTTGATTTGTCTTTTGAAACACAAAATTTTGATGAAGTCCAATTTATTTTTTCTTTGTTGCTTATGCTTTTGGTGTCTTGGACGCCTCTCTTATTTTTCCATTCTCTATTTCATTAATTTTCACTCCACATTATTTACTTCCTTCTTTTCCTTTAGGTTTAGTTTGCTTTTCTCTTGATAGTGTGTTAAGGAGAAAAGTTAGGCTTTTGATTTGAGATCCTTCTTCTTTCTTAATATAAACAAGTAGAGCTATAAATTTCACTCTAAACACTGCTTTAGTTGCATCTATAAGTATTTTATTTTCATCCATCAAGGTGCCTTTCATCAGCAAAATATGTTATTTGTATAGTAAATAGAGTCAATCGAAGAAGCTTCTTCACTGCAGGAAATACAACCCCAAGACCCCCAGTGCTACCCCAGTGGATGCGGGAATTGAGAGAATTGAGATCTTGTCACTCCTGAAACCTCTTGGAAGCACACCAGTTTACCGCCACTCACTTTTTGGGGAGCTCTTTTATGGCACTTAGATTGGTTTATTTAATCTACCTTACTAGTCCATGAGATCTTGAGGGAGTACAACTGCTCTGAGAATCTCAATGTCATGGTTTTTTTTTTTTTTTGGTATCTTTCTTGTTTTATTTAGGCATAATATATATGCCATAAAAACCATCCATTGCAAGTTAGATGATTTTTAGTAAATTTATGCACTTGTGCAGCTATCATCACAATTCAGTTTTAAAACATATCACTTCAAAAAGTTCTGTCATGGCCATTTGCAGTCTATTCCTGTTCCCACTCCCAGTTCCAGGAAACTACTCATCTGTTTTCAAGCTCTATATTTTACTTTTCCTGGATAGTTTATATAAATGGAACCATGCAATATGTAATCTTTGTATCTGGCTTTTTTCACTTAGCGTAATCTCTACAAAATCTTTAATTGATACCTGAATATTTGGTCGATGAAATGAATTAACTTTTATCTGAATAGTAATGTTATTTTAGCACTTTTTTCACAAATAGTAAGAGTTTACATAGGGTGTTGCTCATTTAATTTCTAACCTTGTTCTCAAAAGAGATTCTGATAATAGGGAACATCTAAGTGAACAATTTAAATGAATTAAAATACTTAGAAATCACACAGAAAATATTACAGTAAGCCTCAGTACTCTTTTTTATTACTCTCTACAAGGAAATTTGACTAAAATAGCCTTTCTCTGTTTCCCCGTGGACACTGAGTTAACTTGTAAAATGAATTAAAAGATTTGTATTTATCATCTTGTCCCCAGGGCAGATTATGTTCAAAATGTATCTCACTAATGCTGACCAACTGCAGCTTTTCAGCAGTGTCATTACTTTCATCCTGAACTCATCTTGCACAACAGGAAAGAGACTCATCTTCTCCATCATCATAGTGAATTATGCCTCAGACACGTTTTCTAAATTTTACTGCTTCAGTAGTTTGTGCTTTGTTGGAGAGGAGTTCATCCTTCTGTCTGATACTAATTAAAGTGCCTTATTTAGTCCATATTTTCAATAAACTTAATCAAGATTTCTAGCCATTGCCTGTTTCATTCCTGTAGTTCAGATTTCCTGCTAGCAATTAGGTGGAAACAGCATGTGAGATCGGTATATAACTTAGAATATAGGACCTGGGGTCTAATGAAAGCGGTGTTAATAGACAAGTATGATTAATAAAGAGTGGCAGTGAGGCACGCTAATTTGTGAAAGTTTTGTTTTTAATTTTCATTTTTTAATATAAGGCAGGGAATGTGGATAAAAGATATTTTTCAATTATGGAGAAATCACTATTATTTATAGATTTTTAACTCATTGTTTCATAGTCAACCAGAAAAGGTTTTGTTCTCTATGAATGAGGTACAGAAGAATTGTTGCCATCCTTTTAGAGCATGTGATCATATCCATACATTTCACTTATTGCAGTTTTAGCCCATACCTTTAATGGTACCACCAAAAAGGAAATAGCAGGATAGTAAGAGGTATGACCAGCTGTGTGTGAGGGGGAACAATTTGTTGTGGTCATGCAATATTCATAAATTTCCTGATAGGTACTGATCTTTTATTCCCTACAAGTAGTGAGCATCCTTTGAGTCCCTAAACAAACATGGGAGCTGATAATAGGAGGATCAAGATAGATCCTGCTACCGGGGAAACAAAAGCAAGGAAAGTGGTTGTTAAATGCAAATAGGAAAGGACATATAGCTTGAGATCTAACCTCTCATAAATTTTTAAGTGCATAATACAGTGCTATAATAAAACAAAAGTGTCCTGATAATCAGAATAGTGAATATTGGTTACATTTGTTAAAAAAAAAAAACTAGGAAACAACTGTGTTTTGGCCTCACCTTCTGGTGCTATTTTATTAAAAGCATTTGTAGATTAATGGGTCTCTGCTACCCATACCCCTGAAAGTAATAAAATAAAAAGGCAAAAAGCAATAAGAAAACTGATGAGTTGTGTGTAATTAGATAAATATATTTATGGACATTATGATAGAACATTCTTCTATTTCATGAAAATGATGGGAAATAGAGTCTCCAGTACCTGTTTCTGGAAACTTTAAATTCTTTTTTTTTTTTTTTTTTTTTTTTTGAGACAGAGTGTCACTTTGTTGCCCGGGCTAGAGTGAGTGCTGTGGCATCAGCCTAGCTCACAGCAACCTCAAACTCCTGGGCTTAAGCGATCCTACTGCCTCAGCCTCCCTAGTAGCTGGGACTACAGGCATGAGCCACCATGCCCGGCTAATTTTTTTGTATATATTTTTTAGTTGGCCAGATAATTTCTTTCTATTTTTAGTAGAGACGGGGTCTCACTCTTGCTCAGGCTGGTCTCGAACTCCTGACCTCGAGCGATCCACCCGCCTCGGCCTCCCAGAGCTAGGATTACAGGCGTGAGCCACTGCGCCCGGCCTGGAAACTTTAAATTCTTAACCAGAATTGTAATAATCTGTCAAACTATTGAAAGAATATTACAGCTACAAATGGAAAGCTTATCAGAATGACAAGGTACTGTGACAGTGTTTAAGAGAGATTAAATACAGACCGCGTATAAATCAAGAGAAGCTAACTGTGCTTTTAAAAAGCATATTAGTTTTCATTTTAATTTAGAAATATCAGAATTATTTTTGAAGTATAATTCATTAATCAGCTATTCTTACAGACTAGAGATAAAATATGCTACATTTTTATATGATCTATAAAAAAGTGTGCCTATTTTTAATGAACCGAAGAGAAAACATCCAAACTGCATAAAAATTTGCCTCTTCTCATTTTCATCTTTAAAATCATGACAGATTGCTTCCTCTTATGTAAATAAATTCACTAGAAGTAACATTTCTAAGACTAATACTGCTGGTGCAGAACAACATGAAACCTAAAGAGACAAGCATTGGCCAAATACAGAAATTACATTCATTGAGAATTTATTTGCAAGTAAAGGAAGCAAATCTGGGGATCCTCATGATTAGAGGTATCTGAATTAATGAGAGAATATGATGGATTTAGATTCTAGATGCTGCCTGAAGAGCATTCATGAGTTGCAGTGAAAAACAGTAAGTTTGGGAGAAAGTTTATATAATTATGCTTATTAGCATTTCTGTGGTAGATTTACAGCTTGTAAATAAGTTCCCCTTATATTTTATAACTTATTTTCAGAGCAACCTTTTGTAGTGGTTAATTTTTATTTCATTTGATTTATGTGACCAATTATTGAATGGGGTGAATTTGGCAGGGCTTAAGTGGTAAGCTCAATTCTTAGAACTATCCTCAGAAACTCTCAGATCTCTCTCTTGTACCCCTGGAAGATATCTTGGCAGATACTATACCTTTTCTGGTTACTTTCAGGTATTAGATAACATGTTCAAGAATTAACATTTTCAGACCAGCTTACATCAAAACTTACACGTTTCAAGACTTTTTCCTTTCCTTCCAGCTCACTCAGAAACCTGTAGTGGGAAAAGGGTATTGCAGTCCATTTTTTTCACTCTTCTTATTTTGCCTGCTCTCTGTTCTTTCTACAACTTTTGGTTAGAGTTGGGCTTGGGAGGAGGTGAAGAAAAGAAGGGAAAAAATGTCTGTGTATGTAGGTGCTCTTTGTAGTTCTGTCTTGGTTAGCAAATGCCTTCTGTCATGGTAACTGTCCACTTAGAACTTTTCTCTAGTTCATGTTAGGAGACCCCCCCCCCCTGCCAGGGACTTCTGACAGTACACCATTTCCTCAAAGAATGATACATCTTGTGGCTGCCCTCTTTCCTCTTCCCCTGAGCTACTGGTTTAGTAATATAGCCTATGTATTCTCCTGCTTTTATTTAATTGCCTTAGCAGATGGCTCAAGTAAGTTGGAAGCTCCTTGAAGACAAGGGCTATACACTTGGTTGCCCACTAGCACCAAGCCACAGTAATGTGGCTCAGTAGTCTAATTAAAGCACTTTCTCTGCTATTTACAGTATAAAACCTAGGATCCCAGTAGGACTCAGGATATGACAACTTGGACCAGTACCTGCTCAGATTAGCAGGAAGTCCAGTCTTTGTTCTCCCATCCTAAGCTCCTATTTTTCTAAAAGTTCCACAGAAAACACATTTACTTGAAAAGACCAGTTCTTTTTCTTGAGTGTACTCACTTTGGACTGGAGTTCCAGTCACTTCCAGGCTCTTGCCACCCTGGCCGGAAAAATGGTTTTCAAACTGTGAGGCTACCTGTGTAAACAAAACAACTTCCCAAGGGATACAAAGGCACAAGTATAGTTTTAATAGGATTGACTTATGAATCCTTTCGGTGTATAAGTACTCTTTCCTAAAGCTCTTCTGTCTGGAAAAGGGCCTGCTGTATGCAAATTACCATTCTCAGCCTCCCTTTCATGCCCCCTTCTCCCATTTTACAAAATAAAGATTCACCTTTAACTCAACTTAAATCTTACAGTACTGGTTCTTGTCCCAGAGTAGAAAAACCTCCAGGGAACCATTCAAAATGAAAATGTATATTACTGTTAGTTTTGAGAAAGTGATTGATTGATGATGTAATAAATGCTTCTGCAAATTACGTGGCTTCTACTTTGCTTTCAGTAAAGTTGATAAAGGATTTATGGAAGTATTCAAATGCTAAATAATTGAAAAAGCGTTTTTTCTTATTAATCACTGTGTGGTTTGGGGACATTTAAATAGGCAGGAATTAAACAAATTGATGGAAATTGCTACAATAATGTTCTGATCTACTTACTTTCTTAAAGTTTACAACAGAAAAACAAAAGAACCTCGATTAAAATTGATGCTGAACTCTGTCTCAGTCTAGAATTAAGTTATGGATACATGAACTGATTGGAAGAAATAGTACTATCCATTTCATTGAGATGCATATCTAATAAACAAATTTACTATTTATATTTATTATTAATGCACGTTTGTGATGTATTTATTTTAGATCACTTAAGTTCTACCAGTAATTCTAATAAGAGCTCAATTCAAGAATTTTTAATACTAGAACCTTATGATCAGAGAAAACAAAAGTTTTGATATTTATATAAATTCAATATAGATAATTATTATAAAATCATTAATGTTCAGGCATTAATATATATTCCCGTAGAATAAAATTCGAAGTCTCTGAGAGGAAAATGGAATCAAAAACATTTAAGGAAAAAGGGAATAATGTAAATTTCTGTTAAAAAGAATTGTGCAGGTGTTTCTCTAAGTGGATGATGGGACCATATTGCTACAATACAGTCATGTCCTGCATAACAGTGTTTCAGTCAACAGCAGACTGTATATATGACAATGGTCCTGTAAGATTATAATGGAGCTGAAAAATGCCCATCTCTTAGTGACCTCATAGCCATCATAATGTCATAGTGTAGTTATCTTTTAATGAACTTGGTGTAGCCTAAGTGTACAGTGCTTATAAATTCTACAGTAGTGTGCGATTAATGTCCTAGGCCTTCATGTTCATTCACCACCTTTGATTAGTGTGATTACTTTTGTATTTCCCTACTCGTGTGTTCATTGTTTAACTTTCTTTAAACCTTTTCTCTTAGCATCCTATTTATAAGTCCTGGGAATTTCTAGGAGGGATACCACACTTAATGAATGATTGAGTGCTCTTAACATCAAAAACATTATTTTATGAAGCAGAATGTGCTTTTGTCTCCTGAGTCCTGCCTGAGATTTTTAGCTTGAGTGTTTGTATTGTCATGTAATATTTATTTTATAAGCACCCCATAATCATTTTTTTAAAGATTTGAGAGTTGGTCTCAATCAAAAGGAGATAGTTTTCAATACGAATAATGCCCTAGTGTTAGTTATGAAGGGAGAACATTCTTTGGTTGTCATATATTCAGTATCAATCTTGGTGTTCTTTCGCAGTTGATGCCATGGAAGATTTATATCTGCTCTGATAAGCTGCAGCCGTCAAAGGCTCTCTAGCACTATGCAGCAGAGCATCCTGCGATTGTTGCCGGTAACTTTGCAGCCCTGTCTTCCATGTTGGCACCACGTTAATATATTACATGCAGAGCACGCAACGGCTACCTGTTCTGCAGATGTGGAATTAAAATGCAGCTGGGGACTCCCACTATGTGGGTCAGCAATAGAAAAAATTATCCTAAATTGAATGCAACCTCGTATTATTGGTATTCTTTCAGTTACTGGGAAATCTGAAAGAGTTCATAGAAATATCTTGGAACTCTTTGCAGGCCATTGGTGGTGACAAGAGAATAGAGTAGGTTGTTTTTCCATAAATCAGAGTGTTCAGATGACCTTGGTGCACTGGAGATGCAGCAGAGTGAAGGACAAAAATACTGTACTATCGCATACCTCTGCAGGTGTGCACACGGTGCTTCCCCTGCCCTGTCTCTGCCCAGGAGCTCTGATTAATTCAAGACCAGTTCAACTTGGGCAAGGTTTTACACTCAGGTTGATCTTTCTTTGCAAGTGAATTTATTTTACATGCTATATACCTCCTATCTCATACATTCAACTGGGGTAATTCCCATTTGAAAAAAAAAATGAATTTTCTTTTTTTTCTTCAACTTGGTCATGATTCTGATCTAGCCATGATATAATTATTTATATATATATGAGTCTGCTACAAATTCTCCTGCTTTAATGGAAACTTTCAGCTCAAATACACTGAGTGACATTTTTTCCTTACTGAGGCACTATTATTAATAAATATCCATAACAATGATTTTCTTCCTCATATTTTCTTTATAAGATTTTTTGTTACTAAGTTATTTAGTAAGAGTAATGGCAAGGTGATTATTTTTAAATTAATAGTTTTTAAAAATCATAATTTCTAAGCCTTGTTTAAAAGGAAGAATATTCACAAGTATCAGATAACTTTTGCAGCATGAGACCCATTGTCTATGATGTTTCTCCTTCCCTTTGAAATTTGAAGAAAATTTTTTTAAGTATAGGAACCTTGTTACCTGGAAGATATAACAGTATTTTTCCTTAAGTTTTATTTTGTTTTTAGAAAAGAATAAGTCTATGTAAATCAGGGCGGTGTTTTTGTTTTTATTTTTTACACTTATGCATTTTCCAAATTAAAACTATAGCCTCTAGGAACATTCCTGCAAAAATATTGGTATAACAGAATTTAAAAAGACATTTTTGAACATGGGAAGACAAATCTATTTTTAATTTATTTTGCTCTCACAAAGAACTTCAATGACTTAAGACTCCCAAAGAAATCACAATGGTGGTAAAATGTGGCAAAAGAAATAAAAGGGAAGAATTAGTCAATTTTTAGACAAGTAACATTTTTGTGTTCCTGGCTCAGATTTCCTTATTACATAAAATGCAAGATGGATTTGTTTGGCAAAGATTTGAAGTCTTCTGGCTTATAAAATAGCAAAATTTTACCTGGAGCAAATATGTGAAATTCTTACTGTGTTCTAATGTTTAATTTTCCTCTTTTTGCCATAATATAGCTTTGCTGGCAGATGGCAGCATTTGGATCATATTGAATTTGGCAAATTCTCATAAGAATCTTCAAAAATTTTAATATTTGCATGTGAAAAAAATCACAAATTTTATATAGCTCTGCCAAAATGGTAGAGGGGAAGTCTTCTACATTTTTCTTATAGTGATGCCCTGATTACTTCACTTTCAAGTAGGGTAGATGTCTAGGGAAAAAAAGTGAAACCATATTTATTCACTATGAATGTAATTCTGATGATGTAGAAACTTAACCTATCATCATCCACATTTAAAACTGTGTTTCTTAAATAGTGTATTGTTTTTATTAAAATCAGTAGCTAAAGGTCAACATCTACATCATTATTAAACAGCTTTACCTGTAGATTACCTCTGAAAACTCAAAATGCTCCCATCCAATTTTTTGTTTTACATGTGAGCACTGTTTCAGGTCGTCTCATTCTCACACTCTCTCTCTGCAAATACCAGAGTCTGGGTAAAAGCTACTGAACCAACTTCTGGGAGGGAGACTCATTAGTTCTTTTAGTAAATGAAAGCTTTGGTAAATAGGACCAAAACAGACATGAGTTATTCTGCGTTCAGCTCTTAACAACTCATGTAATAGCAAGATTTAGTTGGACTTTACTGTTTGAGTTCCTTGCTAAGCACATACCCTACTGATAGTGGGACTAGAATAATGAATAACTTATAGAATAAGGGTCCTTATTTCTGCTGCTGCAAACTCATTAAAATTGCACAAGTAACAGTATCTCTGGAAACCTCAGAGCAAGTTTGTGGACTTAGTGTGATTAGTCACTTTTCTGATGAGACTTACAGATGGACTTATTTCCCCCATAATCAGACAGCTTGGTGATTACATTAAAATTTCATCATTAATATTTTCTTGTGCACATCCGTTAATGTTTCATGGCTCGTTTTTTTCAGAGAAGGTCCCCAACCTAGCCAGTGACCTTTGCTGTTTTCCCCACAGTAGGTGGGATCTTTAGAAAGAGAAAGCTTGTTTACACCAAGCTGAGCTTGGCTTTGTTGCTTTGACTCCGTGCGGCTGCTCTTTCTGTTCACAAAGAGGCTAGTTCCTTTACTTTGCTTCTGCATATGTTGTTTTGCTTTGTTTTCTCTCCATCATGTGGCTTTTGGTGGCCTAGATGAAAAGTGTCCATCCATTTTGTAATCATCCTTTCCTTAAAGCCTATCTACAGATGGAACAATCAAAAGCAGATTCTTATAAATTGATCAAAGTGGTACAGTTTTATAGCACCCCTTGTGTAAATGAACATATATTACAAGGAAGATAATTAATCTGATCTAGGAATATTTATCCATATGGTATGGATGAGCAAGAATTTCACAGTAAAATATAATCACTCTCTTTAATTAGATAGGAGACAGTTATAGTCTGTGTTACTTTAATATGTAAGTATTATATGATGTTATATTGTATGTAGTACTGTCCATCTGAAAGAATCCTTTACGAAGGGGTCTATACCTATAAAAGAATATGAAGAAATAGCTTTCAAGTTCAGAAAAGAGAGCTGTTACTAAAAGAAACTCTGCAATCAACAGAACCCACTTTTTAGTTAGCCAGATTAACACTGGACGGCACATCTTTCTTCTGTGTGGATATCTTACAGATCCTTGAAATTCAGCACATTCAAAATGGAAACACTTATTTTTCACCTTTAACCCACTCCTCCTTTTCTGTTTATCATCTCAGTGTGTGGTATTTCTACCTACAGAGGTGCTAGAAAAGTGGGCATTTATTGTTTCTTCCTATTTCTGACCCCGATATCTAAATCCTGCTGATGTTGTCTCCTTAGTGCCCGACAAACCTGTCTCCCGTAGTTCACCATCGTCACCAGTGCCTTGGTTTGGGCTCTTGATAGCTGTATTTCAGGAGCCTCTATTTGGTCTGACTTCCACTTAGCTCTGTACCTCTTGCGTCTCTCCAGCTTAGATTCTGTGCCCTATGATGTTTCTAAGCAGGAGCGCTGTTGCATTTCTGTGGGAGTTGTTTTTGTCAGTGGAACTGTCCCCTGCATCTTGGGTTATTTAGCTTCCCTGAATTCTGTCTACACATATTTTAAAATACCCCCCTAGGAGCAGATACCATCCCTGGGAAGAACACTGTCTTCTACATGGCCTGCCTGCCTTTCATTCTGCACCTAAATACCTACCCCTTGCTTTTTCTTGAAGGCTCCATTTAGGGTGCTCTTCTCTGTAGGTCTTTCCCTGAGCAACTATTCCCCTCCTCCCCCAGACAGCTTTCATGACACCTTGTGTGTCCTCAGTCCCCAGAAATCTCACTGTATGTTCTAGTGGTCCCCATGTGCTGCCCCTCAAGAATGGCAAGCTCCCTTAAGACAGAGGTTGGGTCTTATTCAGCATCATATCCCCAATACTATGGCTCAGTGACTAACCCTATTTGATGAAGCATTTGACCCCCAGTAACTGACAACGGTATTATCTTGAGTCTATCAATGGAGTATCAGTAGGAGTAATTCATCTATAGGGAAGATACTGATTTACCAAGTTATTAATAAATATGCACATAAAACTATGCACTCACTAGTCTTCTGGTATTCATGCATGAGAAAGTTAAACATGAGTCTGAATGGACTTAATAGCAGCTGGGAGCCAGTTGTCACCCTAATCTCCGCCTACTACACATTAAATACAGTCTGCTAAGTGACATTGTACAAATCACTTTCTGTGACTGAATCTTCCTCCACAAATTGCAAATAATATAACATTAGCATCCCATCTTACACATCCAGAACATTTTTGCAGCTACAAAAACACTATATGTTATTAAAATCTCCTTTATGAGCCACATGGAATTTTTTGGAGAAATAGTCCTTAAATGTAAGCTGGAATTTTAATGTTCCAAAACCTATTATAATATTCTAATTTAAAAAGCATGGGGGTATTTTTCAAAAAGACATCTTTGTAGTGCAAAGGTAGAATATTTTTGTTTAACCAAACACACAACTGTGCTTGTTTTTGCTTAAAAATTTTCCGCCCGCAGTGCTTAATGCTGACTTTTGCATGTGTACATAAAGCCTAACAAAGCCATAGCTAGAAATATATTCATATAGGTAATCTAAGAAAAAGGCAATTATAGTTTCAAAATAATTAAATATCTAACCAGGCAACTACATTCCATCTGTTTTGTAAACACATATGGTTTATATGGTCAAAGGACCCAGATAATGTTTTATTAGAATAGTGTTTCGTCTTCATGTTACTCCCTTTTCAAACAAATGGAAAAATATGCCAAGTCCTCCTTTGCCACAAGTTCTGTGTGCTTTCGTTGAAAAACAGGCTGGAGAGATTTTTACCTACGTAAATTAGAATACAAATCCACAGTTACGTTTTTAATTTTTCCAAAGTTATGAACATATCAGACATACTATTTGATGATTAACCTAATGTTTGTCACGTATTAAAACTGTTCTTTAACTTCTAAGGAGCATTTAGTTTTAGGACATGTGCCAAATGGACTTTGCCTCAGTATTTTGTTGTTTATTTCAGAGAAGAATTTTTGATGACTAAAAAAATTGTCAGAGATTCATCTCAGAGACAAAAAGGTTTTGCAATTTGTACAAATGGGCTTTGCTTCAGTATTTCATTTTTTATTTTAGGGAAGAATTTTTAGCAAATAAAAAAACTATCAGTTTTATCTCAGAGACAAAATTATGGTTGATACTTAGTTATGTAGCATTTAATTGTCAAGTATTCTCTAATAATTCTCTTCTCAAGCAGGGTATAGACACAGTGATGACCTATCTCCCCCCAAAGGCCCCACCTGCTAATACCACCCCTTTGAGGGTTAGGATTTCAACGTATGAATTTTAGGGAGGCAGATACATTCAGACCATAGCAGCTGTGCTAAGGTGGATTAAGAACATCATTTATTTTGTAAGCCTTTTAATTTGTCAGAAATGATGAAAAGTATTTTACTCACTGATTTATTTTTCTGAATAATTATATGAGGCAGGACTTATTAGTGTTCCTGTTTGTAGGTAAGTAAACAGATCCTCAAAAAAGTTTAACAGACATGCCTAAATTAACTCAGGTCTTGAGCAAGGAAACCAGTTTTCCAGTCCAGTCTTCTTAGATTCCAAAGTCCACATTCTTGCTACACATCATTGCCTTCTCCCTGGAATATGTAATGTGTGCCTTTTATGTCTAGAGCACAGTGTTGGTAGCAACGGGGGGTATAGCTGTAGTTGCTAAAAGAAATCGTAAACATAGAAAGATAATGCAGTCGACTTCTGCCTCACAACAAAAGCCACTGTGCAGCTTTTCTCATTACTGTAGTATTTGCTTACATGTCACGCTTCTCCTTTGGCCACAAGCCTGAGTCTCTGGAGGCCAGATTCTGTTTTTCTTCATCTTTGTATTTTCATCATTCATACCTATGATGGCATATAATAGGTGCTTTATTAAATATCTTTCCAGAGTATGCACAAATGAGAACTAGAATTAGAGAAAGTATAATTATTTAAATGTTCTTTCAAGTACCAGGTAGGTAAATGTTGGAGAAACAGATCATAGCAGTGATTTCTACCCTTTTAATATCTTAACAGAGTTCCTGTTATCTTATGAGTGTTAAATTTTTTCCAAAAAAAAAAAAAATCAAATGTCTTTAAGGTTTAAACTCTTGTGCGTGTAGCTTTTTTTTCCCAACGTATCTCAAAATTTCGTTGTTATGAGCCCTCAGAAATCCACACCAGGTTGGGATTTTCTTTCCTGAGAAACAGGTCCCATAGGAACCAGAAGCAACAAGATATAGCAATGACTGCGTGGTCTGTGAAGACTGCCAGATCACACTGCTTGACCAGATTCCTCCTGAGGCTGCTTGTGACATGTCACTTCTATGTACTAGAGCACAGTACTAGTATCCACTGGTTGTTCTTGGGGCCAGTTTCAGGCCCTCATCATATACTTTAGGATCTGCTGGTCTCTGCTGTATGCATCATGCCTTTGTTGGATGCCTGGTGCTTCCTGCCCTCTTCTCAACCCTCTCAGAAATCATCTCAGGCCACTGTACCCTCTCTGAAATCTGGGATCTTTCCTACTGCTTCCATTCAACTTCTGTGCAGTTGGAAATTCTCTTTATTTCAAACTAAAGAAACTGTCATTTAGAAAAGAAAACAAAAAGTTGTTTTATTTGCAGGGAGATTCCAGGAGGACCATTTCTAGTGAAAATGAAATAAACCCATGTTTGGCACCAGGGACCGTTTTCATGGAAGGCAATTTTTCCACAGACCAGGGACGGTGGGGGTATGGTTTTAGGGTGATTGAAGTGCATTAAATTTATTGTGCACTTTATTTCTATTATTATTACATTGTAATATATAATTAAATAATTATACAACTCGCCATAGGTTGGGAACCCTTGATGTAGATGATTCAATCCGGTATTTCCCCTTTAAAGCCCTCCGTGTTACTGCTATCAGGCAGGTCCAAGACGCTTTTCTCTTTGGGGCAGCTAGGAACAGCTGAGGAGCATTGGCTTTTATCATTTAAATATAAGCAATTAAGAATATGATGTACTGATAGTGTAGTACTTGGCAATTCCAAGGCCTTCAAAAAAATATGAAAGCAAAATATTTCCATGCCCTTACATGACTGGTCCCAAAGAACCTTAAATTCCTGCACCCCTTTAAAATGCTGTCAAATTAGATATTAACCGTGGGAGGGTATCTGATAAAGCAAGTACTAGCTACTGATGGACACTCCAACTTACTAACAGTAATATGCTGAACTGAATACCTAGTATTGATTATATCCTCATAATTATAAACTCTATATTTTAAATTTCTGTAGTACTTTTTAATCTTTATGGGATAAAGTGTTCATTCTATTGCATTTGAAAGGATTTTTTCCAGTTCATGTAACACATCCAAATTTTACTTTCATGTCAAAAAACAGGAGCAAGTAGGCTGATCTTCTCACATAAGCTTTAAAGTCAAGGGTACGGAAGCAGCAGGAACATAACATATTGCTAAATTTTGGAGATAACTAATTATTGGTGTGTGTAGTATGGTGATCATTTGCACATCATTACATTTTATTAATTAAACCTCATTCTGTGGATTTGTATGTGTATAACAAACTTTATGCTTTAAAATTAATTTATATGTCTATTATTTAGCCTGTTTTCTTGTATATGTTTTTTAAAATCTTGGTTTTCATCTTATAAAAAGCTACACTTTTTTGTACTGTCTTGACCAAGTAAAATTGTAATGCAAGATGTGACAAATTGTTCTCTTTAAAATTAGATGCTTCAAGCTAATGTCTTTGAACTATCCTGCCATGAGGAAGAGAAAGGAAAATGCTTGTAAGAGAATATGTCTTCTATTATGTCTGAAACCTGATTTTGTGCTAACATGCTTGCTAGACTTTCTCAGAAGAAAATGGTACAAGTGTAATACGATTTTTCTACTCTGGATACGGAGGTTTAATGGCATAAATACTTCATAAAAGAAATACAGACTTTAAAGGAAAATTTTATCCTATTATTCTTTAGGCTTTCACAGTCTTTAGAGCAACAAAATGAGAGCTATCTCTTCGAAGGAAAAGGGAAACATCTAAGAGACAATAAGGGAGGGAATGAAGGTGAAGCCCGTAGGATTTTTCTCTTAGTATGAAACTTACCATTACCCACCCCTGCCTATCCCCAAATATTTTTCTGCCTTAAAGTACAAGATGTCATCCCAGGACTTCCTCTCTTCTTGTCATGTTTGAAGAAACAATTAACTTTATATTATCTTTCTATCATGAAAAGCTCTACTCATTGTTTTAGAAAGATCGTCCCAAAAGCCTAGAATGATAACTTAGTTACCTTAAAGCATATTTTGTAGTTATTCCATTAAAATTTGCATCATGCCAGCATTTTAGACTATAAATTATTTTTTAAATGAAGGTTAAAAAGATAACATGCCAAAATACATTAAAATTAAAAGTAGCTCTTAGTTTATAACTCTCTCTGCCTATTCCAGGTTGGCCTTTCGTGAATCCTCCCTTCTCTTCTCCTCTTTCTCCCTCTCTCCCTCTCTTCTTTTCAAATTCTCACCCTCATTTCCTTTCTTTTTCTTTCTCTTTCTCTCCCTTTCGCCATGTTTTGCTGTTAGTTGATGTCTTTCTTGCTCTCTTTGTAGTTTTTGATCTTGTTTGGATTTTAGTGTTGCCATTTTATGAAACTGATTAAAACTTTAATATTAAAAGCTATCAATTTTTTCAGGTAGTATCATTTTTGCTTAGGCAGTAGAGCTATAGTAATACTACTAATACGCATACTAATAGGAACAATTAGCATTCTGTTGCACTTTCTATGTGGCAGGTGCTGTGCTCTTATGGGTGTTAACATTTATACCTCAATGGTTTTATGAGGAAAGTACTATTAAGTTATGATGAAGTTGCTTGCCCAGGGTCCTTTTTGCATAACGGATTTGGCATCCAAGCCCAGAAACTCTGAGGTCTGTGGCCTTCAGCCCTATCATGCTGCCATTGTACTCTACTGTGGGCAAGGGCTCAGACACTGGCTCTAATTTTTTTATTTTCTTCTTTTCTAATCAACCTGACATTTTTCCACACGTTTATGTGAAACTGAACAATACTGTGGGATTTGTGTCATTAATTTCATTAAGGTTGTTGTCTTTGACATATTGCCATACAGAGTAATTCTTTTGGTTTAATGGAAAAGGTAGCATAGTATACTCTGTCATCTTAAGTGACAATGTGATTGGTGAGAAAAATATTATCCTCACAGCCTAGAAATTCATGTCATAAGTCCATTCATTGCCACAGCTGAATTGCATTTGGTATATTATTAACCTCTATGTAGCTCAATTTAGATCTCTCAAATTGAAATTTCAAATACTTTCATAGTATATCAAAAACAAATTGAAATTTCAAATACTTTCATAGTATGTCAAAAACAATAATGGTGATAAGTAAGACAATTTTTATAAAAGCTATTGCTTACCCAATTTAAACTAAATAGATGTGTAGAAATTTTGTTTAAAATATATTTAATATATAAAAGAAGTTTAAAACCTGTTCTACAGATTATTAAAATTGAAGGGAACTATATTTGTTTATAATAAAATTTTGAAATTCCAGCAACTAATCTTAGATTTTGTATTGCAATGAGTTATTTAAAATGTTTGACTTATGATTAACAGAGCTATTTGTAGTAAATTTTATTTATTAGATATGTAAAATTTTTATGAATCAACCTATTTACTTAATATAACCTTTTAAATTTAAGTGTAGTTTAAAATCTTGGGCTTCCTCAGGATTCTGTCCTGGGTCTTTTGTTCTTTTCAACATTTATGTAAAAACAGTTGAATATATACAAAGATGTCCATTGCAGCACTGCCTGTAATAGTTAAGTATGGCAACAACAACATAGTCTATCGTGAGAAGTGTGGTTGAATAAATTATGGCACAGCCTTACAAGGGAAATGCCTTACGGTCTTTAAAAGCATTATGTAAATCCATGTACTGACACATAAAGAAGTTCAAGATACAGTGTTGCATTAATAAAGGCAAGTTATGGAACAGTTTGCATATCCTATTTATTTTTAAGTGAATAATAAGTATGCATTTATATTTGAATATATATGTGGGCTTGTTTCTGGGCTGTCTCTATTCTAGTCCATTGGTCTGTATGTCTGTCTTTATACCAGAATCATACCACTTTGATTGCCATGGTTCTGTGTAGTAAGTTTTGAAATCAGGAACTGTGAGATCTGCAACTTTTTTCTTCTTTTCCAAGATTGTTTGGGCTATTTGGGGTCCCCAGAGATTCCTTGTGGATTTTAGGATGAACTTTTATATTTCTACAAAATTTCTTAGGATTTTAATAGGGATCATATTGAATCTGTAGATCGCTTTGGGAAGTGTTAACATCTTAAATAAGGATACTTTTGATGATGGAAATGTTTTGTATCTTCTGATGATAGTTACATGATTGCATACATTTTGCAAAATTCATAGGACTATATACTTGAAATGAGTACATTTTATTGCATATAAATTATACCTCAATAAATTTATTAAAAACTTTAAAAATATATGTATATTTAAGTACACATACAAGCATATAGATACATGTATAGGCCTGGACATGTAAGGTACAAGTCCCAACCATCACGATGTTTCATTCTCGTAGCTCTTATTACTTTTTCTGTGTTAATCACTTCCAAATCTATATCTTGATTTGCAGCGGCATATTGGAATCTGACACTTGAATTTTCCAAAATAAATTCTTCTACATCTTGTAGTTTGGAACATGGTAAATTATGTGTCACCAGCCGTCCATGTTCCCCTGAAAACTTAGTTACCTTTCCATTCTTCCCTTAATCTTTGACTTAATTATTATCAGTATTATATAAGCCTTTGACACACTTCGGCCCTGTGAAAAAATTTAGAAATGTTGAACTTTTTAAATATCAAAAGCTGCTCTTCCATGAGTGTCATTTTCTGCTTAGAAAGAGTTTTCCATAAAACTATTTTAATTGCTTATATGATATTAATCAAGAGTGCTGTTTTTAAAAGCACTTGTACAGTGCTTAACATTGTTTTGTAATGCTTTCATTTACCATTTAATTTCTATTTATAAATTAATAACCAAGCTCTCAGTAATTCTCTCTTATTAAACTTAATTCCCAGTCTTCAGAGGTTATTACATTATTCACTTAAAAAGAGATAGTACTGTTTATTTGTAATAGTGGGGTATTGTATCTACTTGGTATATTTTACATGTCCTGCTAATGTACCTGTTTTACGTACACTCCTTCCCAATGGCTTTAGGATGGCTTTAGAGTACAAGTGGCCATCGTGAGCAGGGCAATGACTAATAGAAAGGTACCAACAGATACAGGGTTCTTTAATGTAGCTAAAGGATCCTAGAGCATAACTGCTCAAAGCAGGGAAAGGGTTTCATGCCCTCAGTCAACCAGGCAAGTTTCTAGTTCCCAGTCCCCAATAAGGCACAGAATTACAGATAATATGGCTTGACACTTGAGGATACCATCAGGCCTTTCTGATCAACATATTGCATCCTGTTCTCAAATATCTTTATTCTTTCTCTATTTTTTTTCTTTTAGAAAATTATTTTTATTTTTTTTAAATTTTCTGGGTAGATAATAGTTGTTTATCTTTATAGGCTTGATTCCCATTAATGAGTTTGGGGAGAGTCTCCATCTACCTTCTCACCAAATTTGAGTCCCTGAAAATAACACAATCCATAGTGTTTTTCATAAATGGAGTGAATCCAAGTCACTTCTTGAGCAAATCCCCCATAGGACAGAAAGATCTCAGACCTACTTGAAACTCAGACCTACTTGAAGTTTAGTACAGGAAGCTTTTGGAAAGATTTTTCTACTTCTCAAGACAATATATGAATTAGTGCTACCAAATATTTGGTGTTTGGATGTTTGAATTAAGAACCAAAACTTTTATTCTTTTCTTAGATGAATCTATTATATCATTTTAATCATAAAATGCCTGAATTATGAAAATGATAATTTAGCTATAGTTGATGGCTTAAAAAACTGCAGCATGAAGAATCTTAAGAATTATGTATAATTCTTTATAGACTTTCATTTATACTCCTGTAGTCAGATCTTTATTTAATGTTTTCTGTTATAAAGTTAGTGATGCATTTGGAAGTATATGTCATTGTTCTTTGATAGTTTTAATAACAGTCTTTGTAACAAACTTAATGGTAATTTGGTGAGGAATACATCATTTTTAAAAAGCACTCACTAGATTGGAAATTAAAAGAAAAAAAACTATCATTTGAAAAACAGAGTTTATCCATAACTTTCTTATATACCAGCAATAGTCAGACAATATAGAGGAAATAAATTCCTTAGAAACCCAATATATAAAATATTGTGAAATGAATTAAAGAAGGTTTAGAACTATATAAAAGAAGAAAAAGTTTGAGATCCCATTAATAAATATTAGAACAGATTTTAATAAATGAAGAGACTTCCCTTTTTCTTGCATAGAAATATAATAAGTTGAAAATACCTCTTTCCTTTTTGTTCTAACAGGTATCATAACATCTTATAAAGCTACAATAATTAAAGTAGTACAGCACAGCTCAGGAGAGATCTGTAGGACATAAAGTTCAAAACCAAACCCAAGTTTATATAATTTTATAAATATACTTGACTTCTTAACCAAATGAGATGGGGACATATGAAAAATTAAGTAAAACTGCCATTTCATATCACTATTAAATTTCAGACACTCAAAGATTTAAGCAATGGAAACATTCAAAAGAAATACAGGTTAATATGCATATAATCTTTGGTTAAGCAAGATGTCAAGATCAAGCTATAAATCAAATTGATTGAACCAGCTATCCCGTGTTTTTAAACTATACATTTAAGAATTCCATAAACAAGAGTTAAATAGAAAATGATGAAATAATTATTGAAGTTATATATACTTTAATTCTGTAATGCTGGTTATAGATCAGGAATGTAGGTTGAGCCTAATTTTAAATACTTATCTTCTCTAATCATAGAATCCACTAATAAATATTAGAATAGATACATTATGTATACATTATATGTGGTGTCAATATGAATTTTGAGTTGAGGGAATTCGAATGGCTCTGACATAACTGTTTTACTGTTCATGATTTTCAACATACTCTAAAACACAATAATTTTTGAGAATCCTTCAGGACCCAGTTATAAATCTAGTTTTTATCTACTGTGAGGGACGATGGAGGGTATCCAGTTGTTAAGAATATAGGATAGAGGTGGGAAGCAATATATATTATGATATGTAATAGTAAAATTATTTATTACCTATAATCTCCTATTAGAATATAAGTCCCAAAGAGATAGGGACTTTAGTTGCTGACACTAGAATATTGTCTGCCACATACAAGGTACTCAGCAAGTTTTTTGAAGGAGTAAAAGTCATACATTCAGTTTTGTATCCTCTCATCTTTTTTTCACTTTAAATCACGCATACTTTTATGTTGTCTTTATAACCATCATCATCAATGGCAAGAAAATATTCCATCGTATGCCCGTAATTTACATAATCACTGCCTTAATAGTAGATGTTTAGATTGTTTAAGTTTTTGCTGTTACATAAAATGCTGTCACGAATTGTTCTCAGTTATACTCTCTTCAATACTTAAAATTATTTTGTTAGAATGAGTTCTCAGATGTAGCCTTACTAGTTTAAAATATATGAACATATATTTTGGCTCTGTATACAAATTTCTGATATACTGTATTTAATAGCAAATGCATAATTAATGTTATTTCAGTTGATATATGAACTACTCACTGTTTTCATAGCCAGGAAGTCCTGCTGTCCTCATAAGGGGGCTTTGTAGATATTTTATTCATTTGAACATTTACTTTGGAAGTCTGAATCCTCATAAATAATACATTCATAGAAGTAGAGAAAAGCAATGTATTTTGAGTCAAAGCAAATTGACAGCAAGATAATGTATTCTTTTATCACAATATTGAGAAATAGGAAGATAATAACTGATATTAATTACTGAAAGCGTTTAAACATGCCAATTAAGTAGGAAACAAGGAAGCATCATGATGATTATTAAAGATATGCTTATTATCTTCTTCTCTCCTTCCCCACCTTTTTTGGAGGGGTGAGAGGAGGGTTTGGGTTTTAACTCATTCATTCTAGAATTAATAATGATTTTCTAACTGTACGTATCTTCTTAACTTTGATTTTTCACAGAAGAATTACTAAATTGGTGCCAATTTATACGTGTATTGTGGAATGTTGGAATTTATAAGAACTATTAAGTGCTATCATTTTTATATTTATGTACTCCATTAAAATTGCACATTTTTGTTGAATGTCTGTAAAAGCCTTGTCATCTGGCCTCTTACAGTTAGAATCTGCTATTATCCTTGTGCCTCAGCTGCTTCTTGCTTGAAAACACATTATTTAAGTCTTCTTAATTTCACAGTAACTGGTCATTAGCATTCGTTGCCCTGACCCAGAGGTCCCAGACCTCATGTGTAGTAGATGTATTTTTATGGATTGCCTGCCAGGCCCTGCTTAATTGACATACTAGTTTCAGAAATGGGTATCCTGGATTCCTTTCCTGGTTCTAGATTACTAATGTTTTCCTGTATATTTTAACTAACTCTTTGTTTTATACTAAATAATGGTATATACTGAAATGCATTGATGAGGTTCCTTGTCTGACTTCTCTAAACTTGTTTGTCCCTTATCACCATTCTTAACATAGTGCTGTTTCTCTAACTTTACTCAGGTCTAATGGTTAAAAAGTAATCATGGTCTTGTGATCTCATCAACGATAATAAACCGTTCATACTTAGTGGATATTGTTGCTGTTGAACATTTTTATCTCATCAAATGGGACATTGGAAGTTGAGAAAAATATAAAGGGATATTAACAACATCTCAGTGTTGATGGGAAGTTTTAATATTTCTACCTTGTAATATAAAGGGTACCAAAAATCAGTAAAGATTTAAACAGTATGGTTAACAAACTTGATCTTATGGCAATATACACAACAATGTACCCATGATGGAGAATACTTTTTTCTTTTGGAGCACTATGGAAAAGTTATACACACACTCTAGAATATAAAGCCAATTTCAATTATTTCAGATGATTAATAAGTTCTCTAGTCTGATACAATAAGGAAGCACTTAATAAGAAAAAAATGTATACATACAGAAATTCTAAAATCAGACCTGTAAACAGCTGAATGATAAAATAGTACATTATAAATTTTTGGTATGCTTTAGTTAAAGTATTAAAGGAAATTTGTAGTTTTAAATGCTTATATAGAACAGAAGAAAGGCTTAAAATTAATGATGCATACATTCAACTTAAAATTTTAAAACAGCAGGATTAACACAGATGAAATAGAATAAAATAACACAGACCAGAATGTAATGAAATGGAAAATAAAGATGTGATAGAGAGGATCCTCAAAGTCAAATGATGGCAGTTTAAAAAGAATAATAGAAAAGACAAAGCTCTATTGAATTTAAAAATAGAAATAAAAGAAAAATATTACAAATGAAAAAAGAGAACTATAAATGCTATAGGCATTCAACAGATAAAAGGATATTTGTGACTTTGTACAAATAGTTTTGAAAACCTTGGATGAAATAAATATATTCCTAGAAAAATAGTGCTTATCAAAATTGGCTCAAGGAGAAAGAGAAAACCTGAGTAGTCTTATAACTATAACCAATGAAGAAATAGAATCAATAGCAAACAAATATCTTCTTTCTTATAAAGAAATACCAGGTCCAAAGAGTTTAATAGGTGAGTTCTAAGAAAATATAATTCCTTTTTTTTTTTTTTTTTTTTACCAAACTCTTCCAAAGAATAAAAAAGTAGCATTTTTCAGCTTATTCAATAAGGCCAGCATAAATAAAACCAAACAAGGAAAATACAAGAAAGTAAATCTATAGGCCAGTCTCAATAATGAATGTTTATATAAAAGGCTAAACAAAATATTAGTGTATTCATTCCAGTAATGTGTTTTTTTTTAAAAAAGAAAATAACTTTATCTCTGGAAAGCAAGAAAATAGAGAATATAATCTACCACAGTTACTGATTATTTCAATAAATGTAGGAAAATATTTGATAAAATAGAGCACCCATTCAGTTCTGGATATACATCCTGTCTTCTTTATCTCTCTCTCTCTCTCTACACATATACATAAATACATATACATATATCTTCATCATATATCATTTATATATTTATCATATATAACATAGATCCTCCATATATCATGTATATATATTTATGATACATTATTTATGTACACACATTTATCCAGATTTATTTACATGTGTGTGTCTAACACAGAAGGGAATTTCTTTTACCTGTTAAAGACCATCTACCAAAAACCTAGAACAATGATCACACTGAGAGGTAAAATACTAAAAATATTCTCATCAAGAAGAAATTCAAGGGAATTCTAAACAAAATTGAAGATTCTAGCTACTTCAGAGTAGTGAGGGAGGGGGGGAGAGGAAGATGAGACCAAGGCAGAACACAAAGGGAATCTCTTAATGTACTGGTACATTCTCCATCTCAACCTGAGTGGTGGGAATGTTGGTTTTCATTTTCATTTTAATCTTTAACAGCACCTCATTTTGTGGACACTTTTTAAAATATATCATTGCGCAAAAATATTTTAATGAGTAAAAGAGATGTGCTATGGTGATAGTATAGAATAGTTTTTAAAGATACGTGTCTATGAAGGAGCAAAGATAAAAGGCAATTTTTTTTTTTTTTTTTTTGAGACAGTGTCTGACTCTTTCACCCAGGCTGGAGAGCGGTGGCATCAGCATAGCTCACTGAAACCTCAAACTTTTGGCTCAAGTGATCGTCCTGCCTCAGTCTCCTGAGTAGCTGGGACTACAGGCATGTGCCACTACACCTGGATAACTTTTTAATGTTTTGTAGGAATGGGGGTCTCCCTGTGTTACTCAGGCTGGTCTTGAACTCCTGGCCTCAAGTAATCCTCCTGCCTCCATCTCCAAAAGTGCTAGGATTACAGGTGTGAGCCACTACATCCAGCCAGAAAATAGACAGATTTTCCTGATGTTCATGGAACCATGAGTGAGCTCAGCTTTTGCATATGCATTGTTATTTGTCGTATTCTGCCTAGCAAAGTGGAACTGGAAACACTGTTTCCCTTCATTGAGGATATCAGAAGCACTGGGTTAAAAGACAAAACTCATTTTTCTCTTTGAGGAATCATATTGTAGTACTTTGGGAATTTCAGATGAACATGGAAATCAGTATAAATACTTTCAAAGGATTTTGAAATTAAAGTAGAAAAAATATCAATATAATACCCAAAAGTTTTGTGAAAAGAATTTAGTTTAAAAGATCAGCAAATTCTGGGAAAAAGTAGTACACTGTGTTTATATGACTACCAAAAACCTTTGCTTTCAATTATAAGAAAATGTTTCCAAGGGTTAATCTTCCAAATTTAACTACGGGATAAGGATATGTCGTGGGAATCTACTCAAGGGTTGTCAAGCATATTGCCTGACTGTATACAGGCTTAAGATTACGCACACTAGAATGAAAAGTTTTCTTTACTCCCTTATTTTGATTCTGAATTATCTATTTTTATTTTTATTCCCGTTTTACCATTGCTTTGTATCAGACCATCTTAATTCTGTGAAATGGTGAAAAAGACTTTTTGCTGACCCCTCTCTAGAAGTCTAAAATAGAAATTAAGCTGCTTTTCCTTCTAATTGCATCGTTCTCTTCCCTCTGGCATATGAATGACTTTAGTTTCAAAGGAATAGACTCTGACTAGATGCTAGTTTTCTTCAGTCATTGAAGTGGGCTCTGCTTTACTGTACACGTTAGTTACGACATTCTAAATGCTCTAATAGAAGGAAACATAATCACAATTATTTGTTCAATTTTTATTATATTTGCTTTCCTTAATTTTCTGTATGTCGCAAGCTTTCTGAATAAGTCTTATAAAATATAGACAGTTCCATGAAAATGATAAATTGTTTTTATAGGACAACATAAGAAGATCGGTATTTTTTTACTCAGTGATTTATTTTTAACATGTATCTTTTCTTGTTAAATCTCGTATTTTTTTCCTTGTATGTGGTATTTTGCTCAATGCCATTTTCTTCATGCTGTGCTGTCTCATTCCCGTGTTCTCTGAGTTCTGAGAAATAGTGATAAGATTTTTTAATATCAGGTATGTGCCAGCTAAGTTTGTAAATAAGCTAGAATGAACCGGTATGTGGTAAAGACGAGATGCTATTAATTAAAAGATAATCCAAGAAAACATGTTACTTTGTTATGATGATTTGAAAAGCCAGATGTCGACAGACTTATTTCATTCCTAAGAGAATGTATTGGGAAATTGACTGCAAAACACTCATATTTTTATGATGCATATTTATTTCTTTTTGACAGAAGCTTTAAAAGTCATACAAAGTAATAAATCTGAAATAATTACACCCATTTTTTTAAAAAGCAAAGAAAATGTTTGGTAAAGACTTCCCAAAAAGAGATGGGGTAGTCTTCAGCATGCAAAAATAGTTTTCTGAGAAAATCTCTGTTACATAAACAGAACCTTAGGAATTTTTCCCAGCTATCAGTGAAATGGTGCTATAATGTGCATTTGAATTAATAAAACAATAGATTTCAATGGCTGCATCCATAGCGCTTTCCCTTATCCTACATTCTTACAACACACTCTATTCTGTAGTCCAACATGGTAGTTTCTTAAACAGCTAATTAACTATTACAAGCCATACAGCTTATTGTTATTTTCCTTCTTGACTATGCTGTCTGTTAGAGACAAAAACAAAGATAAAAATCGCATTGAGCACAAAAGATCCTGTATTGCTTAATGTACATTCTATGGAGACATATCTCTCCAGAAAAAAAATAATAATAATGCTACATTCTAAAGAACATCTGTGTTACTTCATTACAGATGGGGAACACAAGGAGATTTCACCACCACCCATCCTCTGCCTGTGGTCAAAGTAAAACTCTTCACAGAAAGCACTGGGGTCCTGGCCCTTGAAGACAAAGAACTGGGAAAGGTGAGTAATGGTCAGCCCTGTGTGTCCAAGGTCACACAGTTGTGACTTCTTTGGATTCAGAGTTAAGGTAACCAGTCATTTCTGTCCATGGGTTGAAAGGCTCATCTTTATATTTGAAGTCATCTGTTCTTTATGTTCACATGGAATAGCTCCTAAGTCATTTCCCTCTCTAACCTCTTCCATTTTCCCTGTGAGAAGGTCTTCCTCTTACTCCTTTTAACATTAAATTATTTTTTTCCTATAGTATATATGAAAGGTTATCAGCAGTCTTACTTAGGAAGTAGATGTGTTCCGATGACTGACTATAAAGTTGTCTTCTGTAATGTCAGCCTATCTTACCCAGACCTGAAGACTGTATTCATAGGTATCTTCCAGAGAATAAACCCTTCAGAAATCTTGCTTGAAATTTTCTGGTAATAATGGACTGCTTATGCAGTGCTAGATGTTGAAGGATTCTAGAATCTTTCCATACATTGGAAAATTTTTAAAAACTGAAGTTGGGATTTCTATTCATTTCAAATCCTCTTCTACCCCCTTTATGCTGTTGGAATTCTTCCATTTCTAGGGATTTTGTAAGTCTGTACCCACACTCCAGAGATGGTGAGTCTGCAGGCACAATCCGGATTTCCTCCTCTGTTTTCTTGGTACATGTATTTGTTAATACCTAAGAGAACTGTGCTGTGCTGTTAATTCATTTGGTTATATATTTGTGCATTTTTTAATTCAACAAAGGCGTATAGATAGAATAATCTAACACAAGAGCCTTGGAGAGGCTTTATGATCTTTATGGATTTATGAATCAGGGTTTTTCATTTAAACTGTTACTACATTAATTTTACCTTATGTATTTCCTTATTTTAACTATTTTTCAGTATTTAACAGCAGCCATTTTAACTCTAATGCTATGACTAATTCTTGAGCTATTTTTAGTTTATTTCTCTGCCAGTCAAATAATATAGTTAAGCAGTTTTTAAATTAGATGCATAAGTGATATATATTCTACACAATTATATATCTGAGAAAGCTCTCATGTTCCCTTCCTCCCTTCATACACGAATGACAACTTTTCTGTCTAACCCAGGGTTTCCCAGCCTTAGCACTATTGATATTTTGAACAAGATAATTCTTCATTGTTGGGTGCTGTCCTGTGTGTTTTATGATATTTAGCAACATCTCTAGCCTCTAGTCAATAGATGTCAGAAGTTTCCTGCGACCTTCACTGCAAGAAAGAGAATCAAAAATGTCTCTAGACATTACAAATATCCCCTGGGGGGGCCTTGCAAAGTCAACCCTGCTTGAGAACCACTGATCTATACTAATGATCTCAATAGATTCCAAGATCATAAATATCATTTATATGCTAATGCTTCCAAATTTTTATTAGTAGTATTTCTCTCCCATGGAGATTCATATTTGCATATCCAACCTGCATAGTTGGTATTCTCAATTGCATATTAATAGATATCTCCAACTAGATATTTTTGAAAGAGAACTTATGATTTATACTCCTATAAAGTCAGCTATAGAGGTAGTTGTTAAGCCAGTGACCTAGATGTCCCCCTTGTTCCTCCTTTCCTTTCCCTTATCCCCAATCTGTTTGCAAGTTCTGTCAGCTTTTCCCTGTGTTTATTCTAAATCCATCCACATCTCAACAGCTCCACTACCCACACCCAGGGTGCCATCATTTCCCTAATAGTGTGTTTACCACTTTCCCATTTGTCATCTTGTCCCCTCTGATCCAGCCTTCACACCTCAGCCCTATGATCTAATCAAAATTCAAAAAAAATCACAGCATTCTGTCCTTAAAATCTTCCAGCATCTTCCAGTTCATTTGGAATAAAAATCAGACTCCTCATCACAGTGTAGCAGGCCCACCGGGAGTTCTCAGGGTGTGGCCCTGGGCCAGCAGCATCAGCAGCACCTGGAAAATTGTTAGAAATGCAAATTCTCAGGCTTTTGATTGGCTGAGTCAGAAACTCTGGGGGTGGAGGGCTGCAATCTGCTTTAATAAGCCCTCCTGGTGATTTTGATACACACCAAAGGTGAAGAACCCCTGATCTACATGAACTGACCTCTGTCTCTCCAAATTTATCTTCTGTAGTAACCTCCTTGCTTGCTCTCATTCTGCATTTACACCTGGCTTGCTTTCTCAGACTCATAGACCTACTTTAGGTCTTTAGATGTCTTTTGGTCTGAATGCACATGTACATACACACAATTAGAGGAAACCATTGGTCATCTCTGGATGTTATGGCTATTTGCAATGTCTTCTATATATTCATCCACTTTTATAATTAGGAAAACAATAGTTTTTTTTAATTTAAAGGAAAAGGCCTTACATGATCTGAAATATATAGTCTAAAATCTTATGAATATGTATTTGGGGAGCTTGATTTTTAAAGTGAAGTTTATTTATTTATTTATTTTTATTTCAGCATATTATGGGGGTACAAATGTTCAGGTTATATATATTGCCATTGTCGCCCACCCCCGAGTCAGAGCTTCAAGTGTGTCCATCCCCCAGATGGTTTTAATTAAAAATTTGTGTAGCATTTAAATTTGAAAGACCAGCAGCAGAGCACTTAAAATAGGTTTATACCATAACAAGGTACTATTGTACACCTACTAAAATGGATAAAATACAGAAAAACTGACAATAACAAATCTGCTAGGGAAGATGCAGAACAGAAGTTGTCATTCATTGCTAGTGGGAATGCAAAATTATACGGCCACTTTGGAAGACAGCTTAAGTGCGACTTACTATATGACTCCAACATTGCATTCCTAGGTCTTTATACACAGGGTCATGAAATTTGTGTCCACACAAAAGTCCGTGTGTGAATGTTTATAACAGTTTTATTCATAATCACTAAAAATTGGAAGCAGTCAAGATGTTCTTCAATATTATTATGGAATGGATAAACTGTGATACATCCATACAGTGGAATACTACTCAGTGATCAAAAGAAACAAACTATTAATTCATGCAGCATAGATGAAGCTTAAATGCAAATGAAAGAAGCCAGATCCAAAAGACTATATATTGTATGATTCCATTCGTGCTAGAAAACTGTAGGAATGGAACAGTGTAGGGTTTGCCAAGGATTGAGTAAGTGGGGAGTCAATATTCAGAATTCTCTAATTATCCCAGCATGTCTATAAAAGCTGGGGTTTTCCCCCCCAGTCCAGGATACAATTCGGTACTGAATCCAGGATCCTGCATTGCATCGGATTATCGTGACTCTTCAGTCTCTTTTATTTTAAGTGCCTCCCTGCCTTTTTTAATTTTTTTTATTTTTTGGCTTTTATTATAATCACATTTTTGAGGATTCCAAACTACTTTTATAAAATGTTCTTCATTCTGGATCTGTCTTGTTTTTTCATGACTGGAGTCAAGTAAACATCTTTGGCAAAACTACCACCTACGTGATGTTTTGTGCTTCCCATTGAGTTGTATCAAAAGCCATGTTGGTGACAATTTTTCCCAGGATTAGTGATGTTAATTAAGTATGATCACTTGGTTAAGGTGGCATCTGCCAGTTCTCTCCATTTTAAAGGTACCTTTTTAAAATTTTGGTTTTAATAAGCTGTGGGTATTAATTTGAGAAAGTTTTCTGTAACCACCTTTCACCGAGTATTTTATCTACAGATTCATGGATTTTTAAAAATTCAATGTGTTATAATCAGTTTATGTCATTTATTTATTTTTGATGATCAGATTGTGGCAAAGGGGCTATGCGTGTGTGTGTGTTGTGTATGTGTTCCTTTTCTTTTCCATTTTTTTCTTATTTTTTTCTTTTTAATTATGGACCTATCAGTCTTTGCTGTCTGGAACATGAGATGTTACAGGCTCAGCTTATATACCTCCTGCATCAGACCTATAATCAACACTGGTATTTGGGGGGTTTTTTTGTTAGTGATAATGGAATTTAGAAACCAACATCCTACATATCATCACTTCCTGGTTAAGAAATACGTTTTTTAAAAAATCATGAGTTTACTGGCATCAATATATTTACTCATTTTCTGTCTTAAAATACATACAAAATAGCTTCAGAAATATCATATCAGTACCACTAATGACAACAAACTTACATCGTAAAGGTGAATACTACTTTGCCACTCTTTTTGTCTTTAGAATATATTCCAGTAAGTGTGAATATCTGACTACTATGTTCAAAAAGTAACCCAGTGCAATAGAAGCTAAAGGTTGTTACTGTTATTCCAGTAGTGAAAACCACTGAAGAAACTGCAGGTTCAGTCATTATAGAGATTTTCATCAACAAAGCTATCAGATAATAGTTTTCATCTAAGCAACTAACTAAAAGGCTTATTTGATTAGTTTTGCCAAACTGCCTAAGATTGACTCAGCTGACTTCTTAAGTGACTTTATCTGGAGATGTTTATGGTCTCAATCTCAGACGCCTCACCTGTAAATACAGCAAGGTAAAAGAAAAGTTCTGTTATCTTTTCTAGTTCTACTTCTCTGTCATTTTATTGGTTTAATGGTTAGTATTACTTCTCGCTATTCGAACATAATCCCATTTAATTCTCTATGAGGATGATGGTAACATTCCATTTTTAGATAGGGAAAGTACGAGAATCAGACTGGTTAAGACCACTCAGCAAGTGTAAGAGCCAGGTTTTGAACTCGGATTTCTGACCCCAGGGTCTGTCCCCTAAACCAATCATTAAATGGGTGCACCTGCTAGGATGAGGACATTCGAAAGTGTTGTACAGATTATGATGTAGGCCAATTTAATTTTATGACTTAAAGCAGGCATCAAGTATTATTTAAGCTAAAGTCATTTTATACATAGTCATTTTATACATTGTAGACATTATATATCATTTTATCATCATATGCAATGATTTTAATCTCTTTAGAGTACTCTCCAGCTGCCAGTATACTTTTATTTGTGAATGAATTATTGTACAATATATACTCCTAGTAACTAGTTAACTTGTTGAATGGTGTGATTCAGTACAAAATATGTTTTGGAGGTTTCACCAAAATAATTTTTTAGTTGTAGAATTGTTGCTATAAAAACATTATCTCTAACAGTTGTTAGAAAAAGAATTGCCTTGGAGAGACTTTGAAAAGATTCATCACGTTCTGTGCCCAAGCTTTTCTTTTAGTTTGGAGTGAGCCCAGGAAGGAGTATTTTAAATACTTCCCAGGGAATACTGATATATGCATAGAGTTTAGAAGTACTGGTACAAATATTGATAGTATCATTGATACTAATGTGCAAGCAGGTTCAGAACCAGTGACTAATAAGATAAGAGAAAAAAGATCTTTCATAGCATATAGATTTGTGAAATGATAGTCAAAATCATAGGCATTGGGTAGTTGAAGGTTATGTTCTTTGGCAAGTGCTTGGCATGCAAATTTTGTTTGTGGATGGCAGATGCAAATACCTATTTATGGAAACGGAGGTGGCATATGGAGATTTTTCATCCGAATTGGTGGCCAACCTTCCACCAGGTGCTAAGGGAATACCTGGAGGCAGAACAGAGATTTTTCTCAGGAAACAATTATGAGTATGTCCTAACAGATAAATAGCTAACCAGTCAAGCATCCCAAAGTATATAGTTTATCATAATTAAGATGATTTTGTCCTGAAAAACTTGAAAAGCAAGGCTTACCTAACATAGCTAAATAAAAATCTAAGTAATAATCCTATGAGACATCTCTTTGTGGGCAATGCCTTTTCCATTGCATCTTTCAGAATTAATTACTGTACAGTATACTCCTGGGTAACTATTTAACTTGCCAAATGGCATTCTTGAGTACAAAAGAAAAATATGGAGGATTTAGCAAAATCACTTTCTAGTTTTAGAAGTGTTGCTACAAAGACATTCTTTCTGACAGTTGTTGGACAGAGAACCTATTATTGTCCATTCATATACTCTGGGTTTATGGCCTTGGTACTGCATCATCAGTCTGTATAGAAGGATGCTGATTCCTCTCCTTCCATGGGGATGGGAAGAACGTACAAATCAGAGAATCTATTTTCCTTTTCACAGGGGTAGAGCCAGATCATCTTTTTTCTAATTTGATTAAATAATATTCAAGATAGCAAAAAGGTAAAAGTTTGCTTACCTCTTAGATACACATTTTGGAAGCAATAATATTCCTGAGATTAAGGTTTTCATTTTACACATTTTTCTTTTTTTTTTTCCTATGTGTACTTCTGTGTAACATTTTTTAATATGGAGATGGTCATACCTAATAAAATGATAGTCATCATGCTTATTTTACAAATGTAAATACTATATGGAAACAGCAGGTGATGGTTAATTTCAGATACACTTTAAATATTAAAATAAATTAGCTTTGCTGAACTGATTATTCCATTGAAACAAACTATTGTCTTTCAAGCAGCTTGTCACATTTTAATGTACAAGTAAAAATTAGCTTGCATATTTGTCTTTTTCATCAATTTGTTTCTTCCATTTGCTTTATTAAGCATGGAACGAGACCTATCTGAAGAGTTAGATATGCATAATTTTTGTTTATTTCTGAAACTAGACAGGAGAAGCTATGTAAAGACATGTTCAAACAGCTGTTTTCTTAGGAGAAAGATACTGCTTTAGGAATGCACTGGGCAGTCTAATTTATCCTTTCTTATCCCTCTTGTTTTCCCGGATATATCTTTTTTTTTCCTATTTATATAGCTCTGGTTAAGTTGAATTCTCTATGAGTTTTTCATTTATGCTATTTTCAGGAGCAACACTAATTCTTTAAGCCACATACAGCATACTTAGCTGGGTATCTCATGCATATAACTGGGCCATAGAGTTAAAAAACATGTCCCTAATTGCCTAGTTTATAGGTAGTCATTGTAGAATATCTAAATTCAATATACAAAATAATATATCTGGAATAGATTAAAGATGTTTTATTGAATAATTAACCGTACTAATTTTTCGTAAATAATTATAAGGTTAAATTAATAAAAATCACTTTAGGCCTTTTCTTAAGCAGACAAAATTTATGTTGAGGATTTAAAAAGAATTTCCAGCATTGTATGTCTTCATATGAGTCAAAAAGGATTAGAGAAGTTGCTAGTGAAATCATAATCATAAGTATTTTTCTTCAATTTGAAAGCACAATTGAAGTGTTATTGAAATAGCTCTAGATACTGCTACTATAGCTGGTAAATTAATATCATTTGCCAAAAAATGGAATGGAAATCCTGTTGCATTTCATATGTGTCTAATTCAACTCACCATACACAGGGGACTTTTATTGTTCTAGCAAGTGTACAGCTTTTCTGAAACTGAAAATCACAGAAAAGTTCTCCCTCCTCCTTAAATCCTTCCATTTAGCAATTCCTCAGGAGACTTGATAGTCTAATCTAAGTCACCATGCCAGTGACAGGAAGCAGGGCCATGGACAGGTGAAGAGCCCAGGGGTAACTCATATAAGATGCAAATCGTTTCTAAATATTTTTTTCTAGCAGCAGTTAATTATGTGTGGCTTATAAATCACATGCTGTGAAGTGTTATAGGAGATGACTTGTCATTCTCAGTCTGACTCTGAAGGAAAGGACACTTGATAACATGCACCAGTTAGTTGTTCCTCAGTGAGTCTGCTTCAGTCCTGGGAGGAGCTGGCCAGATTCTCCACTATAGAGGTCAAAGAGGAAAGCATATCTTACCTTCTTGCCACTGAAAGGGGCTCAGCAAGTTATAAATAGGCATCCTCCATGGTGGTTTCATGTGGGTGATGGTAGTACCAGTAGTAGGCAGGTCTCGAGCTCCTAGGCTCAAGCAATTCTCCCACGTAGTTAGGATTACAGGTGCGAGCCACCATGCCCAGCTCAAATTGACCTTATGTCCTGCAACCTTGCTAAACTCACTAGATCTAGTAGTATTTTATAGATTAATTTTTCTTCATAGACCATATTGTCTACAAATAAAGACAGTTTTACTTTTTACTTTCTAATCTAGATACCTTTCTTTACTTTTTTTTTTGCGCCTTATGTCCTGGCTAGAATCCCTCTAATACAGGGTTGCATAGAAGTGGGGAAAAGTGCATATCCTCATCGTGGTCTTGACCTTGTGGGGAAAGTATTCAGTCTTTCATCACTTAGTATAATATTAGCTAGGGGCTTTTGGTAGATTCTTTCCATCAGATTGATAAAGTTTTTTTTGCTGATTTTTATTTAATCCCTTTTGGCTTGGATCTTTATTATTTCTTTTATTTCCTTTGGTTTTAATTTTTGATATCTTTTCTATTTCTCAAAATAAAAGCTGAAATCATCGAGTTGAGAAATATTTTTTTTAATATAGGTATTTAGTACTATAAATTCTGCATGCCCTCCCAGATTGCTTTAGTGACATCCCACAATTTTTTTTTCCTCATTTCTGTTTTGTTCAAAATACCGTCTAACTTTTGTTTTGCTTTATTCTTCAACTTGTGGGTTATTAGAAATCTGTTATTTAGTGTCCAAACATTTGAGGGTTTTCCAGAGTTCTTTCTGTCATTGATTTCTAATGGAATTCTGTGGCATTTAGAGAATCCATATTATATGGCTTTAATCCTTTTAAAAGTTGTCAAAGCTTGATTTATACCCCAGAATATGATCTACTAGGTCAATGTTCCTTCTGCACTTGAAAAGACTGTATTCTTCTATTGTTCAGTCGAGTGTTTCACAAATGGCAGATAAAGTTGTTCAGATCTTTTGTATCTCTACTCATTTTCTACTTACTTTCTAAAATCAGTTTTTGAGGGATTTGTATTGAACTCTCTGACTCTAGTTTTGTTCTATCATTTTTTTCCTTCATGTTTCTTGACAATCTGTTATGAAGTACATAAATATTTAGAGTCTCTTTTTCCTCTTTGTTAATTGACCCATTTGTCATTATAAAATGACCTTCTTTATCACTGGTAATATACTTTGCTTTAAAAATTGACTTTATCCTAGTCACCTGAGCTTTCTTAGGACTAGGGTTATCATGTTATATATTTTTCTATCCTTTAATCTAATTGTTTCTTTATAATTCAATTTTGTTTCTTAAAGTAACATATTATTGTGTCTTTCATTCTTATTCAGTCTGACAACCTCTGCCTTTTAATTGGGGTATTTAGATTATTTATGTCAATGTGATTATTGATGTGGTTAAGCTTAAATCTGTCATTTAGCTATTTGTTTTTTGTCTCATCTGTTCTTAATCTGTTTTCTCTTTTCTGCTCCTTTTAGATTAATTTTTTTTTTTTTTTGAGACAGAGTCTCACTCTGTTGCCCGGGCTAGAGTGCCGTGGCATCAGCCTAGCTCACAGCAGCCTCAAACTCTTGGGCTCAAGCAATCCTTCTGCCTCAGCCTCCCGAGTAGCTAGGACTACAGGCATCTGCCACCATGCCCGGCTAATTTTTTCTGTATATTTTTAGTTGTCCAGATAATTTATTTCTGTTTTTTAGTAGAGACGGGGTCTCACTCTTGCTCAGACTGGTCTTGAACTCCTGACCTCGAGTGATCCTCCCGCCTCGGCCTCCCAGAGTGCTAGGATTACAGGCGTGAGCCACCACGCCCGGCCTTAGATTAATTATTTTTTAAGATTCCATTTTTGGTTCATTGTTGGCTTATTAGAGACAACTATCTTGTTATTTTAGGTGTTGCTTTAGCTCAATCACAGTCTAACCTCAAGTAATATTATAGCACTTAAGATATAGTTTAAGAACCTTGCAATATTATACCTCTGTTTCTCCCCTCCCATCATTTGGGTTCTTGTTGGTCGTCATAAGTTTTGCTTTTACACATTATAAACCCATGTTACATTGTTTTTACATTTGTTTAAATGGTTAGTTATCTTTTAAACTAATGTCACATTGTCATCTTTAGGTATAAGAAAGGCTTAGGAGATTGTATCTTTATCTTAACTAATTGCTGCTTTGAACAAAATCAGGCTTGTTTTAGGAAGGAAAAAGGGGATATTGAGTAAGCTCATAGGAGTGTCTTGCATGTGTATATAACATCAAAGTCAATATTAATAAAACAAATAACCTAGCCTAAATAGTGGCTTTCTTTATGGGTAAATTAAAAGCTAAGGATCTGGGGGTGGGAGAGTAGATAATTTGCGGAACACTCATACACTACTGGTGGGACTGCAAACTAGTTGCAACCTCTGTGGAAAGCAATATGGAGATACCTTAAACAGATACAAGTAGACCTACCATTTGATCCAGCAATCCATTATTGGGCATCTACCCAAAAGAACAAAAGACATTCTATAATAAAGATATCTGCACCCAAATGTTTATAGCAGCACAATTCACAATTGCGAAGATGTGGAAACAACACAAGCGCCCATCAATACACATTTTTTTGTTGAATTTCGAATATTTGGATTATATTTACCAGTTGAGCATCCCTAATCTGAAAACCCAGTATCCAAAATGCTCCAGTGAGCATTTAATTTGAGCATGATCTTTGAGCATCATGTTTAATACTCAAAAAGTTTTAGATTTTGGAGCATTTCTGATTTTGAATTTTCGGATTAGGGATGTTCAACGTGTAGTTGTTTTTTAATATAAACATTAACCTGTAGTCCATAATTAGTCAATCCCAAAACATTCTTCAATAATTGTATGTTTCATGCTTTTCAGTTTAAGGATACAACTGAAACAATTATCCAAGTTTAGATATTATTTGTACCCCATTCCTTTCTATTCTACCATCATATGTTATGGACTGGCAGAAATTGACTTGGCGCTAAGAATTCTTATAGCACTTAATAACCAAAGAGTGAGAACAAAGCTAAAGTCAATATTATAATGTTTGTGAAATAATTAAGGGAATAATATATTGGATTGAGGAAGGGATGTAAAATTGAAAGTGCTTATTTTTATCTTGAAGGAATTTTCCATAGGTATTCATTTAACTTCAATGTCAAGTTATTTATATAAGAAAATAATGCCTACCTTTTAAGAGTCATGTGAGAATTAATTTAAATTTCACAAAGCACCCAGTTGAAAGGTTCTCCATAAATGGCAGGCATTATTATAACCAGGCTAGTGAAAAGAAACATGATAAAGCTACCATGCAGCGTCCTCTAATAGAAACTGTATAGGTAAGGAAATGTAAAGGTTACTGCTATTCATACTATAATTTATGGTTGAGGGGAATAGATCAAGAATAAGAATGATGCTTTCCTGTCTAGAAAAGTCTTTAAAGACACAGATGTAGCTGTGCTGGAGGATATTGCTCCATCCAAGGAGAAGTATGAAATGAATACCTTACAAGCAAAAAAGTGATACATGAAGATTAATAAAGGACATTACCCTTAACTGAACCATGAAAAATATGGTGACTGACAAACTTAGTTATATCTTTCAGAATCTAAATGATCCTTAATTATTTGGGCATATGGAACTTGAAACTTTTTAGAAATATAAGCCTGATGGTCTTACATTCTAGTAACCAAAATAATCAGCCTCATTGTTAAACCTTTAAACAGTTTTTGATTTATTATAATAGAAGTCAAAACTTTGATTTAACTACATTAATCAATACAAAAGTGAGAGAAAACTATATATTTTCAAAATATTTCATACAAGCAGAGTGCTTCAGGAATGTGAGAGAAATAAGTGCACACACACAAATTAAGCAAACAAAGCTAATGAAATTTATGTGTAAAAATAGCTTTGAATCACACACTTAGGAGAAGAAATATAAAAGGTAAGTTTAATTTTCTTTTATGATCAAATCTCAGCTTTTATTGTCTTTGCATTAGTTTCTTGTTGCTGCTGTAAGCAAATTATCAAAAACTTAGTGGCTTAAAATAATACAAATTTATTACCTTACCATTCTGAAGGCCAGAAGTTCAAAATAGATCTCTGGGTTAAAATCAAGATGTCAGCAGTATTGTGTTCCTTTCTAGAAACTCTAGGAGAGAATCCATTTTTTTGCCTTTTCCAGCTTCTGCAAGCTGCTTGCATTTTCTAGCTCATAGCCGCCTTTCATCTCCAAAGCCAGCAATGGCTGGTCAAGTCTTTTTCACATCACGTCACCCCAACACTTACTCTTCCATATTTTAGAACCTTTGTGATTATATTGGTGGATCGTCTCCTGATTAGCAGCCTTAATTCCCCACTGCCACTTAAGGTAACGCACTCACAGGTCCTGAGCATTAGGATATGGGCGTCTTTGGGAGGCAGATATTCTAACTATCCCGTTCCAGAAATGGAAGGATGAGAGTTTCATGGATTTTTAGAGACTGGGAAGTAAATGACATACGAATCGTAGACTTTACTACCATCATTTTCTGTTACTAAATTTTACTTTAGTTGGCAAGACTTATTTTCTCTTTTCATCTCAATGAAGTATCAATTTTAGGTTTGTCTTTTTTTTAAATTTTTCTAAGCATCCATCCATCTTTCCAACCAATACTTGGTGAGGGTTTACAACAGAATGTGAAGAAAAGTGTGGTTTTAAGAATGGCTGAGAGATGTTAAAAAACAGTAACAGTGTGAAGAGAAGGATATGTTAATTAGCCTGACTCTAGTAAATCAGTTCACTGTGTACATGTATATAAAAACATCATGCTGTATACCTTAAGTATATACAATTTCAATCAAAACTGAAAAAAAGAGAAAGACTTAAATACTGGCTTAAATTGCCATATGTACCACAAATGAATGACCTTATCTACTGCACAACGGCGCCTGTCTCGAGGAGCATAGGCTGCTAAGTGCGTGCCAAGTGCCCCTTCATATGGTAGCTCATTATTAAGTAGAAATGTCAGTAAAAAAAATGGTAATAATTTACATACCTTCACCTTCTTTTCTTTGTTTTATCCTCAACCCCCATCATACAAATAAAAAAAAAAAACTTCTAATCTCTATCTTTTAATAAGCTAACATCAGGGAAAAAAGCATATCCTTAAGATATACTTTCCTTTTTTCTTTTACTTCATTTTATTATTTTAAAAAAAGGCCTTTTTATGAAAAGATGTACTGTGTGGCAGGAAGAAGATACGTGATTTTTCTGTTAGGCCAAGTACACATTTGGTAAAAGGTTGGGAGTTTTATCAATTTCATTTTGTAAATTCCAGTATTCTTTCCAGCTTTGAAAATAAAGGGTACTGTATTTGTCCCACAGACAGTAAGGTTGACAGAAGACTTAATGCTAATCTTTCAGTATACAAAAGAGCATTGTGTTAGTGAGAGGGAGCAGGTGCTCTTTGTTCCAACTAAGTAGAAGAACTGTTGATATTAAATCAAAGGAGAAATAATTCAGATTAAGCAACCCCAAATGTCTTAAAACACTGGAAAATGTTACTATGGAAGGATATAGATTTCTTTCAGAAACACCATCTGATTGATCTTCTTCATACACTGTATGGGTTCTGATGTTGAAACAAATATTTGCTGATTCTTAACCTCTACTAAATAAGTATTTATTGAAATGAAGGAAATTCAAGTAGTCCTTTCACAATATATACTATCTCAAGATCCTACTTGTCAAGAAGATACTTGAAGGGCTCGCAAGGAAGAGTTATTGCAAATCTTTGCTAAACTATAAAATCTCTTTCAATTGAATGAGGAAGAGAAATGTCAACTGAACCCCAAAATTCAAAGTTTCTCATAGAGATAGGCTCTACTGATCTGGAGAGATGTTCCCTCAGGCATTTGCTTATAAAACCCTTTGTCTCAAGACCGTCTGTCAGCAAAAGGGATTTTTAATCAAAAATTGAAATATAATTTCAGCTAGTAAGTTTTCATTCTCTTCTTTGTTTTAAAGATACATTTTTAAGGCCAATTCATCTCTTAGTTGGGTGTGAGAACACCTGGCTACATGTGAGTCACATGACCCTTCTGTAAGATAGTGAGGGGTTTACTCTTTACTCAAGAGTATGAAAATTTGGTTGTCATTCTCTGGCTCATTGACATCTTTTGACTGCATGTTGCCTATATATAACGTACCCACATAGTGAAACACATTTTACAGTCTATCTCTAGGCTTTCTGGTCTCATCTGTAAGTACAACCTACCTGTTTCCTCTTTAACCCACCTGGCTGTACCCTCATCCTTCTTGCTCTTGGACACAGTGTCCCTTCCAGCCAAAATGAGTTTGCCCAGCTTACCTGATCTTGGCTAACTGAAGCCTTAAGTGAAGTCTTCTTTCCTTCCTCAAACAGAATTTGTCCCTCAAACTCTTGCTGTCTCACCTCACCTAAACTTTCTCTTGCTGAGATCTCTGGTGACCTTTCTGTTTTGCAGCCAAGCAATAACATTTCAGGCCCTACCATGCTTGACCTCTTAATCATCATTTGACACCAGTGGCCACTTCCTACTCGCTGAAACACTCTGCCCTCTTGAATTTGGTGCGTCATATCCTTCTGATTTTCTTCTGCCTCCTTGGTCACTGGTCTCAATTATAGAGTCCACTTGCTTTTCCCTAACTCTTAAAAGTTGGTGCCCACAATGTCTTCTGCTTAGCTTTTGAGGACATAAAGAGAATTGCCATGGCAGAAAATGTAATGAACGTTGGTATTGATTAAAGTTCTTTTGATGGTAAGCAATTGATTCTGACTGAGGGTATGTCCAGGGAACAGAGAAAGAGCTGAAAACCAAGCTTGGGGGGAAGAGCTTAAGAAACTAGGTAAGAATGTCAGCATCAGAATTATGTGCCTTTTTATAGGGTGCCACTGTTAAAGTGTTTGGTTCCAACTGATCCCAGGTCTTTATTTTTCATTTTGTCCCTGGTATGCCTTATAAATCTTATGTGTTCTTTTAGACTCCCAAATGAAAGACTCCCAAATGAAACAGGAATTCCTCTATGAAGGCGTTCCAATTTGCTCAAGAATTGCTGATGACACACATCTTTGAGCTAGAATTTTACCAAATACATATCTCTGTTATTTTATTATAAGATACAGTGCAATTGCAGTGATCATAGGATCTTTTCTCTTTCTTTAGGATAAGAGATATTTATGGGAAAAGGTAGTGAATTGTTTAGCCACACGGCCTGTGTAGCCTCTCTGTTTTTCTAGCTTCCCCCACCCCGTGTTTTCTGTTTTGCATTTTAGTTTTTCAGGTGTTTGTTGTAATAGAGTTTAGAAATTTAGATAGTCTTGAATTCATAGATCACAAAGTTTAATTAATGTGATATGCACACAAATGCACATGGCTTGGCTTTAATCAAGGTATCTCAATAGAAGAGAAATGATATAGAGGCACCAGCTTATATAAGTGTAATTTAAGAGAAAGATCCTTCTGAACCTTATATTACCTAAACATGTCCGTATGTAGTTGTATATTTTACATTTAATTCTTTTAAGTTTTACTTCTTCCTGTATATTAAATTTGACAGAATTTTAAACAAAGCCTAAAAAAACATTTTGTTTTACATTATACCTTAGCAAAGATGGCAAGTATTGTTAACATTTCATCATGAAGAGGATACATTGGCTTTATATTTAAGACAAGAAATCATAAAATTTTTTGTGTCATGCTAACTGACAAGACATTTAAAGTGTTGGTAACAAAAATAAACTAGAAGAAGCAGAAATATGTATTGAAAAGTCAAGATAAATGAATGGCAAAGAACAAAATCATTTGCTAAATGATATAAGAAGCTGACTTTTGTATAGGGCTATAATTTAATTTAGATGTTAACCCAGAGTACAAAAGGATTCTTAGTAAATTTTTATATCTGTTAAATCTGTTAATTACTGTTATTGGCAACATCAGACACGCCAATGGCTACTTCCTGAAACACTCTTCCCCCTTGAATTTGGTGCATCACATTCCTCCAAGTTCTGTGGAAGTGGAAGTGCTTATCATGAAAAACAATTCTTTAAGCACTTATTTGTGAATAATTTGTGAAGCAAAACACTATTAATGTACTAGTTAGGATACTGCTAAAAGCTGTAACAAGCAAGTGACAACTTGTAGTTCAAAACAGTATCACCCATGTAACAGTTTACTGTGGGTATTCCTGATAGAAGTGTGGCATCCTTCCACGTGGTGAGTCAGGACTATGGTTTCTTCCATTTTATTGCTCTCTCATTTCCTAGGGCATTGGTGCTCTCTGTATTTGGCTGGCAGAGAAATAAAGAGGGGTAAAGGAGGCATACCTATATCTTAACCATCATTTCCCAAAGTGACGTGTATCACTTTTCTCTCACTCCATTAGGTAGAACTTTCCTATCCTACTTAGATGCAAGAGGAGCTAGAAAATATGGCCCTTGGTTTACTAGATGCTTACTGGCAACAGTTCTGTAGTAGCGAAAGCATGATTTGTGATAGTCAGATTATCTGCCATAGTTCACCCCTATCGCTACCAAGTTGTTTTGTTATCCTTCCTCCTACACATATTAATAGAATCCATTCACCTCAACTCCAGAGAAACAGCCCAAAGTCCCATTCTGTCTTATAGCCAGTCCAACATCTGCATCAGGTTTGGCTATGGCTCTTTGCAGCCTAGCAACCTGTGAACTAAATTTCATGATAACTGCCTACTACTCCACTCTCCCTCCCTATCCTGCCTCAGCACAAATCCAATATTCAGCAGTGCAGCAGGGACAGGAGAGCCACAGTTAAGTTTCCCACTTAAAAAAATGGAAAAATGAGAAACATATGCAATGATTGTCCAATGACAATAATGAAGTCTTTATCAGAATAACATTAATCGGGTGTGGGCAGATGTGGCGGGGGAGGGAATAGGTGTATACATACATAATGAGTGCAGTGCACACCGTCTACGGGATGGACACGCTTGAAGCTCTGATTCGACGGGGGGGGGCGGACAAGGGCAATATAGGTAACCTAAGCTTTTGTACCCCCATAATATGCTGAAATAAAAAAAAAAATGAAGTCCTTATCAGGCAGGCACTGTGAAGACACCCTGCTCTTGAAGCATTCAGGATCTCTTGATTAGACCAGTATTATGTATTCTGAAAAGAACTCCTTTGACTTTTATTCTCTGTGGTCCTTTGGGCTCTACACACTGGGAGCTTCTCCCTCGTCTATTATTCATGGTTAAATTACATAAAGGAGTATGACCACTTTTTGCTTGGGCAGTTTAGGAACTTGAAGACTATTTTACAGGCCATTTTTAAGACTAAGTTCAGGATTTATTTGCCAAGGCAATTCTCTCAGAAACATAGTAGATTTCCTATCTGTGGTCCTGCATTTGTTGTATGTGCTGGTGTTTATACCTTCATCCGTCAGTCTGTCCAGAAAAACAGAAACAATTCCAGGTCCTTTAAATGGAGGGCACTTAACACCAGGCATTAGCTACACGTGTGATAGAACAGGGACGCCAAACAGAGGATGGTGAATAAGCCCAGCAATTAACAAAATCAGGAAATCACTGCATACCCTAAGGAAGGAAGGATGATAGGAAGAAGTGATATTATCAGACCTAAGAGTGCTGATAATAAAAAACTATGAGCTCCTTGAGTGATCTGAGCCATTCTGTGTGTCCCCACGCAGTGAGCACTCAAATGTTTATTTAATCGAACAGAGCTGAGCACTGAATCCTTCCACTGACTTCAGTTAGAAATACCCACCAAAAAAATAAAATGTGGCAGAAATGATGCTATTCGATATTGGGATAAATCTTTAGTTTGTGCATCAGCTCTAATTAGTTACTTTTGGGAACTCATTTAGTAACCTGTCATTGGCATTTACAGAATGAGAAATTGTCAGAAGTTTTAATTTAAATATTCTCCTTCTGTATAAGACTTTTTAGAGTCTGGAACAATATCAATTTTTATATAAACATAGAAGGAAGAATTAAAAAACAATAAAGTCTGTAGGTGGCTCATGCCAAAATATTTTTTTTTTTTTTTAAAGTGAGGAGTGGGGAGATGGGTGGGGAGAAAGAGAAAAAGCTTTCCAGACTTGCCAGGAAAATAGCAGCTGTAGCTACAGAGGATATATAGCTCTATCTTAGTCTTTGATTCTTTTTTGGAATAACCTTCTAAGTTGATAATGACATTCCTTTGTCTACTGATTTGAGCCAAAACTATCAACTTATTTTTTTTACTGTCATTTAAGAAAGAATCTGTAAAGTGTTACATTGAATATTTTAGCAGTCAAAATGAATTTTGGAGTATGATCCTAATTTTGAAAACATCTCAAATGCCACTTTAGTCTTTTCTTGGATGTCCTTTATATGCCTGAGGGTATAGATATGCTGATCTCCACATAGCTATGTCTTTTCGGATGAACTTGAAAAAAGTCTCAAAATAGTAGGTACATTTACCATCTTGCAAGTTGAGAATAGTTTGAGAAGCTTTTATGACTATGTTGTCTTTCCTAGAGAGAAAGAGCCTTGCTTGAATATTTCTTGGTGAATATTTCCACGTATGCATGGAAATGAAGATTGGGGGGCGGAATGACAAATTCAGTTGCCGTGTATGCTTTAAAAACATTTTACTATTAGAATCTGAGAGTAGAAGGCAACCTCCTTAAACTGATGAAGACAATCTATGAAAACTTCAGACTGGACTTTGTTTTGTTACATTACTGTAAAATTATAAAAATACTACAAGGAAATAATTTTCAGTTTCATCAATCCGTTTGTATTGCCTCGGAGTTTATGCACAAGAACATATGTTGAGATATAGTTTTAACAAAAGTATCCATTTCGTTTGTGGGGAAAAAAACATTTTAGCATTCTATTCTTCCATTCACATAAAAACTTCAGGTTTATTTACTTTTCACGTGTTTAAGGTACGAATGGCTTAAAATACAATGCACTGCACTTCATATCTTTGTTTTGTCTTTCAGGCTATAATAATCCCATTGTAAAATACCCATTAAGGCTTCACCTGCCACCTTGGGCCACATGTGGCCTTTTGGATTCTTGAGTGTGGCCTTTTGACTGAATCCAAATTCAGTTTGGATTCGGTCAAGGGGCAAAGGGCCGCACTTGGGGGGGATCCAGAGGGACACATATGGCCTTGAGACCCCAGGCTCCCCACTGCTTTTGTCTGAAAGATGCCGTCACTGACTAAAAGGGGGAAAATACATTGTTTTATCTACACGGCACTTAACATCTGAAGAGTAGGCTTTTCTTTCCTGTGTTGGCTTTGTGAAGTGAAGGGATGTAAAATAAGGACTTGGTAATTTGGCAGTTTTAGTAAAAGTAATTACTTTGTTTCAGTCATTACATCATCTGCATAGTTTTGAAAACATATAGTCAGGAAGAAAATCCTTCTTTGGTATTGCTCTAGAGTATGAAATGTGCTATGATCAGTCTTTTGCATCTCTTATTGAGTTGCTTTTCTGTAATACTATTTTATAATGAAAATATTAAAACATGAGGCATATCTGTGCTGCTTCAAATAATTGGTTTGGCTTTTTAAGCATGTTATCTGTAATTTCAAAAGAACATTTTTTTCAGAACTGCTTTGCCCTGAGGAGTTTAGAGTATTCTTCAAATTATAGGTGTCCATTAAGTATTTTTCAATGTCAATTCAACTGTAGCTTGTTGTGGTATTAATTCATTATGAAGTGACACAGGAAGAAAACTCATTATGTGATACTATGAAAACACATATTTGTCAAAAAATAAATGAGTCTGTATTGAAAATCTATCTGGCATGGTGGGAGGGAGTCAAATGGTTTATTAGATATGTTTGGGTGTCGATATATTTTTCTCAAACAGGAAAACATATAGAAAATATTTCAGTTCCAATCTGTAGACACTCTGTATCATGCACTTAAATCTTTTCTTTTTTTTTTTTCCAGGTGATATTATACCCAACTTCTAATAGCTCCAAGTCAGCTGAATTACACCGAATGATAGTTCCAAAAAATAGCCAGGACTCTGACTTAAAAATCAAACTGGCAGTGCGAATGGATAAACCACCACATATGAAGCATAGTGGGTGAGTGAATGTATGAGGATTTTTCCACTGAATTATGGAATTTCATTTCAGTGTATCATTTTTGTCAATTTAGTGAGAGAACCAGTATATCAGTCTTTCACATGGAGTTTTTCAAAAAAACTGACATAAATAGGTTGTTTTACTTAATTTTTTAGACCCATAGACGTATTTATAGCTAAATGTGTGGGCACTTAGTTAATGTCACTGCACGCCAGCACAGTATTGCCACTTGATTGTATTGGTATTGCTCATCAGTCATAATGATAAAGAACACTAATGTATGGAGATAAATTCTAGGAAATATTCTTCAAAATACAGTAATAGCTGGAACAAGCCTAGTGCTGAGGTCCTCAGAAGTAGTTAAACTTACATAGAATATATAAAAGCTAAAAGGTAGTTCAGATATAACCCAGAAGGCTATGTAAGTTTTGACAGGAGAGATATGAGTGTTCATCCAATGTGCGAGTGAGAACTAAATCAATACTGGAGGAAACTGCCGCTGACAGTTAACAAGACGTGCAGGGACTGTCTCCTGGGGATTGTCAGGGGTCAGAGTCACTGTTCTGCTCTGCCAAGGTCCTTTGTCTCTTGTAGCTGGTGAGGAAACAGTTCTGAACTCTTGAATACAACAAAATGAGTTTCCCAAAAGCCAGGTCTGTCTCACAGTAACACATTAGAACTTACCACACCAAATTCCAGCACAGGGGTGTTAACCATTAGGAAAGGAATGTGACCGCTTTTCTCACTGTGGAGAGAAGCAGTTGCTAAAGTGACTCACCAGGAGTTTAGCCACAAAGATAGCAATCTTAGGAAAGTGCGTTCTTGTAAAGAGAGGGATCTGCTGGAGCCAAATCACCAAGGTTAGGGCAGAGCTAACAGATGATTCAACAGATAAGGGGGATTTTTTTTTTTTTTTGGATGAAAAAAGCAGCGTTAGGCTCCGGGTAGGAGGCAATCAAAGGTATATAATACAGTGGGATGGATCTAAGGACTGTATTCCTCCCTAGGTTTGGGTGGGTGGCAGGTGCAGTGTCAGAATAAGCCTCACGAAGAAGAAAAAGACCTGGGAGGATGGGCTCTTCAAAGGAAACAGTAATTTGGGTAGCCTACATTAGGCATCTTCAATGCAGTAATGCAAATCAAAGTATAACTATGACTCAGCTCATAATGCACATGGAGTTCCTGGGATTTCATATGTAGGTTATGCATCTGTTTACTTGCCCATCGTTAATTTATGCAGTGAGCATGTAGGGAGCGCTTACTCTTTTCCAACCAGGACAAACCTCAATAAGATACCATTGCAGGCCTAGAGGAACTGGCTGGTCAGGGATTTAGACTTGTATACAAATAGTTACGACAGTGAGTTTATGTGCTGTGAAATAGGAATGGGAGCCTGGCAGATATAATGCCCGATCTTTGCTGGGGAAGGTCAAGAAAAGTCTCACAAGAGACCTGGCTTTTGAGATGAAACTTGAAGGATGAATTTATTAGGTGAACAGTGGGGAAAAATGGCATTCCAGTCAGTCACATGACAGCATATTCAAAAGGCAGTAGTCCTGGAAGGGCTTTTAGTTAATGATGACAGGTTCGGTACAGCTATCATGTAGTGCTTTGACTAGACAGAGTACTAGAGCTCTAAAGTGCTTAGAGACCAGTGGAGTCTAGAGTTAGACATAAAACTGTAGTTCTTTTTCTACTGTTTTTTATTCAGTCCTTTTTTCTTCTAACAAATGACATAATAAGAAACAGGAGCTTATCTATCATAAGGACAAGGACAAAACAGCCCTTAGTTTACCCATTGCCAGCACCACAGTGAATAATAACCCCAAAGTCTTCAGCTTGTCTCAGGATCAAAGACTGAAATGAAGTTAGGCATTGGGCAAGTTCTGAAGCCTTAAGGTCCAGTGAGATAAAATCCTGACTCTAATCTGGCAGTTTCTTGGTTTAGAAGCTTCAAGCAGGTGAGACAATCCAGCCCCCTTACTAGGCTTGGGGCAGGGGAGGTATCACCACCGCACACTAAAGGAGAATTTGTTTTTATCACATCTCTTTGACTAATTCAGGATCCCCCAAATGGCTGTACAGTTGGCTTATGCCCAAGACTACAGGTGAAGGGAAAGATTAAAGACGGGATATCATGGTCTCTCAATTTAATCTGTAAAGCTCAAAACCTTCCTGAAGGATTCAGACCAGGAATGCTTCATATTTCAGTCACATCAGTTGTTATCTGCCATTGAGAAGAGGTGCTGACAGGCATTTCCAGATATTCATGTATCTGCAGTTTATGATGTCCAAAGTGAAGGAATTCTAGAACTGAAGATATTGGTGATGCTGTACTGCTAAGTTATGTTATGTAGCAAAATTAAATTAAGAATATCATATTCCATAATAGTGGTTCAATAAAAACTATTTTAATACTAATATTAGACATGATCTAACAGAATTAAAGGTTTTCAGCATTGCTGTAATAGCAAGTGATACCTATGGGCAGGGACGGTTAGAGGTACTTTACCACAGCATCTGTTCTGGTTTCTGAGTGCCCGTATGGTAACAGTTTTTAATATTTTGAATATTACCACTGTGTATAAATATATATGGGAAAACATTTCACCCATAGCATAACTATATTTGTAATTTTCTGAGGTGTTTCACAAATGAATTTTACTTAATCACATTCAAGAAGAAAAAGGCAGCTGCCCCTTCTTCCAAGTACTCTATCATATACCAAAGCAATAATATAACAGGAAAGTAGATTAATGTCATTTTGTTTGGGGGCTAGATGGTGTTTTGTTAATAATTCATCCTAGAATGAATAATTAACAGATGAATAATTAATTTGAAAAGAGACAAGCCAAGTTTTTTTTAAAAGATTATTTTTACAATGTGGTAAACTCCTCTTATAGTTGTTAAGTGGATTAAGCAGTAAGTTGTAGGGTTATGGATTTTTATCTTTAGAGCCCTTTAGACTTTGAAATCCTTTGGGATTTCAGTAGTAAAAACTTATTCTCTGTTTTAATAATGTGGCATCAGATATATCTAATGTGAACTAGTTTAACATGTGTTCTCTATTTTATTCATTATCACTTACCCATAGCCCTTGTATTGCCCCTGAATATTACCAGCATTATCTGAATTTTGTATGTGTTCCCAGCTGCGCTGTAAGTTTCTTAGACCTGTTTGGATTCCCAGTGCCCCTCACAGTATATCACCAAAGGTAGATGTTAGTATGAATAATGATGGAAATAACAGTACTGTGCTCCTTAGAGTTTTAAGAAAAAAGTAATAAATATGAGAGTAAGATACATTCACAAATTGAAACTTAAAAACTAAACACAACTTATAGGGAATAGAGTATAATTTTAATATAAAAAAGTACCTAAAATAAATGAAATAATTGGTGTTTGGTTCTCAACTGTTGCATTTTTAAATGCCCTATTTTTTTGAACCAGGAAGTAAAATGCATTTGATCTGTAGCTCATATTTCTGATAATTAATCAGTCCATGACTATTTTTTTTTTAAGTAGGACTAACTACATGCAAATGGAAATAGATATTTAATTTGGATAAAATAAGAATTGTGTTGATTCTATCCTTTTAAAATCAAAATGGACATTACCACAAGACATATACTTAGCAAAAACTTGGGTTGGTTTATTCTTTTGGGATATGTCATATAAACTAATTATAGAAACCAACTCTTAGATAAATCTGTGAAATGAATTATCAGCTAGATTTTGAAGAGTTGAATGATTCACATCCAGCTTTTGAATTTATTTCCCTGCTTTTTTGTATAGCATAGAGATAGAAGTGTTCTTGAATGAATGGACTGTACTTTAGCATAGCCTAGTGGCTAAATAACAGTATTAACTTAAAACTCAGAAATACTATTCCTGTTTTTATTAAATAAAATTATTTCCTTAATTCAAAGGTTATTTTCTCAATGAAAAGAAAGACAAAATAAAATGAAACTAATAAGACAAATGACTATTATTACAGTTAGCTCTATAACTGAAAAGGAAAAAGAAGAAAATTAAATTTGCTGTCACAAACATGTGGCAGCATTATGACCCTGATCTATCAGAAGTTTGCATGCAACTGATTATTTTTATGGTAAAAAATGAAAAAAGATTTTATGAGTATGTAACTATAGAGTTTTTTCATAGTTAAGATAAAATCTCAGCAAAATCACTGCTGTACAAATCTCATATTTCTTTTCGTGTAGCATCATGCTTGGCTATTTACACATTTGTAGAATGTATGGATGGATTGAAAAATGTTGACATTGTCATGAATAAAACTCTCCAGTTTAATTTACATCATAAAGGCATAAAAGACATTGGGCCCATCTCTTGCTGCAGGGGAGATACAGCAGTTCAGCTTCTAGCAGCAAAAATGGGATAAGCACCAAGGCGGCTGCGTTGTTGTGACTCCATGCTTTCCCAGAGAGCAGGCCAGCTAGGCATTTAGTGGGTAGGGCATCATATCTACGTAAATTTCATTCATACGCTTAAAATTCGAACATTGCATTTGCTCTTAAAGTGAAATGACTGCACTCTAATAAAGTTGCATTATTTAGCTTATGATTCAAGGTGTATGATTTCCAGCTAATTTAGGGGAAAGTCTAATGACCAAAGGGAGGAAAATCTTATTTATGTCATGGTGAAGTTTGCTTGGAGGATCCAGGCCTTACATAAAAGACAAGTCTGCTCTTTCCCAGAGAAAACTGATTTCTCATTTTAACCCTACCTTTTAGAATGACTTGCCTATATTTTCTTGTCTAAAATAATTATGTTTTGACATCTTACCTTTACCTGAACCTATATATTAATCATTCATATTCCAAGGTTGAACTTGCCTCAGTTTAGCTTATCCTGATTTCACAGAAATCTTACTTTTGTCTCTTGAACTATAATATTAATAATATCCTTTGTTTTAACTGCATCATTTGACTTTATTCAGAAGAACATGCTTGAGAGAAAATAGAAGTGTACAAATCATCACTGATTCCTTGAGTGCATAAAAGTTATGTCCCTTATTAGGGCCTTTTGCTTAATTGTTAGGCTTTAATTTACACTTTTATTTAACAGCTATTATGGCTGTAAATAAGGTAACTTGTTTCGTATTGTGTGTTTATTTTTCTGTTAACTTTATATTGTCTTCTATGTCCAAAGGAGAAAAATGAAAATATTACATAAGAGCTTTGAACCATGTCTAAGCAACTAACTTGAATGATTTATCTAAGAAATAAGCTCAAGTTCTAAAAAAGAACACCTGGAGATTATTTCATGGCAAGTGACAGGAATAAGATAGAACTTTTCCCTTTAGTTCAGTCTAATGTCGTCTAACTTATTTATAAAATTACAGATATTATCAATGCATATTTTAAATTAGTGGTGCTTTTTGTATGTATTATGCAATTGCTAGTTTAACATTTAATTTTCTTGCTCCAGTCATTAAACAAGTATGACACTCTAGATTTGAACTTTCTTCATATTATCTTTATGGAATCAATAAGTCATTTGCTTTCTTTTTACTATAGTGACCACTGAATTTGAAATAGTCATTCTATATTTATTTCAGAATTTATTCTGTCAATTCTATTTAGTGTACATTTTTTTCCATTTAGACAGGCTCAAAAACACTTCCTGAAAATATTTCCCTCAACAACTGACAAAGAAGAATAATCAGAAGAAATAAAAGAGGAACCAGCATCTTCTTAATCATTTGTTAGGGAGACAAAAGGAGCCCTGGACCTGTGTATAGGAAAGGAGTAGAGTGGGCAAGCAAAAGAATGAACTCAGTGTTACCAAGATTGGCAAAGATTTCAGAGTGGCAGTGGGCCAAAATCAGGATAAAATTTAGGAACCCAAATGTTACATAAACTAAAAACAGGAAGAAGCATGGAGGTAGTGAGGGGCAATAGTAACAAAAGAACTTGATCAAGTACAGTATATGGCAACATAGCTGGCCTCATTTGTGAGTCCCTGACAAAAGGAGGAGTGAAATAGCTTAGGGGAGGCATATGGCAGAGGTTGGAAAAGGCCAATGTCAGTGTTAGTGAAACACAGGGAGGGATTGGAGAGTGTCTGAAAATACAGAAACTATTTAAAGGAATCTCTTCAGAAGCAGTCCCAGCTTGTCTATTGGTGTATTTAATTTTGGCCTTCTTTCCATAAATGATAGTGTATGGTTATAAGAGTCAAAAAGAGTATTTTCTACTCCTCTGTATATAGTCACAGCTAGAGCTTAGTTGAATGGAATATTGATAACAGGATATAACATCATGGCCACAGCTTCCTAGGTAGACTATATCTGAAACACCTGAAAATCATTTTAAGTGAATCATACTGGGGAAGATTGTACAATGAATTTGTTTCAGCCCAATAGATGTGTTCAGAATATTTTTAAAAATCACAATTTTAACATTAATAAATACCAGTATTGATGATGACAATGGAGAGTGTAAATGGTTTGCAAGTACTACAATTTCTAATCATTCATGCTGCAATCATTTATATCCTCAAGGGAAAGTACATTAATAATCAAATCCCCAGAGGGGAAAACATCTTATTTTTATGATTTTAAAAAAATCAGCTTGTCACTTTTTAAAAACGAATATGGTTTTATGCGTCTGCTTATTTTATACATTAATACTTCTGAATTTTTTTAAATGTCTTTTGACAATGGATTAGAAGGAGATAGCAATAGTCCAAAAGTCAGTTAGAGAAAATTTGAATACCAGATATTTCTACCTTTGTGAAATTGGCAGCCTCATCTTTTCTACCACTTAGGTTGATCTTTAGTTTTATCTTTAATTTACCACTTCCTCTTCACACATGTTAGTTAATCCCTGTCTCTCCGTTGTGTTTCCCAAAACTAAATCCCTTTTCATTCCTTCTGCCAACTTTAGTTCAATCTCTATTCCAACAAACAAAACCTGTTTCAGTGACTGTCTACTGATTTTCCTGTGTTCACCTGTTTTCCAAACCATTCGGGAATTTAGAAGTACAACTTATATCTCTACTAAAACATTTCTAGTGCTTCCTAATTGCTTGTGGGATTTGATTCAAATCCTTTAACCTGGCATTCACATTCTTCAAAAATCTTGTCTTAAATGTCTTTCCAGGTTTTCTCCCTTCTATACCCAACACAAACCCGCAACTTTAGCCAAATGGATCGGTTCATATGCTGTGAGCATGCTTTTATTAGCTCAACTCTATGTCTTCCACTCTTTTACTTAACCAAACCCTACCAATCTGGTACCAATTACACATTTTCTCATACATATATGCCAAGAAAGGTAGTGTATTTTCTCTGTAATTAATCTAATCTTTCCTCATGAGCAGACTCTCAGCTAACTGCAAGCCACTTTGTCGTATGTCAGGGGAACTACCGGGTCCTTTTTATGCCACGAAAATCCAAAGAGGCACTGGCCCACCCTCTGCTTCATCATGATCATTCCCACGTTGTTATGGTACAGCCTGCATGACGGAATCTATAGTAGGAAGTGGGGCAGAAGCCCTTCTACCCTAGATACTCTCCCGGACTGGAACAGCCTGCATTCCCTGTCTCCATCTCTCTTCTTTTCACCACAGTCTACAGGCACCAGAAGAGAGGGCTTTGCCCCTTCTTTCTGACTGCCTAGGGCTCCCTTATGGCAAACTTTTCATTAAGTCATCCAGACCTGCCCTTTGCTATATTAAAGGAGAATTTAGAAAGTTCTTTGTACGTGTAGTAGGTTAATAGCATAAATGGGCCCAATAAATGGGCTTCCTAAATCCACGCCCTTTGCCCTATACCACATTATATTGTCCCCTCCAACTTCGGGCTTGGCCATGTGGCTTGCTTTGGTCCCTGGGACAATAGCGAATTTGGCAAAATCTTTTGCTTGGAAAAGCACATGTGCATTTTCACTTCCTTGCTTGCTCCACCATGAGGACACACATGGGCTAGCTCACAAGTGAAGCAGAACTGAATCAGCCTCCTTGTCCTGGCCAAGGTCTCAGACTTAAAGGTGAGCTCAGACAAAATGAACAAAGCCAGCTAGCCAACTTGTAGCTGACCACAGACCCATGGGTGGGTCGTGCTAAGCCCAGCACAGATAAATAGAACTGCTTATTCAACTGTAGGCTCATAGGAAATAATAATGATTATAGTTTTAAGTCACTAAGTTTTAGAGTGGAATGTTATAAAGCAAAGGTTAACTGATACTGTACACTCTTGCTGCAAAATCCTATTCACTTTTTTCCTTCTTCTATTATATATAAGACTCACAAAATTGGATTCATCATAATCCTTGGCCCATCATATATTTCACATTTATCTATACATTTAAATATATAGATAGATACACATTTAAGTCATTCCATGTTTTTGCTATTTCAGACAGTACTACTGTGAACATTCTTGTCCATGTCTCCTGGTACATATGCACAATTTCTCTGGAAAGTGTACCTAGGAGTGGAATTGCTGAGTTGGTGAGAATGTGAATGTTATTTTTGCAAGGCTAACACTAAACTTTTTCAAGTTTTACTAATAATTGTACCAATATACATTTCTTTCAGCAATGTGTAAGACATTTTTGTCATTCTCTTTTTAGGCTTTTGCTAGATATTATATTACCTTCTTTTGATACTTAAATGTTCGTATTTATGTCTTACATTTGTACCTATAATTTTGTCTCCTGAAGGCAGGGATCCTGACTGTTACATCTTCACTTTGCACAGGCTTCAGAACATAGTGGATATAAATTATTGACTGATAGTTGATTGATTTTTATGCATTTTTCAGTTACATAAAATTTCAAATGAAAAGATGATAATGAAAATTCCCTTGATACTACTTGTCTTTCCACTTCAGGCTGACGTGGGCATCCCAAATTTGCACTCCCAGATAATTCTGTACACTCTCTATTATGGAATTATAACCATTCACACTCTTGTTTGACTCTCCAGCTCAGATTAACTCCTCGTAGGCTGGAGCTTATTGTTCACCACCATTTGACCAGGCACTGAATGCATGACTGGTTTCATCAAACCAATCAGTCATTCAACACATGTTTATTGATTGCTATTAATATTTGTCAGACAAAATGAAGAAGTGAATGAATAAATGAAATTTGCTATAAAAAATAGTGATGCTTAAAAAGAAACATCAATCAGCAAGAGAAAGGCATTAGGTACTAGAGAGCTAATTACTTCCCCCACTGGGTAGAACAGCTGTTAACAGCATAGACTAGAAAATGAAGAAAACTGTAAAATGGAAAACAATTTAAGCTAGAAAAACATAGCATACTCACATATAGAGAATGTAATATACTTTTAGATATCAGTTGTTTCTTCCTTGCCTTTGACATCCATTTGGAAGGGTAATCATAAATAAGTGGTTCACAGAATCTATTTTAACGGTGGCTTGAGGCTGTTTCCCAGAAATCCTTATCCTAGTATTCCTAGACAATAAAAAGACAACATTTTTTTTTTTTTACTTTTCCTTGAAGGTGTTAATATACCCACACATGAAAGGGTTCCCCAAGTTAGTTTCATTGGTCACTGGTCAGTGAAAGAACAAGAATACGATGATTAACTGAAAACAGTAACTGAAAAATATATTTTTTATAGGTAGTGGTTGTGACAACCATGTATGTTTATGAGTGTTTATTAAACTAAACAAATATGGAATATATTTAAGGATAGAGTTTAACCCCTCTTATGAAATGTGAAAAACTGTAGTAGAAAAGCTGATCAAACCTGAGTGATCAGATAGATTCCTAGACTGATGTATTATAGAATATGATGAACAAGGCAGAAGAAATCACTGAATACAGTGTGTAAGGATTGGACCTGAAAAGAGTGAAACACTATAAAATGAATCAGATAGCTACAGTAAAATAGGAAAGTAATTCTACAATTAAAAATACTGCAAAGAATATAGATAAAGTTACCATGCCCCAAGTACCCCTGTCTGTCAGGCACAAATAAGCTTTTTTTAATTCACAGAAAGACAAGTTCTCATTTGTCTTTTTAAGTTTAAGGCCTTTGTTTAAGGACTTTGACCTTAAACAAGACAGTTATGGATATTTGATAGAATCTGCTTATACCTTCCAAAACTTGCACTTAGTTGTAGACAGCCATGTGTTGTTCACTCAAAGACTCTACCATTAGATTTACTAAGTATGCTATTTGAGAGGATGAGAATATTAGGTGTGTTCATAGCCAAATGTATGAATAATTGATGAAATGTGTTAAGACATGGCTAAAACTTACTAAAGGACAGTGTAATACCATAGCAGTACAGATTAGTCAGAGTACCTGAAGTGTGCAGCCAGTATGCCTAATTACAGCCCTGTAATCTAGGGGCAAGTTACCTAACCATTCTCTGCCTCACTTCTTCATCTGTAAAATGGATTATGATAATTGCCTGTTTCAAAAGGTTGCTGTGAGGGTTAAATGAGTTCATATCACTAAAATGCCCCCCACATTGCCTGGCACATGATAATTCTGAATTTAGCTATTATCAGTCTAGGTAATTTAAACCATAATTTACAAATAAAATGCCATGTTTTGATTTTATATCATAGTATTACATATTACTGTATATTCCATGAGACTTTGAGATATTTTCCTATTATGTAGTAATATATATATTCATTATAGAAAATTAAAATTAGAAGCATGAAAAGAACAAAAGTCATCTAATAATACTACTCTAAAAAATATTCTTAGGCATATAAAAGTTAAAAATAAAAGTGTTTTTCTCCTTCATTCTTACCCACAGTATCAAAAGTTTTGTGTGTATATTTTTATTTCTCTGACTATATCATCTTTGTTATATTAATATATTCAATTTATGGTAATTTGGGACATCTCATAATTTCATTACTGATATTTTATGCCAACATTAAGCACTCTCTATGTACTTTTAATTTTATGACCATTAAAGTTGTATCATAAATAAGTGGGTTAAAAATTATTTCTTAATTAAAAATCATCCCTACAGCTTGAATCTCTGCAAAATCAGTTGGTTGTAATAAGTCATATAAAATGAAAAATGGAACTTTGTGTTACAGAGCACAAATTGCATTAATGATTGATAGGTAATATGAGTGAAATGAAAAATTACTAGACAAGGAGGAGAAAGTGTTTATCCTGCTACCAAATATTCAGTGAATGGATTATAGCCACGATCTTGCCTTTAATGTTTCCCTTGGTAATTGTCAGGAAGAGATATGAAGAATTGTGGGACCTTAATAATATGCCTTGCCATTTTAATTGCTGAGAGAAGCAAGAGAATCTTAATTGCCAGGAGACGCATTACTAATTAAAGTGTCATTCTACATTCATTCTGAAATAATTAGTTTGAATATTTGTGAGAGCTGAGATATAAATTTAGTTCCAAATTCAGGAGCATACCCACAGCAGACTCTGTTAAAATGATCTATGGTTAAGAAAGGTTAACAACCGTAAAACTTTAAATGTTTCTTTAATTTGGTACAATTTAATTTCTTATTGGATTATTGAACTTGAAAGAATGGAATGTATAGTATTTTAAAACTTAGTATGTTTTTAAACTTGCTGTAACACTAAGTTAAATTCCTAAATTGCTTACATATTTCTGAGGTATTATTTTTGTTTTATTATTTTATTTCAGTTTTTATCACAATTTGGGAAATATCTATTTCTTTTACAAATAATGATGTAAAGATATATGATATATGAATTACAAATTCTATTAACACTGCATGGCGACTTGTAAATATAGTTGTGATTCAGTGGACTTTTAAAATTCTAGATTAAATATCAAACATTTGGTGAATCTAAAAGGACATACACTTGAAAGGAGTTTAAACAATAAACTTACCACAAAAAAACTAAAATCAAATATCAAATGTGACTTGAAACATTTTGGACATATGATTAGCTAAAATCACCAGTTCAAGTTTTACCAAGATTAAGGCCGTATTAGGGAAAATGAAAAGAAAAAAATGAAAGATGTAAAAACCTTTTCCTTCACATGGTTATTGCGTAAAATTAAAGTCATATCTCATACTTGGCTCTATAATTGTAAGACTTACATTTAAAAGTTACAAAAATTTGAATACTCATGTTTTTCTCCGTTATCATTTGTACCCAATCGTATTTGTTACAGAGGTTATTGATGAATTTACCTTGACTGCCTTGTTTCTTTAGGATTTGGGGCACAGAAAACTGAACACTCATATTCCTCATTTAACGGCTTACCGTGACCAGTCCCTCCTTTTGTTTTACTTTTTAACCCTTTCATTCCTCATCCCATCTCCCATCCTGCTCCTGCCCACATAAGTATCTTAGTCCATTTTTTGTCTATAACAGAATACCACAGATTGGATAATTTATGATGGACAGAAAATTATTTGGCTCATGGTCCTGGAGGCATCTAGTGAAGGCCTTCCTGCTGTGTTATAATATAGTGGAAGGAGTCACGTAGGTGGGAGAGAGGACAGGGGGCTTAACTCATACCTCTATCAGAATCCCACTCCCACGATAGCTAACCCACTCCCAAAATAATGGCATTAATCTGCTCGTGAGGGCAGAGCTTTCACGACCCTATCACCTCTTAAAGGTCCTACTTGTCACCAGTGTTGCATTGGGGATTAGGTTTCCAACACATGAACATTCATACCACAGCAGTCTCCACTCTCTGTTGGATAATATGTCCTTGAATGTTGTGTATCCTCAGTTTTTCTGGTTACTAATGAGTTTGAGTAAATTTTCATTTTCCTTTTAACTAGTGAAGCTTCTCTTTGTGGTAATTCACATATTCATCTCCACTACCACATTTCACATCTCTGCTTGTCAAATTTGTCTACAATTATTTTTTCTTTACCATTCTCAACCAGTTTTCAGTTTGGGGATCAAAGTTATAATAATCTCATAAAATGAGTTAGACAGTATTTTTCTACTTTTTCAATTTTTCCTTTTTCCTTTTTTTTTTTTCTTTTTTACTTAGACTTTTATATGAGAAGGATTTTCTGTCATTAGAAGTTAGTTAAAAACTTATCCGTAATATTGTCTGGATGAGAAGCTTGGGTTGGAGGTGAGGGGAAGTGTTTTTGATACTTTTGGTGGCTATTTCAATTTTCTTAGTAATTCTTGGACTATTTAAATAATTTTATTTTACATCAATTTTTCCTTTTTTTCTGAAAAGTATTATTTTTCAGATTATTCTTATCTATAGCTATTAATATTTTAAAATTTAAAAATCCTTTTTTCATTTTTATTTCCTTTTTCTCTCATTTTGAATATTTTTATAGCATTCTCTATTTAACTTCTATTATTTCTTTAGAGGTTTGTCTGTCATACCAATCTTTTCAAAGGACCTACACTTGATTATGTTAATTTCCTCTTCTTTTAAACCTCTATTACATTAATTTCTGCCTAAATCTTTATTATTAATATTTCCTTTCTTCTTCTCTAGGATTGCTGGATTGTGCTTTTCCCAAATTCTTGAATTAAATAATTCAGCTCATTTTTTCCTATATGTATGTATTATATTCCAATCAATAACCTTGATTTTTCTTTTTTAATAGAGACAGCGTCTCAGTTTGTCATCCAGGCTGGAGTGCAGTGGCTCAGTCATAGCTTACTGTAACCTCAAACTCCTGGGCTCAAGCAATCCTCCCACCTCAGCCTCCTGAGTAGCTAGAACTACAGGCATGTACCACCATGCCTGGCAACATTTTTTTTTTCCCCTTTATAGAGACAGGGTTTCACTATGTTCCCCAGCCTGGTTTTGAACTCCTGGCTTCAAGCCTTCCTCTCTCCTTGGCCTCCCAAAGCACTGGGATTACAAGCATGAGCCACCACACCCTACCAGCCTTGGATTTTTAATGTAATTTTTGGTTTTGTTTTTATTTGTTGTGTTACTAAAGTAAAAGGTGTTTTTTCTCATTTCTTTGGGAGATTGTTTCACATCAAAATAGCTTTTTTCTGCTTATATTTTTTGTTTAAAATTTTCACCTATTTTTATCTTTAATTGCATTCTCTATTGGCATAAAAAAGAATCTCTTTTCTTTGTCAAAGCATTACGCTTCACAATTTTCTTTTAGAATTTTTCCTTTGTTATGTGGTGCTTCTGTATTCTCAGATGCATACCCTTTCGCTCCTTATCTTTGCTTGTATTACCATTCACAGACTTGTCTGAGTGACCTAGGGCAAATAGTGATGTATATGCTTCTTGAAAGTCTACTCGGATGTCAGATTTTCTTGATCTCATGCATTTCAGCTTTTCATTACTCTCATCAATGAATTATCTGTTTTGACCAGTGGTGACCAAGTCTGACCAAGTGGTAGCCTGGGGGGCTTTGGTCCCTTTTCCCCTTCATCTTTGTTAGCACCTTTCCAGGTCTCTGATGTGAGAGCTGGGCTTTTCTGAATCTTAAAGTGCTATGCAAACTCAACTGCTGAAAAAGTCTTCTAGGTCCCCTTCTTGCCCCCTGACATCCCATTCATATAAAAAGATTGTTTTCCATAAGACCCATCTGTGTAGAAATTTCACCACTCATCGGTAGGTGGTCTCACCTGATTCATTGTGCTTATTTTTCTCCCTCATTAACCTTCCATTAGAAATTCAATGGATCGAGTACTTCATCTTACTGATTCTCACAGATGTGATTTCTGCTTAAAGTAGGAAGTTACCTTGATTTTTGATATGCTCACTTGATAGAAAACTTCAGGTTTTCATCTTCAGAATCCTATATAATTTGTACTATATATTTGAATTATATCTGAAGATATCTTTCTTAGCTTTCCTACTTGTAAGTGTCCTCTGGCTATCATCAGTGTCCATTTCATCTTTAATTCCTTATTTGAATTCCTAACCTACAATTTTGTAAAGAATAGATCTCTAATAAACAGTAAAAATAAGTAATCATAAATACCTCTATTTGTCTAGGTCATTATTTTTTGTAGCTATAATCCATAGCTATTCTAAACCTATTCATAATTTTTAAATGCAAAAGGATATCATTTGTCTAATATTGTTTTGTATCTTCTGCCTTTTTCTGTAGAGATTAATTTATATTATAAAATCCGGGTTTGGAGAAACCTGATTAAAAAGGTGGTTAATATGCGGGTACCTTGTCATGCTACAGGTTTTCTCCCTCTCCACAGTAGCGAGATCTAGTCTAGGGTTTCCTCACTGCAGCCAGTTAGCTCAGTTGGTTAGAGCTGGTGCTGTGAAGTTTGGATTTGGTCAAGGGGCCGTACTTGGGGATCTGGAGGGCCACACGTGGCCTTGAGGCCGCAGCTTCTCCACCCCTGGTTTAGGCTTTCCTCAAACATCTTATCTTCCTTTATCCTGCAGTATGATTAGAAAAGTGAGAGTAAAATATAGAGTAGAATTTTTGTAAAAGTCCCAAAAGGCCCTGAGAAGCACAAATCAATTTCAGTGATGTTAGGCTTAGTGTATCATCCCATCAACCTATAACTCTTATCATTAGCCTTTAAAACAAGATCTATTTGCCATGGAATTCTTGTCAAATTTTCAAATACATATATAGGTTTTCATTAGTGACACAGTGACAGTATCAATACATTCTCCACTAGTTCTTAAAGGAACAAGTAGTCGTTATCAATAGGATAACTGTAATAGTTGTGCCTTTTCTGTAAAGATTCTCTAACAGGCATTTAAAAAAAATAAAACTTATACTCATTATCTGGTAGATCCTTACCCTTTTAGGGTACTCATCGATTATACTACTAATTAGGAAGCTGATTCAATGTATGACTTCTTATATCTATGACATCCAGATAAAGCAGAGTGGTTACTTTAAACACATTTGAAGTACCTAGCACCTTAAATTGTGTTCTTATTTAGTTCTTTCAATTCTATGTGGTAGATATTGTATCAATTTACAGATGAAATTACTGAGGCATAGAGATGTTAAGAATTTGCCCAAAGTCTTAGTAAGTGACTGTCATTTGAATCGTTTGTCTGATTCCAGAGCTTGTTCTGTAAGACACTAGGCAACACTGCCTAATAATGCAGAATACTTTGCTCCTCAAGTGATCACACTAGGAGTTCACAATACTCAAGCTCCACCAAAGGCCAAGCAAGCCAAATACATGTGTGAAGTGATTAAACATCAGGTCATGAGGAGTAGAATAGTCAGGATTATAAGAATCAAGAGTACATGTCCTGCAAAAAGAATTTCAACATATGTTTTTTAAAATGCTCTGCTTTCAAAACATATCTGCAAGCCAGATTTAGCCCATAAGGTCACCATTTTGTATTTCTTGGTTTACAGAAATAATTCCACCCCATTACTACTTCTGAATAATTTTTGAGGCTCTGCTAATGCTGATTGTCACATACTCAGAAAGAACATTTATTTTCTTAATGAGTAAGGAACCTTAGATAGTCATATGTTTTAGAATTGATTTCATTAAAATAATAAAAATTAAAAATTAATGCACTTTTTAAAAATCCTATGTTCTTTATTAAAATAATGAGGTTCCTATTGATGTACATGCTATTACTCTGCCATCTAAGTAAATGATCTTTCTGTTGTTTCTTCTGTGGTTATTTGACATTGAGGTTTTTGAGGCATGGCCCTATTAGTTATCCAATAACTATTTTGCAAACTCAAATAGGATGTTGGTTTAGGACATAGAATTCAGCGTCAGTCTGACATTTTATTCCTGTCTCAGAATTGTATCAGTTTTTAGGTTTGGCATGGTGAATATCTTAATTTATAACTATGTTTTAAGCCTGTGACTTTATAGTGAATTATATAAAGAGCAAATCTGCACATCTCCTCTGTGTAGTTACTTTGCTGAAATATCACTTAGATACTGTGTTGGGAGGCATTGTTGAAATAGGCTTGATATGTTAAAAGCTTAGAATATTTTGATGTAACCAATTCAAGGAATTTACCTTACTATAAAAGAAAATGGTTTTGATTGTTTAAATGTAAGATTAGGAAACAAAATCCCTCATGTTAAAGTGCTCTGGAGTTTAGATAAAAATCAAAATCATCCGTTTAAAAGAATTCAGGTACAATAAAGAGAATTCAGATCTGCACATGTTCAAACTTCTAAATCAGTGGCAAATTAAGTAACACACAGGGCTGGAGATGTGAATATTATATAATGAGGATAATAAAGGAGTTGAATGTGATGTGCCTCGGGTGCATGTTAGTAGCTAATTCCAATATGAATGCTTTGCAATCATTTGCCGGCTGAGATGCATGTGTTCAGCTAAATGGAAATCTTGGATGTTCTCTCATAACACCCCATTATTTGTAATTGAACACCTGATTTCTATCATGCAACAAATTAACATCTGCACTGGATCTGTCTTTTATGCATATGGATACACTGATTAGAATTTTACAGATAGGCAGATACTTGAAAACAAAAAGACAACATTGTGAAACACTTCCAGCCATAATTTTTGATTACATATTGAGAATCGTTTAATTATCTTACTCCATGTAATTAGCTCTTCTACTTAGGTCAATTGCTTTTTTTATTAACATGACATGTTAGCAATTTGTTAATTGGCATAAAATAACATGAGACTTTTCTGGGTACTTTGTATGATAAATACATGTGCTTAAGGAAGCTAAGGAAAACACAAAAAGGTAAATGTATTCATTAGCCCCCTTATAGCATTTGCCAGTGCCACTGCTTGGTGCTACCAAATTATGTGATTTTGCCCTTTGAAATTCTGTGCTTCCATTATGCAGAGTGATTTTGTCAATTTGAGTCCTTATGAAAATTTGAGAGCATGAGGATATGTTTAAAATAGAAGAGTCTTTTCTGAAATTAAGAGGATGATGAAAATGAAGGGAGGGTTGTATAAATGCTAGTTGGTAGAAGATAGAGAGAGAAATGCATACATTCAGGTAAGAATACTATTATTATTAAGAAAAAGATTTAGTCAGTATCAAGCCTTTAAGCTCCAGGGTCCTTTGCAAGTGTTGAATATTATAAATAATTTTTACATATCAGTAAATATATTATTGGTTATCCCTAGAAAGAAAAATTTATTTTCTTCCTGAGAATTTTCTCTAGGATCTGGCACAAGTAGACAACTACCAGTATTCTATGTTGGGGAGGCAGGTATTTAGCTGGAGCTCATTTAACACCTTGCATCTATTTAATCACTTAAGTACAAATTGTTTTCCTCTTGAACCGTAAGTGAATTATTAAAATACCGTCACAGCTTTGAGGAACTATGTGATGGAGAAATGGGAGAGCATAGAATAACATTGGTTTACCTGTTAACTATTCTTTTATATTCTACTTTATTCTGAATAGGATTTGTGATTACTTCATACCAGTGTAGAATTTAAGAACTAGAACTTAGAATTTAAGGAGATTTGGGGGTTGCTCAGCCCAGCATTTATGTTTCACAAATAAGACACTGAGGGTAAGAATGATAGGTTTTCCTAAAAATATTTCTGTAAGGGAAGGGGTATTTATTTAACCTGTACTGAATATATCCTGGGCAAACACCAGGTTGGGCATTCTTGCAAATACAAAGATAAAGTATATAACCCCATTCCAATGAGAATTGTTCTGTTTCTTTCTTGTTAGTGATGTTTTCATCCACTTGGGGGCACTGTGACCAAATTTAAGAAGAAAAGAGTAAAATGTTTTTTTGTTTGGCTTGTTTCAGTTAAAAAAGATTGTTCATTGTACTATTGGAAATCTATATGCTTTTAGATAAAATAACTTTTAAATATATTCATTTTTTGTTAGTTTAAATTTCAGAATAGGTATAGATTAAAACAGTGGTCATTGGACCGGAAGCATCAGCATCACCTGAGAACTTATTAATATGCAAATTCTCATGATCTGCTGAATCAGAAACCCTGTGAGTGGGGCCCAGCATTCTGTGTTTTCAGAAGCTCTCCCTGTAAGATTTGGATGCTTACTCACATTTCAGAACCATTGCATTAGAATAAGTAAATTTTGGAATACTTTTTCAATATTGAAAAATTACTAGATTAGCAGTTAGCTTATCAAATATGTTTGGAATATTGTAAAAATGTGTTTCTTTGGAAAGCTTCATACATTAGCAGTAAATAAATAAATGAGTCTGAAGACTTAAGCTAACTTTTTGTGCATGATTGTACAACTAGGTCCATATGAGTCAGAAGAGTTATTTGAATAGTCACTTTTATCTCCCCCACAAAAAAGAGTAATTTTAATCAAGTGAAAATTTCAAATAAATCACTTATTTTGTGTTATATAGATAAGTCAGCCACTTAATGGAATTTCTAAAATTTAACTTCTTGTGCTGATATCAGAGACATGGCCTAAATTTCAAGATAATGCCACCAACAGTGTTTCTTTACATCTCTATAGTATCTTGACATTTATTAAAAGGGCTAATATATATATTGGGTCATTTAATCTTCTGAATAATCCTTTAAAGCAATTAGAAAACTAATTATTACTCCATGTGCAATTTGATAAAACTGAGATTCCCCTGAGACCAGTTTTAGGATTCTTTTTTTTTAATGTTCATTTTTTATTTCTGAGTATTACGGAGCTACAAATGTGCTTTGATTACATAAATTGCTTTTGCACTGCTGGACAAGTGTGCCCATCCCCCAGACAGCCCATTAGTTGTGGATTTATCCATCCCTTTCTCCCCCCTCCCACCTGCCCGACACCCTCTGAATGTTACTGTGAGGCTGAAACTTGAATTCTGAGTTTTCCCCTTCTAGAGGAATTCTCTCACATCCTTCCTTAACACTATCCTGGACCTCAGATGTGCCGTAACTCTTTCTCTTCCACTGTGGACACTCCTTCCTTCGATTCTCTTTGGGCAGTTAAAGAAGCGTAGAACTTCTGGAAGTCTTTACTCTGAGGGGGAACGGATGAGAAAGTCATCACAGAGAATGTAAGAAACTACCAGTAAAACTTGCCATTATGCTGGTGGCTTCTGAGCGCTTGACCTGCTGTCTGCGATACACGTGCTCTCCTGAAGCCTGCTGACCTTAAACAGCATCTCATGGCACCCCTCTACTATTTTAGTTTTTGTTTTTTTCCAAATGAAGGCCCCTAGTTAACACTCAACCACCAGGGAATGACACTCTGTGTTTGTGAACACTTTCCCGTTCACGGCCCATCTAGCATGGAGCATGGTACAAACCTGCCCTCAGGGTACGAGGAGTGGTCTGGATCCTGTTGTGCTGGGATCAAGACATCTCCATATAGAAGAGTTACAATGTTTACATGAAGATAAGTTTTAATATATACCTATATAGTAGCTGGAGGGAGGCCATTGCTTCAAAGTTAACTATAATGCTAAAGTGAATCTTGTGGCAAAGTCAAAAAGTGTAAATATTTAATGAATAGTGAATTAACGCTTAAATGTAGTTCTTTTTATTTTCTTGCCCTTAAGTGTAGGTCAGAAAAATGTAGTTCTTAGCATAGTTTTTGTAGTATTAAAAGTTTCAGAAATTGCTTATAAAATATATGTTTATTAAATTGTCTGTAGTGGTAATTGTCCCTACCTTGTAAGATTGTTTTGTTAACTGAGGTATGTACTACCAAGCACAATGCCTGGAATTGAGTAAATCTATTTTTTTTTTAAGAAAATGGTTACTTGTTACTAATATAAGGGAAATAATGGTGATGAAATGCATTTACAGGAATTATTTCAATAATATCAGTAGAGCATATATACTGTGATACAGAATATATTATAATGTAACATAGTGTATCATTTTACTCTTTTAAAATTTGTTTGTACTTTCAGATACAGTAAAGCTTAATTTATTTGAATGCTAGTGAAATAAGGTTAAGTGTAATGGAAGACCTTTTTTTTAAAGCTTATTCTTGAAAATTATCTTGAAATTTACTAAAATTCTGTATTGCTTTTTAGAGTTGCTAAGCATTTTATTTTTATTTGATTACTAAGGGTCATTTACTCATATGTATTCATCTCTCTGAAAATCTCTCCTTCATAGGAACTCCCATGGTAATTTATCTTTACTTTTTATAATATCTGCTACCTTATGTTGATGCTAATGATGAGCATATCTTCTGTTCTGAACTGCACAGAGCAAATAGTAAATGAATCAATTATCACTAAAGAGCACTAACTCCAAGATATCTTACAGTATTTAAAATAAGTTTGTTTCCTTGCCTATTTTCTTCTAATTGTAGTGCAAAGGAAGAGAAAAAGGGAAACCTCTGAGGAGTCGAAGATTATTTGGATTCTAGACAATTACAGTTATATTGTAATTCTTGTTAACTTTCTAATTATTTGTGTTTCCCCGTGAAGAGCAGATATAAATGTGCCAGCAATTGACCCAAACTCCACACCCAGGGATGTACTTTTGGTGTGGATCTGCAAGCAAAGTACCCATTTCCTTTTCCTAGTGAAAAATAACATACCTTCTTACTTGAAGCTGAACAGATCTCGAGTTTCTTTTCAGTTCTGCTATTTAGATGGTGCCATCATAAAGAGAGGGAGGAAAAAAATGTTTAGAGGTCAGTGTCTTCCATGGGCTGATTTTTTTCCTCACTCCATTTTATTGTCATTGTTGTTATTTATGAAGCAAAATCCAGAGACACCATCAGATTGGCTTTAACTCTTGACTCCTTTCTGTGAAGTCATCTTGATCTTCTACAAATTGATGTAATAGATTTCTAGTCTTTATCCCTAGGTTTGTATCTAAAGGAAGGAGGATTTCTGCTTATATTTATTTTAAAAATGAGGGGTAGGTATACTTTTTAAATAAACAGTGAAATAAATGCTTTCCCTGTCTCCTTTCCTCCAGCCATGTTTTTCTCCCTCCATGTGTGTTAGCCTGTGAACGTATGACAGTGAAATGATCCCATTAAGATAGAAATGTTGAGTTATTTGACTTAAGGTATATTAGTGTTGCTTTGAGGAAAAGATACTGATTTCCTGAACTGACACGGACCTTAAAATGAAAGAAAGAAAGCAGATTTTGTACCAAGTTGCATTTTAGAGAAAACAACTTCACAAGCGTCTTTGGTCATGGTGTTATTTTAAAAAAGTAATAATATATATTCACCAGTAGATGGCGCAAGCGTTCCCCCAAAATAGAAAATACTGTCTATTAGTAGAAAACTTGATAATAGAGGTGTCACTATTCAAGTAGAATTAAATGGTCTTCACAACATTGTCTTTTGAAAAAATGTAAAAAGAAAAGGTCAGAAGAAGGTGAAGTGGTAGTTCATTTTGGACATATCAAATCTGTCAAGATACTTTATGGAGTTAATATAGAAAAACTTTAATGTTTAATAGTATATGAATAATTAAAAATATCACAAGATGAGTTTTAACATAAAATAAGTGAGACTCTAAAATTCTGACTATGTTGTGTAAATTTCAAAGTCTTTTTTTCTGTTGTCTATCTTGATTTCATTTTTCTTTGTTTCTTGTATTCATGAGCAGAAGCTCTGTGAATACAGTTTTGTAGGCAAATAAATAAATGGAATTCTTAAGCTTTAAGTTAAAGGAAAAAGAAAACATTTATTTAGCCCAACAAATCCCAGCCTTATCATACATGTGTTCCTTATTACTATTGACTTTACTTTTTTATTCATTCTCCTCTAACTAAATAAAGATGTATGAGAGAGAAACTGAATATCAAAGTATGTTTTCTGTAGTGGTCTAGAATTTGGCAGTTGGTTGATGAGTAGCATTATCTTAAGAACTTAAGGAATTCAGTAGCTTGGAAACCTGATACAGGTACTTTATAGAAATATTGTTTTTATCTGAGAATAAGAAAAGCTAGTTTTTGTTGTAACTTGTGTGACATCATAGGTATATTTTACTTTAGAAAAAGGTGAGGTATACTTAAGTTTTTACCCCATTCGTTGAAAGTTTTTTTTTCCTTAAATGGGAAAAATTCATTGTCACCTCCCCATCTCAAGTTTTCCAAAGAGTCCTTCAAAAAAGTTAGATTGAAGTATTTTTCTGTGTATTCGGCTTACTACTGCTACAAATGCCTTGATTTACATTGTGCTTTATAGTTTAAAAGGCCCTTTTATATAGATCATTCCAGTAGACTTTTGTAGGGACACCATCTATTATAGTCAGAGTAAGTATTGTTCTTCCTGTTTTACAGATGAGAAAAGTGAAATTCATACCTGGCATGTAGCAGTTTAAAGTTAAAGGGATGTTAGACTTAAGAGAATCGTTCATTTGCATTCTTTTTCTTTCTCTTTCTCTGCATCCCTCTCTACCTCTTCCCCCTTCCCTCTCTCTCTCTCTCTCTCTCTCTCTCTCTCTCTCTCTCATTATTTTCATCTTTCCTCTCTATTCTCTATTTTGCAGGGAAAAAGACAAGCAAACTTATTCTGCACCCCCAGTACTTCCTTCCATGTGGAGGGATATCCATTACTGTGATACCCTTGGCCTCTTTTCTCTCTCTCCACCTATGTTTTTGTTTTTTTTGTTTTGTTTTGTTTTGTTTTTCACTTACCTGACTGGTTAGCTTGAGAGTAGAAACTGGGCATGAATAGGTTAGCCCTTTGCACTCTGTTTCTCCCTTGAAGGTGAGTTTTCCAGATGGGGTTCCTGCTCTGATTCTCCCTGCCTGGGTCTGTCGTGGCCGGGATCTTCCCGTGGATAGGCCTTCCCTGTCTAGCACGGTCTCTGCCTGCGCTGGGGAGAATGTGTCTCAGAATAACACTCACCCTCACGAGGAAGCCCCCCACTTACAGAGATAAACCACATAATTCAGCATTATCTTTATCAGTATTAAAGGCAACATTTTTTATCTTCTCTCAGCTCTTTTGTCTTAGGTTAATTTGTTCAGAACTCAGGCAAAGAAAAGAGGTGCTGAATTATTGGGCCTCCTCACAATTTCCAACAATGTTCATGTATCAGAAAGGTTTTTTAAAAAGCCTGCTAGTGGGGGTGAGAAATCTGGTAGCACATCTTGAGATCTTCAGACATATATTGTTTTTTTCCCATTTTGTCTGAAAGACCCTTGTGATACTGTGAGCTTGGGGCCATTTTCAGCAGTGGTTCTAAAGCCCCAGAAGGCCCTTGCTGGGAGAAAGGGGCATTGGGCACCCTGAGTCCTGGACCCCTGCCCGCTCTCACAGCAGCTGCTCCACGCTTCCCTCGGGTTTTGATCGTTCATAAAAAGTTAAATATTAGGATAACATTCTGTTACTAAAATTATTTGCCTATTCTTGATCCAAATAGGTATAAAAATGCCAATTTTATGGAAAATCCAAAGGCTACCTGAGATTTTTTTTTTTTACTTCGATATACTATAATTTTTCCTAAAGATTTACTTCCTTCAGTATGTTTTCTTTACGATTGTTCCTAATGACAAAACTGGAAACAACCATTTAGTCACTCCAGAGATGTTTGTGGAGTGTCTGCTGCATAAAGGTACAGTGCTGGGCAATGAGAATAGACTGGTGGGTCAGAGCTGCCGTGGTCCGTGTCCTCATGGAGTTTGCACTTTTGTGCCGGAAATGGCCATTAGTCAGATAATCCTCAGGCCACCACAGGACTGTGGAAGTAATATCCACATGGCACCTACTACATGTAATAATGGAATATGACCTAATTAGGGAAGTCAGGGAGTTCCACTCTGAGAAATAATAGTTGAGCTGAGGGGATGGGAACAAATGGAAAATGTGAAATTCAAAAACTAAATCAGTTTAAAATAAGTGTTGGAAAGAGATGGAATTGTACAATGCATGGGACGGGTGGGGAAGGACAGACTACATGCAAACAATTGGAGAAGCAGTGAGAACCCAGAGAGTATTTGTACAGAGTGCTTTGTGCCAATGTAAGCCAGTAAAAGTATGAAAGGATCTTAGCACAATGTTTTCAGGTGATAGCTATCACAGAAATATCTGCAACCAACTAATATATCCGGAATTCAAGAGCAGAGTGTCAGATGAAGATTAGCAAGAACAAGAGCAAAGCTGGGTATATGACAGGGTATCAGCCTGAGGTATTGGACAGCTTATCAAAAGAACTACAGTCCATACCACATAATGATGTTTCGGTCAATGACTGACTGCATGTATGACAGTGGTCCCATGAGATTACAATGCCGTAATTTTGCTGTGCCTTTTCTATTGGGTGTATATAGCCACGGTCCCCAACCTGTGGCCTGCAGACTGGTACTGGTCTGTGGCCTGTTAGGCATCGGGCCACAGAGCTCTGCTTCCCCCTCCCCCTCCCCCTCCCCCTGCCACCCTTGCCATCCATGGAAAAATTATCTTCCATGAAACTGGTCCCTGATGCCAAAAAGGTTGGGGACCGCTGGTACATAGTTTATAAAATGGACATTTTATGTGCATCTTTCACTTGAAATCCTCAATATGAAGAAGGTAAACCAGATATCTCCATTTACAGAAAAGGAAACTGAGTCCTAAAATGTTTGTGTTAATTCAGGACTACCTGAATTGTATATAATGTTAAAAAATGTTTGATCATTGTGCTTTCCTTTGGAAACATTTTGCCTTAAAAGAGAAAGTATTTTCAGTAGTAAATATGATCCGGTTTCATACATGCATAAAAGCCTCTGTTAAAGCTTTTGTTTCCTGCCAAACCATTTGCATTTTCAAGGAGAGAAAAGCTTAATGGAGTATCTCAGAAAAATGTCTAGGATTGCGTAAGTAAGTCATTTCCTTTTCATTGTTGACTGTTCCAAGCTCTTTTGCCTTCTGTCTTTCCCTTTTGAATGTGTCATAGCCTTATCTCCAAAGACATTCTGATTCTCACAGCCTCTGTCCTCTTCCTAAGGGATGGAGGCATAGAACTGACTCTATGCAAGTTTGCCTGCTTGGGGTAGAGGAGGCTGCACAGTACACTCTTTGGCCATATTTTCTCTTTTATTCACTTCTGAGGCATTTTATAATCAGTTTGGAAACCCCAATGACTTTGAAGAAAAACCTGAAACCATGCTTTACAAAATAAGCCTTTTGTGGTAGACTATGTCAAGGTAATGCATCTATTAAATAATTTACCCATTCCACAGTGTATGCATATTTCAAAACATGTACACAATAAATATATATGATTTTTGTCATTTAAAATAAAAAATAAGATCCTAACATATTTATATAATTTTATATGTAAATATCAGCATTGGTCAGATCATGAATCATTAAAAAATATATATCAAGTACTTTTTTATGTTAATTGTGATATAAAAGAATGATGACTAGTCATCAGAGATATATATCAGGAAAACTGCCTTGTTAATAAAAGTTTGATTTAGTTTGGTTGTTTGGCTTACATTTATGTTCTTAAAACTATTTTTCATAGAACTACTTAAAAATTCTTTTTCCCAGTTTAGTTTTGCTTCTAGGTTGACAATGCATTGACATTTATTTTCGTACACATCCTTTAAGAATGATCAGTTATAAAATGCTGGTGAGGATGCAGAGAACAGAGAACTCATATACTGTTGGAGGAAATGTAAATTAGTATAGCCATTATGGAAAACAGCATGGAAGTTTCTCAAAAAATTAAAAATAGAACTACCCTAAGATCCAGCAATCCCACTACTGGGTATTTATCCAAAAAAAAAAGCATATCAGAGGGATACCTGTACCCCCATGTTTACAGGAGCACTATTCTCAATAGCCAAGGTATGGAATATATGGAATCAACCTAAGTTTCCATCAGCAGATGAATAGATAGAGAAAATGTATGAAATCTCGTCATTTGTAGCAACATGAATTGAACTGGAGGTCATTATGTACAATGACATAAGCCAGGCACAGAAAGGCAGATATCTCATGTTCTCACTCATAGGTAGGAGCTAAAAAGGTTGATCTCAAAGAGGTAGAGAGCAGAATGAATGACAGTTACCAGAGGCTGGGAAGGGTTTGAGGAGAGGGTGGAGAAAGGTTGGTTAGTGGGTACAAACATACAGTTCTACAGAAGGACTAAGTCCCAGTGTTCAGTGGCACAGTAGGCTGAATATGTCGGGTTTCTGAGTCTGAAATGTTGGCACGCTTATGGCCAAAGAATGACCAGAAGCTCCAAAGTAAGGCAAGCATGAAAATGAGGTTTATTGAGAAGGGAAAGATAGGATTATAGAGCAAGAGCAAGATACAGGTTTACAGAGTGTGGTCCATACACCACAGATGACTACCAGGCCCATTGTTGCAGCAAAGGGAGAGCAAAAGGAAGGGCTTGGTTATGGTTGGGGTCTTTTATATAAAGTGCCCCCCAATTGGGACCTCCCTTGCGACCCAGATGTCACGCTGGAACCACGTTGGACAGTTGGGAGTCCCATGACCTGAGTCTTATTATGCATACAGGTGTCCATGAGCCTCTCTGAAAGCCCATCTGTGGGGGTGAACCACAACAGCACCCACTTTCATTCTTAGGAGACCTGGAATCCCTCACTATCTACCTAACAACTATAGCTCATAATAATTTATTGTATATTTCCAAATAGCTAGATTTGAATCTAACACAAAGAAATGATAAATATTTGAGGTAGTAGATTTCCTAAATAACCTGATTTTATCTTATATATTGTATGCATATATCAAAATATCACATGTACCCCATAATATGTACAAATAGTATGTATCAATAAAGAATTTTTTTAAATAAAAGGAATTCATCTTTGACCCAAAACAAAATATAATAATAAGTTCTTGATTGATGTCTTATCTGAGAAGTGGAATGGGTTTTTATGTTCTTTTTATCTTGACAATTTTCCTCTATTCATTTTCTAGATTATTCTATGACAAGCCAAATTTAAGATAGTTTTTAATACCTTAAGCTGTTATATTTATTTAATAATGCTGATATGAGCTGAGACTTAGATTTAGCTGAGATTTAACTAGCAGAAGGTGGAACTTCTCAGGAAAAGGAAGAGTGACAGTTTTTACACTGCCGATTCTTTACAATGAGATCCCTGAAATAAGTGCAGAACTCTACATTTTATTTAAGTTTGCTATTATAGGTCTCCTGTTTCTATAGCACAGAAATTTTAAGTTCTTGCTGAACAGTAGGATTTTTTTGGTTTTTCTTCAGTTACAGTTTCTCTCAAAATGTCATGTAATTTTGTTCGATGAGGATCCTTTCTGCACATGCCCACCGCTCTTGTGCTCTTTCCCATAAGAATTCAGGAAGTATAAAAACCAACTGGAAAGTATTTACTTCTGGGCTTCTTAATGCCTAGGTCATAATGTTGTCTTGAAGCAGTTTCTTTTTTCATTCTTACCTGAAACAAAATAAAAAAAGGGGGAGGTGAGGTAGTGGCTTCCTAATCTTGTGGGGTTAAATAAAAGAAAGAATGTAGTGAAAGGAAGATGCCTTTTATGCAAACCATAGAGAACTTGTAGGGATGACTGCAAGTGCCTGAGGGTATTTGGTCCCTATTGGTTTTCACTTCAAATGCAATGGTGCCCACAGATAGCCTGTATTGTTGTCAGTTAAATGGGATCATGAGTGTCTGAAAGGTGTTTGAGAATGAACCGAAAATCATTTTCACAAGTGGATGATTACTTCTGCCACATGTTAACCGAACTCTATCAGAATGGCCCAGATTTTTGAGCCTGCATTAATTGCTCTTTCAACCTTGACTGAGGTTTCTCTTATGAAAGCCCTTTCCAGGACTAAACTACTCTATATATTGATTTTCTTTTTCTTTCTGTATTTTTCCTTGAAAAATGAAGGCTTGTAGAAGAAAAGGCTTTATCATTCAACATGTAGATTGATTGTTGCATTTCTTTGAATAAAAAGCTAGACTCATAAGTGATCTGCCAAAAGTAATCATCCTTTTTTTCAAGGACCGAATAGTTCCCATTTTCTGTATACAATTATGTTTTTCAAATATTCATTAGTGATGATTTTTCATCATAAAGTAAAACCATGAACTCTCACAGCATGGACTCAGTGCAAATAAATTGTCATATTCTCTTTTCTATTAGAACTGTATACCACCACTCTAATTGAAACTAAGCTACAATATTTAGTAATGTGTTTGGAGAATTTTTGTGTGTTGAAGTATTCTTTCAACAGTCTTCAAGTTAGAAAGGTTTTATAAAGTGCTTTTAAAGTGTTTGGAGAAATGAGTTCTTTATTTCATGTTACCATTTTCTCTTTCACATATGACATAGAGAATATTAGCTGTGTCTTCACTATTACTAGAATGGTATGGGACATATAGTGAAAACATTGTGTTACGAAGATGAGTTAAATCTTAATTTTTAAAATCAATCAGAAAACAAGTTCTTAAAATTTCATCAACTTTTATGATTAGATAATATACAATATTTGTAGAAAAATGACTTAATAGGAAAACTTGTGAGAAGTTCTGGCTTAAATGAAGACAAATCACAGAATATTACATGCACATCTATTTTTTTAAAAACATTCAAAAACATAGTGTGTAAAAACAAGCATTTGAAATAGATTTATTTTATAAGCATTACAGTGTTGAGAGGAAAAGCAAATTATCTATTTGAAATTCAACAACAAAAAGCTTAATAATTATGCTGATTTTTGTTTTGCTTAAAGGTTATTCTTACCAAACTTCACTCAATCTATTGTGAGCCATTTTGTCAGTACCAGAATACATACATATTGTTAATGATCAGCATCTCTAAAGAAAAGTTTTTATTCCAGCTGTCACAGAACATTCTGATAGATTTCATAAAGGCTGTTTCTGTCCATAAATGAAAGCTTGTAGAAGTATCTGTGGTATATCCTCTGGCTGGCTTATTAAGTTAACAGATAACTCTCTTAAGGATTGTGTTGACATGAGAGAGGTGGTATAATTTTTAATGTAAGTATTGAGATACTCTAATGACTATATATAACTATGAATATAGAAGATAAAAAAGTACACTGTTTGCCTTGTTGGTAGTAACTATTTTGACTTAGGGATTGGCTATTTCCTTAAAAAAAAACAAAAAAAAAAGCAAATACCAAATTTTAAAAAATTTTTCTCTTCTCTTTTTTCCTAACAGCATGGGAAATATTAATATCTGTACATATTCTAAATATCCACATCATACTTTAAATATACAATCAAAAATCTAAAGGTTCAGTTTCTTATATCTCTTATATTTGAGGATACAATATGACCTAAGAATAGTTAGAAATACAAAAAAAAGTCATAGATGAATGAAATATTGATATACATTTAATTGTTTTTGTGCTTTGTTTCCTAACAATAATTCGTATGTTTCTTTGGAGCAAATAGTGCCCTTTATTAGAAATAACCCTAGAAGAGGGATTAATACTTTACAATTACTGCTGTGTTTATACTGATTTATGAAACCAAATGCTTCAAGGCTTTACTTTTACGTGTTAAATCCCAGCTTTGTGTCAGTGCCACTAATTTCTTTCTTACCTAATCCGTAAGAAGAGAAGATTTTAAAGTTAAGCAGGCAGTTTTTTGTTCAAAGGGAACAACTTTTTAATACCTTGCTTAAGTTGAATGTATTGATGAAATTAAACACTTTTAAATATTATCTGAGCAGTTATTTTTTAAATAATCCAAAATCCTCTGGTTACATGAGTATTGTGATGCATTGGAAATATTTCAATGGAAGTATTATATTTAGTGTAAATTAGCATTGGAAATATGTGCTTGTGAAATATGTTATGTACAATAGCATATCTCTTTTGTTCCCATTCAGATAATTCTTGTATCATATTTAACTTTGGTTAGGGAATTTTTTTTTTGTAGGGCCATATGCTAATAGAGTGCTGGGGAATGTAGCATGCCCATGAAAACTGCTGGTATTTGTGTTCTTTCCTTTTCCATTCATTTCTGATTTAACTAAAATAATTTAACAAAGATGAGAAAAAGCCCCACCAATAAAAGGACTGCTTTCCTTTTTAAAATTAGGTGAAAAAAATTCAAAGTGCCCATTAGAGAATGCTTCTGTCATGCTGTGTATCCAATGCTTATTTTATTGGATAACATGATAAATTGTCACATAAAACCCAGTTAAAGATGTGTTCCCAGTTTGACTGGTATTTGGTAGCTCTGATTTACATTCCCTTAAAAGAAAAACTTTTTTATTTTCATTAATCATACAATCAAGAGGACGCTAGTAATGACTCAGCAGGTTACAAAACATTCAGTGAGAGTTCAGCCACAGAGCAGACCAACTAGCAAATCTGCAGTACACTGGCCAAGATTCTCTCTCTCCAGGAAGACAAACACATTTCTTGGATGATATTCTTCTCTGCCTTTATTTGGTAGAATTATATTTTATAAGGTAGTAAAATATCAATTTGTCCACGATTCAGATGACAATGAAATGTTAAAACTAGAGTTTTTTTTTTTTAAGACAAGTAAATAGCTATCAAGGATCTGTTTAATTAATGCTATTGCCATGGTATATCAGATAGTTAGATTTAGTCCTAGCTGCTGGACCTTTTCCTTTTGCAGCATTATGCAGTTATAATTGATTGTCATAATAATGACCCTGAGATGCTGTAGGGTCCTTTGTAAATCGTTAAAGACAGATCAAATTATATTTTATGACAATTTGAAGTCAAGTCAATTTATTGTATACAAATTCTTTAAAAATTGCTTATAGATACAGATACTCCGTATACAGAGGAACTCATTTTTCAGTAATTAAGTATATGTAAACATTGTTGTAAGTGTAATGAACAGAATCTATTGCCTGGTGGAATATAACATTGGATTAAATATAACTCCCATATATTTTTCTGAAATAAAAATCTTCTGGGGCTTAGATATCATAGAACCTAACACTGAATATTAAGCACACACGCGTGCGGGACAGAACAGTGATTCAACAGCAATGCTAGATGGGTTAGGAGAAAGTGCACTTTGATTTTTACAGATGTTTTCTAATAAATGGATAATCTGATAGTTACCAAATATTCAAATGATTTGGCCTCTTTTTTCCTCATTCCCTCCACACTCCCACTCTTCCAAAGGTAATGGGACCATCCATCTATACAGAATTTACACTGCTCCAAATTTCAAAATTTGAGAATAGCCTTGAAAACTGGAAAACTCATTTAACCATGAAAGCTTATAGGAGTTCTTTGCTCAAGATAAAGAGATAAAGGCCCTTATTTTTGGTCTCTAAGTATTCAAATTAGTCATACAAGAAATATGTATTTGTAGAGTCATAATGACCACATCCACCAAATATTTAATAATAGCAATTTTGTCTGATCACAGAAGTAGGATGTACTCCAAAACATTGCTTAGTGGTAATGCAAAACAGTATAGCCACTTTGGAAAACACTTTGGCAGTTTCTTATAAAGTTGAATATACACTTTCAATATGACCCAGCAATCCTACTCTTAGATATTTACCAAGGAAAAATGAAAACATAGGCCTACACAAAGACTTGTACAAAAATGTTTATAGTTGCTTTATTGATGATACCTGGAAAAGTAGAAACAACTCATGTCCACTAACTGGTAAATGGAAAAACACACTGAGGTAAATTCATGCAATGCAATATTCAAGAAAAAGGAATGAACTTCTGATACGTGCAACAACATGGATGAATCTCAGAAGCATTCTACTAGATGAAAGAAGTTAAACACAAAGGCTATATACTACATGAGTTCTAATTGTATGACATTCTGGAAAATGAAAAACTATAAGGTCAGAAATCAAATTAGTGGTTGCCAGAGCTGAGGATATATGAGGATGGGATTGGTCAGAAAGGGCATGAGAGAACTTTTGGGGAAATGGAAATGTTCTATAAGACAATTGTCATCGTGGTTATGTGACTGTGCTAACACTCATCAAATTGGGCACCTAAAGCAGGTGAATTTCACTTTATGTAACTATACCAATAAACTTTACTAAAAACAAGAAGGAAGACATAGTCGATGTAGAAATTGTAAAAATACAAAAAGCCATAAAGAATATGAAATTTCATCTTTAATCTCACCAGGCAGGTATTAACTACAAGTTTAACATTTTGTTGCATTTTTCTTGATTTTTCCATGCATGTAATATGAGCTTTTGTAATGCATTTTTTTAATTATAAGAATTTTTCTGTATCATTAGTAATTCTTTTTTGGCATCATTTTTCATAGCAACCTAGTCATTCCTTACTGTTTGACTCTTGTTTTTGAATATTTATTCTTAATATTGATGAACTTTTTTTTCCTTTTTCTTCCCTCATTTTTAAAAGCATTTCTAATATCAAGAATCTGCTTTTATACCAATGAATAAGCAACTAGACATTGTACTTATTACCTGATCCCAGAATTCATCTTTATGGTGAAAATATTCCTATTTGTTGACATTAAATTTAATGTATTCTTATTCCATATGGTTATCTTTTCTGATGTATTTTATTCATGTCCATTTTTTTTGCATCAAAATTTTGTCTGGCTAATATGAAAACTTTAAGAGGGCATAAACTATTATAATTTTTTCTACATGGCATTTATAACATTTCCTTCTGGGCTGTTAATATTTTGTTGAATGTTATTTCTTTTTTCTTAGGCAGAGAACCAGTAAAACTCTTAAGACCAGTAACTTTCTGGATGTGTTTGGTCACTTGTCATTTCTGAATGTGTTTGAATGAATTCTTTCTTCTTCAGCCATAGCCTAAAATACTTGAAGGCCAAACATTCAAATGTTTACCTTGGTTCCAGTTCCAAATTCTCTGTTTTATAACATCTTCTACCAATCCCCAAATACAACATGTGTGCATCCACCCACCCTTCTGCTTTCTGTATTCAGAGAAACCATGTATCTTCATTCCAAATTTGTTCATGTGTCATTTGAATAATGATACAGATGACTATTCTTCTTTATGCAAGACCTTTGCTGTCAGCAAGACTGGCACTGACTGACTTGTGATGTTGATGATTTGCATATCACTGTTCACTTTCACTTATGTATAACCCAGTCTACAAAGTGAGACACTTTGAAAGAGCTGAAAAGCAGGCTGTGGTCCCAGGCAAAGGTTATTCCAAATGTCCCCTGTGGCTCCTAGGCAGCTATTTGGCACACATCTTGCTAGTGCACTTTCATAGAGGGCATCTGTCATGTCCACAGTATCTAGTTCCTGAGGTCACTGCTGTTAACCCTGTAATAGGAGCTTGGATGTGTGCATTTCAGGAGAGGGAAATTACATAGGAAAGACAGCAAGAGAGCAGCTAAACACCTATCACTAGAACAACAGAAGAGAAATTAGAGGTTAGAGCAAAGGTTGGGCAAAGGGTTTTAGGAGGACCTTGAGAAGAAACAGTGAACAGGTGAGAACAAGAGCCGTCGACATCTTGGCCAGTTATTAAATGAGTTGACATTACATCCACAAGCCCAGATGATAGTATTAAGGGCATCACGAGAGCCAAATAAAAGTTCACCAAACACTTCAGCTAGCTGATGTGTCTGACAAAAAAACATATAATTGATTTGGGCCATTTGGGTGATGCTTGCCAATGCAAGAATTTTGTTTTTATTTTGACTTTTAGTAACTCCATGTTTTTTTCTGATTCTGAAAATTTAGAAAACAAAGAATGAAGGAAACTTAAATCTGTCATAATTTTTCCACTCAAAGATGCTATTATAATATTTTGGAATTTATTTTTTTACAAATTCTAAATCATTAAGTATATGTGTAATTTTGAATCCTGCTCTTTTCATATAACATTATATAGTGAGATATTCTCTATGTTACTGATTTTATCAAAAGCATAATTTCAGTGGCAGCATACTATTTCTTTCTGTAACTGTACCAGCATTTATTAAATAATTCTCATAGTATTGGGCATTTAAATTGTTATTAGTTTTCAGTAATATAAATAAGACTATTATATGTATGCACATAGTATACATCTTTATGTGCATCTGTAATTATTACCTTAATCAATTCCCGAATAAAAAGTTAGGACTATTTCTATATACTGCCATGTTATCCTACAGAAAGACGGTCTCATGTTATACTCCCACTAGTAGTGAATAAGAGTGCCTATGTATTTCACCATACCTTAGCCAATATTCCATGTTACTGTTTTTAAAGGAGGCAAACAGTATGTTTGTTTTGTTTGGCAAAAGAGAATTATTTTAATAAGACAGAAACTAAAAATTCAAGCTAAGATTTTAGCTTTAAAAATTATGAGAGAAAGCCTAGTTATCTTAAGCCCCTAAATAAACTATTAGTCATATTGTTCTTTTTTAATCACTTGGTATTGCATATAAATTGTTAGTTTAAATAGCCTCTGCACTGTTAAACCTTCGCTTCAGGAAAGAGGATTATGATAAAATATTGAAAACTTATTCCTTAATTTTAAAATTAGGCTTCTGTTTGTCATATGTTAAATTTCTAACAATATTTTCCACTTTTGTAAGAAGTGTGTATATAGTTTTATGGCATAATTATAAAATATTAATAGCTCTCTCCAACAAGCTCACACTTCATTGATTAATGTCTTCTTTTCCCTTTCTGATACTTCAGTGCATCATCTATATCTTCAGTAAGGACCATATTCTCTAATGATTGACTAATCTTTTCAATTCACTTTTACTCAGATCAGTAAAAAGTTAAAAGCCATGGTTGCAGCTGTGTTAAACTGTGCATTGCCATCTTTATTATTATCTGAATTTCATAGTTTAAAATACTTGCAGTAAAGTACTTTTCTAAGTCAGGTAAATACCAAAGTGATGGAGCTGGAGCTAGCAGAGACCTTAGAAACAAGCAAATGCATCCTTTCATTTAATAGGTGAGGAAGTGGAAGCTGCAATTGGTGCAGGCACATCTTGTGGTCACCCAGCTGGACGGTGACCCTTAACCCAGAGTTCTTGACTCTACAGCCAGCGCCTTCTTAGGCCGCACAGCTGGTCATCTGAGAACCAAAGCATTTAGAACCATGCCCTCAATTCATATCCTTTGTCTCTCCTAAGAAGTGTGTGTAAGAATAAAATTCCAACTGGTTCTTTGATTATCCTTTCTAACTCCTACTTGGCTCAATTTATGGTAAAGACTGACAAATTGATAAGCCACATAAATCAATTTCCTTTCAAGAACCTAGAATAAGCTCAATCATTTTGTAACACAGAAACTGCATGTTGTCTCAGATTCCAAATGAACTAAACTTTGCCTTTAGCAGGCTGGTCTCAAGAATGAATACCTAAAGAAGAAATGTGATTACTCAGAACCACAAGATTATTCGTGTAAAATGTTCTTTTGCTTGTTTGTTTTTCTCACCAGGTATCTGTATGCCCTTGGACAGAAGGTTTGGAAAAGATGGAAAAAACGCTACTTCGTTCTTGTTCAGGTTAGTCATTTTCTTCCTATTACATAATCACTCTAAGACAGTGATTCTCAAAGTTTTTGTTTATGTGGGCTTCATCTATCAATATTTACTATTTTAGAAATTAAAACTGAGAAATTTCTTTAAATATTTAATTTATTTTAAAGTAAAAGTAAATCCATGTAATGGATTTACTTAACACAAATAACTATTTTCCAAGCCAAATGATTTAGGGAAATGTGGCATTGTTTTATGCTTTTGCATACCTCTTTACTCTCTGGATTACTAGAAAGAATATAACTCTATTCTTGTGTCAGCTTCTGCATTAATTTGCTGCAATATCAGATAAAATGTAGCCTCTGGAAAACTCCACTGTACACTCAAGAGAGAGTAAGTGTGAATATTGTTATAAAAGTAGTTTTGACCTTACAGACCCTCTGAAAGAATCTTGAAGATGTCTGGGATTCCAGGACTTTACCTTGAGAACCACTGCATCATTCTGATATTTTATAAATAAAGCATAATACATATAATCACTCATTTTAGTATAAATGTCATATCTGTACTTAATGGTATATTTAATGCAAATATGCTGGCATTTAATACAAATAGGTCATATTTAATAAAATTTGCCATATGTTTTTGGCATATTTAATACAATTAAACCAACAAATCATTTAGTAACATAAATAAGTTTTTATATCAACTTGACTGTTATATTTGTTTATAATTGGATTCTGAACATAAACAGATTTGGGTGACTTTTTTGGTAAATCATCTATAACCTTTGCTCATAGAATATACTCATTAAGTTAAATTTACATTAAAGAATAACTTTCCAAGTAAGTCATCGTATTTCATGATGAATCTAAGCTGTTTTATTCCCAATGGAAATACATGAAAAGAGAATCACCCTTGGAATTCTTAACATAAAACAGTCTGTGAAATCTCATTGATTTCTATCACACATTAAGCAAGCTTAACTGGGCTAGATCAGAACGACCTGGTGAAATGCCAAAGAAGGAAAATTATCATTTGCTGTCTTCCAGAAATACATACAGCCATCCATCAATTGCCAGATAAAATTACTTTATTGATGTCGCAAGATGGCATGGTAACTTCATGAAAAGTGTGAAAATTCAGTCAAAAGTGGTTTTATTTACATGCCAAACAGCCAGCCTATTTTTTTTCCTGCCTGAAATGTAACCATATATTATTAGAACTAATATTTGGTCTAATTTAATAAAATGTGCACATACTCTCTCAATTTTTTGATATGGAGTCCAAGCATTTGCTTTGAGTGAAGGTCACCTGTTTAGAGTTCTGTGTGATCTGTCCTCTAAACACCCTTACGGCATCTTCTATAGTTTCTAGTTTAGTTTCTTTACACTGGTGCAAGTATTTAAATGCATTTCCTAAGCAATTTGAGTGTAGATCTTTTTGGACATTTAAATTTTATTTGTATCTTATAAATGTCTCATTCACATCTAATTTGACGAATTGGTGTTGGTGATTTGTCTTTATCAAGTCTTTATAAAGCATTCAACTGATTTTCATAGAAACAGCAGCTTCTTTTACAGTTATATCTTATGCATTTATATAGAATCTCATTAGTTCTGTCACTTCAGTAGCTGATATTATTGGCATAAACTAGTTTGGGAACAAACCTAGCTGACTAGGTTTATCTGGTGGAAATACACATGAGAGAGCCTGGGAATGTAACCCAGTAACCACAAATGTTCAACACATCATTCGCATTAGTCACTGTGTTTTAAAGAATGTTGTTAGTCTGGAGACCTGATTGACAGTAGGCTAAAATAATTTTTAATGTATTGATTTAGTATGAATATTAGGCTTTTGTAGATCAGTTTTGAGAGGTCAAATGATCACCTCATGCTTTTGGCCAGGTAAGGTTCAAGGTAATCCTTTGCTCTTTATCTCATTTTCTACCATATGATCATAAGAATCAAAAGTTAGGAGACAAACATGTGTACTTTGATTATCACCCATAAGAGAATTCAGAAGTGAAAGAAGAATACTTTGATATTGTTTATTGGTATGTCTTTGGGGAAGATTAACCATATCTTTGAGGAACTAACAGTTCTCTCAATAACAAAAATATGTTTTACATTTTAAAAGGCAAAATCTAACTTATATCAAAGTAGGCAAACCTATATACTCCATAATTGAAATTTAGGAAAGCACTACCTAACTATAATGAGTTTGGATTTATACTACCTAAGGTATCACTTAAAATTTGAAGACGTGTTTAAGCATTATATATTTACATACATATATGTACATATATACACATGCATTCACACAGAGAATCCCATGCCCAAATGTATTGAGACATACATGCCAGTACTCTGACAATTTTTTGAAGTTTTTAAACACAATTGAATCTTCCACTCACTTCCAACTGTAATGGGAAGACAAATTGAAGGCACATGCTTCAATATCAAAATGGATATGTATGGAGATTCGATGAGACTGACCCGTTGGGAGGAACTGGGTAGTTTTCATTAGTATTTTTGAAGACAGCTCTTATTCTATCTGCACACAGTTTGTAGGTCCATACCTGCAGGCTACATTATTGGAAGGTGAAGGAATCGTTTTCATAGGGAGGACAGTAGACCCCTGCTGTGTGTCTGCTGCTGCTGTCAGCGGAATGGTGCTCTGGTGATAATGTGAATCTCATCACCACTTTTGAGTGTGTATTATATGAGTGATATAGCTGGAAATCCAGCCATCAGCTCAAGAATTTGTACTCATAAAAACTGATTGAGAGTCAGGTTTGGCCAGCTGCAAAGTCGTTCAAAGTGAACACTTGTGGAGCTACTGATGAAAAGACTTTTCAGAGACTTTCATATGAACATTTAAATCAGAGCTGAAAAATGGGAAAACAAATTATTTGTTAATATTGAGTGTTTGTTTAGCTTCCAAGTATTTGTTGATATGAGTGTTTGTTTAGCTCCTATGTAAGATGTACTTCTGTTCTTTTTAGATTCTGATGGTGATATGGTTATATATAGCAATGAATTGATTTTAAGGCTTTCTAAGAGGTTATATTTTTTAATGAAGGTAAATTTTGGTTCAAGCCAAATTGAAAGAACAGTGACTTTGAAGACTATGCTTGAAATCTTACCAAAATTAAACTTATATATATATTTCTTATTTATTTTTCTTGTGCTTATTCCATGTTTTAGTACTAGTTTTGGAGAATATCACTAGTATAAAGTACTTATGGTCCTTTATTATAGGTCATTATATTAATAATAAACTCATTTAATAGCTTTAAAACTGTGATTTAACCAAACTGAGTTATTCCTTCATTCTATATTCTGCCAGTGTCTATTTAAATAACATTATGTCCCAGATATTGCATATTCTGTGGTAAATATAAAAATTCCTGAAATACTCACCTATTAACCTAATTATTGCTATATCTACTATTTATTAAACATTTACTTTGCGGCAAGCATTTGTGGAAAACACTTTCAATACTTTGTGTTATTTACTCCTCAGAATAAGTCTATGAGGGTAGGTATTGTTATTATCCCCATATATCATCTGTATTCTTATTACAGATAAGAAAATTTGTGTGCAAGGGGGTTGTGGAATTGAGTCAGAATTATGCAGTTTAGTGTGTGGTAGAGTCAAGCAAATCCATTTCTGTCAAACTGTAGAGACTAAGCTCTCCTTTCCTCTGCCATCCTGTTATGATTAAATTGACGCACACAACTACAGTTGCTCTGAAGACAAAGAGATATATGAATCATCCTTCCGGATCATTAATTTCATGAGGTGCAAAACAGTGTTGCCATATTAAAGAAATGGCCAGGGAGTGATGGTATAAAGAGTCTGTGCTCATTGAAGACCACTTCCTGTGTGGCATCACTGGAAACTGAAGTAGACATCTATGTTGTTTTGGCCCTGTATCAAAGTGTTCACTACTTGTTGTCGATGTGTCAGAATCATGACTTGAATTTGCTGCAAACAACAGCAGGCTATCAAGATATAATGTTAATTACATATCAGCTGAGTTGGCACAGGATGTAAACAGTCAGCCACGCCACTGAGTGATCCGTACATGCTGTAAACATGCGAGAAGCACTCTGTTAGTGAGATGCCATCAGGATCTGCTTTATACGTAAAGTGGCTTCCCCAGCCTGTTGACTTCTGAGGTATTCAGCACACATGGGAATCCACTGCCGCAGACTCCTCTGACATGTTCGAGAATGCCACTACTGCATGAAGAACGTGAAGTTCAGTTATGAGGTACAGGTTTAGTCTAGGACATCAGCTGATGTTTGCTTATGGCAATAAGGCCATGCAAAGTAAACAAAGACACTGCCACTAGATCAAGAAAGTCATGAGATGGTAGCTTTATAGCTTTACATTATGAAGTGGTTTAAAATTTACCAACCCAGGACATACAGTTTTTACGGTAGAAAATAAAAGGCCCTCTTCAGTGTTCCTACCAGCACTGCCACCTTATTCTACTTTTCTTTTCAAAAGTAGCCAAGCAGCCATTGCTGAGTAATAGTGTGAACTTCTATACTTTTATCATTATGTGATACACACATGTCCATGCATCCCAAATGGAATCATTCCATATATTTTTGTTCTGTGAATTGCTTTGTTCCCCTTTAAAAATATATATCAGAGAGAAGTTGCCATGTTAACTCATAAAAATCTACTTTATTGTTTTAAGCAAATGATTGGATTCCGTAATACAGATTAACATAATTTATGTAACAGTTCCCTTTGTTTGGATGTTTAAGTTTTTTTTTAATCACAAACAGTGCTTCCATCAATATATGTACAATTCTTGTATATTAATATTCACATATATACATGGGAGTATTCCTATAGAAATGAAATTGTTGGGCACAGATATTTGTAATATTAGAAAGATTATGAAGCCTTAGATGACCCATGTGTGTTTAAATATTCACCAAAACTTTGGCTTTTTTTTCATTTAAATCACTTTCTTATAGTTAACAAATTCTCTCGATATGTGTTAAGTTGCATGTTATTTTATCTTTTTTTGTTATTTATCTTTTTTATCCTTTCTATGTTTTTATCTTATTTCCCTTTTAAATGCACATCTTCAATATGAAATAAAATTGAAAAGTCTTTTGGTTATTGGGCTTATTTGGAACAAGATGTCAGCGGAAAATAAATTTTTATTTTAGGCTCCATTTTTAAGATAACTTTTGCTTTATGGTAATTGGGTTTTTCATAGAAAAAAAGATGATAATGGCCATATTAATGTGCCATATGATTTGCCTTTGAACTTTAAAAAACTTAATGTATTTACTCTCTAAAACAGCTCTAAAAATGAGTAGATAATTAAAATGAATATTTACCTGTATCTCAAGTACTAAAATTATAAAAGGAGACAGAGGATATGGAGTTAAAATAGGGCCAGATTTAGTAAGGTGAATCTTGTATGGGTCAGGCAGTGATCCCAATTTGAAAATTCCCCTCTTTTACATATATCCTATGTTCCCATAAAAAAAAAAAAAACATTTCTGGCCAGGCATGGTGGCTCACACCTGTAATCCCAGCACTTTGGGAGGCTGGGATAGAAGGATTGCTTGAGGCCAGGAGTTTGAGACCAGCCTGGGCAGCATAGTGAGACCCCCATCTCTACAAAAAATTAAAACATTAGCTGGGTGTGATGGCATGTGCCTGTTGTCCCAGCTACTTGAGATGCTGAGGTGGGAGGATTGCTTGAGCGCAGGAGTTCAAGGCTGCAGTAAGGTGTAATCATGCCACTGACTCCAGCCTGGGTCTTAAAACAAAAAAACCAAAAAAAAAAAAAAAATTATTGCTATTTTCCTGTTTAGATTACAGGTCAATGTCTGATTCCTCTTATTTTGCAGCTTATAACTCCATGAAAGAGCAGAGGACCTATAAATGAGAATTTTGCATTATTGGGACTACATTAAACTTCTGTGTACTTAATCTTTTCTTCTACAAGACTCCATTTCAAAATGCATGAGTTTATGTGTCTCTTTGTGTGTATTTATGTGTTCATGTGCATATACATCTTTATATGTGTGTGTATATATACAGGTATGGATATAAAGTCTTCAACACAAATGGTGTACCTGCTGCATGGTAGAGATTCAGTAAATATTTATTAAATAAATATCTTTGCTTTAATTTAGTTTCCTTCTCAAACCTCTGTATGGAACATAAAGGTGACTTATATTTGAACATACTTAAACCAAAACCTAGGTGTCATCTTTGATCCCTCTCTTTTCCTTAACCCCATGTCAATCAGAAAATATTGTTGTTCCAGATCCAAAACAAGATTCCATTTACATCCAATTCTGTCCATCTTCTCTGCTACCATACTAGTTGAAACCACCATCATCTTCACATGGACTCCTACAATGGCAACCTAGGTGTTCTCTCTGCTTCCACTTCTACCATTTTCCTTACAAACTGTTCTTCATATTGCCAGAATAATCTATTTGAAACATAATTCACATTATGACAATTTTTGGCTTAAATCCTTCCCACGACTTCCCTTTGCACTTAAAATAAACCATGACCAGAGAAGACCCTACATATTCTTGCCACAAGCTTCCTTTTCCTTTAGTCCTTCCCCCATCATTAAGCAGCATCTTGACTTCTAAGGCTCTGCCCCCCGATGAATTACCGAGCCAAGAGTAGGAGTTTAGCTCCTTCAGGTCACCAGCCCTCCCCCTACAAAGGTACCTCGAAGAAATATATAATGTGGGTTTATTTTTTAAGTGTGATTTCTATACAAATGTGCCTTTTGATTAAGTTCTTTCCTTCTATCCAGATTGTTAGGCTAACCCTAATCCTCTCTACAGAAATTCTGAACATCCTACAGTTTTTATTTTCCCCGTGGCTGGCTCATGCTACCTACCTACTTAGGTATCATTTCAAATGTCACATTTTCAAATGTGCCTTTTCCCCCCATCTAATCTAACATACCCCTCAACTCATTCCCTTTCACATTATTCTGTTTTATATTTTTCAAGCATTTATCTCTTATTAAAATTATCTTTTTTACTTATACATTTAATTTTTTTAATCTAGAATGTATGCTCCATGAAAATAAGGACCTTATCTTTCTTTCAGTCTACTTTATCTGTGGAATGTTAAACACTGCCTGGTATATAAATAGAAACTGACTAAGTATTTCTTAAATAAATGAATATATGCAAATCACTCAGCCTGGTTATAAAAAAAAACTGCCTTTCCTTTCTCTAATTTGTTCACTGATTGCTGAATCTTTTTTATGCCATTTGGTCACATATATATTCCCCTCAGATCTATCAAGATCTTGAATATATTACATATTCATTTTTCTTGATTAAATTAAGCTCTGGGATTTTTTGAAAAAAAAAAATAACTCTAGCAGCACCTTTGGCCTATGCCAAGAACATTTCCAGCTAAGGATTGTTAAAGCTTTAATCTTTGCTGAAATTAGATGGTGGCAGTTGCTAAGCTGCCAGCTGTTAACATGATCCCTGCAGTAGGAATATAACATACAAACTTGAATGCTGTGGTCTCTAAAATCTGATAGTTAGCACTTACACATGCTAGGACGCAGACAGGTGTTGAACAGGTTGGCAATTGAGAACAAAATAGGAGGTTTTCTGGACCAGATGCAGCTACCTCATGGTACCACAGCAACTTAAGGTGCCCTATCAAAAGCAGTGATGCCAAAACCTGATCTAATGCTGTCTTCAGATCAAAGTCTGTTTATATCCCCCAATTCTCAACAAATCCATTCTTTATGTAGTTATTAAGAGTGGATTGGGTTAAAGATATTGAATGTTTATCATTGCTACGCTTCCACTGAAGGGATTTGCAATTTCAGCATAGTAAATCATATAAGCTTTGTTCGGTAATACACAAGTAAGATTGTAAGCACAAACAAATACTAGATCAGAACAGGTCAGACCACCTGTTTAACTCCTGGCGTGTGACAGTGTGACTGAGGGAAGGCTGCAAGATTGCCTCTAACTGGAGCCCAGGGAGCAGGACTACCACTCCCATGTCTGTAGCTAATCTTTCAGCAGCATATTTTAACTGTTAGTGCCAACTGATGCTGACAGTTCTTTCAGAGTGCAGCCTTCCCTGATTACTCCTGATCTGGAAGGATTCACCTGAATTTACACTGTGTATCTGATGTAGGTTTCGCCTTGGGAATATGATTTAGTATGACCCTGCAAAAGGGATGAGTGAAAGTAAGAGCTGTTGGGAGTACTAGAGGAATCAAAAGAAGTAGGAAATGTGGCATCGTTTTATGGAAATAGAACCAAGAATCAGTGAGTCCAAAGGATAGTATTAATAGTTTGTTTCTTCTGAAGCCAATGTATTCCAAAAGCCAAATTGTGCTTTTTTCAGTTGTCTGATGGGTCAGATTTCTTAATTTTTAGTTACAGCTTTGTTAGTCGTTGGTATTCTGTTACTCTCCCATCTGTACTCTTTGTTATAAGTATAGGACCAATTGTCTATGACAGATTCTGGGCCTGTTGGATAGTTTTTGAGATATTAAAATAAACAATATTAAAAGAAGTACAGTCTAACATAAAACAAGTGTTTTAATACCTTGTCATTTAAATGACCATACCTTTAGAAATCGGATGATTCCTCTAAAGCTGTTGTTTTTTGTGTTTCTTTTTTAATTCCTTTAAAGAGTCTTTAAATTGATACTTAAAATTCTATATTTTTATCATGTTGAAAATAATTGTATCATTTAAAAATAGCTAGAAATACAACATTTAAAGCCTAAAACAACTGGAACTGTACTTCAAGTTATATAAAGCAAAAACCAACATTACTGTAAGCATTTTACATTACATGCCTTTTGACAGATAACTTTTAAGCCTAGATCTTAAATGGCAAGGAAGTCTTTAGCATTTTAGGTGGCTTACACATGTCAAGTCTGTATTCTTTAACATGTGATAACATGAATATACCAATAATTTATGTAAAGAGCCAAAGGTATGTGGCTTCCTAATGGCTTCCTTTCCTAATTTGTCTCTGAGTTAGTATTATTTATTCTAGAATGAGAAATTCCTTTTTTATTTATATCAGTTTTAGAGATGTAGGCATGGAGAAACCTGGTTCACTTAAGCAAGTAGATGGAAATAAATATTGTCACAGTAATAATACTGTTTCTCAATTTTTTTAGAAAGAACTCCTGAGCTAGATGCCCCAAATACATAGTGATACATCATAAAAATTATTATTAATATTCTGTCATGTTATAAATTTTTTCCATAATGTTTCTGAAAGCAAAAAAAAAATGTGAAAATCAACTGATTTTTAAAATAATTTGTTTTGCCTCTAAGTATAGAGAACCTTACAACCACGACAGGAAGAATTCCCATTTCAACCTAAGTAAATGCCTGCCAGAAAATGAAAACTGAGTTAGAAACTGTTCCTTTCCATTTACTCTCCTGTTTAAGATTGGAGAGGTGAATTCTTACAGTGCTTTGGTGGCAGACTAGGGGGAATTGATGAGGATTTCTTGTCATTTGGCAAATATCAGACCTCAGAAGATCAGTTTGTTCGAGGATAGATTGGGGAAGCGGTGAGGGAATCCAAAATGGAGACCTATGAAGAGATTCTGTGATATTGAAATCAAATATATTGATTCCTCACCACTAACCAGATCTTTTTGAAAAGATAAGAATGTCTTTGTAATATGAGTAATTACCACCTAATTAGTTGTTTCCCAAGTTATTGTTTGTTTCTTTATTTTATCTTGTTTTTCCCAAATTTCCATCGCATTTTCATGGCTTTCTTATGACTGTGGTCGTATCATAGCTATCTGTGTATCCTGAAAGGGTAAGAACCTGGTTTCTCCTTGGCTCTTACAACTTTACCCATCACATAGTAGATGCTGAAGACCTGCTGCTTACATGAGGGAATGAATTTGGCCTCATGCTTGTTTCTTGAATGTTTTAAAATTTAAAATCAAATGTGATTTCTTATGGCAAGTGGAAGAGGATGCATTTAAGTAATACAAGTTGAATTACTTGACCTCTCAAACTATTAGTGTTTTGGGTTTTTTTTAGCAAAATTCGTGTGTTTTATACTTTCAAAAATAATACATTTTCAAATTTTGTATAAGAGTATTTGTAAGGATCTTGGAAGGATTTTGTAAGGGTCTTGGAAGAAGGAAGAAGGCTTTACTAGATTGAGAAATAGACAGAAAAGGGGATTTTAAATATGAAGGTGGTATTTTCCTGCTTGGGAGTTCAGATGAAAAAATGAATTAAAGTGAGTGAGTCTTCCTGGCTAGTCTGGAGTGCTTTACTCAGTGGTCACTATATATTGCAGCTAGTCATTGCTGGAGATGTTTGCAAGCCATGCAGGGAAGGCGGACCTTCCTGTGCTCTTCATCTGTCTCCCAGCTGGTTCCAGATTGTGCATGTGGTGATGTGTTAGCAGACCTTTTTTTTAGCAGGATTTTAAGACTCTTCCAAATGAGAAAAGGACATGTGAAACTCATCAATTAGTTGGTCAGTATATTTTCTATGTTGTTAATAATCAGTTACAAAAGTATTACTTTGTAAAGGTCTCCTGAGGTCTAAAAATTATAATTTAATTACTTATAAGACAAATTTGACACAATGTGTTTAGTTTTATATACTAACCCCATCATCATAGTTTTTTTTTTTTCTTTTCTGAAATGTAATGAAAAGGACATGTATACTTTTTATATATAAAAGTTAGACTTACTACTATTCAGGAACTACATAAAACAAAATTAAAATTGAAGGATTGGCCAAGGGATTCAAATTGGTAGTTTTAGCTAGTCTTAAAAGTAATGCTGAGAATTCTTTTTTGGTCCACACCTAGACCAGCCTGAGAAATGCTGGATACAATAGAAAGCACATCTTTTAAAATGTGTAGCTGAACTGCAGGAAGGAAAACCTCAGGGACCAAAACCAACCAGAATGGTTAAGCTTGTGAGTTGGCACTGGGGCTGCAGTGGAGTATGAGAGTAGTGGGTGTTGATGTTGATATGTAGGTGCTTGAGATTTTATTGCTCTTTCAGAGAAAGAAAACATACCCTGAGGTATTCTTAAAGTAGGATTATGGACCAGAGATCTCATAAAGAACTTAAAAAAACAAGACCTCAGTGAAATGGTGGACTGGAAAAACATCTGCCCCTTAGGCTAGTAATCTTATGTTTGGGTTTAGGCTCTGAATGTGTAGAAAAATTAACTCTCATAATTTTGTAACTATTAGCTTGTACTAAAAGAATGTTAAAGTCCCAGTTTATTTTATTGAATATAAGAGAAATAGGTTGGGCATGGTGCTTCACACCTGTAATCCTAGCACTTTGGGAAGCCAAGGCAGGAGGATCGCTTGAGGCCAGGAGTTTGAGACCTGCTTGGGCAACATAGTGAGACCCCATCTCTACAAAAAAATAGAAAAATTAGCTGGGCATGGTGGCATGTGCCTGTAATACCAGCTAACTTGGGAGGCTGAGGCAGGAAAATACTGGAGCCTAGGAGTTTGAGGTTTCAGTGAGCTACAATGATGCCACTGAACTCTACCCTGGGCATTAGAATGAGACCCAGTTTAAAAAAAAAAAAAGAAAGAAAGAAAACACTTAAGAACAACCATAAAGCAAAAAAAAATTGACTACAAGGGGGAACCACAGTTAAACTTTCATGAAACTTTTCAACATGGGTGCATAAGCCTTCTGACAATGGAATAGTATCTCCAAAGTGCTAGTAGAGTTGCTAGTCTAAAATACTATGTAAGCAACTAACCTATCATGAATGAGTGAGGACAAATTAAAGACATATTTTCAAATACAAAAAAAAAAACTGACTCAAAAGGCATTTATTAAAGGAAGAAAGAAATTGAACTCCGAATAATAGAGTATGATTCAAGAAACAGTGATCAACAAGAAATGAGTAAGTACGAGGGCAAATATAAATAAATATTGGCTGTATAAGATCATATATTTTAATAAAGAATAATTTCTGTTATTAAATGCTAATATAGTAAATAATACTAAAATAAAGCAAAAACAATATAATGAGCACCAACTTATCAGATGGGAGTGGTGATCGAAGTAAAGCAAAGTTCCCTGTGTTCAGGAGGAGAAGCCATTCTACTAAGTATCACAAGAATGGAAAAACAAGCACCACATGTACTAATCATCAAATTGGTATTAACTGATAAACACTTAAGTGCACATATAGTAACATTCATTGGCTGTCAGGCAGGTGGGAGGGAAGAGGAGGAGATGGGTATATTCACACCTAATGGGTGCAGTGTGCACTGTCTGGGGGATGGACATGCCTGAAGCGCTCACTTGGGTGTAGCAAAGACAATATATGTAACCTAAACATTTGTACCCCTGTTATATGCTGAAATAAAAAAATAATAACAAAAACAAGATAGGATTTGAGGGATCACTAAAAGAATAGAAACATATAATGTATAGTTTCTACACTATTGGAGAGTAGGGGAGATTTTATTAATGTTTAATGGACACAGGGAATGAGAGAAAAAGAAACATGGGAACTAGGGAAAAATAAGATAATAGAAATAAATTCAAATATATCAGCAAGTACAGCAAATATAAATGATCTTTTCTTGCATGCTAACAGACTAGATTTCCAGGGCTTAAAAAAACCCAATTACTTATTGTTTATAGAGATCTAAAGTAGAATCCAGAGTAATTGATACTGAAGAGGTAAAAAAAAAATTACCAGACACATACTAATCAAAAGAAAGTTTGTATAGCTTTGTGACTATACAACAAGATAGACTTAAAGGCAAAAAAGCAGTATTAGATTTTTAAAAATTACTAACAATTTACCAGGAAGATACAGCAGTTCGAGAAAGATATCACAGTCCCAGACATACATGCCTGATATTATGTATCTTTGAAAAATACAAAGAAACATTTGAGAGAATTGCCTGAAGAATTCACAGATGGATAATCTTGGTGGGAAATTTTAACATACTTCTCAATAATTGATACATCTGAAGAAATATTAGGAAGATACAGAATATTTGACCATACAATTATTAGTAAATTTGATCTATTGGGCATGAATAATCACTGAATTATAATTATAAAAGATGCATAGAACATATATTAATGCAAACATAGAACATTAATAAAAACTGGTCATGTTTTAGGCAACAGAGCAAGTCTCAATACTAAGGTTCAGAATCATTTCTATCACAGTGGAATTAATTTAAAACTCAAAAATATAACCACAAATCCACAGTTAAAAGCTCACTTCTAAATAGCTAATGTATAAAAAAGAAATCATAAAAATGAGAAATATTTAGAACTGAACTAATAAAAGTGCTGTTTGTAAGATAACTTGTGAGATGAAGCTAATTATGAACTTAAGTGCACACATTAAAAATGAATAAAAACTGAAAATGACTAAGCTAAATAGATGAATAAAAAAACTCATTGAAGTAGAGAGATAACCCCCCAAAATGAAGAGATAATAAAGATGGAAAAAATTAAGGAAATAAAAACCAAAAAGCAATAGAGAGGATTATTAAAATGCAAAGATGTTTTTTGAAAGTACTGAAAAGTGAATAAACCTCTGGCAAAACTGATTATGGAATGGGTATAAGTGACTAAATGATACATTAGAAAATGAACAAAATATTTGATTAGGAAACTCACAGGAAAGAAACCCCAAATGAGTAATAAACATAAGGAAAAATTCTCGGCCCTGTTGGTAATAGGAATTATAAACTCAATAATGAAATACTATTTCCCACCTGTCAAAATTGGCAAAAAATGAAAAGACTCAAAATACCAAGCTTGGCAAAGATGTGTTACATCTGGACCTCTCATATACCACAGATGTTTCTATAAATTATACAGCAACTTGGCAACATCCTGTATAGATGAAGATAAGCATGCCCTACAACCTAGCAATTCCACTCCTTGGTGTAGTCCTAGAGTAGCTCTCACACATGTAGGCAAGAAGACTTGTACAAGATGTCCACTGTGGCATTGTTTTTCAGGACAATAAGTGAAAAAAAAGTGAAGGTAATCACTAGGAGAGTGGGTAAAGTGTGGCAAGTCAAGTAATGGAATACATGCATCAAGATGGTTAAACATCAGAACCGTTGAACTTTTGCAGAAAAACATTGCAGAAGAATATGATCCACTTATAGAAATTTTGAAAACATGCAAAAAGTACTTGATTTTATTTATCAGTTTACTTATGTATAATAAAATTTTTTAAATATTTATGGAAATAATAAACATAAAATTCAGCATGGTGGCTACCTCTGAGAAGAGAAAGGAAATGGACTTGGGTAGGTATATATAGGCATCAGTTAAACCTATCCTTAAAAAAAAACCTTAAGGCATATATATCCGTACATATATATGTATGTGTATGTTCTCTAAGAAGTTTTTCAACAAAGCTGGACAGTGAGTATTTACATGTTAATATATTGCACTTTATGTTTGAGATATTTCATAATATCTTTAAATAATGCATGCGTGAAATAGCTTTATGGAAAAATAGTAGGTCTTTGGCTTAAGTTATTGCCCTGAAATAAGAGAATGGTCTTCTTTTTAGAACAAATAATGGAAGTGTACTCTTATTGTTTACCACTCTCTCCTCCCTCCCTACCCCTCCCCAAAAAAACATATGCAGTCATACCTTTTTACACGAGGAAACTGAAACCTTTAAGTGATAACAATAAACCCCTTATGGAGGCCACTGGCTTTCATCTGTAAACCTTACACATATGCAGCAGAAAAAGTAAATTCATTTATAGTCTGCAAGATGAAAAAAAGAGAAAAGGAAAACTTCACTGTAGTAGGAACCACAAGTGCCACAAGATGTTGGCCTCATTTTTCCCCAGTAAGGCTTAATGATGTTTTATATTTTTTAGAATAGAAATAGCTTCATTCTTTTTTCTCATTAAAAATGATTTATATTCTTTGGAAAAAAAACTCAAAGAATAATAATTTAAAATAACCTATAATTTCACCACCCGATAATAATCACTATAAATATTTTAACATATATCTTTCTATTCATATATTTAATATATTAATATAAGGTTCACCCATAAAATCACACTCTATATCAGACATGGTGGCTCACACCTGTAATCTCAGCACTTTGGGAGGCGGAGGCAGGAGGATCACTTGTGGACAGGAGTTCGAGACCAGTCTGAACAATAGCAAGACCCTGTCTCTACCAAAAAAAAAAAATAATAATAATAATAATTAGCTGAGCATGGTGGTACATACCTGTAGTGTCAGCTACTTAGCAGTCTGAGGTGGGAGGATCACTTAAACCTGGGAATTGGAGGCTGCAGTGAGCTATGATGACACCACTGCACTCTAACCCAGGTGACAGAGTGAGATCCTATCTCCAAAAAAAAAAATCACACCCTACATTTTTTTAATTTGCTTTTTATATGTTATAACGTATCTTAGAAATAGTTCCCATGTTAGAAAAAAAATCTATCACCTCTCTTCTAATGGCTCATAGTATTATCCTGTATGGTCATACCATAGTGTATTTCATGCAAACCACCTGATTGTTTTTATAGTTTTTGCTTATATGTAACTCTGCAGTGAACACATTGCACATACCTCTTTGAGCATTTTTCTACTTGTTTCCTTTAGATAAATTCCTAGGAGGAGATTTGCTTTATCAAAGGAAATGTATAATTAATATTAAGGCATTTGGCACTGTATCTGAGAGTTCTCCAGAAAGGACAGCAGGCTGGAATTCAGGAGTTAATAATGCAATCTTGAAGCAAAATTTCTTCTTTTTTAGGAAACCTCAGTTGTTGCTCTTAAGGCCTTCAGCTGATTGTATGAGACCCACATATATATTGAGGATAATCTTTTTTACTTAAAGTCAACTGATTATAGATGTTAACCATATCTACGAAATACTTTCACAGCCATACCTAGATTCGTACTGCTTAAATAACTGGATATTCACTGATCATCACCTAAGAGCACATTTAGGAATAACATCAATCGGGTGTCGGGCAGATGTGGGAAGGAGGAGGGGATGGGTGTATGCATACATAATGAGTGCGATGCACACCGTCTAGGGGACGGACATGCTTGAAGCTCTGATTTGGGGTGGGGACAAGGGCAGTATACATAATCTAAGCTTTTGTACCCCCATAATATGCTGAAATAAAAATAAGTAAATAAATAAAAAGAAAGAAAGCCAAATGACCTGGAAAAAAAATAATAAGTGGATGCGATAGCCTAGCCAAATTGGCACATAAAGGATAAGTACATCACAGTACCTGTGGCCAGATGACCTTCCAGAAAGTCTGTACCTGCTTCCATTCCCACAAGTCTGTAAGAATGTGTATTTCTCTACATAGTTAACAACACTATATATTAGCAACTGTTTCATTTTTACCAATCTAATCAGTATTGTTTCTAGCAGTGTGTTATAGTCACATTAATCTTAAATTTTGAGGAAGGGAGTGAGGGATCAAAAATTACCTATCAGGTACGATGTACGCTATTCAGGCAATGGGTACACTAAAAGCCCAGACTTCACTACTATGCAGTTCATCCCTGTAACAAAAAACCACTTGTACCCCCTAAATCTATTGAAATAAAAATAATAAATAACTTAGGTTTTAAATTTGAAATCTGTTGTGCAGTTTAGCAGACTCTAATATAATTTCCACAAGAAATCTGTGCCTTTTACTTTGTAGAAGAGCAGAGTGAGCACCTCCCTTCTAGAAACAGAAAATACATTTCTTCATTTTAGAAGTGACAATGCTCATCTCTACACCTTGCTCACATCACTACCTTAAACCTTTTTCTCTGGTCTGGGGTACAGAAAGTGATTTTGAAAAAAAAATAATGTGAAAATGAAAGAGCCCATTTTTCTACCATGAGTTCTGGATTTTCCTCATTGATTTTTATATTCTTTATATTTCTGATGTGAGTTCTTTGTTGAATATATGTTTCACATACATTCTTCTCTTCATCTGTAGCTTTGCGTTTTTTACTTTCTTCATGGTACTTTAATGAAGAGAATTTCTTAATTTTGTTGTAGTCCATGTTATTTTGTTTTTCATAATTAGCTCCTTTTGGGTTCCTCTTGAAGTAATCATTGTCTACTCAAGGGTGTTATTTTTCCTTAGTTTCATTTTATATTTAAAAATGGAAAAGGGAAATAATTCACATTAACCAAATTGTTTCCCATGGAATCCTGTTTTGTAGGATATTTTGCACTGTAGATATTTATTAATCCTCCAAGACATCCTTTTCTGCTGCAGGGAACAGCATCTCACTCTATTTTAGGGGAAGTTGTAAGACCCTGTCTATTTGCTGCATGTGTGAGCTGTTGACCCAAACTGAGTTAATGAAGCTTTCTCCCCTTAGCCATAGTATTTGGTCCAAATATGGCCGTATCACCCAAGCTGAGATAAGCAGGGTAGTAGCTTCGAAGCTGTTGGCAGCTATGGTTCTAGCCAAGTGAGATTTCAGCACGAAAAAATAAAGCCTGTTCCAAAAAGAAGAAGAATTGAGAGGCAGAACAGATCTTGGCAGTGTTGTCACTGGCTGCCTAAAACTTACTCCTCCCTGGCACTTCCTGTGGGTTTGGTTATGTCGAAAATAAATTCTCAACTTTTATCGAGATCTTTTTTCACTTTGGTTAAAAATCTTGAAATAAGTACGCTTGAAAACGTGGTCCCATAATTGTATAAGTTTGGGACTACTCCTAATCTCAATTTAGAGATTTACAATCTTTGTTAGCATAATAAAGGCCATAATATGAAACCCTCAAGTAAAAGAAGATTAGGGTATCTTTATGTAACTTAATGATTTCAAACTTATTATATGATGCCCTGTTAATATCTCATAGAAGCTTGGCCAACAAATAATCAACTTGGGAAATGCTGGATCATGAGCATGGAAGATCTAACAAATGCAAGCTAACAAATGAAAGGTGCTTTGATCCCTGAGCTAGGTTTTGAAATTTTATATGTAAATTATGTTATATTTTTATTTGAGCAAGAGGTCTTCTGACAAAGAAAAACCTAAAAGTTAAATTTTATAAGTTTATTGTGACCAACTGGCAAACTTTTCTTTTCTTGGGCAGGTTAGCCAGTACACCTTTGCTATGTGCAGTTATAGAGAAAAAAAGTCTGAACCACAAGAATTAATGCAGCTTGAAGGATACACTGTGGACTATACAGATCCCCACCCAGGTAATCTAGATTGAATCACTGTCCCTGCCATGCACGTGTGCTTGAAATTCTTATAAATATCCTCTCTGTTCTACATTTCAAACTCTACTCAATTAATAGGGTGCATATTTCACTTCTATAGCTGAACAAGACTTTATTCCAGTTATTTCTTTCGGAGGACTTTTGGTTTTAGCCATAAATCATCATCTTTGTTATTTTAGTACGAGAATGAAATGTGTAAAAGTTACTGTAATAGAAAAATTATGTGAGAAATTAACAATGCTTACATAAATTTCTTCACTGGAGAGATGGAAAGCAAAAATTACAACAGAAATAGGGAAAGAAGCAGAAACTACATTATTATATACTCTACTAATTTTTCCCCAACAATACCTTATTATACTTCTCTCCCTCTCTCCATAAATACTAGGAATGGTACTGGACACCCAATATCTAAAAATAGTAAATGAATATATGGATATTAATATAACAAGATTAAAATACATGGATAATAAATTAGAGATTGAAAATTAATGAATAGAGATTAAGAAATAGAAATCTGTGATCATATTCACTAATTGGTCACTTAGAAATGCAAAATAGTATCTTCTTTGTGAAAGAATTATACAAAAGATAAAATACCGTATAATATGAAATACCATTTTTGCCTTACCCATATTTTTTTTCTGTTAAACTCATATATTTCTGCTGGAATGGTAAATGTGCCAACAGATAAAACTTCCTTCTCTGGCATGAAATATCCGATTATGCTGTGCATTTCTGTGGGTTATGTTTGTATGTCTTGCAGAATGTTACTGTGTCATGGAGTGTTTGTTTCCCTGAGTCATTTTTAATTTCCACAGTGATATGGAAGCTTAAACCTTCTTGTTATTGTTTCCTTTCAAATCTTAGATTATGGATTTGATCTTCAACTAGAAATCGTTTAAATAAAGCATTGAGCTCCTAATGTCAAACCCATTCTTTTCCACGAGGCAAGTTAGTGATGAGACTAAAATATGCAAGTCCTGTGAATTTCTAATGATGCTTTTCTCCCTCCATAGGCCTTCAGGGTGGTCATATGTTCTTCAATGCTGTTAAAGAAGGAGATACTGTAATATTTGCCAGTGATGATGAACAGGACAGAGTATTGTGGGTTCAAGCCATGTATAGAGCCACAGGTCAATCATATAAACCAGTTCCTGCAATTCAAACTCAGAAGCTGAATCCTAAAGGAGGAACTCTACAGGCAGATGCTCAGCTTTGTAAGTTTTGTTAAAAAATAATTTATCAATTAATAACCTTAATAAGGTATAAAATTGCCTGAGGCAAATTTGTTCAGTATTATAGTTTACATCATTAACTGATTCCTAATTAAATAAAAATAGTTCATATGAGTAGTCATAGACTCAGTTATCTACTTTTACACAAATCTGGAATGAATGGTTCACATGGTTGCCAAACATTGGTGTGTTTCTGGGAAGCTAAGAGCACATAAGAAAATTCACTAAAACTTCTCAAGGGAAAGTTTATTTTAGTTTATTGTAATTTTAACGTAAGTGTCCTATAGAAATGGGGAAAATATTACAAAATCCAATTTGCATTGATAGGATTCCAGAGTACCAAAAGGATGAACCATCACTTTCTTAAGTTGTTCTTAATAACCCAGAAGGATAATAGGGCTTTTTTTCTGTTGTAGAATAATACAAAGAATAAATTATAAAGCTAACTTTCTTTTTCCAAATGACTAAAAAAATGTCATTTTTGTATACTGATTTAAAGCATACGAACTATATTTTTCATTTTAATTTACTGGTGATTAATAATTATGTAATGATGTTAGAAACATTTTTAAACTTAGCTTTAATAATCACTAAACCAAATGTTTTAACTTGTTATACTCCTTTGCAAAACTTCTCTGGTTTCAGCTATAATTGTTTGTCTTTAAGCTCAAAATGTGCCTTTTTATACTCAAGATCCTTCTCCAAGGGAATAACATCTTGACATGCATTATTTTCTTCTTCTACATTTCATGCATCAAATAACTGCTCTCTCTCCTTTTTAGACACCCTTTAATATCATATGTGGGCACTGACATCTTAAACAAAGGCACTTAAGGCCAAATAATTAAAGGTAGAATAGAAGCTTTTTTTCTTTATGTTATTTTAGAAACTACAGACCATTTTCAGAAGTTATCTTAATTAATTTGGGACATATTTTTAGGTATAGTAAAAACTAGGAATATTACATAATAAAATTTTAAAAATTGATTTAAAAATTTCTTATTCCTACTTTAAAATTAGTAGCAGTGTCATCTTCAAAGATAAGATAAAAAGAGCACATTATGGTATATATTTCTACTTTATGTAAATTTTTAGCTCCCTCGCACCCCCAGTAATACACATAGAGTATGGTATAGCAGATGATTATTTTCCATCAGAACCAAGGTGTGCAGAAATACAACTTTATTTGTCTACAATTGAACGTATCTTAAATCCCTGTTTCTAATGTCGCCAAAAATCTTAAAACTCATCATTTCAGAGTAACTCAGTCACAGGTTTAAATTCAATCAACTCAACACTCTTCCTCCCCCTTCTCCTTCTGTTTTATCCAGAGTAAATTAAGTTCCAGAGGGATTATATAACACTGAGATATCATTGAATGTAGCATCTAGTCCAAGGCTGTTCTCTGTCCACAGTGGGCTAGGGCATCACTTGTCTCATTGGTTCCATTACATGTTTGCTAGTGTGCATTGCTCATAACTGAACCTGCCATGACACCTGGCAATGAGGTGCACACAGTCTGCATCCTCCTTGTCTCAACTCCAGACGCCTTTGAAGCCTTTATGTCATGTTTAGCGGATTCTTGCCACAGTGGTACATAGTAACATTGGGTATTCTGCAACACACTGGGGTGCTTGCTCAGGTATTTCCATCTTAGCACAACCCTTACTTATTGCGTCTCTATTACTTAAAATGCCAGGTTGGATATGTCTCTCTGGGCTGTGTGTACATGGGGCATCAAGGCAAGGAACACCCTCGGCACACCTCCAGAACTTTGTTTTTCTCCAGACCTTTTTTCGTTGCCCACTCTCAACACAGTAGAAACTCTAGTCAGATCTCTTCCCCAAACCATTTTCCTTCATCTGGCCCATCTATCTATGGCTTTGCTCCCCAACCCCCAGTTTTGATTGTTGATACGCAAAACTAAGTTTTTAGAACTTCATTTTCTTTCATTTCCATTGGCCAGCCTTTGTCCCTTCCCCCATGAACTACGATTCTACAGCATTTAATAAGAACCTACTTTGTCTTCTTACAAAATTGTATTGTGTATGTATACATTTAGTGTCAAGCTACATAAGAGGTATTGTGGTATTTATTTTATTGTTTCACTTATTTCATTCAGCTCTATGTTTTTAAAATTCATCTATGTTTCTGTGAGGGCATCTAATCTCATTCTTCTGATTGCCGCGTGCTATGTAATGATGTGCTTCTGCCTCATTTTACCTAGTCTAGCACACATTTTATTTCTTTGCCTATTTACTCTCCCAGAAATGGAAACCTCGAATGCCTCCAGAGCCATACCTATTAATGTTTAATTGTCCCAACTATGAGTATGAAAAGTTTCTTCATTTATTCAGTTCTTCTAATTCCTTTATATTTCAATCTTTTGTCCATAAAGCTCTTTTTTATTCCTGGCTAAGCTAATTTCTAAACTTTTCATACTTTTATTGCTATTGCATCTTATTTTTTATTATCTTTTCCAGTTGAGTATTGCCCATGTAGAGAAATGCTAATTTCATGTGCTTATTTACTATCCATATGTCATCTTTAGTTAGGTATCTTTTCACATATTTTGCCTATGTTGTAATTGGGTTACTTTCTTGCTGTTGAGTTTTGAGAAGTTTTTATACAGGCATCCCTCAGAGATTGCTGGTTCAGTTCCAGACCACCATAATGAAGTAAATATTGCAATAAAATGATTCACACAATTTTTTTAATTTTTCAGTGCTTATAAAGTTATGTTTATACTATACCCTAGTTTATTAAGCATGCAATAGCATTATGTCTAAAATATAAAGGTGCATACCTTAAGGAAAATATAATTTTTTTCTTTCATAGAGACAGGGTCTCATGTTCTTGCTCAGGCTAGAGTGCAGTGGTGAGATCATAGCTTCCTTCAGCCTTGAACTCCTGGGCTCAAACAATCCTCCCTGCTCAGGCTCTTGAGTAGCTAGGACTACAGGCATATACCACCATTCCCAGCTAATTATTTGTGTGTGTGTGTGTGTGTGTGTGTGTGTGTCTATGTTGTGGGTCTCGCTCTGTTGCCCAGGCTGGTCTCAAACTCTTGGCCTCAAGCAATCCTCCCGCCTCGGCCTCCCAAAGTGCTGGGATTATAGGCATGAGCCACAGCACACAGCCAAAAATACTTTAGTGCTGAAAAGAGCTAGCAATCATCTGAGCCTTCAGCAAACCCTAATCTTTTTGCTTGGGGTGGGTCTTGCCTCCATGTTGATGGCTGCTGACTGATTAAAGAGGTAGTTACTAAAGGTCGGGATGGCTGTGGCAATTTCTTAAAATAACATAACAGTAAAGTTTGCCACATCAATTTACTGTTTCTTTCGTAAAAGATTTCTCTGTAGCATATGATTCTGTTTAACACATTGACTGCCACCCTAGAAAAAAAATTTTTTTCCCTGGGGCCACGGTGTTTTATTAAAACAAAATGATCCTTTCTAATTTCTTATTTTTTATTATTGTCTGTGCATGAGTTATATGCAATGCAGTCGGCGTTTTTAGAATTAAATTGTCAATATTAATTGTAACAGTAAGAACATAAACAAGTAAGATTTTCATGAACCAACTGTAGAGTTTTCTTCACGAGTCCCCCGGCTCAAAACTAGCGTGAGTTAAATGCAACTCAAATGACAGCTAATGTGTTAGAACTTTTTACCCACAGTAGAACTTCTTTCAAGACTGAAGTCAGTCGTCTCAAACTCCTCAAACACTGCTTTATCGACTAAGTTTATGTCATATTCTAAATTCTTTGTTTTCATTTCAACAGTGTTCCCAGCATCGTCACCAGGAGTAGATGCCACCTCAGGAGCCCACTTTCTTTGCTCACCCAAAGGAAGCAACCCCTCATCCACTCAACTTTTATCATGACATTGCAGCCATTCAGTCACATCTTCAGGCTCCACTTCTAACTCTCTATTTCCCACTATAGCTGAAATCATTTTCTCCACTGAAGTCTTGAACACCTCAGAGTCATCCATGAGGATTGGAATCAACTTTCTCCAAACTCCTACTAATGTTGATATTTTTATGTCCTCCTATGAATCGTGAATGTTCTAAATTGCATCTAGAATAGTTAATCCTTTCTAGAAGCTTTTCAATGTACTATGCCCAGATTCATCAGAGGAATCACTATCTATAGCAACTATAGCCTTATGAAATGTGTTTCTTAAATAGGAAAGGAAAGTTGAAAACGACTCCTTCTTCCATAGGCTGCAGAATGGATGTTATGTTCGCAGGTGCTGAAACAACATTAATCTTCTTGTACCTCTCTATCAGAGCTCTTGGGTGATCAGGTGCATTGTCAATGAACAGTAATATTTTGAAAGGTATCTTTTTTTTTCTGAGCAGTAGGACTCAGCAGTCAGCTTAAAATATTCAGTAAGCCATGCTGTATACATGTGCTGTCATCTAAACTTCGTTTTTTTATTTGTTGAGTACAGGCAGAGTAGATTTAGCATAATTCTTAAGAGCCCTAGGATTTTCAGAATAGTAAATGAGCGTTAGCTTCAATTTAAATCTACCAGCTGTATTATCCCTAATAATGAAGTCAGCCTGTACTTTGAAATGTTGAAGGTATGTATTGACTTCTCCTCTCTAGCTATGAAAGTCCTAGATGGCATCCTCCAAAGGAAGGCTCTTTCTTCTGCATTGAAAACCTGTTGTTCTGTATAGCTGCCTTCATCAATGATCTTTGTTATCCTTCAAATAATTTGCTGCAGCTTCTATATCAGCACTTGCTGCTTCACCTTGCATTTTTATGTTATGGAGACAGCTTCTCTCCCTAAACCTCATGAACCACCTGTGCTAGCTTTCAACTTTTCTTTTGCAGCTTCCTCGCCTCTCTCAGCCTTCATAGAACTGAAGAGAGTTAGGGTTTTGCTCTGGACTAGGCTTGGTTTAAGGGAATGTTGTGGCTGGTTTGATCTTCTATCCAGACCACTAAAACTTTCTCCATATCAGCAATAAGTCTCCACATGCTAGATGCCAGTAGCCCCCTACCCCCAGGTGTGACAACCAAAAATATCTCCAGACATTGCCAAATGTCCCAGAGTGCAGTGTTGAAGTTGGGGCAGAATTAGCCCCAGTTGAGAACCACTGAATTACAGCGACTTGATAGTTACTTGTCTGAAATTGTCACCCTCATTCACTTGTGTTCCAGTACTTTTTCTTTGCATGCAGAGTCCAAGGAATGCCCAAGGAGTATGCTGAGCTCATGGATATCATCCATTTTGCACATAGTGGCAAGAAAAGTAGTTGGGAACTGCTAGCTGAGAATGTTACTATGGCTAGACAAAACAGAATTAATGAATAAAATAATTAAATAATCAGTTAATTCCAATAGCCTTATGAACTATTTCTAACAAAACCTTTCTACTGTTTGACATCAATTTATTGTCAAGGCAGTGTTGGTTAAACTGTATATGGGAACCGAATTGTTATAACTAAAAAGTCAAACTGTTTCAATTACATTCACAACAGCTCTCTTGCATTCCAGGCTACTAGTAAAGTTTTCAAAGAAGATGTTTTATCTTTCTTAAAAACAAAAAACAAAGAAACAAAAACAAAAGAAAGACAGGAAGAAAATACACGCCTACCCTATCAGAATGAGAATACTGACCCTGACCTGTGTCAGAGAGATGCCATTGACTTGCTCCAGACACTAGTTTTAACCTTAGTATTTTCCTCCTTTCCTTGACTTACATATTTCTTTTTATTTCCTGATCATCTCTTAGAAGAACAACTTTTGAAGTCATAAGTAGAAATTGAGAAAATAAACACAAAATTAAAATATCTAGTTATATAGATATATATGTCCTTAACCCATTTAAATATGCTTTGCTTCTCACTTCCTTGCTGACCTATAGCTGGTAAAGGTAAGTATTTTCATGATTTCTCTTTGCTTAAATGTATTAAAATTTTTGTGGTGATACAATACTTGAAGAATGTCATGATTTTGTTTACAGCGTTAGTCTCCTACTTTCTAGGCTAACTTTAGCATTTATAAAACAAAAATGTCTATTTAAGCACAACTGAAAAGTAGAAACAACCTAATATCTACCATTCATACAGTCACAAAAGTAAATAACATGTAAAAAATGGTCAATAAATGTTAAGTGGAAAAAATGCTAAATTATACATGTAGCATTATTTTCACTATATAAAGAAATACCCAATTTAAAAGGCAAAAGTATAGGTAGAATGATGCCTAAAATATTCACCATGGACGACTTTAATTGGAAAGATTAATTACCACTTTATTTCCTCTATTTTCTGAAGTTTCTTTGAAATATGTATTTTATAATTACAAAAGCTTATGTTTAAAATTAGGCATACTGAATATTTAGGGATAATCAAAATAAAATAATAAATTTCTAAATTATAACTTATTAGGAGATAGCATCATCTTTTTTAAGATATAAATAATATGTATTTATCTATTTCTCTAAAACGTAAATCTATTCTACTTCCTCTTTTTTTGACTCTCAGGATATATAGAAATTCTAAGGGAATAGGGCGAGCTGAAGGAGTGGGAGTTGTGCTACTGAACAATTTTCCTGCTTCAATCATAATGTGCTGCCTTTGCCAGACTGACAGGCATTCTTTGGTTAATCTACCCTTCTTTGCTCCCTCCGACCAAGATACTATGCTCAAATGTATATGTAATATAATACAATGTGTATGCCACATAATACAATGTAACATAATAGTAGTTGACTTTCAGTAATAATATCAAAAATGAACCAGAATAGCTGCCATCTACTTTTTTTGTTTTTAAGCTAAATATTTTTAAAATCCTTATATTGGAATACATTTAATTTTATGAACTTATTTTCCTGATTGATCTAATATGTTAAACATCATACTTCATAGGGACAGCATTTGTTTTAACTTAGATTGAACACATTATTTATGATAAATGTGCAATATTAATTTACTATGCTTATTTGTAATTTTAAGTCTGTGTGTTGATTAAAATTTTCATTATATGAAATATTACTTACCTGTTATTTACTGCAGAAAACAAGGTGTGTGTTAATCCACGTATCAGTTTTTATTCGATTTAACCGAAAGAAGCTAAGCAATTATTTGGGTCAATAATAGAGGTGCAAACAAACTCCTAAATAATGTATCTATCAATGATTACTCTTCAATCTTCCACAGAAAACATGCATACATAAAAAATTAATATACTAGCCAGGCTGATCTATGTAAAATTTTCAAATATTAAAGTCTTCCTATGAAAGGTTTCATGGGTGGTATAAAAAGAGAAGTGGCACCTGCTTTTCTGTGCCACTTTTAACTTCCTATAAATTTTCAAGCTCTGTGAGAGTTTGAACTGAAAGAAATGTATTAATATAATCAGGTGTGAGTAACGATAAATGCAGCTACTGATGAACTAAACATGGGACAATTCTAGACATAGGACAATAATTTGTATTGTTTCTCAAAAGCTTCATTTGTTGTTTAGTTCAGTTCAGTGGTTTGCAGAGGAGATCAGCTCTTGGCAAGCAGCACCCTGTTCTTCATCCTTTGATACTTTAGTCCCAGTCTCTGACACCTGAGTGATCTCAGAATGCTAATAAATGGCCTTCTTTTCTCCTCCAATGTACCCCTTTCCCTTTTTGTTCCCCTTTTCCTATTACATGCATACTGTCTTACAGCACCAGGAGCAGCAAAAAAAAAAAAAAAATGCAATATAATTAGAATTTGTTGCAAAGGAAGAAGAGACATTTCACTTATTTTATTCCCAGTCTCACCTCTCTGACTTAAATGCATTTCCTAGAAATTGAATTCTTGGGTACTTAGGGGCTAGTTGTGGTCAGTGCCCACCAAATACCCCCCTCCACCATTGGGGTCTACCAGCTGGCTCATACCCCTGTTGTTTTCTGGGCTAGCTGGTTTCAAGTCAGTGTTAACTGTTTAAACTGATACTCTCAGCTTACTTATTCTTTTCTCTTGACTTATAACAACTGTTATCCTAATGAAAATTTTAAATTTTTAGGTTCCACTGAAATAAAGCCTCTGTGACTTCTTAAATCTATAGCAAATAGTAATCTTTCTTCATGTGGGTTTTATTCCATCTACTGTTAACACACCTGGTGACAGTACCACCTAAAAAGACACTGGAGCATATATTCAACTGTTGCCATAGAAACTCTACCAATAGCCTCAATTACCATGTTCCACATCTGTAGTTAGTCCATAGGTTAATCATCACAATTTATGACAGTTTTACAGTATATTTAAGCTTATATCTTGTTGGTTTCTTTTTATAATTTTCTTGTATTGTTTCAGAGGACAAACTGAACTGAAATTTGCCATTGTCAGAAAAACATTTGAATAGTACCATGAATAATTTTCTGTTTAAAAATAGTTACTATAATTTTGTGTTATAATAAACATTAATTGAAGGTAATCCAATGTAACCCAATTTTCAAGCCTTGGATTTGGTTATGTTATGGACTGAAAGCATGTTTTCCATTTGATCCAGATGATGCCTCTGTGTCTCCCAAGAGTAAAATGTAAGATATGTTATGCCTGGAGAAAACTATATGAAGATATGCTGTTATAAAAATAAGAAACTAGATATTTTAATGATATCTGATCTCCTGTTTTATTTTAGTTTATGAGAGAACTTTAAAGGGAAAGATTGAGGGGAGGAAATGGGGAGATGTAGGTCAAAGGACACAAAGTAACTTATATGTAGGATGAAGGAATCTAGAGATATAGAGTCAATAAAATTTTATCATATTGGCAATATTTCCTAAATAAGCAAATTTTAGCTCCTCTTATCACAAAAAATCAATTACGTAAGTGAGATGACATCAATGTTAACTTGCTTCACCATGGTAACCATTTTTACTAATTTCACTAATTTTTACTATTTATATGTATTCCATAACATCATGTTATAAAGCTCAAATATACACCAAAAAAAGTTATATAAAAAAAAAATGAACCTTTTGGCCTGGTGCAGTGGCTCACACTTGTAATCCTAGCGCTTTGGGAAGGCTGAGGCAGGAAGATCACTTGAAGCTAGGAGTTTGAGATGAGCCTGAGCAAGAGCAAAAGACCCAGTCTCTACAAAAAATAGAGAAATTAGCTTGACATGGTGTTGCTCGCCTGTAGTTCAGTTACTTGGGAGACTGAGGCAGGATTGCTTGAGCCTAGCAGTTTGAGTTTGCAGTGAGCTATGATGATGCCACTGCACTCTAGCTCAGGTGACAGAGCGAGACCCTGTCTCAAAAAAAGAACCTTTAAATAGTATACATCTATTTCTCCCCTCCTGGCTTTGATGCTGTTGTTGCCATGAATTTTACTTTTCACTATGTTATAAACACTAGTGCATTAATACATTGCTATTATTTTCATTTAAAACAAGGGCCAAAGGGCCAGCAAACTAACTCCAACTACCTGTTTTTGAAAATAAGTTTTACTGAAACACGGCCAATAACAAACTAAGAAGCAAAGGTTTCTGACATAGAGAGGTCAAAACAATTGCCGTTTTGGTTTATTTTTATTTCTTCATAAATTCATGGAAACTAGTGCTATACTGGCACATGGTGAAGTATTTTGCATAAATGTTTTGAATTGTGCTTATCTGACATAGAAAGAAAGAAGTAGAGATACTTGGTTTTTATAGCCTGTGTTTTAAAGATAGGATAATCCCTAAGAACACATTTCACTTTCTTAAGATTATAGCCTTAGGGGAATTTCAGGTTGTTTTTTTTCCTTTAATAATAATTTTAGTGGGTGTGCTTGCCTGTCAGTTTTTCCAAGGCCAATATAGAGTCTGTATATGTGACTTAAATTGCTATTATAAGTATCATTTTTATCACTAATGGTGATTGTTGAAAAAATAAGTTTCAATTCACTTGTGTGATTTGGAAAGGCTTGTCACATTAGTAAATCTATGATTTGGAGTTGTATTTCATGAGGAAAACACATTGTAAATTTATAGAATATATGACTTATAGAAATGAACCGTAGACTCATTTGTTTCCAAAAATTTATATATTTTATTTAAAGACCGAATGCCCTTTTAGAAAAAAAAAAAAATGCTTCTATAGTCTGGGTATAATGGCTCATGCCTAGCACTTTGGGAGGCCAAGGTGACAGGATAACTAGAGGCCAGGAGTTTGAGACCAGCCTGAGCAACATAGTGAGACCCCATCTCTCTAAAAAGTAGAAAAATTAGCTGAGCATGGTGGCGCACACCTGTAGTCCCAGCTACTGAGGAAGCTGGGGCAGGATTGCTTGAGCCCAGGAGTTTGAGGTTGCTGTGAGCTATAATGACACCACTGCACTGTACCCTGGTGACAGAGTAAGACCTTGTCTGAAAAAAAAATTGCTTCTGCAAACTACTTTTATAGTAAAAAGAGAATTATGATCTTTTTCCTCTGAGATGTATTATATATCCCGTATTCAGTGCATAAGCCATTAATGGGCATTATCTTTAACTGCTTGTTATAACCTTCTCTGATGAAAGAAACAAGAAATAAAATTCAGCAGATATTTTATAAAACTAGTAATTTAATTTCATAAAAGTGATACTAAAAGAATTTTTTTTACTTAGATAAATAGAGAAATGAAGATTCTAAGATAAATTCCTTAAAACACAAAATAACCTTCGAATTTTATAATGTGTTTTGCATTTTTCAATATTCTGCCTCCTACTCATTTGGTATTATTTCACATTACCATATATTTAACTTTATATTAGAAGACTGTCTGACGAAAGAATAAAATACAAGAAAAGTTGGATTGCCTCATTTCTCAGTTAAGGAAAAGCAGTTTAGTTTTGTGTTCATCCAATTAATACTAATTTATCACATGTAATGTATTTAATCATTCAGCTAGATAATTATTAAATGTAAAGGAATACATATGCTGTTTTCTCCATGGCACATAACCTCATGCATTACACATCAATAGACTGCCATTCATCACTTACTTGCTACATTCACCTTTTGCTATCTGTCATTGGTGTGAGATATACATTAGATTGTGTATCTTTTTTTTTTAAATGTGATTCTGAGGACCCTTCAGCTTGAATTACATAGTTCTTCCATCCACAAATATGGCTGAAAGTTGAACTTGACATGGATCAATATGATCTGGACTAAATATCTAAATGTGACTGATTATGTTAGCATCATGTCTGCAGATCAATATTGAGTTTTATTATGAGCCTGAGTCTATAATTGGGTTTAATCAATACACTTTTGTCTCTTTTCCTTTACCGTTTTAGGATTGTGCCATGTAGGTTTTAGAAACTACATTTAGCTTACATTTATGACTCTGCTTTTCTTATGATGGACCAGAAAGAGATCTATCTATGAATTTTAAGGAACAATGGAGCTTGAGCTCTACCATTGTGAGAAGAGTCCACTTTTATCTTGATAAATGATTTCTTGCTCAATATGCACTACGTTTCTAACAGAGCTAATGTAATAACACCCAAGCACTCCTTTGGGTAGTATGTGGCTTTTTCTCTCTATAGTTAGTAAATAACTCACATTGAAGACTTTGACAAAACATACCATTAATGAAAGCAATCATAAAAGCTTGCCTTTTGATAAACCCGCAGGGTCTACAGGCGTTGAAAGATGCAATCTGTAAAGAACAATAAATTTGACCCTTTGATTGAAGTACCATTTGGGATGTTATGCTTTGTCTGCATATTTGCACAAACATGATGCTCCCTTTTTTATGTCTCTTAAACTTGAAGCTTGAGAGCGCTCATTGCCATTTCTACATTAAGGTTGGTCCCATTAAAAGCTCCATACAAAAAGAAGACTGGAAGTGATCCAGCTGAAGCTTGTGTGCTCATTTCTGCCCTAGTTTGCCATTTGGAAAGCAGGTTTCTGGCCATCATTGCTGTTTTTATGAGTAGACCTTGGTTCTGTTCTAGTCAATTCCATCAGTAAATATAGACTTAAAGTACATCAACTTTTCTCAAAGTTGGAAAATAAGAAGTAGCTTCAAATGAAAATAGAATTTCTTCATTTTAAATAATTGATGTATTTTCTTCCTGTCATATTAGGCTTCAAAAACCTTGAAATTTATGTTAATATGCTGAATTCTTGGCATATTTTATGTGATAGAAGGTAGTCTTCTGTTATGAGCATGAATTTCGTTGTCCTTAAAAAACTATATTTGTCCATTATTAAACCAGAAAAATAAATGTGCTATACATGCTTTTCTGAATTCACAGATGCAGACCGTTTCCAGAAACATGGTATGGATGAGTTTATTTCTGCTAATCCTTGCAAGCTTGACCACGCCTTCCTTTTTAGAATACTCCAGAGGCAGACTTTGGATCACAGACTGAACGATTCCTATTCTTGCTTGGTGAGTCCAAGTCCCTCTGTCTAGTCCTCTATAGGTAGAATAGAAGATTTTAGAAAGTGAGAAATACTTGTTATAAAGTAGCATTTTATTTCCGATTCATTTAATAACTGTAGTTAGAGTTAGGGATAAAGGATTCCAAGTCAATTGCTGCCCAATTTGAAAATTATACACTTGAAGATGACTGCTGTGCCACTCAATAGACAGAATAGACTCAAATAGATGCTAAACTGTGGTTTATCAGTCCCTCTAGAGGAGGCTGAGTGAAAGCAGAAGACTTTACATACAGATTTTAAAAATCTCAGTTATAGCACTTACTAACAGCCGTACAGACATTTTAAGGTTTAAAATCTGCTCCCCAGATGTTGATACTTGCATTTCTCTCCTTTGTTCTTAGGACAACCTAAGTGACAGGGGGACAAAAACAGTAGAATAAGCAATATGATGGGGGCTATACATGACACGGGAAAGTTTTAGTTTCACCTGACCCTCCAAAGATAACTTGAATTCCATAAAAGAAAGGGACAGTGTGAATTAAATTGAGTGAAATGTCACCTGGGATGTGTTGAAACTGTAACCAAAATTTGGGATAAAAAGTATAATTTGTATTTAGAAGGAAGGCTTGACACCTCAGAATGTGAGGGCTAGACTTTGTAGCCTAAGAATTAATTATATGTGTCTTTCCAAGGATTTATAGTGTCAACAGCACTATAAAAATTCCTCTAGAATTTTTCCAGCAAGAATATTCCTATTTCTGAAATCATTTTAATCTCTTGAACACAGAGCATAATACTAGTTTCAGTAGCCCTTATCTAAAATTAAAACTCATGGAACCAAAAGTGTTTCAGATTTTGGATTTTTTTCAGAGTTTAAAATATTTTCATTATACATACTGGTTGAGCATCCCTAATATGAAAATTCAAAATCTGAAATGCTGCAATGAGCATTTCCTTTGAGCATCATGTAGGTGTTCAAAAAGTTTTGGATTTTGGAGCATTTCAGATTTTGGACTTTGAATTAGGGATGTTCAATCCTTAACTTCATGTAATAAAATTACATTCTCCCTAAAATAAGATTTTGGACAGGATGTGCTCCCAACTTATTGGAAATACTTCCATAGAGAGAAAGAAGTGAAACAACTTACTGCTATTATCATGCTAACAATTCATTAGTTCATTTATAGAGTGTTTATTAAGTAGTTATTCTACATGTAATTATATAGTTTAAACCTGATCCAGCCCAAATTTTACATGGAGAGTAAAACAAATCATCACAAAACCCTGCGATGTTGTTCCATGGACAAGTACACATAATAAGGGACAGTATCATCTTGGATTCCACTGAAAGGCATTAGTTATTCAATTATCAAAAGTTGTTTTGATTTTGTTGAGGATCCTAAATGTAATATGGAGCCTGAGGAGAACACTGCATTGTCTTCCACTGCATCTGGAGGGTGGTGAATGTGATGTGATTAGAAAGAGTGTTTGGAGGCAGGATGACCCTGGATGTAAATCATGGCTCCACAGCTGATTTGCAGTGTAGTCTTGGACAAGTCACTTAATATCTCTGAACCTTAGTTTATTTATCTGTAACATGAAAATCATAATTACCTGCATGATGGTTCTAAATATTAAAGATGTGAAATATGCAGTATGTCTAGTACAGAACCTGCACCATCGCCACAGAAAGTAACCTGGTGGTGTTTTTTTCTCCTCTCCCTCCTTTTCTTTATTGCCCTCTCATCTTTCTCTCTTTCTCACCGTTCTTTTTCTTCTCTTGCACAATTATCTTGCCCCCTTTTAAAGCCCTCCATTCTCCCTTCTCCTCCTTTAGTACCTTAAATTGCTTAAATTATAAATCCATAAAATCCCTTGAGATATGTTGTAAACCAAGTCTCCCTAACCCTGTCCTCCAGTGCTAGGCACAGCTGCCTGCTTGCACACACACGTTATAACATCTGATTTCAGGAGGGTCAGAAACTACTAATGTAAATCATCAACTCTTACATTGGTTGTATTGTTTGTTACAGAAAGACAAACAGAATGAGAAAAATATCTCAGATATTAAAGTTCCCAAATAGTACATGTATACCACTGCTAGACTTACTGAAATTTTCTTTTATTTCATTTTATAAAATGCTTTTGGTAAGTAGGCAATTTCAATTATAGTGTCTTCTTAACCATTCTGTTATTAATTGATTCACAGAGAGTGAGTTTTTTGGAATATCACTCTTTGTGACTGACAGTTTAGATGCTGTGAATAAATTTGACTAATTTTGAATGGCAGTGGAGAAGAACAAGTTGCCCATGTCTTGCAGTAGCAATAAAGAGAAAAAAGCAGGCCGGGCACAATGGCTCATGCCTGTAATCCTAGCACTCTGGGAGGCCGAGGCAGGTGGATCGCTCGAGGTCAGGAGTTCGAGACCAGCCTGAGCGAGACCCTGTCTCTACTAAAAATAGAAATAAATTATCTGGACAACTAAAAATAATATATAGAAAAAATTAGCCGGGCATGGTGGCGCATGCCTGTAGTCTCAGCTACTGGGGAGGCTGAGAGAGTAGGATCGCTGAAGCCCAGGAGTCTGAGGTTGCTGTGAGCTAGGCTGATGCCACGGCACTCACTCTAGCCCAGGCAACAAAGTGAGACTCTGTCTCAAAAAAAAAAAAAAAAAAAAGGAAAAATGCATTAGGTGTCCAGTGTCCTAAATCAGTTTCAAAATTGACGACATGAGCTCATCTAAAACTACCATGAAATATAACACTAGTAAAAATAAATGTCAAAAGACACTTTTTTGCAGCTTCTGCTTATAATGCCTAAAAGTGCTTACAGGCAAGGGAATCTTAGTATAGAAAGAAAAAATATTTATCATTTCTTTTTTTCTCTTGCAGGGTTGGTTTAGCCCTGGCCAAGTCTTTGTGTTAGATGAGTACTGTGCCCGTTACGGTGTGAGAGGCTGTCACAGGCATCTCTGCTACCTTACGGAACTGATGGAACATTCAGAAAATGGTGCTGTCATTGACCCTACTCTGCTCCATTACAGCTTTGCATTCTGTGCCTCTCATGTGCACGGCAACAGGTATTTTTACTTGCAAACACGCAGTGAAATGTATGGGGTTGACGATGAAAGAGAGAGAAAAATGTGCTTTGCCACTATCACCTAGTAACAGATTTTAAATAGAAAACGCTTCTTAAAAGGAAATAAAAATAACGAAGGAAAAATGTACAGCAGGATGCTGTTGATTTAGGTGGGCTGCGCTTTGGTTTCTTTGCTGGTTAAGCCACTTGAAAGACAGAGAGAGAGAAAAGGTCTATGAGATTAGAACTTGCCTTTTAATTCTTATGTACCGTCTAGTACTGGGGTCTTCACAGCTTTAAGTGTCCATGTGATTCTTATTGCAATGTATGTGTGTGCCTGGATAGGATTTGTTGATAGGTTTGTGCATACCTAATGATCCTTGCTTTTCCTCTGTGAAATAAACTCTCATTGACAAAACAAGATTAATAATGGGGTTTATGTAGTGTCTCCTCCCAGTCCCTTCTCTAATCTATACTTTAGGAACAAGCATCCCCTTTTAGCCCTCTGATCCAGTGACCTCACCTCTTGCTTTACCAAGATGACAAAAAATCACCTAATGTTGGCCCCACAACTGTATACCTCTGGGCTTAAAAATCTGCCCACATCACTCTCTTTCTCTTCTCTCAATCTTGTCTCCAGGGAGCCTTGGCGAGGCCTCCTTCTATAAAGGAGGTTCCACTCACATCCTTTTTGACCTTGCTTTAACCATTACTCATCTCTCCCTCTTTACACTTCTTCCTTTTCATTCTTCCCGCAAACCTATCTAAGCTTCAGGGAGCTTCACAACATAATATAGTGGCCAAGGGATTCTGAAGTCAGACCATCTGGGTTCAAATTAATACTTACTATGTGGTATTGGGCATGTTTCTTAATCAATTTGTTTCTCAGCTTCCCCACCTAGGAGAAAGGCATAAGAATAATATCTCTCTCACAAGTCATAAATTGTGGTAGAGATTAAACGTGTTAATAGATGTCAAGCACTTAGAATAGCACCTGGCACAGGAGTGTTCAAAAAAATGTTAACTAATAGTTTATATTGTCTTACGTATTTTGTTATCCTATCAAGCTACCATTCTGTTGCTTCTCTTTATCTTCCCAGCCAAACTGCTCCTACCATTCCCTCTATCCTGTTTCCAGCTCCTGGCTTGTTGATGTTGCCTCCTGAAATGGGTTTCCTGATGACCCAGTCCAGTAGCCTTTGCTCATGCTTCACCCTCCTTATTCTCCCCTTGTTTATTTTTAGTTTTTTGACCATTCCTTTGCCAATAGTTTCTGTTCCTCCAAATTCCTAAGAGCAGTGTAGTGTTTTTCTCATATCTATTCTCAAACTTGATCTCTGTCTGAGAATTTTTCTACGTCAGTGATCTCACTCCTTTCCACAGCTTCAGTGGTGACCTCTCCATATACAGATAATTCCAACCTGATTGTTCTCCTCAAGTGATAGTTAGTGGCTTAAATGTTGTGCTCACGCTTTCAGTTCTCCGTGTATACAATTATTATAAATTCATCATCTCACTGAAACAGTTCCTATACCTCTTGTAGCTCCTAGCAGAGGACCTAACAAAAAGTAACACTCCTGGCATAAAATAAGCATTTAGTAAATATTTGATGAATAAATGAGTGACTTCATTATTTGTGTTAATATCTTTTCCATTAATGGTACATTAATTTTTTACTCATCTTTTTCTTTTACCTCCTAGACCTAATTTGTTGCTAGTGTCAATATTATATCTCCATAGTAACCCTCAAATTTCTCTTTTTCTATAACATTTCCATTGTATCTACCCTAATTCTGGCCTTCGTTTTTTCTTGCCCATACATCTTAATTCATCACTCTACTACCATTTTCTTTCTATAGTATTCTGTCAATCACCCTCAAAATTACAGGTTAACTTTACCATATCCCTTTTTAAGAAAACTTCAGTGGTTTCCATTTGATTATTAAATTAAAAAATCCAAGGTATAGTGGCAACATTTTCCCATTATCATCCTGTTCTATGTACTCAGTAATATTACCCTAGATAACATCTTTTTTTTCCCCAAGATCACAAAACTCCTCTCAGAAGACTTCTTTTTTTTTATTTTTTTAATTTTTTTATTATTTTTCTTTTTTATTACAGAATATTATGGGGGTACAAATGTTTAGGTTACTTCTGTTAACTCATTCAAACAGTACAGACCTCTTATCTGTACTTACCTCATGACCTTGGTCACCTATACTTGTGTGCCAGATGCACACGTGCACACATGTGTACATACACACACGCACACACACATGCACACACCTGCTTCTATTCCACTAGATCATTTTGAAGGCAAAAACTAGTTTTCATTCACCTGTTATCCTCCACATACCTTAACACAGTGTTTTGCATGTTGTGAGTACACAATAAATATTTGCTGAAGTCCCCAGTGCTGCCATTTCTCAGCCCATGATAAGACTGATCCTAGTCTGTCTATTCAGGCTTTTACCTCATTATGGAGCCCAGCCTTGCTTGGAAATTAGGAGCAAGTTGCTGATTGTAGTCATTTTTTCCATTATCCCTGACTAAACCCTCTGTACTCAGTAAATATGGGGGAACATGGACCAGTCAGGATAACTAATCTTTGATCGCCAATGTCAGGAGCTGTTTTCCTAGAACCATCTCTTATCTCCTCACTCTGTCTTAATTCCTCCTGACTAATGGATGTCAGAAGATTGGCATTCCAGTGTAGGGTAGGACTCAGAAATTCAAGAGGATAAGAAGACTGCAGCGAAACAGACAAGCCCAAAGAATATTATATAATCAGATTATTTTAGGCCTCAACATAGAAAGGTAAAATTAAATTGAGAACATTAAGTGGGAAATTCAGCTAATGTGCCCCCAAAATTTATGTGTTTGAGACACATTGTAATGGAAAGTTACTGAGGCAACTAGGAGCTGCTGCCACGGCCTGGGAGGCAGCCTGATTTGAATCTATAGGTTGCCATAGTTACTTTTATTCTGTAAAACTATTGTTTTCTTTATAATGATACTCTGTAATGTATAATTCAAGGTGTGCTTATATGTTCATGCATATATCATCTTTAATATTGCACATGACTAAATCCATTTTCCAGAAGATTAAACTATGTATACATTCAGGTATCTCTGATGGTGTTTCAGGAATAGAAATTTGCATCAGTCTCTGATGTAGCATTTAGGTGACACATAGTTTAAGAAGATGAAAGGAAGAAGCATAGGTTTTAGGGAAATTTGAACCTCAGTTTAGGGTAGAAATTATCCAAGATAAGCTGAAAGTTATGGTGTTTGCTGTAATGTTTACAGATGTCATTCAGAAATGCCATGCTACTACAAAGAAAAAATAAAAAGAGGCAAAAGCTCTCTACTTGAATCCTGGCTCTGAAATTTGCAAACTGACCTACATTCAGCAAATCACTTAACCTTTCTGAAATTCAGAGTTCTCATATATAAAAGAGGGAAATACTAATGTGAAGGTCCTAGATAATTATAAAATACTATATCACTATTGATTACTGTTATTACTCCAATGTGCTTTCCTTTGTCACACAGCCCACGAAGATGTAAATTGTGAGACAAGGAAAAACGTGAAAAATAGGTAGTTAGGGCTGTACCTCATGCTAAGTACAAATATTTCAATGTGTATGTAATTATACTCTTAATTTCTTTGCTAATAGAATATTCAGGTTTTAGCAGCCTCCCCTTGTGAAGATCTGCTTGTCTGACCCACGTCTGCAGCATCTGATATTTATATAGACTTTTGTTAAAAATACTGTCAGTGTCAAGACTGACTTTTCTACAGTGTTGCCATGGTCTGTTTTTTTAATGATAATTTTTCCATCTGTCAAGACATGTATTCAGGGAGTCATTTTGCTCATTACCTGAACTACCTCTGTCATAAATTCAAAAGAAGAAAAGATTTCCTTTTGTTGTTGGAGTGAAGGACAGCAGGGCCGTCTGGATTTGAAATTTTTCAGGGAGCGCATCCTATTCCACGGCGTTGAGCTCTCTAGGTGTGTTCTTTCTGCACAGATACATCCTCTCTGAATAGCACTTTGAGTGTCTCAGAAATAAAAGAATAGAGTTAAACAGAAAAGGTCTGGCTGGTGCGAAGACTGAGGAAGAGAGGGAAAAAGAAAGGAAGAAAGGAAAAATGAGTCAAGGACAGAGACAGACACACTCATGCAGGATGATAGCCACACACATCCGTGAATAACGCAACCACTCATTGAGCCATAGTGCTGCTAAGGACTGACAGGAAGGAGAAAAGAGACTTTCGGGGACAGTGCATTATGGGGCAAAGTTCTAGGTTGATATGTGTGGTTATGCATTGTGGTTTTGTAAGTCAGGCTGAGGGTGGAGAAACTAAAGCAGCAACATAAAATGGCTTTTATGTCCCAATGTAATGTAAGACATACAGTATATTCACCGCCCCGTCTGCACTTTAGAAGGGCCACGTGGAGCTGCTGCGTGCCTGACAAAGGCCAGCCCAGATGTGCTCGCTTTCAAGTGCAGGGTCCAAGGGTACGACATAACGATAGTTTATATATAAAATCAGCCCTATTTTCTGCGGATGCCAGATCACATCACAGAGTGGCAGGCAACCTTAATGGGCATCAGTCAAATCATCATATCACAACACCTCCGCCTTCACAGATGCTAACATTTCCCCTTGACTGTCACTTCAGAAATTATGCCCTGACTTCCTACCTCTAATTCTAGAGACAATGATGCGTTTTTGAGTAAAATCGTAGATAATTGTATCAAATAGGATCATCAGAAATGTTCAGTACCACTTCTTACATCTAGTCTTGGGTATGTGACTTAGGGAAATTAATGGTCAGATTACACATTGTAATCTAGAGACTCACTTTTGTGGCAGGTGGGCAACCGGATCAGTGGTCATAAGCGAGGTTGTCCTTATGTAACGTGGATAACCTCAGATTTCATCCTATGTGCTAAAGCACAAAGGCAGAAGGGATGAACATCAAGGAATATATTTTAAATATGCACTAAAGGACCCTTTTTATATCAGCAAAAGCCGTAGAACAACCCTAAATCTGCCCTAACCAGACTTTCCCAGCAATAACATCTATCCCCACCCAACCTTAAGTTCCATACTGAAGCAAGATAATAATACCTTTCAAAGCAAAACAGATAAACAAAAACAGAGAAAAAGAAAAGCACAGGGCTAGGGTGAGACTTGGCATGTTGAAAGTAGCACTGCTCTAGAAAGCCTCTGTGTTCCTGTCTGGGCTCTTCTACTTATGACTTATTTGACTTTGAACAGTTGGTCCTAATCCATCTGAGCCTCAGTTTCCCATCTGTTCATTGGGAGCAATAGCATCAGTGCTACCTACCTGACATGGTTCCTCAATAGGTCAAATAAAATTCTGTTAAGCACTTTGTAAATGATAAAATATTGCTTAAATAACAAGTGGCAATATTTTATATAAAGTGTATTAGTTAAATGAGCTTTGGGGGATTGTTCTGTAAAACGCTGACAAGGCTCAGGTGAATTTCGAGAGTATCATTGTTATGACAACACACCATAGAAAAGTTGCAAGCAGGGGGATGAGACTGGAAGAGCATGAGGTCAGTGTCTCAGCTGTCTGTCACTGTGGCAGTTCTGGGACCTCCCTGCCCCTCCACCTCATGTTGTTGGAAAACATTATACGCCCAGTATGGGAGCGGCAAAAACTCCTGGATTTTTCTGAAATATTGGATAAAAAAGCCTGTTGACAGTAAGTCCCTGAGGAAAAGACAAGGCAAGAGGAATTTTTCAGTGTATTTTAGACTATTTCAGGTTAAGCAGACACAGAAACAAGAGCTACACCTTGTGATAGCATTTCATAAATTTGGTACCTATAGCCTTCTTAGCATCTAGAGTTAGGTGTGGAAAAAAATTTTGGGTCTTGAGTTGGATCTATATACTTTTCTAACACACGGAAGTTTTTCAAAAACATAGTATTTCTATATTATAAAAATATATATAAGTATATTATAAATATATAAAATTGCTATTATATAAAAACAAAAAAAGCTATACACACACACACACACACACACACAATTTAGCATTACCATTGCCAAGTTTGGCATTTTTAGATGTATGTTGGTACAAAATTGGCTTGTTATTTTCCTTTCTTTTACTGCTTTTTCAGGATTTGATGTCCGGGTTATTGTAGCCATATAAAATGAAATGGGGAGCTTTCATACTTGTTCTGTGTAAAACTCAAATGTCTTATTTTTTTTAATTTATCAATAGCTCATCTTTTAAACCAGCAGGCTTGGGGATCTCTTTGTGGAAGGATTTTTAACTATTACATCAGTTTATTTTGTACTTATAGAACTATTCAGGCCTTCCATTTATTCTTTAGCGAGATTTAGCAAGTTGTGATTTTCTAAGAAATAGAGTTCATCTAAGTTTTCAAATGGATTGATATTGAGTTGTTCAAATTGTCTTTATATTTTTGGCTTTATCTGCAGATCTCTCTCCTTTCATATTGTTGTTGTTTATTTTTACCTTCTCTTTTTTCCCTTCAGTCCATCTTACCACAAGTTTACCAACTTTACTGGTCTTTTTGAAGAAGCAACTTTTGGCTTTACTGAACTCTATTGTTTCTTTTTAAAATAAATTTTTAAGGCTGGGCGCAGTGGCTCACGCCTGTAATCCTAGCACTCTGGGAGGCCGAGGTGGGAGGATCGCTCGAGGTCAGGAGTTTGAGACCAGCCTGAGCAAGAGTGAGACCCTGTCTCTATTAAAAATAGAAAGAAATTATCTGGCCAACTAAAAATACATATAGAAAAAATTAGCTGGGCGTGGTGGTGCATACCTGTAGTCCCAGCTACTTGGGAGGCTGAAGTAGTTGATTGCTTGAGCCCAGGAGTTTGAGGTTCCTGTGAGCTAGGCTGATGCCACGGCACTCTAGCCTGGGCAGAGCGAGACTCTGTCTCAAAAATAAATAAATAAAATAAAATAAAATAAATTTTTAATTTTAGAATAATTTTAGATTATAGGAAAGTTGCAAAGATAGTATATAGACTTTCAATATTTCAGTTTCCTCTAATGTTATGGTCATACATTTCCCTGAAACATTAGTCAAAACTAAGAAACCAACTTTGGCACACTACTGTTAACTAAATACCAGTTCTTATTCACCAGCTTTTTTTTTTATTAATGTCCTTTTTTCTGTTCCAAGATCCAATTCAGGATATCAAATTGCATTTAGTTGTCATAATTTGTGACAGTTTCTCAGTCTTCCCTTGTTTTTCATAACCTTGACAGTTTTGAGGAGTACTGAACAAGTACTGATCATGTTCCTCAATTTGGGTTTGTCTGACATTTTCATGATTATCCTGGAGTTATGGGATTTTGAAAAGAGATGAAATACCCTTATTTTTAAAATTAATTAATTTTTTATTGATACATAATAGATGTACATATTTTCAGGGTGCATGTTATAATTTGATACATTCATATATAATGTGTAAAGATCAAATCAGCATAATTGGAATATCCGTCACCTTAAATATTTATCTTTTCTTTAATGCTAGGAACATTCAAATTATTCTCTTCTAGCTATTAATATTTCAAAATGTACAATAGATTAATGTTAATTATAGTCACCCTACTGATCTGTCGAACATTGGATCTTATTTTTCCTAAGAGTATGTTTATACCCATTAATCAACCTCTCTTCATCTGCCCTGCCTCCTACCCTTCCTGGCCTCAAATAAACAACAGTTTATTCTCTGTCTGCATAGTATACGCTGTTTTAGCTCCCATGTATGAATGAAAACATGCAAAACTTGTCTTTCTGTGCTTGGCTTAATTCGCTTAACATAATGACCTCCCGTTACATCCATGTTGCTGAAAAATGACAGAATTTCATTCTTTTTATGGCTGAATAATATTCCATTGTGTATCAGTGGATGAGTGGATAAAGAAATACCCACCTTAATACATTCTATCAGGGAGTACACAGTAGCTACGTGACATCTTGGTGATGTTTATCAGGTTTCTTCACTGTAAAGATATTATTTTTCTTTCTCCACACTCTATTTTGAAGCAAATTACTAAGTTCAACACACACTGGAGAGGAGAATTAAATGCTACCTCCTGGAAGGGGACCTATCTACATATATTATTTGGAATTCTTTCATAAGAAAGATTTGTCTCTTCTCTCCTGTTTACTTATTTATTTAACCATTTCTTTATATCAGTTTAGATTAACATGTAGTTGTTTTATACTTTGGGTTATAATCCGATACCTCCTAAATTATTTTTGTTGCTCACATTGTTCCAGCTTTAGCCGTTGGGAGCTCTTTTACATTGGTTCCCTTTGCTGTGCCCCACCCTCTTGTCTTTTGAAGACTTTCTCTTACTTTCTGGTGCTTCAAGCCCATCTTGTATTGTCCCTGTCCCAGCCTAAGAGTCAGGCAGTTCTCCAAGGAGCTCTGATTTCTGTTTTTAGAGAATGGTATTTAGAAACCAAGACCTGTGTGACAGATATGCTCATTTCTATTGGGATAGCACGGCTTCCAGGCCCTCTTAGTGGACAGAGGTAGGTGATACATATATGTATACTGATCTGTGAGTTCATACTGATCTGTGAGTTCATACTGACATCTCCAGCTCTAATCCAGGACCATGACCTTCATTACAGCCTTCCTTTCTCATTTATCTGTGACTTCTCTCTTCAACAGTGAGAAATCTGACTTCCGCCATCCACCATCCATTTGCTTATTTGTTTAACCTCTGTACACATGGAAAGCAGTTTCAGAACTTGCCAACTAGCCTACAGCGTTTGTCTGCAGTTCTTTAGTCATGAGCCTTTCAGTTTCTGGTCAAGACACTGTTCTCCAAAATTCAATGTGGCAGCAGCTTCTTCCCCCACCGTCTTTAGTAGGGTTATGTCATACAGTAAATTAGAGTTCTTTGTTACAATATTAATTCCTTCCTGGGATCCCTCAACATCCTAGTTTGTTTGCTTTCATTTTTCTTGTTTAGATATGCATACAGCACAGTTCACTCTTCGTGCTGTATAGTTCTAACACTTCTGTAAGTTTTGAAAAATGCACAGTCAGTCATTGATCCACCACCCTAGTGCCACACAGAATAGTTCCATCATTCTAAAAGTTCCTCTGTGCACCTCTTGGGAGAATTATTTTACTTTCTTATAAGTGCAGAACTACATTGAACATATGTTTGTTGTAGCTTGTGTAGCACTGAGATGTTTTGTAGTGAAGAGGGATTTTAGGAGTATGAAGTCAATGCACTATACTGGCAATAGAAGTCATACGATAAAATTTGCATTTTGAAAAAATTATTTGGATGTCTTTATGGAGAACCTCCTGGAACGCTTTCTGTATACCCCTGTGCTTCATGTTCCATCTAGTTAACTCTGTTCATTCATCACATCTCAGGTTAAATATTATTCCCAAACTGAATCCTTCCCTGACACTCCAAACTAAATGAAATCTTTGTACTTTTGCCTTTCTTAAATGTCATATATACTTATCTGATTTTTATTTTTTATCTCTTTCCCTGCTATAAACTCTGTTGGGTCAGGGATCACTTCTATTGCGTTTTTGTTGTTCCTCTTACCTGGCCAGGTGCTCCATAAATATTTATTGAATAAATAAATGAATGATTTTAATTTGGATTAGTCCAAGGAAATTTTTTTGTTTGTTTGGTTCCAGGAGAGGCCAATTATCACTTTTTGGTCCTTGGCCTGTTTATCAGCATTCTAACATGAAAACTGAGTCACAAGATCTTGTATCTTCATAGAATCAGATTATTGCTTTCACCATAAAGGTGTCCACTCTTTTTTAAAACCTCCAAAGAAATTAGAATGCAGTACAAAATCCAAATAGGGGAAAGATTATGAAGAAGAAGTATTTGTAAAAAGAGAACATGATTTCAGAATTTCATAGAAAATCTGTTTCATGTATCCCAATGAACATATAGGGATTTAATTAATTTCTTCTGGATATTTAAAAGTACAGGGGAAGTAAAAGCACAATGATTATGTAATATATAACCATCCAATTGATATGTCACTTTGATTGAAACAGCAGGAGGTGTTATAGGTTAGGAAACAAAAAAGAAGGGATTGTTTTCTCCCTCATCATCTTCCATCGTTTCTGATTCTCGTGCTGTGAAATCCTCTCCTTTCCATCCTGTCCACTAATGGATATTGGTGGGAAATACACGAAGTGCAAAGTGACTTTTACCTGCTGTGCTGCAGGCAGAATTGACAATTCAGAAATACAACCCTCTAGGTATCTCTCCCCTTCTCACTCTCTCTTGAGGAAGCTGAGATGTCATACATTCCTCATATAAGGGGGGAAGTGAAAAGATGCCTATAAGAAACTCAGAAGCACCATGAACTTTGTCATTTGCCCACTCATTGCTTTTGAAATAATCTTTTACAACAAGCTACGTAACTTCCAGGACAAACAAACTTACCTGATGAGTTGGAAGTGGGCGGTGGGGGAGTGGGGGAGGGTGATTGAAAGAAATATATCTCATCAGTCTCGTCAGACTTTTATGTACAGTGTTAGCTCTAGAGTCTTCATTCAACCCCAGACTTCCTGAGCACTCTGGACCTAGGGGTTATAAAGCCAAGGGCACATTTATCCCTCAAGGATCTAGAAGCTGTCCGCTGATAAAAACTGATTGAGAAAATAACTGTAGAAAATATTATAGTTTTAATTAAGTAATATGACATATGCTTATCAACACTAAATAATGATTTTTTAAAGTAGGAATTGTGGGGAGATCTCATGCCTAAATAATTTGGGGACGTGCTTTTTAAACAAAGTTAAACAGATTTCTTTACTATCAGACTTCTCAGATTCCTTAATACAGTGTGGTTGCACTATGAACCTGCAAAAGGGTTACATAATTTGTACTGTTCAAAAAATATTTTAGCTGTTTAACCCATTTTCTTGGAGCACCTCACAGGGTCATTGTTCCTTACAACTTGTTTTGGAAAGTGATGACAGCAGTGAACCTTGTTTACCCAAATTTACCAAAAAGAAATTGGTATTAAACATGCCAACATTATTTTTTATTGGTGTTATAAACCTCTGAAATTTTTTATTTTACTGGAAAAAGGCGCTATAAAATGTATGAAATGCAAATTCTACAAGCAAGGGAAGTAAAGCTACTAGGTCAGCCCATATATGAATATTTAAGCAGATTCCCTCATTGATATTTTCTCTTTGGCTCAAATGCCTGATTCTGCAGCCCAGTTTTATACGCTTCTTTTCTGAGATATTTCTTAACCCTTTGTAATTGTTCTTTATCTTTGTAGAAACTAATTTCTTATTTGTTCACCCCAGAAGCCATCAGACATAATGGAAAATGGATTAGTATTACTGTTTATCCCTCTTGTTCCAGTCCTTTAAAAATATTTTCTCAACTTAGAGCTCATGTGGTACTTGTTACAGGAGGAATTGGTAATCAAGACAAGATGTCTAATATATATAAAGGATTTTGTTTGTTTTAAAATGCCTTAATCTGCCAGACTGATGACTAGCACAAATTATAAAATTTTTTAGTTCATGAAGAAATGTAATTAAATTAACACGTATAGGCCTCATGAAATATTTTGTGGATGAATCTACCTTTCATAAAAGATAGTGTGTGAGTATGTGTGTGCATGTGTGTATGTCTGTGTTATGTACACAGTGTGTGTGTGTCCGTGTGCGTGTGAGAGATGGCTTCTCTGCAAACAAAATGCGACCCATATGCACATGTAAGATCAGGCTATTAAGCGTCTGGGGCAGAAGTTCTGCTGTGCGAATTCTGTTTTTTAAGAATCGTTAAAGTATAATTAAGACAGACACAACTGCATTTTGTGTTCAGTTGCTTATTATTTAATACCAGGAGGAAGTCATAACTTGTTTGACTTTATCTGTAACTAAAAGAAGTATATCTTCTTTTAATCCATGTTTTATAATTTGTTCATGTCTTAAACTTCTTTCACAGAGCACTTTATTTTTATTGAAATCATAGAACTTCAGTAACTATAGGTCCAAGGAATAAATGAAAATATTAAATCTTGATACATGAAAATACCCTGCCTTCTCATTAGAACCACTTTAATGTCTATCAGTCATAGAGTTAAACCCCAGTTAACATTCAAATCAGAAAATTGATCTTTTATTTTAGAATTTTAAATAATCACATTTTAACGTAGACTTTTTATCAATGTCAAAGAGTTATTATTATTTTTACTTTTATTATCTAAGGCTAAAAAATTTATTCTTCAGATTTAAAGGAAATTGTTCACTATTAATTAAAATGGAACTAAACACTAAAGATTTCCTGCTAAGTATAAATACATGCTAACTTTTGTTAGAGATCTCTTCCCCCAGAATACTAAACTACAATCCCCGCTTCTGTTTGCTTTTCACAAAATTTCGTGTTTTACCTACTGTTATGTGATTCAGACTTTCCAAATGATTTATATCCTATTAATACTAATAAGCAATGATAATCATAATTTGTCATATTATTAATTCACAAATTCTTATAATCTTAACTAATATTTTTATATTTTTTATACATATCACTCATTTTTTTCCAACGTATATGCATTAAACATCAACAATATACCAGCCATTCTTCTGGGTACTAGGGATACAGCACCAAAGAGACAGATGATAAAGAAATACATAAATAAGTCACATCAGATGGCAGCCATATGTACATTGTCCAGCAATAGAGCATATTAAAAGAAAAAAGCCATATGGAATGGGAAATACACCTGTATATAGAATGGTTAGAGATAACCTTGCTAATCCTGAGTCATGTAAGTAGAGACTAGAAGGAAGTGAATGAGCAAGGGGTGTGTGTGTGTGTGTGTGTGTGTGTGTGTCTGGGTATGCCTGGAGGAAGAGCTCCCAGGCAGGGAAAGCAGCACTTGCAAAGGCCCTGAGACTGGAGTGTGCATCCTATGTGTGAGGACTAGCTAGGAGGCCAGCCTGGCTGCAGTGCAGGGATGGGGCAAGTGTGAGATGCATGAGATCAGGTAGTGAGTGTGGGGAGCAAGACCATGAGGTCTTCTAAACCATTGTGAAGGCTTTGGCTTTCGTGCTGCGTGCCACTGTTGCAGGGTTTTGAGCCTAGGAGTACCATGATATGACTCATGTTTGAAGAGACCCAGAATAGTGTGCTGCTGGTACTTGGACAAAGGAAGAGCTGGAGGAGAAAGACCAAGGAGGCTACAGCAGTACTCAGGAGAAAAGCTGATGGTGGCTAGGACCAGCGGAGTAGTGGTAGAAGTGGTGAGGGGCAGTCAGAGTCTGGCTATGTTTTGAAGGTAGAGCTGACAGAAATGAATTTATAAACTGAGCTCAGACAAATTATGCATTTTAAATCTCTATTACTCTGCCTCTACTAAGTAAACTATGAATTTAAAATCTCTATTATTCTGACTCTACTAAGCATAACTGGTTTCAATTTCTCTGAAGGTTTCCACAAATACGTATTTTATAATGCAGGAAAGAGCAAGTTTTAGGACTCCCTTTGTTAAAGTCTTCTTTAACTGATTCAGTGTTAGGCATTGTATCTTAAATTTTATGAATTTTTATGCTTTCCACCTTATATAAGTCAAGTAGAAAATGCCTGATGTGAATAAGAGAATTTAAAATATTTCCACCGTTATTGCCTCTCAGCAATGGCTTCCATGGTTTAGTGAGGTTTTTTTGTTTTGTTTTGCTTTTTGTTTTTTTTAACTGCTCTTTGTTATTTTCTGTGAAAGTATAGGGGAAAGGGAATAAAGCATGGGAACTAAGAGTACTGGCTTTGGAATGCAAGAAACTTAGGTTCAAGTCCAGGCTCCTGTACTTTCCAGCTGTGTGATCTTGGGGAAGTAACCTAACCTCCCTGAGCCTCAGCAGTCTCCTCTCTTGGGAAACTGAGGACAGGAGTGTTGTGAGCATTCTGTGTTATTCTGCATATAAAATAGCTAGCACAATGCCAGGTGAAGATTTTAAATTCTGTAATTGTTAATTGCTATTTTTTTAATAATTATAGTGACAAGGAAAATATTGATGACTTAGGAAGTATTTGCATTTATTGGGAAGAATTATTGTAGGAGGAACTGTGGTCTGTAGGCTTAACTACAGCAAAGTTGCTATTTATTACCAATAATTTAGATACAGAAGGCTACTTCATATACCTAATATTCAGCACCTAGTCTGGTATATACCCTGAAATAAGAACGTGTAAATAAAGGCCAGTCCGAATTGTTAAATGTTGTGTTTAACCTGTCAGATTTGGACCTAATTTAGTGATAAACTCAGTAAAATGATGGTCCTTCACTGATGTGACAGTCTTTATCTGAGTGAAGGTTAGCACAAGTGAGCTTCCCCTGACTTACCTTTCTCACTTGTCATCACCTGAACCCCTGGCTCCATTCTGTCAGGTAGGCAGTGTGCCACAGTGAAGTTTAATATGACAGGACAACTTACTCCATCACCACTGTGGATCAGGGTCTTATTTGACAGTTGAACCAAACAAGAAAATTCACTCAAATTTAACCATATGGCACCTGCCAGATAGCTAAGCCAAAGGATTCTATCAGTCATCAGAATAATAAAGAGAAGTTCTTTGCTCTTTTTTAATCAAGTTTGCATAGGCATGTTTAGTGAAATAACCACCTAAGTTTTTATGGCTGTCTGTATAATAACATAATTTAGGTATAGTTTTTGTCTGAATGTCCAAATTCCCAAATTGATGATTTACATAGAACTCCCCAGTTAAACTTTTGTGACCAGCGTCAGTATTTATTCATAGATTATAGTCTGGGTTTTGTGCTAACGTTTGCTCAATGGGAGTTGGTTTGGAAGTAATAATAATGTGAAAAATCCATTATTCAATTAATGTAAAACATTAGGATTAGCCCATAGTTCACTGCTTTATAATTTATACATCAGACTTTTTCTCCTCCCTAAAAATACTTGAAAGACCAATATTTTTCGAGTAGTTTTTCTATAGTTAGCATTAAAATGAATTCTGATAAATGTGATTGATACATTATTCTCAATATAAAATTAAATAATTGATGTTCCCTACTTAGGAGTGAAATATAATTTTAAGAAATGTTTTCAAAGCATAAATTCCAGCAGCATGTAAGTTTCTGAAGTAAAAATTTCTTATTCTATATCAGAAAAAATTCTCATAATTAAATGATGTTTTGATATGAATAAAAGGTCATTATGATTCAAGTATAAGTTTAATTGCTTTTATCCTAATTAAGGAGTTAACAGGCGTCAAACATATATACATAAACACATACACACGAATACATGTATATATTTTAAAAAGTGGGAACATCAGATAAAAATATTGTTGGCAAAGTTATTTTAAGCATTCATTTTGTTTTGTTTTTGATAATCTTTATGTCTACCTGTCTTATACATAACCATTAAAATTAATACATTGGAATGACAAATATATAAGAATTAAAATATAATCTTTAGACAAATAAGCTAATAAGGTAGGAAATGATTGTTGTTAATTACCAAGTAGCAAAGACTCATTTTGTTGTTAATCTACGAACAGGCTTTGAAATGAATATGAGATTAATATGTTTGTGTTTTTTCCTCTGCATTAACAGAGACAAAAAGTTAAAATTTACATGTTCAACATTTTAGATGATTGCTATACAACCAGATACTTAAATTGATACAGAATAAATTTTAAGTCTCTGCTATTAGATATATTTTATATTTTAATCTTAGTAAAAGATTTATTTTCAGTCTTCACAGCTACTTTTTCAAATCCTAATGAAACTCACATTGATTCTATAGGGATATTTAGTTAAATATAAAAATCTTAGAAAAGAAACATAGCTAGTCTGTCTTCCCTGTATATTTTCTTCTAATATTTATTTTTATTTATATGTCCACATATTTAAACAAAAAACAAGAGAACAGTGCTTCTACATGTATCCAAAATGTCTATGTTTCTTATAACAATTAAAATTAAATTTCTAGTTTCATATTAGCTTAATTTTTATTTGGAAGAGAAGCAGTTAAAACATTTTAGCTTGTATTCAGTATATTTTTTAAAATATTTTCATTCAGGGGAATATTCATTTAATTGGTCAAATGTTTGATGCCACTATGAAACACTTTCACTGCCATTTTCAAGGACTAATCATTGTTTTCTATAGATCCAGAAAATATTTATTGTAATCCTTTACCTTGAAGGCTGACTAAAAGAGAATAATTCCATTCCATTCATTCCAGGTCAAAATATGAAGCAAATGCCTGCGAATATCTCCAATAAATTTGTACTATAAACACAATTACTATGTATACTGTGGACTGATATGGCTTTTCTTTAATTATTTGGACTTTTTAGAGAAATACATATGTATGTATAAAATTTATAAAAGTAAATGATTTATCAATATAAATTACTGATTCTCTTTTTTTTTTTTTCAGGCCTGATGGAATCGGAACTGTTTCAGTGGAAGAAAAAGAGAGATTTGAGGAGATAAAAGAGAGACTCTCTTCCCTTTTAGAAAATCAGATAAGCCATTTCAGGTGCATATTCTATTCATTAATGTAGATATTTATCAGATAAGCCATTTTAGGTGCATATTCCATTCAATTAATGCAAATATTTGCTTTGCTAATATTTCACTAACCCCTAAAAATTGTTGATTATGTCTTTCTGCTGCTACTCAAAAATTACCAGTCATCCCCCTGCCACATGCCATTGCCTGCAGAGTATGGTCCACATTCTTCAATCTGTGGTCTGCCTCCCAGCCTGCCATTCGGTTTCCACTACTCTTTTAGGTTACCCATTCCCCGTAAATATCCATTCCACTGTGCCTCTTGCCTGCCTTTCACATTTCTCATCCTTGCATAGCCTCTTCCCCCAGTTCTGGTGACTATTCCTCCTTCTCTCTGTATCACCAGGCAAGGAGACTCTCAAGTCCCACCTCCACAGTGGAGCCTGTCTCAAAGGTTCCAGCAAGGAGTGTTCTGAAGTCTTTTAGCATTCATTGTCTGTATGTTTCACTTGTCACTTATAACATACTTATTACATACGTTGCTTCAGTCATTAGTTATCTTTCTATTTACACTCTGTGAGAACACGGACCACAGCACCTGGCACAGTTCCTTGCTCAGGAAAAATTAGCTATCAATGCTAAGAAACATTTGCAGCATAAAAGATAAATATCTTGATAATATTTTCTTTCCTCTGATTATAGTTAGTTCAATAGAACCTAATGTTTAGAAACAGAAATATGCCAATACATTTTCTTTTGCTATCACCATTATTATTATTAGACCCTATAAAATGTCACCATGTCAATGTATTATGTCTTATAGCATGTCTACCGTGTTGCATGTATGTGATTTGGAATCATTTTATGTGAACTTATTTAAAATATAATCTCAGTGAATATGCCCTCCAAAAATGTTATTTAACCATTTGATTGCTATAGGGCCATTCCAAGCTTCTGGTTTCTTATCTGTAATATAAAGAGCTTAGATTGTGAGTTTCAAATGATATTGAAGGAAGAAATTCTCAGAGCATATACCATGCATCTATTCCCATACATTAGTGATTTTCAAGTGAGGCTGGTACCACTACCTTAGGGTAAGTGAATGAGGGAGGATTTTCATTGTCACAGTAACCGGGGTTGTGGGGCAGTCATTTAGTGCTGGATTTAGATGTGTAATACATGGGGCAATCCCACATTGGAGGATTATTCTACCCAAAAGACCAAAAATCTCATATTAGGAAAACTGTCCTAAATAGTACATAGCATGGCCGATTTCAACTTACAGAGTTAAGATTGTATTCTTTGCCTGAAATTAATATTTTTGAGTTTACAAACAAAATGGAGACATGAAGAAGTCTTTTGCATTTGCAGAGACTTATTTCTACATTTGCTGTTGTTGAAAATGTCGTCTTCTAGGTCGTATAGATTCCTTTAAATGCATCATATGTATCTTTCAATGAAAATCAATGTAATTTTCCCTTGTTTTGCTGTTGTTGAGAGATAGAGCTCATCATTCAATTGGATATCTATGTCAGTAACTGGATAAGTGTCCATGGTTTTTATATCAATGATTTCAGTAATGGATATCCTACCCCAAAATGGTTTGACAAATAATTTGTATGCTCACTTACCTGCAGATCTCAGGCGGGGTAAGCTTTAAAACAGTCTTAATTCTGTGGCCATAGCTCCATTTCTTTGTGATTCTCACATTGCTACCCTCCTTTGCGGGATGGCTTCATCCCCAGACTGGTAGGAAGAAGAAATATCTTGGCTTCATATCCATGCATGCCAGTGTTCAAAGAAAATAATAGGATCTGTCTCTTCTGCAGTTCTCTCTTAAAATCACAAAAAGTTTCCTTAGAAGATCCTAGCAAACTATCCCTCATCTATCATGGGTCTGGCTCTGAACCAAACCCAGTGGTCAGAGGAAACCCATGAGCTGGATGCCTCAGTCACTAACATTCACATGGGATCACCATGATTGAGTTAGACTAATCAGAACCATCTCACCAGGGAGCTCATTCCCCTACACTGCCACCCAGAGACTACATAGGAGGGGGCAGGGATGTCCACATCATTTATTGTATTGGTTTTCTACTAGGGGTATATTAGTTTCTTCTCTTATATGCACATCCCCTTTGGATAGTTTCTCTCAAGGTGTACTCTACAATCCTTTTCAGTTTTATTTTTTAATGTACTTAGGCAAGAATTGAAATTAATTGGTCTAAACATTTTGTGCCAACTTTTATATTCCCTTTTGATGTTTATAGTTTGCATAAAATTTCCCAGTTTCTAGAATACTAGATAAGAGGAAATGGGTTTAAAATGAAATAGAAGAAATTTAAGGTGACACTATAGGTGAACTTAGAAACAATATATTAAAATTGTCCATTAGGGTACTCATAAGGATTATCTTCCTTAGTCACTTAAATTAAAATTTAGAAATAGCATAAATGACTTATGAACTCACACTAAAGAAGTAAAAATAGTGCTATTGATAACTCTTATATAGGAATTTATTTATTTAGGCCCAATTTTATTTTAGAAATGGATTTCAAAAACTCAGAAAAAAGGATGGCATAATAAACATGCCTGGCTCAGTGTCCTTATAGAAGCTAGCCAAAAGAACAGAACAGTATTCTTTCGGCAAAGCATAAACCCACAAGGACAAAAAGAGTAAGAGAGGAGAAAATGGTCTAGAAAAAAATTCAAAAAAAATTTGGAAGTCAGGTGAATGAATGGTATCTAATTTAGCCATCCAGGAAAAAAAAATCATAAGGTGATAATATGAAATCAGAGAAGCAATCTGATTTACATCATACAACCACCAAAATGTTTAGGAATTGCCACCCTCAAGCCCCTCCCTCTAGAAAGTAAGAGTGAAGGACAATTTGGCATGAATCTGCTCAAGAAGCACTTAGATCCCCAGATCTTTTTTCCATCTCAGCAGCTGATGGTAGATTACAGATTTATTCCCTGGAGATCGTAAAATTAGGTGGTACCTGGATTGAGGTGGAGGAGAGGAAACATCAGTCACAGTTTAAGGTAGAAACAGATTAAATAAATGTTTATTCTGAAATTTGAGAATCACAGACCTCTCCCAACACGCACTTGACTCCCAAATGCTGGCAAACGGGCTTATACCCTCCAGGCATATTGCAAGTGTCTTTGTGGGTCTCTGATTAGCCCAAGAAGAAAGACCTAACTAAAGCTGTGGACAACAAAGATTTCCCATTGAAACAGCCCAGCCAGATCCCCCTTCTGCAGAGGCCATAGTGTACGATTACCATCTACATGCACATTAACCCTAAAGTGAACACTACCCTCACAATCTAATGAGGATTACAAGCAAGAATCAAATGGATTAAAATATTTCCAAATAATTTAACTGCATTTTTAAACACAGAAATCAAACATTTTTAAAGAAATACAAAAATATCTAGCCATCAATAAGGTAAAATTCACAATGTCTAGCATCTAATCAAAAATTTTCAGTTATATAGAAAAATAGTAAAATATGACCAATGAAGAGGATAGAAAACTTACCAAACTGAGAAATGACACAGAATATAGAATTAGTAAACAAGAGTATTAGAAATATTATTAATGTGTGTAATATAAAACCAGTTAAGGGCAAGTGTGAAAAACCTACAGCTAACATCATGTTATGCTTAACAATAAGACTGACTGTTTTCCACCTAAGATAAAAAACAAGGCACAGACTTCTGCTCTCACTACTTCTGTTCAGAATTGTGCTGGATGCTCTAGCCAGTGCACTGAGTCCAAAAAGATGAATTAAAGGCATCCAGATTGGAAAAGAAGAAGCAAAATTGTTTTTATTTGCAGGTGACATCACCATCTGTCAAACCCTATGGAATCTAAAAAATTCTGCTATAATAGTAGAGTTTAGAAAAGTTGCAGAATCCTAGATAAATATATAAATATTTCTATTTACCATCAATAATCAGAAATTGAAATATCATTTACAATAGCAACAAAAATTATGAAATACTTACGAATCAATCTGATGAATGTGCAAAACCTGTACACTGAAAAGTACAAAGTATTATTAAGGAAAAAACTTAAATAAGCCAAAGGTATGTTATATTCATGGTTTAGAAGACTCAATGTTGTTAAGATGTCAATTCTCCCTAAATTGACCTATAGATCCAATGTTATTCCAATCAAAATCCCAGTAGGACCTTATATAAATTAACCTGATTCTAAAATTTATATGTAAATGCAAAGAATTTACCATAGCCAAAATAACTTTCAAAAGGGACAACATCGGAATGCTAACACTACCTGATTTCAAGATTCATAAGGCTATAGTAATCAAGATAGTATGCTAAGGGAGTCCAGAAATAGACACACACACAAATATTGTCTATGGATTTTCATTGCATGTGCAAGGGCAATTTGCAAAGTGTATTTTTTGCCAACAAATTGTGCTATAAGTATTGGATATTTCAAATGCAAACTGTTGACCTTGATCCATACCTTACATCTGTTACAGAAGTTAACTCAAAATGGGTAGACCTAGAATTTAGTAGAAAATCTCTGTGTCCTTGGGCTAAGTAAAGATTCTTAAGTAAAATACCAAAATCATGATTCATAAATGGAAAAATTGTTACCTTGAACTTCCTCAAAATTAAGAACTTTTGATCTTCCAAAAATATTGTTAAAGAAATAAAAATATAAGTCACAGAATGGGAGAAAATATTTATGTAATACACATCCCACAGTAGACTTTAATTCAGAATACATATACTCTTAAAACTTAGTTATAAGAAATTAATCAACCCAACTAAAAAATTGTTTTAACAGATATTTCACCAAATACAAATGATGGCAAAAAGACATATGAAAAGATGCTCAACTGCATTAGATACCACTACATACCTCTTGGTAGAGCTAAAATTCAAAACAAAACAAACAGAAATTGAATGTAAGTGTTGGCATGCTTGCAGAGAATCTGGAACTCTCATATGCTGTTGATAGGAATGTAAAATGTTACAACCCACTTTGGAAATTAGTTTGGCGGTTTCTTAAAAATTTAAACACCTATCATATGACCTAGCCATTCCACTCCTAGATATTTTCCCAAGAGAAATGAAAGCATGTGTCCACGAAGAGACTTTTATATGAATGTTCATAAGCCAAATGACCACCAACAAGGAGTGGATAAACAGTGTATTCCACGCAAAGGAATACCACCCAGTGATAAAAAGGAATGAACTGTTGACACATGCAACAGAATGAATAAATATCAGAATAGCTATACCAAGTGAAAGAAATCAGACCCAAAAAAAGTAAATACTGTATGTTTCCTCTGACATAAAATTGCAGACATACAAACTAATCCAACTGACAGAAAGTACATCACTAGTTGCCTGTGGTGGGAAGGAAAGATTTGGGGATCATGGATTACCCTGCTTGTGGTGTTAGTTTCACAAGTATATACATATGTTATTAATAAAACTTAACCAAATTATATACTTTAAATATGTGCAGCTCATTGTATGTCATTTACACCTCTAAACATAGCTGTTTTAAAAAATAAAAGCTAAGTGCTTCTCTTCCATAGTAGGAAGTTAATAGGATAATATCTAAAACTGAAAAATCAAGAAGTCAAAATATTAGTATGAAATTTAGGGATATAAAATTTAATTACCAAAAGAATCAGCTAAAAGTTGATAGCTTTTTTTTTTAGAAAGAAATTACTTGGGATGGGGTGGAACTGACATAAAGGACTTCTGTTTTTCATTTAAAAAAAAACTTAAAACTAGTTTCCTCTTCCGACTATGTGCATATATAACTTTGATTAAAAACATACTATATTTAAAAATGGATAAGGAAAAGAAAGGGCTTATCAAAGGACAAGTCTATGCAGGCTCATTTATCTATGTAATTAAATTACCAAAGTGGGAATAAGGGTGACTTCAGTTTATTCAGATTAGGTAGTAAATGTGGTTGAATTTTATTTGATAATTGAGTATTTTCCACTTTGCTGTCATAGAGCTGTCAGAGTGGTAAAAATCCCAAATATTTATCCTGAAAAGCAGAACAAAACGATCCCCTTCTTTTAAAACTTGTTTTGTAAAGATTAATTAAGCTTCTGTGTAGTAATTTTCTGTACTTTATTGATTCAGGATTACTTGTACTCTGTAAATGTGTTGAATTATTTACACATCGTGGGCAGCTAATGCTAATTCAGAACATACCCAGTGGGACCTCAGAGCCCTGAAATGCTAAATGTAATCTGGGGATCAGTAACATTCCATTCATAAAATGTGTCACCCACAGGTTAATGGAAATAAACAATAGGAAAGACAATGGGTGGATTATGCAAATACACTGAAAAGATTAAGCAGGGGGAGGGGACTACAAGAACCAATTTGTGTTTTATTTAAACGTGGATTAAGGTTTATAGTATACAAAATGATTCAAGCTATTTTGCTAATTTCCTAATGCTCTAAAAAGCACCACGGCATAGGAAAAAACTATCAAAATATATTGGTTGTAGCTTTTTTTTTTGGCCTGAGAGGGAGAGTAATAGGGTACATAGAGGCAAGATTTAGCAAAGAAATCTTGAGCAGTAAATATAGTGTTCTGAAGAAAAATTTGAGTGACTGGATTTATACATTTATTTGCATTTGTCTGAGACCAATGAAAGTCTCACAAAACTAAACCCAATCCTATTATAATTTCAACTATTGCTTTATTTTAAAATATAGGGAAAAATCAATCTTTTTTTTTTCTTTAAAATTTGGTCACCAATTAAATAACACAAGTATGCTTTATAGGGAAACCCATTCACAGTACAATGTGCAAAAATAATTATCTGAGAAAAATGTGTCCATTAAGTCTGTGAATAATGGAAAAAGATATGCAGATGAGTAAACTTCTTTCCAAGTTATTAGTTTGCAGATTTCTCAATCAGAGCAAGGTGGCAGTCTAAGGACAGCCCAGCTGCCCGTAGCACTTGATCTTGGGGTGGGAGCTGCAGTCCTGGAAGGCGGTGCTTTGCTGAATCTGGTTCAATAAAGCAAGGAGCTCCAAAAGGATGAAATGGCCATGACGTTGAGTATTCTTTAAGTGGAAATTGACCTGAAGAGGGACCCCCTTGTAAAAAGCAAAAAACCTGTTGCCATGATGTAGCAAGGAACTTCTGAGTGGCCCACTCCCTCTCCCAGCCTCTGATCCTGATTTCAGAGCATCCCTGTAACCTGGCCTCCATTTGTTGGCATGCAGTGGGAATACTGTACACGACGGGAAATACTGGGGATAAACGATCCTGCTGACAGAACTGCAGAGGGTTTATGTGTGTTGTGTGGGGAGATTGAAGAGTTAGACACCATGGTAGACAGGCAAATGTCAGCAAAGCGGAGAGCTGGAACCTTGTTTGTCCTAGAAGTTATTGTCTGTGATGTGTGTGGCCATCCTAAACCACTAAATGGGGGGAATCATTTCATCTTCTCTTAGAGCTTGAGTAACAGTAAACCTTAAACAAGAAATTATTAGGGAATGCATATCATCTCTTCACTAAGGACCCTTGAGTTTGTTTTTTATGTACTGTATTTTTGAATACATGTATCATCAAAATTTTAGAAGCTTTTTCATCACAGTTGACACCTGTATTGTTTAAGGCATTGAAATCATAGAGCTAGGTAGACTTTAACAGTTAGAAATGTGATGTTATTTTAACTTCATTTCACTGTTCTTCGCGAATGCCGAGTAATATAGGCGGGAATTATTTAGCCGTCTTGGACATTAAATGTTTGACTTTTTTGTTCCTTCTTTTGTTTTTAAAGATACTGTTTTCCCTTTGGACGACCTGAAGGTGCTCTTAAAGCTACACTTTCATTACTTGAAAGGGTATGTTTGAACATTATAAATACTATATGTGTTCTCAATTGCTGTGTATTTTAGTTATTGAACTAGGCAGACAGTCCTATTCCTCTGCACTCTTTAGACTCCATGCATTTCATGAATTTCTCACCTTTTCTTACTACATTCAAACTCTCCCCATACCCACTTCTTCCTCCCTGCAGCCTTTTCCAGAGCCACCACTGCCATCCTAGCTTGATGTCACGGCATCTTTTTGATAGTATTCATTTCTCCCACCTCTTTTTTTCCTTCATGAAATAGTACTTTTTTTTCAGTTAAGAATGATTATCTCTGTTTTTCTGACTTCATAATTGTCTTTTATGATCCCTCCAACTTTATTTGTACCTCTACCTGTCATAGTCCTCATGCCTTTAAGAGTTTATGATTTAATATTCACCAGAATATCATTTCTCATTCAAAATTCATCTCAGAGTTTATTTCAATTACTCTAGTTTGTGTTACCTTAAATGAATTCACAAAGTGTAAGAATTAATTCCCCCCCCCAAAAGTAACAGCCAAACAAGATTTAAAATCCATACTGACAAATCATTTTTAATGGAAGGTATATGCTCTACTCCTGTTTTTGTGACAGTTGAAGTTTGAAAGGGAAGTATTATTTTCATGTGTCTATAAATCTATTCATATGCTAGTTGGATGCTAATAGTTAAGTAATGTGGTCAACTGTTCTTTATCAGAATTTAAAAGAATTTCTAGGTATCATCTCTACCTCTTAATTTGATTATCCTGATCCTGATTTATTGACTTCATGTACTTGTTCCTGTCCATTTTTATGCCAGATTAATTTTAGAGATTACATTGTTTGTTATTCTCTCTATTAAAAGCAAAAAGAGAAGACATTGGTCCGACATTATATCTCTATTTCAGTGATTTAATAACTTGGGGGATGAGGGCTAGAACGGATGATTAAAATGAGATCGGATTACAGATTGATTTTATTTTTATATCCGTGTCTTATCCCTGATTATTGTGCATTGTTTGATAGCAATATTATTGTAGTAGTTGTGTTTTATTATAATTTTTATGATATTGAAAGCTGCACATAACTCAGATTTTTAATTTTAAAGGAATAATGGATAATATAAAATCCTTAAAGATTGCTTCAGTTTTTGGAACAGCATCCATCGTGGGTACCTAGTGCAGCCCGTGCCCTGGTTTCTATAGCAGAACTTCCTTCCTCACCCCAGCAGGGAAGAGTTAGTAATAGCCCAGATGCCCTTGTGCCCTGCGTTGACAGGTGGCAGGATGAACAGGGACATTTATTCTAGTTACAGTCATTAATCATATCTCTTGCTGAATTGAGAGACAAATGTTAAGGGCCATCTCTTCATTTTTATGTCTCTTCACTTACTGACATAGAAAAATAAAACAATCTATATGTGAATTCTTGCAACCTGTGTTTGGAAGAATATGGGAGGAAGCATGAAACAGAGGTTGGCATCTCCCTTTTTGCATTTGCCAGCCCTTTCTCTGCACTTGCCAGGAAAGAAGATTCAGTCCCCCCTCCTCCCGCTCCATATTAAGTGTCTCACTCCAGATAATGTGAAATACTTCCTGATTTAAACCCTAGATTCATTTCTATGGCAGACATAGACATTTTAATTTTTACAGCTATTTCTCTTATTTAAAGTTTGTCACTGTGGGAAGTCTAATAGTAAAGTTCATGGTTTTGCATTTGGAACAAAATTAATCTTAAAATCAAATTTTAGAGATAATCATATATAATAGTGTGTGTTTAATGCTTACATATTTTTTACTGTGCACAGAAGTATTTTTCGGGCCTCAAAGTCTAACGTGCAGTTCTAATTAAAGTGCCAATTATACGTCAGAATAATAGAGAATCATTGAATTTGATAGGGGAAGAAATTTTCCAAATAATAAAATTTGCAGTTTGCAAGAAAGGAAACCTTGCCTAACAAAATTTTTAAAATGTTGTCAATGAGTAGCCTTAAAAGAAAAATTGTTGAGAATCACTGATACTTGGATGATTGAATAAATTAGAAATTATGAAATCCTTAGTGCTGAGGCTGACTGAAAGAGAATGAAATAATAAAGCATGAAATGGATGTTTTCATATTCTTTGAATATTCCTTTCAAAATAAAAGCTAATAGAATAGTTAGAGCAGTTACAAAAGCACTGTCTTCTCTATATTAACACTCTGCCATATATTTTATATTTGAATATAAGCAAAACAAGAAAAATTGCTTTAAATATGTGGAAAAATATTTTGACTAACAGCATAATCAATACTTATTGTGATCAGTTTTATCACTAAGAAAGTTTTAAAGAAGATTATCAATGGGTCAATATAAAAGTGTTTAAATATACTATATTTTGAATTCTGGATATAACTGTATTTTTTTCCCTGCCCAGCAATAAAACTTTTTAAGGAAAAATCCAAAAGCATATTTTAGGAACCCAATAATCAGTTATTTTTTTGAAAATCCCAAAAAGTTTATATGTATTTTAACATTTGATACTCCATAAGCATTCATTTCACTAAGACAAAGAGTTTGACTCCCTCCTCTTTTTATAGTCTGCCATGGTATTTTTCAGCAAATCACAAATCATTAAAGTTTAATTATTAAGAGTAGAGGCCTAGGCCAGGCGCGGTGGCTCACGCCTGTAATCCTAGCCCTCTGGGAGGCCGAGGCGGGTGGATCGCTCGAGGTCAGGAGTTCGAGACCAGCCTGAGCGAGAGCGAGACCCCGTCTCTACTAAAAATAGAAAGAAATTATCTGGACAACTAAAAATATATATAGAAAAAAAAAAATTAGCCGGGCATGGTGGTGCATGCCTGTAGTCCCAGCTACTCGGGAGGCTAAGGCAGTAGGGTCACTTAAGCCCAGGAGTTTGAGGTTGCTGTGAGTTAGGCTGACGCCACGGCACTCACTCTAGCCGAGGCAACAAAGTGAGACTCTGTCTCAAAAAAAGAAAAAAAAAGAGTAGAGGCCTTGATTATTTTAGTGCTCAAAAATTATGCTTATTCTTAATGGAATTTTTGTTTTTGTTTTCCAATATATTACTCAAAAGATTTAAGGCTTTTAGGTGAGGGATGTGCAAGACAAACTTTGTTTATTACTTGTCCCAGGAACTATAATTCTGATCTGAAACAGCTGCTCTAATAGTGTTGTGGGTCCCTAGAGGAAAAGTGACAGTTACACTGAATGGTGGCCTGGCCTCTTGGAGGTTTTGATGGGCACAAATGAGACTCAGACAGGAGGAGCCAAGGTTGGAGGATTACATTCCCAGTTGTGAAATACCGACTCATTACTTTCCCCCATGTTACCTAGGACCCCTTCCCCCTTCCCCGCAATAGGTCCAGGACAATTGGTGTGATTTGTTTTTACTATTTATTTTATGGAATATCTATCTTCTTTCCCTCTGTCTGTCTGTCTGTACCCCCTTCCTCTCTTGGTAGGTTTTAATGAAAGATATTGCCACTCCCATACCAGCAGAAGAGGTGAAGAAAGTGGTCAGAAAATGTCTTGAGAAAGCTGCCTTGATCAATTACACTAGACTCACAGAATATGCCAAAATAGAAGGTCAGTGCAGTGAGCAATTGCCAAAGTTGCAGTGAGAGCCCACAATGCCTATTAACTGAATTTTCTATGAGAAGTCCTTTCCTTTCCTGAACAATCCTGTGCCACGGCAAAGGGAAATGTCTCATTAAAATCTCAGCTGGTGAACTGAAGAGCTTTTTCCTATTCATTGCTTTAATATGCCTCCTGGGACTCTGCTTGAATGAAAGACCCAGGATTCCTGCTTAAGTTGTTCTTTGTTCTTATTTTGAGTTTTCAAGAAACCAAAAGGTGTTTTCATGGGTTGTATTTTTTGACATTACTGTAAGTATGTCTAACATTTAAACTATGGGCAGAGGATTCTTTCCTGATCAGTAACAGTGTAGTATTACATAATTTTATTTCTGTTCTGTGGTGTCACTCAAAGGAGGAGGAAACTTGTTGATTATTGTGAGGGCTGAAATAAACTGATAGAACTTCCTGCAGTTTTTAATTGCTTGCAATATATTGATGCATTTGAAAGATTAGGTCTCTTGAGAGGACTGTGCATTTTTTTTTCTCTTTCTTCAGGCTTTATTCATTAAGGATACTGATATTTAAAATGTTTAGAAATAAGTAGATCGGAATATGAGGGAAAGTCACAAAATCAGCTTTTATTCAACAGTTCTTTGATTTATATAATTAAAAATAACAGAAAAGGCCTCAAATTCTTTGCTCAAATTATCATAAAACCGGCTTATCTAATACACGTAGCATTAATTAAAGGAAGGAAAAAGTTTGCAGCTGATGTTAAATACCTAGTACATCTGAAAATAAAAAGTCATCCTTTAAAAAAATGTTAGTAACTTTCAGTATAAAATTGTACTTAATGAATTATAAATTTATTCATTAGTTGATACTAGGATGGTTTTCTCAAAATTCAGCCAATGAAAAAGATTGATTATAATTGTTTGGGTTATTCCTTTTTTCTCTCCAAATCTGGTCAAGCTTTCTAACAAGCATGTGATAACCAACCTCCTGAGTGATTAACAAAAAAGCCATCTCATTACTATAGCAACCAATATTATATCACGAGAGTAACAACATGAAACCTCCTTAGTTACCAGTTTAACATCATTAATTATGATATCATGTTGTGTTAAGAACATGCAGTCATTTGGGGAAAGTGGAAGATAAACGCATTGGTTTTCAGTTTTGAATATTCATTCCAATAATGAATGTTTTGGGAGTTTTGAGTGTTCTGAACACAGATGGAAAGAATTGATATAAAAAAAAAGACGTAATAAATAAATCCTTTCAAATTTGGCAAAGAGAAAAAAAGTTTGTGCACAACTTGAATTAACACTATACTGTTTTATATAAATGTTATAAACCCTATTGGAAAAACAATAAGAATTGTTTTGTTCTTGACTGTCTGTTTTAGTTAATATTTTTGACCATTACCTTGTCCAAGAATACAAAAAAGATAAGCAGTGTATTTCTCTGTTTATCACTGTATTTTATGGTCATAGGATCTATTTTAATATGGATAAAGAATCTTATTTGTACACATAAAAACAAGTCTGTGTTAGAGAAAAGCCAATAGTAGGGCCAAATGGACAGGGAGCAGGGAACCTTCCCACCATTTCCCTTTCTGGAGTCACCCCTCTCTTATCTCGTCTAACGTGAGAATATTCTAAAAAATGGATCCAAGCAGTCCACTCAGATAGGACTGCCACATAGTCTCCATTCGAAAAAACAAAATGCTCATTTGATGAGAAAAACTTCTGTGCTTTTTTATTATTATTTCTTTCCCCCCACCTCCAATTTTTATCTTAAAAAAAGAAAAGTGCTTTTGTTTTATGCTCAGGACCAGACCAAGAACAAAATCAAATTTTAGTTAGAAATAGGAAGTAGGCTACTACTTTTCCTTGCTTGGTTGGCCTTCTACATTATATGAGCAACCTGGGTAGAGTTTGCTATTCTCCTAAATTGTCTTTTCTTATGTTTTAGGCCCAGCAGAAAAGGAAACAGGTAATTAATATTTCTGCATGCACGTGCCATTATTTCCCATGTGGTGTGTGATATCTTTTAAACCACTTTGTTGATGTGTGATTGACAAACAGAAAGCTATATGTATTTAATGTGTACGACTTGATAGGTTTGGAGATAAATATGCAGCCACGAAACCGTCACCACAATCTAGGCCACAGACATCTGCATCACCTCCAAGAGTTTCCTCCCACCCTCTTTATTTAGTATTATTATTGTTTTATAATAAAACCATTTAAAATAAGATCTACCTTCTTAGCAATTTTTAAGTATGCAATACAGTAATGTTAACTATAGGCGCTCTGCTGTATAGTAGATCTCTACAACTTAATTTATCTAACATAACTGAAACTTTATATCTTATGATTAAACTTTATATCCTATGATTAATACTTCCCTATTTTCTCCTCCTGTGGAGACCACTCCTGGAAATCACTGTTCTGCCTCTGAGTTTGACTATTTTAGATTCCTCAGATAAGTGGAATCATACAGTATTTGTCCTTCTGTATCTGGCTTATTTTTACTTAGCATAACATCTTCCAGGTTCACCCATGTCGCCAATGGCAAGGTTTTCTTCCTTTTTAAGGCTGAATATGATTCGACTGTGTGTGTATATATACACACCACATTTTCTTTATCCATTCATCCATCAATGGACGTTTAGGTTGCTTCCATATCTTGGTTATCGTGAATGGTGCTTCAGTGGGAGAGCAGATAATCTCTTTGAGATCCTGATTTCACTTTCTTTGGATATATACCCAGAAGTAAGGTTGTTTAATTCTGTGGTATTTTCATTTTTAATTGTTTCAGGAACCTCCATGCTGTTTTTCATAGTGTCTGCACCAATTTACTTTCCCACTAATATTGTACAGGAGTTTCCTTTTCTCTACATCCTCACCAATACTTGCTCTCTTTTGTTTTGTTTTGTTTTATAATAGCCATCCTAACAAGTGTGAGATGATATCTTATTGTGGTTTTAATTTGCATTTCCCTGAAGATTAGTGATGTTGAGCACTTTTTCCTATCCCTGTTGGCCATTTGTATGTCTTCTTTTGAGAAATGTCTGTTCAGTTCCCTTGCCTACTTTTAAATTGGGTTATTTGGGATTTTGTTATTGAGTCGTATGAGTTACTTATATATTTTGGCTATTAACCTTTTATCAGATATATGGTTTGCAAATATTTTCTCCTATTCTGTAGGTTGCCTTTTTATTTTCTTGTTTCCTTTGCTGTTGTTGGTGTGATATTTTGATATTGACGAATAGCAAATCTCTTTTTCAGGGCTTCTATTAGATCATTTTGACTAGGGTACTGAAAATGCTTTGATTTTTATCAGAACAATTGCTAATGCTTTGCGAGGAAAGTGTAGGCCATTTATCTCTGGAAAAGTTCAGCGATATTTTTTGATATGAATTCAAAGCAAAAAACCCAAGGCTATATTAATGTTCTGCATTGTGTTTTAAGCATGGACACTAATCTTATTTGGAAGCTGTCACCAATATTTGAAGAGCTCTTAGAGCTAGGAAAGAGGACTATCTTCCTTTACCACTCTTGAAAATAGCATGAGAGTAAAAAGCATAAATGCCATTAAATAAAAAATAAAAAGTAAGCCATTATTAACTTTGAAAGTTGTTAATCATAAGGATGAACAGAGGTTATGAAATCCTACCCTCAGGAAATTTCTAGGAAAGAGTTCTCTTGAGTCACTGAATTTTTAAAGGTTTTATTATTTTTTTCTCATACCCCTTATCACAGTTGCAATTAATTTACCATATGTGACATTCTCTGTTCATCCTGTCTTCTCTTCAGCTCCTTGCAGGCAGGAGTGACTTGTTCACTCTTATATCCCCAGCACTGAGCACTGTGGCTATTGACACAAAATAGGCACTCAGTACTTTGGAGAGAGACAAGAGATTAGTTAGCTCCATCTGAAAACAAAGGAGCAAGAGACAAGTAATGAACCTTCCCAGTCCTAATTATCTCATTTTAGTCAAATTTTGGTTGCAATGCTATAGATAAGTTTGCTTGGGTTGTTTTTAACTGAAATCTTGCATTAAGGGCTCTATTTCTTTACTTTTCTTTTTCCTACCCTTTTCTATTATTTTCCAGTATTTGATCGCGGAAAGTGATAAGAACAAAACACAGGAGCCATGAAAATGGGAAAGAACATAACTACAATGATTGCTAAGTGCACTTTAGGAAAAAAAATGAATTAGAAAAAAAAAATAAGACTATTATCATCACCTGTATGACAGCCCATTGTTAATAGCAACAGTCTCATGCTCTTTAACAAACTTTTTCAGAAAGTGTTATACCCCACAACAGTCCTGTTGTGAAAACAGTTTTTATCCTAGTTTACAAACAGAAGTCCTGGGTTGTTGGTGGCTTTCCCACTGCCATCGAGTAAATAAGTCTGCCAGCTGGGACTGGACTCAGGTGTCATGATCCTTAAGAGACTGTGCTGCTTCCCCTGTGAAATATGAAAGGATCACAGTGGGCATTTGTGAAGCATGGGGCGCAAGCGCTGTGTAGAGATGTCCCAGTCCTGTTAAAGAGAGGAGCAAGGAGGAAAGGAACTTGCTTCCACCAGATGGAAGTTTTCCCTTCACATTTATTTAGCATCCATACCCACTGCTCAGCTGTACAGGTTGGCAACTCTGGGAAAATACTTCTATTAAAATTAAATGCTTGTGTAGAAGACAGAGTTTTTAAAGAATGTGGTTATATTCCTGTGGCTGCATTTGGTAGCAAGTAAACCTAACAAGGTTACCTAGTAAATGTTCTTGAGGGAGGAGGTACTTTTAAAAGCGAGTAAAAATGAGAATATCAGCTGTATGTGTAAGAACTCAAATGCTTGATAATACTTTCAAACAGTCTCTTTAGCATCATAATCATTTTCTTCAGTTTGCTTATACCCTCTAGAAAAGAGAAACATTCTGCCCCAAATTCATCAAAATTTTGTCATCTGTTGACTGCCTATGTGCCCCAGAGATTTTTCTATTTACACTGCTTCATTAGTTCTTTAAATAATGCTACAAAATATATATTTTACAGAAGAGGTCACTGAGACTTCAGAAAACAGTTAGTAACCTGTACAAGATTTTGCTGCTGCCATTAAAATTCAGCAGACCAGGGATTCACACCTGAGTCTCTCAGATACCAGAATGCTTTTAATGCTCTTCACTGGCTGCCATGCCTCCAAGAGTGTCTTATCTAAAGTGATGGGATTATATGATAAACACACAACAACATCACAAAAGCCAAGGATTAATATTTGTAGGGCTAATTTTTGTAAAAAATAATTATAGTTATTTAATAAGAAGAGCAAACACTTATGTGCCAGGCACTATTCTAAGCACTTTATATGTATAAACTCATTTACTCCTTATAACAACCCTTTGCAATAAATGTTGTCATTATTATTATTCCTTTTCCAGGAAACTGAACAAGAGAGGTTATATAACTTGTCTACACTCACATAGCTAGTAAGTGGAAGATAGGGCCCACTATCTAGATATTGATCTGTCTTCTTATATCCCTCTTTCTCCCTTTTGACAAGCTTGTCTACTTATTTTTGCACTCATTTAAAATCTTTTTGTCTGTTTTTCCCCACACATCTCACAATGTCAGGTGTTGAAAGTGATTAAAATTTTCAAACCCCACTTCCAACCCAGAATGTTTCTCCCGTGTCCTTGCTTTATTTTTTTCCCCAGCACTTATTATGATCTAAAACACCATATGTTTCTTTCATCCTACTTACTGTCCCAGAATATTAGCTTCGTGAGGGCAGGGGGGGTTGTATTTTAACTACCGCTATACCCACAGTGCTAAGAAAAGTGCTTGGCAGGTATTTGATACTCGATAAATATTTATTGAATAAACAAATGAGTTTCTGGCACAGAGAGTTATCAGGCTACTTATAGCAGAAATTACTTCCATAAACTGGCAAACTGGCTTGCAAAAGGTCATTCACACCAATCACTGGACAGTTAAAATACAGAGCAAAACTAACCAGTAAAAAAATAATGCAATTGGGAAAATTAAGCCATGATTTCGTACCTTTCTTATGGGGGGTGGTCACAGATAGCAATGTATTAGCAATGTCCAGTAATCTCACCTGTTTCAGTTGTCTTTATAATCCAACATGCTGCTCACTGTGACTCATAGTTCTCTCTTATCCTTGGGAATTCTTCAGATTCTCCATTGGCAGCACAAATTTGCAGAATAAAGGGATTTTAAAATTTTGTAATGGATTATATAAAACAAATGACCTCTCTCTAAATGTCTTCTTTCCTTCTTGGGAATTATTTGTATGTTTCATTGAGAACAGATAGTTTACTTTGAGAACTTGAAATTTCTAGAAAGCAATTCCCTTTAGTTTGAGGGTTATAGAATGTCACCATTTAGCTGAATTGGCTTTTTTTTTTAGTACTAATTAAGAATTCTTTGATTTATACTGTTACAAAATTGATTCATTTTCTCCTTATTTTTAATTGTATCACTAACTAGTTATGTAATAGTGAGATCTGGATCCTTTTTATTTACGATCTAAGATTCAAACTGACACTGAAACTTCATTTTCCTAATTGTGTTTTACTTTTAAGTCACATGCCTGGTTGATGCAAATTAGGTATTATTTTTAAAGAAAAATCAATTTGTTGTTTCCAAGAATTTCTTACAGATAAGAACAGCAATCTTATGTCTAATAACAGTTACTGCTTTCTCCTGAAAACTACATATCATATTGTAACTTAAGATAAAAAAAGGGGAGAGTGCTCCTTAGAACTTGCCTTGACATGAGATCGTTTGCATAGACTTGGTACCTGGCTTGATGGGGAATCTAGAAATTCGGAGGTGCCCTGAACAAAAGGTAGCATGAAATGAATAGGCAGAGTCTTTATGCAGTGAGGATCTTTCTCAGCCCTCTGGTTGCCAGGTTCCCAAGTCTAACCCCCAGTGCTCTTGTTTTCAGAGTCTCAGTTGAACGGGGTAGAGACTCTTTCCCAGAGGACCATGGTGCTTACTTTCTTTGAGACGAGAAGTTGCACTGTGGCAGTTCTTACGTCGTTAGGATGTGTGCGCCATCTGGGTGGCATCTTAGTTTAGCACTCCATTGTCAGATAACAGTGATAAATAATAAGTAAATAAAATCTGTTCTGCTTAAGAATCTATGTGTTTAGAAGCTGAATGTATAAAAAAAAACTGCACTGTTGGCGAAAATAATTTTTGTTAATGGTAAATAATTTCTTAATATTTCTGGGGTTTTTTTGGTTTTTTTTTTTTTGTTTGTTTGTTTTTTGAGACAGGGTCTCTCTCTCTCTCTCTCTCTCTCTGTCACCCCAGGTAGAGCACAGTGGTATCATCGTAGCTTACTTGCCACCTCAAACTACTGGGCCCAAGCAATCTCCTGCCTCAGGCTCCAGGGTAGCTGGAACTACAGGGTGTGCGCCACCATGCCCAGTTAATTTTTCTATTTTTTTGGAGAAATGAGGTCTCACTCTTGCTCAGGTTGGTCTCAAAATTCTGGCCTCAAGCAATCCTCCTGCCTCGGTCTCCCAAAGTGCTAGGATTACAGGTGTGAGCCACGATGCCTGGCCTCTTACTAATATTTCTAAGATAATTTTCTCTCATGAAAGTTTTATGTATTTCCTTAGAAAATTGATTTAAAATTTTTTTAGTATTATATGTCTCCATGAAGTGAAGTTTGTAAAATCTGAATAATAGACTTGAAATTTCACTTTCCCACAGGAATTGGCAACACTTTGCAAAATATCATTTGCATCTTAAACTGAATTCTCACTCTAGAAAGAACCCAACACATAGTTAAAGAATTTCTATTTAGCTTTTTGGACTATGTGGCTTGGATGATGGGATATTGGTCTGAAAGTTAAAACCTTTGTGGCCATTTTTGCTTCTAAGTCACTTGCTGATTAGGGACAAATTGACAGAAACAAAGTTGTTGCTCTGAAACAAAGAGAATGACTTACCTTTTTATTTAGGATATTTGAGAAAATCATCTAAATCTGTTATCTGTCATAGGTTTTAGTTTGTAAAACAATATATATATATATATTGCAAAAACCTCACTGATTGAGCTATCCTGGTTTAGTATTTGTGATCATCTAGATAGGGAACAAATTGAAATTTATTTTTGTGCTATATATAAAGAAAAGCTGTAGGTATTTTTCAGATGATCAATGAAGTTTTTAAATTACCTAAGAAGTTATTTTTTTTCTGATAGCCATAAATTAATTTAATCATCTAATATGATACAATTAAAATGTTAATTTTAAACTATTCTTATCAATATGTTCTTATCAATGTATGGAATTAGGCATCTTTAAAACTACTTCTTGACCACACAATTGGACTTCTATTATATTTAATGTACTCGCAAGAAAGTATGAAGAACATATTCCCTTCTAAGTACTATGTAAGTAATACTAATTCACTTTGGCCTTTTCCACATCTGATCTGAAATGAATAAGGACTTCTGGTGTGTTTATTCACCTCAGTAAACTTTCTCCCACCACCTCACTAACACACAAGAGAACAACTCCATGCTATATAATTTGTGTTCACGCTAATTAGTTAGCACGTCACAATGTTGACAGATTAATTCCTGTGTATTAAGAGATGTTTTGGGGATGAAATAAGCAAGGGCTGCAGGGACTATCAACTAGCAAGGACACATGAAGACATTATTTCCTCCTGTCTAATGGGGCTTTAACACTCCGCGTGTACCTTTAGTTTGATGAATTAACACAGAGGAAAAGTCTGTGTTATGCAGTTACCCAGTAGCAGCTTGAATACTCAGGTAACCAACTAAGTGAAAAGTCAGATGAGGACATGAGTGCACTGAAGGCAACACAGTATCACTGCTTGCCACACTCTCAGGGCCTCTGCTCTCACTACTTACCTGCAGCTTTAGTGACCACAGCAAAGGGTGAGGGCTCTGTCTACCCCAGACAAACCGTGCAGATGCTTACGGACACTTACCTCTCCATCCTCTAAAATTGGGTCTGAGTCTGTGTTTCTTTAGCGTCCTTCCTGACTTGTCTGAGTTTAATTCTAGGAAAACAATGGTGTGTTACTTCATTTAAAAGAACTGCTGATGGCACTGTCATGCTGCCCTCTGCTTTTTGCCTTCTACCCCTTAAATCGAAATTAATCTCCCTGGCACTGCATGACTTGTGCCCGTGCGTGGTGTTCGGTGACCTACACAAGTGGCACCTTTCCTCGATCCACATCTCTGTCAATGAGTCATTCATCCTGTCCTTCCTTTTTCTGATTTAATTTATTGTGTGAGTTATAATAGACAGGAACAATCTCAGTCAGCGATGGTCGTAGCTAATCCCATGTGTAAAAATGAACACTTGATTTGATCTTGAACAATGTTCTCTTTCCAAATCACGCTATCATAAGAACTTCATCTTAAGTTTAAATGACACATAAGTCAGGGAATGTGAGGACAGGCACTTCCTTTCAGACTTGTAAGCATGTTAGGCCTCCGCTGGCTCTACCCCTACAAACCTAGGGCTTCTGCACCCTCCCGTGTCTCCTGTTCTCCAGTATCAGGGGATGAGGTATCACCCTCTCCAAAGGATTGATACCCATCCTGATTCTGCCAGCCTCTTTCTGGATGGATTTTACTCTGTCATGTATCTCTTCTTTCTCCTTTGACTTGTACCTCTGTCTTTGTAGAGCCTTCCCTTCCATCTCTAACCATGGTGTCACCCAAAAAACAAGTTTTCTCTAAGCTGTACTTCCAGCTGCCATCCAAGAGCAGTGTCAGCCCCTGCACTTCTCAGCCCACAGGAGTGTGGCTTCCAATCTTACCGATCTGTGTGATGGGTGGATTACAATAGCCTAGAATATAATGCAGTGAGAGGGAAAGTGGAGGAGAAATAAGCACTTAAATTCTGCTCCTGACTCTCCCTTGCATTGCCTTGGGACAGCAATGCCTTACCTTTTGCCAGGTAAGCCTTGGTAGCAGTAGGCCAGGTCACCAGCATCTGGTAATAATATTAAGACAGGGCCCCAATTCTGCTGCAGTGAGATGATGACAACACGAATGAGCTGACCCACCCTCAGACAGTCACCACTCCTCTGCATCCAAACCCCAGGCCTACGGTATTACCGCCCACGGAGACTGTTCTGGCTATCCTCTTGGCCAAATGCTACTGCTTTGAATAAAGTAGATTAAAGGTGAATCCCTGTCCATAGGAGTTGCCTAATGGGTTTGTAGTAACATGAAATTATCAGTATTGATTCTGTATTGCCTGGGACTCTCTGTCCCAAGGCTTAAGCTCCTCTCTCCTCAAACTTCCTGCAAGGGTCAGAGGCAGGGTCCTCCCTGTCATCCCATTCTCAATACCTCCAAAAGATCATGAGCTCTCAGCAAAAATAACTAGATTCTTGAGAGTATAGCCCCTATGAAAGACAAAAAACTAAATGGTATGTACCATCTGGAATTTATGAAGCAAGAATTTAAATTAAATATAAGATATAAGTACTCTGAAGGGGATATAGAAAGATACTATCAATTTGTTGCAGGAATAAGTCGTGAAAAATTAGGTGAAAATATTGGGTATGAAAATAATATGGTTGTAAGAAAGATAGGATGCAGGATGGATATAAATGAAGGATTTGTTAGTGACCCGGAAATTCAGAATGAGGACAACAGTAAAGGAGAAAGTGGTAGATAGTATGTAAGGAAAGCTAAGTGACACAGAGACTAGGAATAGAGTAAGAGAACTTCCATCAGACTGATTAAAAAAAGAGAGATGCAAATAAATACAGTACAAAAGATGAAAATAACTAGAGACACAAGAGACATAGAAAATAATGGAAGAGAATATTGTGAGCAAGTTCAAAAATTGAAAGTCTGGTGGAAATTGATACATTTCTTAAAAAACTATATAGTAGCAAAATCAGCACAAGAAACAAAAATAGGTCAATAAGCTTTTAAGAGATTTAAAATATCTCAAAGACCTCCTCTCACAAAGTCCCTAAACCATGTTGGTTTTGGAAGTGAGTTCTATTATACCAAAGTTTTAAGAAACAATTTATATCCAAAATAAGTTCCATAAAATGGGAAATGAGTGAAAGCTGCCCAGTTCATTTCCTGAAGCAAATATCTTGATTCCTAAACCTGATAAAGACAATAAAACAAAAAAGAATTATTATAGGCCCATTTCATTATGTGCAAATATACAAAATTCTTAAGTATGAATATATTATTAGCTCACAATATCCAGCAATGCACTGGGAAAATAATAAATATATCACAATCAATGGAAATTTATCCCAGGAATATAAAAGTGTCTCAAGATCAGAAAACAAAGTAAAAGCAAGAATTATATAATCTCAGTAGATGCAAAAAAGTATGTGAAACAGTTCAACACATATGTATGATTAAAAATTATAAGGCTAGCAACTTAGAAAGGAGACTTCCTTAACTTTTCAAATACTCAAATAGAAAAAAACCTACAGAGAATTATTTTACTTAGTAGAGAATTTTTAGAGGCATTGCCTATAGGATTAGGAACAAGTACCTACACTATCCTAATTCTGTGGGTCTTGGGCAACATAAAAGGAATGAAAAAAAAGTGAATCAAAGCAATGGAAAGAGAGGAGATAAACGCGTCATTGTTTGCAGATTGTCATCTCCCTAGAAAATGCAACAGTTCCTATGTAGAACTTGTTGGAACGGACATAAGAGTTTAGCAACTTTGCCAGATATATAAAATCAACTTCTTAAAATCAATTGCACACTGGTGGTTCTCAAGCTTTTTAGTCTCAGAACTCTTAACACTCAATTATTGCAGATCCCAAAGAGCTTTTGTTTATGTGGCTTTTATCTGCCCATATTTACTTTATTAGAAATACTAAAAATATATATATAATTTAGATGTTTAAAAATAAGAGTAAATCCATCACCTGTCAACATTAGTAAAATATCTTTTTTAAAAAAATTTCTAAAATGACTATTTAGTGAGAAGCATGACACTGTTTTACCTTTTTGCACATCTCTTTAAAAACTACCTTGATGGATGACAGCCAAATTCTCATATCTGCTTCTGCATTCAGTCTATTGTATTATATTATTTTGGTTGTTGTATATGAAAAAAAATCTGGCCTCATACTGGTATGTAGCTGGAAAAGGGAGGAATATTTTAATAGACTTTTCAGATAGTTGTAGATTTTCTTCTATGATGTTATACCAAATCTGGACAAGTAGTAGTTTCTTAAAGGTTAATTGCATTGCGGAGTCTGAAAGCAGATCAAGGAACTTTTCATACTATTACATTAAATTCCATTAGTTTTCATGAGCTTTTGAATAGATCTTTCACCATGCATGATTTTTTAAGTTCATGTATTGACCATTTGGAAAATATTGGTTAACTGAGTTATCTTCCTAATGTTGGAAAATATATAATGTCAAAAAAATCACCGTTTTGAATATTACCCTTCTTAACAAAAAGTCTTAAAGTATTGGGACGCTGTCAAACTCATGACAGATATGTTTTCTAAAATTCTAGTTTTTTTTTTAAAGATCTAATAATAGCATTGGCAACAAGTACTGTCTTGTTTTCCTTAAAGTGACATGTTTACTTTATTCAATTTTCAGAAAATGTCTGCCAAATATCCAAGTCTGAATAATCATACTTTGTCAGTAGGCTTTTCGACCAAAAATGGTTCTGTATTAAAAAAACAAAAAACAGCCCTTGAGTCAAACAGTTACACAAATATTTATCCCTGAGACAATAATTGTACTTCAGTTTGCAGAAGTACTTTATGCAAACTTCCCATTTTGTCACACATAATATTAAAAAAATGTATACTCAAGGGCAAAGATTTAATAAAATTCATAATTTTCACTGTTTCATCAAATACAACCTTATGTGAAACTGGCTTTTTCTTGAGTGCATGTTAGTAAAGAATGCAGTGACAATTATAATTTGACACCATGGCCTTGATTCATGCTAAGGCAATAGCAGTTTTACCTACCATTGCTTTTGCACCATTACGATCAATTTCAACAGAGTTTAAAAGGCAAAAACATCTTAGTATTATTATGTAAGTAGTTTTGATCTCACCCCTGAAAGGTCTTAGGTGGTCCTTCCAGTGGTCCATGGGCCACACTCTGAGAACCACTGCTCCACACCATCAATCGACTAGCTAGAAAATATTAATGATAATAAGGTAACTTTCACAGTAACAACCAAACTGTAAGGTATCCAGGAATTAACTTTGACAAAAACATGCAAAACTTCTTAGACCTCTTTGAAGAAAATTTGGAAACTTAAAGGTCATAGACTGTAATCTGGATAGATGTAGAGATATGCCATGACCTAGGAGGGATGACTTAATAGTGTAAGATATAAATTCTTCTCCCAAATTAACCTCTAAGTTCACTGTAATGACCATCAGAATTCCAGCTTTTTTAAGAACTCAAGTCTACCTTAAATAGAAGAATAAAGGATAGTAAATAACTAAGTCAACTTAGGAAAAAAGAAGTGTTGGAGACTTGTCTTATCAGATACTAGCCATCACCAAAGCCCATGATTAGGCAGATGGTAAGAATAGAAATATACAGAGTCAGACCCATGTATATATGGGAGCTGAATATAGTTCTTCCCTAGGAAAGGTGGGACACAATTCAGTGGGGAAAGGATAGGCTATTTAGCAGGTGATGTTTTAAAGGTGGGCTTTTAAATGGATACAAATAAACTGGATTCCTCTATGATAGAAACTTGGTCTCCCAAGAGATTAGAGATCTAAATGTAATGAAGAAAAGATCTACAACTATAAATTAGGGTTTCTCTTTATTGTAACTGTTGCTAACTTTTGTTTTTACCTTCTCACTTCTTAGATGATTTTCCAAGTTTGTGTGATATCTAAGTTGAAACAAAATTGTTTTAACTTTCTTGTAAAACATAGCACCTTCCATTTTAGTTACTTCGTTTTCTACACAGAAATAGATACATAGATAATGCATCAGGAATAGTTAATTAAATATATCCCAGATGCCCCAGGATCACGAAAAATAATCTTATATTCTTCACAAAACTTCTCTCTGGTGAATGTGTCTTCTCTAAAAATTCTTAGAGACACATAAGATCCTCCTGAGAAAACAAAACATTTCTGTAATGTCTCCTTCAGTGTGCTCCTTAAGAGGAATTATTCCCTCGGCTGCGATCTATAACACTCTGAACAGCTCTTGCTAGAATCTTTCCTCCTTCCTCTGAAGATGCATGGAAATCTCATTACAAGTGTTCAACACCTGTTTTCTAAAAGGTCTCAAAGAGGATGTCAGTTTGCTCAGCGTACTTGACAGTGTGTCATGTATTTGTTGATTTTTTTTTTTTACTTTTATACAGAATGTGACTCACAGATAAATGCAGTCTTGAAATAACAACCCTTCTTCCTTTCACAAGAAATTTTGTAGAATTTGTCATTTTCCAAATCCAGAGTTTGCAAGCAACTGATTGGTGACCTCTCATTTATTTACTAACATGTGTCAACAGGTAAACCAAGTGACATAGAGCAGCAAGGCTCTTGCAGCACCTTGTTAATCCGAGTAGTTTAGATGTGTTAAAAAGTCTTTTCCAATTGGACAAAACCAGAGTAATGCAAACTGACAGCTTTTTAACTCTTTATTTATCAGCAGGATTTGGAAGAACTCAAAGACTGTGCAGGTAAAATAGTTTTGGAAATTAGGAGGGTTCATTACTTGTAGGCCACAGCTAAGTGGCCATATAACTTCAAGTACTAACTGAAAGGGCATAACTGAAGCTTTTTTAAAGCCATATATGTGTGGATTTCAAAGAGGAAACCTCTAAAATATCCATGAGACATCTGTACTATACCCACACATTCACAGGGGTTGGAAAACTGAGGATGTTAAAGCTGTAGAAATAGTCAAGTTGGCACTAATCTCAACCTTACTCTCTACACATGGTCTTTACATTTGTCCAATTAGGAGACTTTCTCCAAATTTTATCATTAAGTATATTATCACTGCTAATACATGACCTGGCTGCCCTGGAAAACCTTGATAATGTAGCAAAGGAAACAAAGACGTATATACAGACATCAGGATCTTTTGACTAATTTCTTATCACCTATGGCTGCAAATCTTTTCAAATGGTATCTTTCATATTGTGGTTACTATCTTCTGAAAACTTCTCTTCCCTTGTCCTTTAGCTGCCCTCCCAGCTGGCAAGCCTCTGGAGTCACTCTCGCCTTCCCACTGCCCACCCCTGAACAGGCTATCCTCACCGCCCTGCCTCTCTGAACCCTGCCTTGCCTGTAGCCCCCACCGTTCACAGGCAGGCATTCTCCTTGAGATGGAAAAATGGTTAAGGAGCTGAGGGGCAGGGGAGGATGTGAGAGTACAGGCATGGTGGTGCTCCTTTTATGTATGAATATAACCAATGACATGGAAGGGATGTTTTAGGTAAATGCAGTTAGAAGATAGGAAGGACTAATCATCAAATTAAAGATGCTGTAGACTTTAGACTATATATGATTCAGTGTTGGCATGGCAGTCACTGAGATTATGCTGGTGGTTTGGATACATGTATATAAAGAACAATATCCCAGGAAGGGGACCATTTATTAGTTTCAGCTATTGAAAGTGTGTATGTATGCACACGTGTGTGTGTGTATATATATATGCACACACACACACACATACACCCATGTATATGTATATGACATGGCTAAAGACCAGTCTTTTAAAAACCTCCCATTATACAATTAGCTGGCAAAATTACCAGTGGAAAAATTTGTTGCTGTCCTTAGAATCCCACAACATAGTTCTATCCATAGCTGATGAGAGCAAACTAAAGATACAGTATAAAAACTTTGTTCTCCTTCAAGCCTTCATAGTCTTTACAACTAGCAATGCTATGGAGACATATTCTTCCCTGTGAGACCTTAGATTTTCCTACTTCACAAACTTTGGGGAACAGCCCAGGATCTCCATAAAAAGAAGACTTTAATAAAACTCAAATTGGGGTGTCTGTGTCTCTCACCCCTTGCAAATCACGTAACTATAAAAGCCTGTGTCAAATGATAAACCAAATATTAATTTTTGTGGGGGAGGGGTTCCTGGTAATCTTTTCTTTTTAATTCCATCACCATCATCTCTTATTTTAAGGTCTTAATAAGAGAACATCCCTCAATTTTCCCCGCAAAGGACGTCTCACAGAGTCCCTGCTTTTAGCTCACATATGTATCTGACATTTTTGGCTCATCACTCATGAGTCCCCACTACTGTTGGCTTATGGGGATGGTTCCATTTGGATCCAGTCCAGCTGCTATTGGCAACTCTAGTGGCCAATTCTCCTTTGTCCCACAGCTGGTCATTGACTTAAAAATGAATTTACTGATGTGAAAGATAATCCGTGTGAAATAGTTAATGTGACTGTGATCACAGAACAATTATTACAAAGCACTGTATCATTAGCATGGTTAATTCCAAGGAAATATTAACTGGAACTGTTACTTCAAATGACAGAGCCATTAAATGAGTTGGTCCCAAAGGGAGCCATGGAAGTAGGAGGCCACAGACCAATTGTTTTCACCTGTAGGGACGCCCGCCCTGCCATCTTAGATTAATTATTTTCATTGATGCATAGGATTGCCTAAATATGGACACTATTCTCTCTAGGGATCAGTTCAGATTCTGCAGAAAAGCTCGCCTTTTACCTAAAATGAGGTTTCTATAAACATGTAGCTTGATTTTAGGTAAAGGAGAAAATAATCAAAGTTTACATAAGTTGCCTTTGTTTTTAACTTAGTTTCTTGTAAACACTAGCCGTTCTCAAAGTGCATTCCCTAGGCCAGCATCATGAGCATCACCTGGCAACTTGTTAGCCAAATTTTGGGGCCCTATCCAAGACCTACTGAATCAGAAATTCTGGAGGTGATGCCAAGCAGTATGTGTTTTAGCCAGCCCTCTGGGTGATTCTGATGCATGCTTAAGTTGAGAGCTGCAGATCTATACTGAAGATATTGCATTCATTGATGAAAGCAATATATATCCCAGCACATAAAGAATATTAGTATTGTTTGGGTTGCAGCCAGATGAACCAGGAGAGAGTCAGTGATGTCTCATTCTCTTTCATTAGTTGGCAGTGCCAGGTCTTGGAGATGTCAGAGTTATTGGAGCAGGGATAGGCAAGATCGACCCTAAAGCATTGGGGAGGTAGGTTGAATTTTAGGAACCGAATTTTCCCCAGACTTTGAGGGAGTCTTCTTAGCAAATTATATACTATTCCCTCTAGGGTACTAAGTCCAGAGAGTTCCCCCAGGATCATTTAACCTAGTCACAAGTTCTAAAGAAGTGGCAGACAGGTGTGTGGGGAGGGGAGGAATAGGTTGTTTTGTTTAGTGGAGAAGAAGGTATCTGATTTCCCACCCTCCTCTCTTGGGATGAGAAGGCCTGTGAGTATTGAGATCTGGCCAGGATTAAGACTCCCTGGAGCCTGCTCGTCCTAGGCTCTGGCACTGTGTCACTTACCACAGGTTGCTATGCCTGCAGCTGGAGGATGGGTCCAGAAAAATCTCAGTAAAATTTAGACTTTTCAATGGAATCATCAATCTGGACTATGCAAAGAGGGAGATTGTTGACACAAAACAAGAGTTAAGATTCAAATTAGAACAGACTAGGGATTCCATAAAAATTCCCTGGCCAGTGAAAGTGGACTAAAGAGGTTTGTGGTTTATGAATGGACAGAAGGCATCTAACATGGAGGAGTTAGTTGAGATAGAGCCTTTCCTGCACTCTGTAATTAGAACAAGTTGCTTATGTGCCCATAGCATTGTGTGTATAAAATCTAGTGTTGCCTTATATTTCTGGGAGTGAGGAGCTAGAGGAGCATGTCACTGTTTTAGGGAGGAGAGAGAAATGGAGGGATCCATCCCACCATTTCTTCAGCTGAGTCTAAGGGTAGATAAGTTTTGCCAGCAAGCAGTCCACAGAGAGGAAGCTGACAGTCTTCAACACGGGATGACCTCTGGGGCTCCAGGTAAAAGAAATCAGGTGCTATACCCTTGCCCCAACGTCCTTGTTCTTTTCAAACTCACAAGGTAAACCCTCCCCACTCGGGCCTCGGAGAAGTCCCAGGTGAATGTTTTCATGTTGCTAACATCCATGCATCTTCCAAACCGTAGTCTTTCCTTTAACTTCTTTCACTCGATAATGGTGTTTTCCCATTTTCTCCCCCTTTCCATACCTTTTTTTCCAGTTTCCTGAAGTTATCCCTAAAGGCCTTTCTTAAAGTCTTTCATGTTTCTTGCCTCAGCTATCTCCTGAATGTCAGAGCCTTCTTTCATGTGTCTGATTTATCTATTTCTTTATCTAGCAGGTGGGAGAAGAGAAGAGTGAGTTCTTTTTCTTTGGATGGGAGGGGAGAAAGAGGGTAGACTTCCACATTAGACTGCTGCTAGCTTTCTAAACGCAAACACACACACCTACCAAAATAATTTCAGTCTAAAGAACTCCATATGATATATATGAGCAATTTAAAGCCTTCCTATTGATGCATCTTTGATCCTATTTCTTGCTAATAATCTTGTTCTCACATGCTGAGTGCCTTTAATCCACTCTCTATCCAGACTTCATTACAGAACTTCCTCATATGACCAAAAGTGGATGGTATGTTGCTGTATTCTGCCTTATAATCTGGTTAAGGAGAAATATATATAAATTCTTTGAAGGCAGAAATACTATCTTGTTCATCATTGTATTCCCTTAGTCTCAAGCACAACACCTTACATGAAATAAATGTTGAATCAAATTCAGGGCCACAACTTCTGGGGAGTTGAAAGACCAAACAGGAAATCTGAGTGCATATAGTAATTATTTCTTGATGCTCTCTAGCTGATCTTCATGGCCTGGATGCAAGAGAGGGAAGAAGACAGGACAACGTTGGGGTGGGGTTATTGCCATAGTCCTTCAATTTAACACCATCTTGAGAACCATTTCTTGTTTAGCTGCAAGTACAGATACAATCCGTCTGTTAAAAGTTAAGCTCATGGTGGGGGTGGCAGAAGTGAGGACATTTAAAACTGCTCTCATCAAAGTTAGTTTTTGATAATCATTACATAATTTATACATATATTAAATCATCACATAGTACATCTTGACTATATAGTTTTTATCAAATATTTTAAAATAAAAAGTTAAGGTCAAAAGCATTATAATTTTCTCCACATCATAGATGGAGAAAAAGGAACTAAAGTGATTTCACTGGTCTTCTTCCCATGTCCCCATACAACCTTCACCATGAGCATCATTATGCATCCACCACTAGGGACTCTGACAGGAAATGGCAGCAAGGGAGGCAGCCCAGGCGAATGTGCCAGGAGTCCACACCCTCTCTGAAGCCACGGAGTAGAATTAAACCCTACCTAAGCAAACAGTCAAGCTGTCTTCTTACATCCTCCCACCCCCTACCTTTTCTCCAGTGGGATCTCTTCTTAAATGTACAGAGGTTTAATTAAAAGAATTTGCTTTGGGGAGCCAAGGAGTATTATCATAGAAAACTAAAGATGTTCCAGAATGAGGAAGAATCATAGCCAAGAGCAACACATTGAAATTCATCAAGAAATCTTGCTACTTTTGGCATATTTGTTTTAAATGTCACTATTTGAAATGTATTGCAACAATCAGCAACTTGGTGTGAAGCTTGAAGAATACAGAGACATCTGTAATGCTTTGGAAACGTTACAAAATAAGTGAAAGAAAACATTTTAAGGAGGAATTCTCAAATATTCAGTGTTCAGGTTTTTAGTGGAGCTATTGATAACCTTGTTGTCTAACAGAGTTCTGACTATAGAATGCATTAAACTTCTTGGCTGTAGCCAAATGGGTGACAACCAGAGATGGCATACACAGTGCACTTGATAAAATGCTGTTTATTTAAGATATTAGAGTGGCTATTATGTTCAAGTACAAAGTTTCAATCCTCTCAATAAACTTAATCTAGGAAGAATAAGATGTTTTAGAATGTTTTTAAATTTCACTAGGACACAGCGTACTCTCAGAGTTGTTACTTAACATAGTGTCAGATGTAAAAATTGGTTTTGATAGATTCGCATTCAAACAGAACTAAGTTTAGAGGTTCTTTCTGTAATTCTTTTCCATTATTGCATACTTGTGGCTAAGGATATTGGCTTGGGTGTGGGTGGGTGAGTGTATGTTTTAGAAATTTTTATTCGGGAAATTGAAAATAAAATAGAGTTCAAGTCATTGTATTATTGCTGTTTGTATGACATCACAGGTAAGATTTTAATCCCATCTCAGCCAGTAGCTGTTTGACCTTAGATATCTTCTTCTACCTCTCCAGGACTCTGGAAATGGGGATCATCATTCTCTAACTTGTAATATGGTTGTGAGAATTCGGTAAATAATGTTCTAAAAGTATGTAATAAGTTCCTAATTGGTGTTAAATAAATTTTGTTCCCTTTCTCTTTCGTTATGAAAAACATGTTATACATATATATATCTAAGTATATTAATATAATCCAGTAGATAAAGCCCAACATTTATAAGAACCATAGATTGTCTCAGCTAGAAAGACTCTCAGGGATGATCTGTTTCAGTGATTCTTAACATTTGTTTGGTTTATGGACAATTTTGAGAATCTGATGAAAGTTATGATCCTTCTCTCTCCCCCAAAATAAGCCACTGCATACAAAAATTACCTTATCATTTTAAGAGGTTCAAGAACCCTCTGAAACATATCCCTAACCCCCTGGGTTAAGAATCCCCAACTTAATTCAATAATCTTCATCTAAAAATAGAGACATTAAGGAAGATAAGTTGTATGCTCTTGAGAATTAGAAGTTATTTTGAAGACTGTTTTCTGAGGGAGTTTTTCGTAACTTAAGAACAAAGCATTCATCAGTTATTTCAGCAGTTTTCTCATTCTGATAGTATACCTGTATTTTATCTGTGACTTGCTTTCTTGTTCCTCCTTGATGTATTAGTGACAGAAGAGCTATTTGCAATCTGAGCATCGATTGAATTTTTAACATGCTTATGCTTTTCCCCCATAATCATGCTGCTGCATTCTCAGTAAACATTCATTAAGTTCCTGCCGTGGTTCAAAGGCTGCGCAAGATAACTGTATGACTGAGAACCAGTTTCTGACTAGATCTAGGCACAGATAAGTATCAGGCTCATGAGCCTATAATAAGGGGAATTTATAGAGAGGAGCACCTCAATTCAGCCCCAGAACTCTGAGAAGGTGCCACAATAAGGCAGCATTAAAGTTGAGCCTTGAGTGATAATTAGGAATTTGCCAGGCAGAAAATCCAAAGATCCTAAATCCGTGTGTGTGTGCAGACTTTACATTGCATAATCTTTTTAGTTTGAAATATGTAACTTTAAATTGTGCTTATGTGTTAATTAATGCTAAAATATATGGGATGGCCACTGAAGACTGTTTCCCTAGTTTCATCAACTGTGCATCATCATTCTCTGAGCCATGTAGTCTCCAAACCTCAGGCTCATACTCCTCTCTGGCTGCAATTTCTAGCCACTCACAATGACTCGCACATGCTCCCTTTACAGTGGATTGCATCTTCCCTTTATTTTCTGTTCCCACTGTCATCTTCCCCTAGTTCACCATTCCGCTGGACCAGACCCTCAGGATCCATGTCAACAATCGTTGTTGCACACAACTGCCAAATACAGTTTCCTAAAATAATTTATTCTGAGTCCCTGCTAAGAAACTTCTGCCCCAGGCTATCTGTAGAACACAGTATATCTTACTTAAAGCCTGCCACGATTACCCAGCCTTCCCCAGCACGTTCTTGCTCCAGCCAGGCGAGTGCAAAGCATCGATGTTAAGAGCACACACGTAGTTCACCTTCACTGCTTTTTAGGTGTCGCATTTCATCTCTCAGATGTATCCTTATATATGAGTCATATGAATAATTAAAAAAGCTGTTAGGAAAATTAGTGTGATAACACATGGGAAGTGCCCAGTGTTGTGCCCGACACAAAATTTGCCCTCAAGAAACTAATATTTGTACCGATCATCATGATTACCTTCCTCCAAAATGCACTTCGTCTGTTTCATACGTTTCTTCTTTTCTAAAAACTCCTCGTCTTTTTACCTAGGTCATTTATTACTCCTTCAGGACTATGCTTCAGGCTTGCCTGCACCCAGGTGTCTCTCCTAAACCCACCTGCTTTCTCCTCACCTCTCCTGCATCACCACTATGTTTGCTTGACGTTGTTTCCAAATCTACCTAACGGTCTCCTCTACCTGACTGTAACAGCTAGAGCTGCCCCCAAATGGAATAGGCTGTCAGGTAAAGCTGTGAGCATCTTTGACTCACCCTTGTTTGAGGACATTCATGAAACAGATGGAAGATTTGATCATTGATGTCTGAGGATCCTTTCAGTAGTGATTTTGGGATTCTGAGTTGTTTGAGATCAGGGGTATGTCCAACACTTCCTCCTACTTCCCACAACTAAGAACACAACTATTTGGTGGACACACGATTTTGTAGGCATGCTCAAGTATTTGGTGTTTGACAGGCTGATTTTTCTAAAGAATCCTTGTACTCTTTGATGCCTGTCCCAGACGAGCAGTGGCTTTCCATCCTACAGAGGTATTTAGTAGGAGGTGTGCAAGGCTTATAGGATGGAGGATGTGAACCCCGCGTGCATCACACTGTGTCTGACCTATAGTGAGAATATAATGTTTAATGAACAAACACTAATCATAATCAGTGTTTCAGTACATCATTGTACATCCTTTGGGAACACGCTAGAACAGAGCAAATGGAAGAGTCTCTTTCAAAGTTAAGGCTGAGGTTTTAGGAAGAAGTACATTGAAGGAAAAGATCTGTTGCAGGGGAAAAAAATGGCCTTTTATGTTCCATAGAAGCTGCTCTTACTGAAAATTTGATTTTTCTTCCTCACAACCTCCTCACTGGGGCAGAGAAAGAGAGCCTAGGAATCTAAGACAGCATTTACCTTTAATGTCCTTATTGGAAACTCGTTCTTCAGATTGTGTTGAGACAGTTTTATTACACAGTGCACCTCTAATCTCTGCCAATTTGTTGTATTTTATAAATTGACTGCTTTACCTTCTCTATTGCTGAATTTCGGATAGCGATGCTTAATCTTATTGTGGCCTCTCCTTTTTATACCAGTTTGGCTTAATGCTAAAAGAACTTTCAGCTTCAAAGAACTCTTTCTGTCCTCCCTCCTCCTCCCTAGTTCAGTTGGAAGGTGGGGTAGGATGGTGGCAGGGAAGGAGAGGAAATCAGTTAATTGCAGGCTGTCAGAGTTGTTTTAGGTGACTTTTTACTTCTTGAATTTAAGATGAACATGAACTATAGACGTTACAGGCTGGGAATTTAAATAGCAACAAAAAAGCATGGGTTGTGCTAATGCCAGGAATGACTCATCTGGTGAGAATGGCATTGTATTGATAATACAATACAGAGAGAAAGAAAAGACTGTGGTATCTGCTTTCTTTGTGTAGCTGACCTTGAGGAGAATTATAACTTGTTTGTTGCAGAAGTTGAGCATCTAATGTGCTGATGCACCTGTTCTTATATATTAAATGGCAAAGCACTTGCAGTTCCCTGTGATTGCTTTGTGGGTGAAATATTTTCTGCAATCTGGTGAAATGACTTTTTTTTTCCTAAATAATGTATTCATTTGTATTTCTTGCATCTCTTATTTCTCAAAAATATGTCTTCTCATTTCAACACCCTGGTCTCATCGCTACATCTTAGAATATGTTTGGCTTTTTATTTTCAAGGTAACATTTTGATTTCTTTTTAATATAGAGACCATGAACCAAGCAACTCCTGCTAGAAAGCTGGAAGAGGTTCTTCATCTAGCAGAGCTCTGCATAGAAGTCTTACAGCAGAATGAAGAGCATCACTCAGAGGTGGTGACTTGTTTTAACTATAGTCTAAAGCTGTGCATAATGGGGACAACACTGGCCTGATGGTAGTCTTGATATGTCTGAAAAATGAGAACATATGTGAATTTGCTAGAAATGTTATTCCTATATGTTATAAAGCAACTATGTGTGTATATAATTTCATGTTTGTTGTCAGGAATATGGGGGAGCTTATGGAATCTGTCCAAGGAAGCATAACTAGAAAGAAGCAAAGGTGGAACACAAGCCCATCTTGTGATGCCAAATAACTTTCATTTCCCCTGTGCCACGATTACTTTAGTTTAAAAATATAAGTGAATCGATATGGAAAAGGAAAACTTATGATAAACTATAAAATAAAAGGTAATTGAAGACATTCATAATTGTATGGTTGATAACTCTAGTTTTTTCTACTCCTCACATCAAACTGATCTTTAAATTTTCACTAAACCAGCATTGCTTATAATTTTAAAAAGTTCTCATTGCATATTAACATTCACTAAAGATCTGGGTTGCCTTTTCTCCAGACGAACGGCTTATTCTAAGGCTTAAAATTCTCACTCATGAGTTTGTTTACAAAAGCAAAAAAGTTTTCTGACTTGGAATTGAGTGGGGGAAATGTGTAGAATTTAATAAATATAAATGTCAATGCCCTAAAAGTGCTTTTATTGTTGAGGAAGCACATAAAATGAGCAAGAATAAAAAAGACCAGATACATATGAGTTTATAGAATATTTGCATTTAATGAAGCCTACTTTTCAAAAATATGAGAAAGTATAGGAACTACATTTTAAGCCAATTGTTAGAAAAGAGTATTCATGAAACCTTACTATAGGTAACTAAGATTTATTGTCTCCGGTTATAAATATGATCATTCAAAACATCTGCTTTTAGCTCACACTGTGGAATCTAGTTTTTAGCTTGCATCTGTCATGTGTGAACTTGTTATGGATATTTTATTTTAAACTGAAGAAACAGCTGCTTCAGTAATTTGAAATGAATTCCCAGGAGGTTCTTTTCTAGGCTAGTACCACTGCTATGTTACAAAGAAAATGATTATATGATAAAATATATGTATGTTTTGTCTTTGTCTTTTGTTAAAAAGCATTATCGTCAGAGTATGAGGCTTTTTTGAATTAAAAAAATCTGATTGGTTATACAATTGCAGTATATATTTCAGCTTAACAGGTACATCTAATATTCCCATACATTTTACAAAAACTAAAAATGAAATGTTATTTAATGCAATTAAATGTTATTCTGTGCAATCACCAAAATGCTTATTAAAGTATACTGTATCCAAACAATTAAAATATAAATATTACTGATTTTCAGACCCACAAAAATACAGTTGACTTTATTAAATAAGATATTCATAATGCATTAATATCACTCTACTATATGCTGAAATATAGAACTATTATGATGACCTTTTTAAAATGCTTTGTAACTCTATGGCATTTTTCTATTCCACAATGCTTCCAAATTCTTGGAAACCCTCAGGGAAGAGAGGTGAGTAAATCGTTTCCACTATTTTTCTAGCATGAGATAACTCTTTTACGTACATTTAAGATAGAACCCACTCTCTTTATAGTTAATTTTAAGGCCAACTTAGTTCTCTCTTTGATATCAAGGACAGTCCATTTTCTTTTGTGCTAATCTTGTTATTACCATTCAGGTGAATGTGTCTTATTAATAATTGCATAATTACTGATGGCGATCTAAGTCTAAAATATAGCTGAAGGGATTTTGACATTTTGGTTTTGATATTTTGGTTTTGGTTTGGGTCTTGATTGTTTTTGTCCTTTTTTTTTTTAACCAAAAGTTCTAACTTTTTCTCTGAACAATATTGGAGAGTGAATTGGTCTGACTCCAGTGTCATTTCCAGAGTGAATTGGTAGGCTGCACTCTACGCTGATATTTATTTTGCTGGATGTTCAAGCTAGAGTTCCTTTACTTCCTGAAAGTGTACCTAGCTCAGGTCCCTCGGCAAAGGTTAATGCGTCTGCCTCAAAGAGACCTTCAAGTGGTTCGTGTGTCAGCTCCTTTTATTCTCATTCTCCCTCTCTCCACAGTGGCAGTTTACAGGGCTAAGAGGTTTCTATCCATAAGCAATTTCTCAGTTAAGCAGGTTTCATGTTCTTTAGATCTTTGACAGTAACTTGCTTATAAGGCCGTCCTCCCTTCTCTCTGAAGGCCACTCGACCTCTCCTCTCAGGCTTTTCTGCAGAATTCCTATGTTTTCTCCTTAGAAAGATAGTTTAAGTTCCTATCCGGAAAAGCTTTAAGGCTCTCTCCACATTGCGGTGACTAGACCATATCTGACCACAAATTTTAGGCAAACTGATCTAAAAACTCTCAATCCAAAAGCCACTTGCTTTGACAAAGCTGTGAAGTCTGAAATGCCGACCAGGAAATCCATAGGTTCTCACCAGCACACCCCCTGCCACGCATACCATTTTACTGACAAGAAACAGACCCAGAAAAGTTGAGCAGTTTGCCAGAGGTGCACAGCTAGCTAGTGACTGGGTGAAGACTCCAGCCAGACTCCAGATCTGGGCATTTTCTAATAAGCCTCACTGTTGCTCTCCTGTTGAAGTAGAATGGCTAGAGTGGTTAGCCTGCCCTGGCCCTGCCAACAGGGTTGACATGCAGCATCACAGCAGGAATGTAAATACATGGGGAATATTCACAATGCAAGCCTCGAGATGTCTCTTTCCATTCTATCATTCTCTTCCTTTCCTTGTAACTCCAGCATATCCCAGGATTTGGCCTAAGGGGAATGGAGTGCTGAGAACAGAGGGTCTGATGGAGGAAATATGAACAATATGAGCACAGATCAAGTTGTTGCTTTGTTATTATTACAGCAAAGCATTCATTTAAAGTCCCTAAAATATTTTAAATATTACATCATCCACCATATCTGTCACACTACAGGCGAGAAGGTTATCTGGCAGTGATTTGGTAATTGCAATGTAGACAGCTCTCAGTTCACTGCACGTGGCTGATTCTGCCTGCACTTCACCTGGCTGTGCCCCAGGCTGCTCCAGCCACAGAGCTGGGACAGAGAGAGCAGTTCAGTGAGGATACACATATGTGTGTGTGTGCTCATTCCCCTAAACATTGTTATTTGGACCAAATCGTGCTTCTGATTGGATTCTAACATAAAGAGAAAGCGTATTTGATTTTTTTTTCCATTTGTTTATGCTTATTTGTGTTCTTATTCCTAACTGGCATGCATATCTAAGGAATATGTTAAAGTGTGGTTATACCAAAGATTTAACCATGAACAAAAATCTATTTAATATCTACAACTAATGAGATTATAGTAATGCCAACACTTGAAATGATCTCAATTACTTATTATTTATATCTGCACAGTCAGCGAGATAAACCCACTCTTTTTTAGGATGGGTTTAAATTTAAGATTATATTAGCCTCTGAACTAACAAATATCCCTCATTTGAGAAGAGAATGACCAGCAAGTGGCCTTTCTATGGCCAAGGTATAGAGGTAGAATTCTATTTGCAGCAGTGACTCTCAAAAGAAATTGCACGGGCATAAATGCTCTGCCAAAAATGTTTGTTAATCATTTACTGATTTTTACGGATGTATTCGTAATAATGAAGGTAGTTCTTTACACTGACATGTTTTAAAGCATTTTCAGCTCATCTCATTTGGTTATTTCAATATCTATGTTTATGTATGAACCTGATTATCAGACAGATAATCAAAACAGTAAACTCAAAAGAGTTGTAAAAAACTTATGAATAGTTTAGTCCATTGTCCTGGCCACTTACATATTCCTAGAATGTGGCCTCTCAGCATCATTTTGCTGTGTGTGTATGTGTATGTGTGTGGTAGGGGCAGGGGGTACCCTACACACTGCATTATTTTCAGAGATTTTAGGATCGTCTACAAATTACAGGATTGCAAACTAATCTCATATTGGGGAAAAAATAAGCGCACAATGCATTTCAAAGTCAGGTTTACTGTTTTTGCTCATTAATGCAGCCATCCTTCTTTATTGTTTTAAATTATAAATTTTTGTTATATGTTGTGGGTAAAAGTAGTCAAAAGCCTCAGACCTCAAAGAAATTAGAAAACATACAAAGAAATCAGACCATAATAGATGTTTCTGGCAAGAAGAAATCAGAGGACATTAACAGTGGTCTGATCTGCAAAATATAGAAGGTAGATAAATAGGCAATGTACCATATATAATTACTTAAGAAGAGACTTTATGTGTAAAACTTTGGTCTGTAGACTACAACTGACCTAAATTCAAATCATTGCTCTGTTACCTACCAATTATACAACTTTGGGCAAGTTATTTAATCTCTGTTTGCTAACCTACAAAATGAGTATAATTATACAACAATCTACCTGAAATGGTTGGCTGTTTGGGGGATTAAGTAAAATAATGTTTATAAAACCTTTAGAACAGTACTGTGTACATAGGTACTATTTAATTCATGTTGATATCGTTATTTTTAAAACACATAAACCCACGTAAGATTTATGTGAATTTCAACACGTATTTGTAATTACTGATAACAATATTCATTTATTACATTTGTGCAGCAAGAAATTTATATATTTGTTTGATAGTCCCCGCAACCCTGGGGGAGGTTGGGGTGAGTATTGTTGTTGCTGAGTTTGCAGATAAAGAAATGGAAATCTACCCAGGGAGCTGATTTGCCCAAAATCACTCAAGTCTCACCCCAAGTTTAAAAACTCCAGGTTCAGGGTTCATTCTTACCTGCCATAGCTTTCAACTGTATTCAGTAAATAAACCAGGCTTTCCAAGTATTGTTGGCCTGCCACAATTTTGTATTATTGTATATTTGTATTAATTTCACTGTACAAAATTTATTTATTTTTTGAACTTTGGTAGAAATGGTATGGCTGAAGGACTTACAATCTAAGTTTTGTTCTGCATTTTCCTCTTAAGCAAATTAAACATTGCCTTCTGCCTCTACCATCTCATTTACCCTAATTAGTGGCTTAGAATTAGGGCTAAGATAACTTTAAGCCAGATAATCATGATTTTTTATTGGTGCCCTACAGATGGATGCATTTCTGAAAGGGGCTTTCTCCACCCTGGTGGAGACCCTGATGCTGTTGAACGTCTCAGCCACCTTCCATGAAGTGGTACCCTAGGGAGGAAGTTATACAGCCCTTCTTCTTACTACCAACCCAGGGTGGGACAACTACCACCCAGTGGGATGGCAAGAGAGAGGAGGACTCAGGTGATAGAACTGACCCTGTGTTCTCAAGGCAACTGGAACTCCTGCTGTCATTTTCAACGACAGTGATTGCTTAAAGCTTTCTCAAGTCGTCATTAGGAGAACAGTCATTCATCACTGGTTGGCTTACAATTCATCAGGAATAACATCATCAGGGTTACAATTTGAGACATAAATAAATACTGCAAAACATAATGAAATTTTCTAGTTGATGGCGAAATCTTGCCAACCTAAAGCTTTTTAAAAAAAATAAATATTCTATTTTATTTCATTCCTTTCCCTGGCTCTGTCTTCCAACTTAACTTTAAATTAGAGTTTGGGAATTTTTCTCAGAGACCTGAAACAATTTTGGCCTGACATGACTGTTATTGTCTTAATATTAACTTTTTGCAAAGGTATTGGCTGTGGACTGGAAGTGACATTTTGAAAATGTCTCTTTTTGCAATGCTGCATTTTTAGTAGGATTTCTGTGTTGCTCAACTCAGAGGAATCTCAGGTGCTTCTTTTCTTTGTCACCACTACACCTCAAAAAGACAGGAGCAAGATATTTATAATCATGGACATTAGTTAATTTTATTTTTATATTTATTATATACTCATTCTAGTGGATGTTTAACCAAAAAGTATTCAAAGGAAGTATTTGCAAAGAGCAAGATGCTCAATTTATGTAGAGCATGCTATTCCCAACAGGTTTTCACATTCATATATTGTTTACAGCACTGAGCCAGGCATTAAAATGTCCCTAAGTCTCAAGTCTATTATTTATACTATACTATTCTTCCTCAGCGCAACTTTTACCACCTGCTAATTAATTACATGGAAATATTTGTATTAATATATTGATTATTATTCTTATATCTATTATTTTAAGACCAGATTCACTATGTGAGTTTTGAAGAAATATTTAATGTGTCAAAATTTTATGATCCACTTTTTTTTTTGTTTTGTGGTTTGTCTCTTCCTCTTATAATCTAATTTATTAATATAGTTAAAGAAATTGAGGCTTTACAAACATAAATGCCGTATGTTCTTAGAAAGTTCTTGAAAATAAATGTGGACTTCTCTGGCTAACGTGTGATTAATCTTATTTTTTTATAAATGAATAATTGTAATTGGGATAATATCAAAAATATCTGCATCACAGAACTATGAAACGTATGTTTCATAGTTATTTGGTTACAAAATTATGACTGTATCCAAAACTCAATAGAAAAATGGGAGAAAGACCTGAAAGACAATTCACCAAAAATAGTATAAAAATAGCTCTTAAACATGAAATTCTGTTCAAAGTCATTCATAATAGAGAAATGCAAACTAAAACAAAACTGAGATAGGATAGCCAGAGAAGTCCACATTATTTTTAAGAACTCTCTAAAAACTAAGTATTGTTTTCACCCATCAAACCAGCAGAGATTTTTAAAGGTGATTATTTCCATTACATAAAAGACATAATAAAGTGCCTACCTGAGTAATGGTAAATATTAGTAGAACATACACAGACTGCTGTCTTTATAGTGTTTACAGTCTAATTTAAGAGGCAGACATTAAAATATTTATAGGTGTCATCATATAAGCAATGCTAAGTCCTATGAACTAAAAATACCGGTTATCAGAGAGACTATCAAGAAGGACCTAATTTAGCTTGGAGGGTCAGGAAATTCCTCTCTATAAGAGTGTATTTTAGACCCAGAGATCATATAAGGTTTTCTAAGGCATTTAAGTATTTTGAATTTTATCGTGAGTCCATTAGGAAGCTACAAAAGCAGTTTAAGCAGAGAAATAGTGTGATCCAGTTTATGTTTTAAAATGCTGACTGGCTGCTGGATGGAGAAAGAGTGGGAACAAACATTTTTCCTGGAGAGCAGTTTGCAATCGGTAAAGACTCTAAAATGCATACCCTTTAGTCAGGTAATTTTAGGAAGTTTATCCTAAGGAAATAATCAGATTTTTACTTTATTCAGATTTTTACTTAAAGATGTTTATCACACTCTCATTGGGAATAGCAAAAATTGAAAACAGCCATTCTAATAGGGGAATGGTTAAATAAATAACATATCCTTATAGTAGAATATTATGCTGTCAATAAAAGTGAAATCATAGGAAAACATTATAGAGTATGATACCAAATGTTTTAATGTTTCTAGTCACAGAAAAAATAAATATTGGAAATAAATACACCAAAACGGTCATCGTAGTTATACTTAAATTATGAGATACAAAGAATTTTTCTTTCTTTTTATTTTGTTTTGTATATTTTCCAAATGTTGTAAACTGAACATGTACTTCTTTTATAAAGCAATTGAGTGTCATTGTACATTTTAATTCTATTTTGGATTTTATATTTTTAATCAATGCCACATTTATTATTTAAATATATGTATTTATAAAATTTTTCTCACCTTTTAAAAATATTACATTTTGTTTATCATACTTGTTTGTGAAACGAAGCCATGTTATAAAATGTTTTCAAGTGATACGGTATCTGTGGGTGTTTCTAACAATTAATTTATTTCTACTGTTTTTCTTTATCCTTTTATAGGCATTTGCCTGGTGGCCTGATTTACTGGCTGAACATGCAGAGAAATTTTGGGCTTTATTCACAGTGGATATGGATACTGCACTGGAGGCTCAACCACAAGACTCTTGGGATAGTTTTCCTCTTTTCCAACTGCTTAATAATTTCCTCAGAAATGACAGTGAGCACTTGCATTTTCTTTAGTATGTTAAATGGGGAGGGGTGGAAGAGGGAGGGGTGGAAGAATTTTATGTACGTGAATTTGTGTTGGTAGGGCACTAGCACTGGCCCAACAGTCGCTGGCGTGGGGAACATTCAAGTGCACTCAGCCTCCCAGATTCTATCAGGCCAGAGTCTGCGGGAGACCAGCAACACTCCCGAATTGCTCCCCTGGGTTCTGAAGTTCATCTTATTCCCACTTTACTGCATTCATGGAGGACTGATAACATAGGCTCCCCTCTCATTGTATCTTATAAGTCAGAAAATCTTCAAAGGTTGGCATTTCTAAAGTACTTGAGAATATTTACATCTCTGAAAGACACCTTAGAAATTTATCATCATGCTAGAAATCATGATATGTTGAGGCACCTACTAAAATGCATTGTAGTAATGCTGTTGGCCTGAGAGTGGATTCATTTCTACAGATGATTATCAAATATTGCTGTGTGGTATGATTTGCTCACTCAGTAGTTAGAAACTAAAGAGAATGTAGAAGTTTTCTGTTGAGATTTTTTTCTCCATGCAGTGATATCTTTTACAGTTATTCTGGTAGATGGTCTTCTAGCAGGTAGTACCAGCCTTGCTTTTCATCAAGATTTTAACATAGATTCCTGGGCCTTTTCTGTGATGATTTTTTTTTTTAGTTTGGTTAGGCTCAAGTTGGTTACCACTGACAGCCTTTGTTTCAACACTTGCGGTGATAATGGGGTCGCTAATGCTCTATTAAATAAAATTCTTCCCATTATAGACCAAGTTGAACTCTACCTCCTCCTAACCTCTGGGTCTGCCTCATTCTCTTTGATCTATGCAACAGTCTTCTTCTGTCATGTGTTTTCTTCTCCAAGCCATTATTCACGTAACGTTCAACTGTTCCTCATATGTTAGAGTTTTTATACCCATTACCATTCTCATCACCTTCCTCTGAATAGACTTTGCTCCATTCCTCAGTGTTGCTCTGGAATGTGGAGCTCACCATGTTACCTGAATAACTTGGACCCCAAAGAGAGGTGCCTGCCTTCTGCCCTGTCTTCCTGCAGCCCAAGGCTGCTCTGACTCTCCAAGGAACTTCCTCACACTGTTAATAATACATTTAGAACTTTCTATATCTTGAAACTCCAAATCTTTTTGTTGTTCCCTTCCCAGAAGGACACTACTATATCCATCTAGTTTTAAACCTAAATCCATGTTTTTACTGTTGTCTTTGCTTAAAAAAGAAAATTACTGTGTTGAGGGCTGCAGTCCAATGTTTCTTACCTTTGTTTTAGTTGTTCATATGAAATTGTGGGTAATATTGTACTTCCCATGATCATCCCAGGTTTAGGACACCAGGTTAGGAACCTCTGTTCTAGTAACATAAATTATCATGTTATGGTAATTAACAACATGGGCTTCCGTGCCAAACAGATTTATGTCCCTCTGCCACTCACTGTTTGACCTTTGACAATAGCTTACCCTCCCCAGGATTTAGCTTCTTTATCTATAAAGAAAGGATAGTAATAGCACCTACAGTGTTGTTGGCAGTGATGATTAAATAAGATGATAACTCAAGGTAATAGATTATAAATAAATATTATAGATGCTAGTGTTTTAAAATTTTAGCCTTGATTTTTTCAGTCATCTTATTCATTCTTCTACCCAATTTCATTTCCAAATAAAGCCAAAGAGTTAAGCTACAATTTCTATCTCAAATTCAACCACAATGTCTGCTCTCAGAAGTTGCTAATAAATCTGCATTCAGTTATCCATATATGAATCATTAATTCTGCAGATTATCCTCAGGAAATTTTTAAGTTTCAATTTGGTTCCCTCCTGCCAACTAGCAATCTTAGGATGACTCTCTTCCTTTCCCAGTCTCTTATCTTCTTTCATTTTCTGCAAAGAACTTACAAGTGAGGTTTTTAATAGTATCTTAAGACAAATGTATGACAATAAACATGCTGCCAAAAATAAATGCATGTATTTTGCATTGAGTCCCTAAATGAAAATAAATAGATGTGCCATTTTTTTCTAAAACACTGCTTTGTCCATTTTAATGAAAACTCAGTAATCAACCATATTTAGATGTATGTTGGGGCTTATTAAAAAATGAGGCATTAATAATCACAATCAAGCAGTTAGTAAAGATGTTGAATCATTTAACTTATTCAAAATATTAGCATTCATTTTATGGAAAAAAACATTTTATAGACATCTTAGAAATATTCTTGGGAAACCTATAACTCAATGAATTAACTTTTTTATAGTCATTTTTAAAGAATTCTTTCATTGCAAGTGTAAATTTATGGGATACCAAAATGAGAACTACAAAAATTTAATTTTAAGCCAGATTTTCAAATATTTAATTCACAAGAGTTTCGATGTTCCGCTCCTGTTTTATACCATTTCTATGACATTGACTGCTATTAAATACATAAAATATTGTCTTGCATATTTTGTTGTACATTACTCATTCAAAAAGAGAAGCGTTTATTACTGATCGCTTTTGAGCACTCTCAATTTTGAGGGTAAGTCTAGATCTTAGCTTTGATTTTTCAGTGATTAACGTATTTTTAGAAAACATCAATTATTTTTGAGAAAAACAGCTCTTCCATGTAGTAAGGTAAATAGAAAAGTTCCCCAGTGCCATAATTTCTTTTTGGTACTGGGAGTATATTGTGATCTGGGGAATTGAAGTAGAATGCAATGACTTTCATCCAAAACTCACAAGTTAACTATCCAAAACCAAGACCACTGAGTAATATCTCAGTAGTCAGTAAAACATAATTTTTCCAGCTACTAATATCACCTATGATGATAATGAAGACTATTATTAATAATTATATGTTTGTTTTATTACATTCTGTAGATACTCAGATGATGATTTAGTGGATTCAATTCAAATGTTTAATGTCAAAACTATAGCTGCCCCAAATTGTTCTCTTGGAAAACTGTGGAAAAACATTGAATGTCTGTCCTTTTAGCCCCCTTTGAATAAAGATCCCTACATCACGGCCATAACATTACAGTTTTTACCATACTGACACAATTAGAGTTATAGTCCAATTCCAATTAATTACAACTTCAGCCAAGGAACAGAGAACTCTGTATGTCCAGTCTTGGAAAGGGAGATAATTTGCTGAAAAACAGTGCTAACTTACATAGCTATAAGTCTTGTGTGTGTGTGTGTGTGTGTGTGTGTGTGTGTGTGTGTGTGTTACATGACATGTGCTGCTAATTATATGTAGATTTTTAAATGGTTATGATTTATCACTAATAATGTCATATATTTATGTTTGCTTTTCCAAAATGTAAAATTACTCAGACTCCTCAAACTAATGGAGATATTTAGTTAGAATTTGTAGCTTGAAAACTTTATAGCCGAATCATTTCTTTTTATAGTATTTTCATGAATAATTCAGATGTTCCCACTGGTTATTTACCATTTTTCTTTTATTAAAATCTTTATATGTTGATATTTAAAAATGATGTTTTAGGGGTGTAAAAGAGATCTTAAACAAACCTCTTCGTTTTCCATCTGAGGAAACTAAATCCCTAAGAGACGGTGAGCCCCGGCAGGGGCTTGCCAGCCGGGAATTAGGAACAGAGGTAACTGGGAGCCTGAGCCCTTGCTCTCCAGATCAGTCTCGTTCTACAGTAACAAACGCAGATTCTGGGGGGCATTCATAAAATAATATAACCTTTTTATAAGGAAGAACTTTTATTTTTAACTCAAAATATTTACAAGGTCATTGGGTTGTGGGGCCAGAGGAAGAGAGTTGGTTAAAGGATACAAAAAGGCTCAGATAAAGATACCTGTTGTCTTAGCATATATGTCAGGAAATATCTATGACAAGACGGGACTGAACTAATTAGTGGGGAAACAGATCAAGACAGCAAATTTAGCATCTATGTTAAGGAGGAAAAAAAAAATCTGTCTGGGGCATGTGTCTTTCCTTACAGTTAGCCATGATTAGGGAAAGTCGTAGCTTTAAGAACCCTTGGAGATGAAAGTGGTTTTCTCAAGGGAAGAGTACCAGCTGCACCACAATTTTAGCAACTGTCCCCAATCTCCCACCCCTCGCAGACTCACACACTGATTCCCAGAGCAAGTCTGATGATGAAAACAAACTCAGACTCCATCATTTCTGGCCAAAAAAGACTGAGCTCTCACGTGCCTCTCCACCCCACCTCCACCAAGCCCGACCCACCACCCCCTACTAAAGAGATAATTAGATGGGCAATCCCTTTAAATGGTATCTAAGGAAACGATTTTGAGAGAGAGATGTATTAAAATTAGAGGAAGATAAATGTTTTTATCATGAAGCAATTAGCATGAGAGTTAAGTGATACTGAACGACTCTAAAGCTAGCGCAAATAGAGTCTACCTTTGCACACTCTTTCCCGCAGTCATCCTGTCAGTAATGGATATGGAGAGTGACCGCTTCTGACAAATGAAAGCCTTCTGCAAATGGCACAAATCATTTCTTTCAGCACTACTGAAAGGCAAACCCTTGGAGCTAGTCACCTTTTAATCTGTGGATATGCTAGCAAGTGGCAAATGACCATTCTATTGGGAACTGATTCCCAAGCGAAAAATACCACGGTGCTTCTTCTTTAATTAACAGCCTTTTCACATTGCTAGCACATTAAAGCCATCCCGAAGAACACCCGTGCTTATATAATCAATGTCACAGCGTCTCTGCCTAAATGAATAATAAATGTTCGGGCTCTACTCTAAGTGAAAACCTATTCTCCAAGACTTTCACCTTCATAAAGATGGGCTCATAAAAATCGAAAAAGGGAAAAATTGGAATGTGGTCTCATGAGTATAAAAAGGCTAGTGTTAATAATTAACAAGGAGAGTGAAGTAGAGTCAAATTAGCCATAATAGAGCCCAGAGTGACTGGCAAAGTCACCTCTCATTATCAAAAAACTCATTAAGAAATGAAGAGGTGGAAATCCCACTGGGTTATTCTCACACTTAGGCTGTATCAGAGATTATTTTTCAGATTTCTTTCAAATGAAGAACTGTTAGGTCACCATATTGTATATTAGGTTAATCTTTAAGCTTTGAAATATGGAGGGCTGACACCTGCGTGTTATTCTACCTGCACCAGTGCTTAAATGAGCTGTGCATCTGAAATCCACGAAGTAGTGTTTATAGAAATATCTCTACATACAAATACTAGTAGCAGTGCAGAAAGGATATAACTTCTAGATTATAGCAAGGCTGTGTGCCAGCTTAGTTTTATAGATCTGTACTTTTACAATTGATGAAATGACCACCAAAATATGAAAGTGTATTTAACTCTAATCACCTGGGTTGATTGAGTTCAAAATTGTGTGCCAGAATTTGTTTTGCTAACTACTATAATAAAAGAAATTTAAAAGCAGGGAGTCACTACCTTTTTCCCCTCTCAATTGAATTCCACAGTACTGCTCTAATTTCTTTACGACATGTAGACTTTAAAAAAAAAATGTCTCTGCTTTTTATTAATATATTTTCTTAGGGTTTAGTGGTTTAAAGACAGTAACCTGCTCTAAAATGCCTTTCACAGATTTACAGAAATATCTATAACTTCTGAAGACTATGGTTATCAAGAGCCCCACACCTGAGAGCTGTTTATCACGTTACAGCCTTATTCGTTCCCATTAATGGGTGCAAGTATTGCAGGACATACTCCCAACAATCAGAAGGCCATCTGTAGCTGGAGTAAAATTATATACCTATTTGGCTTTAATATTAAATAATCTCATCAAAGACAGCATGAGGACTGCTGGACCTTGAGACTTCTTTGTTTATCTCTGCCCTAAGCCTTAAGGTTTATATTGACTTTTTCCTGAATTATTCTCACAAAAAACAGGTGTTGAATGCCTACAGTAAGTTACAAATCCCAGACACCTTGTGAATACATGGATAAATAAGTGATTCCTACCTTTGAAAAGCATAAAACCTAATGGAAGATGTGCATGTATATATACTACTAACTAGAATGCAATAGATGATAGAAGTATAATTCAGTTGTGCATACTGTGAAATTTTTCATTATAGTTTTAAACTTGGATTTGTTACATTTGGATTTGTTACCCCAAAAGTAAGAAACATTATAACATCTGTGCTCTGTCACTCCGTGTCACTTTCTCTCTCTAGATATACATGTATCTGTGTATGAATATATATTTTTAACAAGTGTCCTGAGGGAAACGAGAGAGTTGCAGGTAGTTTTAAGAGGTTAAATTTGGCTCAGAATAAATCTCTTTAAAATTAAAAAAGAGGTTATTATGCTAATTAAGGTATAAATTGAATGTTATTAAACTATATAAAATTCCTTATCAAATTTTTTAATTAGAGGAGAATAAAATCCAGAGTATATCTTATTCTACTTAAACTTCAATGGGATTCTCTCAGAGTTTCCTTTAGGAGGTGGATTTCTATTGATATTTATTTAATAAACAGACATTTATTGTCCACTTAATGTGCCAGATTCTTGCCTGGGTGCTGTTCCCAGATCTCAGGGGGAGTTTTGTGTGTGTGTGTGTGTGTGTGTGTGTGTTCCTTATACATAATGTTATTCTAGGCTGTAGTTCTCCTCACTCTTTTCCTGAAGTCTGTAAGTCCATATTCCTGTTTCCTGTGATGGGAATCTTCTTTATATGCATTTGTCAATATAGAGAGTGATCTGTTAATTTTATATCTTAGTGTACTGTGCTTGCATTGCTCAGGGATGATACAATTTGTGGTCTTGAATAATTGTTGTTGTTTCATGACAAAGTCTGTTGATTTTATTGTGGCTGGTACTGTTTGTTTTGCTGGTCATGAATTAACCATTTCCTTCTGAAATGCCTAATTAGAATTTTAGGGGGCAAAATCATTCTTTCTGGTAATCCATTTATGCTAATTGGAATGAAGTAAGGAAGTATAAAATTGGATTACATGAGTTCAAATGTCAGTGGCACATTTTTACCCTAAAACAATACATGAACTCTTTTATTTGCATATTCTTCATTGTGCCCAGTGATTATAGTCTCAGTAATTGTTATTAATTGGATTCTAGTTTAAATTTTCTGTTGAGATCTTTGTATTAAAAGCCTATAACAAGTACTTTTGTAAATGTAAGACTTTTTGGTATGTAAATAATCAACACTAATTTATTAATTATTGGGGATTTTCAAAATAATTGGGCACATCTGCATCCTGAGTGTAGCTTTTATCTAAGCCTCTCGCTTTCTTTTTTGCCATTTCTAATTGTGCCATAGGGCTTGATGTCACTGGTGTTTTATTATTTTCTGACAAGATGGTATTTGGAACTATGGAACCTTTTGGGGGAAAACAGTTATTTTTATCAGCAAAGTAGGTGCTGGTTTTCCACTTATGATGTGACCACTTTTTGAGACTCCTGAACAATCCTTTTAGTGTCAGAAGTGTTCTTACATGAGGCCACCTTAAGAACCTGCTCTTCCAAAGAACTGTGGCAATGAGTGCCTTGAAAAGGCTTGATTTGGACAGGTGACAGCCCCAGATGATAACCTATCCTTATGAAACCATATGGAGAAGATAGAAGCACTGGTTCTAGTGCCTCAGGCTACATATTAAGAGGGGCGTTTGACAGTGTCTGATAGGAGTGGAATGCAAGCTGGCATATGGGCAACTAAGAAAAGGAGCATACATTTACATAGACAAGCATAGCGTATAGTGCATTTCTATAGCCTCGCCTTTTGAAACCAAATATTCTCTTTTCTTTCTTTCCCCCATGCATATTACCATTATTCCTCCTTTCCCTCTCCCTCCCCGACCGTCTTTCTCTTTCTCCCCTCCATCATTTTATCTCCCTGTCTCTTCCTCAGCCTCCTAATTACCAAAGAAATAAGATGGCCAATTTTCTAAAACTTTCAAATGTGGGTTTGTAAATTGATTTTAAAAAAATAAAAAAGAACTCTCAGCTGAAATCTGAGCAAACTTTTGGCCAGAATTCAAGATTTGTTGTAGTTCATAGGAAATATAGATAATCTTCATTTTCTCCACATTCTGCAGGATATAATCATTTGCTATCAAGAGTCATGATCTGCCAGGCACGGTGGCTAAAGCCTGTAATCCTAGCACTCTGGGAGGCCAAGGCAGGAGGATTGCTTGAGGTCAGGAGTTTGAGACCAGCCTGAGCAAGAGTGAGACCCTGTCTCTACTAAAAATAGAAAAAATTAGCCAGGTGTGGTAGCCCACGCCTGTAGCTCCAGCTACTCGGGAGGCTGAGGCAGGAGGATTGCTTTAGCCCAGAAGTTTGAGGTTGCTGTGAGCTAGGCTAACGACATGGTACTCTAGCCCAAGCAACAGAGACAGACTCTGTCTCAAATAAAAAATAAAAGAGTCATGACTGACCAGAGAAAATCCTCCCCTTGCCAAATTCACTAAAGTAAGAGACATAAAATAGCCAACCTTTATATCCAATAGAAATTTTAGCAGTCTGAGCTTGGAAACATGCATCAATAATAGAATTTCTCATAGCAGTATCATTTAATACCATATATTTTATATAAACTATGAGGGTATATGCAGGCCTCGATAGGTTCTATGGTTGCCATGTAATATAATCTCTTGAATAATATTTTAGTAATCTTAGTATTATATTTAAGCATTTATTCATCCAACAAACATTGGAACACTTGCTCTGAACGAGGGGCTTTTCTCAATACAAGAATACAGGCCTGGTCCCTGCCTCAAGGACGTTGCATCCTCATAGGCAGACAAGTACGAAGACCATTTTTATAACAAGGACCCCAGTGGAAAACTAGGCAGGGTAGAGAGCAAGCAAGGGAAATAAGTAATTGGGCAGGAAGACAGCAGAATGAAGCATTTCTAGGCAGGATTTTAATAGCAAGTGAGTACTTGAACTGAATCATGTAAATCATTATGATTGTACCACAGGAACTTTGGGGATCAGACAACAGAAATGAGCCCAGGATCTTGGAGGGCTTTCATCCCATGCCAAGGCTTTTGGAGCCTTTCATGACAATTCACTGAAGGATTATAATCCTTAGGAGTGACATTATTAGTTTTGTATTATAGCAAGCCCCTTTGCTTGAGATTTTGGGAAAATGGGTTGGCAGAGGGAAATTAGGAGTCTAAAGACCAATTAAGAAGTGATTATATTAATGAAGACAGGAGACGAGAGGTCTGGAGTTGTGCAGCAGCATGGTGGTGAAGAGAGGAAGAGGATATATTAGAAATGTATTAAGAATATAGGCTGGGTGCGGTGGCTCATGCCTGTAATCCTAGCCCTCTGGGAGGCCCAGGCGGGTGGATTGCTCAAGGTCAGGAGTTCAAGACCAGCCTGAGTGAGACCCCGTCTCTACTAAAAATAGAAATAAAAATTATCTGGACAACTAAAAATATATAGAGAAAAAATTAGCCGAGCATGGTGGCGCATGCCTGTAGTCCCAGCTACTTGGGAGGCTGAGGCAGTAGGATCGCTTAAGCCCAGGAGTTTGAGGTTGCTGTGAGCTAGGCTGACGCCACGGCACTTGCTCTAGCCTGGGCAACAAAGTGAGACTCTGTCTCAAAAAAAAAAAAAAAGGGAATATAAAACACACAGGTCTTGATGACAGATTGGATGTTGGAAGTGATGGAAAGGTTTGGGGTACAACTTCCATGTTGCTGGTGTAGTGATCAGGTGGACAATCTTTATTTTCACTCCAAGGATGGAAGTATAAGAAGTAAAGTCAGTTTATTTAATAGGACAATGTATCAGTGCTTATCAAATGTATCAAAAAGGAGACTTCTTGCTGGGAAAACATTTGAGTCAATTAATACTTAATCTTAGAAGCAGTGTAACAGTTAATACCAACACTGAGTGTGATTCTCCTTATCTGCTGCTTGATTTTAACACCCTAAGTATGACTTCATCACAACACACCTAGTCTCTAAATATATAACAAAGTAGCATTTGAAATGATGAGGTAGAGTGGTCATTTGTTAATGTAATCATTTGTTACATGAACATGTGTTTTGGTCCTGGTGTAGTTAAAAATAATGACAATGCTTAACAGTACCCATCAAGATGGAGAACCTAAGATTCTTTATGCAATATTTTTTACTAATAGGCTGTATAAATTAAGATTTAGGCATATAATCTCAAGATATAGCAATGTAAAACCTTTCAGCTTTCAGTAAAGGTTGTATTATAAGCATATTGAAAATTTTCAGTATTAATTTATCTTTTTATTCACTGAATGTAACAGTTTTGCTCAACTGCTTGACTTTTTCATATTCTGAGTTTTTTCAAAATTCTAATTCTGAAAATATAATGCATCTAAGATATGATATAATGAATTTTTCATTTGCAAGATTCTTTTGTTACCTAAACCAACCATACATTTTTATGTCTTAAAATATGCTTATGTGCTGATGTTAGGTTTGATGGATGGTTGACTGGATGGATAGACAGATGATAATTTATGGGAACCTAAATAGAAGGATGATGGTTTTATAAATGATAGAGGTTAATGTGGAGCTTTGGTATCAAATCCTGGTTTTACTGCCTAATGACTGAATGATCTTAGGCAAGTGTCCTAAACTGTGCCTCAGTTTCCTTATTGATAAGATTAAAAGAAAATAGTTCCTACCTTATAGAGTTTTTGTGATGATTAAACGAGAGAATGAACGTACAGAACTTTGCCCAGTACTTGGCACTCCAAAAATGTTACGGAGGAGGAGTTCTTAAGTAGAGATCCAATAAATTCAGATTTCATTATATTTTTAAATTTACCTACCACAATGATTTAGATGGTTTGAGTGAGAATATTTTAGCCTTAAAGTTTCGTATCCTTATTCAGATGGCATTTGGTGAAAGTAACTGAATTACATGATCTATAGTTCCTTCTAGCTCTATGATTAAATCTCCAGGAATAAATAAAGCTCCTTCCAATGTGCAAATGAAAACATCATTAAGATAACATTAGTCTCCTAAATAAGTCATTTATTATTAAATATGATTATCATTCCCACTTTAATAGGGAATCATTTAGCATATAGATAAGCTAGAAAAAGATGAATCATAAAAAAATACTAAATCATATCAGAGATGGAAAAAAAATCAGTGCTGTATTTCCTTCTGTATTTAGAATTACTTCTATGCCACTTTTCATGTGTCTATAGTTATCTAGCCTCTGACATATTTCAGAATCACATAAAGTAATATATCTAGGGTATCTTCATATATTAATACATGCCACTATGATAAACATCATATACTTTGCCCAAGTTTTAAAATATTACTTAGGCTATTGGGGTATTTTTGCCCTGAAGAAGATAATGTGGGAAATTGGCAGAGTATTTTATAAGACAATATTATTGGAGTTGCTAGTAATTAGATTTAGTAACTATAAGCATGTACAACTATTCATATCCATAAAAGTGAATGAGATTACTGAGAGACTTTTCTCCATCTTCCACTTCTGCTACTTTAGTCAAAGCCAACTCATCCTTTACCTTGTCTATTTCAGTGAAGAACTGAGCACTAACTTTCTTCTCTGCTTCCACCCCCGGCCACCTACTCCATTTTCCACACAGCAGCCAGAGAGATCGTGTCATGTCACTCCTCTACTTATAAAAATAATAAAGCCTCCCACTGCACCCAGTAAAACTCACACTCCCCACTATGTCCTATGATCTAGACCCCACCATAAACTACTTCATTCCAGTTACCCTGGCCTTTTCATCTTTCTAGAATGATGCCAGCTTATTTCTCCCCATAACTTTTGTGCTAGCTTTGTTCTCTACCTGAAAACCTTTCCTTTAAATCTTCCATGGAAGCCTTTTCATTTAGATTCAACTAAAATACCATCTCTTCAGAAATGCCTTTCCTGACCACAGAGAATATTTTGAATGAGCACATTTTCACTTTGATTATAAAATTATACTTTGTTATCCTAAGTACAACTGGGCTTAGGATATGTATGTATGTTTAAGAAATATTTACAATCAATAGCACTATCATCCAAAAAAATCAGTCAGAAATTTTTTTTTTAATATTACTTAGCATTACTTAGTTTTTTCCAATGGATTCTGTTTTCTTTCATGGTGCTCTTAGGCACATGCTGACCTTTGTTTAATGAAATTGTGTCCTGTGCATAGAAAGCATCCATCTCCTGAAGGAGGTGGGTGCACCTTGCCTGTCAGTCTGTTCCAGTAGCATGAATTCTAAAACTTTCTGTGACTAACTACTCTAGGTGGGATGTTCCATACTACAATTCATTAAAGACGAATGGAAAATTGAAAAATGCAGGTGGTATGCTGACTATTTTTAAATACAGGTGTGCAAAATTGAATGACTAAAAAGAAAATCCACAAGCGACTAAAACATTCAAGAATCAGAGTAGGCCAGGCGAGGTGGCTCATGCCTGTAATCCTAGCATTCTAGGAGGCTGAGGTGGGAGGATTGCTTGAGCTCAGGAATTCAAGCCCAGCCTGAGTAAGAATGAGAGCTCGTCTCTACTAAAAATAAAAAAATTAGCAGGGTGTCATGGCACATACCTGTAGTCCCAGCTCCCCAGGAGGCTGAGGCAGGAGGATCGCTTGAGCACGGTAGTTTGAGGCTGCAGTGAGCTATGACACTGCACTGTAGCCTGGGCAACAGAGCGAGACTCTGTCTCAAAAAAAAAAAAAAAAAAAAGAATCAAAGTAGATATTCCCAAGGCCACAGTCACCCTCATGGTAAATTAAGCAAGTGTAGCTCTTAGAAGTAATCAAGGTTATCTCTTAGAATTGAACAGGTTTAGCTCCTCTGTGGTATACAACATAGCGCAGAGATTGTAGCTCTGTGCTTAATTGCTGCATTTACATGTGCCAGGATCTTCAGGGAAGCTGGCAGCTCCCTTGAATTTCTAGCTAGTGGTCACGTGCCTATATGTTAAACTTCGTAGAAAATAAAAACATACCACCTTCCAGGAACATTTTATAGAGATGTCATCTATTTGTGTTTTGATAGCCATGTATACAAGGCTAATGATGCTTTTTGATCAATTTCCATGATATGATATTCAATACGGGGAGCAAGATCCATTATCATCCGTATTCTAATCAGTCTTCTGTGTCAGACTCTTTCAGGAAAAGTTTTCCGCCCATATTTTCCGAATGTCTAATATTATCCCTCTGACAAATACTGTTTCTGCTTGCCTATTTCAGCACTTTTGTGTAATGGAAAATTTCACAAACACTTGCAAGAAATCTTTGTGCCCTTGGTTGTCCGCTACGTCGATCTCATGGAGTCTTCCATCGCCCAGTCAATTCACAGAGGTTTTGAGCAAGAGACATGGCAACCTGTCAAGTAGGTATCTTACCTAGTGTCCACAGAGTGTCTGCCTCTTCAGTCCTGACCTTATGACTTTCCACATGGCCATCTATAGTTATTGCTTATGGTGGTCCCTTCCCACGTTGTTTGTTTCTTTACAGGAATATCGCCAACAGTCTTCCCAATGTAGCTCTTCCAAAAGTTCCAAGTCTGCCTCTTAATCTTCCACAGATTCCTAACTTTTCTACTCCTTCGTGGATGGCTTCTTTATATGAGTCCACGTGTGTATTCCTCACTTATTTCCTGGTGGTGTGTTAGCTAGTGCATGGCCTGGGCTGTGTTCTGTGCAGATGTGTTTAGATTGCATGGCATTTATTCATGTTGGTTGAGGAATACTGCTTTTGGTTGATTTGTTTGAATGTTTTAAGCCAGTAAGCTAAGCTTAGCATATTGATGATAAATGATGCAGCTTAAAAAGAAAAGAACACACTGGTTTGATGTAGTTCATGTGTAATTTATGGAGCAGGAGGCATTTTTGTTTACAACCCAAGTTGTAAACTCTACTAAGTGATATCACCAAAGTTCTCCTTATGTAGACAATCAGAGCAGTAAACAGTATTTCAAGGATTCTTAGTTGGCTCCAGCCTTATTGCTACCCACACGTAGGAAACCATTGGAAGGATTGTTTCGAGAATATAATCTTTTTTCTTTTTTATCTTCAACTTTGAAGAAACAGGATCGCACCTTTCAGGAAAGGGATTATCCTTTATTTGCCAACACTAGGAAGTTCTTCTTTTGTTCTTTTCATATATCAGTTGGTACACCTTGTTATTTTAAAATAATCTTTACATTGTTAAAAACCACATTTATGAACTTCATTCACATTGTGACAAACCTCCCCATGGCAGATTCAGTAACTAAAAGTCATTAAAGTGAAAAGTTGTGGACCTTGAAATTGATCAGGCCTGAATTTAGACCTTAGCTTACTAATTGTAAGTCTTTCTTAGCCTCAGTTTTCTCAGCTCTAAAATGGTATGACAGCTAATTTAAAGACATTTTTGTGAGGATTAAAAAACCTATATAGAACTACTTGGCACACCCTAGGCTTTCACTACATAATAATTACTACTATTCTACATTATTGTTGTTTTTATTATTACTGTCATCAGTCATCATCATCATTATTCATAAATTTATAGTTTTTAAAACTATGGGCCTCACCGCAATTAGCACTAAGTACTAGTCCTGGTTTACAAATGGGAAAACTCAGACAGGCAGTTACATACTTTGCCCGAGATCTCATGCGAAGTCAGCTAGAAAACATAGTAATTAGAAGAAGTAAAATAGTTTCCATTTATTGAGAATTTGCTATGTTTCAGGTACAATGCCAAGTTCTTTATCTTGTTTAATCTTTATTCCAACCTTATGAAATAACTGTCATTATCCCCATGTCACAGTTCAGGAAAGTAAGTCACAAAGAAGTTAAAAAACAAAACTTGCCCAATGTCTCACAGCAAGTAAGTGACAGGCAAAATTTGAACCCAAGTTTACTTCACTACAAAGCCCTCCTTCCTACCTGTAATGTATTCTGCTTCCAGAGAACATAGTGGTTAAGACTTGCTACTTTCCGCCTATCCCAGCACCAGCTGTCAAATCTACACCCAGTCAAATATGCATACAATCGAGAAGAGAAAGGAAAGACCAAGAAAGAAAATAGTTACTTGTAAAATAATTTGGCAGTATTTCTCCAAGTTAAATGTCATCACTGTATTCATAATACTTACTAGGATATTATGTTACATGTGAGTCTTTTGCTTACAGGCAAATGCTTTGGACCATTATAGTGTGTAGAGTGGTGTCTGTGTGTGCTCAGGAATTGCCTAGGAGATATAATGAACCTTTTCTAAGTGTATGATTTTGTTGTACTTCTTTACATTGTTTTATAATTTAACTTCTCTTCTTCCTCATTTCTCATCTCAACAGCCTTGATTTTAACCGAGAACGCTATTATGAACATTATCCTTAAAATTTAGTTTTCTCATTATTACTATTTTATTTGCTTTGAGATTTGTATGAACCCTAAATCCTTTATTATTAAGGATCCTTTTTTTCTTTTTCTTTTTCTTTTTTTTTTGAGACAGAATCTCACTCTGTTGCCCTGGCTAAAGTGCAGTGGTATCATCATAGCTCACAGCAACCTCAAACTCATGGGCTCAAGCAATCCTCCTGCCTCAGCCCCCAAGTAGCTGGCACTACAGATGAGCGCTCCTATGCCAGGCTAATTTTTTAATTTTGTGTAGAGGCAGGGTCTCGCTGTGTGGCTCAGGCTGGTATTGACCTGCTGCCCACCTCAGCTTCCGAAAGTGCTGGGATTCCAGGCATGAGTCGCCACACCCAGCCAAGGACCCCTTTTTAAAATCATCTGAGTCTCAGGAGAGGAATCATGACAAATTGGGGTTTTGTAAATAATGATTGTAATTTCACCATTCTGGGCAAATTAAAAAATGTGTCTTACAAATTGATCATTATTATCTTTACCTGCCAAGGTTATCAACATTAGGTTCTTTGTCAGAGTGCGTGTAATGTTATGATGTTATTACAGTTTGTTTTTTGAAGAGTGAAGCATTAAATAACAAGAAACATTTCTACTTAACCTAAAGATTGAAAATACAACTACTGATTATGTGAGAAGAACATAAAAGTAATCATGGGTTTGAAGACACTTCCCTACCTACTAACACATAATTCAGGTGAAGAGGTATATATAAAAATCTTTATATAAAATCTTCATTTTGGGTTTTTTAGCTCTAGAAATGAATGCCATTATGGTAAGTTTCATGCTGGCATTTTAAGGAAATTATCTCAGTGTTCATTATTCACACTATAATTTTTTAATCTGTTAATAATACCTTTAGGAATAGGTCACTGATTAGAAATAATTTTAAAACGAAAAAGCTCTGAATAAATTGTAGGTTATATACATCAACTCCAGAGAAAGCCTATTTACATTTTTTAATCTATCTAGTTAATTATAACAAACACTTGTTATCTTAATTACATTCCCAATTTAACACATTTATGGTCTTGCATCTTAGCATAACATCTTACCATTGCATCAAACAAAAGAAAAATATGCCTATATTCTCTATATTTAATTGTCACCTAGTATGAGAAAGTCAATTTTTAATAGAATTCTGCCTTTACTATTTGAGACTTTGTTTTGACAGTTTTATTGTCGCTGTGTTGTTAAAGAAGGTACACATTTCAAATAGTTATATTTCTCCAAAGTACAAAGATCATCAGAAGCAGATTTGCTTCTTTGCCAATTGTATTCAATTACTCTTAAAACACAGGTCCTTTAATCTACCACACTGTACACTGTGCATTTATAAGGAGATTTAGCTTGGTCATTTTTTTCCTTTCATTTTTATTACACATATGGCAAAAGGAGAAGTAAACGAAGTGTTTTTCAAACATCTTCACAATAGTGTCAGCATGGTGTTGTCTGGTTCTTTTATTTAATGCATTACATTTAATACATTTAGGGCACTGAATATTAAGGTGAGGAGATCGTAAGTGAGTAAATAGATGGGAAGTGTTCACTGCTTTGCTGTGATTGGTCCCTTGAGAACTTAACTCTGAGGGCATCTTAGCCAGACAAGGAGATCAGGAGGAATTATTGGCAGAATGGAAGAAGGAAAGCAGTGTAGGTTGGTGATAGAGCTGAGATGCTGAGGCCATAGTGAGGGGAGGAAATAAGCTTTTAATTAGCCAGAGCAAGAGGTGATTTTTTAAAAAGGTAGCTAATTAAGATATATTTAGCCAAAAAAATGTAGTTGTTTAAAACTAGTTTATTTTCGATAAAAGTTCTCCATTATGCCCTTATGATAAAGGAGTTTATTTCTTTAATTTTCTTTTGCAAAGTGAAAGTATAAATTTTAGTTTCGTATATGTGAAGTAATTGTTGGAAAGCTGAGGACAAAGGAGTCATATGGCAGCTGGGTTTTTTTGTTTGCTTTTTCTTTTGTGCTCTTTTACAGTTTCGATATGTTTTAACGTAGGAATATTTTACTTTCAAAACATCTGCTTTCATATGATGGAAAAATAATAGCATTATCTTTTGCCCAAATATTATATGTACTCTTCTGTAAATTACCTTCATACATAGGGTAATAGAATAGCCACCTAGAGTAATTTTACCATAGTACTGAATGCATAGCAAATGTTGGCTCCACAGTGAGGTATAAGGACCTGAAATACATGATTTTGTTCCATCTTCAAGGAACTCTGAATGTCATTTTTCTGCTGTACTATACCTTGTACTAAGTTCAGTTTTAATTATGATCTAGAAAAGGCACAAAGCATTTCAAAATAAAAATGAAGATTTGCTTCTATACCTAGCCTGTTTTATTTTCAGTACCTGTGTTACCTTTACCTGTAACTGAGAGATTTAGGGGCCCTATATGCTACACATCTGTAGAGAGACAGAGCCATCACGGTGACAGAGGCACATATGCATGAATAAAAGAGTCACTGTCATATGGATTTTCTTATGTAAAACATACCTTTCGGAATTTCTAAGAGAAAATATGTGTGTATTTATCTTTATCCTAGAGATTGATAAAGAACATTTAAAATGTTTGTTCTTATGTACACAATTTATTTCCTTAGGAGAATATCCTTATGCAGTTTATCCCTTTTTATGAAACCTTACTACTATATTTATTTCTATGGTGTTCACCTCACCTTGCCTTATTAAGAAGTGAAAAGGAAGAATTAGAAGGCTGAACAAAGACTGGATCATTAGAGATTTTAGGTGGTATTTTTTTTTTCACTGATGGCAATTGATACAGAAAGGAAAAAGCAATGTTGGCCGTCCACATAGTTAACAGTGGGAGTTCATGATGTTCTTCATTTCTCCTTTTTCTTCTAGCAATGGCTCAGCAACATCAGAAGACCTTTTTTGGAAACTTGATGCACTGCAAATGTTTGTCTTTGATCTACACTGGCCAGAACAAGAATTTGCCCACCACTTAGAGCAAAGACTTAAACTAATGGCCAGTGACATGATAGAGGCCTGTGTCAAAAGGTAGACATGTATTTTCAAGTTGCTGCTGAGTATGCCAGTACTCAATATACTACTTTTCACCATGTACCTGTTATGTTATTGTCACAGGAAAAGTTTCAGTATGCACTATTATTCCAAAATTTAATGGGTATTAATTAAGTTCTGTGGCCAAAATCTGGGGGCCCATATAATTGATGAAATTGGCCTGATACTTTTTTTCAGGTCTCCCAACCATTGCCCTAATCAGTAGCACCCATATGATATTAATGATTGCTTTTGTGCTTATTGTTATCTCTCTGGGAATACTGTGCTTTCAATTCCCAAGGTAATATTTCCTGAGACATATGGAAAAGGTCTGTTAAGTTCTTTATGCGTTATGTCTGTGTGCTGTGTCAAAATATGATTAGTACCATCAGTTCTGGGATTATTCACTATTTTCTATCCACGTCAGATGAGTTCCAAGTACTATTTACATTCTTTAGAACTTACCCAGAAATAACTTGTGAGGTTTTAGATTCTTCCCAGTGTGCTTTCATTATTTTTAATAGTATTACAAAATCAGCATTGCATCCTAATTGGTCAAGCATTTTTTCCCTTGCCCAAGTTCATAATATATGCAAGAACGATGTCAATCAGGCATGATTTTGGAAAAGTAGTCAAACACTGGTTGGATCAATTAATTGACTATCCCTGAATTTTTTAAACCAAGAAATAGTCTGTCTTTAGAATAATGGTCAGTAGCCCCTAAGGCTATTAATTAGATTATTTAATGTTTTCTAAAAATCTTCAGTAATTCTGATGTATCAAGTCTGTGGATATTCGTCAGATACTTTAGCAAAACCAGTTCCAAATTGGCCATTATGCAGTTTCTTTCGAAAACCTATCTGCAGTTAGAGGTAGTTGAAAGAGAATGTAAGTGACATACAAGAATTACACATTCTCTGTTTTTCATTGACTGTAATGTTTTAGAGTTATCTAGACTTGTGCTTTTCTTTTTAATTTGGGTAAGCCCTCACATAAAGGATTCCTTTTGCTTTAATGCAGAGAAGGATGTGATTTTTTTTTCACTTGGAAATTAATTCAGTCAGTTAAGTGAAGCTGTGAGATGTTTCCATTAAATGTGGTACACTAGATATAACAAAAAGCTTCATTTGGGTAGCAATTTTGTCTGACTGCATAAAGCTAGATTTCCTGTAAAATACTGCAGTCTGATCTTTAATTTGAGACTCCTGAAAAGAAGAGCATCCCACCCTCTGGCTCCCAGGCACTGTCACACTGCTTACTCCCTATTTGCATGTTTTAAATTAGCTTCTTGTAGTGTTGATTTCATTTTTACAAAACAGGTGAGATGGTTGTCAGAATTTCTTACTCTGAATTCATGTTTTAATAACTAGAACAAGAACTGCATTTGAACTCAAGCTGCAAAAGGCGAGCAAAACAACTGACTTACGCATTCCGGCTTCCGTGTGCACAATGTTTAATGTATTAGTCGATGCCAAAAAGCAAAGCACTAAACTCTGCGCCCTGGATGGAGGACAAGAGGTAAGTACAGTGTGTGCCACGTAGGGAAATGCAACACAGGGTGCCCTGGCATGGGGAAATGCTGTTCCCAGAAGGCACTCCCTTCATTGGATTAAAAAAGAGCAAGTTCTCTAACACCAAATGTTTGATCTTTTCTTTACTGTGATAATAGAATGCGCTTTATCATTTGTTCTTGTCAGTTTCTCCTATTTTATATAAATACTGCCTAAAATTTTACAATGGCCATTGACTTTTAGATATATCTTTTAACAGCTTAGGTGTTGCCCATTTACATAAACCTTGCTTTTTACAAGCAAATGAGAAAGCTAGAAAGCTACCTGCTTTGTTTATACAAATCTAGAGTATCCAGAGTTTGCATCCATAAAAGCAAGCCACAAAAAAATTGCATATGAAATACTTTATACAAAAGTTTACATTTTTTAAAGATCAAGTAGAAACATACATAAAATCTAGCCCTAGTTTCTGTGAATAAATAACCCACTCTTTCATTTTGATTTATAATTTTGTTTGGTTTTATTTTCAGAAATACGGTTTCATTTTACTCCATGATTTATTTTTGTTGAGAGTGATGACTGGGTGAAAATAGATTTATTTTTCTTAGATTGTCTGTTTTAAGTTGACATTTTGTTGCCTTTTTCCTTTGTAATTACTTTTTCATCATTTCTTTGTTCTTCTTTTATGTTCACTTTCATCATCTTTTTTCCCAACCCATGGCATGATCCAGTTTGGTAGTCAATGGGTAAGTCTCACTTTTTTTTTTTTTTGTAAAAGTACATTTTTCATTTGAGTTATTATTTTTGTAAATGTTTATTTTTTATTTTCATCTTTTCAAATTAAACTAATATAATTAACTCCATTTTCAGATATTTGGCTTCTGTGTGTGTACATATAAGGCTAACAGCTTACTGTAACATAGTAATAGCACAGAGACTCATTAAAACACTGTAAATGCTAAATACCTTAAATAATGTCAAGGGTAATGCTTCTTCCGTGTTAAGCTGCAGAATATACGAACTACTCTTCAATTTTTAAAGATAAAATTATTTAAAACCAAATGTATTCACCTTCCTTTAAGTTGAAATCAAAATAAATTTAGAAGCAGAGTGATTAACATTTCAAGCATATATCTATAGTATACTTTCATTAATACCAGAGGAGTTTAGAGTTTGGGGCTTTAGATGACATATAGGGTATAACCCCTAAATCCTTGGACCAGGAGGCCACACCCAAGGTCACCTCATACAGGTGAATCCAGTAGTGGACTTCAGTGAGGTCCAAGGCCGCCTGTGATACAGTCTTTCCTTCCACTGATGGCCTGGGATGTAACCACCATCAGAGGTGGGGAAGAGGCAGGCCTGTGTCATGAGACTTCACCCTCCCCCTCAAAACGTTGTCCTGAAGTACCACCCCAGAATCTCTAAGGTACACAGTTTGAAAACTGTCATCATGCAGGACTGACTAGATTATACTTTTCTTTTTGTAAATCAAAATATGTTTGTGTTGTATGGATAGGTGAAATCTTACAAGTCTTTACAGTTGATAACTAGGAGTCAGACTCAGCATGACTCATACTGAGCTAACAATTCTCGTCTAAGCAGAAGGGCTTAGCTAGCTGTGAAATATCTGAGAAGGCACACGGCTTGTGAATTTCATACCTGTTTAACCCATATATAGACATTAGCTATTTGGCCATAATTTATATTTATGTATGTAGACATGTTTCATTCTTTCAGCATTTTAGGAGGAAAATGTGTATTTCTAATATCACAGCATACAACCTTACAAATATATTAAGTAACTGTTATGTAAGTGTTATATTATGTTCAGTAATTATCATTTTCTGATCACTTACAACATGATTTATTATCTCTAATTATCTAATGAGTGGGCAGCTGGCTTGGAAACCAATGGCTCCTGTCTGCCTCCTCATGTTTTTTAACACCCAGATGTAAGCCTTTGATTGTCTGCCTGAGAATCTTATCCTAAGTCTCTTCATAAATCCGTTCTTTTCTCATCTGGTTTATAGAATCATCTTGCCTCTCTTCCCAGTAATACTGGGTTTATCTGTTTGTTCTTATTTTGACGTACACTGCAGTACCCGACACATCATAGACATTGAGTAAATGTTGGCTGAGTAAATGAACAGGCTGATTTGTTGTCACTGCTTTAAAAATCCTCCTCTGTAAGAAACAACTTACTCTAGTACTTAAAAAAGAAAAACAGGCACACGCACACACGTGACAAAATGACAAACATTGTTGCATTGTCAAATGATTCTTTACATTCATAGATGGATGGTTTTGAAGAGTAATCTGCTACTGTTCATTATGTCTGCACCTGTACCTTCTCACCAGCAACAATTAGCTCCCCACAACTTTCACACAATTAATAATAGTTCAAAATGTGCAGGTGTAAAACCCATTAGCAACCCTGAAAAGTGGTAAACAAAAATCTCAATGCAAAAGAAGGATTTTGTACTTTGCTTTTTCTCTCCAGTAAATATACCACATAATTACACAGGCTTTCCCTCTCTATATGTGCTAAGAGAAGTTCGGAATCGTTGCAAATTAGTACATACATTCCATGCCCAGGTGAGCCAGTGGACCCCATTTTGTAGAAAGCAGCAAATAAAGTCATTGAGAAAAACTAGATTATTAGACAATTTGGAAGCATGTAAAAATATATACTACAAGTTGTTACAAACACTACATGTACTCACTATTAAATTAGAACTAATCAGTCAACACTGATGTACACATACAGTAGTAAAACTCAACAGAAATCAAGCAGGTGGGGGGAGGAGGGGATGGAGAAATTCACACCTAACAGATACAACATACACTATCTGGGTGATGGACACACTTATAACTTTGACTCAAACTGTACAAAAGCAACTCATATAACTATAACCTTTGTACCCCCCGGAATGTTCAGAAATTTTAAACAATTGTAATATATATATATATGCACACACTACACAATTAAACATAGCAGAGATTTTTTTCCCCTTAATTATAAGGAAATTACCTCTCCAAAATCTCTGCTATATTTTTTCTGTTGTCATCACTGGGATGGATCTTTCCCAACTCCTTACTCACAATGCAGTCCCTTCTATGCTTCTAAATTATGATTCTGTTTTCGTACGTGCCTCATGGTGATGCAAACATGCTCTGCTGAGGCCCAGAATAGGGTTTAATGGAGTGATTAGCGAGTGAGTGATCTGCTCATGTGACAGATGTGTGTAATGAGTCAGCAATCTCCGGCCAGTCCCTTAGGGACAGATGTTGAGATCACAAAACCACCACAGTGTTTAGAATCCTCGTTATCCATAACTGCACAAAAGCAGATGACTGCATGGGCTGTAAGCATTCATCTGCCCTCAGAGCCACTTCATCCTACGGTCCCTTCAGTTGAGGATGAGGATGAAAACATATTAATGAAGCAACTCAGGGAAGCAGGGTCCCCTTTTGTGCATGATTTGTTCTCGGTTAAAGTAAAATGCTCCATTTCTAGAACTAACAATCCAGTACCTTTAAAATTCATCCCAAGAAAACATTCAAAATCTTTTAAGAAAGCTGGATTGCACGGCATTTGACTAGTGTTCGTTTCTTGTATGTTTGCATGAGAACAGTCAGGTGAAATGATGCTATTCACCTGAGTGTAGGGAAGCCAGGATTTCAGACTGTGTCTGGTCTCTGTTTTCCCTGAGCTCCGTGAGGTAAGGATTCCTGAATGGTTCTCTTACTGTGAATCAGAGTCATCTGCTGGAGAAGCAGGCCACAGTTTACTTTTGAGCACAGATATGGGGAAACTTACCGTAAGAATGAGCTGGAATTGACCAGAGCCCTAGTATGTAAGATTATCACCCCAACTTAAAATATTCTGATTAAGAATTTTATAGACTTTTATTGTTGGAAACAAAAACTTTCCAAATTTTTATCAAAAATGTTGTCTGTTAATTCTAAATGGAAAAAACAAATATCCATTTTAGCTTAAATAATATCAATGTCTATGCAGATAAATTATGTTTGTACCTGTTTATGATCTCTCTTTTGGGTGTTTGTATTTATCTTTGAAAGTTATCCAGGTCCCCTGATGAGTAACTTCTTCTAGCTAACTTTCTATTACCTATATGTAGGTTATCATCTTTGTAGAATGTCTATGTAAAATAGGAATTATCGGGCCACCTCCCCATTCCTGCTCATGTTCCTAGACCACCTATATCAACTGTGCAGCAAATACAGATTCTGAAGGTTCCCAGAAGTTTTAACATAGGTGTAAGTCAGATCTAATTGGGTAAATTTATAATAGCAGAATCCCATGTTATAAAAACCTAACAAACCTCATATGATCTGGGTTTATCTTGTAGGTAATACATTTAAGATATATATTTCTTTCTTCCTTCCTTTCTTTTTAACTCCGTGTGTGTGTGTGTGTGTGTGTGTGTGTGTGTGTGGTTTTGTTTATTCATTCTTGTTCTGTCTCCCTCCCTCCTCCTCCCCCTCCATTTCTCTTCCTCTCTGTTTATGGCTAGATTAGGTATCAAAGAAAGCAACAATCTAAAGGTATATATTATAGGAGAATTTCATGGCTCTTAGAGTTCATTGATTTCCCTGCTTTTTAATAAAATGGGTATAAACAACCTCTTTAGTGGAGTATCACTTGATTTTACGAATTGCCAGAATGGCTGGGCACAGTGGCTCACGCCTGTAATCCTAGCACTTTGGGAGGCCAACGCAGGAGGGTCACTTGAGGTCAGGAGTTCAAAACCAGACTGAGCAAGAGCGAGATCCTGTCTCTACAAAATGGTAGAAAAAATTAGCCAGACATGGTAGCATGCACCTGTAGTCCCAGCTACTCAGGAGGCTGAGACAGGAGGCTGGAGCCGAGGGGTTTGAGGTTGCAGTGAGCTATGATGACACCACTGCACTCTAGCCAGGGTGACAGAATGAAACCCTGTCTCAAAAAATAAAATAAGAAAAAAAAAAAGAATTGCCAGAACCAATCTAACCTAAAAGTTTAATATATAGAAGCTCTGTTATTTTATATACAATATAAAATAGCTTTCTGATGACATTTGATTACTTTGAGTTAAAAATGGAATTTATGACAGAGGTAAACATTGAGGATAAGACACATTTAAGAACCTGCTTAGAGGTCTGGGTGCCTCAATCCCTATATGTTTTAGAGCACTTGCCATGTAAAAGGGAAATGAGAAGCTTGAAGCCCATCTTCTGGGTCACTTTGCTGTTTTACCCCAAAGAGGAGCCTCGGACTGGCATTTAATTTCCTCTTGCTGCACAGACAGAGGTCTGGAGTAAGGTTATGAAAGGAGAGAGGCAGGCCTGGGAGCCAGGCAGAGCCCATTTGCATAAGCTCCTCCACTCCCCATGGGCTGTACAGCTTGCAGCCGGAGCTGGGAGGCCTTTTTGTAAGTGTGTCCGTGGAGGGATTACCCTCCTGACCAGCCAGTGTGCTGGAATTGTTCGGGGGCCCTCATATGTTCATGTGAGGGGCTGCCTCGTTCAGAAAATTATTGATAATTTAGACTGGATTAGAACCTTAATGATCAGCCAGCTTTTCCGGGTTCTTTTTCTTCTACCTTGTTTGTTCTTTACTGTCTCCGCTTTCCTTCTCTGCAAGCTATTCCAAAAGTAAAAGCAACAGCACTACTGCGGCAGAAATCCACCCTCTGTGCTTCCCTTCCGTTTGTCCTCCAGGGAGCACAAATTTGGGACTCAGAAAAGCTTTAAGTGAGACAGACCAGATGAGCTTTGGTGGGTGCAATGTGTACCCGGAAAGTTCCACATTTGTATGCGTGTGGTTAATTTTAGCCCACTTGTCATTACGCACTCACGCTCACATATGCACTCACACACAGGAAAATAAAATAATTCAGATGCTCCAAAAAATTATGCTTTCTTTATTATTTATACAGTTAAATGATGAACGCTAACTGTCAAAGCCCTTGAGGAAGGGAGCGAAGTGTCATTCCTGAGTATTCCAAAGCAGACCTAAGTTGATGTTTTGTTCTGTGTGGAAACTTTGAGACATGTTTTCAGAAAAAAAAAAAAAAAATAGCTTTCAAAAACTTACATCTTAGGAAACCATTCAACCAGCAGCTAAGTTGGTCTAATGTTTATACTGACCTGAGTACTTTTACTCTTTGCATTTTGTTAGCTGTTCCAAGAAGCCTTGAACTATCAAGATAGGGTTAGTCTTTACAAGTCACATTTTCTCTGAAGTGGCTATTGGGGACAATCTGCTGTCAGATAAATGCTTCTAAAGGAAGAATTACTGTTTAAATGGATGTGCCTTCACAAGCCTTGGAAGCCCAGGCTCTGCTTATTTAAGAATGGAACCCTCTAGTATTCTCTGAAGAAAGCAAAAAAAAAAGTCTTTCAGGTTTATTTTAAATACATCTTTTTTGTATTTCCTTAAAGGCGTCTTTTTCATGAGGAAGCGGTAATAAAACTATGGGGAGTGAGTGCCGTTTCATTATACCTTTTATGGCCTATTAATTTGTTACCATCTATTCACCTTTGTTGATGAAATTTTAATTTTGCCCTTGCTTGAGCATATTGTAAGAATTGTATAAACCGCTGCTCCCGGTGCCGACAAAAAGGTCCTTTTAGAGTGAACAATTGGGAGCTCATTTTATTTCTAGAGCACATTTAAAATAACTTATGAATGAGAGTTGTCAGACATGAAATGCAGTATTAATTAAATCTTTTTCTAGTCTTTTTGCTTCTCCGGCTAAACCAACCCTTTAGAAAAATACACGGCCACCTTAATTACAGAGGAGAAGACAAAAAGTATCCTTCAAATTCCTCCGCCTGAATAAGAATAAGAACTCAATTCATCTAAATAATAACCCCATTAGCTGCTTAACTCAACAGTGCACATGGGAAAATTTTCAAACCACAGTGTAAAAAGTGTTGATTGGGTGGATCGTTTTCAAGGTTTTGTTCTTTTAATGTTCAAAATGATCATTTTAAGTAAATTGGATAGGTCATAACTAGTAGCTTTAGAGCAATTTATGACTTATGGCAAAAGTTCTGTGTCCCTGCCAATTAATGCATCTTTGTCTTTTAATGTCTAGCAACAGTACCATTCAAAAATAGACGATCTGATCGACAACACTGTAAAAGAAATCATTTCACTACTGGTTTCAAAGGTAATGTATTATTTATTCACCTTTTTTAAGCAAATTTAAAAATTTGATATTTTTAGAAATACCTGTCTCATGTTTCTAAATATCTAATTGAGAAATTGTAATTTAAAAGATAACTACCAAAAAAAGTTTGAGTTTGAATTTTAAGAAAAGTTGTGAACAAAAAAGTATGAACACTGTGTCAACAACTTTTGATTTTTTTGTTTACAGTGAATTTTGGCTTGGCTTGCAATTGTCCTTTTAAAACGACCTCTTCCAGTTATACCTTATTATGCCACATTCACATTCTGTTTCTATTAGTTTCAACTCCAGGGCAGATTGGAGTTGTCCTCAGTCCTTGAATTTAGCCTGTTTGTCATGGCAACAGCACTGGGGCTCTAGATCTGCTCTTAGATACAGAGAAAGCTGGCAGGTGGCATCTGAGGTTTTCCACTCCCAGGAGCCTCCCAGGATTTTTGATTTATACTTGAAATACCTTTGACAAAAACTGTGACCTTTAATTGTATAAGTAAAGATGAAGTAATGGATGATTTAGATTTCCACTAAGATGTAGCAGTCACTGGCGGCATCTGAGATCAGGGGCTAAAAAGGAAACGAAGAGAGAGCCTGAAAGCACTAAGAGCTTACAAGGGTGAGGAGAGAGACTAGGGATGCTCTGAGCTGCACTTTCATACGAGCAGGTACATCCCTTGCTCTAGCAAGGCTTCATCAAAGAACCCCAAACCAGGCTTCATAACACCATTGGAAGAATGTACAGGAAGCAAAGGAAAAACCACCCACAGTTTAATAACTGACAAAGGGTATGTTATTTAGCTAAAAAAGCAGAGATCCTCCATAAACATAAAAAAATTAAGCTTCATTATTACTTTAAGGAATGCAAAGTAACACTATAACACTGTACTATTTTTTTAGCAAAATTAGCATAAATGTTTTAAAGTAATACCCAGTTTTAAAAATTCCAGGTGAGACACATCTACTATATAGGGAAGTATAAATTATTATAGTCTTTCTAGAAGATAGTGTGGCAATATATCAAACACCCTAATGCCCTTTCACCTTTTTACATTTTTTCTTGCTACTGAGAGAGATGCACAAAATATATATACATGTTGATATTTGCCACATTGTGTCTAATCAAAATTTGGAAACAAATATCTAACATGAGGGAAATGTAAATTATGGGACATCTATATTAAGCAACTATGCTTACAAAGACTATTAATGATAAAGGAAATGTTTCGTGATATAGTGTTAAGTGAAAAAAGCTGAATATATAAAAGTATAAAGTATGATCTGAATTTGCATCATATAGGAAAAAAGGTTATTAGAATAAACACCAGAATGTTAACAGAGCTTTCCTCTGGGTGATGGGAGTATAAGTGATTTGGGGGTTTTTCCTGCAGTTTTTTTGTGTGTTTTTCCAAATTCTCTGGTAGCAGGTCTTGAGGTGAAAAACAACTGGGAAGAAACACCTACACATACATCCCACATTCACCAACAAATGGAGAGGGAAAAGGATAATAGGAACCCATGTGGCAAGTCAGAGGAGAAGTGACCCACTGGAAAAATCAGGCTCCTTGAGGAAGAACAGGGAGATTTCCATCCTCTGGGGAGCCCAGCACAGGAGCTTGCAGAACTGCACAGTCAGCCCACCCAAGTGAAATAGTTAACTTTGCACCTTCTTCTCTGGGAGGCCTCCATGGGAATTTTGTCCAGATACAATCTCCCCATCAGCACAGTCCTCTTGTGGAAGTTGCCTTTTGTGAGAAGTTTGCATAATGGGAGTCATTCCATTGCTTGTTAGCATGTAGACGCTATAGGGTCAATTAAGCAGCAAGGAAAAAAGTACAACTAGTTTTAGGGGTGGTGTGTAGGAGAAGAGGGAAGAGTACAGAGAAGTCAGGCAGGGCTACATATCATCTCTGCATTCAATTCTGACAAAGTAAGAAACTTAAATTTTTCTATGTCAAATGCAGCTGGTTAATTTTAAAAATAGCACATTTGAGTTAAGTAAGGAAAAGCTTCTAGAGATCAGTGCTATCCAATAGAAATTTCTATACTGATAAAAATGTTTCTCCTTCACAGTCTAGTGCAGTGGCCACTAGTTACATGTGCTGTGGAGCACTTGAAATGTGGCTAGTGCAACTGAAGAATTAAATTTTTAATTTAATTTAATTTCAATTAAACGAGCCTCACCTAACTACTGGCTTTTGTATTTGGAAATCAGGACTAGATTATTGTTTTTCTCTAGGGATTGTTTCTCCTGCTGTTAAATCGTACATACTAATTCTCTTTAATTCTTTGGTTGAAAAGTAAAAAATAAATTATTAAAATGCATTCAAGGCCAGGCACAGTGGCTCACACCTGTAATCTTAGCACCTGGGAGGCCGAGGTGGGTGCATCGTTTGAGCTCAGGAGTTCAAGACCAGCCTGAGCAAAAGCGAGACCCTGTCTCTACTAAAAAAACAGAAAGAAATTATATGGACAACTAAAAATATATATAGAAAAATTAGCCAGGCATGGTGGCACATGCCTGTAGTCCCAGCTACTCGGGAGGCTGAGGCAGGAGGATCGCTTAAGCCCAGGAGTTTGAGGTTGCTGTGAGCTAGGCTGATGCACCACGGCACTCCAGCCTGGGCAACAGAGTAAGACTCTGTCTCAAAAAAAAAAATAAAAAATAAAAAAATACAAAAATAAAAAAATTTCTAAAATACATTTGATAGGTTGAACCAAACATCTCAAGCTTGCATAAGAAATGACATTAAATGGTGTTTTTTTAATTGATTCAAAATTAATCTCTTTAATTGCAGTAGTATAAAATCACTTTATTGAGATATTGTACACTAATATATACATATTTAGTGTATACAACTTGATGAGTTTAGAGATAAGCAGACCGCTATGAAACCATCAGCATGATTTATGCCATAAATTTATCCATCACCTCCCAAAATTTCCCCCAGCCCTCTTAATTTTTCTTGCTATGATAACCCTTCAGATTAATCCTCTTAGCAGAGTATTGTTTACCATAGGCACTATGCTATACAGTAGATCTAAGATTTATTCATCATACATAACTGAAACTACCCTTCAACAAATACCTCCCCACTTCCGCTTCCCACAGCCCCTGGCAACCAACAGTCTGCTCTCTGCTTCTATTAGTTTGACTTGTTTTAGATTCCTCGCATAATTGGAATCATGTAGTATTTGTTCTTCTGTATCTGGCTTATTTCACTGAGTATAATGTATTCCAAGTTCATCTGTGTTGTCTCAAATGGCAGGATTTCCTTATTTTTAAGACTGAATAATAGTCCATCATATGCATATACCACATTTTGTTATCCGCTCATCTGTCAGCATTTAAGTTGCTTCCAAGTCTTGGCTATTAAGAGTAATGCTGCAGTGAACATGAGAGTGCAGCTATCTCTTCAGTAGACTGATTTCAATTTCTTTGGGTATATGGCCATTAGTGGGATTGCTGGATCATATAGTAGTTCTATTTTTAACTTTTAAGGATCCTCCATGCCATTTTCCATACTTGCACCAATTTACATTTCTACCAACAGTGTGTATTTTCTCCACATTCTACCAACACTTATCTTTTATTTTTTTGATAATAGACATCCAAACAGGTGTGAGCTAATATATCTCATTGTCATTTTGATTTGCATTTCCCTGAAGATTAGTGATGTTGAACAAGCACATTTTCATATACCTGTTGGCCATTTGTATGTGTTCTTTTGAGGAATGTCTATTCAAGTGCTTTGCTCCTTTTTTTAAGTGGGTTGGGTTTTTATTTTTGTTTCATTTTTACTATTGAGTTGTAAGAGTTCCTTATATATTTTGGGTATTAACTTCTTACCAGATAAAATAGTTTGTAAATATTTCCTCCCATTCTATAGATTGCTTGTTTATTATGTTGATTGCTTCCTTGGCTTTGCAGAAGTTATTGAGCTTGATGTAATCCCACTTATTTATTTTTGATTTTGTTGCCTGTGCTGTTGGTGTTATAGCCAAGAAATCATTGCCAGGTCCTATGTCAAGAAATTTTCCCTATGTTTTCTTCTAGGAGTTTCATGGTTTCAGGTCTTAAGTTTAAGTCTTTCATCCATGTCTGGTTGATTTTTGTGTATGGTATAAGATAAGGGTCCAATCTTATTCTTCTGTATGTGGATATCTACTTTTCCCCAAACCTATTTATTGACAAGATTATCCTTTCCCCATTATGTACTCTCACCCTTGTCAAAAATCAGTTGACCCGTATATGTGTGGCTTCATTTCTGGGTTCTCTATTCTGTTCCATTGGTCTATAATGTCTGCTTTTATACCAGTAGCATTGTGTTTTGATTACTGTAGCTTTGTAATATATTTTGAGGTCAAGAAATATGATATCTCTAGCTTTGTTCTTGCTCAGTATTGATTGCTTTGGTTATTCAGGGTTTTTTGTGGTTCCAGATGAATTTTAGGATTACTTTTTCTATTACTGTGAAAAATGCCATTGGGATTTTGATAGGGATTGCATTGAATGTGTAGATCACTTTGAATAGTATGGACATTTTTACAATATTAATTCTTCCAAGCCATGAACATGGGTTTCTTTCCCTTTTTTTGTTGTCTGCTTTAATTTCTTTCTTCAGTGTTTTATAGTTTTCAGTGTACAAGTTTTTCACCTCCTTGGTTAAGTTTATTCCTAAGTATTAAATTTTTGATGCTATTGTAGATGAGATTGTTTTCTTAATTTCCTTTTTTTTTTTTTTCTGAGACAGAGTCTTGCTCTGTCCCCAGTGCTAAAGTATAGTTACATCGCCATAGTTTACTGCAACCTCAAACTTCTGGGCTCCAGTGATCCTCCTGCCTCAGCCTCGCTGGTAGCTGGGACTACAGGCACATGCCACCATTCCTGGATAATTTTTCTATTTTTTGTAGAGACAGGGTCTTGCTCTTGCTCAGGAAGTCTTGAATTCCTAAGCTTAAGCGATCCTCCTGCCTCACCCTCCCAGAATGCTAGGATCACAGGTGTGAGCCACTGTGCCCAGCCTTCTTAATTTTATTTTCAAATAGTTCATTGTTAATGTACAGAAACACAAGTGATTTTCATCTGTTGATTTCGTTTCGTGCAACTTTACTGAACTTGTTTATTATAGTTTTTGGTTTGAGTTTTTAGGACATTCTACATATTAAGATCATTTCCTCTGCAAACAGTGATAATTTTAATTCTTCTTTCCCGATTTGGATGCCTTTTATTTCTTTTTCTTGCCTAATTGCTCTGGCTAGGAGTTCCAGTACTATGTTGAGGAGAAATGGCAAGAGTGGGAAGTCTTGCCTCATTCTGGATCTTAGAAGAAAAACTTTCAGTTTTTCACCATTGAGTATGATGTTAGCTGTGGCTTTTCACATATAGGCTTTATAATGTTGAGGTAATTTTATTCTACTTATAATGTTTACAGAGTTTTTATCATGACAGGGTATTGAATTTTATCAAGTGCTTTTCTGCATCTATGGCGATCATGTGATTTTTATCCTTCATTCTGTTAATGTGGTGTGTACCACAGTAATGATTTGCACATGTTCAAACATCCTTGGATCCCAAGGGTAAATCTCATATTGTCCGGGTGTATGATCCTTTTAATGTGCTGTTGAATTCAGTTTGCTCATATTCTGTTGAGGATTTTCGTATCTGTGTTCATCAGGGATACTATCCTGTAGTTTTCTTTTCTTGCAATGTCTTTTGTCTGGCTTTGGTTATCAGGGTGATGGTGGCCTCATAAAATGAGTTTGGAAGTGGTCCCTCTTCTTCTATTTTCTGGTTGAGTTTAAAGAGGAGTGGCATTAATTCTTTTCTAAATGTATGGTAGAATTCACCTGTGAATCCACGTTGTCCTAGGCTTTCTTTGTTGGGAGGTTTCTGAATGCTGATCCAGTCTCCTTATTTGTTATTGGTCAGCTTTATTTTGTTCCTTTGGTGGTGTCACATTTCCCTGATTCTTCATGATCCCTGTAGCCTTGCACTGGTTTCTGTGCATTTGAAGAAAGTGACCTCTTCTAGTATTTACAGATTGACTTCAGCAGGAAAAGCCCTTCACTCATCAGTCCAGCTAGAGATTCTGTGTGGGCCAGCTGGTGGGGTCTTTGGGCCTGCCTGCTGCCAGAATCCGTGGGCAGGATAAATGGTGGTTTTATTTCATTAAGAAAAACTAAAATATTTTGTAATACAATGATTCTTAAATATTAGCATGCAAAAAAAAAAAATTACCTGAGAGCTGTTAAAATACCAAGTCCCATGTCCTACTCTCCAACAATTCTGAGTCATATGTTTGGGAAGAGGAAAAGGAATGTGCATGTTTAACCAGGCACCATGGTGATTTTGAGAAACACTGCCTGGTGAGTCTCCATCCAGACTGACATGTAAATTACCTTTAAACTTCAGTGTGTATCTTTTAAAAGCCTATAAGATAACTTGTTCACATTTGTTTTACTGAAGAAGAAATGACCTTTCTTAAAAAGTAGATTTATGAAGTAGCTACTGTGATGTTATTTAAACCTCAAAATATCTATGATATGGTCAGTCTTATCCTAAGTCACTATAAGAACATAATTCTCAAAGTAGTTCTGTAAACCGACCAGGGTCACACACCTAATTAGTGAGAGAGTCAAGAATTGAAACTCTGAGCTTCAGACTCCTAATCCTGTTCACTTACTGATTTTAAATCTCCAGGAAATCCATAAAAAGCAATAAGATTATAAAAAGTAAAATATGCAACTTCTACATTAACTATCCTTATGCTGTCAAATTCCAAGAGTCATGCCCTAGATATTTTTATAGCATAGTAATACAAAGTAGATAAATAGTGAATTTCCTATATTGTATCCCAAATATTTCTTCCCCTTTTTTAATTGTTCTGTGCATATTGATAAGTATGTTTGCTACATTTGGATAAATAAGAAGCCACATTTTCTTCTTTTTACCTCCCCTCTTCAATTCCACCCCCATACCCTCTTCTTATCACACATGTTTTCACAAATGATATAGAATGAGCCAGGGCTCTCAGTCACACCTGGCACTTGCCATTATGTGTCCCTACTGCACACACCTTTTGCGTGCCTGGAAAATGTCTTGGCCTTACACCTCTGTGTCCCTCTCTCTTCACCAACATCTAAATGCTGGTATTCTTTGGGCTTCCATCATTAGCCCTCTTTTGAACTCATTCTACAAATTTCTTTGACTTTCTCACTCCTAGCTTCAACTAAATGCTGAGATTCCCAACTCTGTATGTAAAAGGCAATATGGATGGAGTCATGATTAAAAGCCTAACTTCAGACCTGAGTTCAAGTTCTGTCTTTACCACTAGCTGTCTGACCTTGGGCAAGTTACTTGAGCAATCTTTCTATGGCTCTATGGCTCACCTATAAAGAAGGAGTAATAGCAGTGTTTATTAGTGAATATTAAATAAGTTAATACAGATAGTCTTAGAACAGTGGCCCACACATTGGAAGTACTATTTAAGTATTCATGTTGATACTACTGCTCTTGTTGTTGTTATTGCTTAAAAACCTGTATTTCCAGTGGCCTCTTCTACATCCACAAGCTCAACATCTGTAAAAACACCCACGTCCCCTCGACCCCAAGTGCTTCTCATTTTGCATTTGCTGTTACCGTTGGCAGCACCGATCACACCGTTGCAAAACCCCTTCATCTTAGGATTCTTGCCTGTCTAGAATCCTCTCAAGCACTTCACACAAGAGGACGCCAGGGCCTATTGAGTCAATCTCCTAAAGACCCCCCTTTCTGCCCACTCCATTCTCACTGACACGGCTACCTCTTCCAGGCCCTCGTCACTTCTCTGTTTAAATTCTTGCCTCACTTATCTCCACCACATCCCCCCTGTTAGAAATGCCGAGGGAGGAATGCATGAGGCCGAGATGAAGGAGAAGAAAGTTTATTTTAACGTCTGCATCTAGATGGCCTGAGTTCAATCAAGATGGCATCAGCCCTGAAATGGTGGGCAACTAGGGCTTTTATAGTCTGGTTTGGGTGGGCTCTCAAAGGGGTGGAGTTTGGGTAGACCCTCAAAGGGGATAGGCCCGGTTTAAAGGGAAAGTTCCCAGGGAACCTCCCACAAGCCTCTGGGTTCTGCCTAACACCCCCCTCCACTCCATAGCCAGAGTACCTTTCCAGAATACAACTTGGTCATTTCTTGCCGATGCCTCCTTCATGTGTTGCCGGTATTCCTTCCTGTCTGTACTGTCATCTTCTAAATTGTGCCTCCAGTGCACCTTGCACTTGAGATGTGTTGACATCCCATGAGAAGAGGTTGCTAACGTGTTTGCCTGAGGTTCACGATGATGCAGTGTTTGAGGTTCATGATGATGCAGTGTCTGACAGTGCAGTATTCCTATATCTAGCCTGCCCTGGGACCCTTTACACCGGAATGCCTAATAGTATCTTACAGGAATTAATATTCCTTAGAATAGAGTTTGTGAAAGGTCTGCCCACAAGAAAAACTTTTTAGCGTCACCTGCAAGTCCCTTCCCAGTCTAATTGTTCTTGCCCCTACAACACTGGCGTCCACATCTCAAGCTCTAGCCCTTCCAGAGTTCTAGTGGTTTCACAGTTATTAAGACCTCTCTGCCTTTCCGCACTCCTGCCCCCTGCCCCTGGAGAGCCCTTCCTTCCCTTCCTCTTAGAATTCAACTGGAAAAGTCTTGCTGGCTCTCCTTCCTAGAAGACATCTCACCCTCCTGGGCAAATTTAGCTCCCTGCTCACACAGTGCATCGTGTTTCTACTTCCTCTGGCTTTCACCACATGGCTACATATGTGTCTCTGAACCCTTTGAGAAGCGTAATCTTGTTCTCTTTATCCTTTGTGCCTTGTTTACTGCTCATCACATAACAGATACCCAGTGAGTGTTTGCTGAGTGAATGACATTAAGAGAAGATGAAAGCAAATCTGCAAAATGATCAGGAAACATGCTCTGGTATCAACACTCTAGTTGTGTTCTATCCATAACCTGCAACATGGAATAAAGCACTTTTATATACTGTGACTGGGTAACTAATGAAAAAGGGCAACATTGATTTTTTTATGAAGGATTGAAATTCATGGATGTGAGGTATTGTAGAGTTGCAGGATATATCTATGTGCCAGAAAACATGCCCCAGTGCTAAGCAAAACACACAAGGTCCCTGCCCTCAGCAAGCTTGCTAACCCTTGCAGGAGACATGCTAGCAAACTTAAAATCCCCTTCAGACAACTGTGGCATGTAGGAGAACCTATGATAGAGTGACTCATCTAATCAAGAAGGACAGGAAAAGTTTTCCCAAGCTAGTAAAGTGTGAGCTGAGTCCCAAAGGATAGAAGAGTTAACCAAGAACAAGAGGACAATTTAAGTAGGAGAAACTACACTAGGGCCTGGTGCAAGATGAGGCTGCAGAAGTGAGCAGAAGCTTGTAGGGTGTGTTGAGGAGCTTAAAGTCTTTATCCTAAGAGCGGTGGGAAGTCACTGAAGAGTTGGGGAGGTAGGAAGTGGGGGTAGGGAATTAACCAAATTTGCATTCTAAGAAGATTCATCTGACTGCCTTAGCAAACACATTGGAGAGAAGGTAGTCAGGAGGCTGTTGGTCTTGAGCGAACTGATCCAAAGACATTTAAGATGTACAGTGGGCGGGGTTTGGTGGGAAACACTAAGCATTACTCTTAGGTTTATGGCTTGAAGCATGGACGGATGTTGGTATCATTCACCGATGTAGGGTGTCCTAGAGGAGGAACAGATTTGGAGGGAAAGGCCACAACGTCAGCATTGGACATGTTTGGGACTGAGCTGCCTTTGAGACATACGAGGGAGGAGATATCAAGGGAAATATTTGGATATTTTGGTCTAGAGTTCAGAGGAGGAATATGGGTTCAAAATATAAATGTGATTATAAGATTTCAGCAATTGAAAATGATTCTGTACCAACAGCTGCTGGAGACCCTATAGAAGAAATGGAAAGAAACTATAAAGGAAAGGGAAAAAAATAAAGATTCTTCTAGCATCTAGCAAGGGATTTAGATCATTTTTACTGTGGAAAAAAAAATGACAGGAGGAACAGTAAATCTTGCCAAGGAAAGTGTATAAGAAATGTCCTATTTATTGCCACTTTATATTAAAATTAAATCAGCTGAAGTGTGGGGTAGTCAGAAGAACCAGACTCTGGTCCCGTTTCTTATGTTACCAACTGGGTCTCCTTGTGCAACTCATTGTTCTCATCAAAAAAGCAAAGGTATTGGGTGAAAAAAAATATCTACAGTCTTTTCTCAGTCTAAAACAAGAATCCTTGTGTTATATATAGATAAAACTAGTGCATATATATATATATGGAACCTGCTGGGGGCCACATCTTTTGTCCTTGGGCTTTAGAATCTTATAGCTCAGAAAATGCTACAGTTGGAAGAGAGCACTGAGGTCATCTAACAGGGACTTTCAAACATTTTTGTAGTGTTTATGAGATGTCTATTTTATATACATTTAACACGTTTATAAGATATATGTAATATCTTCAAGTATATCTTAGCACTGCAAAATTCAATACCAATCAAAGCAAAGCTGATCTGACTGAGAAGGGAAAGGAAGCCTTGTTCGCAGATGAGGAAGCAGAGGTCCAAGGTCACACGGCAGACACCAGCAGAGCTGCAGTTTGACTCCCGTGCTCCCTCAACCTGTAATCTTTCCATCACACCATACAGAACTCAGCAAGACCAGAGAAGAAAAGAGTGGCTGCTTCACTCCCACCCCACAGTCTCCTCGTGTCCTCTTTATTTATTTTATTTCTGGATAGTGCAGACCAGCCTGTGTATTCTCCTTTGATGTCTGTTCCACACAGACATACGTTATGTGGGACCCGCTTGGGCAGGTAGCCAGGTAGGGCAATTATAAGTCAGGTCGCTGAGAATGGAATAGATTTTATGTAGTGGGGAAGATGCTGAGGAAAAGCTGGGAGGGCTGCGTGTACGAATTGGTCAAGGCAAATGCTCGACAGAGTTAGAAATGAAAGAATGACAACTCTCATAATGCACCTGTTAACAGGAGTTCGGCCAATTCTAGGTATGAATTAAAAGATCCTCACAGTAATGTTCTACTTCCTAGAGCATCAATATTGCAAAAAGGGATTTAAGAAAGAATCACTTTCTCATTGAGTGTATAGATACAGATATACAGGTGTATATACATATACAAACATGCATATTCCTTCTTAAGACTTAGAATATTTTCCCCTGAATTTCTCTTAAGGATAAGATGAACAGAGAAAAAGTCTTATCTGACTGCCCAGATGATGTCATTAAAATATCTTCCCAGTTTAGCCTGGTGAAATTGATTCGATTAAATTTACTCAGTTTACTTGTTTAGATCAAGACCACATATTCACAAGGCACATGTCCAAATACACATGTGTGCCCAAAAGAAATAACATACACTGTTAGGAGCCATTACCAGAAAGTAAATACAAAATAAAATAGTTCACTGTATTTGTGGGGGTCAGGGGAAGAGGAACAATGAGAAGAAACTGGTGAATTCACTGACATCTGGGCTAGGTATGCTCTTTAGGAAGTTGTCTTAAATGCTTTCCAGAAAAAGCTATGTTATAGATAAATACATGCTGTCCATCCTTCACATAGATGTACATGATCTGGAAAGACCTTTTAGGAGTCAGTTGGAGAAGAGGATAGGAGAGAAACAATTGTATTAATAATATGGTGTAACATTAAGATTCAGGTTTAGGGAAGCAAACCTGTTTTCTTCCAGTCTATGATATTCTGGTTCCATGTGGATTTTAACAATACCAATTTGTCCTGATCTTAGCAAACAAAAACAAAACATCTACTAATAGGTATCCTCGATTCCACTCCCCCCCCAAAAATCAAACACACCTAGTTTTTCATGATCAGTCTTACTTTGGATGACTGTGTTTTCTGTAGAAGATTTTATAAATTGCAGTGTAAATAATGCAAATAGCTCATTTACTTCATAAAATGTCACGGCCAAAAAAGCAAGAACTGTGTGTTTTGAACCCATCAGTCTATATATACCTGGAATCCTCCCCATCACTTAGAATGTATGGTTCTACCTTCCATATGAATCTTATGTTAAAATTCAGTAAGAAATGTAAACCCATATGCTTTGTCGCACTCTTTATGTTTCCTTCTACCAGTCATTTCAAAGTGCTTTCATCTTTAATTTCCTTGAGAGAATACATCAGGAGGCAAAGGTGGTAATTACCCAGACAGACTTTAGTTGTTAAATATTATTCAAACAAACCCAGTATATGGCATCCGTAGTAAAGAGCAGGGAAACAGATTACAGTGTTTCATTCCAATCTGACACCACCCTCAGGAGAAGAGAGAGCACAAGGCAAACCCATAAGTATTTATATACTTCCAGAGCTGTACAGAGAAAGTTCACAGGAAGCAGTTAAAGATGCAGCAACTAAACCCAGCATTTAACTGACTTGCTTGGGAATCTTGCTGTTTTATGCAATTAAAAACCAGATGAAAAATACATCATTACTAGTCAATCTTGATGTTAATAGAGTTTGATTTTTAAGGTAGCTCTTCTACCACGTGTGCCTCGACAATAATCTTGCAAAGAAAACCTTCCTATAGGAACCGTGTGGCTCAGCTGGCTGATTCCAGAGGTACAGTCACTTCACTGCCGCATAAGCACTTAGATTCCCTGTTGTGCCGTGCCTCCCCAGCCACTGTTTGGGATAGTGTTAGGGGCAGGTGCAAATTGGCAGCGATAACCACAGGAAAGGAGAAGGGGTGCAAAAATTGGGAGCAGAAACTGGGAGCTTATGTCCAGAGGTGACCTTTTCCCCATTAACATACGTTAGCATAGTAAAAATCACACCCACAGCACTGTGACAGTTTACAAATGTCATGGCAACCCCCGAAGTTAACCTATAAGGATAAAATTGGGGAGGGCCCTTAGCTCTAAGAACTCTCCACCCTTTTCCCAGAGAAATAATGAATATTCCACCCACCATTTAGCATATTGTATAGTGCAGACATAAAAGTAGAAGTGTGGTAAGACCCAGAGTCTTCTCCACTCACAGAGGTGGACCCACTTCCCCCCAGGAAATGTACTTTCACTTTTTTGTGTTCATGTCCCTCTCTCCCACTGATTTATATGATCCTAAAGGGAAAGGTCTATAGCTCTTGTATTTTTGTATGTCCTATCTTAGGTGCTCAATAATAATAACTATCACAAAATGATGTTTATTAAGCACTTCCCATATGCTGGACACGTTACATGTATCGTCTCATTTAAGCCATACAACTCTGTAGCGTGATGGCAAAGATCATGGGCCCTGGACCAAGACACCTGTGTTCAAACCTTTCTCCTTCCGCCATCTGCCAAATAACCTTGAAACAGGCTGGATTCCAACAATTGTCTGATTTACAGCCTCAACTCTACCTCCATAGAAAGCTGCATAGATTTAATTGAATTAGACCCATTAGCTAAGAACCAAACTCGTTATTACTCCTTATCACTAGCAATCCTAAGGCAACCCCCATTAACTTGTGATTTAACATATTTAGGTGTTTAGACATAGAATGGACAGTGATATAACTAATCAGACCAATAATGTTAGTATTTCACATTTTTCTAGTGTTTTGCTACCTTCTCAGTTCTTTCACACAAATCACCTCCACTGATCTTCACACCATCCTGGGCAGGACAGCTGTCCTTTTCCCCGTTTTACTGATGAGTACACTGAAGTGAGAGGAGCAAAATGACTTGATGTTATGTCATAGGCAGACAATGGCAGAACTACAGCTCACACTGAATTCTAAATCTATCTACAAGATTCTTGCCCCCACCTTGCTTTGTCCCTCAGCATCAGTCACACATGTAAGCACAGACTCACCGAAAGCCACCAAGAACCAGGTGCCGCGCCAGAGCCTTCAATGGTTCAGGCCGTCTGGTAACTATAGCAATTGTCGCTTGTGGCAAATGAGATCACCCAGCACACACTTGCTCTCAAGATTTGAGTTACAAGAGATGAGGCATTTTCCACAGAGGGCCATTAAGTTTGGAATTCCCTTCCCCTGGTCTGACATAGCCCTAGGGAATTAGTCTTCTGGGCCTTTGCAAACCACGTCAAGTTGAGTTAGCCGCTCATGATTGGTGAGAAATCCTAATGGGCAGGAGGAAAGCACTAAATTGTCTTTTAGTTGTGAGCAATTTGTAATGTTGTGATTAGGATAACTACCCAGCCATACATAGTTCTCATTCGTTAAAAATAAAATTTTAGTCAGCAGTCCGCATGGTTTTGTTTCTGTGTTCTTACATCATGTGGCACATGATGTGATGCAGAAACCTACGGGGAAGTTTTGTTTCTTTTGCATAAACCGTTTTGCAGTAATTGATCAGCCATGGAGAAAAGATTATCTCCTGTGCACGCACGGTGAGTTCTCTGGCCACCAGAGACCAATAAGCTGTGTCCCTAGAACTATTATCACTTTGTTGAAGAAGCTGCTATGTGAACAAAAACCAGCCTTCGTTAATTTCCCTTTTCGTATTTAAAAAACCTTGTCACTATTTTCCCTTTGGGAGTGTATAATTTGTCAACAGTGCATATTATTTTAGTTCTAAAGAGGAAAGATGTAGGGCAGTGTATCCTTATTAATATCCCTTATTCATTGATCTTCATGCCAAATCTTAGTATGTTTCCACTCAGTAAAATTCTCTGCATTTTTTACTATATTATAGTATACTTGGGGTTTTTTTTTCATTTCACTGAAATATAAATTTTTATTTTGAGACTAATTTGAATTCCACTCCTCCTCCCCACCCACCACGCATACACGGTCTATTTAACTGATGGAGGGACTGAGGCCCGAGAAGTACAATGGCCAGACTGAGCCTACATAATACTCAGCAATGGAATCAGAATATATATTCTCAGTCTAGTGCCCTTTCCATTGTACTCTGGAGTGTGTATGTATCTGTTTTCTCTGCGCAACTGTTGTGAAAGCTTCTGGAAGCAGGGTTGATCTTTAAGTGTCCCAATTAGAACTGCTTGGTAGATGCTTATTAACTGTCAGACTTCGTTCCATTGTCACAAGAACCCTGAATGTTACACCTCCCTTTCATTATCTGTTCTTTTTTGTTCAACCTCCTGTGTAAATGTAGAAAAAACCTGAAGGATGGTCATGTAATATATGATAAAGAGGAATTTGATTAAGCTTGACCATGAAGTTGAAAAATGATTTAAGGAATAATCTTCATGTACCTAATGTTATTATGGTTTAAATAGTATCACATGTAAAGTGATTAGACTATTACACATTATTTTTTTTTACATTATGCATTATTTCTAGCCACGAGAAAGGAAGGGACTGCAGAGTTAGCTCACGTTCAGAGTGAAAAAGTAAACATCACATGTTAGCCTGACCTCAGTTGTCAGTTTATTCATAGTGGATTTTTGTGCCATGGGAAAAGCTGGTTCAGGAATTGTTTGCCCTGCTGTTAGTTTGTGTGCACAGTAACATTCTAAATACTCACTATAAATTGTATTATAGTTTGTTTCAGTGTTGGAAGGGGTGCTGTCTAAGCTGTCCAGGTATGATGAAGGCACGTTCTTTTCATCCATTCTGTCATTCACTGTAAGTATTTGAATGAGTTCTCTCCTGCTGTCTTTTAACTGTTGTCACAGTATTTAGTTAAGAAAATAATTCTCATAATTATCTCTTTCTTTCCCTCTGAAGGTGAAAGCAGCTGCAAAATATGTTGATGTTCCAGTAAGTATTTTTTATATCTTTTTAAAAACTATATATAATTCTTTTAAAAAAAAATAATTACAGTTCACCATGGGTTTATTTCAAATCTTTAAACCAGTGCCATTCCCTTAGGGAGTAGTTTATTTTCCTTAAGCAAGCCCTAATTCTCATAACAAGACTTGGCAAGGTTATTTCAGTATACTTTCTTCGTTATAATTCGGAAACTCTTAAGGAGGTCACTTGATCATGAGAACATGTCACCCGAGTAGCAGAGGGAAGTTATAGCACTGGAGAATGGGATAGAAAATGCCCCACACTATTTATAACAAAAATACTCACTTTCTCCTGCCTTTAAATAAAAGCTCTAACAGGTTTCTTGTAGAATAAAATAAGAAAGATAAACCGGTTAAACCAAAGAAATTAGTTTTCTAAATACAAAAGTATTAGAAATCAATAGTCATTTATTTTAACATTTCATTTTTCACAGAATTCTTTGTAAATAATTCATAACCCATAAATTTGTTCAAAGATTAAGTTGCCATGGGTGGAAATTTTGAAACTTATTTAACTGCAATGAAAAAATTCTCTTGACAAATACAACCAACAGGTTTGTGTAGCGTTTTTAAACTGATCATCATACCAAATTGGTTTTGCTTTAAGTTCTATTATCATATGTATGATCAATATGTAAGGTGTTTTGTTTAATCATATTTTGGCACATGTATCAGTTCTCACAGAATTAGAGCACAATGATAAAAGCCTTAACATCTAAATCTAAATGAATATAAATCATCTCTTCGTATTTGAGGAACGTCACATCTCTCGATCACCATTGTGAATGTTAGCAGTTTGAGTACTAGCAAGCTTTGTTGCATATCAGTTATAGATGGCTCTTATTTTTAGAAAGTATAACCACTTATTGTCCCTGGCTGTATTGCTGCTGTAGTTATAAATGGACATTATAAATTAAAAAGCCCTGGAATTTTCTACCTTTGCATGCGGTTTCTTTGGAACAGGGCTTTTTAATTTATAAGTGATTCCCAAAGAAGTCTTTACATCCTATTTATCTTGTACCTAAAATCAGAGAATCGGTGCTGGGCAATAAGCTAAACTAATCACATGTACAGGGTCCCATGAAGCAGTAGCCCAAAAGAGAGAAAGGGAGAATCAAGGGAAGATTTTATATTTGATGTGTAAAAAAATGGAAGAGAGAAATCATCATGTATACATCTGAACTTCACTGGACTTCCTGACACACATCTTGTAATATAGTTTGGGTTTTTTTAAATTTACAAATGGAATGTGATACCATAATCATTCATGTTCTTATGGCTTTTGAAGTTCTTTATTTGACCCTATGCTAGATCCCTTTCACCCCATACAATTTCAGAGTCGAAAGAGACAGAAAGTGGTTCATTTAAGTCTTTTTCTTAGTGCAGAAACCCCCTCCTCTAAAATCCCTCATGAAGATTCACGTGGGCTCTGTTTAATTATTTCAGTTGTTGTAGACTCATCATATAGCAGCCTATTCTTAGGTATTATGAGCTGAAATTCTGTACCTCTGTGAATTCCACCCATTAATCCTGGTTCTGACTCCTCCTTAGCATGGCTGCTCTTCATGTATTTGGTGATAATTATAGGGTATGGTGGCTATTCACAGGCATGGATTGTCTGAGGAACTCTTATTTTCTGGATTAAACATTCTCAATTTTTTCACTAAACCCACTAATTAAACATTTATTTAATACATATTGAGTGCTAGATCCTGGGCATACATGATAAAAATGTACATTTCTTGCCCTCAAGTGGTTCATAATCGAGATAAGGCAGTAGACATATCAACATGAACAACATTGCTATAGCCATTGTACCCAGACTCTTTGTCATGTCAATCACTCTTCCTAGATGAATTCCAGCCTACCAATGTCACTATTAAATCACGGTTTTCCCCCACCACCTCCTATCCAGCAGAACATACTATACCCATAGCTGTGGTCTGGCCATGGCAGATTACTAAGGGACAAGTTCCTCCCTCAGGTATTCTCTTATTGATGCCTGTGAATATTAACTTTAAAAGTTATGAGATCCTAGCCAGGCATGGAGGCTCAAGATTGTAATCCTAGCACTTTGGGAGGCAGAGGCAAGGGGGATTGCTTGAGGCCAGGAGTTTGAGACCAGCCTAAGCAAGAGCAAGACCCCATTTTTACAAAAAATAGAAAAATTAGCCAGGTGTGGTGGTGCACACCTGTAGTCCCAGCAACTCAGGAGGCTAGGCTCGCTGGGATCGCAAGTAGGAGGATTGCTTGAGCCTGGGAGTTTGAGGTTGCAGTGAACTATGAACATGCCCCTGCACTCCAGCTCAGGAGACAGAATGAAACCCTGTCATAAATGAATGCATGAATGAATGCTATGAGATCCTGTTGGCTGTACTCTGTTTTTTATACTCAGCTCTATCAAGCAGGCCTTTCTGAAGCATTGCTTGAGAGACTCATGAGAAATAAGAGCACTGTCTCACTTTTCACAAAAATTAGCTTAAAGAGAAGACCTGCACGTACGATACAAAACTATAAAAATTCTGGAAGTGGCCAGACGTAGTAACTCACACCTGTGATCCCAGCACTTTGGGAGACCAGGGTGGAAGGATCGCTTGAGGCTAAGATCAGGACCAGCCTAGGCAACATAGTACGATCCCGTTTCTACAAAAAAAAAATGTAAAAAAATAAGCCTGGTGTGGTGACAAGTGCCTATAGTCCCTGGTACTCGGGAGGCTGAGGCAGGAGGATAGCTTGAGCCCAGGAATTTGAGGCTGCAGTGAGCTATGATCATGCCACTACACTCCAGCCTGGGCGACAGAGTGAGACCCTCTCTAAAATAAAACTAGGAAAGTCTGAGAAACTGACATAACCAAGAGGAGTCTAAGGAAACATAATTACTAAATGTATTAATAATATGATATCCTGGATGAGATCATGGAACAGAAAAAGTATGTGGGGTAAAAACTAAGGAAATCTGAATAAAGGGTGAACTTCAGTTAATACTGTATTAATATATGTTCATTAACAAATATACTAACTTGTGGTAATAATAGGAGAAATTGGCTGTGGAGTATATGGGAATTTTGTACTATCTCCACAGTGTTTCTATAAATCTAAAATTATTCTAAAATGTTTATTAAAAGGAAAGTACACATACCTAGAACCTAATAATTGTTCAATTTTAGTTGATTCTATGTGGCTATATGCCCTTGGATTAACTATATGACCTTGGTCATTACTGCACTTAAATGGCCACAGTTTAGTCATCTATAAAATGAGTGAATAAGTTACATAACTACATTAGTCCTTCTAACTGTGACATTCTTCCACTTTGTGAATTCTTGATGTCTGTCCAGTTCCATCTAAGAGGCAACAGAGCCCAAAAATGTCTCCTTGAAGATGATAAGATAAAGCATGAGAAAAAATTCTGTAGAGAAGGGGGCAATAACATTGATTCTGTAAAATGAAATTATCTATGAAATTGACATTCCTAATGCAGAAAAGGAAGAATTCCTGTTCCTAGAATATACTCACTTGTCAGATATTCCTTAGAATTATAGCACAGTTGAAGATGTATGAGTTAATAACAGAAAATAAAGCAAGCCATTTAAATATAATGTGTTAGGAACACAGTAAAAAAAAATCATACATAAGAGAAAAAAAACCTCAATATATTCCTGAACAGAAATAAATTCCAGTGTCTCATGGCTCTTGGCAAAGAAGCTGGTAAGGTTCTCCCTGATATGTTTCTGATCAAGGTGATGAGCTGTGACCTTCAGTATAGTTTGGTAGATTGCTCCTGGTTAATCAGCCCTATCCTGGACAGCAGTTCTGTTCCAGCTGCACAGTTCATGGCCCCATCATAGAACCTTAGAATGTTCATGTGGGCAAAGACCTCAGACATTTTAAGAAATGCAAGAGCTGGACAGGATGAGTCTGTCCTGGTCGACAGTAACTTAGAAGGGAACTCAGACCTGACAGAGCTGGTATTAGATACAGGGCCAGGATGAAAATGTTCACATTAGCTTTACAGACAGGAGAACACTAGACCAAAACCAAAAATTCAGTAGGATTATAGTATTATACTAAAATTAACCAAAAAATATTTTTTACTTAACCTGTAAGATAGGTAAGATGTAGCTGATAGCAATATATGTTAAAAAGTTGCATGAAGAATCATGTGAGACAATAATGTGGGATAAATGCTTTTTTAAAAATCTGATAGGCCGGGCACGGTGGCTCACGCCTGTAATCCTAGCGCTCTGGGAGGCCGAGGTGGGAGGATCACTTGAGCTCAGGAATTTGAGACCAGCCTGAGCAAGAGTGAGACCCCGTCTCTACTAAAAATAGAAAGAAATTAGCCAAACAACTAAAAATAGAAAAAAAAAATTAGCAGAGCATGGTGGCGTGTGCCTGTAGTCTCAGCTACCTGGGAGGCTGAGGCAGAAGGATCGCTTGAGCCCAGGAGTTTGAGGTTGCTGTGAGCAAGGCTGACGCCACAGCACTCTAGCCCAGGCAAGAGAGTGAGACTCTGTCTTAAAAAAAATATATATGATAGTTTGTATCTATCACAGCTGCACAACAGAGGGGTTACAAACAGGCCAATGAGCCAGGCTGCCTGTGTTTGAATCCTTGTTCCATCACTTCACCTATATCAGGATGACCTTGAGCACCAATTTCTCTATCTGTAAAATGGAGATGTAATTATTCCTTGCATAAAATCATTGTGACTATGTTAAGCACTTCTCAAGGTTTCTACAGTGGAATTAGTGCTCAGTAAATGTTAACTATTATCATACATTATTATTATTGATTACAATAAAATCTGGTGTCTAGATTCTAGAAAATAATCATTCCGCTCTATACTGTATTGACCCCATCTGTATTATTGTGGACAGATCACATCTGTACTCTTTTAAGAGGACACATTCTTTTCACCTCCTCCTATAGAGAGGAGCCAGGGTGGTTAAGGGGATCTGGAAATAATGGCTTATGAATAAGGAAAGGAAATCCATTATCCTGGAAAGAGGAAAAAATCTAAGAGGTAAGATAGCACTGTTCAATATGTAAAGAGTTCCCATTTAGAAAAAGAAACAGCCTAAATCTGCATCAATCAAGAGAATAGAACTAGGAACAGTAACTAAGAACTAGTGGGAGACAGAAATGAAACCAATGTAAGGAAAAACTTTTAAAAAAATTAAAGTTGTCAAGCAAGATGATACAGTAAAAGCTACACCGCTATTTGCCAGATGTTGTACTGAAGATTTCTGTATTATGTAGGAAATATGACCATATGACATTAAAGGTCTTTCCAACTCTGATTCTGGAATTTTGTTCTAGAGGTCATATTAGTTATGGGGCATTTGGGGGTGTAGTGGGTGGTGTGTGTTTAAAATGCCTGGTGAAAATGCTCTTGTTAACATTATCACACACTGCCTGTGATTGCTGTGCTAGACACTGAGGTGACACAGCTGAGGAGAGGTGGAGGACATGATAAGGATTACTGTGACCAAGAAAAGACCAAGAACAAAGAGGGAGGAAAGGAGAAACTGTCCCCATTCATTGGCTTCATGGTGCTGGTGCCCGGTGCTGGTTGTCTGTCCTAAGAAGAAGATGAAGATGGCTAATCTTTCTCTTATCTTCATAAGTAATTCTCTCAAATATTTTCTCTTCTTTATAATACTTGTGGCTTGAACCCAACTCTATACTGTACAGACTTGATGGGGAGTCCAGGATCTGAGTTCAAGTTCCACCTCTGCTCCTTTCTACCTGTCTGGTCTGTAGGCTTCCATTTTCCACCTGTGCAGTGAGGATAATAATATCATCCCTGTGCTGTCTCCCTCACCAGGTTCTTTTGAGAATTCAAAGAGCATATTGACATGAACGTGCTTTGTAAATGTAAAGCACTATTGAAATAAAGGGATTATTGTTTCTACCTGGAATGATGCTTCCTGCTCCCAGGCATTCCTCTGCAGTGTCCATTCCCTGCTTCAGAATATGGCCAGTTTCCAAAAGGAAAATCAGTTGTCTTTTGCAACACAAAGAATATTACCTTTTTTTCCATTTGTTTTCCTTTTGTTTTAGAATAGTAAGTACCGTGCATATATACGTCACTGACGACTTTTAAGGTATAATCAGTCAGTTCAGTGACCATAGTATTTCCCCTTTTTCTTCCTTTGTTTACTGGCTTCTGATACTGTTTATTACTTAGATAAGGCCACCTGAATACTGAGTGATTTACGTCAGAATGAGAGCCAGGCAGAACTTGGGGAATGGAGCTCCTGCCCTCTGGGATGTACTCGCCTGGAGAGAGAGGTGTGCACCAGGACCAGATAGACAGTCTCGCTGTTAGAGGAGCAGAGGATGTTGAGCTTTGTGCTTCCCAGATGAATGTTTGGCTTCTCTCATCTTTATTCCTTTGCTTTTTGCCCGTCTGGCTCTTCTCTCTCATGTAAGGTAAATCCATGAAAAGCCTCTGGCATTCTAGTACCCTCAGACCTTCCTTAAGCCAAAATCCAAAAGGTTCCAAATTAGTCTGAGTAAATCAATCCCAGTCCATCGAAACTCCAAAAGCTAAAAATGAAATCATACCTGCAGCATTTTCATTTCACTTCCTCAAGTCCTCATGTAGTGTTTCATAACTGACACCAGAACAAATGTAGGTAGATGAGGGAAAGGCTAGTGAACGTCACTGTAAACTGAGGTTTAATGCCTTAGTCGTCATTCTGATCATTATTCATGAAGATGATAGCACATAGCTTGTATGTGGTGTACATATTCCTTGTTTGGTGCTACTGTATCAGCAGCTATTCTTTTAATCTCTGACATATTAGTGATCCTTCTTATAGATCAGAAATAGCGGGAAAGATACTAGATGCTCATAGTCTCAAATGGGGAAGGCGTAGTAAACCCATAAATCTCAGGCAGTTAAGCTGCCTCCTTTCTTTGAGTATTTCAGGCTAATGTCTTAAACTATCATTCCTTTTAATGTTTAAAATAAAAACACTATTCCTTTTAATATTTAAAATAAACTCATTGAAAAGATTTTCTCCAGTGATACAATAAAAATATTTGAACATACTAATTATTACATCAACTGTTTCTAGACCTATGAATATATGACTTATGTCACTACTTAGAGGAAATAGTATGAAGCATCCACGTGAATGTTAATAAAAACAATATAAATAGCTAAGTTACAAGAGCATTAATTATAATATATTCTTATCAGATACTCTTATAGCATTATAGTGGGATTCTGTTTTTTACCAATTATACTCAGGGAATAGATACAAGACCCTTATCCAGAGCAAAAACTCTGGAATAATGGAACAGTCCCTTAGAAATATAGGACTAATGAAATATACATACTTAAAAGTGCACGTTACATGCTGCAAATCTAAAAATGTTTTCAAAAGGATGTGGGTGCCATTATCTTTAATTCAGAATTTTTTCTTCCAATTTGGAGTCAAAGTACCTAAATAATAATTAATGTAATGTTGAAAACTGCTAAATTTAACAAAAAGAAAGGTGCCTCTGGCTGCTTCATTCTTGAAATAATAGTTAGGAATTTTTCTAAATAATAATGAGAATTTTTTTCATGGTTTTAAAAAATTATTAAAAAATTGGAAAAGTTTATATCCGTGTGACATTTTCATTGTTTAAATTTCTTCTGCCCTTTTTTATGAACTATTCTTCTTCCCTTCAGGCTTATATAATATTTAAGTTTGCATAGATCTAGTTTGAAGGCTTTAGCTCTGTGTATTTCCTTTTGGTTTTCTGTGTGGATGCAATATAATAATTCACTTGGTAAAATATAATATATATCCTATTAATACATAATCTACCTTGTAGAATATAATATAATTCTACTTTGTAGAAAACTTGGTAAAATATATTTGCTGTTTTTATAACATAATCATCATGGTTATATAGAAACCTTCTATATTTTATGTGTTTGAGAAGATATAACTTATTTAAACTACTCCAAATGCTTTTGAAAAGTTTCAGAACATTTTTACTCAGGCACAAAAATATAAAAATTGATGTATAAATTGCAAAGTAATAAAGGATATATTAAATAGTAAAAGAAAAATACTGTTTTTAACAATACCTGGGGTAAATTATGTGTTTGTAGATCTATGTTCTATGATCAGTTATAAACTGTTCACTGAATCTTAAATGCCAGCATTGAGACATAAATTCTTCCTACTACAATTTCAAATTTAGAAGACATGCTATTGTCTTATACTTAAAAGATCTATTTTTTCCCCAGTGGTAATGAATGACCAGACACAAGTATTTCATTTATGAAGCATTCAGATTATCATAAATCAGGATATCACAGTTCCACTCTTGATTATTTCTTCAAGGCAAGCTTTTCTAGGTTATGAGAAGTGCACTTTTAAATTAAGTCAATTACACCGTAGCTTCTAGTTAATCTTTGAGACTGGAACAGTATATTTAAAAATTTGTCTCCTTGTTAAATAGGCACCATGACAGTGTTTGTGTAGTGTATTGTTAACCTACAGTGGAAGGTTAAGCGGCTTCTTCTGTATCTAAATCTGTTGCTGTGAAAAATGACTGCAGCGTTGCACCCACCTACCCATGAATAGGGAAAGCGAAGACTTGCACCTGTGGGATTAGGTATAGCAGCAGGAAGTAGGCGCGTTCACAGCATATAATTAACAAGGATTTTTTTTTTTCTTCTTTTTTAAACGGCATGTTCATCTTGCTAGGTTAACTAGTGATTAATGCTTGAAAAAAATTTGCTGGAGTCTGCATCCTTTTCTTAAACTCATTCACTCACTGATGTATTCAGTTACTTATACAACCAAGGCAAGGGAAACTCACCTCAAAATACTTCATTTCTTTCTATAACTATTGATTTCTTTATACTCACGGGGGAATTTTTTAGATTTTTTTGTGCCTTTACTATAACTTTGGTAACCAAATTCTGTTATTTTCTGAATCAGATTAAAAGCAATTTAGGAACTTCATTTAGAGATTGCTACCTTAAAAAACAAGGGGAAGTTAATGAACTAAGAATCTCAGAGGTTAAATGGGAGTATGAAAAAAATCCTTCACTTATTCTAAATGGTATTTAAGACATAGTTTGCTTGCTATGTGGTTTTTAATTGTCATTTTCTCCTATTCATTTAAAAAACTAATTTTTAGAAAACTATGATTTAATTACCAGTTTAGAAATGATTTCTAAATATAGCTCTTTAAAATACAATATTCTTCATAAAAACTCATCCCAAAAATCCACAGTTGAAGTTTAACAGGCCACTTTTTTGGTAAGGTTGGTAGATACTCACTTGCATCAGAACCTGTAGCTGTAGTCTGTCTCTGCAGTGAAATCACTAGCATTCTTTTCATTTACATGCCAAAAGAACCACAAAAATTTAATAGTATACTTAGTTGTTTTTTTAACTAAACTTCATTTCCTAATAAGATAACATTTAATAATGGAATTCTATGAGATGATTTTCAAAGTGTGTAAATTTTACTGCCATGAAACAAGAGTCTGAGCACAAAGGAGCACTGAACCAGCGATAATGTCTTCTATCCAAACACGTTTGTACTGTATGTAGAAACTGTTTAAAAGGAAAATTACATCTTTTTCAGCAATTTATCAGAGATAATTACACTTCATACACCAAATGAAGGAAAAAGTGTTTTAAAGAACTCTAATTCTAATTGGTAAATGTCACCAGCTGTTCCAGTTACTCTTACTTGTGTGTATTCTTTTAATGATTATAGTCTCATGCCACAAGCTACATGAAAATATATTCACTAGGTGTGAAATTCCCATATGTCACACTTTCAAGAATAGGTAAACAGCTCAAAGATAAAGGAAGAAATAATGCCAATGAGGAATGTAAGAATCCTAGGTTTGTTTTCCAGGAAAGTGGATATTACTTTGCCAAAGGGGAGAAAATGCAATTTCAAAAAGAAAAAGAAAGAAACAATTTGTTAAAACAAACTTTAAAATGAGCTTTACCTCATACTTCAACCAGAGATTCTTATTTCCTTAGAAAGTTTGGAACTATCTCAACTTACAGATTTCAGCATTAAATCCTTTGGATCTGCCAAGAGAGAACAGCATTTAGTTTTCTTTTAGGCTTAAACTGTAAAGTATTTGTTAGTGTTAGATGGTGAAAGATAAATTCTTCCTGGACAGTGTTGCATAATGTCTAATGTTATCTGGTAAGTGACCAAGGAAATAGAAAAGAAATTACCCTGATGTCTATGGTGAATGTTTAAAGTCATTATCCAGTCTTCCTGGTCCTAACTTATTTTCTATTGAGTCTGATGGGTCTAGTGATTGACTGGATTAAACTTCTAAGCATGGTTTTTCTTTGAAAGGCGGAAACAAAAATGGGGTTGGGGTGGGAAGAGATGGTGGAGAACGCCTCTCATTTGTCTGTTCTTCAACTCCCAGTTTAACCGAGCTGTGCCCAACTGCCTTGGTGTCATGCATGTTACGGCATCCTGTTTCCAGGCACCTGTCTGAAACTCAGCAGCTGAGCTAACTTGCTATTATTTGTAGAAAACTGTTCTCATGTCATTTTCATTCTGTGGCAGTATGTTTTCTGAATGATCTCAGTTTCAGTGTTTTGACAAAGTTTGAGCGGCAAAGAGAAAAATACATATCATATGAGTGAGTTGTCCTCAGGTATTAATAATAGTTATCTCTGTGCAAAGTACCCTGCCTCTTCACTGGAAGAACTAATGTATAAAACCCCCACCCCACAAAAGAAAATAATCTACGTTTGTATTGATTATTCCTTGTAATTGTTGAAACTTTCAAATATTGCTTATGAGAATTGTGCAGAAAAATAGTGAAGAAATGAATTCGATAAATTACGTCTGTTGGGTTTGGAATGTATTACTTACTTACGTTGTGTACGAATGCTCTTGAAGGGGAGACCAGGGAAGACATTTATATAGTTATTTCAAATTATAACTACTTTTGTTATATCAGAGTTACGTTAAAAACATCCTTGAATTTATGTGGTCTATATTTCCCTGTAGGTTAAATATAAGAGCAGTAAGAAATTGCAGTGATTCATACTGCACAGAAATAGCTTTGTTACCAAAAAAATAAAATTAAATGTTATAAATGGAATAAATAAGATATGCTCATTTCCTATATTAGGTATTAGTTAAGAGATGGGCAAGTTCAGTGTGATATATAAAATATATCACCCCTCAAAAAAGTAGCAAGAACTTTTTTTCTCTTTCTTTTTTTTTTAGAGACAGGGTCTTGCTGTGTTGCCCAGGTTGGAGAGCAATGGCATGATTACATCTCACTACAGCCTCAGACTCCTGGGCTCAAGCAATCCCCCTGCCTCAGCTTCCCAAGGAGCTGGGACTACAGGCATGCACCACTGCAGTCGGCTAATTTTTCTCACTTATTTTTTTGTAGAGATAGGGTCTCACTATGTTGCCCATAGGCTGGTCTCGAACTCCTGGCCTCAAGCGATCCACTCACCTCAGCCTCCCAAAGTGCCAGGATTATAGACATGAGCCGCCACACCCAGTTTCTGTCTTTTATTCAAGGAGAAGTTGCTACCACTGTCCTAGCATCACTCAGATGTATACCTTGAGTTATTTTTCCAGCAGTAGTGATAGTTAAATGATTCATATGCTCTTTCACCTAATTTCCTTACAATATTTACTTTTGCAAATGAGTCTGTTGACAAAGGTTTGTAAGTATGTTCTGTGGACATGAAATGATGCAAGGCTAACTGGCTTATATTTGGGCATCAGTTCTACATGTTATTCTTCTTAGTGTCAAACTCTAATCAAATAACTAAGCACAGATTATGAATCAAGCCCAGGTGTGGATGATTCAAATGAGTATTTTCATTAACTAGTCCAGCTATATGAAACTCAAGAAAGAACAAAATGTAAATCAAGAACGAAAACTTTTTAGCAGCCATTCAGGCTTTTATCCCTGCCAGGTGGTGACTTTGTGGTCTACAGCAAGGAAAAGTTATGTTATCTACTCTAGCTCCTCTCCCGTTAGAAGCCACCACATGTTAGATAGCTTTGGAGAGTTATCTAATCCACATCTTTGGCTCTATATAGGAAGCTAGTTCATTGATATTCTTATGGCATTTCTAAACTAAATTATTGAGATGATATTAGTAAATGCTGAGCAGCAACAATGGGTAATCCACAAAATATTTTATGTTTTACTTTGTAATGTATTAAATCTTTTTCCCCAATATCTTCCTAATAATATATTGCTCAGCTTAATAGGAAAATTTAGTTTGTCATCCTTGAACACCTATAATAGTCAAAGGAAGCACCCCAAGGAAAGCTAACATTTTTTCATAGTATAGATAAACCTGCCAGAAATGATGAAAAGTAAATTTTATTTTCAATTTAGGAAATGATAGTTGCATGTGGAAAAATTTTGGGAAAAATTTATTCACTTATACTGCTTGACATATTGACCTTTCAAGATAGCCATTAAAAAAAAAAAAGATATATCCAGGCTTACAAAACTGTATTTTTGATTATTTTAAAATGATGAACAACTATGACCTCAAGTTGTGAACATCAGTAATAAATTGTTTTATTTACTTTAATTATGGAATTTGTTGAAAGTGCTCACTGTTGATTTGGTCTTGAGCATATTTTACTGGCATAAACTTAATTTTCAGGGTATGAATATATAAGAATTTCATAACTGATACCTGATGTTGTTTTATTCCTCCTGCTTTTCCGTCACAACAGAAACCAGGAATGGATCTGGCAGACACTTATATTATGTTTGTTCGGCAAAACCAGGATATTCTTCGAGAAAAGGTCAATGAGGAAATGTATATAGAAAAGTTGTTTGATGTAAGTAGCTACCCTTGCAAGGCATGCTGGCATTATAGATATACTGCAAAGAGAAAAGTGGCATTTTGATGGTATGTTTGTAAAACACACTCTCCTTTTTTGATCCTTTTTCTGTGCAGCTAACATAGTTGATAATCTTTATATTTCCTTGACTGATGAGGGAAGCCTTAATTAGATTCTTTTTCTACATGAAAACTGTCACCATTAGAATGAAAGTCTCAAAAACCTTCTGAGGTTAGTTTTAACAAGCAAGACAATAATCATTTTACCTTTGTGTTCAGCATCATTTCCCTTGCCTTATGTAACATTCTGTAAACACAATCATGTAATAGATGTGGTCCTCACTGCTATTAATATAAAAGTTTTCCTTTTAAATCAATATAATATTCTTCAGTTAAAGAAATAAGCTTCTGTAAAGCCAAATATCTGCCACTCTACTGTTTTTGAACATTTTATCTTCATTTAACACATTGACTACAGTACTAGAAAAAAAATTTTTTCCTTGGGGCCATGGCATTTTATTATGAAAATAGAATAAAAACTTCAAAAACAAAACAGTCCTTTCTAATTGAATGAAAAATTTGGTATTTTTTATTGTTTTCTGTGCGTGAGTTATATGCAACTTAAAAATAGTTCTCATGGCTCCCAAGGTAAAGAGACATGTGAGTTACATATGCTTCACCAGGCCCCAGGCTCAAAACTAGTGTGAGTTAAATACAACTCATATAGCAGTTAATGTGTTAAAGTACTGATGTGTGCTAGAAGATACGGTATTACAGTTTTATCAGTACTAAGGTCTTCATTTAGGCATGACAGCCCTTAGAAATGGGGGATTGTGGTTTTAGATACCATGATCATCAAGTTGCATTTATTGAGTGTATGTAAAGGAGACTAAGAGAGCAGTCAATTTAAATAAAAATGCTGTCATTCATTTTCAATTATTTAACACCCAGTTCAAAGGAAATGGTACTTCGCTTGTGACATAACTTTGCATAATTCACCACAATGCTGATTCTGAAATGTAATATTGGCTCTGAAGTGTATTTATTTACGTACATCTTCTCTGCATTTTAGAAATGCTTTTCTGGCAGTTTCATTTAATTATGCAAGTTACTGCAAATGTTTTCATAACAGCAATTCACGGGCTTCATGGTGACACTTCAGCTGTGGCAGTTACAGAAGGTCCCGCTACGTCATCATCTCCACCATGGTCTGTCGTGTCAGTGTTCACTGTTTGTTAGATTGGGTGGCCAAAATGAGTCTTATCTTTCATACTTTTATGTTTTTAGCCTCTACCCAGCCCGTTTTACAATAAAAGTATCATCTGTTTTAATAAGCTAAGTGTTAATACGTGTGAAAAAAATGATTTCCTAAAAGCTTTGATGCCCTGCAGGGGTAGAAAAATTATCATCCATCCAGCTGGCTCTTTTACAAAATACTGAAACCATATTAGCAACTTCTGCTTCCATTTGGTATTGCTCTGAATTTACAAGCATATGTTTCTTATCCAAGTTCTCTTTTACTTTTTTTGCTTACGTGGTGATTTTCAAAATTGTTGAACAGAAAAGGAAAGTTAAGTTGATGTTAGTTATTAGCATTATGCTTCTTCTTAGAATAGCTAAAGCAGATATTCTATGGGGAAAAAAGTTAGAGCCATTCTGGAAATATACCATCATAGATAGATTTGTTGGGTGTGTGCATGTGTGTGTACACTTTCTTAACATCCTTGCTCTTTCTGTCTTGGTGACCTATTTACTGCAAAGCTTAAGCATTCTTGCCATCAGTTCATGCCAAAGGTAGAATTTTTTTCTCCTCAAAGATATTCTCCACTTTCAACTCCTCTGCATTCACTGAACTTCTTTGGAAGACTTTCTGTGTGGCAACAGTAACAGAGTTCTCTAACATGGCTCCAAGGAGGATGACATTAAAATAATGCACTAGTTTAAATGTCCTGGTTATGTATACTTTCATTCTGATACCTAAGCATCTGGCATGGCTGTGAGTTTGCTTCTAAAGGGAACCCTTGACAAGCATCCCTTCTGTTTTGGTTGTGAAGGTTTTGTCATTTTGCACATGCCCGGTATAACATTGAACTTGTTATTTGTAAGATACTTGTAATGTCCTTAAACATTCTAATATTTTTTAGTTACACATTTTTATTACTTTAATTAAAAATAAAAATAGACCTTAATACTTTTGATATTGTCATCAGGAATAACATGTATGAGGAGTACGCAGAGCCCCTAATTAGCCAAGACTGAATTTGTCTCAATTACAGTTAGAAAAATGAGAGGTTATCAAGTATGTGTTGAAAGGTAAAGTAGGATGTGTGTCTTAAGCAACAGATCATTACTGAGAGACATTATATAATTATTGGAAATCTACTTGGCTGGAGCCTAAAATAATATTGTTAAGTGTCAAGAAACAGTTGAAAATAATGACCCTATAAATACTGTTAGCAACCTTAGCCTATTACAGATAAAAGATTGAAGAGAACAATTTTATTCAGGCATCATGACAAACTTTTGCTATTCCAATTAGAGTACTTTGTAAGTAAGTAAATGGATCCTGCTAAGTTCAGTTGCAGGTGAAAATACACATAGACACATTACAGTGAGTTAACACTTAATGGTGTTAACCAACCCAGACGAGAGAATGCAGGTTACAGTTTTGGTCATGCAATATCTTAACTCTTTAAGAAATCCATTTAGTTCTGGAAATACCACACATAACACTATTTTTATATAAAACAACTAGTCTGTAAAACAGATATTCATCCTGCCCCCAATACTTTATAAAGTGTATTTTACTAAATTATCTTCTTTCTAGATGATGCCCTGCCCCCCGGGAAAGGCTACTGAAAAGTTTGCGAAACTTTCTGTGAGAGTAGTAACTAAGTACTTGTGGTATCCCTGTCCTCTAAAACTTTTTGATCATTCAAAAACCTTAATTATTCCTGATTTGTGTTTTGAAATACTCCAAAGTTCAGTAAATAATTGTATCACTGACTAAGACCAACAAAATGGCCATTGCCCTGAATTTGCGCCTATTGCTTTGGGACACCTGGGAATGAGAACGTTCCCTCCAAGAGTTGTCAGTGTGCAGTATACACAGCCATATACCATGACGAGGTCTGCTTCCAGAGCATCTTGCCCTGCTGTTTTTATTGTTCCAGTCTCCAAGGATAAGTTACTTTGTTTCCTAACCTCAAAGTATTAAAGAGGGAAAGTATTAAAATCTATATTATCTTAAAGGGCATATATGGGATAATCCCAGACTTTTACATTAAATCTTGAAATATGAAAATTAAAAGTACCCTTTGAAGTTCAGAAAAGCTAATACTAGAACAAATATGAAGGCGTTCTATTTACCCCACAAGTGGTTAAACTTAATGAAATACTTTTTGCTTGAAACAGAAATAACTTCAAAAAATGGGTAAGTAAATGATGGCAGCTTCATGCTGTTAACAGATTCTCGAGAACTGGGTTTATTTGAGATATATTTCTAATCTTTTAAAATTATCAAATTAATAGTAGCCATAACTATCACCACTGCCATTCTCTGAGCACCTCCACGTGCCAGGAAACTTGCAAGGTGCTTTACCTACATCATTTGCAGCCTTCTGGGCTAGATGCCATCATCCTTGTTATTTCCTTATTTTTAGGTTAAGGAATCTCCCACTCAGAGATCAGTGGCTTGTAATGTGTTGAGTTAGACTTTGAAACGGTGTCTCTCTAGTTTCAAAATCCATGCTCTTTCAACCTTACCTCAGACTTACAAAATTTGAAATGATAAAATAGTGTTACAGGAAGAACATTGGACTACAAAGCCAGAAAGCTTAGTTCCAACCACAGTTTTGCCCATAATTGTCTGGATGAATTTGAAAAATTTATGTCATCTTTTTAAGACTCAGTTTAGGTAATGTATATAGACTGAAGATGTTGGTCTAGAACTCCAGATGAGTTCTAAAACCCTTCCAGATTTTAAACTAATGATTCTTTTAGTTTTAATTTTAGCAATGATGACAGAAATTACTGGTTGGTTAGATAATGAGTCTTGCACCCTAGAGTAGCAATTCTTAAGTTCTTACGTGATAGCCAGGTGAAAGCAAAGTGTCCCACCTAAGAAGCAACAGCGAGTGCAGTAGATAAATAGAAAAGAGAGTCTATCTAAAGGAATAGCTATGCCATATGACATTCCGTGTATGTACCACCATGGTTCTGAAACCCAAATTTAGAGAAACAGTTGGAACTCACATACTGTGTATTCATGCTGAGTGTTTCCGGGTGACCAGGATATTGTAAACAGAGGCTAGCTCTGCCTCTCACGTGGTCATTGAGATACATGCTGAGTTGAAAGTCTACATGTTACATTCTTTTCCAATTAAAAAAAGTGGTTTATTGGGCAAGGGAAATCTAAAGGAGGTTCTCCTGTAGTAGGAAAGACTATGGATGTGCCAAAAGAAGGTTTTTCTGCTTTGTAGGCAGTCTCTCTTACCCCAATGTCCCTTTTTCTAACATATACAACATTGTCAGCAGTATTTTAAAAGTTTTTATCAAATCAAAATAATCTTCAATTTGTTTAATCCCAATATAAAAATATAACAAAGATTGTCTAATTCTTTAATTCCATTTTAGTGCCTACTGTGGTGTTTCTTCCCAGGCAGAGTGGCTGCTCCCTCTCGTAGGTTTCAGAACATGTCGCACAAGCCACAGGTGTCCATGTTTTAGGAGAGAGCTGGTGCGTTTCTTGAGAGCTTTGGTTCTCTGTGCTGGAAAGTGGTGATGTTTCAGAAGTCAAAACTGACACCCACAGTAATTGTCACAACAGCACCCACTGCGGTTGTTTCTTAAGGTCCAAGACGTTAGCTTTGGAGGCCACTGACGGTTGACTAAAGCACATCTTATTTTCCAAGATAGACACTAAACCTACCTAACTCTAAACCTTTGTACATTTATTGGGCATTGCCCATCGTAAGTCCCTTTGAGACAATCTCGTTTTAGCTCTCATGTTGCTATAGACACATCAGGGTGTAGTATTTAATTGGTAAATCATGCAGATTAAACATTCTCTTTGTTATAAGTTGATTAAATATTTAATTGTTGAGGAATTTCATCTCAACAAGACTTTTTTAAAAAAATATTGTTACGATGTCTTGTAAAATTAAGAGTAATTCTTTAAATGATAGTTAATCAGTTATATTCATCCAGACAGTGTTTTATAAAGGATTAATTTTTCAGGACTTTCCATGAAAAGAATCTCAATTTCCGGTAAAGAAACTTTAAATTAAACGTGTTAAGTAAAATTGACCTAAACTATGTAAATGGGTTCAGTAGCCCATTTATGCTAAGGTAAAAAGAAAAAAACGAAAATATTATAAGTGGATGTGCTTCTCAAAATGAAACCAATTTTGAACTTTTATGCTCTTGTCTCTGGACTCCCAAATGAGAAAGGGAGGTGTGCTTAGAATTTTGAGTTAGTGTTTCACATCAGTGCCCAAACGTGGTGATGCGAGAGTTTATTCTTGTTAAGATCAATGCTAGTAGCCTTAATTTAATCAAAGATTCAGTTTATTACCATGTTGTTTTCCTAAGAATAGCTGAAATCAACAGAATGTGGATAAGAGTAACTACTTGATAAACTTTCCTTCTGTAATACACTTTGTTGTATGTATTCAGAGCTTATCATGTACTTTTTCAGTCATATTCTTCAGGTGAGTTTCTTTGTGTATGTAATCAGCCTCTTTAGTAGGAATGCAGGCTGTAACCCATCGAGATGGAAGACTGTCTTTGCCTTCTTCCATTTCTTATAATTTTGTGATAATACAGAAATATTCCCATATGTTAATGTCAGTTTAAAAACAGCAGTTTTCCTCTTTTTATATGGTCTTTCACTTTCAAATAACCGGACAGTTGTTACATGGACCACATAAATTAGTCTAGATCCTCATTACAAAGTATTTTCTTTTTGGTTTTGTTTCTATATAAAAAGTAATGGAATATAAAACATTAACCATTGGCCCACTATGCCCAACTATGATTTTCCTATCAACACTGGAAATTAAATACTAATATTATTCCTGTGTCATAGTCGTCACTTTCCATTTCCATCAATAGAAAGGGATGGATAATATAAGTTCGGTAATGAGCTTGAGGCTGTTTGAGTTCATTTATTTCTAAACATTTTTATGTGTGTATCCTCGTACCTCATTGTGTACTAAAGGTAGATAAAAGGTTTGACTAATCTGTTCGTTGTATGTATTCCAGGGGCAGCATCTCATTCATCTCACATGTTTGAACGCTGTTATTTAGCTGCTTTAACACATTGTTTTCCGGATTTTTGTTCTTGTTGTTAATTGTATATATTCCTGCTTTGTTTTACCTATGGTATTTAGACTCACACTGAAGTTGTTTGACCTCTTTTAAGGTATTCATAGTCAAACCTGTTCTTTACGTTCGTTGTCTGATGTGCCTGAGTAACGCCATATAGAGCTTGCTCCTTAGCCATTTTTTTTCCTCAAAGTTTGTTTCTCTTTAAAACCTCCACTCTCAGATTACAGCTGTCTGGTTCATTTGAGTTAATAATCCTCATTCTAATGTTAAGTTATTATTTGTAAGTGTAAGAATTTATAAAAGGATCAACTTTTGATGTATGATGTATGCCAAAATCGCTTCGGCAAGTCCAGACGCGGTTCAGAGAGGCCAAAGGCCCTCATTTGAATCTAAGCTGCTGGTGAATTAAAACCTGAGAAACTTGAGATAAGCGTGCCTAATTGCCTAAAAGAAACTCAACAAGAAAAAGTATTGTAGCTTGTTGATCTTATTTCTTTGATAATTCAAAAGAAATCTTTAAGAAATATGTAGACTTCTTACTTAGATTCTTGAAATGTGATCGTGGTACACAATTGTCATTTGGCACATTCCCAGAAATACACATCTTTGCATGAGGCACCTGGACATATGTGGCAGGTCTGGTAGAATCAGCTAATTAACAACACAGGCTTAAACAGGCACCTCATCTGGCAGTGCAGTTAGTTGCCTGATGGTGCTCAGCAGGATTTGGTAGTGCTTTTTATTTTTCTATCCTAATGGTCTGCTGCCCACCTAATTCTGCCTTATTGTCAGTCACTACTTACCGCAGCTTGGGGCCCTCCCAGGAGGCTAAATTATTATCAAAGGATTAGGGAGATGTAGCCTTGCAGCTCTGACATTTCTGATTACTTGTCTATGCCAGAACACTAATTAGCTGTGACTAATTAAGAAAAATGTTCCTGCCATAGAAAACCATTTAAAAGAACTGAGAAGTAGAAAAGCAATTCAAAAGCTGAGCAGTGCTCAGATTTGCTGATGCTCTTTAGATTTCCACCAGAGCCTTAACTCACCTTTAATTGTGCTCAGAATTTAAAAAAAAAAAAAAAATCCCACATGCAAACTGATCGGAGGTTTTTACTTGAGTCGGAAGAAGATTGTCATTGATCACCTAAGTTCTCTTAGTGATGTTAAAATTGTCTTTGATGAGTGGAAGGTGACAAAACTTTCATTTTCATGGAGAAATTTTGCTAAATACCAGTTGCATAGATGTGCATTTGCATTCATCCAACCACGCTAGGAACAAAGACTTAGAGTCATTGAAGAAATTAGAACATTCTCTCTACTGATTTTTATCAAAGATAGCTGAATGGATTATGAGCAACATGTTGAGCATTTCAAAAGTACTTAATATTGAAATCATGCCTCTTCCACCTTTCAGGTGGTCTGGAAATTCTGACTCTTCCATGCAGAGCCTGGTTTTTCCACAGTGACTTTGCATGCCTGCACTTCAGCCAGCCACTAGTGTCTTATTAATGGAAATGCCCAGCCTTCCCCTGAGACCAGCATCTCTAGCAATGTTTTCATAAAGCTGATAGCTACTACTCTCCTTCCCTTCAGCCCTAACTTCATAAGCAAATGACAGACGTGGCTTAAAGGCCATTTTCTGTGGTGGCTTTTTGTACTCCCCCTCTGTGAGCCACCCCCTCTGCAGACCATCCCTGGAGCTCCCTCTGCAAGGTCAGCACCATTCACAAGTGGGCACAGTAGTGCCAGCCAGGTCACCACTGTTGAATAAATCCGACTAAAAAACAAATCTGTGTAAGGAAGAGGCTTTTCTGGCAAGACCATCATTAGATGTGTGTGTTGAATGCATTGACAGGAAACAATATAAGGTAATTTTCAAAGGTTCTTACAAACACCTAAACTCTAGAGAGAGCCCTCAATTTCTCAATCGTGGCCTAGCCCTAGATAAGAGATCATCCTAATTTTGCTTTCTTGATATGGGCAAAATATTTTGTTTGGAAAAAAGAAAATGTTCAGTCCACCTCACCTACCTTCTACCTCCTGATTTTTAAACCAATTTCTCCTTTTCCTCTCAGTGGAGAACAAAAAGCAGGTAACCAGCATCCTCTAGGGAATAATCCCTCCTATCTATGAAGACTGTTATTAAGGCACCTGTCATACTTGTCTACTCCAGGATAAATAATCCCTATTTGTTGAACTTCACTTCATAGGCCCCTTTTCTAGCCCTTTAATCATCTTTGAAACTTCTCAAAGTGCTCTCTCGGTTGTGCTTAGGATTTATAGTCAGAGACGGGATGCAGTATTTGAATGTGGCTGAACAAGATTCTTTCAAGCTTTATTCCTATTCATGTATTCAAATATATAATTCTCCCGTACTTTGGCTCTACCAAGCTCCATAAATTTGGTTCCATATATTCCTGACATTCCTTTTTATTGACTGTCCTCTCAGTTATGGCCTATATCTTTGAGATAGACAGTAAACTTGTGTTTATCGATGTGGGACACCCATTCAGTTGATGTTTTTTCATGTGTAAAGTCTCAAAAACAAATCCAATTCACCATTCATTTACCATGTGTAAGAAATGATGGTGAACGTTGAGATTAAACAGTAGACATTGGCTTTGTCCCACGTGGTTGGCTCTCTCTGTCACAATGACTCAGTAGGATTCTAATTAGAATAGGAAGTTGAAACCCCTCTTATTAATCATTTATTCATCAAACCTGTATTGGTTGAACATTTTCTGTAGCCCACACACTATGCTAGTTGCTGAGAATACAATATTAAACAAGATAGACCAAGTCCCTGCCCTAAGGGAGCTTACATTCTGATGACTAAATGGGTCTTTTTGAGAAATTATTAATTTCCACATAAAATATTTCCACTTTTTCATCTGCACAGATAAAAACAGAATAGTGATAATCTATGAAATTGTTTATTTCATTATGTCTCTCTGTCTCTCTGTTTTCAAGTAGATGATTGGAAACTTGCCAAAAGTTTAGTGCCAACACAAAGTTTGTATCTAGGTCTAGTGCTTACCACATTAAATGTCCTCACTGTGAGATAAGAGTACGTTCTTCCTCTCTATCCTTCCTGAGTTCTTCCCTTGAAAGCCAGGCTTATATCAGCTCCCAGCAGAGCTCATATTCTCTCAGACAGAAGTCAACATTTCCACAGCAACAATATTTTTCTGCCTTTCTTTAAAATCAATTCACAAGGCCAAGTATACAAGGCACCAAGACATTTTGCTTAGTAGTAAAAATACACAGGCAACACAGCAAGCCATACCTCTAAACATGCTCCACGGCCTCAGATAAACCCCAGAAATGGCTACAAATCCACACGAGCATATGCTGGACAGGCAGCTCCCTGCTTGGGTGATAGCCTCTGCAGGGCTGAGTACATCGACATCTGAACTTGGAGTATTAGCATATTTTTATGTGTGGACAATCATATACGTACATAGACATGTAGATTTGTTAGTTTATAATACTTTCTCTTTCATTCATCACCTAAAATGAAATTAGACTGTCACATTTTAAGCCCCATTTTAGTCCTGTATTAAATTTCTTTAGCCAAATGCAATTGTTTACTTTTCAGTGATTTCTATGACTTTAACATCTATTAAATTATTTTTCTATTCATGAAACATGCGATTCAAGTCAACAGTGAATCTGGCTCTGGTATTCATCTGTCCTTTTTCTATTGAAAATTTTCCCTGCTACCATTATAGATATAGCATTTTGCATATATAAAATTTGTATTTACAAATATTTTAAAATATTTAGTCCTTTAATGAAAATGGAACACATGCTATATGCCAGACATTCTGCTAAGGGATAGATACAGCAATAAAAATAAGATTCAGTTAATGCCTTGTGGATACTCACAGCTGATTGAGGGAGACATTTACTGTATTATGCAATATTTTCATAGACACCTGTATAGAGTTCTAGGAGTAGAAAATATGTGAGCACCTAATTCTTCCTAGTAAGAGATAGTATTGGCTTCCTAACAGAGATAATGGTTGAACTAAGTCTGAAAAGCTGACATGAATCTAGCCAGGGAGATGTATTTGGGAGTAGAAGTCCAAGCAGAGGGACAAACATGCCCAGAAACCAAAGGTCTATGGAAGCCCAACAGAGCTGCAGGTCATTCAGTTTGCTGAAAATGATTACTGTGGGAGTGCACCATGACTCAGAGACAGAGGATGGCTATTTACTCCAGTCCTTGTTGGCCTCAAAAAGTGATTTTGGAACGTTCCCCATTTTGTATAAGGAAACTGATGCAGAAATACCTGGCCTGTGTTTTATCTAGATACCAACTTGTGCCATTTAATAGCAGTTCTAAGAGTCCAGCTTCTTTTTATCTATATCCTACATTATTGATTTAAAATGCAATATTGACCAAAATTTTACATACAGTGTTCAAAATGAGTCATTCAACCAGATGAAAAGGTCATAGTGCCCAAATGAATCATTCATAGACACTTTCTGTGCCCCAAACTGGTACATACACCATTATAACTGGATTGACCACTGAGTTCAGCCAAACCATTAATTAGTCATTTCACTCAAAAATTAGCCAAACCAGTATGCATCCCATCATTGGTCCCTAAGTAGGGGAGTGGAGAACAGCTGATTATCTGAAATTTTCACTTTATAATTACCAGTCTTTTTAGCACCAAGAAAAGAGCCACAGAATAAACTTACGGCGGCACTTGCCTATTTGATAACAAAGAACAGTATTGATTTTAATACCCTTCGTAGGGTGGAGAAAGAGGCAATTTAACATTACTTTCAGGACATTTTGGAATGAAGGGAGATTAGTGAAATAGTAGTGGACTGAAAAGAGCTTTCAGTTTATGGAACTTGTCCTATTATATAACTTATTCTATTATGCCACTGAAGAGGACCTAATTCATCTGGAAATATCTCAGTTATTACATTCATGCTTTTTGTTAGAAAAGAGAAAGTATGGAGGTCCAAAGGTGGGGAAATGTTTTTTCAGCATTCAACAAGCATTTATTAGGCACCTACTATATGCTACTCCTTTCATGTTAGCACCTTTCACATGTTCTCTTCCTTAACAGACATCGTGATACTCTCATAATTTGAAAACTTCCTCGTGGAGTTAAAAAATGAAAATCACCCAGAATGTGATGTTATTCAATATGGAATAAAATGACATCAAATACTTCCCTGTTCTGTGTTTGAAAAAAGAAAAGAACAAGATAAAGAAAGCCACATATATAGAGTTCCCTTATAGATAAACCAAGGATCTTTTTTTCATATTGCATTGTTTTGTTACAGTAAAACAGATATTTTCAAGCGTTAGGATGTATAGTGTTTTAAAATGAATCTGAAGAAGAGAGTATGTAGGAGATGTGTAGCATAATAGCTATTTGCCTGTTTATCTTAATAGGGAGTGTAGTTCTTCAAAGGATTTATTTACATTACATATCACATTATTGGGTTTACAGACATGTTGGTCTTTGGAAGTGTGGATTGCTTCAACCTACAAAAAAATTGGATGGGCTTTTCTTAATAGGTGTCTTCTGTATTCATGCGCAATCCTGTGTTACGATGACTGTCAGTGACCACCAGGAATGGCAGAGACTGTATTCTTAGTTTTCTGCTAGAAGCACCAAACTGCTCGTAAGAATCAGAGATTTTATTGACAGAACAGAAATCCAGACTTTTTTTGTAGAGGGAAATGAAATAACACAGTAGTTATGAGCCCAGACTCTGGAGCATAAATATGAGATATAAATTTTAACCCTGCCACTTACTATACTCATTGTATAAACTTGAATAATTGCTTAATCTAAACTCAGTACCTCTACTTCTGTAAACTCAGTTTCAAGATATGCAAAATGGGAATAATAACACCCACTTTATCAAGGTTGTTATAAGAATTAAGTGAAATTTTAACTGATTCACTTGAACTTCCCATGGGGAATAAAGAAAATATCAGATACCTTTATAATCAGAATTTCTAAAAAAAAATAATAGTAATAAAAATAACAGTACTGTATCTCAAAATGCTTTATAAATCTCATTTATTCCTCATACTTTGTCATTTTTATAATATGTCTGTACTTCATAAAGAGGTCAAATGAATAAATTAAAAACAAAATAACAGACAATAGAAAGTTCTAGAGCTCTAGGCTTGCATTTTTCTTTATTCTGGAAGCATAAAGCTATATTAAAGCAGCATCTAAAAACAGAATGACAATTTGGCTTTTCCCTTCCATTCATTTTTACAAGAATCACAAGTTCATCATACCCTTTCCCTTAATAGTCAAATTTAAACACACAGTATTTCCGTAGCACATTAGAATCTTTTTATTTTCAAGCTAGATTCATATAATCTATCCCCCATATTACAGATGAGAAAATGAGGCATAGAGAAGGGAAGTGACAGGCTCAATCAAGCAAATAGCGCAGAGGGGCCAGCCTACCCACCCTCGCGTTCATGTTCTTCTCTGCTGTGTTGACAGCCAGTCCTCAACTCTGCTCCACACACAAGTCTCTGCCTTCCCCGTTGTGAACATCTCTGGGTCGAGCTGGAAATGTTGATACGTTTAGGTTGGGGTGAACGCTTCCTGTATTTTTAACCATAATAGGCTGGTTTCAGTTTTCCTTAAATATAGCCCTTAATCCTATTGCAAGCCAACAAAAACTTCACATTTAAAACTTTCAAAATGCTTGTGCTTTGGGAGTCTGTTTCGTGGAACCAGGTATAATAGTTTCAGTGAGATGCCTTGAATCAAGGGGGGAACCTGGCATTATTGTATCAAATCTACTATTAATATAAAATTTGCATTTTAGTGTTTAGAAATGGGAAGTGAGTGAAATAGAGCCATGAATTTAGTTAAATAGATGTACTATCGACAAAATGAACACTCAACATATATTGAAGCATTTATATTTACTTTTTAATATAATGGTGAATCTGTAGGGCATTAATGTTTCTAAACATTTTGTTTCTCTCTAAAGCTACTAACTGACCCTAAAGGATGTCTTATATTTACTGAATTTATCAAAACCATCAGCGTTGAAAAAATACTGTTCTTTTATTCAATTTACCTTTACATTTAAAAGTACATATTTTCTAGGTGAGATTTTCTAGGTGTTATCTCAACACAGTGACTCAATTCTTTTCAAATAGCTTCTCTTGAAATAAATGAAGAAATACATTCATAATGTGGAAATTTAGCTATTCCATGTCTTACTGCACTAAAAAGTGTTCATTCTTTTTCTTTCTTTTTCACCCCTGTTGTTCACCTCTTGAGACAAGCATAGCTAGAGAAGAATAAAAATATATCAACTAGTTGTACCGATTCATAATCAATAAAAAGCTAAACACTTAAGCAGAAAATATATCACAGATTTGTGCCCCAGCAAAGCAGCTATTTTTACCTTGCCATCATCATCAGTAGCCGCATTCTGACAGAAATCATTTGCTTGAAGCAGTGGCGATATATAAACCCTATGGGGTCTTGTGATTCAGATTTAGGAATATCAGCCTTCGAGGGTCTAAAGGCATTGTGCATTAGTATGTATTGAGACCTCATTCCAGGTGGCAAGCAGCTGGACTTTTTTAAAATAAAACTTCCAAAATAAATGTGAAGTACTTGTTTCCAGGCAATAAGTGTTATATTTAATTGAATCATCCTCAAAATGTTATAAATTAGGCCAAAAAAAAGGGAGTTGTGCATATTTAATATATTTGTTTTGTATTTCCACTCTTCAACAGAATAATGAAATTCCTTAACTACTTCTCTTTAACTTGCATGAAGAAAGCACGGTATGTTGCTAAATCTCTTTTCACCAGCTCTGTGGAGAAACAACTTTAATCCTTGTTAGAAAATTGCCGAGTCTGGGACTGACAAAGAGCTCATGCTTGTTCTATTGTTAGTGCTCCCTGGCCCCTAGAGCAGAGCCCTTTACAGCTGCGTGGATCCCGCCCGGCTCAGCTGCACTATTTAGGAGAGGAGGTTTGTCAATTTCTATTGACAATGGAGAGAGTTTTTCAGGGCCTGTAGCAGTGCTGACACAGTTGGGGATCAATGCCAGCCATTCAGACTGCACCCTCTTTCATTGCTTTGGTTTGTTAATTCAAGACTAAAGGTCCACTGAGGGGGTTCGGGGTGTTTAAGAAAGCTGATGAACTGTTTAAGAAAGCTGATGAACTGCAAGCATTTATAGCCCTGGTGTGGCAATTTCCATAGTCAGTGGCAACTCCTGGCACTGAGGGAGCTATGTCCTTGTTGACCCTCTTGTTATTAAAAATGCACAAGTGCTGCGCTTCTCAATATTTCAACACTCTTTCATTGTCAATACCACCTTCTGAGCCCTTCAGCTTGTTGCTTGCTCTAAAGATCTTCTTAGATTGGGTTTGAAAACTTCACCTTAAACACTAGATTAGACTGATGTTCTGTTTTCCGTGCTCCTGTTGATTTGTTGAGCCTTCCCAGGGCTGGAAAGCAAGTAGCAGCTTGATGGGGAGACGGGCTGCTAATATGATTTACCAGTCTACAGTCATGCACAATAAGTGTGAATAAATACAGGGGTCTCACAGAGTCAACCCTAGCCTTTCCTTTTCTTCTATTTTTGCTTTAAAAGAGATATCTCAAGAAAATGAAGTGAGTAACACATGCCCTTACAGGAGTTGAATGAACCACAAAAAGAAGGGAAAAAAGAACATATTTTTTTTGCTAAAGTGGTAGGCTGCTGTCATGGATTGATGTAGAAAAAAAATTGTAAAATATACACTTATTGCTTTATTCCTATGTAGACCAAAGCAAAGAATAAAGCAGTAATGCCATGCCCATGACTTCAGTGCAAGCCGCAGTGCCCTTCCTTGTCATCCCCTGAAGGGAAAAGTGGATAGTCAACCAAGTTGTTTTATAAAATTAACTCTTCCAAAATGAGAAGACAGTTCCTAACATACAGACCTTGCTGCACATTCACCCTTTTCAAATTGTTTTTGGGCAGTCGATTTGGTTTGGTGGGATGGGAGGAGGCAGAGAATTAAAGTAACCAACCTTTGACTTTTTTCTCGATGTGAAAAAATGAGACCTACCATATTCAGTCCTCAAAAGACGGACATACTAATTCCAGCACCAGAAACAAGAAAGTACTAGGGGTTTCTGTTTGGTGGCTTTGTTTGTTTGTTTGAGGGTGTGTGTGTGTGTGTGTGTTCAAGTTTCACCATATACAAAAAAGAAGCAGTCGTGGTGGAATTTTTTTTGTTAGCCTATTCTTTAGTGGCAGCATACACTCTGAGCTAAGCTACTGCTTTCCCGTAGTCATTTGCTTAATTTAGCTGAAATTCCTCCTCAAAGTGCTTTGACTGAGGGACCAAAAATATTCATTCTTTTAAGATAATTTTTCTTAGAGACTTTTCCTTATAGAACAATTTATTTGCCTTCAAAGTAAGATGATGGTAAAGTAGCTTAAACATTTTACCTAACAAGGGCTCTCTTTTTCTCTGTTTTTATAATTAACTTTAGATCATTTTATTCCCAAATTATTTTTCTCTAAAATTATAATTTTGTCATGGTGTTAAAGAAGTTATCTTATTAATAATTTCTGTGTTACATTACCTGTCCTTAATCATAAATACCACTTATAAATAGTGGGAAAATAAAGTTAAATTAATTTTAAATCATGTAAGGATTTTTAAAAACGTAAAGATGCATATGGAGTAATTTTAAGAAAGTATTTTCATTTCTCTCGAATTTATACAATTTACCATGAACATAGTAATTACACAGTCTAACAGACAGATTAGTTTGTGGTGCTAGCCATTGTACAATATATAATTTTTTCTCTCCCTCAACAAAAAAGAAAAATTTACTATCCTTTGCAGAAGGACTATAATTTTTAATAGTTGCATCCATCCTGACAATATTTTAGCTTTCAAATTATCTTAAGGGGGGGAGGGTGGCTCCTAATTCAGTGTACTCATATTCTGTATCAGCAACACTTTGAGGATTTACCTGTATTAAAATAGAACTCAAGAAGTTAAGACTTCAAATTATTTTATAATTTGAAATAAGGATAGAATATTTTAAATGATGTCAGAAATTAAAGTGAGTATCTATGAAAGATTTTGAGGTTTAACATGTCAGCTGAATTTACTGGCAGTTTATATTTTAAGAATTTAGTTGTGTAGGTGTCTTATTTTATAAAACATATTGCTGATATTTTCACATGTCCTGAAAATTAAGAAAGTAATCATTAGGAAGGGGTGAAATTAGGTACATAAATGGCATATTTTTTAAAAATCACAGTCCCACATTTAAAAAATTTGACGTATTTTTATTCATCTATTTGATTGATAGTATTTAATAAATAATTTATTCACTTTTAATTAGCTTATCATTCATGCATGTATGTTCGCTATACTAACAAATTAATAGAAATAGTGTGATGAAATGTGAAACTGATTTTTAATTTATACTTAAAATACCATTTCTTATTATAACAAATCATATTAGAACAATGTTAACAAATACAAATCCAGATGAATTTAAGACTTGGATCACTTAAGATTACGCTTAGATGTTGAATATACTGTTTTATTATGTGGAGAAAATTTTATTTTTAGATTTTTTTTTCTGTATTTGAATACCTAAGAACGTATACACACACATATGTGATCTGGACTGTCACTAGGTTTGTGTATACAAGCAAGGCACAAAATCCCTTCTCTTTCAAAAACTCTTTTGTAATTTCTTAAGTGTTGAAGGGATGTTGCTATTTCTGACGGTTTTCTGAATGAGCAGCATTATTCTTACAGTATTACCTAAACCTAGCTCTGGCACATCATCACTGAATCCCTTAAAATGTCACCTCCGATGGCAGATTGCCTTTTTTTGAAAATAGGAACAAAATTTCTTCTTTTACTATAATCACTGACATTGTATAGGAGCAGGAAATTGCATTAGAAAAGAATTTCTGGTTTTCCCTCAAAAGAGTTGTAAAAAACAGAAAAATTATGAACCCTTCAAAACCACAAAATGAAACAGATCTTTTCCTTTCATAATTTGGTCAACGACACCTATTTTGAGATTCTTATGATACATAAGAATTCCATCTTGATAATGTTCCTTCTTAAGATCTCAATAAATCTTTATTTTGCATGGCTTAACAATGTCTTGTCAAATACTTAACAACCAATAGTAGGTAAAGGTGTGATTGGGGATTACCATTTAGTAAGTTGTGGATATTTTTTTGCCATCACTCATTTAAAATGTTATTTTTAGCTACTGACTGCATGCCTTATGGCATAACAGATCTTTTTGATTTTTACTTAACATGCAGGCTAACAGAAAATTTTCTTTTGAAAATAATTTACCCTCTTTTTTCCTGCTGCTTGGCCATCCATTTAGTCCCATAACATGTATTTAGTACCCATTGTTACCTACAAATTACAAAGCAGGCCACTAGGCTGCAAAGTGCAAAAACACTGTTTCCATGAATATGTTACAGCTGAAAGACTGTAATGTTAATTCATGGAAAGAACAGCCTAGGTCAATTTAGCAGATTTTCTAGCAAAACATACAATTCTGTTAACAGGAAATTACAGCATTATTGACTTCAAGTGCTGATCTGTGGTCATTTCAGAGTGTTTCATTACCCCCTCATTACCGAATCTGTTAAATGAATACTGCAGAGGTTGTTTTCTTTTTTTGTCCTCCTCCCCTCTGCCCCAACCCTTCTTTCCAGCAATGGTACAGCAATTCCATGAAAGTCATTTGCCTGTGGTTGGCTGATAGATTAGACCTCCAGCTTCATATTTACCAACTGAAGACGCTCATCAAGATTGTGAAGGTAAACAAAATGTGTTTAGATGTGAATTGCCCACCAAGCTATAAAGAATAATGGGAAGATATTGACATACAAGAAAATCCTATTTGATATCACTGAGTGAATCTAAGTACTTAAAAAGCACCACTTATTAGCAATGATATGCTGCTGTTTACTTCTACTTTCACTTAGATTGCTAAATAAACAGAAATTTACCTTTTTGCATTAATAAATATTTGCTAGCAAGTAATCACATTTTAAGATTATGTATGTAAAGCCACTGGCACATTTACCCGAATGTAGTAGGTCCATAATAATTTTGAATTAATTGTATTATATATATAAATGTCTTCTCATAATAACATTTACTTTATATTTGCTAGGATCATATATCATTCTGAGGGCTTTTGAACTGTATTTGCCAAGAGAATAAGGAGAGTCTCTGTTATTTTATTATATCCTGGTGCAAAAACAATATATTGTCACTGCCTGAATTCTTTTGAAAAAATGTTCCTTCCTATATGTAAAAGATAATTAGTTTGAGTGTGGGAGACTGTTCAAAACTACTAACACAGATATCATATAAGTTCAGCAAGGCCATTTTGACTTCTCTCTTTAAGAGAAAAGGTAATAACCTATATGTTATATTTAGTAAGGGCTTTAAAATAATATATTTATTCCACATGATTTTTCACGCTTTGTAAGTTCTAATGGAAGCACAAAACTTACCCCAGGTTTAACCTTTTCTTATAATTGAGACAGAAATTCCACTTTGTGGCTAAAAATACTAAGCTATTGAGAATCAATTTTTCCTTTAAATAGAAGACCCTTACTTCCATTTTAGTACCATTTACTAATGGTACACGTGTATGTGCCCATACAAATAATGTATATATGTGCACTTATGTGTATGTATGTGTATATATGAATATACCCACACACATACAGAGTAGTTCTCAAAGTGTCACTCTGACCTACTATTATCAACATCACCTGGGAACTTGTTAGAACTACACCCTCTTGGGCCCCACCTCAGACCTAATGATTCAGAAACTCAGAGGGTGGGACCCAGAAATCTATAGATTAACAAGCCCTCTAGATGATTCTAATACATGCTAAAGTTTGCAAAGAACTACTGTGTTATATATACCGTTAAAAGAAATTTCTTTCTACCTTAAGATACTTTCCATTTTTCTCTTGGTTCCTGAAGTTTAATTAGAATACAAATTCTTTTATGCCATAGGCACACTTGTTATCTTGTTAGAAAGGCTAACAAATAGGAAATTCTGTTCTAAAGTCAGAAATTGGCAAATCTACTGGAACATAGAACCAGACCTGTAATGTCACAATAATAGCCATCATGATTAGTCATAAATAACAAGTAAAATTATAGCCACCCACAAAATTTTAATACTCTAGCTATATATTACATGTCAACGAAGAAAATACCTTTGATCCAGAACACTTCTTACTTGGTGTTATTTATTTTGCAAAGAAACTGAAAGAACAATATGATAGGTTCCTATTTGGCTGAGTTCTCCACTGTTTCTTCCTTGTTTCTATAAGTGTGACTTGAGGAGCCTTCAAATGCAGGTTGTTTTTCATAAAAGAGAATCAGGATAATGTATTTACCTTCTAAATATATGTTAAGGTTGTAGTCTACATGGTGATTAATATTAATTGGTTATCTTTATGGTAACCATGTTTTCAAGTTAATGCCTACTGTGTTCAAGTTGTCAGAAGTTACATATTTAGCCAACTAGTATTTATTGACAGATTGTTAAGCTCTTTATTTTGTTTAGAGAATAAAAATCTCCAAATTTTATTACCCTATCGTTTGTTTCTTTCATAGTTATTCTTTTTCTCATATTCTCATGTCTAAGCACTAGTGGAATTTTTTCAGTTTTACTGAGGCATAATTGACAAATAAAAATTATATATCTTCCAGATAATGTGACTTTAGTTAATAATGTATTGTATATTTGAAACTTTCTAAGAAAGTAGATCCTAAGTATTCTCACCAATGCATATTTTAGCATAAAAGAACAATTAATAATTTAATGAATTATACAATGAAATTTCCATTGTACTCTAAACCAATCAGTGTATATCTTATTTTGATATAGATAGTCTGCATTATGGCTGTCAGTAGTCAAGACAGATAAATATGAAATTAAATTTCATGAATATGTTTGATTTTACATGTTTTGCTTTTCACAAGCAAGTCCTCAGGCTCAGCTAATTTTTTCTTGAGCTGATACACTTAATCAAGTTATAGGGCTCTATTTAATAATTAAAAATGATTATTTTCACAATGAAAATCAAGGTGAATTAATAATTTAATGTTTTAATTGTTTTTTCTACTTTGAATATAAACAGTCTTTAGCCAGTTTCATACATAGATTCATTATTCTTCAGAACTTGAATGGTTTTGTTCATAATGATCATTTTCAAGTGAATTTAAGAAGCCACGAAATAACACATGTATAGCATTAAGTCCCATATGCAGGCTTTCCTTCCACTTAAACTTGGCCTGCATGTTATAGCAGCGTTGTACATTCTACCCAGAATCCAAGCTACTCCACTCTAGCAGTCTAGTGCCTACTACTCATAGGCATTGTCATTCTTCTATGCCCATGGAAACCCAGACGTTGTCAAAATTTATATGATAGCCAACTTTGCCCTACAAAGATAACTTACACACTAATTGGTTCATTCATGTTGCTCATGTAGAAAAAACAAATCCCAGTAAGCTTTCCAGAAAAATTTAAGGACTATGAAATTATTTTTGAAGTTTTAACATTAGAATGATTTAATTGGGGGTCGAGGGAGAAGGTAGAATCTTCAAATAATCAAAATGGTTGTTGGATTTGTGTTCTTTCTAGTGACCATATGACATTTAAAAGCAGTTAACATAAATCAGCTGTTTCTTTTGCTGAGAGAAAAGAAGACAAGTGAACAGCACCCTGTGGCAGGCACTTATCTTAAATAAGAGCCAACCAAACCTTTGTGGAAGCCACAGAGAATGCCCAAGTGTTAATAACATTTTATGAGACAGAGAGATTTTGCAAGGATTATCTGCCCTGAAACTCACATAACTGGTTATTGAGTAATAGAATAAGAAAGGCTTCAAGACTGAAAATCCACAATTCAAATATGTCCTGACCAATTTATTGATAATCTAAGTCAAAGGAAAGTCACTCCAATAAAATGAGAAAGTCAAGCTCACAAAGTCAGTATATCATTGTCAGGGGGACAATACTTTATATTAATATTAGATGTATCATCTATAGGTGAATATTTTGTGTTTATTCCTATAACTGACTTGTGATGTCAGTTAAAGGAATAAACACAAATCTCTATGGTAATAATGCCTTGTATACTCATTACCAGATTATCTAGGCAAAACTTATTTTTCAGAGTTACTTCCCTGGTTCTGATACAAATTACCATGAGGTTTGTTGTAAGAGAATACCACCTTAGTCATATTACTTATGACTGAGAAAGAGAATAAGAGAATATAAGGATGGTGGATTGTATGTGTCTTAAACTATTAACATTTAAGTGAAAATAGATTTGATCACTTAAGAAAAAAATTACTCTTTGAATCTAAATTTTACTTGCAATGGAGACACTGACCTCAGATACTGTGCAGCCTTCTTCAGAGTTCAGTTTATTTTTGGACATGTGGACTTTTCAGATATGAACTTATATCAAGGGATTATCCAAATGAAAAATTATGTATTACTCATTCTCCAGTCTTACTATTGACATATCACTTCTGAAACTTGGCATGATATTGTGAGGCATAAGTTAGGTAGAAGAACACGGAAGGATAATGTGTGAAATTACCAGTGGCCCCACTACCTTGTAATGGTTCTACTTCTTCCCAGAAGGCTGCTAGGAAAGGCAGGGTGGGCATATCGAGGGGATTAGGATGTCTTCTATCAGTGCTTCTCACCTCATGTGAGTAAGTACCTTCAGCTCAAATGTCTGAATGTTATATTTTCTGAATAAGTGTTATGAACATGTCTGTATTCAATGAAATCAGGCATCTCTTCACATTAATTTTCAGCTGTTGGAGTTACGACATTGGGCCATGAAGTACAATATGTCTTCTTTGACTTTTTTCATCTGTTAAGTGCAAACTACAACAAAAACATGGCTACTAGCCATGAATAGTGGCATATTAATATATACTGATACTTCGGGCCAGTCCATTGAAGTTTGACTGTTTAATATTCTAAATCTGACATAGAAGAGTAGAAGAATCTTGAAAGATATTGAGCATTAAAATAGCCTCAGAAGTGCTTCCACAGAATGGGATATCTTCTTTGTTTCCCCATTTATCTAACTCTGGACTTCTCTCCAACTTTAAAAATCAATAATAATAAAATACCAGTCTTGGTTTAGCCATAGAGATCATATGTGAAGAAAATTGTACTTTAAAAGATGAACATAAGGAAAGTTTTATAAATTAATATTTTCAGTGTCACAGAAGGGTTTTATTAGGTTTTGTTCTTTTAAGAATCACTGTAGAAACAATAACATGATATTTGTTCCATTTTTTGATATGTAATATACCAAATTATAACTTACTGTTTCACAAAAAAATGTAAATAATTTTTTTATTTTCCCACCTATGGAAGCTTTATGTCAGAATTTGGCACTTCATATTACAAGGGAATTTCAATAGGAAAGGGCAGAATTCATACAGACATTTAGGTGTACACAAATTTTTATTCAGAGGTACTTGTAAATTATTTTATAATTCATAAATACTGAAAATGTGAATTTCTTTTACTGATAACAGGATTAATCCTCTCCCTCCACACACCTGCCCCCAAAAACTAATGTATTTTATAAAATGAAACACATTTTTTAGTATTGAAAGAAAGCTCCTCAATTTAAAAAACTAAGAATTCATTTTTAAAGACTTGCATAAGTACATATCATTTTATTTTTGCTATAGCTTATTCAAATAGTAAATTCTGTGCAATTAGTAATGTTTGGGGGGGAAAGTTAATTTGTCATCTGATAGTCACAACATTGTGATCTAGTCATAGTGATTGTAGTTTTGAATAGCACTATCCAAAACCTCTCATTCCATTTTCTCCCCAGAAGTACACCAACGAGACGATTAACATGGCAGCCATATGAACACATTAGTGGCCCAAGATCATTTTTGAAATGTCAACTGAGTATATATACCTATGCATATAGGCATACATGTCTGTGTACATATAATCCAAATTATCTAAACAAATTCTCTCTTCTTCCCTCAGAAAACCTACAGAGACTTCCGATTGCAGGGTGTGTTGGAAGGAACACTGAACAGCAAGACATATGATACTCTGCACAGACGCTTAACAGTAGAAGAGGCCACAGCCTCTGTTTCAGAAGGAGGGGGACTTCAGGGCATTACTATGAAAGACAGTGATGAAGAAGAAGAAGGCTGATAGATAACACACAGCTCTGGAGAAGAGAGGAGTTCCTTGACTGACATTGTGTTTTTTGTGTTTTGTCCATGTGATTGAATTTGTTGTCTTGACCAAATAAAAATGCTTGCATTTCTTTAAAAAGTAAACCCAGAAGCAGAGTTAATGAGGAAAATGCGAAGTATTTTTTTGAAGAAAATCATTCTCTTTTGTGTAGCTTGACCTGAAAATGAACTCTGGCTCTGTCTGTGATTAGAATATGAACATTTTTTAAGATTTGAGCTTTTTTTCTGTAATCACATCAAAATAATGTCAGGTGTGTAAAGTGAGATATGCTTTTCTCATAATACAACATTGTGAGAAGCCACTTCTAATCACTGCGCCAACTCTATTGTACCCTCGTTAAAATGGTGTGTACCTTACAGTTTATAATTTATGTGAAATGTTTGTTTTGTACTTAATTTGCCATTGTTGTGATGTGTATAAAACTTTAACCTTGGTTCTTAGTACTCTGAATTGATCTGCAGGTATCTTCCTGGGCTTAAAAGAATGCCAAACTCAAATATAGACTAGATTATCCAATGGGTTTGTGTTTTAGTTCCATTCTCAACATTTCTTCTTTCAAGTATACAAAATCCCCAGGTATAGGGTAGCAAGTGTGCTTCCGTCAACATACCCTCCTACTCCTAAGTATAAGAGCTTGCAGGCAATAAAAATCCATTTGTTCACAACCACTTCTGTATTTATTAGACTTGTATAGATTAAATGCAGTAAAAGATGTTTGCACTATTTCAAACATCCCAATTATCTGGCTCTGTGTTTTTGCTTCTTGCTTTTTTATTTGTTTCATAATATTTTGTTTTCAATCAAATGAGTGAAAGATTAAACTGTGTTTTGTACCTAGTAGGCACACACATTTGTTAAAAGAATTAATTACTATACAGCATATTTCCATAGCAAAGGAAATGTATGCTACATACTCGTGAATTATTAGTAATTAATGTTAACTAATAATTAGTAATGTTAACAATTGACTATTAGTAGTATTCCCTCAAACTAGTCTCTTGCTAGGATTTTGAAAGATAACTTTATTATGCTTTATAATTTCTCTATGGATTATTTTAGTAATTTTTCCTAAAATATGCTGGCATATTGTGTTACTGCATTCATTTATAAATAATTTTCAGATGAAGTCAGTCCATGCAAATTGAGTGGCGGTATGCCTGAATTTATGAAAACATATGTTCTAAAACTTTAGAAGTGAAAAAAGTTGGACCTCCAAATTCGTTCTGCTATGGTGTTACAAATGGTCGCAGTTATCCAGACAAAAAAAATCTATTTAATCTACAGTTATGATTATTATTTCTTCCCATAGGGGTAAGATAAGATAAACATATAAGAAGGAGATTTCTTCATTTTTCCTGGACAGAGACCAGCCCTGCTATTTTTGAAAGGCAATTTTGTCTTGGAATGCTCTCCCTCCCTTTCTTCTCCATCCTCACACCCAATAGCCTTTTCTTCAAGCCCTCAAGTGTCCAGTCATGCTACCCTAAACTCCCCAGCGGCACCCTCCCCAAGCTTGCTGTTGTTCCACAGCTCAAATTGCTCTATACTTGGAAATTACCCAAGCTTCTTTTCCTTTCAATAAAATGTCCATTTCCTTTATACAGTTCATCTCTGCATAATTGACCCATTTTGTCCTAAAGCGTGAATAACTGATGACCTCCCATAACCCTATGAAACTATCTTTTTAAAATAATGTATTTACTCAAATGTTTAGGTGATAGCACTCGGAAATAAGAAAGCAGTTCGTGCGAGGGAAAGTATTTGAGGCCTGAAGGGTCTTTTTGCTGGCCTGGTATGTTTAACCTGGCTACTTGCCCCCTTTGCTGGTCAGTCTCTCTGAGCCTCTCTAAATTGTGATGTTCTTTGCTCCTTCTCCTCCACACCGAGGAAATTTCTAAAAGCTCTATTCCCTACCCTCCACCTCCAGTAGCTCCCAAAGCGAGCACAACAGTCAAAGACAGGTAATGGAGCCGCTCACGTCTTTATAAGAACCACCTGGACTAACCTTTGAGCCACAAAAAGGTATGTGAAGAAAAAATTATCAAGTAACTTCGAAAAAGAATGAAAATTGGTCTCGGAGGTTTTGCCCAAAACTAACTGCAAATTGCTTGAAATGACAGTCCTTGTTCCTTGGAGTGTGTAACTTTTAGGATGAATGCCCAAGCATTCTATTCAAGAAAAGCAGTTTTATGTGGCGGTATTCTTTAAAAAGTAGTATTTTTAAAATGAATTTAATTGAAAACCTAACAAGTTTTGTAGAATTTTTGAAGTGAAAATCATTTTTAGCTCAAATGACTATCCTAAATGTTTTGGGGGAAGAGCAAAAAGTTACATTCTTTGGACAGTTTGGCGAGTGTTGCAAGAGAAAATAGATAATACCGTCTGATGTCCAACCAGAACGAGCTGGTTAAATAGCACTAGAAGGAAAGTTTCTCCAGACCCTTGTTAGAGAAAAATAATAATACCTTTACCGGAAAGGGAAAGAACCATACAGGGCTTAACGTAAACCTCTCGCTCTGCTGTGGGTTGTTCTTGCATTCACGGATTTTTCCACTTGAATTCCCTTTAGTCCTAGCTCATTGTCCCTCTCTTAGGAGAAGGGATTTCCTGCTACTTTTGCAATAAACGCCCGCGCAAAGTGTCTAGGAGCTTCCACCCCGCCCCCCAGGGTCCGATCCCGGCCTGGTGGGGCGCTGCCCTCCTTCGCCGGCAGCGACCACCGGTGAGAGGGCCCCTGAAGGTGCGCTTGAGTGGGAAAAAGATCATTCATCTGTCGTTGCTCAGAGATCCCCCGAAACCCCTTTCCGCTGCCGCGGCCTTCCTCCCGAGAGGGACGCACCCGGCGGAAACCTGCCAGGACTGCAGGCTGGGGGCACCGGGTGCGGGGACCAAGCGCGCGGGGAGTTCCCGCGACCCTCATTTCCCCGGAGCGCGGACCGGGCCTTCTGATCCCCACCCGTCCGGCGTTAGCTAGAAGGACCCGAGGCGGGAGGTTAGGGCAAGAGCTTGGTCGCTTTTATTTCTTACTCCCAAAATAGAAAATGGAAATTTCCCGGTCCGGGTCCCTAAAGGGAGGTGCCAAATCGATGTTCCTGAGAGATGAGCACGCGCGACAGGCGGCGGGGCATCTACGCGCCGGGAGGGATAGCACCCAACCCGGCCGGAGCGCTCCGGGCTCCTCGGTTCACAGCAACCCCAAGAACCCACCGACAGCCTCCGGCCATCCCACCCCCTTTGGTTTTGTGAAGACTTTGAAGGCCTGGTTTGTGGGGTTTCGGGAGGACTGTGCTTAGCCTAAGTTTCACAGCAGAACGCTGTCCCTGTACTATGCAAGGAAACGAAATGGCAGGTGGGCCTCCTTTTCCCTCCAGTCCTGCTCCCAGTAACCTTTGGGGAGGGCCTGCGACTCCATTGGCCAAGCACTTTGCGGCAGATGCAGATGGTTCGAGTCCACAGGCCTGGGCGGCTGGGCAGCCGCGGTCAAGGGACAGGGAGCAGCAACGCCCACGAAGCGCGGCGGAGAGCTCAGGGCGAGGCTTGCTCTGGGGTAGAAAATGGAATGCAGGGCTGCGTTAAGCTGCTCTTCTTAGTGACATTGAGCAGGATATTCAAGGGAGCAGAGGTGTGTGCAGGTTGAGTGCAGAGCTTTGACACTGGGTTGCAGAAGTCACCAGAGACAGTCAACTGCGGATTTGTTTTCAGGAGGAAGTACTAACTGGAGTGTGTGAGTGTGTTACTGAGAGAAGAGGAAATGAGGGAAGAATTCGATCTTTTTCCCAAATGAAGAAGACCCCTGATTTAAAGGACTGCCTAGAAAGCAGCTTGGGCAACCGCCAGGAGCGCTGGCTTTGGAGTCAGAAAAGTCTGAGTGTGAATACCAAAAGCCACACTTCTCAGTCTGAGCTCTGTGGCCCTGTACAAGCTACTTAGCCTGTCTGTAAAATGGGTACTTAATAAAGAAGGTTGTTGTGGAGATTAGAGACATGTCATAAGGTGGGGCCGTTATTAACTATTTCTTAATGTAGGGATGGATTCGAAAGAAATCTTGGGAGGCTTGCCTCTGCCAGCACGCACCACTCTCACTGGCCACTCTCCCTGGGAGTGGCACAGCGTCCCGTCGGTTTGGATCACACCCAGCTCCGAATTCCTTCAGCCCCGCCCCTGGCGTGTCCGAGAACTGGCTAGAATTCTCCAGTTCCTGGGTTATCTATATGGCCAGCCTGATAGGAGGAGAGGAGGACTCCAGGAGGGGCAAGCCGACTCTTGCCTCCAGAAAAAGACCAGCATTGTGGACAGCAGCCCCTGGAGCTGCGTCCTGGTTAGGAAGGGAGGCAGCTGGAAACGTGTTATTGAGTCCACTTGGGGATGATGTTGGTCAGGGGTTCTGAAACAGGACGAGGATGATCCAGGAGGCGTCAGACCACAAGCGAGAAATCCCAGACGTCACTTATACATAGCCAGCGGGTTGAATTCAAAGGAATTTCAGGGGCAAAATGGTGTTCATTAACATTTCTCAAGGTTTAAAGGAGACTGGAATGACGCCCTTGGTCTCAAATCAGAAAAACAACACAAAGAAGCACCTGCAAAATGCCAATCGGAGCCAAGAGAGAAAGGTAGAGGGGGCTGTAGACTCCACAAGGTGGCCCCAGCTGAGGCAGTGAAAAAGGAAAAAGACTGTAAGCACTTAGGGCTACAGCCAGCACCAAGCCCTACCCCTGGAATGGCTGAACTGGCATCACTGCAGCTGGAAACACTGGAGCATTGCGGGAGCCCAGTGACACGCGGAGGACGCGCCCCAGGGTCACAACCCAGCACGTCTGTGGCGCGGGAGAGTGCTTGGTGCTTCGGGGCTCTGGCTCTTTGCTTGAGGAGGTAGAAACTGAGCACTTTTCAGAGGGGAAGATTCGGCACCCTGCATTTGGCTGGGACTGGAGCTACTTTTTCAATCAGAGTGGTGTTCCACACCCCAGTCATTCCTTTGAAGTAGCTGGCCTGCAGCTTCTGAGTCCCAGACCCAAGGACTCAATATTTTAATATTCCTGTACTTGGCAGCTTTACAGTGAAGGTGGTTGTATTGGTGTATTTATCTGTGAATTTTAAATACATTTTAAACTTGTCCCCCATCTCTGTCCACGTTGACTCGCCCTGGGATCAGTGATTCTCACATCCAAGATGAAGAGAAGAGTTGATTTCAAGAACCATCAGATAAGGCAGTTACTCTTCCCCAAGCCCTGACCTACAATTGTTTATAGAGCCCCTACACATAGATGACATCGATATATCCCTGTGCAAAAATTGAAAGTGGTGTGTCAAATTACTTTCTTTTCTGCTCTAAATCAATATCTTCCTACCCTTGCCCTACAAATTACATCTCTATTGGGTGAGATTAAAAGAAAGAAAACTTGATTTAATGCTAAAGTTTATTCTGTGGGGCATTTCCTTAACATGCCAAGGAAGCAAAACTAAACTGCAACTTTGGAAGGAGATTTTGGTAGGGAGGTAGAAAAAGTTTCAGTAAAGAGAGGTCATGTGGTAAAAGGTCAGAATCCAACAGGACTCAAAAAGGAGAGAGTGAAACATGGAAAGGCCAGCTGGGCCAGCAGGCTGTGGGAGGGTAGGGTTTTTGTTAGGTCCTCCCTGTTGGGTGACTGGGTAATAATTTTTTAAAACACACTTCAAAGTTGCTGTATTGAAGAAGCTCATTCATTGTCATTCATTCAAACTCCAGTTTTTTGTTACATTGTGTGATTACTAGGTATGTTCTTTCATAAAACTAGGATAGCCTATGGAAAGTTGATTAATTTTAGAAATGTATAACCACTTCTTAAGAAGTAAAATCTGCTTTAATCAAACTGGGATTTTTAAAAGAGCTTTTGTGAAGCTGAATTCCTGAATCTACTAGAAGAAAGTGTTCCCTGGGAAATACAGGACTGATTGTGCGAGAGCAGGTCCCCAAGGACAAGGAAAGTCCTTGAGGTTATGAAAAATAACTTAGCAAATGTGATTCCTATAGGTATGTTTAACATTTGCATGTCCAGGTATTTAACTTGAAATGTACCATTGAGCATAGGGATTGTATTTCAATCCAGTTGTCTGAAAATTATTTTGGAAAAGTTTATAGCTAACTTTTTAATAAGGTGATAGATTTTCATATGTAGAGTGATTTTATTTTAAAATCTCTTTTCAATCTCTGTGTCTCCCAGGGATGAAGGGGGCTTTGATTTAGTCACATTTTACTAAAAAAGGTTCAAAGCAAAGGGGAACTTCCACTGTCCGCTCCTGAACAAGGAGTCCACTAGCTGTGTGGCCTTTCTCAAGCTTGGGGACTTGGGCCAGAAGGCCAAGCAGGGCAGAAAACTGGCATCAATTATCCTAGTGCTCAAAATGTCTGGGACAAATTGGTCTGTGAGTACTTATGAAGAACGTTCTTAGACAGGAGGAAAGGTCGTTCTCAATTTCAACAGATAATTAAGAATCAGCTTTAAAAGACTAGTGAGGGACAGGGAAGAGAAAAAGGGCTTATATTTTACTTTGCACTGGGGCAGCAATTTGTAGTGCGGTGGGGCAGAATAGATTCCGTGTTTGAAAAAGTAGACATTTTCTCGACTTAAGTTCCAATCTATACGTTTTTAAATTAAAACCTCCAGAAATTAATATAAATAAATATAAATTATTGACGGATTAGATTGAATGTCAGAAAGGACGGCTAATTTCGCGCACGAATTCTGCAGAGAAGAGGAAAGCCGGAGTAACAGTAAAATGCAGAAGGCAGAGAAGGGGGAAGTAACGCCTTGCCTTCCCCATTGCCAGCGACCACCACTCCCCGGCTCCCAAACAATAAGAGGGAAGGGCTCAGTTGCGTACCCAAGGCATGCCCTTTAGCTTTCCAAGTGACTTTGGATGGAGATGCACCTGAAGGAGGCACGGTGCGAAACCAAAGGGCACCTGCACCGCTGTGGCCTCTTAACTAAAAGAAGGGGCTACCAGGATCCCACAGTCCTGCCCCTGACTTTCCCCTTGCCCTGTGTGCCACAGGGAAGCGATAAAAAAACACCACAAGCAGAGCTCCAGAATTTGAGTTGTTGGTGGCATCTGGGTTAAAATGCAGAAGGAAAAAGATCTTATTCGAAAGGCAACGACAGCAATCACGTGTATTTTGTAGCTGCCACATTTCACTTTTCCATCCTGTATTTGAGTTGGCAAGTCGGAGGGAGCCCGGTTGACAGCGGGGGTCTCTCTTTCTCGCTCTCTCTTTCATCAGATGTTGTGGGCTTCACTTATTTAGGGAAATACTAAATTGGAATTTCCTATTAAGATTAAAGGGCAAGGACTTTGCTTTTAAAATAAAACGTTAATGTCAATCAAATGAAAGGGGAATATATAGTTTGGAAAGTGAGAAACCCCAATTATTACCATGCCTGCCACTTTCTGTACACAGCATATGCTCTTAATTTAAAAAAAATCTTTTGCCTTTATTCAGAAATCTAGATCAGCGTCATTAAAGCCAATTTCTCTTTCTCGCGCTGTTTCTCTTTTCCTCTCCTTTCAACAGTGGTGTGAAAGTTCAGATATTCTCTGTGGTGAGTAAAAAGCTCTGGAAATCAGCTAATGTGCCAACACTGGGAACATATCCAGGCCCATGGTGCGAAAGTGGAATATATGCTGTTGAATTATTATATTTGTCCTTTAGATTTACATCTATGCCTTTGTATTATGTAAATTTCTGAGAAGCTGTGAATCACAAGGTTAGGTAGAGGAACCCACCGCCACCTCCCCACCCCCGCCCATCCCCCTGTCTGCTTTTACAAGCAACAGGAGCCGACCCTATTTAATCTTTGAATGATTCCCAGCCTTGTTGGTTTCTTCCTCCGGCTTTTTACCCCAGACCCAACTTCCCTTCCCACCCTCGACCCAGCGAGCGGCCGGGGCCAGTGCCCGCTGCTCTGGCCGGGTCGCCACTGCCGGCCCGCGTTCGTGACGTCAGCCAGCCAGCCCCTCGAGGTCACTGAGGGCCACCCGATGCTGTTCGCGTGTTGCCAGCGTTTACACCGACGCGGGGCGCTTAACGCTTCGCGGTGTTTCCGGGACCCTCATCCTCTGTGAGACTAATGAGAAACTATGAGGACGACCCACTGTCAGTGAAATTCAAAGAATTTACTGCACTTGAGAAGATGGTGGGAAGAGGAAAAATATGTAATTTCCAAATTAACTCAAACTAAGAAGGCAATAATTTTAACTTGACATTTTAAACACTGGTAGGATTCCTTCATGATGGATCAAGGCTCTTTCTTCTTCGGATTTTCTCAGCGTGGATGTTAGAGCTCAACTCTTGAAACACGCACAACACATGTAGAATCTGGTCTGGGACAGGCCAAAGGGCGGGAGGGAGGCAACGGCAGGAGAGCGCCCACCTTCGCCAAGGCCAGGGGGCCGGCGGGTGGCCGCGAGTGGCCTGCTCTTCGGGTGCTGCGGAACCAGCTGGAGGAAGCCACGGATATTGCCCTCTGTGGACGGCCGTTTAATCTTCTCTTTTAGAGGAGACCCACGACTTTGACCGGGACAAGTCAGGAATCGCAATGAAAGGACAAATTGGAGAATTCTTGGCCAAGAAGGGAAGGTAGAAGAAAACCGTCTTAAACAGGAGAATCTGGTTTTAAAATTCTCTCTCTTTCCCCCTTATTTCAGGAGACCCCACCCACTTCTAAGCCCAGGCCTAAGGGCTTCAAAGGGAGGATTTGTAGGGAAAGAAGGTCGGCGAAAAAATACATTATATGAATGCAAGGGTTTGGGAGGAGATACTCAGAGGTGCCCCCGCCCCCCACAACACCCTTTAAAATTGGATTAAGAACGTGTTTTCCGGGAAACTCAAAATGACAGGCAAAACTAATAAGATGCTCTACTTCCTTCTTAGGCGTGCCACACGGCCAGGCCAGTTTTCTTTCACCAGACATCTAGATTAAATGACCCTTCAGTTACACCCAGACTCGTCAAAGCAAGACTATTAGCGAGTGTCTGTTCAAAAACTTTTCAACTAGGAGCTCTCCGCCATCTGTTACTTGGGCTCTTAAACCAGATCCGGCGCCCCCTCCCGAAACTCTCTGGAGCCTCCCCTGCCATCTCCCAGCCTTGGCAGTTGGGGGAGATGAAGAGGGCCCTGACTCGCGGGGACGCGGAGGGGAGGAGGAGGCTATGGTGCCCGGGAGGGGCCGCAGGGGCGGTAGAAGTCCGGAGGCCGGGGGTCGCCGGACCGGATCGCCGGCCGGGCCGCGCAGGCGGACCCCGCGGGCCAGGCACTGGGGGACCAGCCCGGGTCGCGGAGCCCAGCCGGGTGCGCACCGCCCAGCGGCGAGCAGGGAGGTCTGGCTGGCGGAGGGTCGCTAGAGTTGCGCCCCAGCTCCCCAGCCCCCTCCAAGCCTCTCAAACCACCGCTCCCCGGCCCCTCGGTGGCAATCCTCAGCTCTGAAAACCTCCGCCTTGCCAATGCCGTTTTAACTGTTTGACTCGTGAGCAACAACCAAGATGTGGAAAGCCCGGCTGGGGAGAGCTTTTTCCAGCTTTTCTGTTCCACTTAGGGCTTCCATTAAATGGCCCAGCGCTGGCAACAGAATCTTGTGAATGAGGCGGGGCGCCTCTGCTCCTATGCCAGCAACGGGAACGCAGTTCCCCTGGGCAGCAAGGGCCACCGGGCGCCTGGCGCCCAGGCCGCCGCGACAATGAAGGCAGAGGGGGCCGAGGGCAGCGGGTCGGCGCGCGGTGCTCCCGGGCCAGAGCGGCTGTCCGCCGGAGTTCAGGAGGTAAATGAATTTATAAATGGCTCTTAAGAGATTTCTGGCTCGATTTTGATTTGCCTCTATTGCTTCTCCGTTGCTCTAAGCTCGTCCTTTGTGTTATTTGGATTTCTATTATCGACTTTTATTTCATGGGATCACTTAAGGAATAAATAGTTTGAAAATAATGTCAAAACTTTAAACTTCGTGGGGGTAGTGTCAAGGAAAGAGTCGCACTGTGTTGAGTATGGTTTTTATTTTGACCACAAAATGACTTTAAACTTCTCTGGGAGCTGTTGCAAAGCGCCTCAGCCAATTGCCCTAACCGGTGTTTTCTATCATTGTAGGTAAATATATCAGTGCCGAGCACAAGAGCATGCTTGCACTCTTCTAATTGTTCGCCTCCCAGGTTTCAATAATGGCGCTGTAAATTACAAGCAAAACTTTGCTGGCTTTTGTTGTTTGCCTTTTTTGCTCCATGAAAAGGTTGGGGAAATTAGGTTGCTTGTTTGTAAACTTCTTTTTCCATCATGTCCAGCCCTGAGTCGTAGCCTCGCAGTCTGGAGGGACACACCTCCCAGGCCTGTGGGAATGGGTGAGAAAAATCTCAGCATTAGTGGAGGGACAGGAACAAACGAAGCCCAAGTGATCCCTGCCTGTATGTCATGCCTGCCCCTCTTTAACAGCTCTCACGTTTGGGCTCTTCATTGCTTTTACAAACTGATTTATGTAAATGCTGTTTTGAGAGGAATAATTTCACTGGCTTTAAACGTAATGCTAACATAAAAGAAACAATAACAACAAAGGTCTAGAGACAAATAACAAACCGACCTCTCCCTTCTCCACCCCACCTGCCCCGCAAAAAGAGAGGGCTCTGTGAGTTAGCTGACCCTTGCATACTTCTAACCTGTCATACTGTCCTCCACAGACTACACAAAATTCACAAGAATTCATTTGCTACCAAACTAACTAAAAGCACACTAGTTGCCTTAAATTTGAACGTGTCGCCCATGTAGTTGTTAATGTGCTGAAAAGTTACTTTTCACTGTGTAGTCATTAACTAATCTGAGACACTGGAAAACTCTTTCCTTGAACCTTACAGACCCTTGCTATTTGTGTCCTATTCCATCACCCTGTCTCCATAACACACCAAAAGAAATAACAGAAGACCCATCAGAGATAAAGACTACGAGCAAAACTGTAGAGGAATTTAAAAACACATTTTCTCCTCTAGAAGTATGTTGCCTTTGGTGCTATTTATTAAACCGGAAAAAATGGATTTCCCTGAATGCCTGGAGGTGTCAGAATAATAATAATGACTTTTGTCTATCCCTCCTTTAGCTCACTGCAGCTAAAGCTAAGAGAAAGCAGTTTGTTGTTCTTGGTGAAGGAGGGTGGGGGTAAGAGATGTTGGACAGGCCTGTAAACCCTAAAAATATGACCAGTGACAAATCAATGCACAAGGCAGAAGATTGGAGCAGTTATAATATTTTCCAACTTTTTTTATTTTTTAAAAAAATCAACAGCATTTTGTGATTTACCAAGGAAGAAGAGACTTAAGATTACAGATTATTTCATAATTTATGGCTTTATTATATTAGCTTTTATGTCACTTTGCAGTAAGTTAATCTTAACCAGAAACTGCATTGGGTTGTGACAGGGACTTGAATAAAAAACCTGTAAAAATTATGCAAGGTCTTGAGTTATATCAAGAGCATATTTTAGGAAGCACTGAATTAAAAATTCGATTCCTCAGCAAAAGAGAATTTTGAATTATTTTAGGGTTTTTTTTTTTTTTAATTTTTTTTATTTTCAGAAGGTCTTAACCCAGAGTTTGTTATCTGGCCTCTTTATATCAAGAATTGCTCAGGTTCCCTTAGGATATTTCACACAAGACAAACCATACACTTATAACTTGCCTTCCACCAGGATCTAAGGTTATAAATACTGCCTGCCTTTCCTTGGTTGGGAAGGGGAGGACCACTTAAATCATCAGCTCTGAACCAAAAAGCATGGATTATAGGATTCTCCTAGAAAATCCAAAGAAACTATCACAGAGTTTCTCTTTTGCCATTAACAAAACAAACAAGGCTACTTTGCTTTCTTTTTAGTAAATTAAAAACTTTCAGCCTTAAACCGTTTTAGAATCTTCTTAATTTGCTGAATATACTCTGCTTTTATTGATTTGTTATTTTTAAATATGATTGGAAATAAAGTACTGGACCGATCTGACAATAAGATGGAAGGCTTTTCTAAATACAATTTGCATTTTAAGACAAATTCTTAACGGAGATATTATTTAAAAATTAACACATTTTTTTGGTTAGGTTTTAAATGGAAAAATTAGTAAACGTTGGAATATCAAGACCTGGATTTCTAAAGCACCTCTTCGGTCTTTAGGATTAGCAAGCTCGGGGCTATCTCAAAGGAAGGGCATAATTGACATTTTGTCATATTTGTGTTAACTGAAATGACACTTTCAAACACTTGCCAAAAAGGCAAAGCTTGTAAAGACCGGTGAGAAGCAAACTGTTGAAATATTAACTATATAAAACATATACATCCCTTAGCCAATATTTTTCCTTTTTAGTTTAGCGTACACCAAGGGAGAAATTTACCGAGGTCAAATAAAGGCTCTTTTGTCGTTAAGGAGAAGGGAGGGGGAGGGGAAGAAGGGGAGAGGGAGGGACACGCGACAAACGTAAAACAAACTGGTGCCACTCAGTCAAGAAGGCAGGTAACGCTGCAGAAGCCGGTGAGTTGTACAAGTCAGCTGGGCGATCCAAAGCTTTCCAGAGCCGGGCTGTTTCGTGCTTCTTTGCTCTTTCCTTTCAACCTTGCCCTGTGACGGAGGAGTGCAGCAGGAGGGGGATTTTTCGCTATTGGGAAGAGGCAGGTAGGAAAGGGAACCTGATCCGCCCCAAAAGACAGCAATTAAAGTCTTAACCGCGACCCATCTGTCGTGGGACAGGGACCTCCCTTCCCCCAGCAAAGCCCGTCCCGCGCCCTTTGTCTGAGCAGAGAAAAGGAGGAGACAGATTCGGCGGCTCCAACAGAAAAAGAAAAGAAAATTTCCAGCTTGCGCGAACCTGGAGTGGTTGCGCCCCGGCCAAGGAAGGCTCCGAAGCTGGGTCCGGAGGTGTAGCGCCTCTTTCCCAGCTGCGCTCAGGTGCTGTGCACTCGCCCCCTGCGCTTCTTCATTGCTGCATTTGTCCTCCCACCCCGAAGCCACCCCGAGACCTGAAAAGGGGCATTCCCTGGCCTAGCCGCTAAGGCGGGTCGCATTCTGCCAGACCTCTCCCCCATCTGGCCCCTTGGCCGTCTTCAACTTCCAATAGGACTCGCTTCCCCTCCCCCATTTCTTCAGCAAGTGAGTTTCTCCACCACTCACCCAGCCACCCTGCCTTGCTGTTAGGCATCCGTCCCCAGCCCAAGCTGTCTCCGTTTCCAACCCTCTCGGCTCGCGTGGCAGGGGCGGAACTGACTCTCGAGGAAAGCCAGAGTGGGAGTGGGGCTGAGGGGCCTGGGTCGCTGGCCTGGCATGTGCTGAGAATGGGGCAGACAGGAGTGAATATTTTGAGGTCCTCCGTTTGCGGTCCAGCTTCGCATCTTTGGGTGAAATTGGGCAGGGACTCAACAATGCCAGGGTTTCCAGTCCGCCTTCATCCAGCCTCTCACTGCCGACCCTTTCCGGGGCTCTTGCAGAAGGACACCCACACTGCGCTTGGCCCGATACCTGACACTCGCCACCACCCGTTCCACACTCACCCATTCAGGGTTAACTCACCAGGCAGATGATACGCTGGGCTGCCGCGGGCGGCCACTCACCTGGGCGTCCAGGCCCCACCGCCCTGTGCTCGCAGCTCTGCGCGCTCTCCTACCCTCCCAGCGTTCGCTCGCCTCCGCCGCGTTTTCCAACTTCATGGAGCGCCTCGTGCGCGCCTAGCCCCGGGTCTCAGCTCCGGGTGATCTCAGGATTGCAAAGGACTGAGCGGAGGAAGGCGCGCGCCACTGCTACCCGCGCGCTCCGGGCGGCGCCTGCCTGAGCGGCGGGAACCCGCACAGCCAGAGCCGCAGCCACTAGCGTCTTCCCGGAGCCCCGTACGCTCGACCGCTCCGCCCTAGGAGTTTGGACGGAGAAGCCACACCCGGAGGGCGCCTAGGTGTGGGGCTTTGCAGGGGCATGGTCTCTACGCGCTCTTTGCTAGGCCCAAGTGTAGCTGCCGCCACAAGTCTGGCGCCGGCAGGTCGCTTTGCTAGCCGCTCCGCTGCGCACGAACACCCCGGCTGCTGCCGGCACTGCTTCGGGCAGGCATGCGGACTGCGGCAGCCAGGGTGGGAATCAATAAGTTCTGTTTCCCTTCTCCGCTCGGCATTCAGTATTTAAAATGCTCAGAGAGAGCTCTCGCTGAGCGCAGGTACTTAAGAAAGAAATGCTCTTTCCGGGCTCTCAATGGAAATTCATAGAAGCAAGCGCACGCGTGTATCTGTATGTATCCTGGGTGGGGTCCGATCTGAGTCAAGGTTTCTTGTGGTGTGATACCCGCTTATTCCTTGCAACTCCTCAATTTTGTGGATGGGAATGCGTCTTTCCCATGCCTATTGCCACAGGCATCGCCTTTACAAAACCACAAACACTTAACAAGCCTCCCAAGGCCTTTAATTCTCAGGGGCGTTTTGGGAGGCCAGTTACCTGCTGGCGTCTTCCAAATGGTCCAGACTCGGTTCGGGCCGCGGAGACTCCGGGATTCCGGGAGCGCGCGGCTCCCAGACCTGGAGGAAGAAGGAAGAAAGAGGGCTGCGGAGAAGGTGGCGCAGCCCGGACCTGAGCCCAGCTCCGGCCCAGCGGAACCAAGCAGGGAAACCTGGGATTTCGCTGCTGGAGGCTTCCTGGCCAAGGCTTTCTGGAGCTTGGCGTTTAATAAATATAGCCTGGCGTTTGCCCCTGAATTAGACTCCGTTTCCTTATTTAGCCCTTGCACAATGATTTTAGATGATGTCACTTAGAGCTAAACGAGAAAATTGATCTCAGATTTGCTTGGCCTCTAAAGCCTGGTTAAGCAGATTGAGAATTAGAAAGACAGAGGAAGCAAAGGGGGGGGGGGGCGCTGGAGAGTAGCGAAGTGTGCGCGGGAGAGTGTGTGCGCCGAGGGGAGGGCGCGCTGCGCAGATGAGAGCGCCCCCGCCTCTTCTGGGCGGGGGAACCTCGCTCACCAATGAAAAGTAGACACTGACTGCAAAGAAAAAAAAAGTTTTTCTGTTGACTGTTGGAAACGAATTGAGCAATTATCTAGTTTACCTTCTCCTCTTGGAAGTTAACGATTGGCGAGATCTTGGCTGCGTTATTGACACAACACTTTCTATTGATAGAAATAAGTAGTGATTGTCCCCGAGTCATTGGTGCGCCAAGAACTCTGCGATGGGCTGGCAGGAGTCCATTGGGCTGGGCAGGCAGGTTCGGCTGGTGATGCTGGGGAGGAGGAGGAGGCTGCTGGTGGTGATGGTGCCGGTCTCCCTCTTCGCAGGTCTGTGACAAGCAGGCAACGAGGCAACGACGGTGCAGCCCAGCTCTGGCTGACGGACGCTGGCGACTCAGACATGGACAGTAGCTGCCACAACGAGACCACCAAAATGTTAGCGACTGCTCCAGCCCGGGGCAACATGATGGGCACATCCAAACCCTTGGCTTTCTCCATTGAACGAATCATGGCGCGCACCCCTGAGCCCAAGGCCCTGCCTGTCCCCAACTTCCTGCAGGGAGCCTTGCCCAAGGGTGACCCCAAGCACTCTCTGCATCTCAACTCGTCGATCCCCTGCATGATCCCCTTCGTGCCTGTGGCGTACGACACCAGCCCCAAGGCAGGAGTGACTGGCTCTGAGCCGCGGAAGGCGAGTCTGGAGGCCCCGGCGGCGCCCGCGGCGGTGCCCTCCGCGCCAGCGTTCAGCTGCAGCGACCTGCTCAACTGCGCGCTGAGTCTCAAAGGTGACCTGGCCCGGGACACGCTGCCGCTGCAGCAGTACAAGCTGGTAAGGCCGCGTGTGGTCAACCACTCTTCCTTCCACGCCATGGGCGCCCTGTGCTACCTGAACCGAGGTGACGGCCCGTGCCACCCGGCGGCCGGCGTGAACATCCACCCGGTGGCCTCCTACTTCCTCAGTTCCCCTTTACACCCGCAGCCAAAAACGTATTTAGCCGAAAGGAATAAACTGGTGGTCCCAGCGGTGGAGAAGTACCCTTCGGGAGTAGCTTTCAAAGACCTGTCCGAGGCTCAGCTGCAGCATTACATGAAAGAAAGCGCCCAGCTTCTGTCGGAAAAAATCGGGTTCAAAACCTCGGACTTCAGTCGAGGCTCTCCTAATGCCAAGCCCAAAGTTTTCACTTGTGAAGTGTGCGGAAAGGCAAGTACTATGCAGAACGGAAACCCTTCCTTACTCCTTTCCTCACCCCCTTCCTTCCTTCTTTCCTCCCTTGCTCCCTTCCTTCCTTCCTTTTTTTAAAAACTTATTTTGGTGGTAATTATTTGTATACACCTGTTATAAGGTTATCTTTCCCCTTCCCTCCCCTTCCCTTCCTCTGCCAGGTTTGAAGTATTTTGGCTAATTTGTTCTACGTGTGTTTAATTTTAAGGTCTTTAACGCGCACTATAACTTAACCCGTCACATGCCGGTGCACACAGGAGCCAGACCCTTCGTTTGCAAAGTGTGTGGAAAGGGTTTCCGGCAAGCCAGCACCCTGTGCAGGCACAAGATCATTCACACACAGGTGTGTTCGTCTTTCTCAATTTCACCTGGTTTACTTCGTAACTGTTTGGAAAAAAAAAAAACGGTCAATAAAGCCTTACTCTTTAGCGTAAGATTTGTTTAAAAAGTGCTAGCTGAACCGAGGGAAATGCCACGTATTGTTTGCCTTTGTTCTGCTTAAAAGCGTTAGAACATTGCTGTGTTTTGAGCTTACAGGACTTCACATAATAACAAAATACTTTAAAGTCTCCGTTTTTCCTCCCTCCTGCTTAGGAAAAACCTCACAAATGTAACCAGTGTGGCAAAGCATTTAATAGAAGTTCCACTTTAAACACTCATACCCGAATACACGCAGGCTACAAACCATTTGTGTGTGAATTCTGTGGCAAAGGATTTCATCAAAAAGGTATGGAACCCAAGAAATGTCTTTCATGGTAGCAGTACCGAAAGCCATAGTTAATCTTTTTGGAACATTTTAGAAAACGATTTTTATAGTGTATCTAGTTACGTGGTTCATTTGTTACCATTCTAACTCCCTACCAGAAGTCTGATTAGTATTAGAGAAATTCATGGTTCATATTCCAAGGGTATACATATGTCTAACCTGATGTTCTCATTTTGTATAATTAGATTAGTGAATGTTATTAAAACGTAGAGGAAACTGCCTCACTGATGATGTGATATTTTAAAAAAACTTGGGTAGATAAATGCGGGTCCTGATAGCCCTGCGCTCTGCGCTGGCTGTGGGATCTGCGGCGGCTCTTCCACTTGCCTCGCTCGCTACGTCCGACGTGTCCGCTGCTCCCTTTTTTCAGCTCTTTTTTCAAACTCGCGTCCCTGTCATTTGTCTGTTTCAGGGAATTACAAAAACCACAAGTTGACCCACAGCGGGGAGAAGCAGTTCAAGTGCAATATCTGCAACAAGGCTTTCCATCAGGTTTACAACCTCACCTTCCACATGCACACCCACAACGACAAGAAGCCTTTCACCTGCCCCACGTGCGGCAAGGGCTTCTGCAGGAACTTTGACCTCAAGAAGCACGTCCGCAAGCTGCACGACAGCAGCCTGGGTCTGGCTCGCACGCCCGCTGGGGAACCAGGCACCGACCCGCCGCCCCCGCTGCAGCAGCCACCGCCTGCGACGTTGCCGCCTTTACAGCCGCCGCTGCCACCCCCGGGGCCCTTGCAGCCCGGGCTCCACCAGGGCCACCAGTGATCAAGGCCAAGTTTCTTTCCAGCCCCAGCCGAGGCCCCGACTGCTGAGGCAGCGACAAACTAGAGCTCCCACGCCAAGCTCGTCTGCAGAACGCAGGGCATGTTGGGCCCCACGCTTTAGGGCTGATCAAAAGCCTCTGCATTCCCCCGGCCTTTTGCCTCTTGCATGCACCTGCTAAATGGTTTTGTGTATTATATTCTATATAGGCACTAACAATTATGAGAAATTTGGAGGGTTTGTTTTCTGTTTTTCTTTTCTTTTTTTAATTTGGAAAGATTTTTCATCTCGGGTGGAGAGATGATATTTGTTTTGTTGGTTTTTTTTAAAACAAATTTCTGCTATATTTATTGAGATCTGTATTATTCTACCCGGGAATGCTGCACCATTTTAATTTTATTATTGTATATATTTACATTGTGTCGATTCTGCGGTCTCAAGATGCCTGCTGATTGTTTATTATCATTTTCCCCTTCTCTGAAATAACAAAACACTGTGTGTATGTTACATATACACGCATAGATGTGTGCGCCTCTAAAGGCACATTCCACATTCGTGAGCACACACACATACACATTAGATATGGGTGGTTCATTATGGATGACTTGGAATTTTGGTTTTGATTCTTGCACGTGAAAATCGATTCATTGACTGTTGGAAATAAATACTTGGAACATGCTTATTTAATCAACAAACTTTAGGGCTTTGCTCATATTATTCAGCTAAGGATTCCTAATTCTAACCCCTTCATCTGTTCTCATTTTTAAAAAGTTCAACCCTGGATTAGTAATACTTAATGTTTTGATCTGAAAATTCACCAAGTACAAATAGTCTTTTCTAATAGTTATAGCTTTGGATAAAGTTATGAAATCTAGTAAAGTTCAGGAGCAGAAGATATGACATTTTCTAACGGAAATATGAATTTGGCTTGGGCCATCTGATATGCTTTTAGTGCACAAGTACATCGGAGCAACATCTAGGGGTCGTGTGCAATATATTATACACCTCCTCAGATGCATTACAATCATACCATGTAGACAGGTATCTATTGTTTGCATCTTGAAGACACATACTGACTTGTACATAGCTGGCAAAGAGTCCCCGTGTTTTTATATGTGTGTATATGTTTGTAGACGGATATACTTCCTTCCGTTCAAGGAGGAAACATGGATGAAAACCAAACTGTGGCGGGTGCCAGGTCCTTGAAATACTTCAAGTGTTAATCAGCAGCTCTGCTGTGAGCTCTGGCTCTGGTGTTTTCTAACTGCAAGTCTCTCCTGTTTTCTTGCCAAAACAGTGAAACAACTGCTAAAGACTTTAATTAAGAGGGGTAATTAGTTCAGATTTATCAAAGCCGGGTTGTTATACTATTAGCTGCTCAGTAGAAGCTGCCAGACACAGCCCAGAACAGTAGTCCCGCTGCAGCGGGGCCACATCCTGGGCCTGAGATTGGGGGGAGCGGGCCGCAGGGAGCCCCGCCCGGCCCGGGGCCGACGCCGCCAGCCCCGCCAGCCCCGTGGGGGCACCTCGGCGCCCCCCTCGGCCCACGCGCTCCCGCCGGGCTGTAGTGGGTGGAGATTGCACCGTCGGTCCGCGCAGCGGGCGCAGGCTGTAGTCAGCCCGGGGATTTCCATCCTGCGCCCGGAGCAGGGCGACCTCGCCAGCCCCGAGACCACCCCGACGGCTGCCGGAGAGGCGCGGAGAACAAGTTTAAATTTGCAGTTCCGCCTTATTTTGTGCATCCTGACACGCCCGAGGAAAGGCTGCGCAGCGAGGCAAAGGGCGGGACAGAGGCCGGGGGTAAGCAAAGGCCACCTGAGGGGCGCGGCGGCAATTTCTTTGGCAACCCAAACTGACATTTCAAGGCGGGGAAGGATTGACGGTTCTGGGCGCTGAGAGTGACCTTGGGGGCTGCTCCGAAGGCCTAGGAGGCAGGGAGGTGACTAACGGCTCCCGCGGGGTGATGGGGAGAGAGCTGTCTAGAGGGCCGGCTGCGACATCCTAGCAAAGTATCGCCTGGGTCCCTTACAGGTTGTGGAGAGAGACTGGGGGTGATCCAAGATTCCGGGTACGGGGTGGGCCGGCAAAGTCTCTGAGAACAGGGAAGTCCTGACGCTGAGTGCAGACGTCGGGGCCAGACTTTCTCGGTGCTTGAGCCAGACGTAGGCCCTCGGACACTGGGGGCAAATCCCAGCCCAGCAATTATTAGGCAGAGTGATGTTTCTCTTCTCCAGACCTCCTCACACCCTCACCTTGTCCTTTGTTGAGGCCAAATCCATGTTAGATTTGACCTCGGAACGCGATGGAGGATCTTGGAATTCCATGTTAGGGTGGATTCTGAATTCTTGAGGCCCACCAGAAGGTTCTCTCTCACTGAATATCACAGCTGACTTCTCCCAGACTCTGGCCACATTCCCTCACAGCTGTCCTTGACGTCGAAGAAGTTTTTGGGAACTGCCATAGTTTATGAGTAATCACCTTTTCAATGCTTGAAAGCATTTGGGTTTGAGTAAGCAGAATGAGACCAGGAGTCATTAAAACTTTCATCTGATATATTTAAGTTAAAGGGTAGAAAATAGCTTTTGCTCCTTGAATTTATTCTCAATAAATATTTGAACTTATTTTCAAAACCCAGGATGCAATTCTTCTAGAGATTTAGGGTGATACATTTTTACTGGTGGAAAACAAAATAAACCTTATTGAGGAATATTACTAAGCCATGACATACTTCCAGTTAGGGAGTACTTATATGTTTCTACCTCCTAACACATGCCAGTATGCTTTGACGTGTTGAAAATAAAAAGTCTTCCTTGGAAGAATGGAACTGCTCTGTGGCAATATATTATAGAAAGAGAGAGAAGGAGGGAGAAAAAGAAAGGAGAGGGGGACTGAGAGAGGGGAAGGAAGGAAGGAAAGAAGGAAGGCCAGAGAAGGAAAGGAAGAAGAGAAGAAAAGAGAAAAAATGGAGAATCTGTTATTGTAATATAGAATGACATCGTAATAAGGTCTGATCTGGGATGGTGCAATAGTTCCAGTGAAGACAGGAACAAGGGAATGGTTGTCTGTCTGCTTTCAGGTTTGAGCAGCCTGGAGTGTTGGTGATTAAGTAAAGGAGGCCAAAAGGAAATTCTCTAAAACTAAGCACTCAAGAGAACTACTTTTCCAGAGGCAAATTATCAATGAACTTTGATTTATGACAAAGCTATTAGAGCTTACTAAACATCAAGGAGGATCTTCTTAAAGAGAGTATGAGCTTAGGGATTAAATTTACTGGGGGGAAAATTGATGCAGTTGGACACTTAGCTAATAGTCAATAGAAGACCTTTCAATGCTGCCCTCTCCAATAAATATTGAAAAGTGTTTTCCCCCTTAACTATCTGATCTGTGTATGTGTGTATCTGTGTGTGTGTATGTCTGTGTGTGCTTACATAGATGTTTATGCTTGTTCATGAAACAGGTATCCTAAAAATATGAATAGCAATTTGGCTTTGTCCCAGTTCACCTTCTTTTTGCCAGATGTTAACAAGCAAATTCTCTTATGTTTAGTTAGGAAGAGACACCAGTGTCCAGATTATTTGCCAGGGGAAATGGTTCATCTTCAACCCCTTCTGTTGGAATTAACTTTTGGTACAGAGGAAGATGGCTTTCCTTTGAGAAGGGCTGCAGGGACCAGTTTTAGAAACTTCTTGACTCACTGAGGCCTTATATTTAGTTCAGTTTTAGAAATCAGGATATTGAACAGAATTAGCAATGTGAGTAGTTAATTCCTATCTATTTCATTTTAACACAGAACCCAAATCCTGATTTCCAATAATCTATTCCTAAAGGTTGTAATTTGTGTAGACTTCCAAAATTTTAGTGGAAGAACAAGTTATGATGTAAGAGTAGGACTATAAGGTGGCAATTTTTAGTAGTAAATGAAAGTATTATACATGTGCCTCACCAAAGCAGTTACTTGTCAGTGAGATTCAAAGCTTATTGAGTTTCTTACTGCATTTTGTTCCTTTCCAAATGTGAAAAACAATTAGTCTGAAAGATGCAATGAAGCCATACTTCCCAGAATGTGTACTTCCTATTTGGTAGATTTTCACCTTTTATTAGTGTCAATTATCAATGTCAGAAATCATAATTTTGCTAGAACTGATGACAACTCAAAGAATTAACTAAGATGTAACTGTAATCAGTATGTTTTTTCTTTGTAAAGTATTTGTCCCCAACATGCAATATAAAATATAATAATCTCAAATTCAAAATTGGGACAGAAACAAAAGTGTTCTTTGCCACTATTAACTCTTGTACTAGGTAAATCTTTGTTATTCATGGTTTATGATTTTAAGGGACCATGACTTATTCTGTTACCAGAATGCATTTTTAAAAGCATTAAAGTTAAAACCAAACTAAATTCCAATGGATAAGAATATGAAGTTATTGGCCATTGAGAGAAAAATAATTTTGAACCCAATAAAACATTGCCTTTTTGTTGTTTTTGCTAAAGCCACAGATTACTCTCATACAAGAAGTTATATTTTTCCATTAGGTTAATTAAAAACTGAAAAATAAATGTATTTGTAAGTAGAAGATACCTTGTTACAAATTTCATTGCTTCTAGGCATTAATGCATGTGTCCATTCCAGCTCCAGGGCAAACTAAAAACATAGAGTGATATACTAATCAACACACTGGTCATTTGTATACTCTTGATGCTAAAGCAATTGCCAGTTCAAGCCAGCCTAGGTTATTTCACTCCATGCAATAGAGAAGAAGAGGCATTTAAATGACCTTGATAGGAAAATCTACCTCTGTTATTTATTAGTATATTATTTCTCCATACGTTGTGATTTTTCCCCCCCGAGTGAACTTTGAGGAAAAGTCAAAATTTAGCATACAGTTGAATGGGAATAAAGTTATTACAAAATCATTTACATTTTCTGTTCAAGATTGAGGTTACATTGGTGTCAAGTGAAATCATGTTGCTATTGGTCTTATGGAGATTAAGTTACTAAGTAAAGATGAAATAAAATTCTGCAAATACAAGTCTCCAGGGTTAATATTTTGCTGTCAAACAAAGAAATGTTGCTCATGGGTACAAAGGTGTGGAAATGGGGAGAGAGAGCATCAAGTATCACTTTCTAACTGGAGCTAGAAATCTATCACAAGATAAATAACAGATCTCCAGTGTGATTTAACTCTATTCCTCTTGATAGGAATAATACAGACTTTTTGTGTGAGAGAAATCTGAAAGTTTAGGCCAATGCATGGCCCTCTAGTTACAATAACAAATAAGATGATGTCTTTTGACAACCCACAATAGAAATGTAATTTATCAAATGTGAACCAAATCTGAAGTAAGCATCTTAGCTCAGGCTGCTGTAACAAAATATCATAGACTGGGTGGTTTAAACAGCTGAAATTTATTTCTCACCATTCTGGAGGCTAGAAGTTTCAGACTGAGATGCCAGCATCGTCTTGTTCTGGTGAGGGGCTCTCTGGCTTGCAGACAACTGCCTTCTTGCTGGGCATTCACCTGAACTCTTCTTTGTGCCTACTAGGAGTAGGAGTAAGTGTGAATGTGTGTGTGTCTGTGTGTGTGTGTGAGAAAGAGAGAGAGACAGAGACAGAGACAGAGACAGACAGATATCAAGAGGGCAAGCACACAAGCTCTCCTGTGTCTCTCTCTTCTTATAAGAACACTAATGCCATCAGATCAGGGCTCCACCTTCATGACCTCATCTAACCCTGCTTTACCTCCCAAACGCCCCATCTCCAAATACTATCAGATTCAAAGTTAGGGCTTTAGCATATGAATTTTGAGGGACCACAAACATTCAGTCCATACCAGTGGGTGAAACATTCCAGAAGTGTACTTTTTAATGCAAAGCTCTGAATAAAAATAGGCTCACATTTTAAAAATTTTAGTAAAATCCAGATTTGGGGAATATCTACAGGATAAACCCAGATAAACCCAGTCTCTTCAACAAATAACTGGAGGAGAGAGAGCGGGGAGCAAGAAAACTTATTCGTTAAAGGAGATTTTAAAAACAGAATAACCAATTGCTATGTGTAAATCTTATTTCAGTCCCAATTCAATCAATAAACTATAAAAATAAAAGTCATGTATGACATCTGAAACTACTGGGAATTTTAACAATGGCTGATATTCAATAAAATTAAGAAATCATAATTACTTTTTAAAATATGAAAAAGATATTATGGTTTTGTTTAAAAATAGTTCTTTTAGAGCTATGTATTCTGCTATTTAAGGGTGACATGGTAAGATTTCTGGGATTTGCTTAAAAATAATATGGGAGAAAGTAAGTGGGAAGAGGTATAGATCAAATAAGATCTGTTAGATTAATCATTTGATAATTGTTGAAGCTGGATGATGGTAAACAAGATTGTATTATACACTCTGAATACTTTTAAGTTTAAAACTTTATACAACAAAAGGTTTAAAAAAACTCCTACAGTAAGTTGTACCATGTCACAAAACATGTTTTTTCCTAAACATTCATAATTCTATCACCTTGACGCACTAATTGCACTTTTTAACATTATCCTTTTTAGTGTAATTTCAGGACTGATATCATTACAATATAAGAGCTTTAAACATCAGTAGAAATGTATAAAAATTAAGTAAAATAAGACATGTAGAAGCATTTGAAGTGGGAAGGGAGATGAGTTTTTAAGAGACATAAAAGATGCCTTTCAATAATTATCAGTTAATGATATAAAAGAAGAGAACCATTGGATCTGTTACTCTCCTGAGAAGAAGAGAAATTTGAGAGCAAATGTCAATAGAAAATTTATATTTGTTAGCCTATTTCAGGTAATGAAGAAGAAACATATACAGGTGGGGGTTTATTGAAAGGCAATAAATAAAAGTGATACTATCTCAGCATTACATAGTCAGCATGAGTCTCAAACCTGAGATGTACAGCAGGCCTTCCAGAAAACAGAACAAAAACTCAGTATTCGCTCACTAATTTATTGATCCAAAGTGCAAAGCACCAGCTTAGGTGCTGAGTATGAAATAGGAAACAAGACCCATATTGTTTTCAATACGCCTAAAATTTACATTCTAGCAGGGAAAACAGAAATCAAACAGTGAGAATATCTTTAGGTTAACCTGAAATCCATTTTCTCTTTTTTCACCGAGAGAAGAGGGTTTCAATTACGGGGATGATTTTCACCCAGGAGACATTTGGCAATGACTGGGGACTTTCGGTTGTCACAACTGTGAAGGGGATCCAAGTGGGCATCTATCAAAAAGAGACCAAGGATGTTGCTAAAATTTCTAAAATGCATCAGATAGTCCCCCACAACAAAGAGCTATCTGGCCCAGAATGTCAATAGCCAAGATTGAGAAACCTTAACTTAGAGGGTCTAGTTCCTGAAACAGGTTCTAACATGGTCATTTTGTCCTCTTCATCTGACCTATATATCTGGGTAGTAATTCATGGTCCAATCAATTGTGGTCAGAATATCAACTTAGGTTTCTATTGACCTGACTTAAAGTTCATTGGATTTTCCTTCTGTGTTGTCCAGTACGCTATTAAACTCATCTGGTGAAATCTTTATTTCAGATTTATTTTTCACTTCTAGAATTTCCATTTATTTTTCTTTTATAGTTTCATTTTATTTTCCTGCTGAGATTCCCCATTTGTTTACTCATTATGTCCCATATTTTCCTTTGAATTATTGAAGATTTTTATAATAGCTGTTTGAAAATCCTCGATAGCTAATTCTGACATCTTTGTCATCTTTGGGATTGGAATCTATAGCTTATTTTTTCTCTAAATTATATGTCACATTTTCTTGCATCCAATAAACATTTTTATTATATGATTAATATTATAGATTGTATATTGTGGGAGTTCAGATTTTTGTGACAGTCCTGCACAGTCTGTTGTTCAATACCTGAAACAGTTGTTTCATATATTTTGTCTAGTTTTATAATTCTTTATAGTGGGAGAGCATCTTTGATATTCACTGTATAATTATTGTAGGAACTGAAAGTTTAGGTAAGTTTCTTCCAAAGCATGTGGTGTACACCATAGAAACTGTATGCACAAAGACCTGCATGGATTGTTTACCTCAGGAAGGGTCTGTGACAAGAGAAGCACCTGGAAGGTTATGAAATATTTACCTGTACCAAAAGTAAATAACTTCTAATGTGTGTTTTAAAATCTTAGTTTTTGGAGGACATTTAACTCTTCATTTTTAACCTTACCTATTCTTGTATAACTATTGCTTCATGTCTGGAGCAGTGTTTGCTACATAGCAGGTAGTTAACTATTATTGAACTTCTACCAGATCATCAGCATGAGTACAACTGTTGATGTCAAGTCATTTTGGAAAGAAAATAGTTTAAAATACTTAATGATAATATAACATTTACATATTGTTTTACATTTTTAAAACTTTTATGTATATGACCTCATTTGATTCACTATAAAAAATCATGAGTTAGGAAGACCAAGTTTAACAGCACCATTTTACAGAAGAGGATTTTGAGGACTTCAGAGGTGAAGAGACTTGCTCAAAGTCACCAAGCCAGTAAAAGGCAGAACCAAATGACAGAAGACTAGAAGAAGCATGATCTATTCTGCTGACTCCTAGACCAGGGCACTTTAAGCTATCTTAACTAAGAAAAATATTAGAGTCAGTAAGGCCTGACAATGAATGTCATAGGACTAGAATCAGGAATGAGTCAAGTTTATAATAATTATTAATCAATAGGGGCCGACACTTTTTTTCAATATTCCCACAACTGGAGATAAGATTATGTTCTTAAAACCCACAATTTAATTAAATATAAGGAGAAGCTTCCAGATTATAAAAAAATTCTACATTAACACAATCAGAAAAGTTATAGAGTTTTCTTTGCTAATGGTAGAAGATGGAATATATGTGATTTGGCTGGTTGAGTATTCTTTCCCTTTAAGACAATTAATCTTTTCATTTATATAATCAATATATTTAATGTGGTCTATAAAATTTTGGAAAAGTTGTATGATTAAAAATGAAGTAAACCAAAAGTCAGGACTATCCTCAATCTTACGCAAAGTGATTGTTAGAAAATGCTGCATTCCTCTGGACAATGTAAGATGCTTCTTGATACATATCTATGCAATATCGATACATATATATTGCTATTCAATTAAGCACAGATGTTTTACAGATCAGGTTTAAAATATAATATAAGAAATTAAATAAATTAAATGTATGTTGTGGGCTGTTTCAGTTTTAATCCCATAACCTGCAGGACTTCTAGGATGGAAGATTGAGGGAAAACTATGAATGCTAAATCATTTAGTGAACAAAAATTTATTGTGTGTCTACCATGAGAGAGGCCTTCTGCTAAATGCTGTGGCAATAGTGATGAAATAAAGGACATTGTCCATGCTTGGCTGATTCTCAGTCATAATATATATAATTAGAAATATCTAATACATAATAGTAAGTATGAAAAGTATCGTAAAAGAGAAGTAAGACTTTCTGAAAGGAGGATCTGATCAAGTTTTAGAGTGAAGAGGTGGATATTTGGAAAATGTTTTGAAAAATAGAATTTTTTATCACCATTAATATTTTCCTTTTCAATAAGCCATTAAAAAAATTTTTTTTAGAGATATGGTCTCATTATGTTACCCAGGCTGCACTCAAACTCCTAGGCTCAAATGACCCTCTTGTCTCAGCCTCCTGAGTAGCTGGGACTATAGGCGTATGTCACCATGCCTGGTAAGCCTTTTTTTTTTTTTGTATTCAACAAGAGACTTAAATCTTAGGGAGAAGGGAAAAATACATTTATAGAACAAAAGATCATCATTCTACTTTGAGTCTCGAAGTTAATCTTTAAAATCCATAATGAAATGTCTTAAAATTTGGGCTTTGTCAAAGAACAAATGATTTCTGTTAGTTTCAAAATTTCAAAATATTTGGTCCTGCTGGATATCTTAGAAGAGTTTCAAATATAAGTACCAAACATACAAGATACAAATATAATTATTTTTATAAGTTCACTTGTTTGACCTTTGTGAAAGATAAGTTGCTTTTTGAGAAGGACAAAAATCACGAAACTTAATCCGTAGAAGATTCCAATTATGGCTACTGTCCTAGTTATGGTTTCTTCCGGAGTAAATAAACATATCCCCAGGGCCTGGCATACTGCTATCTATAAAGAAAATGTTCCTTTCCTCTGTGGTGATAAGTAAAGACTGCTTGAAGCCATTTGCTTTTACTTGGCAAGGGGAGCAGTACACTTTCCCCCTCTTACCTCAGAGTTCTGAATTCTCATGCTTTCTGCACAATCTAAACTGCAGGAAATTTGACAGTCTCATCCCACAGGGAGTTGTACTGATTCCCTATATTGATTATATCATCATAAATGACGTTGTAGAGCAGTAATTTGGAAGTCTCTTAGATGCCTTGTTAATGCACATGTGTGAGAAATTTAGAGATTAAACCCAATGAAAATTCAAGAGCCTGTGACTTCAGTGATGTTTTAAAAGTCTACTAGTCTGGGGCATGTTGAAATAGCATCTCCAAAGTCAAAATATTGTTACATTTCACACCTTCTATCCTTAGGAATAGAATCACAACACATGGTATTTTTGGCTTGTGCAGGTAATATATAATGTATTTGAGGTTGTTCCTTGGGCTTATTTACTGAATGTGTCAAAAAGCTTAAAATTTTGAGTGAGATCTAGTACTAAATAAGTCTCTAGAGCTGGTACAGGCTGCAGTTCAAACAGCTCTGCAACAATAGTATCAATAGTATCCAATAGTATCAATGTCAGTGACAGATCAGAATGCTGTAAATATGTTTATTTACTCCGGAAGAAACCATAACTAGGACAGTAGCCATAATTGGAATCTTCTGCTGATTAAGTTTCATGATTTTTGTCCTTCTCAAAAAGCAACTTATCTTTCACAAAGGTCAAAAACTCAGTAGGAGAATCATTGAGCAGATCCTCAGGTTTTGGAGCAAAACCATGTCTTCTCCTTCAAATAATTATGCTCCATTTTGGAAAAATATCTTGGCTTGGGCTGATTTCTGGCAGAGATTGAATGCCTGACAATTGGACTTTAAATAACTCCTCCCCGCTACCACCTACCTGCATGATTTCAGTTGAGTTTTATTTCTATCTGTGCACATGAGTGCTGATTGGTTAGTTCCAATTTAATAGTGAGTACATGTGGTGATTGGTTTTCCATTCTTGCAATACTTCACTTAAGAGGATGGTCTCCAGCTCCATCCAGATTGTTGCAAAAGGTATTAATTCATCTTCTTGTATGGCTGAGTAGTACTCCGTGGTGTACATATATCACATTTTGTTAATCCACTCATGAATTTATGGGCACTTGGGTTGATTCCACATCTTTGTGATTGTGAATTGTGCTGTAAGGCAGGTCCCATTTTTATAGACAACAGTGCAAAATGTGATTAGCCTTTAGGGTATCAGGAAGGAGCCTCTTTGGAATGAGGATCTTATTGTTAGATTGGAAAGAGGACAAACAGGTGGCAAGGCAGTGGCCAACAGTGGAGAGTAGAACCAAATTGTAGCTAGGAACCAAAATGTAGCTAGGAACTGTTCCCTGGTGGGAACACATACAGTAAGGAGCTCATCATGACCTTTAACTGATCTGGGGCTTATTACCATTCAATTAGCCTAGCATGGGCGGAGTTTTCATGAAGGATTCTGGGAAGATGCATGCTGCAGTAAGGGAACTGTTATATAATCTGTTACCTAACCCCAACCTGTCAATCACTCCAAAGGTGGGAAACAGCAACCAATCCTGCCAAGAGAAAGGGAGGACAAACTAGTGAGCATATAAAAGACAGTGTGTGCTCAGACTTCTGGGTCTTCTCACTCACAGAGGATGATCTGTCTCTCCCTGTGAGGCGTACTTTTGCTTTGCATTAAATGTTGTGTGTGAGGTTGCTTCATATTTGTGATCACTCTGTCATCAGCTTAACTCAGTACCAGTACTCATTCTTGACACTGGAAATGGGGGGACCAGAGAATATCCAGACAGACCTAACATTATGAGCCACAATCAGAAAGGTGGGAGAAGCCAGAGAGATTCTGTTTCCTGAGGCTTAAGACATTCAATATTCTAACAACAAAATACTGTAATAAGGGCTATGGGAATTATGAGCTAGGAACCGTGGATGAAGATATATATATTTCATAACACCACAATGGCAAACTTAGAATTCATTTTAAAATGTTGCAAAATTTTGTACCCCTATAATAAGCTGAAATAAAAAAAAGAAAAAAAAATGTTGCAAAACTGACCTCATAAAAATGAAAACAGTTATGCATGTTTAAAAAAAATTAAGCAAAGTAAAAAAAAAAGACAAACTGAAAAAAATGTGCAACTTATAAAACAGACATACGGCAAATATACATAATATGTGAAGAGTTCCTTACACATTTATAATAAAAATAATGTACCTTGTAAATATTTACAGAAATAGTTCACAGAAAAGAAAGCACAAATCTTTCTAAAACAACAGATGTTTCACCTCACTCATGTTTAGAGAATTATAGATTAAAACTTCAATAAATCAATTTTCATCTATTCAACTAGCAAAGCTCTAACACATTCTATTGGAATTTTGAGGAAATAGGCACTCTCATCCATTGCTGGTGGTACTTTGAATTGGTACTTGTGTGGAGTGCACCTTGACAATATCATTAAACTCACAGGTGCAACTCCCTTTGACACCACAATTTTACCCTTAGGAATTTATCTTACATATGTGAAACACTTTCCATGTAATTTATTTTAGCATAATTTGCAATAGTAAAGACTAGAAACAGCCTACGTATCCACCTGAAGGATTTGGTTAAGTTTAGTGTACTACATTCACACAACAAAAACCAGGCAATCATTAAAATGATGAAAAAGCGCTTTATGAGTGTGTACGGACTTATTTCCAAGACAGCTTTTACAAAGTTAACTTAAAAAAAATACAACAAGGTTTCAAAGCACTGTAGTAGTATGCTATCATTGTGAGAAAAATTTGTTCTGCTTGTATATGCACATAGTATCCCTGGGAGGATAGATATAATAATTCAAGTAACTGGCAACTTTTGTTACTCAATCAGAGAAGTGGCTGACTGGAAGGATGGGAGAGTAATGAGGAGGGAGGAAAGAGTTTATACCCTTTTGAATCGTGAACCAAGTGAACGTGTTACCTGAGCTGATCAAATACTTTTAAACAACTTACAAAATTGTTCAGCGATTAAAGTTGCTAGGCCAGGATGATATTATCTTCTTCTCAAACACACCCTAGATGAAAATTCCCAGCTTTCTTTCCAATTAGACGTGATCCTATGATCTGGCTCTAGCCAATGGAAGAGGACCACACATGCAGTGTTTGATTTGTGGCCAATAATTTTAATAAGTAACTATGCCATCAAACAACCGTGCACTTGGTGGGTATAGATGATGATAAGGATGGTGGAGCCTCAGGGTGAGAGGAGCATGGATTCCTGAATCACCACGTGGACGTGAGTCACTGACCTGTCAGGAACCCTTACTTGGACTGATACATGAATAAGAAATAAACCTTTATTCTGTTAGAGCTACCATAGATTTTTGAATCATATTTCTTAGCTCATATTTACCTACTTCAACTAATACAGAAATTGGAACTAATATAGGAGCTGGGTATTGCTGTGACAAAATGGTAAAATATATGCCATTGATTTAGATAGTGTGTGGGAAGAAAACAGTTATCATAGGCTTAAAAGATTTCTCTGCCAGCTTAAAAGTGGAATAATCATGCGTATATCTTTTACCACATCTTCTATCATCTACTCCACAATTCTTACAATGGTATTTTCTTAGCTCCTTAAACATGAAGACAAACATAGTAACATGTCGAGCCCCTTCCTGCTACAGGGGTTTTGCCTGTGCTATTTGTTCTGATTGGAGCAATCACTCCTCTCTGCAAGAACCCTCCATCCTCACCTCCTCAAGTTCTACTTGTTGAATCTCAGATTAAATATCAATTCCTTGAGGAATAAAATTTTTCTTGACTCATTAAGACTATACCAGTGACTCCTTTATGGGTTCATAGCTTCTTATAATTTTCCTTCATAGCACTCACTTATCACAGAATGTAATGATAAATTCTATGATTATTTGATTAACTTCTCTCTTCCCCACTACACCGTAAGCTTCTGATGGCAAGGACAATGTCCATTTTAATACTGATCACTGGGAATACGATAAAAAACTTGTGAAATGAATGAATGAACAAATGAATTCTATATAGGAGTACATATGTATATGCACGTATACATCAGCTACTTTTCAGAAGTGTTTCCACTTATACTCTCACCAGCACCATATTAATGTGTGTAAGTTTCCCTGTATCCTATCTGGTATCAAGGATCATCCTCATAAATGCTAGGAATAATATTAAAATGCATTTTAATGTGCTTTTCTGTGACTGATAATGAACTTGAATAGTTTCTGCATGTTCATTGGCCATTTGTATATTGTTATCTTCTGTATATTGTCTTTTCAAGTTCTTTGTCCGTTTTAGCTGCTGCTGGCCACTTGCTGGTCTTTCCTAAGTGTCTAAGGAATTGCCTTGCCAAAGGGTAAAACTCTTGCTTCTGACCTCCCTCTCCAGCCAGCTGTGACATGCCACAGCCCACTTAACCAGTCTTGTTTAGAACTGAGGCTCTCTTGGGTTAGTGAGGAGTCAAGTCAGGGGCAGCACATCCTTCCCCGTCAAGGTTTTGTTGTTGCTTTTTCTTGCTGCTGCCTCTCTCCGTCTGCCTGCCTCTACTTGGTCTCCTGCAAATTTCAATTCCTTTCAGTCTCCCGATCTCTAGAGATTCCCATAACTTTGGAGTTTGCTGGTCTTTTGATTTCTGTTGGCATCCCTAGTTTCTGCCTCTCCTCCTTTACTAAGCTTCAGCCACTTGTGAGTTCTGCCTTTCTTTCTCCAAGATTCTTGCTTCTTTTCCCTTGCTTGGCTGCCACCAGAAGCCCACTTAGACAATAGCATGAGGAGATCATCTGGTGTCATTTGGCTTTAGGCCTGGAGCAGAGAAAGCGGCAATAAATAATCATGGAGAGTGCCACAGTGAATTGGACAAAAAGCAGGTCACATAATTGAAAAATCTTGGGGTAAGTATAATAAAGAATCACATTTTGTTTAGCATTATGCCTGCTATCTAATTAATGCCAATTGATACCAATTCCATTAAAATGGTCCCCCATAGGCTGGGAACAGAAATCCTTAGCATGAATATGGAAGAGCTTTTGGGTAGCTTACTGCTGCCAGGCCTTCTTTCAACCTCTCATTTATTCCCCCAGTACTGGCATTTGAATTGGTGGATGGGGTTAAAATCAATAATCTGAAACTTCCCACTTTAAGTCTAGCTAGCATTGACTTCCCTTTGGACTATGCTTCTTGTCTTAGGATTAGCAATGATCTCAAACCTTCTTCCAATGCACACCTCTCTTACTGATGACCATTCAATCTGCTTAGTTCTCACTTAACAGTAATTACTTCTGTGGCCTGCAGTGCTCAGTAATATTTCTTCAAAATTTCTAACTGACAGGGATCAGACACCTAACGGATGCCAGGCAGTGCTAGAAAAATATTACAGCACATTGATCTGCAGCTTCCAGTGCTCTTGGGGAAACATATACTACTATAATAATAACTGAAGGAAATAAAAATCAGGACAAACTGTGAGTTTTGCCTTCATGAAAATCACTATTTATAGAAAAAAACCTGCAATGGAATTCATACTGTGCTCTATTCTGTGACAGAAGTATAATCAAAGGCTACAATCATTCATTTGTTCAATAAATATTATTGAATGCTTACCAGAGGCTGGAAATACTCCTGCAAATAAATAGGACAAAAATTCTATCCATAAAACTTACAGGTAAGGGATAAGCTGCTCTACATTTTCAGTAATTGGGGAAGCCTTCATTGAAGAGATGGCATTCAAGAGGATCCTTAAAGAATAAGTAATATCTGGCGGGGTGCGGTGGCTCACGCCTGTAATCCTAGCACTCTGGGAGGCTGAGGTGGGAGGATCGCTCGAGGTCAGGAGTTTGAGACCAGCCTGAGCAAGAATGAGACTCTATCTCTATTAAAAATAGAAAGAAATGATCTGGACATCTAAAAATATATATAGAAAAAAATTAGCTGAGCATGGTGACACATGCCTGCAGTCTCAGCTACTCAGGAGGCTGAGGCAGAAGGATTGCTTGAGCCCAGGAGTTTAAGGTAGCTGTGAGCTAGGCTGATGCCATGGCACTCTAGCCTGGGCAATGGAGCGAGACTCTGTCTCAAAAAAAAAAAAAAAAGAATAAGTAATATTTATCCATGTAGGAAAAGAGAATGAGGATAGGCATGGAGATCCAACAGGCCAGGAATGTTCAAAAAAAGGCTGACATATTTTTATTTGACTTAGAGTTTAGAGAATCAAAGAGGCAGAATGAGAAGCAAATCCAAGAAATTGGCTTGGGGCCAGATTACAGAAAGCCTTATTGTCCATGCACCGAACAATCCTTCTATCCAACAAACAACCTGATATGAAGCTCCCATCAAAGAAACTCAGATGACAAAGTGGCAAAGGAACCAGATCTGTGTTGGAATCGACAGAGAATGTTTTAGAATATGTAACTTGAATTGTATTTAGTTGGGCACAACTCATTTTTCCAGAGGGTGAGATTTCCTGCCTTCACTACTTCTGCCTGAGTCCTCCTTGGGGACTGGATGCTCTCCACTCTTGAAAATGAAAGACTCAGACTTATCGTCAATGCAGGACATTGCCAATTCTTTTGAGAAATAATCAGCTTCTCTCGGGTGGGTAAAAAATGGCTGTCTCCAATATCAGCCTCTCAGAAACAGCCAAGTAGTTTTTCCCTATCCTTTAATTTGTGACACAAAACAACAGAGGCAAACTGTTTGGCAGGATTCAGAATAGGGAGAGCATAGTGGGTGACAATCTTGAAGCCCTGTAGTGAGCCTGCTTAAAATCTCAGACTCAAGACCATGCAATCTTGCTGTCCTCTCATCCCTCAATCCCGTGCTATGCTCAAAATGCAAGTTCCCTTGGGCAACTTTGCTTTTACACCAGGTCATCGTCATCCCTCCTGCCACTACTTAATTTCATTGCTAGCCTCCTTTCAATCCTCTCCTCTGAGACCTCTTTGTCCTTGTCATCCAGATCATTGCCACTTTCATGCCTAACTCTTTCCCTAGTTAGCCTACACATCATGATGTTTCATGTCAGCCTCTTGCCCACCAGCATTTTCAGCATCCTAATTCCTTTCTATTTCTACCACACCCTTACCTCAATCTTAAATCAATCCATATATTAATACCTGCTTTCTCTATTTCAATACATAGATTGCTAAAGTGCTGTTGAGAAAACAACAAAAATGAGTGGATTTATGACACCATTATATACCTTGTTTCCAACTTCAACTAGAAAGTTCTACTTCCCTGAAGGCAGAATATTGACATAAATTATTTGAAATTCTTCTCTCTAGGAGATTTCTCTTTTCTCTTCCATTCATTTATTTGTTCAGTCATTTATTTATGTCATATGGACTCTATAAGGATGTTTATTTTATACTTTGGGTTATAATCCAATACTGCTTTATTTATTTTTGCTCCAATTGTTCCAGTTTTGGCCATTGGGAACTCTTTCAGTTAGCTTCTGTGTCCCTTTGATATGTTCCCATAATTGTGTTTGTGCGTGAGCATGTGCTTGAGTCCTTCCTTCACTACTGGAACCACAAGATCTTCCAGATTCATCTTGCATATTTCCTTCCTTAATCCCATATTCAACCATTCTTCCCTGCAAGGAGCCCTTTTATTCTTCTTTTTATTGGGGAATGGTATTAGAAATCAAGATTTGGGCAGTAGGTGTGCTCTTTGCTACTGGGATGTCATTGCTTCCAGACCCCCCAAGCGACAGAGCAAATATATATGTACACATACTAATACATATATAATATATAGACTAATATATACATTATATATACTAATATGTATATTAGTGTGTGTATATATGTCTTATATATACACACCTATAAATATTTCTAATGTATTCATATGTCTCTGTATTAAGCTAAACATGAATTCATACTGATGTCTCAAATTTGAGTCAAGTACCATGTGGATCATTCCAGTCCTCTTTTCTTTTCTATAATCTCCCACTTTAACAGTGAGAAACCTGATTTCCACTGTCCATCATTCATTCACTAATATTTAGTTGTTCATGCATAGTGGTTTCCAAACTGGTAACCTATATGCTGTTGGGAAAAAGCTTTATCAACAGTGCTTGTGTACAGTCTCTTTTGCCTTTTGTCTTAACGCATCCATTTATTTCCAATATTACTTAGATCAGCACCTTTTCCCCATCCCATTCAGTGAGGTGGTTTCATATATTTGTAATACAGTTAGATTCTCTAGTCCCAATCTGCCTTCCTTCCTAGGTTCTCAAGATCTCCTATGTGATTTTTAAAATTTTTCACAAATTAAAGTTTCTCCTATGCTGAAAATTCCGTGGGTTTTGAAAAATGCAAGTATCACATATCTACTATTATAGTACCATAAAGCATTGTTTCACCACCCCCAAAATCTCCTTATTGCCTCACAAATTCAACCCTTCTTCCCCTTGAATCTCCGGCAACCACAGGTTAGTTTACAATCCATGAACACAAACAATCTCTCAATTTATTTAGGTTTCCTTAACTTTTTAAATCAGTATTTTATAGTTTTCCACATATGTATTCTATATATATCATATTATATTTATATTTAAGTATATAATTTTTTGTGAGACTATAAATGATATTTTAAAAATTATATTATAATTATTCAGTGCTGTTATATTTAAAAAGTTATTTTTCTTTTGTATACTGACCTTGTATCTTGTGTCCTTGCTACATTAGCTTATTAGTTCCATAAGTTCTTTGTAGATTCTTTAGAGTTTTCTCTGTAGACAATATGCCATTTGTGACCAAAGACAGTTTTATTTCTTTATAATCTCTGTGTATTTTAATTTCTTTTTCTTAGCTTTTTTCACTAGCTATGAGGTTAGTATAATTTTTCAATAGGAGTGGTGAGAGAGAACATCCTTGCCTCATTCCCAATCTTAGGGGGAAAATTATTTAATCTTTCAGCATTAAGTTTTGATGTCAGCTGTATATTTTTTGTAGATGTTATTTATCAAGTTGAGGAAATTCTCTATTCCTAGTTTGCTGAGATTTTTTTTTTATCATGAATGGGGGTGTTGGATATTGTCAAGTACTTTTTATGCATCAATTGATATGATCATATGATTTTTCTTCTTTAGCTTATTGATATACTGGATTATACTAATTGATTTTTGAATGTTGAGCCAGTCTTGGATACTTATAATAAGTCCCATTTGGCCAAGATGTATAATTCTTTTTATACATTGTTGGATCACAATGCACCATTAAATGATTTGGGGGATACAAATATGAATAACAACCATCTCCTACCTTAAAGAATCTTACAGTCAATTAGACAGAAATAAAGAGACAGGCACACACTTAACTATAATGCAAACCAGAGCATGCTAAGTGTTCTTTTTTTATTTTAAAATATTAAGGAGGTACAAATTCCTTTTGTTACACAGATACACTTTATATTGCTGAAGTCAGGGCTTTCAGTGTGCCCGTCACCAGGACAGTGTTCATTGTACCTGATAGGTAAGTTTTTATTCCTCACTCCCTCTCAACCTTCCCCCTTCTTAGTTTCCAATGTCCTTTATGTCTCTTTGTGCCTGTATGTGCCCATTGTTTAGTTTCCACTTATTAGTGAGAACATGTGGTATTTATTTTTCTATTCCTGAGATACTTCACTTAGGATGGTACCCAGTTCCATCCAAGTTGCCACTAAGGACATTATTTCATTCCTTTTTTATGGTTCAGTAGTACTCCATGTACTATATGTGTGTGTACACACTTTCTTTATCCACTCATGAATTGATGAGCACATTGGTTGATTCCATATCTTTGCAATTGTGAATTGTGCTGTGATAAATATTTGAGTGTGGGTATCTTTTTAATAAAATGATTTCTTTTAGGTAGATACCAGTTGTAGGACTGCTGGATGGATTGGTAGGTCTACTTTTAGCTCTTTTAGGACTCTCCACACTGTTTTCCATAGGGATTGTACTATTTTGCCGTTCCACCAACACTGTGTCAGCATTCCTTTTTCTCTGCATCCACACCAGTATCTGTTGTTTTTTGACTTTTTAACAATGGCCATTCTAACAGGGTAAAGTGGTATCTCTCTGTGGTTTTAATTTGCATTTCCCTGATGGTTTGGTATGTTGAACATTTCTTCATATGTTTATTGACCATTTGTCAACCTTCTTTTGAAAAAATTCTGTTCATGTCTTTTGCCCATTTTTTGATGGGGTTTGTTTTTCTCTTGGTGATTGAGTTCTTTGTAGATTCTAGATATAATTCCTTTGTCAGATATATATAGTTTGCAAATATCTTTGCCCATTTTGTAGGTTGCCTGTTTACTCTTTTGATTATTTCTGTTGCTATGCAGAAGCTTTTTAATTTAACTAAGCCCCATTTATTTATATTTGTTGTTGCTGTATTTGCATTTGGGGTCTTAGTCATAAATTCTTTGTGTAGGCCTATGTCTAGAAGAGCTTTTTCTACATTTACTTTGTAGAATTTTTATGGTTTCATGCCTTACATTTAAGTCTTTAATCCATCTTGAATCAATTTTTGTGTATGGTGAGAGATAGGAGTCCTGTTACATTTTTCTGCATGTGGCTATCCAATTTTCCCAGTAGTATTTATTGAATAGGTATGCTTTCCCCGGTGTATGTTTTTGTCTGCTTTGTTGAAGATCAGTTGGTTATAGCTACATAGTTTTATTTCTGCATTCTCTATTCTGTTCCATTGGTCTATGTCTCTACTTTTATACTAGTACCATGCTGTCTTGGTTACTATAGCCTTGTATTATAGTATAATATGAAGTCATGGATTTGTGATACCTCCAGATTTGCTCCTTTTCTTAAGATTGCTTTGGCTATTTAGCTCTTTTTTGGTTCCAAATGAAGCTTAGGATTATTTCTTCTAGATCTGTGAAATAAGACATTGGTATTTTCATGGGAATTGCAATGAATCTGTAGATCACTTTGGACAGTATGGACATTTTAACAATGTTGATTCTACCAATCCATGAGCGTAAAGTGTTTTTCCATTTCTTGTGTCATCTATAATTTCTTTCATCAGTGTTTTATAGTTCTCCTTGTAGAGATCTTTCACCTCCTTGGTTAAGTATATTACTAAGTATTTCATCATTTTTGTAGCTATTATAAATGGTATCAAGTCCTTGATTTGACTCTCAGCTTGACTTATTAGTGTATAGAAATACTACTGATTTATGTACATTGATTTTGTAAGCTGAGACTTTGCTGAATTTATTTATCAATTCTAGGAGTCTTCTGGTGGAGGCTTTAGGGTTGTCTGATACAAGATCATATTGTTGGCAAACATGAATAGTTTGACATCCTCTTTCCTGATTTAGTTGCTCTTTATTTCTTTCTCTTGCCTGATTGCTCTGGCTAGTAATTCCAGTACTATATTGAATAGAAGTGGTGACAGTGGGCACCCCTTGTCTTGTTCCAGTTCTTAGCGGGAATGCTTTCAACCTTCCCCATTCAGTATGATGTTGGCTATGGGTTTGTCATATTTGGCTTTTATAATTTTGAGGTATATTCCTTGTATGCCTAGTTTGTTGAGGGTTTTTATCATGAGAGGGCGCTGAATTTTATTGAATGCTTTTTCTGCATCTATTGAGATGATCATATGGTCTTTGTTTTTGTTTCTTTTTATGTGGTCAAGCATGTTTATTGATTTGCATATGTTGAACTATCCTGGGATGAAACCCACTTGATCATGGTGAAATTATCTTTTGGATTTGCTGTTGAATTCAGTTTTCTAGTATTTTGTTGAGGATTTTTGCATCTATGCTCATAGGGGATATTGGTCTGTAGTTTCCTCTTATTTGTTGTGTCCTTTGCTGGCTTTGGTATTAAGATGATACTGGCATCATAGAATGAGTTAAGGAGGATTCCCTCCTTCTCAATGTTATCAGGTAATTTCTGTAGAATAGGTGCCAGTTCTTCTTTGTAGGTCTGGTAGAATTCGGCTATGAATCCATTTGATCAAGGGCTTTATTTGTTGGGAAATTTTTTATTACTGCTTGAATATCACTGCTTGATATTGGTCTGTTCAGTATTTCTATCTCTTCCCCAAGTGTCCTAAAAGAGGAGAAAATCTTGCAGGTTTTTAATGGAGGGAAAGATAATATTTGGTTTGGAGGAGTTAGGAGAAACTACTATGTAAAATGTGGCTAATGTAGAATCAAAATTTGAGACCTAGAAGGAAACTTTGAATCATCTAATTCAAACCCTTCCCTTTTATTAATGAGGTAGTACAGTCTACCTCTCTATAAATACAGAGCCGGGATTTGATCTTGGATATCTCATCCTTGTGTCAGTAAGCTTTACTCTGCTTCACAGAGTCATCCACTTAAAATTGGGAACATAAATCTGTTTTATGCGACTTTTAAATTGCTTATTTAGAAAATAAGCATGGCTTTTCCTTTGAATTTCCTCATTCCTTCTATAAAAAGAAAACTAAAGGCACTAGGTGGATATGGAATTGCTTAATTCTGCAATTGAGTGACTCCATCATGTTCGTGTGCCTCAGACCCATAAAACCAAACAAAGAAAACATAATCCCCATCTGCTACAATCTGTAGTTACCCTGCTCCTTCCTGAGGGAGGCAATTCCTGGCTGAGTCAGCCATTACTATATGTTCTCTGTACTGGCTTGCCTTTAATGTGTGAGTTGGCTCTTTTTTTTTTTTTTCCAGACTTGGGCCAATTTTTTTTCCACAGAAAATTCACAGAGAAACTTAAGTTGAAGTTTACTTGTATATATTCTTTCCAATTTCATGAGATAAAGTTCACATTGCCCTAATGACACTTCAAATAAGGAATTTGCAATGGCTTATTTCAAGAAAGGTAAAATTTTTAAAGCTCTTCAAAGTGAAAACAGCATGCATCCTAGTTGCTTTATATTATTGATGATAATTGGGTTCTTTACATTATAATCATGTGTAATAATGAATGGATAGTTCTATCAATCTCATACGGAGAATGAACTTTCCTGAAATAATAATTATAATAATGAAGATGATAACAATAATAGTGGGGCTAATATTTATACTTGATCTTATAATGTGTTTTATACTTTATGTAGATTATTTTATTTAATCCTCTCAGCCACTCCATGAATTAGAAGTTGAATATTATCCCCATTTTAGAGAGAAGTAACTTTGCTTTAGACCAGGTAAGTAACATGCCCAAGGTTACAGTTAGTAAATAGCAAACCTAATATTTTAGCTGTGGTTTGTCTGACACTGGTCTTTCTGTTTTTATCATGGTGCTCTAACTAATGCCTCTTACTGGAGATCCTTGGTTATCCTAAGTCCTTGGACAATGCCCATCCCCTATACACATACACACACACTCACATACTCTCATCCCAGTGGCTTCTGTGGCTTCCAATTCTCCTGACACTCAAATACCTCCACAATCTGCCTCCTCTCTATAACCACTTCCCCACAGGAATGCTTCAATCCAGCCAAAGGAGTCACTTCATTTTTTCCCACTCCATGAAGTCTTACCTTTGCTTAGGCAGCTCCCTTTAGCTGCAGTGCCCTCCCCCATCTCCTCATCAACTGACTACATTCTATCTGGGTCAGCTCAAAAGAAAAATTTCCAAGGATGGAGAGAAGATAGGCAGTGGGTGGCTGAGCTCAAGGTGAAATAAAATAATGTTTTCTTTTGTTGATTTTCCAATGTTTGTCTTTTAATTTCTGGAGAGTCTCTATTGCATGCAAAAATGTTAATAGGAGTTGAAGGTCTCTTATTCATACAGTTCCAATCTATTCTGCAAATCAAAAGCAGTGAAAATGATTCATACATGAATAATTCCCCCAAACCTTTGCTTATTGAAATGGATCAGAGATAATTACTAGGTTGGAGAATTTGCATCCACACAATTTTCTAGTCTCACAAACATAATTTTCTTTAGAATGAATAGAAAATATTTGCTCTTTTAAAAGCTGTTGTGAATGATGAAACTGTTATTCCTGTATCTTCAGAAATGTGGCCGCACCATCTATGGCTGCTTCTCTTCATAGCTGGAGATTTCTCTCTCTCTCCTGGTCTCTCCGTCATTGTGGATCTCAGCTCATTTGCTTTAAACTCTCATCTGTATTCATCTCAGTGTGGAGATCTGTGTGTTCTATTGGTCATTACATCCACTAGGATGAAGTCAGTGTATTTGTAAAAGTTTGGGTGTTTATAATTTCTTCCTGCAAGATGACTTCCACTGACATGCAAGTTGGGAGGATAAGGATAATCTGTCACATCTCAGAGGTTTATTTGACCACTTAACTTTTAGTATTTAGCTGAGAATCACAGGAAATTTTAATCAGGGTTGCTCTGAGAAGGGGGTGGGGATGAAGGCTTTTTGTCTGTGATCCTTCAGAACCATCTGGAATACACATGAGATTCGTTTTCTGCTATTGTCTCTCCAAAGCATCAGGCTGTTGTTCCAGGTGTGTGAAGTGCCTGTATGGCTTAGGTTTAAGACTTGCTTTTCATTATGCCCAACAGCTTGGCCCTTTATTCTCTGAGGGATGTGTTTTCAATACCATGGGAGATTTCTTTATACCCAACCAAATGAATCTTTACAAACAGCTCAACTGGTGTAAGGCCTCAGGTGGGCTTAAGGGACCCACAAGAACAAGGTTTATGTGTAGGCACAGGGGGTATTCAAATGTGGCATTATATTAAAGGCATTTTGAATTTCTCGCTTCTGGTTTTCTAGAAAAACAAGCACCCTCCTCCTGAGACCAAACAAGAGATTCCAGGGTTCCTTGACCCTGTGTTGGAAAAAGAAAAAGCAAGGCATGTACAAGACACTGAATAAAGTAAACAAGAATATTGTGGAAAACAAGAGAGGGAATAAACAAAAAAATGAAAAATGTTTTTTAAAGAAATAAGGAAAAACTAGTAATGCCTATAGGTGAATTTCCAGAAATGAATGAGTTTTTGGCATTGCTTAGGGTTAACAAATTATCTTTAAAGGAGCAAAAAACAAACAAACAAACAAAGTCAATACACAGAACACAGCTACATATGACAATATGGGTGAATTTTAGAAATATAATTTTAAGTGAAAAAGTCCCTAAAGATTACATCCTGTATGACACCTTAAATAATTCTTTTTTTGTTATAAATATAACACCTAAAGGTGGATAAAGATATCCTTTTTATAAACTTGAAAATAACCAAAACAAGAGTATACAGCATTAATAAATACATATAAGTGTAATTAAACTATATTGAAAGGAAAATGAGGCAACAACGAACATAAGTTTTAAGTTGAAAGACAGGGGAATAGGATGGACAGAGATTTCATATGGATGTAAGTTATTGTCATCATTTTAGTTTTCTATTGGGTGGTGATTTCACACTCATTATATTATTAAAACCAACAAATGAGCAACAAACAAATAAAAGAGAGTCTTTTATGTACAAATGATGAAAGCCTGTTGTGAATGTACGATTTTGCAGTTCTTTGTACCTAAAGTCCAACAAAAAATAATTTGGCAAATAAAAGGGGAAAAGAAATGTTTGCCCTTTGCAAAACGTCATCCAAGTATGGCTGTTCCTATGTTGCGTGTCTTTTCCCCCAATATCGGATGTTAATTACCCTCCTTGCCTTTAAATACAGCTATATATAATAAGTGGGTCTCTAGAGAACTCTCAATTCCACCAGCAAGCATTAGCCTTTTGGGAACTATCTTCTCCTTGCTGCAGAAAAATAGTGAGAAAGTAATTTGTTCTCACGTGTCCCAGGCAAAAGCGCCCCCTGCTGTCAGATAATGGAATGGTAGTCCCACGTCAAACCACCAAGTCCATCTTGGTGTGTCTCCACTTTCAAAAGAAAGGGAACTTAAAAAAAAAAAGCAAATATTGAAATGGATAACTTGAGCTTCTAAGCAGAAATAACATTCTCCCTTGCCTCCCCACAAACTTTCTAAACTGTAGAACTTTTAATCCTGACCCATTACCTTGATTATTTTTATAATTGTTGCAGGTTAGGTTTCCTGGGAAACAGGTTGAAATTGAGATTTCTGTGCAGGTGGGTTGTGGGGACGTGCTCTTGGAAATGACGTCTACGAGAATGTGAGGAAAGCAGGGCACAGGGAGAGGTTGAACTGCGAGGTATTCATAGCAGAGGCCTCGACCGCTGTCACAGTGTGCTGCGAAGCTGGGAGAGTTCTCGAGAGCTCTCCTGGATTGAGGTTAGGGGACTGAGCTTTTGAAGACCCCTTCCCCAAGGGCTTTCTGCATTTGAAGCTGCTTTTGGAGAGAACTTTCCTATCACCATTTTCTTTCAGGTCCCTGCCTCCCCCGGAGTGAGGGTATAGCGCAATAGCAGCCGATTTGGGGTTGCACACACGTACTGAGCCAGCCCATCTGTGAACTAAGCTTGGTCTGTTTTCACTTTTGTCTTCTGGACATGAGGCACCACCTGCTATAGGTGTGAGCTGAAGGAGAGACACCTTTGTAATACTGGTGACTCTCATGGGAGTCTGGCTCATCTTACTTGTGCAGCTTACTTGTGCCCTCGGTTCTTGCTCATGTTCCATTTTCATTTTACTATGGCTAATTCTTTTCTGCAAATGCCATGGCCTTACTCTAGAATTCCCAGTGTCTAATGTTAGGATTCGCCTACTGGAACTTACTGTAAAATCCACACAGCATCATTTCTCATCACAGATTCCTTTAGTACTCTAAGGTCTGCTAGGTTATACGGCCCAAGTATCAGGGCTGCTTGTACGACAGCCTAAACCTGCTGCGGACCCTTTCCTTCTCCGGATCTCATTAAAAGGTGTCAGCCTTCCACATTGCTCAGTAAATGGGCTGAAGCAGTATTTGTATGTGTGAAATATGTTGTCTCCTGTACCTGATGTGTGGGGATCCTGGCATAACCCAGACCACTGAAAGCCTGGAGCTTTGCTCATGTGGTGGTCTTCTGAATCTTTGCAAGGTTGAGCTCAAACTCTCAGGAACACATGTTTTACCAAAGCCTCCAACATACTAGCTACTTTTGCTCATCTGATTTGATTATCATATCATTGATATGGTAGATCAATGTTATGTCATTCTGAATGTTCAGATAGTCCAGGCCTCTTGGGCCACATTGTGACGGAGCAGGAGAGTTAATACAGCTTTGGGGAAAGACCATGAATGCATACTGTCACCCATCTCACATGGATGGGAATTACTTCTGGTCCTTTTTTTTTAAACAGGGTCTTGCTCTGTTGCCTGCGTGAAGTGACGTCATCATAACTCACTGCAACCTCAAACTCCTGGGCTCAAGGGGTCCTCCTGTCTCAGCCTCCTGAGTAGCTGGGACTACCAGTGTGCACCACCATGCCTGGCTAATTAAATTTTTTTTTTTTCTGTAGAAATGGTGTCTCACTATGTTGCTCAGGCTGGTCCCAAACTTGTGGCCTCAAGCGATCCTCCCACCTCAGCCTCTCAAAAGTGCTAGGATTACAGGCATGAGCCACTGCTCCTGGCCACCTTCCTGTCTTTCTTAGGAAGGACGGAAAAGAATGCATTTGCCAGATCAGTGACTACATATCATGTATTTGAAATCCTGTTTAATCTGCTTCAGCAAACATTTGATATCTGGGACTATAGCTGCAATTGTGCTATTACTGGGCAGAGTTTGAAGACATCTGCTGTCATCCTTCAGGATCCATCTGTGTTATGGGGGCCACACGAGTGAATTAAATGGAAATATATTGGAGACGACCATCCATGCAACTTTTAGATTTTTAAGAGTGATACAAATCTCTGCCATTTCCCCAGGAACAATAATTAATTTTTGGTTGGTTTTCACTGATGTATAATTCACATACAATAAAATGCATAGATCTTCAGTATACAGTTCAATGCATTTTGACAATTGGATAAAACTCTGTAATCTACCATAATCAACATATAGAACATTTCTATAACTGAAAAGGTTCTGTAACTCATTTGCCCTTTTTCAGTTAATTCTTTCCCTTCAACCTTGACCCCAGACAAATCATTGATCGACTTTCTGCTTGTATATTGTATTTGGCTTTTCTAGAGTTTCATCCAAATGAAATCATACAGTGTATATTTTTTGTGTTTGGTTTCCTTCTCTCACCATAATGCTTTGAGATTCATCCACATCCTTGTTAGTATTAGCTGTTTGCCCCATTTACCACAGAGAAACTACCATACAGTTCATGAATATCTCCTGGTTATCCATCCTCCTGTTGATGGACTCTTGAATCGACTCCACGTTTTGGCTACTATCGTAAAGCTGCTGTTAACATTCATGTATAAGTTTTTTTATGGATGTGTTTCATATGCTGTCTTGGATTAATACTTAAGGAGTGGAATTTCTGGGTTATAGATTAGATGTTTAACTTTTAAAGAAATGTTACAAATAAGTCTCTAAAGAGGTTATGCTAGTTTTTAAAAATACCACTGGCAATAAATGAGAGTGACAGTCCCTCCACATCCTTACCAACTTTTGGTATTGGCAAACTTTTTGACTTTAGCTGCTCCATGATGTGGAAATGGTATCTCAGTGTGGTTTTAATTTGCAGTTCCCTGATGATTCATGATTTTGAACACCTTTCTATGTGACATTGGCTAATATCTATACCTTCTCTTAAGCGTCTGTTCAAGTCTTTTTCCTACTAAAAAATTGGGGTCGTTTTTCTTTTTATTGTTCAGTTGTAGTAGTTTTAAAAGTACATTGTGGCTATGAGTTCCTTGGTAAGGATATTTTCTGAGTATTTTTCTCAGTCTGTGGGATGACTATTCATGTTTTTAAGGTGACTTTTTAAATAAGCAGTAATTTTTCTTTCAAAAAAATCTAAATTATTGATTTTTTTTCTTTTATGGTTAATTGTTTTTGTGATCTAACAGACCTTTTACTAACTACTTCAAAGTCATGATGATATAGACTTATGTTTTTCACTAAAAGGTTTATGAATCTAGCTTTTACATTTAGTTCTATGATCCATTTCATATTAATTTCTGTGTATGGTTGTGTAGAAGTGGAGGTATACTTTTTCCCCATATGTTTATCCAGTCCCAGAATCATTTGTTAAAAAGACTTTCCTTTTCCCATTGAATTGGCCATACTTGGTTGGTCTGTGTCTGGACTTGCTATTCTGTTCCATTGATCTATTTATCTATGCTTAGGCCAATACAACATTGGCCTAATTTTAATTATTGCAGCTATGAAGTCATTATGTCAGGAGGTGTAAATCTTCTACTTTGTCGTTTTTTACAGTATTGTTTTGGATATTCTAGGCAATTTGCATTTTCATATAAATTTTAGAATCACTTTGTACCTTTCTATAAAATTCTTACTGTCACCACCATTTCCTCTGGCAAGTCTTCCCTAGGCACATGGTTAAAGCCTGTGGGAAAATGTTAGATTTGGGTCCATGCAGACTTGCTCTTGCCGAGGCTCCTTGGGCCTCCAATCCACATGTGCTGCTGCTTTAGGCTTATTAGAGGTTTGGCAGATCCCCCCTTACCACTGTCAAAGGTGCATACCTCTTTTCCCCCTGCTGCCAGGGATGGGAGCAGCTCATCGTTTTTTTTTTTTGTTTGTTTGTTTTTTAGCTTAGGTTTTTTTGTGTGTGTCCTCAGCTCTTTGGTTGGTTAAATAAATCCATGATTTTTTAAAAAACCTTTTTCAGCCTGTTCTTGGCAATAGGGTTGTAGCAATGGTCTGTTGTGACTTTCTATATTCTAACTGGAAGTAGAAGTCTCTTGCTTTTTATTCACTATCTGAGCTAGAGAGGGAGGATCCAGAAGCTTCTACCTGCTCTTCTTCACTGCACAGCTCTTATCCCATATGTAAAAGAAATTAATTGTGTTAATTCTGCCAGGTATAGGTATATACATTCAGGGACCAGAGAAATAACCAAATGGGTGGGTCTAAAAGCCAAGTGAACCCAGTGGACCCATTATGAGTCAAACCTAGGCCAGAAAACCATTTATTACTTGGTTCCCATATGTTCCCTCCCTGATATGGGGCTCTAAGGGCACTTCCAGTCCATGGATGTCCATTTCAATTCAGACCATTTGTCCAAGAGTCTTAAAACAAAACAAAACAGCAATAACAACAAACAAAAATCAAACTATGCATTTCCCTGTCCCTAGTGCACAGTTACTCAAGTAAATGGCCATAGGACCCTTTAGAGAAGAATTAGAAGAATTATTATCAGGTATACTCGCCAGAGTTTGCAAGTCTCTTTCTCGTAGTACTTCTCTCTCTAGGCTACTTTATTCTTTGACTCTTTAAAATTATGATAAAATGGAAAATTGTAGGACACAAGAGACAGAACATGCTAAAGAGTTTCTCAATCCATTTATTCCCTATCAAATAGAATATTAAGCAGTATTGAGATGTTTTATTGCTGCTGGAAGCCCTTTGCCTGAGGTGAGATTCTTCAATTGTTGAAGGATTCTGGACCATGAGGTGATGTTACCCTCTAAGGATTGGGGATGGACTACAATAGAGGTTCTTGAACCTTCCAACTGAGTCTCTGTTGTATTGAAGTGCTATCTCCCAAAGGAGGATATTTATGATCCATTTTTGTTAACTTTAATTGGGGTGCTTAATTCCAGCAGATGCTTTATGTAACCTGGAATCTAGTCATCACTCATTTTCTTTGGATAATTGGATAACTTCTATTAAACAGGACACTAGACGAAAAGTTTCTCATTGTTCTTGAGAAGAAACCCAAAGGCTAGGTTTGCATAATTTCTATGCAAATATGGACTAGTAATAGAACATTTACAAATATATGTTCTCTTCGTTTGTTGCAATATGTAGCCTATTTTCTGGGAAAAGAGCCCATAAATCTTAGAGCCTTAGTTCCCTCCCAATCTATTAATTCCATCTCCTCTTCATGAGTGAAGGGACAGCTATGTTGCTGTCAGAAGACATTCACTCACTAGCAAATATTCACTGAGAGTCTATAATCACCTGTGCATTGTTCTGGGCATTGTGGATACTTTTGTTCAAACAGACAAAAGTTCCAGCTCGCATGGAGATTATATTCTGGTGAGGGGGAGACAGTCAATAAATAAACACGTATAAGAAATGTTGACAAGTGCTAGGGAGAAAAATAAAGCAAGGATGAAGGAGAGGGCTTTCTGAATTGGAACTGGTAGCAGTTGTAATTTTAAGTAAAACAGTTTGGAGATGCCTCAGTAAGAAAGTGACATTAAAGATCCTCTGTGGAAAGGTGTCAAGGATTCTGAAGGCTCCATGAAGGGACTTCTGAGCATCTTCCCTAACACCTAAGTTAGTAGAAAGTTGGGACCAAAATCCAGGTATTAGAATCCTCTGTCCCATGCTTTTACACTATGTGACACTGTTAGAAGGACTCATAAGGGATTCACTGAAGCACTGTATCAACAATGTGGCATAGCTGTGAACTGTTGGCAAACAGGAGTGGCAAACAAATTAGCCTAACAAGTCCTTATTGATTACCTACTGCTCAGAGAAGATCACCAGTCCTCCAGGGATCTCAGAGAAATACACACTGGATTTCCTGCCTCCAAGAAGCTGACAACATGGGGTGGGGTGGGGGTAAATCACAAACAAGTGAAGCAGATGTTTTGATGATACATACACTCTCAACAGTATAGAGGCAAAAATACAACCAAGGATTCTCTTAGGACAGTGTCTTTTGCCAAAATCCAAATGACATTCTTCACAGGCTTGCTGAGTGAAAGAGAATTCTGCTTACTCACTTTCTTTTCAGCTTTGCCCCCACACACGGGTTATCATACTGTCAACAGCATAATCTAATAAGAAAGATGGCAATATATTGTCTTTTGTTAGCTGGCTGAAACCCAAGGATTGTTGCTGTTGAATACAGAAGGGCAGACAGATGGAAGTTTCACGCTGTCCTGTAATTGCAAAGTAGCCTTACATTTGAGAGTCCTTTACAGAACAGCATCTATTACCTGTGGATAAGTTGAGATGGTACATTTTAAAATAGCATGGAATAGACCTACTGGTGAAATTTGTTACTAATTAGATCTAGCAGAGGGAGAACTTTTATCAGGCACAGTGGCTTACCTAATTGGACTGCAGAATTAAAGCTGCCATTATATTTGGGAGAGGTAAGGCTGTCAGTATATTTGGGAGAGTTTTAGATGTCAGTTTTTACCCTGCCTGAAGAATCATGGCTAGAAACCAAGCATTATATTGCCTCCCTGCACTGTGTACCATGGTGCCAGAGGTAGCAAATCATCAACTCAAAAAGTGTTAAAAAGTAGGTCCAGCTAAAAACAGGAAAATTCAGAAAGTCTAAGGTTTATCTATCTAACAGCCAACGAGGCTGTTTTTTGATCATACAAGTCCATTTAAGGAAATAGCCAAATCAGCTATTTCTCCTTGCATTGTCATAAAACTTAAAATTCAGATGCTCTGGTATTTGTCTTTGATGCTTTAAAAGGACTCTGTCTCAGTTTTAAAAATTTATCTTTATTGCTTTCGGTTCACATTTTCCCTCAGTTTTAAGGAAAATATATATTTACAACATTTCAAGATTTTATTACCCATTTAAACATTTCCCCTTTCATCCTGTTTCTTGTTTAATAGAAATTATCAAAAGAAAGAGTGATGGCTATTCTGTAGGTTACATAAAGCATTTGCTGGAAGGTGGTAAGCACATAATATTTGGAGTTTTAAGCTTAATTTCATCCCTGACTTTTTGTTTCTTTTTCAATAAAAATGAACCCATTGGGCTTTCACACAGAAAAATATACATGTATATTTGATTTATATATATATATGATTTATATGTATGATTTTATATATATGTATGATTTTTTTCCATATCATATATTTCTTACTTGTGTGATGTTTGTGGTCTACTAGATTTTCTTTTTATTAAAATGGTAAGCGTCTGCCTTTTGGAGTTTTAACTACCTTATATTTAAGTCTTTTAAATTTCTATAACTGTCCACTTAAATTAGGTATAGCATGCTGGACTTTTATTGGCAACTTTATTTAAATTATTTTGAGGTTCTTTATAATAGGTCTCAGAAAAAGTAGCTCTGACTGCATTCAGATCAGCTCAGGTTCATAAAAGAACTTATCTATGCTACATGGAATCATATACCACCAAAAAATTTAATTTATTTTATTTTCTGTAGGCTTAGGATTTGTAGATAATCAGAAAATCTAGTTCTACCACTCCTAAAGTTGTCTTAATGAATCATGGCAAATCGAAATAAAAGATTATTTTGGCTGCTCCCCTAGAGTTACTCTCTCTACTGAAGGAGTAGAGAGACGTAGGCTGGTTATCAAGCCAGGGGCTGGTTAGAAGTAGAATTAGGCTGTGTTGTAATTAACCAGTTGTAATCAACAAGCTTAGCTGTGGTAAGTCACTGGTGGTTAACATGGTGTGAACTGGGAAAACTGTTGAGTATGGTGGCGGTAGTGTGGGATCAGTGAATTGACTGGAGAAGACACTGAAATCAATGCTAAAAGTGACTATCTAGCAATTCCTCCCTTTCTCCACCCCTGAATACCTAGAATGGAATGGTGGGGTGGGCATAGGATAGGGCCTATGGCATCATAGCCAAGAAAGAACCTTTTAATTTTTTTTTCTCCATTTGTTATTAATGTCCTGGAGAATAGGTAGTGGGTTTCAAGTTAATCCAAGGAACCAGGAACACAGAAGAGGGCTTGCAAAAATGATGCTGTAGTTGTCTGGAGGAAAAAGAGGTGGACCCAGGGATGCTGGAGGGGCTGACCCATTGTTACCAGGACTGATGTGAGGAACTTCTGGGAGAGGGAGATATTGGCAACAGGGAGTTTTAGTTTCTGATGTCAATAACTTAGTTAATGGTAATTGTGTTTTCTCTTAAATAAAGCTTTTTTTTTTGTTCCTAATAAACTTGTGATAACAATGATAGCAGGAAAGGTGGGCAAACTCTTCCTATCCTACATTCTAGATCATTCTAGATCTTTCTGACATGGAGGGGTGAAGGTGGGGATAGGAAATGGTTTTTGTAAAGTAAAACACTATAGCAAAGTAATTACTCCACAAAACTAGTTAATTTGAAGACTCGTGGAACACATTTATGTGGCTGTTATAGAAGGCTGCTGGTCCACTAAGCCAGTGGGGAAGCATTATCACCAGCGTCATGGGTGAAAAGTTGACATTGACAAAGGGAGAGAGCAGTATGTGTTTTCCATCATGACTTTTCTCATAGGATGCTGTTTTACCAGAACCATGGCATGGGTTAGTTCAAGGAATGGACCTTTAGAAACTGTCTTTACCTTTATTATTAATAACGTGCAATAGGAAAAATTGTCCAGATGAAGGAATGCCAGAGAACAGTCTTAACCAACCATATTATGAGTCTCACTCCCATACTCATATCCACTCACAGCAACACCTTGGTTAAGGTTGTGAGTAGGCATATTGTTAGGGGGAAGAAAGAGGAGTCAAGAACAGGCAGGAATTATGGAAAAGATTAGTGACCTAGGATAGAGAAAAAAGAACGTGTAAGCATAAGGTAATAATTACTAATATTTATTGAGCACTTATATGCTGAGCACGGTTCTAAGTATTTTACACATATTAACATATTTCATCTTTATAACAGCAATATGCTGTAGACACAGTATGCAGTATATGGGCAATCTTCATTTTCCATAAGCCAAAAACAGGCATAGAGAGGTTAAGCAATTCGTGCATAGTCACACAGCTAGTAAGTGGAAGAGTTAGGATTGGAAGCCAGAAAGCCTGGCTCCATAGTCTAAAAGCTCCTAGTCAACTACACTAAACTGCTACAAAGCAGCAAGGTACAGATGTGGGTGAAAAGGCTAAGGCAGTGGATCTATCCTAGAAGGAAGGCAATGAGAGACGTTTCAGAGAGGAGACCAGCAAGAGTGTGATATACACCCATGTCTAAGGGGTGTCACATACAGAATTCTTGCCCAGGTGACAAATTGTAACAGAGAGCCCCCTGTGTCCCTTCTGAATCCAATATTCTGTGACTCTATAATGGGCTTGGAAGAAAGAATAATGCAATATAAAGAAAAAAAGGCTGGTGAAGTGGGTGGGAAGTGTGTACTGGAGGTGTCAGGCAGAGATTGGGGTCAGAAATGAGTGAATCACAGTTCAGATTCACAGAAGGCCTAGTCTCTACCTGTGCACGAATCTTTTCTCAACCTTCCCTGGCAAGGGGCTAAGAGACCCTGCTGAAACTGCCAACTTCAGAGAGAGCTCCTTGCTCTCTGTCCCTGCTCCTTTGCTTAGCTCCAGTGGTTCTAACTTCCTCTTTAATTTTAACAGTGATTGGTCTCCCTGAAACCCCTACCTGCTGGTCCTGGTGCTACCTCTCAGGATCATCAAAACAAATCTAATCCATTTTCTACACCATGGGTTTTCCACCTTTCTGTTCTGTTTCTTCTGGTGAATTCTTCCCAGTTTCTTCAGTTTTCTTCCCCATGTGAAATGATGTAAGGTCTTTTATCATTCTGGTGATTTTCTTCTGAGTGTGTCTAGTTTGGCAGGAGTCCTTGGGAATGTAGAACCTGATTGAACTTAACACATTAAGTGTGGTTTGACCAGCGTGCGTTAGAGAGAGACGATCACCTCTTTCCATGTGGACTTTGTTAATGAAGCCCGAGATCTGATTAGCTCCTGGGCTCACAGTGAGCTTGTGGTCAACAGAAACTCACAAGTCATTTTTATTCATGCATTTCTCATCCTATACTTAAACTTATTTTTAACTAAGGACATGACATTATTTTTTTGTGTGATATATTTCATCATTTAGGTTTTAGCTCATTATTTAGTGTGTTTTGGATATTGATTCTGTCACAAGTAATCATCCCTCCAAGTTCTGTTTTACTCAACGTCTGGTCAACCTGACATCAATGTCCTCATCTAAATGATTAAAATAAATGATGAAATGGCAGATCAGAGCCTTGTAGTATGATCCTAAGGACCTTTCATCAAAAGCCATTTTCCTTCTCTCTTATGAAAGATAAAGCTCTCTACAAGTCAGGACAAACAGTTGTCTGGAATTTTAGTGAAAAAGAATGGTGGCAGATGTCTACTCACCCCAGCTTTTCCATCTTATCTCTGCACCTGTATATCGGTCTGACTCTGGGGTGAAGCATCGAGCCGTCTGTGGGGTTGTGGGTCTCGAGTGAGGTCTGGTTATCAGTTTGTCCCTTTGGACCTCGGTATGAATAATCCCAACCTGCCAAATTGGGGGGACCCTGGGCTTCACTTTGCTTGCCAATTTGTGAGTTCACTAACAGGGGCTTGCAGGGCAGCCCCGTAGGCTGAACTCTTGCAGGCATGCTCTCCCCTTTGCTGTCCCTGGGCCCCCAGCAGTTCAATGCTCCTGAGGGTGCTCAGTTACCTTAAAACTTAGCCTTGGTGCTCTTAGGCATTGACACTCTTCACTGCAATTGCCAGAAATATCCCTGCCAACTTTGTCTGTGGCTGTCTGCTTCTCACACTCATCTTGAGATGTCCCTTAGGAGGGGGTCCCTCAGCAATAGTGAGAAAGCACTTTATGCTTTGCTATTCAGCTTTTTCTTTCATCCAGCTAGCATCCTGAGGGGGTTGGGGGAAGAGGAAGCTTTGTTGGGTCACTGTGATTCCAAGGACAACCCCGTATCACCCCTTCCAGACATCCTTTCAGTGCTTGTTCTCTGTATAGGGATATTTTTCCTCTCCCAGAAATGTCCCATATCTATTTATGCGATCTGGTTCCCACCAAACTGCCCTTAGCTGTTGTCTGAATTCCAATATTCAATGAGGCTCAAACTTTCTCCTGCAAGAATGTATATATACCTCTTTTCAGAATACCAAGCATTCTGAGACAGTTATAGAAGGTTTGTCTTCCCAGAATCTACAGAGAACCTCTAGCTAGACACTGTCCAACAGAAATATAATGAAAGCCACAAATGTAAGCCATGTCAATCATTTTAAATTTTCTAACAGACACATTTTAAAACATAAACATAGACAGGTGAAATTAATTTTAATAATATTGTTATTTATCCAAAACACCCCAAATATTATTATTTAAAAAGATAACCAATATAAAAATTATTGAGATACTTTGCACGATTTTTTTCATATTAAATCTTTGAGATTCAGTGTATATTTCACACTTATCACATACCTCAATTTAGGCCAGCCACAGTTCAAGTGCTCAGGAGCTGCCATATTGGATGGCACATCTTGATACTGTGGTTTCAATCAGTTTATATCTATATCTTTTTACCTTTTATCCTAATGCATAGGCTATCTCTCAGGATTCCAACTTTAGACTCAAGAGTTTTCACATGATCATATCTTTTTTATTTCCATCACTACACTATGTCACCTTTTTCCACATGTAAAAAAAAAAAAGGAGACTCTTCCATTGCTGTCTATAAGTAATAATTTCATACCAACAAGTGTAAGTTTGCTAAGGCTGCTGTAACAAAATATGACAAATTGAGTGGTTTAAACAACAGAAATTTATTATCTCACCGTTCTGGAGATGTCTGAGCTGGAGGTGTTGGCAGGCTTGGTTCCTTCTAAGGGTTGTGAAGAAGAATCTGTTCCATGCCTTTTTCCTAATGTCTGGTGATTTTCTGGGCATCTTTTGTGTTCCTCAGTGTATAAAGCATCACCCTCATCTCTGCCTTCCACTTCACACGGCATTCTCCCTGCGGGCATCTGTTTCCAAATTCCCCTCTTTTATAAGGACACCAGTCATATTGAATTAAAGGCCCACCTTACTTCAATATCACTTCAGCCGAACTAATTACATCTGCAATGATCCCATTTCCAAATAAGGCCACATTCTGGGGTACCGGGGTTAGGAATTCAACATATAAATTTTGGGAAACTACAACTCAACCCATAACATGTGGTAAACATATGCTGTGCTGTCGAGACCCCTTTTATTAATAGCTGCTGGAAATTGTGCTAGAAGAAGATCTGCAGCCATCAATCCTCTTTGAAATAGCCTCACCTGGAGAAAATTGCCTTGCCCAAGATCTGGGCACCTTCCAGGGCATTCTTTGTCCTAACTTGGGAAAGCTCAGAAGAGCCATCCCCGCTCAGAGCTACTTCTGGGGTAAGATAAGGCCTTCATTGCAACTGCATCACAGCCTAGCTTCTCCCTTTGCCCAATCTTGCTTTCATCCCCTCCCTTCCACTGGTATTGATCCTAGGAGCATTCCCCAGAAAGGCTCCTGCAGCTAATCATCATCTCGGAGTCAGCTTCAAAGTATCCTGTTCATGAGTCATTATCTGAGCAGAGCTATAAAGCTAGACTGGGTCACAGATCCTTTTTTATCACCTCTGGTATTTTCCACTGCAAATTGTTGATGGTATTAGTCTATTCTTCTCTCTGGGTCATTCCTAAGGCACTTCATAACATTTGGTTTTATTGTGGAGGTGTGTGGATGGTTGATTAAAAATGCTGTATGAGAAGAGGAAAGGTAGACTGCTGGAGAGCATAGGAGTAAGGAATAAAAATACCACTTTGTGGAAAAATTGATCAGCTGCCTCATTAAAAAAATGCCACCAATGAAATGAAACCAGCATTTTTTTCTCTAAATTTTTATACAAATTACATTTTAGGATGATTTACAACCCAGATGAAAAACTAAGATTTATATATCAGAAACAGGAGAGGATGCATGGGTCATTAAAAAGAGACTTTTGAGGTGCTCAGGTTCAGACATGAGCACTGCCATTTTCCAGCTGTGAGACCAAAGGCAGGTCACTTAATTTCTTTGACGTTTGGTTCCTTATCAGAGAATTGTAGGACTAGTGAGCAGATTTAAGAAAATGCATATAAGGCACCTAGAAGAGTCTTGGCTCACGCTAGATACTCAAATTTTATTTATAAAATAATAATATAATAATAACTTCTTTATCTAGAAGTAGGATGATAAATTATTTCAAGAAGCTTCTATGTATATTTAATATGTATTCTAAAGTATGAATGTAACAATGTACAGATTATTCTAGAAACATAAGATGTAGCTTATGCTTTTAAGATCTTTTTGATGAAGTCATATTTTTACCAGCAGTGCCAGGATTTTGTTGAAAGACTGAAGGTTTTTTTTTTTTTTTTGGTAGTGTTTCAATGAGTATCTTTACATCAAATTTCCTGAATTTTTATTGCAACAGTTTACAGTGAGAGAATTAAACTATCACTTGAAAAGAATGTATTGTATAAAATGTATTTGTAAGAAATGTGGATTTATCAAAAATTTTTTGGCATTCAATTTGCTAGCAAAAACCATTATTTCATGTAAGTAGCTGTCTCAAGAATGGAAACTTCTCCATTAAGTGCTAAAGATTTCATTTGGTACCAGATTATTGAAAAAGAGTTTTTAAAAGAGCACCTAAAAGCATCAGTGACACAGCTTGTTCTGCCTGTGTGTTTGGAATTAGAATAAAGCTTTTGACAATAGTGTTAATGTGCTAACATTATTATTAAAGGTCCGTAGCCTTAGTATGGAACAGTTGAACAATACCTGTTTGTTCATCACAGAATTATGTAAGAGAGATTGTTGGATTTCAAGGTTTTCAGGTGCTTTTTTCCTTTATTTATTTATTTTTTTAGGCTAAAAGTGATGTTGGCAAAAACAAAGAGTGGAGTAACAAAAGCTGATGGTACCCTGTGGAGATAAGTTCTGATGTTATTCGTTAATAGTGATAAAAGTCTCTATCCATGGGTAATTTTTTCATACACATTATTTTTAAGCAAGTACTTGAATAAAGTTGTTTTTTCTCCTCTTGGAATTCACTTACCCTTTGAGAGGCTGTAAAAATAACCTGTTACATAAATGTACAATGGATATTTCAATAGTGTCTCACATTGCCTTAAGTGAGGTGCACCTGAATTTCATCAAGGGCATTGCTATACCTAATAAGTTGTCACACCCCTGTGTGTTGGACAGGGACTCACGGCCATTGCATTTTTGAAAAAGTAACATTCTGATCCTCTTCCCAACTTTACCTTATTTTTGGGTTCTTTTAAAATTATTTAAAAATGTGTAAAGGAGACAAAAAATGATCTAGTTGTAACATCCAGTTGAAAATTTTAATTAAAAAAGTACTACATTCATATGGTAGAAAGTTACAAAAGAGCAATAGCATTAGTATAGAAGTAATGGTATTTGTAATGTTTATGTTTTTAAGCTAAGTGATTCACAGGGATTTATTTTATTGTTATGCTTCAAAATGCACTTGGGTGTTAGATATAGTCTTTTGTATGCATCCAATATTACATGAATAACAATCTTTTACTCACTCCCACCAAACAAGTAAATAACAGCAACAAAAAAAGGAACAGAAATAAGAAGTAAAAGCCTCTTTTTATCCTTAGGCACTCTTCTTAAAGGTAAGTACTATTTTGATAATCTCTAGTGCATCCTTCCAGAAAAGTGTTCTGTGCAAATAAAAGTACACATTGTAAATAGTCCTTGAAAAAAAAAAAGAAATCATAAAGATAGCATATGGCTGCTAGGCAGTCAGGCTCTGGAGCTAAAGAGCTTGGGTTGGAATTGTGTCTCCTCAAATTACCAGTTATGCAACTTTGAATAAGTTTTGAAATCTCTCTGTGCTTCAGTTCTTTCATCTGTAAAATGGGACTAATAAGCCTCAGCCGGTTGTTTTAGGATTGGATGTATCATTTATGTAAAGCACACTCATGGCATTTAGCACTCAATAAATATGAGTTATAATTATTATTTATGCAAAAGAGATTATATTTTAATTCCTGCTTTATATTAGTTAGTTTTGTGTAACTGTCTTGATATATTCTCATTTTTTAACCTTTTCTGAATCATGTTTTAGATGTCTCATACATAATATACAGTTTTAAAAAATTTATGCAGCATGAGAGTTTTTCTTTGAGTAGATGAATTTATGCCATTTATATTTATTGATATAACAAATTATTGTTTTATTTCTTTTTCAAATGTTAAATTGTTAATGTTTTCTCCATATTATTTCTTTTGCTACATGAAATTTTTTTTAAAGTGTGCATGTTTTTCTTTTTATAAATTGGATAATTTTTGTCTGTTTTAAAACTTCTATTCTTCTTTGTAGCTTTATGTATTATACCTAATCTTCTATTTTTTTCTAATTTAGCAACTTTAAACAGTGATATTCCTTGCAAAAGGAAGTAAGAAAATAGCAATTCACACTTTCTCTTGGCTCTCCTTTATCCTTTACCTTCCAAATGTTAGTTACATTCTTATTTTCAATCTCTTTTGGTAGTTCCTTTTATGTGTTTATATAGCTAAATCTTGATTTATCAAAATAGGCATGTTGAAATTATAGAATTTATACTTATCCCCATTTCCCTTCTAAAATTTTCCTTGTTATACTATTATTTTTATAATGTCAAAGTTTGAAGGCTTCATTTTCTGCAATCATATTTCCCATAATTTTTTTTTTTTTTGTATACACACACACACACACACACACACACGTAGATGCAGGGCTCATAAGAAAATAGTCAACCTCAAAGTTATTTAGAATTGTGGTTTTAAATTTGATTTGTCATTTTAAACTTTTGCTTTTGTTATTAATTTCTTTCTTTTCTATTTTTAGTTGCCCTGCTACTGTTTTTTTCTGTTTTTTTAGTAAAAAATACTAAAAAATGGCCTGTATTGTCTTTTTCTCAGACTCTAATCAAGCCATCATATTTGAACTTTGTTATCTCAAATTTTCTTTTATATTTTCCTTATTCCTGTCTCATGTTGCATTCTGGTAATTGTTTCCGCTCTCCTTTTTGGTATTTTAATTCTCTGTCAAATGTGTTTAATATGTTGTTAACCAATCCACCAAGATATTATCATTATTATTATTGGTAAATGTAAGTTAACTGTTAATATTTTAGTTCTCTGGTTTAGTGATGAATTTTTGAGAGTTCATTATATTTTTAAGCTAAAATAAAATTGGGCTGGGCACAGTGGCTCACGCCTGTAATCCTATCACTCTGGGAGGATGAGGCAGGAGGATTGCTTGAGCTCAGGAGTTGGAGACCAACCTGAGCAAGAGTGAGATCCTGTCTGTACTAAAAATAGAAAAAATTAGCCGGGCATCATGGTGCTTGCCTGTAGTCCCAGCTACTCTGGAGGCTGAGGCAGGAGAATTGCTTGAGCCCAGGAGTTTGAGGTTGCTATGAGCTAGGCTGATACCATGGCATTCTAGCCTGGGCAACAGAGCGAGACTCTGTCTCAAAAAAAAAAAAAAAAAAAAAAAAAAAAATATATATATATATATATATATATATATATATATATATATAAAATAAAATAGGCCATTCTTGGGCAAATAACTCTACTGTGTCATAATTCAAGGATTATGGTTAAACCAATTCTGTGCACCTAATTTTCAATAGAAAAATGTTTTAAAATATTCTCAGATGTTTTAAATGGTGGTTTTCCACATTTAAAAAGTTTATTTTTTATATTTAAATATTTCACACCTAGTAATTTTATATTATATTAATATATCTTAATGTCAACATATGAAGCCCTTAATTGTCTGAATCTGTTGTATGGTTTTTGTTTTGTTTTGATTTTGAGATACGGTCTTGCTCTGTGGCCCAGGCTGGAGTACAGTGGCGTCATCGTAGTTGACTACAGCTTCCAACTCCTGGGCTCAAGTGATCCTCCCACCTCAGCCTCCTGAGTAGCTAAAACTACAGGCACGCACCATCACGCTTGGCTACTTTTTTGTTTTTTGTAGAGATGGGGTCTCTCTTTGTTGCCCAGGCTGGTCTCAAACTCCTGGCCTCAAGCAATTGTCCGATTTTGGCCTCCCAAATTGCTAGATTTACAGGTGTGAGCCACCACACCTTGGCCTGCTGTTTGTCTTTAATGTTGCTTGTTATTTACGTGACTTGTGACTAAAAAAGAAAAAATTGATGAGATGGACCACTTTAAAATCAAGAACTCTTATTTATCAAAAAAGAAAAAAGCCATTAAGGAAGTAAGAGGCAAGATTTAGAGGGAAAAAATGATAAAGACATACCCAGACTACAGTACATAAAAAAATATACAATTCAGTTGGATGTAATGGCACTCTAGCCTGGGCAACAAAGTAAGACCCCTGTCTCTAAAAAAAAAAAAAAAGTCTACAATTCATTATGAATGTGATAAACTAATAGATAATTGGGCAAAGAACTTGACTAGGTACTTTACAAAAGAGAGTATCCAAATAGTCAATAAGCCTATAATGAGGTGCTCAACATCATTACAATTCAGATAAGTTAAAATTAAAAGTAAACAATTAAGATATTACACAGTCACCACAATGGTTAAAATAAAAAAAAAGACTGACAAAAGCAGTATTAGCAAGTACATGGAATTTCCACACACTGCTGCTGAGATATAAATTGTTACAATGTCTTTTAAAACAGTTCAGCAATATCTACTGAAACTAGACATATGCCTATCTTATGGCCCCATAATTCTACTCCCAACAGAAATTACACCCAACATAAATGTGTGCATATATGCACTAAAAAGCATGTACAGAGAACATTTATTAGTAGTATTATCCTATATTATCACTGTGTTAAGAATCTTCATAGTAGCATTGTATAAAGTTAAAGAACAGGCAAAACAAATCTGCGGTGTTAGAAGTCAGAATATTGTATACCTTTGAGAAGGAGGTAGTTACTGGGAGATTGAACAAGGCTTCTGGAACACTGGTAATGTTCTAATTCTTGATTGGGTTTCATGAGTGTGTTTAGATTTTAAAAATTTACTGAGCTATTGAGCTAGGTGTAGCTATTGAGTTACGACTTGTGTACTTTACTGTACATATTTATACTTCAATAGGAAGCTTACTTGAAAAAATGACCTGTATATTCTTGATTGTGGAGTTTGATAGTAACACATTTAAAATTTGTTTTCAGGCCGGGCGCGGTGGCTCACGCCTGTAATCCTAGCTCTGGGAGGCCGAGGCGGGTGGATCGCTCGAGGTCAGGAGTTCGAGACCAGCCTGAGCAAGAGTGAGACCCCGTCTCTACTAAAAATAGAAAGAAATTATCTGGCCAACTAAAAATATATATACAAAAAAATTAGCCGGGCATGGTGGCTCATGCCTGTAGTCCCAGCTACTAGGGAGGCTGAGGCAGGAGGATCGCTTAAGCCCAGGAATCTGAGGTTGCTGTGAGCTAGGCTGATGCCACGGCACTCACTCTAGCCCGGGCAACAAAGTGACACTCTGTCTCAAAAAAAAAAAAAAAAATAAAATAAAATTTGTTTTCAGTTTTTTATATTGTTCAAATTGGCCTTTGTGGGTTATAGTCCATCTAACATTTACTATTTGCTAGGTAGTGTACTAAATATATTACATTCTCTACCTTACTAAATCCTCACAACAATTTTGTAAGTTGGGAGTGTCCATTTTGTATATGAAGAATTAAACCCAGAGAAACTAAATTATTTTCCCAAGATCATACAACTAGTAGCACAGCTATGCTATCTTGCCCTGACAAAATTTCAAGCTACAAATTAAGTTTTCAGAACAGAAGCAGTTTGCAGATTGGAGTCTTGTCTTGTGCCTATTTGGGAAGAACAAGAGGGAACAGAATGCTGATGACAAATCACAACTTCATGGGCAGGGTGACACAAATATGTCTGTACTTACTAGCTATAATATAAATTACCTTTGACAAGCAGAGGAGTGCTTTTCTTTTCTTCTTTCTTTGACTTTTTGAGCCTCAGAAAAGTCCTAAACAACCACCGGTAATACTAAATATTTCACTCCAACATGTTTCCTTGCATTGCTTTCTAAATAAAATGCTTGGAAAATGAACACTATTCTTTCTCTATCTGTTGTTGACCAAGGAATTCCACCCAATAACTGGGCTTCTGAGGCTGTGATAAATGCTTTGCTACTGTTTGTCTTTTGATGCCTTATACAGGGATGCAGCCATCTAACACTCCAAAGAGATTCTTTTTCTACTGTCAAACATATTGTCTGACATTACATTAAATAGCTTGAAAATACTGTATCCATTGATACACAGTTGTTGTTAAAGTGTCTTCGAATCAGTGAAAGAAATTGATAAAGCCTTAAGAGAGATCTTCTCATGGTTTTCTAGTTAAGAAAAAATAAATTAGCACTCTCAGCAGGGGGAAAGCAGTAGATTGTGTGGGATTCTTTTGTAAAAGGAGAGCTCCACTCCCAATGTTAATTTAATTTATGTGCAGTTCTGGAGAAGTCATTTATCACCTACTATGCATATACCTTGCATAATATTTATGCTTCAATGTAAGCTTTTAATGAAATATGTTACTATCTCTGGAATACCAATTCAGAATCGGTTAATGTGAGAAACGATGGAAGAAAAAGTTCAATAAGAATTTAGGGTGACCCCTTCACACATCATTTTAGGGGACTATTTCATTAGTGTTATGATCAAAGACTGAGAACAAGGAGTCTTTGATTGTATTTATCCTCTCCTTGTGTTATTTATGATGCCCTGAGCTTCTCTTTGATTCACAAAATGGATGCTGTTATCCCTACGCTGCTTCTATTTTCAGTAGTCATGAATTTGGGGACCTCAGATAACTCAAAAGAAGGCCAAAGCTGATTTGCCTTGCAGAGTCTGAGCAATATTACTGATGTCAGTGAGAATGATGGTTTAAATATTCTTAGCTTAGCTCCAGAATGGATGTGCTGAGCAAATAATTATATCACAAAGTGGAGACCACTCCACATTCTTACTGCTGATTTTTTCACCCCTGACTGGGACTTGGTGTGGGGAGGCCTCTCGTGTCTTGCCCTCTCCACGCCCTTGTGAGCTCTCAGTTCCATGTTGCCCTCTGCTTACAGGGCACGGGGGTCTAGTCTTTGCCAGACGTCTTAGTGTTTTGCCTCCTCCCTCATGGAAATTGTGTCGCCCTCCCCTTGCCATGGTATTTTCAATCAGTAGATCAGACTATCAAAATTATTTCCTTATTTTATGGGGAAAAGGTGAAGGCCAAATATTTGAAGGCTAACGGGACCGCAGGTATTTACCACATGAGAAAGTAACGGGAGACAAAGAGAAGGCTGTGACATTGATGCCAGCAGCCCAGTCCCCGTACCTCCACTCACTGGCAGTAAGAATTCGGAGGAAGTTATTTAACCTCTTCAGTTCTCAGTTACCATCTAAAAAGTAAGAATAACACCTAATGCTTGGGGATGATATGAGAATGTTCTACAGGTACAATGCTTATGAATTGTAGTGCCTAGCACATTTTCAGTGCCAAATAAAAATACTAGTTATGGTTTTAAAATTTTTAAATGTTTTTATTTTTTATTTCAATAGATTTAGGGGGGTACAAGTGATTTGTATTACTATTATTGTTTTATTAAATCTTTTTTATTTTTATTTATTATGAGTACATAATGGTTGTATATAGGGTACATGTGATGTCTGATACAGGCATACAATGTGAATTAATCAAATCAGGGTAATTGAGGTATCTAACATCTCAGGCATTTATCATTTCTTTGTGTTAGGAACATTGCAATTTCACTCTTTTTAACAAGTGGTTTTTTATTGCATGAATATATGATATAGTGGTGAAGTCTGGGTTTTTAGCGTACCCATCATACGGATAGTGTACATTGTACACAAGGTAATTTTTCATTCCTCACTCCCTCCCCAACCTTCTCGGTCTCCAGAGTCCATTTTACTATTCTGTATGACAACACAAACCCATTGCTTAGCTCCCACTTACAAGTGAGAACATGCAGTATTTGTTTTTGTTCCTGAGATACTTCACTTAGGATAATAGCCTCAAGTTCCATTCAAGTTGCTGCATAAGACATTATTTCATTCTTTTTTATGGCTGAGTAGTATTCCATGGTATATATACACCACACCACATTTTCTTTATCTGGTCCTCGGTTGACGGGCACTTAGGGTGATTCCACATCTTTGCAATTGTGAATTGTGCTGTGATAAACATATGAGTGCAGGTGTCTTTGTGATATATGACATCTTTACCTTTGGGTAGATACCCAGTGGTGGGATTGCTGGATCAAATGGTAGAGCTTCTTTTAGTTCTTTGAGAAATCTCCATACTGTTTTCCATAGAGGTTGTACTAATTTACATTCCCACCAACAGTGTATAAGCATTCCCTTTGCTTCACATCTTCACCAACATCTGTTGTTTTTTGACTTTTTAATATTATGGCCATTTTGACTGGGGTAAGGTAGTATCTCATTGTGATTTTAATTCGTATATTTCTGATGATTAGTGATGGTGAGCATTTTTTCACATATTTGTTGGCCATTTGTATATCTTCCTTTGAAAAATATCTGTTCCAGTCATTTGGCCTCTTTTTAATGGGGTTGTTTGTTTTTTTCTGGCTTATTTGGTTGAGTCCTTTGTAGACTCTGCATAGCAGTCCTTTGTCAGATGCATAATTTGCAAATATGTTCTCCCATTCTGTAGATTGTCTGTGTACTCTGTTGATTATTTCTTTTGCTGTGAAGAAGCTTTTTAATTTAATTAAGTCTTATTTATTTGTTTATTTTGTTGTTGCATTTGCTTTTGGGGTCTTAGCCATAAATTCTTTGCCTTGGCCAATGTCCAGAAAAGTGTGTCCTAGATTTTCTTCTAGAATTTTTATGGTTTCAAGTCCTACATTTAAGAGTTTAGTTCATCTTAGTTCAGCATTTTTTTAAAGTTGGATGCATTTTAAGATCTGTTTAGCACCCCTCCTCCTTCATCTGGGTGGGCACATGATTCGGGCTCAGCCTATCAGTGATCCAACCTGGGCCACAGTGATTAGTTTAGGTTGGGAAAGTGATTGATGAGGCCAATTACTCTAGATCTTTTTCCTCCTTAACCAGTGCAATTGCTTGATACAGTTTTCATCATTTTAGGTTTACTTAAAATATGCCATTGTGATGAATAATTAGCCCATATGTTTATAGAAAATTCTGATAAATAATAGTGTACTAATTTATTACATTTTATAGTTTAAAGTGGGACACAGTGGAAGAGCAAGTCTAGTATTAAATGAACATTAGTTTCTCAAGAAACTGATGATTATATGAGCCCATATGTTTCCTTTTCTTTTATTCATTGAGCTGGTTTGAGTAAGAGCTCTGCCACACACAATGAGAAGCTCTGCTATTATTAAAAACTAATAGTTGCAGTCCATGTCTGGAGACATTATGCCTTGGGTACTGGGAGAAGTTTCTAGGGAAGCTTAACTGCAGAACTTGGTAAAATAAAGCTGAGGGGCAGATTTGGGTCTTTAACAAAACCATAATAGGCTGATAAGTTTGGACAGTTCAAATTGGAAATTGACAGTGTTTTCATTGAGTTCTTCACAACTTTCATGGCTCAGATTTGGCAAATCTCAAATGCCAGAAGTCTAAGATAATTAACAGTGGAAGTAAGACATTGTGATGTCTTTGCTTTGTTACAAAAGGTCTGCTCCCCTCCTCTTCCCTCCTTGCTGCAGGCTCAGGTCTTATGGCAAAGTGGCCTTTTTGATACACCACGGAATGCATCACTTTAGAGTTCCCCAGTGTTCCAGACAGAAGCTTTTAAAATCAGTTTCACGGTTAACTAGAATGTTGTTGTTTGACAGCTCCTTAATTTTACATCTTGTTCATTCTTTTTGCAGTTAAAGTTTTAAATAAAAATATAAATTCTAATTCCAATTTTTTTTTTATTTAGTGGTAAAACAGTTTGGACTGATGAACTGATGGACTTATATGAAGAATTTTAAATCTCACAAATTTTTCTTATGTCTGCTTTCACCCAGATAGTGAGCATCTTCATCGAATTTTAGCTTTCAGTAGTTGATTTTGAAAACAATGTTTCAAAAATCTGATGCCTTGATGATAATGAGACGTCATTATCAGTGACATGAAAGCAACTGTGATTTTATGCTTTATCTACTTTTTTTTTTCCGATCACACCCATGTGGTTTCTTTGGTCATTCCAAAGTCTGGTCCTGTTTTTTCTCCAGGACAGAAACTTGCCTGTATTAGAAAATGCTATAAGTAGCAGTGAGCTCTGAGCTCCTCACTGCCATTTGAGTAAATAATCTTTTTTAACAAAAAGATTGTGCAATTTAAAGGTCACATTGTAAGGACTCACTTTAGTCTTTAATATGACCAGCCATCAGAGATGGAGTTAGCAGTGAGATCAGGATAAGAAAGACGCACAATTTTGTTTTTCATCTATTCTCCTTGGCAACACTTCCTGAGAACAGTGTGAACGAAATTCCAAGACTAAATAGCCAATAGCATAATACACTTTCCAGCATGCTGAGAACTAGTGAGTGGAGAAAATTAGAGCTCCAGTGGTTTCCTATGAAAGATTTCATAAATTATTTTCTAGTATAAAAATGAGGTTGAAAATAGCTGTCATAGCATTTTTGTACTTGTACTAAGTTTAGAACTACAACAAAAATCCAAAATTATAAGGGTATTGACCTTTACACAATACATTTAAATATGACTAAATATAATTTTTAATTATAGCTAACATGTATTGAATAGTTACTGGGTTGAGATCTTTACTAGAGTTAGCGCATTCAATTCTCACAATAACCAAAATGTGTGGTAGGTACTACGAGCCCATTTTACAGATGAGAAAATGAGGCTTATAGAGGTTAGGAACTTGCCTGAATCTGTGCAGGGTAGAAGCCAGGGCTCTAGCTCAGTTCTGCTGACTTCAGAGCCTGGACTTTTCTTAACAGTGTTGTTTCATGGAAATGTGAAGTTTCTTTATTTGATTTTTTCTGTACACATACTGCATATTTATCATTTGCCACAATTAAACACAAGTTTTTTAAAAATTGTTCAGTACATATACACACATTTATATTTTTATTATTAATACTTTTTATTTTGAAAAATTTACAATACACAGTAAGTTGCCTCCCCCAAAATGCACAAAGAGGTACCCACGTACCCAATGGTACCATCTTGCATAACTATAGTACACTATCAAAACCAAGAAATTGACATTGGTACTTTTCACATAGCTTATTCTAATTTAACCAGTTTTATAAGCACTCTTTGGGTGCCATAGTTTGTGATAGGTTTTTTTTTTAGTTACTCAATTAAAGTATTTATTTAATTCAACAAAGATATGTTTTTTTATTTTTTTTTATTTCAGCATATTATGTGGGAAAGACTTTTATAGACATTGGCCCAGGCAAAGCATTTATGAAGAAGACCCCAAAGGCAATAACAGCAACAACAAAAATAAATAAATGGGACCTGATTAAATTAAAAAGCTTCTGCACAGCCAAAGAAACAGTCATGAGAGTAAACAGACAACCTACAGAATGGGAGAAAATATTCTCATGCTGCACATCCGATAAAGGACTGATAACTAGAATCTATTTAGAACTCAGGAAAATCAGCAAGAAAAAATCAGACAACCCTATCAAAAAGTGGACAGAGGACATGAATAGAAATTTTTCAAAAGAAGATAGAAGAATGGCCAACAAACATATGAAAAAATGCTCAATATCTCTAATCATCAGGGAAATGCAAATCAAAACCACAATGAGATATCACAACTCCAGTGAGAATGGCCTTTATCAAAAAGTCCCCAAACAACAAATATTGGTGTGGATGCGGAGAGACAGGGACACTCATACACTGCTGGTGGGACTGCAAACTAGTGCAACCCCTGTGGAAAGCTAAGAGCTAAGGTACAGAACTGGAAAATTCTGATCCGAATGAAGTGGAAGGGATGGTGAAATCTGGAATATGAAGAAGTACAAGTCACTGTGGCTTCTGGCCTCTGGCCTCCTTGGGGTGACACAAGAGGGCACTGTGAGAACAAGGGCATTGAGAATCTGTCTGGTTTAGATTGGAGTCATGATCCTATGTTTATCTTGGCAGTTGCTAGGAACTCAGTATCTTCTTCTGTAAAATGGGGGTAATGATAATACCTATCTCATATGATATTAAGAACATTCAGTAAGGTGATGGCCACAGACCACAGTGGTTGGGAATAACTAGAGATGCTCAGGATACATTAACTGTCATTATTATTATTACCAACATGGGTGTGTTGATGTTGGTTTTTTTACAACAGGAAACAGAGATGCTTTAAGAAAGGGGCTGCATTGAAGGCAATGTGATTCACTTCATAGGTTTGCTTCAGGCAGGTACATTCTGCTACAGCAACGCTGTCTGCTTGAGTTGGACAAGGGGCTGCGGGAAGCAGGTTGCTCTAGACCACAGTAATTCTAGGGAAGCGTAATAAGGGAACATTCTTACCACAGCGAAGCAAACCTCTGCCCTTGAAAAATGTTCCATGTAACACAAGAAAATTGACAGCCTTATTTTTTCCTTATCACTCCTAGTGCATAATAGATTATAAACATCAACAGTACCTGAATGCTTTTATGGCTCCCACATAAATGCATGTTTCTATTGTCAGCAGTTTTTCCTCTTCCTTGAATTATCAATGTCACAATTAACAGAAACTCCTCACCAGGAACATTGTGCATGGTTAATTACATTCTGTTGGTCTCTACAGTCCCGAAACATTCAAATAAAACACAAAATAATTAGTTCATGGCTTATTGAAAAATCCAAATGTCTACATATTTGGAAGCATTGATTCATATTACTGTGCAGCCAGAATATTTAGATGTCAGGGTGGGGATTTGCCCTTTTGTTCTTGCTTAGAAAGCTGTATAAACCTAACCATAGTCCAGCCCTGAGTCCCACAGAAGCCAATTAGCTTCCATATTCAGATGATTTTCAACAGATTCTTTACATATGCATTGAAATATACCACAGGGGAATGAAAACAGAGTTTTGACTTTTATATCATATATTTGCTCAACATGTGAAATCTCAAGTTACCATAGCTCTTTGAAACTTGTTTGTCTCATCTGCAAGATGGAAATAATAATCTCTGCTGTGGCCAGGGGATGTGAGGGTCATATCAAAGCACTGTGATTTCCATGTAGAATTGGAGGAGAATGGGGGAGGAAGAGATTTTCCTCCCAAGAAGGGGTGGAATATGGATATGGCAATTAGGAGAACTAAAACAACCACTACGATTTATATCTCTTAGTAAAAACTACTGTTGACAGTTTGATGAGGATATGCATTTTACACAAATAGGATTATAGTATGATAGTCTTCTGCTAAATTACATTATGGGCTTTATGTCTTTGGACATTTCTCCATGTATAGACATTTCTCCACGTATAGACCTATCTCACTCTTCCCATTAGCTGCAGCTAATGAAATGGTCCAGCAATTTCACTTCCAGATCTTCACCTACAGACATACATTCAAGTGCATGCAAACATGCTGGTGCAATAATGATCATTGAAGTATTATTATTAAAAAATAGTTTTGGAACAACACCAATGCCCATATTGGATATTGTTTAAACAAATCATGGCAAGGCCGGGCGCAGTGGCTCACGCCTGTAATCCTAGCCCTCTGGAAGGCCGAGGCGGGTGGATCGCTCAAGGTCAGGAGTTCGAGACCAGCCTGAGCAAGAGCGAGACCCCGTCTCTACTAAAAATAGAAAGAAATTATCTGGCCAACTAAAATATATATTTAAAAAAAAAAATTAGCCGGGCATGGTGGCGCATGCCTGTAGTCCCAGCTACTCGGGAGGCTGAGGCAGTAGGATCGCTTAAGCCCAGGAGTTTGCGGTTGCTGTGAGCAAGGCTGACGCCACGGCACTCATTCTAGCCAGGGCAACAAAGCGACACTCTGTCTCAAAAACAAACAAACGAACAAACAAACAAAAAATAAATCATGGCAAAATCATTCAATGAACCACCATGCTGCAGCTAATGAAAAGAGTGAGATGGGTTTATACATAGTGACATGGAGAAATGTCCAAAGATATAAAATTAAGCTAATAAAGTAATTTGCAGAATAATATGATTTTGTAACCCCATTTGTGTGAAATGTATATCTGCATCAAACTGTCAACAGCAGTTTTTACTAAGAAGAGAAATTTACTTGGGAATTTCACTATATTACCCACTTTAGAAATTGTGAAATTCATTACGATGAACATATATAACTTTTCCATAAGGAAATGTGAAGAGTTAACCTAAAAAGTCACAATTTTTCCAATCAATGAAGATGAGAAAGACGTTGGAGGACTTTGAATAGCAAAGTGATACATCGCATTTAACAGGATCACTGTGGCAGCTGTGTTGAAAGTAGAGTGAGGAACACAAGGTGGTGGCAGAGAGACCAGTTACGAGGTCATTGAAATAACTGAGGCAAGGAAAACAATCTTGGCTTAGCCCAGAGTTACGGCAGAGAGAGTGGAGTGAAGTGACAAGGTACCGTATATATTTCAAGGCAGAGTCAGTGGGGTCTGCTAATTGATTGGGTCTGCAGTGTGAGAAAAAGAGGAGTCAAAGATAATTCCAAGTATTTTCGTTCTGCACAATTGGAAGGAAAAAGTAGTCCCACAAGACTCTTTTCTCTTGTCTTCCATGCGCTTCCAATGCACTTCTGGTATTCCTTCTGCACATGTTTTCATAACTTTCATTTTGGTAGTATGCAAGGAGACCAGTCATGATGCACAACCAGCCAGCATATGAAGTACAGTTTTGGCTTGAATGTGTAAATTACCATCAGAGGGAAGAGGGAGAGGAAGCCTGAACCAGAACACCTGCAACTTAAAGGTTTACTACCTTCAAGAGAAGTCCACTTCAATAGGAAAATCAAAGGATGACTTCATAGACCACATCAAGACTGAGAAAACTCACCAAGAGCATGAAACTCCCAGAGCAGATTATCTAAGAAAAGAGGTGGTTATTGTAAGCATTAGATATTCTCCAACCTGAATTTATGTGATTGGAGCATATTTTTGTGTCTCTTTACTGCACATTTCTAAGAATTTGTTGTGACATATATTTGAACAGTTTTCCTTTGGGTTAGTGTAATTTCAAGTTTAAACATTCACTGGGAGTGTTACATACAATTCACTTTGAGTCAGGACTTTTGAATTGTAATGTTCACTTATGTGCACAATCTGTCTCTTCAGTTACAAACATGTGGGGCAAAAAGTTAGTTTTTAGCATTGAATTGGGGATTAGGGTGTGCTTTTGCCCAATTAAAATATTTTGCTTTTGACTAACTTTTGTAACTTAAATATTTACTTTACTCCTGTGCAACAGTCTCAATTTCCATGGAAAATCTAATTTAAAAGGTAAAATTTGGTGCCATCAAGTGGCAAAGGTGTGAATTGCAGCATAAGCACAGCTCTGAGGAAAAGAATTCCAAATTCCAAACTATAAATGCAATTCACAAGTACTAATAATTATAAAACAAAAATGGCATAAATTTTAAATTCAATTTAACTGAAACATGAAATAATATAATATAGAAAAAACATGTAATTAAGAGAATAGAGACATGTTCTGGAGTTGCTTCATTTATAAAATGAGAATGTTACCTACATCATGACCAAGAGCTACAGAATTTTTATTTTTTTAAAGTCTAAATACCAAACACATATCATACTTCGGCATCTACTATGTTAGACAAATACTATGTTTACATTACACTATGTTAAGTAACATCTTCATGCATATTTATGTATTTGAAAAAAATTTTCATGTTTGGTTTGACTTACAGAGCCTTGCAAAAGTCTAAAATTTTGAAAATCATTTACAGAGAAAAATATGGGGCACATCTACCTAGGTGCCAAAATTAAGAGTGAAAATCTCCACTGAGTAGAGACATTTTGGTTTGCTCACAGATGCATTTTGTTGAAGTATTAGGAAGTCTTTGGTCAACCAGATAGGGTAACAACCATATGTATTAAAAATATGTTCTTGAATAAGAGATAGTCTTTTAGCAAGACTACCTGGTCAGGCAGGACTTGTGTTAGTTAGGATATAGGTTTGGCTGTTGGAAGAGACCTAGTAATAACTGTGGTTCAAACAAAATTAGTACGTCTCTCTCATGTTACAGTCTGGTAGGCAATTCAGGACTGTGGTGCTATAGCTCCAAAATCATCTGGGACTCAGGCTCCTTCTGCCTGTGGCTCTCTGGCCTTGAACATGCAGCTTCTAACTCATGGTCCATGATGGCTGCTCTGTTCCTCTTCTTATCCACAGATTCACCTATACTTAATTCATTTTCAAACCCATATGAGGCAAATGGGCAGAGAGAGTGCTTAGAGCTAATTGTATGATTCATGTCTTACTCTGTCCCTCCATCCCCAAATTTGCATCTCTTTTCTACGAAAAGTTCTGCTCCCAGTGGAATACCTGGTACAAAACCAATATGAATATCAATACCAATGTCAATATTATTCTATCACTGAAACATACATACATATGACCATTAATCATTAATTTACTTATACCAATATTAAGAAGGAAGGTAAATTAATCTTCCTTTTCATTCTCTCTTTTGTTCTCCCTTTCTTCCTCCTTCCGCCCCCCCCTTAATATTAGGAAAGAAAGTAAACCAATGCAATTAGTACCATTATACCAGTGGCTCTAGAGCAGTGATTCTCAACCTTGGCTGCACATTGTCATCACTTGGGGAGCTTTAAAAATACTGATGCCTTGATCCAGCAATCCAAGGTTCTGATTTAATTGGTCTGTGGTGGGGATTGGCCAGCAATAAGTTTCACCTGGTGGGGATGGGCCAGCAACAAGTTTCTCCCCAGGTGATTCTAAGTGCATGGGTATTGAGAATCATTGTCACGTGCCCTGGTGCACGTTAGGATCACCTGAGGAGCTTCCAAAAGCACATCTGTGCCCTCCCTCCACACCACTCCCCATCTCATTATGCCACAATTAATCTGGACTGGGGACCAGGCATCTTTAATTTTTAAAACGTTCCCTATACTTCTAATTGTAGCTGGGGTTGAGAATCACTGCTCTATACAAAACAGGGTTTCTTTCATGCTTTTTCTTTTTTTAGTCACTCTATTGGCCCTTATATTTGAATTTCTACAGCTATTCTTCTGGATTAAATGAACAGTTTTTGATACATGAAAGCTATAACAATATTGAAATTTAGTCCTCCTCATATGAACACCTTATTAAAATCTCAAATTTTCTCCAAGTTTAATTGGAGTGCTAAATTACTGTCCCAAGTGCCTGCCCTGTGGACTCAAACTCCAGCATCAGACATGAAGGCAGAGACTACTTAAACTGCTCCCACAGTTGTGTAAGATCAAATCCCTATAGTGGTTAGGTCAATAGATATTCAGAAAGGCAGACTGATAGGTAGACAGATAAGTATGTAGACATAAATATGGATACATACCTCTTAGCAGATCTGTTTCTCTGACTAAACTCTAACTGATACTGAATTTTGTATGGGAGTAGTTCCAGAGAACAGAATCTAAAGGATAAGTTCTCTAAATTGGTTTTGGGTTTTCTAGAATGGGCTCTGATCTAATTAGATTTAAAGGTGTTTATTACCATATTTCCAGTGGTAAAGGGAGCACTGGTAGTGCATGGCATGCAGTGGCAAAAGATTACTCCGATTACCAGGTTTAGATGCTTGTAATCAGGTGATTAATAGAAAGCATTCCAGATCTTCAAGTATTTGCTGCCAATGGAATACTTAATTGGAAATATGCAAGGTAGAGTTGATTGGTTGCTTTTAACAGCACCTGAGAGCTTGGAAAAAGAAAATTATAAGCTCTGGGCTTTAAAGTCTCAGCATAAGTTTCTCACAAGATACCTAAAATCTTCTATGTCTATTCTGAAATAAACCATTATCTTTTGCAGCCATGGGTCTGAAATTTATGAAAAGGAAACCCAGAGCCTAATCTTGTGGATGGCTGAATTACAATGCCAACTGAGTTCCCAACCACACAGGGTCCCTTTATTAACCTTAATTGGAAGGAGTGGGATCCTGAAAACTGAAATCAGCACGTACGGGCAGATTCAGATGAAGCTGGGGTCTTGAAGCTGTAAGTTCCACTGAGCTTTCTGTGCCAGAAGAAACAGCCGTGCCACCTTTGCCGCAGCAGGTTAGTCTCTCTTTGAAAAACCTGTAAAAGTCTCCCGAGAGTAGTTGTCTCACAAGATATTGCTGATCCTCCTCCAGACCTACCCCCACAAACCCTCCTTTCCTCTAGGTCTATAGCCAGACTCAAGTCTTAGAAGATTCAGAATCTGTGAGGAGGTATAATATAGCTCCCTCACCAACTTGCATAATTTTAACGTTGACAGAAACTTGAGGAACATGAGTGTGATTGAAGTGGAAGGAATATAGGGTTGGATCAGGCTGAATTTATCAATATTGACTCACTAAGCAGAGTTTTTAGATTTAGTGTATTAGGCTGAGGGGCTAGGAAAGGCTCTAACAGTTAGCTTATTTGGTTGAGCTGATATAGGAACCCAAAAGTGGCATACACTAAGTAAATTTGAAATGCCAGTATTCCAAGGCTTAGGGAGATTGAAAAGTTAGAGTGGATTTAACATGTAAGGCCTGCTCACCTACCCTGTGAGGATCCAAAAAATACGTATTTTGCCGTGGCCACGAGAAAGACCCTCATGAAGGAAGCCCTAGCATGCTTGAAGGGCTCTGTGCTAACTCTTCTTGTACGTCAAAGATTACAGTGGGAGCTGTGACCACTGAAGTTGGATCCCTAAAATTGCATGACAAGGTGGTCATTGTTATCACAGTGGACAGTGAAGCCAAAGCAGTAATCAGAATAATTTGATTTGCAAAGATATTTGATCTGAAGCTTAGAGGGACAGCGTCCGAAGCTCTGACTTGATCTGTATAAATGGAATAACTCTAGGTGTAAAGAATACGGGTTTGACCAGAGTCATAGCCCTTTAAATCGATTCCCAGACATGAACCAGTTTCTAGACCTAGAGTCATTTGAAGAAGGAAGGAAAGGATGGGTCCTCCTGAGGACTTTGCTCGCTGCAAAAATTTGTACCGTGGTGACTGTGCATTGGTGGAAATAATCAGACTTTTCAGGGATGATTAGACACTGTCTCTGACCTAATTCCTGAACACCCAAAACATACCATGATAAACCAGCAAGAATAGAGGCTTATGTAAGTCAGGTGATCAATAGAGTTTTGGCTCAGGCCTTTTTCATAGCTGGTCCAGTGGGTCCCTGAACCTTCCTACAATTATTTCTTCAAATCTGGATTGTATAATTGGAATATGTATACTTAGAAACTAGCAGAATTCCCACCTGGTTCCCTGACCCATGGAGTGAAGACTGTTAGGGTAGGAAAGGGCAAGTGGAAGTCACCACACATCCCAATACAATCTCTTCTTACCACCTACAGTGTTGCCACTTGGTCCAAATGATCATTATCTCTCCCTTGGACTATTGCAATAGTTCTATTTGACTCTTAATCAAATTATGCAAGTAGCCAGAATGATCTTTATAAAAGGTAAACCAATTCATATCATTTATATGCTCTAAATCTTCCAGGGGCTTTTAATTAAAGTTAATACCTTGCAGGAGGATTGCCTGAGCACAGGAGTTTGAGGCTGCAGTGAATTATGATCACGCCACTGCATTTCAGCCTGGGTAGCAGAGCGAGATCCTGTTTCGAAAACAAACAGCAACACACCAAAGAAAGAAAGACAGTTAATACTTCTATTTCTCATGTTATCTATTAATTAGTTTATTGTCTACTTCCCCACCAATTAGAACGTATACTCCATGAGTGCAGTGACTTTGATTTGTTAACTATTGAATTTGCCATACCTAAAATAGTATCTGCCCATAGTTGACACTCGATAAATGTTTTAGAATGAATGAATGAGCGTCTCTACAGGAGAGGCATAGAGCTGTTCACCACTGCATGTGGGATAAGTTTAATACAAGGGCAAAGTGTTAGAAAATCCAATGAGGCTGAACATTTAAGCCGTATCCTGTATTCTAGCTTTTATCCAGCATGAAATTCATGCTTCGATCCTTTGATCGCTATCAGATTCCTGCATTTATCAGGGTAGAGAAGAGAGGAGTATTATTTATTTTCCCCCTAAAGCCACACAATCACAAGTTTCAGAAAAAGGAAATTAATATAAGTATTTAATTTTTAAGTTATACCCTGTCAGGCTAGTGTAAAAATGTTCAGTGTAAATGTTTAGGGAGTTATCCTTTCAGGACTTAGGCTGAGCCCACTGAAGCTCTGCATTTTCTGAAACCTCTTGCACCCACCAGTCAAGCACTTACAAGACATAGCTACTGAACACTGGGACTGTTAAACCCTCAAAACTGCCAGAACTCAAGTTCCTTGGGGCTGATGGATAGAGTCTTTCCTTACTTTTAATTCATTACAAAGTGTTTTCTTGTTTAGCACAATGTAAGGCAGATAGCCCCAAAGTATATTGTACATAGAAGAAAAGTGATTGGTTAGGAAGAAGAAGGTGCAGTAACAGTAGTTCTTTGAATACAGCCTGTGGAACACTTACTCCACCTGGAATATTTTGTCCTTTTTTTTCAGTTATGCACATACTTTCTGCTTTTAGAATACGTTTACAATTGTAGTCAGAGAGACAGAAAGGATGGAAGTTTTAAAATAAAATTGCATTTATAAATCATTTGTATTAGGATATAATAAATTCCTACCAAAGTCACTTATTACTTATGTTGTTTGAAAAGCAACTGCATGTTTTAATTGCTCATAACAAGCTATACAACTGAAAAAAAAAGATCATCTAATCCAATCTAAATTCCTATCCAAGAGAATCAATTCATGATGTTGCTAAGAAAATGTAAGAGAAAAACTGTTCACCTTGTAAGCATTATTGCAAATTCAGTGCTAAGACTAGTTGCCATTGAAGGATGTTTCTTTGAAAATGTGAAAATCAAGGTAACGGTTTATTGTCAGACTTTTGTTGCTATGGAAGTATTCATTATCTTGGAACACCTAGTACAAAGGAAACAAAAAGAATTACTGAAGGCATAAATGGAATATGAACTTGTGACCCCTACACTGCAAGTAAGACAAGACTCCTTCCTTACCTTTCTCAATAGACTGTCTGAAACTGATCTGTGAGAACACAGAATGTTAGTTGGAAAAGATACTTGTTCAGCCAAGTCTAGGGGAGCAAACCCAGGACTAGACTGATTGTTAATGCTCACATAGGGTTGCCGTCTAGGGAGGGGGGAGGCAGAGACACACAAAGGCTGAGAAGTTTGGGTATTTGGCTTGGCAATGTCTATATGATAGAGCCCGGCACTTGTGTCTTTAGGAACTTTTAAGTGAATGATCCAAGCCCCGTTTTGGGTCATTTTCTACATCCTTTAAATGGATTTGGCGAACAAATGAGATGTGTCATGAAGATCACATGAAAGCCTGATTGCTCTCATTAGCAACTGTCTCTGAAATAATTCAGAGAGCATCCCATTCACACTAACTAACCACATCTTTGCTATCATCTTATCTGACTACTGTCCTTGGTTCTCAATATCAATATCACCACAAATCTTAGCTCTCACCTCCTGATTCTGAGGGACCATTTTGGTCATGCTTTTAGTTTTCTTTCCTGAGCAAAGTTTGGAACTCAACTTTTAGCTTGTGCAGCTAGAGAGTTTCTATATAGGAAAAGCACAGAGGTGGCAAGTCTAGGAAAGAGGGGCTTAGGGAACTGCAAAGGGGTTGCATGTGCATGGCAAATATATTTTTATTCAGGTTCTTTGTTGTAGAGTAATTAAAACACAAAGTTTTAGAAAGATAATTTAAAGTATAGTTAGGATAAAATTGAGAAAATACCTTTTTCAAAGAATTTTGGTCTTTCTCCATATTTGTGATGGCTTAGAAAAGGACAGTTAGTGGAGACTATATGGGGAGAAGAAAAAAGTCCTAGCATGGCCCCAGACTTGTATTTTCAAGCACCACAGTTTCCAGTAACTTGTTCTCCGGACTAATGCACTTGACCAACCATCAAAGGGATCTGACACTTATAACCACTAGCTGCACCCAGGGTTTATCACCCACACCACAAAACCTTCTATGACATATCACCTAGAGTTCTTAGAGTTATGGGTGACAGAAAAGCCAACACAGCTGGCTTAAGCAAAGAAGAATTTGTCTACTACAAGAGACATGTACTGGGGCGGTGCTAACGTCAGATCCACTTGGCTTCTGGGGCTGAACATGATCTTTCTATGTCCCTCAGCATTTCATAGATCAATGTCATTTTCGGACAGGCTCTTGTCTTGCAGAAGTGAGATGACTGCAGCAGTTCCCACTTTACCTTCTCACCCAGGGACATCAAAAAGGGAGAGAGAATCTGGGCTCATCAAATGTAACTGAGGTGATGTTCCTGGAAGAATTGAGACTAAGCATTAAACGGCAACACTACAACTGTCCACCTCACATGATTCATCAAAACTCAGACATTAAATCTTTTCCTACTTTATATTCCCACCTTGGTCTTAATTTACATGTCATGCATTTCATAATGTCTCTCCTCCTTCCAAATAACTCCAATGCATGAAATACCTTGTGTCTGGGGCTCTATGCAGGGCCTTGAATGCCTCTCTTAGCCTGTCATTTTAATCCAGTAAGTGTATATTAGGTGTCTTTATGTAGGGCACTGTATTAAATAATGTTTGGCTAAAGAATAAGAAGATCCAGAAATGCCTACTTTCTGTAAACAATAGGAATTTATCTCTGGGTAACATAATAGTTTGAGGAAGGTGTTCCTAGTTGGCTCTTACCACCTTTGCAACAAATCAGGAAGCCAGACTCCTTCCCCCTTGTGACACCACCATCTCAGGGACTTGTAGTCAGGTGACTCTAGCTGGTAGAAAGGAAAAAAAAAAAAAAAAGATAGAGAAGGCACGTGTGCTTTTTACAAGTCTTGTACGCAAAATAAGACTCTTCCACTCACATTTCATTAGGAGAACTGGTCATATGGCCATGCGTAGGTGCAAGGGGGTTGGGGAGTATAGTTTCTAGCCATCTCTGCATAGGCACTATGCTCACCACAGTGTGAGGAATATGCAAAAGACACAGTCTCCCTTTCTTTAGAAGGGAAAGCTGATTTCTATAGACGTAGCACATAGCAGACAATAAAAACATTGTAAGAGTTTCAAATGATTATGGAAACTCAGAGGAGGCAGATACAATTCATTCTGAAAAACTGAGCATTTTGGTGTTGTTTCGAATTTTAACCTTCTAAGTGCTGGGTATACGATGTGTTGAAATTTCTTGGCATGCTGCCATTCCCCAAACTATGCACAGTCTGAAGCTTAGTCAGTGCTGCTTAGAGGTAGTGTTGTTCCTCTTTCTCAGGGCAGGTTCTGCTTTTATTGAAAACCCCCCTGTGCCTGATTCAGTGGCCTGCTCACAGCAGGTATATAGGAATAGTCAGCAGGTACACACGGAGCAGCTCTACTTCCAAGAGCTTAAGCTCCTTTCTGCCCTTTCTCTTTCCTACTGGAGTTGCTCTTGGTTCTCATTATGAGCTTCATTCTCAAGACTATCACTCCTGCCCTGGGTTTCCTTTCCTTCTCAGAGTAGCCATTCAACGATACACATCTGAGTGCCACACTCAGATCCATCACTCCCTTCAATAAACATTAGCAGCAAGATGATATTGCCAAAATATTATTTAGAATGACATCCTAAACTGTTGTGTGAAGATCTATCCCCCCATATTGTGAGAAGTTAGACTTTTCTAGTACTATAATCTGTTAACTACTTCACTATCTCCACTAAGATCATACTTTTTAAAAAAGCCAAAAAAAAAAAAACCCAGAATACATCATTTCAGATTTTTACATATATTAGAAAGCTTTGATATTTTTTAGGTTGGGCTCAGCTTTTATCAATTTTAATGTTTTCTGTCCCTTTTTACAGGTGCTATCTATCTATAGGAAATTTACTCTTAGAAAAATCTCATAATTCTAAAATAAGGGCAGATTTTCATATCCTCTAGATGTGAGCTGTTTTCAATGTTATGTTAACACAGCCTACACTGAGTCATATTTAGCTTTAAGCCTTTAGTTCAAATTATTTTATAATGTCTAGCAGAGAATAGAACTCTAAAAGAATGCATATTAGAATAAAAAAACAGGCCCTTGTAATTATAGAAATCTCAAGTTTGGAGAATCCTTTCATACCATCAAGTGCAAACACCTCATTCAATGCTGGATCACCTGATTGCATAGCTCCCCTTTAGAGCCATCTTTGCAATTCCAGCTCTGGATATTTTGTTGCCATAGGTTTTGACAGTGGCATGAATACTGGTTACTGCCTTCTGTCTGGGGAAGAAAAAGGAAATGGGAATTAGGGAAGCAAGGGCGTGCTTTTAGTGGTAATCGCTGAAGATTGTGATGAAGCAAGAAAATGTTGAGGTGCACCAAAACAAACAAATAAACAAACAAACAGAGGCCAGATGTGCAGATCTTGATTTCAAGAATTTAAGATTATACAATTTGAAGGGTCCTCTTTAAAAAAATATATAAAATTATAAATACAGAACTATATATTCACAAATGTGAATATTTACCCAGAATGAGAAATCACAATTTACAAATTTTAAAAAGATGATAAATACAATCCCCATAAATGTTATAAAATCAATAAAATAACATTATTATTAATTATCTGATACTTCTCAAATACTCTTTTGTTTGCATTTTTGACCTTGTGATCACTTCTTCGTATAAAAGGACATTTGGTACAAAGAGAATAGAAAGATAATTCTATATTTCCTCTAGCATGGTTAATTATTGGCTGTTGAGAGCCAAGACATACGTAAATTTAGACACTACTTACAGTGCTACTACAAGTTTATACTCTATAAATATAGATTGTGATTAGTTCTAGTTCAGTAATTTCCATCAAAAAAGAAAAAATTGTACTGTGTATTCACGATTGCATGTACAATGTGTTAGTAAATATATTCTTGTCAAAAGAGAGCTTGCATTTTCATAAGATGTTGGTGAGAATCATCTCCTTTGCTTAAATTTTACATGTCTGACAACTGGAAACATTTTCCACTGACCAGATCTGGCTCCACACACTTCAACCTTTTCAAATCTCCACTGCCCACACATATCTGGCCCCAGATGCTATGGGACATGTTCATGTTCTGACATGACCTCTGGGCCTGTACCTTTGGGTCGGAACCCAGGTGTGTTTTCCCAGTGGTAGTGGGACTATACCTGGAAGGTGTGTCTAGAAATAACTGTTCGTGGAAGTGACAGTGGACCATAAATATATTTTATTAAACTCAAACTAAATATATCTCTAGCTCAACTTCCCCTGAACAAGATCCGCAGAATGTCTGTGGCCACTATAATGCCACTGCACCCATGTGGCAGGGGGTGAGTCAGAGTGGAAAGAGAGAGTTGTCTCAATTCACTGAAATTACAAAATATCTTACTTTTGTGAATAAAAAAGAAATATATGAACATACTGTTAAGGTCTATATTCCTCAGGGTTCAGCCAGAGAAAAAGAACCAGTAGGAGATATATATTAAGGGATTTACTGCAAGGAATTATTAATAGTTTATGTGACTGTGGCAAGTCTGAAACCTTTAGGGCAGGCTGTTACTCTCAGCTCTGCTCTTATAGCCTTTCAACTGATTGAATCGGACCTATTAATACATAGATTATCTAGGATAGTGTCTCTTATTTAAACTTGATTGATTATGGACTTTAATTAAACTTACAAAATACCTTCACAGCAACACCTAGATTAGTGTTTGATTGAATTTCTGGTGACTGTAACCTAGCTAAGTTGACAAATAAAACTAGTCATCATAGGGATGTTTCTAGGCTTTGAAAGTGGTCCATGTAAGAGAGGGACTGTGATGCTTAAACTGTGCTTACTTCAGATAAATCTGCACCTGGAGAGGACATAAGAATTGAGAGGGAAGGGGTGGAGAAGACTATCTAGAATTGCTTCACAATTTTGGATCAGATACATTTTATAGACCCATTTATCTATCCTGGGCTATGTATTTCATAAATTTCACAAGGTCTTCAGGGATTTCTCTAGGTTGAATTTATAGAAGGGACTGCATTCAATTTCTCGGAGAGATTCAGTGTTTGATACCTGATACGTGGAAATTCATGGTCATACTAAGTAGCACATCACACAAAAGGAGCATAAACACAGTTATTTCCTTCTGTTAGTATATAGCTGAGAATAATAATGGTCAATGCCTCTGAGTATCCTACTTATGAGAAATTGTATTAGTTCCCAATGTGCACAAAATAATTTACCTGGGTCCTTTTTTTTTTTTTCAAAGGATAAGGACTTTTAGATATCAAGAAGGCAATAACATTTACCAGGTTTTTGAAACTAATGCTTTTTCAAAATCAATTTCTTTGACTGCATTTTCTCATTGAGTTGAGAAAAAGATTCTTTTAAAATAAATATCAGAGGCATGAATAATGCCTTTGAAAGGTTGGACATTGGGAAGAGGCACTTAATAAGGTTTGTTTTTTGGTTTGTGTGTGTTTTCTTAATAGAGTCTAGTCAGAGTGATGCTTTGTAAGAGCCACAGAAATACTTGTAAGTGGCAGTAGTCAACATATTTGGGCCTTGGCTTTGAAATGTTGGTAAAAGTGTTTGAAGGATTAAACCTTGTGCCTTTTGTTCAAAGGTAAGTAATAGGCCCTGAGGCTGCTGCTGCATGGGAGGGAACAGCACCCCTGTTTTCTAGAGCATGTCAATGAATCCTTAGAACAACTCAAATCCCTAGCTGATATTGAGGTATTCCTACAAGTCTATGTACTCTCCATGATGTTCGAATCTGTATAAGCAGATTAGTGAATTAAAGTGAATTAAAGTCTACTTGTATAAAACCTTTCAAACTGAAATGATGACTATTAGTCTGGAATGTTGAGCCTCAATAAAATCCTATCTTGGTGCTCACACAGCAACTCCAATCACAGTATCCTTTTTCTACATTCCCCTTCCCAAGCCCCTCATTCCCTCACTCCTCCACTCCATTTTTATGCTAAATATAATCAGTGCTGTTAAACTTAATTTCCATCCACCCCCTATAAATTCTCCAAATGAAACACATTAGCCTCTGTAAATATCCTTTTTTTTTTTTTTTTTGTAGGGGGGAGTTTCACTCTCTCGCCTGGGCTAAAGTGCAGTGGCATCGTCATAGCTCACTGCAATCTCAAATTCCTGAGCTAAAGTGATCCTCCTGCCTTAGTCTCCCGAGTAGTCTAACTCCTGGCCTCAAGCGATCCTCCCACCTCAGCCTCCCAGAGTGCTAGGATTACAAGTGTGAGCCACCGCACCATGCCCATCTTTAGTGCTTATATTACATTGTACTTTCATTCCAGGTCTCTGTGTTATTTACATGCATACCCCACACTTTTGCATGCCATCATGACAGATCCTAAAAATTCAACAAAAAAAAGAGTTATCAATTCCAAGGTCTGCTACCAATGAAGGAGCACAAGGAACTTCACCTTAAAATACCACTCCCTGGTATCATGAGTATTTTGAATTAAAGGCCCTTAGAAATCAACAGCCACTGGAAGAGACATTTTCTCTGTATACCTAAAGACCTAACAGACCCACCAAGAAGAACAATTGTTTTCCCTTCCCCTCCAGGTTATCTGATGGACTGCACAAAAGAGGACCAAGAATGTAACCAGACCTGAACAGATCCTTTCACAAAATAATGTTTGTCTCTCAGGCTCGTTCATTTCCCAAAGAGAACCACACCAGTGTAAGATAAGACTTAAGTGTTCACCAGCATCAGGAAATTAAAATGTCCACAGATGCTCTGGGAATTTTGTTTGCTCCAAATGGCATTAGCAAACATGTACATTATTATTGAAGAATATCTCTAGTTATAATTATATCAAACATAATTTATAATAAATTACATTCTAAAACTGATAAATTCTATTTTATTAATAACAAAATTACATTAACAAATTATTCAAACTCTTTAAATCCCAAAATGAAAATATAATCAACATGAAACAATTATAAGGCATGTTGACATTTGCTGAGTAATCTTTCCTTTAGAAGAGGAATCAGATAGTGGGGTCCTAGGCCCCTACAACAGAGAGTTTTACATGCACATGTTCATATAGTCTTTTTTTTTTAAAAAAAAAGCTATGCAAAAATTTTAATATTTACACAAATAATAGATATGAAATAGTACTCAAGAAACATTCAAACATAAAATTTCTTTCAAAAGCTGAAGGTTTTTAATTTAGCAGAAAAGAATATGAAATAATTTTTGATGAAAACAATTCAAGTGTTCAATGCATAAATTATATTTTCTCTCAAACAGTAGGATAAGGTGGACCCAGGAATTCTCATACACCATAATACAATGAAGAAACAATACTTTCAGAGAATTATCTTTAGGTGAAGAAATATAACTTGTCAGAGTAGGAAATGTACTGTACTGTACTGCACATAAACATACACATGAAAAGCCTAAACATCAAGCTGTGACAAGGGTACCTGCAACTGAAACAAATACAGTTTGAGAAAAGCCAAAAAGCATTTGCCTTCTGTAATGTCTACACATAATTTTAGGAGCAGAGATTTCTACTCTGGACTGTTATGACTAAAACACCCCCAAATTTTATTACCAGAATTTAATGTAATGGTGCTGATTTCCTTGGCATATTAATTTTTTGGTTTATTTCCTTTTTCAAATTCAGCTATCCAATTAAATACATTGAGTAAATTTTGAGGTAATTTTTAAAAAACTCTGCTTTCTGATTACTCTTTGCTATTTAGTCCGTCTTCTGCAACCTGTTTTGATATCCTCCCTATGATTGTCCTCACTTTAGTATTGTCCTTGATTTGTATTTAATCAATATGTTTTCTCATGTCTGCTACAATCACATGATCCAGAATAAGTATATTTCTTATGTTTTTCAAATGACTTGCAAGAGCAGTTTGAGCCTGCTGGCCAGGTGAAATACCTCACTTATCCTGGCTCCCACCTGCTATGGTGTTCTTTTCTTCCCTTTGTATCTTTTTCAAATCTCCTACAACCATAAATTTTTATCTTGTCCTCTGAATTTCTACAGAAGAAATCTTAGGAATGTCTTCTGCCAGGAAATGTCAAATTTATATGGCGTTTCTGTTTTGCTACTACCTGCCTAGGTTTTTATGGCTGTTATAAAAATTTCTTGGATCTTCAGACCTACCTCCAAATCATCTGGTATTTCAGGTGGAGAGAAAGGGCATCTGTCTTTCTCTTTTACCTGTGTCTTTTGATATTGTAACCTATCCTGCTTTTCCAGTAGTTTTTCCATTTCTTATTTTTGGTTAGGAAAGGGGCTATTGTATTCGTTGGAACTGGGAGCACTCATCTTTCTTGTTTTGATTTATCTGATTTGAGGGTGGGTAAATACATTTGAAACTATGAGAAGACTCTGAATGGTTCCCCTTACCCTTCTTATGCCTTTTGTGACCAGAAGAGCATGGGGATGATGAAGAAACTGATTCATCAGCAGAAGAAACACTTGAAGAGGAAGAAATTGATTTTCTTCTTTTCCTCTTTAGCCTTTTCTCCCTTTTAAAAGCCTACACAACTTTTCTGTACTTGTTTCTATTTTCTTTGTTTTTCTGCTTTTTATCCTTTTCAGTTTGTTTTTCTCTGCACATATTTATGAAGTTTCAGTAAAGTGTCCTCTGCATCTTTAAAACTCTCAACCAAAGTCAAAGCTTTCTTATAGTGACTTTCAGCATTTAAAAACTTTTTTTCTTCTTCTATCTTCTTTCCACAAGTGTCTGGCAGAGGTATTTTCTTGCATTCCTGAGTTGGACGGTATTCTACTGCAAGCCTAAAATTTTTTACTGCTTTGGTCAGCACACAATGCTCTATAAGCTAAAAAGCTTCCACATTTTGTTGATTTCCAGAGCTTTATTGTATTTATTCATAGCATCCACATAGTGTACAACCTTGAAATAACTCCAGTCTTCACACATTGTAAAGCCCAAGATGCAGATATTTTTTATTAATGAATAAGCAAAATCATCTTCAGAGAAATTTTTGCTCTGTAGACCTCTTACTAAAGATGGTAGATTAGATTCATCTATTCCTAGTTTTTCTAGGAGTTCAACTACTCTTGGATTAATGAATCCCAAGAAACTCTGCATGATATTCTAGTAAGTCTCCATGTAATTGCTATTTAGTTCAACATTCCTCCTGCAGTACAAAGGAGGCCCTTCAGAGCTAATTACACCTATTTAATATGAGATAGGTATGATGGAAGAATGAGTTATACAAAGATACTGCAAGCTTTCCACGGTATCTGTCAATATACTTGATTCTAGCTCAAATGATGTCACGAGTTTGATAAAATGATAAAGGATCCCCGTAGTTACTGCAAGAAAGCACATCTCTTAATGGACAAATAGCTGTGATTTCTAAGTAGGATCACATGATGCCACTTCCTAAACAGATCAATTCACTGTCCTGAGCTTACTTTCCTCTTCTCATTGTTATGAATTGTTGCATATGCTACCTTATATGAATATATCGTAATTTATTTAGCCAATATCTTATTTGTTGTTTTATTTTGTTTTTTTGAAACAGTCTCGCTTTGTCACCCTAGGCAGAGTGCAGTGGTGTGATCATAGCTCACTGCAACCTCAAATTCCTGGTCTCAAGCAATCCTCCTGCCTCAGCCTCCTGAATATATGGGACTACAGGTGTGCACCACCACATCAGGCTAATTTTTCTATTTTTATAGAGATGAGAGTCTCACTCTTACCAAGACTGGTCTCAAACTCCTGACCTCAAATGACCTTTCCACCATGGCCTCCCAGAGTGTTAGGATTACAGGCGTGAGCCACAGTGCCCGACCTGCAAATATCTTATTGATTGCCATTTATTTGTTTGGAATGTGGGGCTATTACATATCATACTCTGATGGACAAACTTGAATATATATATCATATATATTATATATATGGAAAAAATATTTATTAGCACATACATTTAATTATTTTTTTTAGGATGAACTTCTAGAAATGTCTAGGGGCATTTCTGGTCCTCATACCTGAGGGGTGATCCAGTGGCTAGAGGCCAGGAATGCTGCTGAACCTCCTACCATGCACAGAATATTCTCCCCCACAACAATGAATGTCTGGCCCAAAAAGTCAGTAGTGCTGAGGTTGAGAAATCCTGCCTATGTCCCTGTTTTTGCCAGTCACCAGGGGAAGTCCAGGAATTTCAGATCGTCCTTCACTTCCGGACTCTCATGCCCATATGGCTTTGTGCATATCCTTTTTTTCTTCATCTCCTGCCCCTGCCTGTATCTGAAAACCCTGTCCTTGTGTTCTCTGGGATTCAAGGTCAATCATCAGTAAAATAACTCTTTTCTTCACTGTCTTCTCTGAATAGCCCCTTTATACTTCTCTCTCTCATTGAGTCTGGCTTCTCCTGATAACCAACACTCTTACCCCTGCAATACTCTTGAGTAGTGGCTATTTTCTCTGCCACATCTATTAGACCACAGGGAATGGGGCAGTGGCATGTGTTTTACTTGCTTTTCCCTGATGCTTCCAAACCTGTATCACTTACTCCCTAAAAACACAGAGCTTTTAATCATATATGATCAGATCTTAATATTTGCTATTTCTTTTTGGGGGGAGTCTCTACCTCACCTGAGTCCTTGAAGATTTGAGCTCCTGTTTCACTGTCATTCTCTACAACAGTGTTCCTATAATTATGGTTATTTCAATATCCATGCAGATGAGCCTTCTAACATCCTTGCCTCTCATCTCCTTGGCCTTTTTTCCTCCCTTTCTCAGCCATTCACTTCCTAGACCTTGTTATTGCCAATAAGTGCACCTTCTCCATTATCTCTCTTTTAAACAGCTCACTCTCCAACCCACAGCCTACTTGCTGGCTCTTTTTCTCTAGTACCTTAGCTCCAACAATTCTTTGACCCTATTCCATCAGGAAAAATGACATTGATCCTACCATTTTTTCTCCATGTCTTCTCTCCCTTAGGTTCATATTTCCTTCTGCATCTGGCTTAAATTCCATGTCAGTCATTAAAATCTCCTCCTTGCATGTACTCAACTCCCTCTTGTTGTGTTTTTGGTTGCTTTAAACAACCCCAGTTAACTTTCATCTGTACCTACTCTATGCCTGTGTCTCAGAAGCTGAACATGGCTGGAGGAAAGTACACTGTCATGACCAGTTTCACCTTAAATTACTTGCCAGTACCTCCATTGGGCCCCATAAAGTTTTCCAACAATTTGATTATACTTTTCTAGTTCATTCATTCTCTTATACTCCCAGATCAGTGATTTTCAGGTATGCTCCCCCTCACCGCCCCCAACAACTTGTACTATCAACTTTACTAGGGAAGAATGTTTGGAATGTAAATTCTTGTGTCCCACCCCAGACCTGCCAAACCAAAGACTCTGGGTGTAGGACCCACAAATCTGTGGTAACAAGTTCTCCTGGAGAACCCAAGTTCTAGGTCCTGCTAGAACTCCAGAGAGTCATATCTGGAGCATTGCTTGCTTTGTTTGTTTATTTAAACAGCTAAATTGAGACATAGTTCACATACCATATGATTCACCTATTTAAATTGTACAATTCAATGCCTTCTAGTATATTTACAGATTTGTGTAACCATTACTACACCAATTTTAGGACATTTTCATTACCACATAAAGAAACCCTACGCTCCTTCGCTGTCATTTCTCAATCCTTTCATCTGTCCCATCCCTTGCCAACCGCTAATCAAATTTTCTTCTTCATAGATTTGCCTATTTTGGAAATTTCATATAAATGAAGTACTAAAATATGTTTTTTTGTGTGTTTGGCTTTTTTCACTTAACATAATGTTTTTCGGGTTCATTCATGTTGTAGAATGTGTCAATACTTCATTTCTTTATGTTCTTTAAAGAAATGAATATACCACATTTTGTTTATCTATTCATCAGTTAATGGACATTTGTGTTGTTTCTACTTTTGGACATTAGGAATAATTCTGATATAAACATTTGTGTACAAGTTTTTTGATAGACATATATTTTCATTTCTCTTGGGTACGTACATAAGAAGTCAATTGTTGAATCATGAGGTAAATCTGTGTTTAAACATTTGAGGAACTTCCTGTATATTTTCCAAAATGGCTACAACATTTTATTTTCCACTTGCAATATACGAGGGTTCCAATTTCTCCACATCTTCACCAACACTTGTTATTATCTTTCTTTTTGATTATAGCCATTCTAGTGGGTGTGAAATGATATCTCATTGTGGTTTTAATTTGGCTAAGATGGCTAAGATGTTGAGCACATTTTCATGTGCTTACTGGCTATTTATATTTCTTCTTTGGAGAACAATCAATTTATATCCTTTGTTTCATTTTATTTTTTGTTTTATTTATTTTATTTTATTTTTGAGACAGATTTTCACTCTGTTGCCCAGGCTAGAGTGCAGTGGCATCATCATAGCCCACTGCAACCTTAGACTCCTGGGCTCCAGTGATCTTTCTGCCTCAGGTTCCCAAGTAGCTAATACTGCAGGCATGGACCACCATGCCCAGCTAATTTTTCTATTTATTTTTTGTAGAAACAGGGTCTTGCTATGTTGCTCAGGCTGGTCTCAAACTCATGGCCTCAAGCGATCCTTCCACCTTGGCCTCCCAAAGTGCTAAGATTACAGGCATGAGTCATTGTGCCTAGCCACTCATTTTATTTTTTAAATTATTGATTTATAAGTGTTCTTTATATATTATAGCTAGAAGTCCTTCTGTTATTAGATATACATGCTGCAAAAGTATTTTACCATTCTGTGAGCTGTCTTTTCACTTCATTAATGGTGTTCTTTGGAGCACAAAAGGTTTTAATTTTAATAATTCCCAGTTTATATATTTTTTATTTTGTTGCTTTAACTTATATTGCCATTTTAAGAAGCCATTGTGTAGTTCAAGTTCATGAAGATTTATACTTGTGTTTTCTTCTGAATCTTATAGTTTTAGCTTGCATATTTAGGTTTTTAATCCATTTTAAGCTAGTTTTTGTATATGGTAGGAGTGAGGGGATCCAAATTTATTCCTTTGCATGTGCATATCAACTTGCTGCAGCCTGTTTTTGTAAGTAAAGTTTTATTGGAACCCAGTTATACCCATTCACTTACCCATTGTCTATGGCTGCTTTCATACCACAGCTCCAGAGTGTTTTAGGTGTGATTGATGACTCTCTGAAATTTGAGACAGAAGAGCCTTTCCACAAGTTTCCATCACTAGATCCATCAACTGTACTACATCCGGGTCCATATTCCTTACCTTCTTCCATGCTCCTAGGTAAGGCCAACCTCCACTTCTGTATGAGGTCACATCCCATCAATTTTTCACTCTCCATTGTATCATTTGCATCAGCATACAAACATGCTATAATATTAATAATTTTTAAGAATAAGCTTTTGTGATCCTACTTCCCCCCTTCCAGTAACCACTGCATTTCTCTCCTTTTACAACGAAATTCTTTGGAAGGGCTATTTCCGTTTACTATCGCATTCTCTCTTTTTGTTCTTTAACCTTTTTTAAGTTTTGCTCCCCCACCTCTTCATTGACATTACTCATATCAAGTTACAAATGGCCTTCTTTGGTCATTCTCAGCCTTCACCTTCTTTGATCTAACAGTTGATTATTCTTTTCTCCTTGATATATGTTCTTCATTTGACTTCTAGGAGACGATATTTTCCTTCTACCCATATGGCCACGTCTTCTCAGTCTCCTTTGCTGGTTCCTCCTCATTCTCTGACCTCTACAAGTTGTTGTGCCCTATGGCCTCTTTTCTGTCCTTATTCATTCATTTAGTGATTTTCCTGGCTTTTGATGTCATCTGTATTACTGATGACTTTCAAGTGTTTATCTCCAGTGTAGACATGCCTCTTGATTTCCAGGTTAGGATATCTCTCTATTGAATGTCTGCACTTGAATCTCCGATGAGGATCTCAAACTTGGTATATTCAAAACTGCACTCCTGATCCTTCCCTTATCCTGCCCCTCAAGTGTCTTGATTAAAGGCAACTTCTTCCTTCCAGTTGTTGAGATCTGAACATTGGTGTCACTCTTGATTCCTCTGTCTTTCCAATTCCACATCTGAAGTTGGCTGTGGAACTTTTCCAGAGATTTTTTTCTTTTAAATTTTCTACCTTGAGGGCAAAGGCCTGGCTGCAGACATGCTGGGAGCAAAATGAGGAAACAAGGCTCCTCATGCAGTGAGTAAACAATGCCTTAATCCTCCTGCTGTCAGCCCCTCAACCACTCACTTTATTTTTATCCTTCACCCTCTCTTATTTTGTTTTTTTCATTTCCCCATTTTCTCCATAGTCCAAATCTACTTCTTTCCCATAACTGGATAGTTCTCTCAGACTCAAACGTGCATAGGGCAGGTAGCAGACCCTGGTGGATTTCAAAGATGCAGAACTCAAGTCTGACTTCTAGGAGTACATACATTGGTGTGGTGTTTGTCTTGACACATCTTTGGCATTTAGGGGTTTAGCTTTTTAGGGTCAGGGGAATGTTTATCTCAACTATGTTTACACAATAAACAAAGAACATTTTGAATTAACCTGTGTATATAGGTGTAGGCAATACTCTGTTTAGTAAATTCCTGCCTTTTGTGGTTTTTTTTTTTTTTTTTGCTTTTATTTTGTTTTAGAAGCTTGTAGTTGTTCAATAATAGTAAATGACAAGACAGAAAGGTCCGTGCTTATCATGGGCAGTATCAACATTTTACCATATGATGTGACTATCCTCCTTGCTGTTCAGCTCCTTTTAAATTCTATTTCATTTACATCTGAGGAGCTATACAGATAGCAATTATCAGGAGAGTCAGTTCAATGTCAGGATACTTTCTCTACATTATTTTGTGCTTCTGCAATTATTTTTCTTAGCTGCCACTTCTTATGTTGCAAAAAAACTCCAATTTTTATATTCTTTTTTCCTGCCCATCTCAATCGTGAAATGGCTACTATAAAAGGTTGTTTTCATTCAGTTGGTCCACACTAGGCCTAGAAGGAAGCAGTCCAGACTTCTTATCTCCTAAACCTGGCCTGTCAACTCTCTTTAGCTCAAGCCTCAGAAAGATTACATGTGTGTTTTATTTTTGCCTTAATTACTTCCCCCATTCTTCCCCAATCTTTTCTTAGTCCTTCAAAGTGTCTTTTCTTTTGAGATTTTCATTCAGGAGAGGCTGGGGAGAATAACACTGGATTTTCGTCCTTGATTTGAATATATTAGATCTCTCCTGTGTCACTGAGATTTATCCCAAAATTTGCATTCCCCAAATTTGCTTATGTTATCATAGCATATAATTTTCATGCAACTCATAAATACAGTGATGTGTAACTGAAAATGTAAAAATCCTGATAAATTCATAATAATAGTTACTAGGCAGGAGGGGACAGGCAACAAATCTGCTGAGTGAGTTATGCTGTATGAGTAACTCTCAAGGATTGCCATGGATTCTTGGGAAGTTTCCAAGAAACATTAGAAACCAACAGAAGTTGACTCTGGAAATGCCAAAAGGCTTAGAGTTTTCTTGAATTGTTTTCAGGAAGGATTCTCTACACACAGGGAAAAAATTCCTCAGGATATCACTATCTCTACCTGGAACCTGCTCCTGAAGATGGTGATTTAGATTCACTTGTGGGTGGTTCCTGCTCTTGTCTTCGTGGTTGAATGGAGTTTTAAATTCCTTGAAGGTAAAGAGGGTGTGCTTCATTCTCAAAATAATATGGGAATTAGGCAAACAATTGTAATCGTTATTTGAAAACTTTTCATTCCTGAACTACTTCTTATTTTGTGTAACATGTGAATTTGCACTTTCTGTCTATAAGATAGCTGTATTTATAATAAGGAGAATAATTTATTAGGGTGGGCAGATTATAAGTGATATTGTAAAAATTGCTGTTCCTGTAAGAAATACAGTAAGCTCTCACTTAACATCATTGATAGGGTCTTGGAAACTGTGACTTTAAGTGAAATGATGATGGATAAAGAAATCCATTTTTTCCTCATTAACATTATAATGAAATGATGTTAAATGAAATGATGTCATTTGAGGACCTGCTGTACGTTTCACTTAAAAATCACAGTTTCCAAGAATATACCCATATTAAGCGAGGACTTACCATACAAAGTTTTGAGAAATAAATAGAACAAACTTAGGAGCATGCTGGACTTCTTCCTCCTTCTCCCAATTGCCTACCTCTTTTCTCCTAATGGCAAAAGTTGTTTAAAAATGAGACTGGGTTCTGAATGCAAGGAAAAAGTTGAGGGGAGGATTAGACAGAAAATAGTAAGCCCTCACCTTAGCTCATGTGTATTGAGAACATGCACATGTATCATTTAATCTTCTTGACAACCTTATGCCATTTCCCACTGTTCTGATGGGGGACAATGAGGCTTAAAGAGACAAAGTGACTTGCTAGAGAGTGGCGAAGGAGGGATTAAATCTAGGTCCTATTTACTCCAGTGCTCAAGTGCCTAACTACTACTCTTCAGGACCTCTCAGGAAGAACAGAACAAAAGAATGATTAGGGAAGAGAGAAAGGCAAAGCAGGAGGGAGAGAGACATGCAGCTTGAGTGGCCTGGAATCAGCTTTCCAATTTCAGGAGCGTTGACCTAGCCTCCACCATGGCCGGAAGGGGTCTCCCTTATTGAATGAGTCCGAGAGGTTGATGGTGGGAGCTGACTTGAGATGTATCCAAGGCTTGCTTTTCCTCTCTTTTCATTGTGAAGAGATTTCTGAGACCTGTAACACGGATTACAAAACATATCGCTATGATGGAAAATGTTTGCAATCCACCATTTTAAGGAATAGCATTTCTCACAAGCATATTTTGAAAAATTCCTGAAAACTACAAGCATTTGAATGATACATTGGAAGAATTTTTTCCAGGTTAATGTCTCATCAGGGTGGCAGCAGGCCAGAGGTGTGTGGCACTCCAAAGTAAAGCAAGAGAAAAGCAGACAGAACCTCAGGTCCTCTCGAGTCACGATGGTCCAGAGCCCTTTCTTGGCTTTGTCCACTTAGGAATTCAGTTTTCACCATTTTTTTCCATGAGTATTCAACCATTTTGTGGTGGGATTCACAATGATCAGTCACATGACCAGTCCAACTTTACTTATAGATAAAATTCTAATTTTCTCTGCAATTGGAGATGTGAGTGGAGTTTCAAGAATTTCTAGGCGAGTGGGATTCACAGTGACCAGTCATGATTCATTCGTTTCAACAAGCAGTTGCTGAACACGTTTTGTGCTGGATATTCTTCTGTGAGCTCCAGAATTTTTGTCCCCTTCTCCACCTGCTCTGCCCCTGGGGCAGGAGATGACCTTTATGGACTGCACTTAACCCTCTGGCTCTATTTGTGTGTAATTTGTAGAAGGCACCAGTAGGAGATGGATGGGCAGGAGGAGAGTGAAGTGAGATCATTCCTTCCCTAGGACAGGGGTCTGTGAACTATGACCCAGAGGCTGTATCTGGCCTGCAGCCTGTTTTTGTAAATTAAGTTCTATTAGAACACAGTCACACCCATCCATTTGAGTATTGCCTATAGCTGCTTTCATACTCCAACCAGCAGAGTTGAGTCCTTGACACAGAGATGGTACGATCTTCAAAGCCTAATATATGTATTTCTGGTTCCTTACAGAAAAAAACATTTATTGACTTCTGTTTTAGGTAGATCCCTCTTAGGGCAGGATTAATTTCTTAGGCAGCTTCATCCTTGCCAAAAACCACTGCTGTTAAATGGCACTCCCTACAGCTACAGCTGCACCACAGCTAGAACTCTTTCTCAGTTGTGATAACCAGTTCTTTCCTGGGCCTCATGTAGGCTTGTGGGTAGTTTTCACTGCTGCTGGTTTCAGGGTGTGTCACCATATGTTGTGGCCTTCCTTTTACCCTACACACACTTGGTCCCTTCATGTCTCGTAATTTTCCCAGCTGGATTGTGCCACCTGTTTCCTGCTGAGACCCTGACTGACCTATTACATGAATAGCATTGTACTAGAAGCAATGAAAAAAAAAAAAGAGGAAGATTAAGTACATATTTTTATTTTATGATTTGATGGTGATGAGAGGTCAGGGATACAGATAAGATAAATATGAATAACTACCATATAAAGAAGACTGTGTTAAGTACAATAAGAGAGGCAGATACACAAGAGAGAAGGGAAAGATCACATCTGGCTGATATATTCAGGGAAGTCTTCACTGATGTAGTGGCATTTGAACCCTGAAGGATGGGTTAGGTTTAGAGAGGTGAACATTTTTGTAAATAAGAATTACAGATAAGTGTACAACATGAGATATTTAGGGGAAAGTAAATAATAACTTTCAGTTTCTTTAGCTAGATACTGGGCAAAGCACTTTTGCTATCATCTCATTTTGTTCTCATAATGGTCCCATAAAGTAGTTTCTATTATTAACCTGTTAATAGATAAAGAAACAGAGGCTTTTTAGAGAACTAAGTAACTTGTCCATGATTTATAACTTGAGGGGGAAAAGTAAGGATTCTAGACTTTTAAGGCTTAGGAATATAGCAAATCATATATTGTGTTTCAGTGTTGGTTTCAGGCTAGTTCTGCTGCAGAAATAAAGCTGAGATAGTTGATTATATCTTCAAACAACTAACATTGTGTGAAGAATTTTGGGCTAGGTTTTATGAGTAGTGGGTAGTCCCTGAGGCTTTTTGCTTAGGCCAATGAGACGATTAGAGTTGTATGCTTCAGAAATATGTTTCAGCTTATATACAAAAGGAATTGGAAGGAAGATGATAGTGGTGGGATTTTAAATGACAGCGTTAACACCATGTGTAAGGTTGATGGGCCAGAGGAGGAACTGAAGCAAACTTGGTGTTTAGGTCTGATGAGGTGGTGAATAGGAAGGTGGTGATGCCAATAACAGAGCTGGAGAATACAGGAGGAGGGAAGATTTTAGAAGAATGAGAAGAAATCTGATTTTCGATATGTGAAGCTAAAGAAACAGAAGAAAATTCCAACTTTACCTATAGATAAAATTCTAATTTTCTCTGCAATTAGAGATATGAGTGGCATTTCAAGAATCTTCTACGCTATAGATTGTTGACAAGAGAGGTCAATAGCTAAACGCATCTATGGCAGGTATGGGAAAAGTGTGAGTGGGGGAGAAAGTTGTAAAAACAGGAGGGAAGTTTCCCCTGTGGCTATTGACTCCTCGGGAGACCACAGCTGGTCTTCACGTTTCTTCAGCTCCTGGTGCTCGGGCTAGTCTTTATAAAATACATTTTTTCCCTGTCCCTCTAAGCCTACATGGTCCAGACTTTTCAAGAATATTGGACTTTGTCATATATACACCGACTCTGGCTATGCAGTGAATGTGGGCACACTGCATTTAATTTCTTAGATTCTCAGCCAGCTGGATTCTGAAACCGTTCTTAGAACTGTCATCTGGCTTCATAGACTCGTCACATGGCCATGCAATGCTTTGAAAAGCGTGTATCACTAAACAAACGCGAGGTACATGTTCTTGCAACATTTTTTTTTCCAGGAGACACGCGCACATTTATTTAGCGTGTAGCGCCCTATTTTCGTCCTTCTACGTCACCGCCTGCCTTCTGCGGCGGACAGTTACAAATCCAGTCAATGCTCGTTTGGGCGAGGACGTGAGAACCCGGGTTAAGGGCGCAGGTCAGAGATTAGAAAGGCAGAAGGCTTTTCAGGGAGGAGCAGGGGCAGGGCATGACGTAGCACCTGGCAGCGCCGCCGATTGGCGGAGAAGAAGGTTGTTCCCTCAGGGCGGCCGCTGATTGGCTGCGGGAGGAAGGGGCGTGGCGTCCTCAGAAGTTGAGCAAACACCTCCTTCCCGGCCGGCCCCGCATCCCGATTTCTGCCAGGACCCTGCGTGGGCGGCGGGGGACGAGTCGGCGCCCGGAGCGGACTAGGTGAGGAGGGAGCCCCGGGAGCGCCGAGCAGATGTGCCGGCCCTCAGCTGTCCGCCGGGAATAGCGGGCGGCGGGGCGACCCCGGGGGGCTCGGCTGACGGCCGTGGCCCGACCGAGCGAGGGCGGGTGGCGAGCACGGGGCCTCCCCGCCGGGCCTGAGCTCCGCGCGTGTCCCCGCGAGGGAGGGAGGGCGGTCGGCGCGGCTCCAGTGCTTCTGAATAGGCAGGGAATTCGGATTCCTCTTCTTTTTTTGGCGGGTGCTGGGAGCGGTTGCTGGGGAATAAAGGATTGATGTTGAAGTTGCAGAACGAAGACTTTGCTAATGCTTGGGCTCCTTCCTCATTTGGGGAGGGGAGGTTGATGGAGATCGCGGGGACTACTTCTCCCCACGCCCCTCCCCCGGCTCGGTTTAGCCAAACTGCGGTTGCAAACTTCTCACCCTGTGCGGCGCTGGCCATTCTATCCCAGACACAGCCCCCCAGCAGGCTGCGGCGCCTCGTGCGTCCTCTTCCCGAGGTGGGAGCCGTGAGAAAGTCGGGCGCGGGGTTTTCTGAACTGAGACCCTGCGGGAGTTGGGGTGGGGCGCGGGTAGAGGCCGTTTGCTACCTGCCCTGCTTGACTGAGTGGGGCTGACAACTGCCAGAAAACATGTGGTTTTCAAATACTGCATTTTGGGGGTGTGTGGGGGGCGGGGAGTTCAGTAACTTCAACAAGGATGTTTTGGGTCATCAGTTACTGGAATGTGAGGAAGGTCTACGTAGCATAATGCATGTTATGCATATTAGCTGATGTAGCTATACACAGGACGGAATGGTCATTGACTTAGTGGCTTTCCAATACTTTATTTAAAAAACGTAATGATAAATGAGTTTGTGTATTTTGCTACTTGCACTTCCCTCCCCTTTTTTCCCATGAAGATGACTGGACCTAGGGCTATGTGACCTTCTGGCTATGTAACCTGGTGGCCGTTCTGAATTAGGTGGACAAAAACTGAAGCCAATTTATTTGTTATTGGTGACTGTGTGATCAGAACTTTAATTTGATTTATTTGTATTTAGAAATTTTTCCTAACTAGTCCTTCAAGCATTAACAGGCCTTGGTTCAGGATTTTGGAAATGGTTTTGGGTTTGTAAGTAGTCCTCATTTATCATTTTTCTTTTATTAATTGTCTCATAGAAATAACATTACAAACAGTGGTAAGTTTTCTAGTTGAGGCCACAAAAAATTCTATACAATTCATGAAATCATGGAAACGTTATACATTTGGAATGGAAAATAACCAAAACCATTATTACCCTATTCATTGAATTGAAGATACCATCAATTGTCAGATACATCCCTATTTTAGAGATGCTAAGATGTGAGACAATGTGTTTCAGATTTGATGGAATACAATGTCAAAATGGTAATTTATTTATCTTGAATATCCATGTCTAAAGGATGAAGCTGAAGAGAGGGCTTACAGGGCTTCAATTTTTTTTTTTTTCCAGAAAAATGTAAGGGGGAATTAATATGGAGCCATTCTGAAGGCCTTACGACAGTGTGACAAAGAGGAAGGGAAGGTTTGTCTTCTGGTAGTGGGAGAGCTTTGCTCACATTTGAGGAATAGGCAGGTTTTCTTTTCTTAACTTTCATTGGGTGTTTATGGCATGTGAGGTAATGCATTAGCATAATGCATGTTATGCATATTAGCTGAATTAAACTTCACAACAGCCCTGAGAGGTAGATGTTAACAAGACTCCCATTTTTCAGATGAGGCACAGAGTGGTTAAGTTACGAACCAAGGTCACAGGGTAAGCTCAGGTGCTGAGGAACCTAGGCGGCATGTGGAGAGAGGAGCCAGTATTCCCTTGAGGTACCCGTTTTCTGTTGTAAGCTCTTGGCTCCTGGTCTGTGCAGTGAATGCAGGTAGCTCAGGTGAATGTCCAGCTTTCTTCCATAGTGTTTTTGGTGTTTGTTTCCCTGTTTAGTGTACTTTAGCCAGATGTTTATAAGTCAGAGTGCCTATTTATGTTCTAAAATTCTAATGTTTTTGAAATCCACAGTGCCCAGTCATTACTATGCTTCACAGAATCAAAATATTAGAGCTGAAAGGGACTTAAGTATTACATTCTAGTCTGGATAAAGAAACTGAGGTCAAGAGAAGGAACCCTACAGCTAGTTAGTTATGTCCCAGCTCCCACGTCCGGGTTTTCCCACTACACTATACTATATTTCATAACATTCATTGGTCTATGAGATCTTGGCAGAGAATTGGATCATATTTTTTGGGGGGGGAGTGAGTTTCTGTTCTTATTCACGTATCTATTTTATTTGCTCTGCTGCACAGGTCTTTATAATGTTTATTTAAATTTGCTCACTTATTTATTCATTTCTTCTTATTGAGATTTCCCTATGTGCCAGTCACTGAGAATACAGAGATGAATAAAACACAATTCATACCCATTTACAGTATAGCAAAGAGACAGACAAGTAAGCAGATAAGCATTTTGAAGTATACTCCAATTCAGAACTAGGTGTGTCTTCTATCTAGGTGAAGCTAAAATTGTGATCTTGAGACTAAGAGAGTAATGGGTCGTATATTTTTGGATGACTGAGTAGCTGATGGGCTGGAGAAAATATAAATATCTCAGACTAGATTGATTAACACTAATAGACCCCCCCCAGTCCCATTTTTCTTTTTTATAAAGGGCTTAATATGGAAGCATTAAAAGAATGTACCACCGACACAACAGGAAGTGAAAGTATGGAGGCCAGGGCTGCTGCAAGCCCAAGCCTAGTTCTAGCAAGCCTTGCAGTTGGGAGGGATTTGGATTAGTTCTGGGCTATCACCAGGTGCTCTGTTAATTCTGGAACTCTTTTGAACTTCTCCAGGACTATTATGGTCTGGATACCAAATATCTAGTGTAGGCCAAGACTCATAGCCACGGACTTGCCCATGCTTATTTACGAATACCGGGGCTTCCTGGGAAACTGGTTTTTTAAATACACTTGCATCTTTTTTTTAATTAGCTGAAAAGAGAAATATAAATAATTTGCACTCTTCATCCATTAACTTATTTTCTTCATCTCAAGACATTACCCCATTCTTAGTCTCTCCATATTTAATCAAAATGTATGCCTTCTTATTATAAACAATTTGGCATTGGGAAATATCCCCATGTGGTTTGATAGTTTCCATTTGAATGAGTTACGTTGTAGTGGAATTATTTTGGAGATATAAAACAGATGGACAAAGAGCATATTCTTGACTGTGGAGAATACAGATGGAACATTGGGCCTTAATTTATTCAATAATGAATGTGAACTCCTTATACATGTCCCAAAAGAAGTGACAGAAATTAAGAGGAGCCTTGCCTAGTCCTTTTCATTCTTAAGCTCTGTTGTTTGCTTGTGCGTTGTTCTGGTTAGGTAGGTCATTTGTAGGTTTTAAAAGTGTTCTGATGGGGTTTGATGCTATGGAAAGATACTAAAAGGATTTTTGATATTTGATGGAAGAACAAAAAGCTCAGTGAAAACCTCAGCTCTCTTCATCCATCTACTTCTCTTATGAAAACTGCACAAATCAAATAAATCATTTTATGGCATAAGTACTACCTAAACAGTAGCAGAGAAAAACCTTAACTGAGTTACATTTCAAAAGTTATGCCAGTTGGAAAAACAAACTGTATTATTATGATTTATCCATAGAGGCTTAGAAAATGCTCTTTATAAAACATGAAAAATCCCTTATTTCTATGAACCTCACTATTCTCATTTGTGATATTGGAGTTTAATTATCTTCTATCAGGCCCATTCTGACTCCACTATTCAGTTATAATCAGTAATTGCTAGTTCATCACCAGACATTGACTGGTATCATTTAGTTAGGTAAAACTACCTCATCCTGCTCCTGTAGGACCCCATGAAAATGTGTAGGGACTGAATTTCTACTTCTTTATATCTTTACCAAGTACCTAACATTATCCTGCCCACAGTTTGAGTACTCCCAACATATTTTTCGAATTAAAGAAAGAGAATCAAAAGTGCCCATAATCAATAGGCAAAAGATTTTAATTTGATAACTCTATCAAGAAATGTTCTGGGTTTTATTTTATTAATAATTTCAATGATTAATATATGTAATTTTACAAAAGACCACACTGCTTACTATCTAAAAGTACCTTCCTAACCACGTATAAGATCCTTTGTACTCAGGATGGCTTTTCCTTAGATATAATCTTTTATAAATACACCTCACAAAATCTGCTTTGGTTCCTTCTTGTGATTTAGGATGATAATGCACTCAATGACTTTGGACTAGTTCATGGTCACTGAAAGAAAATGGTAGGATATGTATGGAACGCCAAACTGTCTCTCTGCCGATTTGCCTGTCTCTCTGTCTCTGTTGCTGTCTCTCTTTAATGATCATTTTCCTCCCTATTTCTCTTGAAAAGATTAGAAAATACAAAAAACATTCAGGCACATTTATTACAGTGTAATAAGATATTGAGAGAGAGAGAGAGAGAGAGACATTCCACATTCACAAAACTTTTTTTACAGTGTATTGTTATAATTGTTCAACTTTATTATGAATTATTGTTGCTAATCCCTTACTGTGCCTAATTTTTAACTTTAGTCATAGGTAGGTATGTATAGGAAAAGACAGCATACATAGGGTTTGGGACTATTTGTGCAAACCTATCTGGGGTTTCAGCCATCCACTGGGGGCTTGGAATTTGTCACCACAGATAAGGGTGTATTTCTCTGCAATTCAGTATAATACTCCCATGACTTTTAGAGACATTTCAAATTTCTGATCAATCCTAGGTAAGTAAAAATATATACATACCTTAGTGGCATTCTTGTTTTATAAAAACATACAGAATAAATCTTTTAAATTTCGTTTTTATGTTTGAAACATTGACCTTCATGTGTCAAAGGGAAGACTGTTAGAATTTGTCAGGGGGTCTTGTTCCTCATCCCTGCCAATGTGACACCTCTCTTTCTCTATCTTCCTCCTCGTTATTTCTAGCTCTTTCCTCTTCTTCCCCTCTCCTCCTCCTCCTTTTCTACGTTCTCCTTGCTCGTGCTACAGGCTGTTATCAGCACCTGCCACTGTCAGTAGCTTCACTGGAGCCAGTGAGTAAGTCAGGATCTTTCTTCCTTGCTTCATTGAAGGCATTGCCAAAAATGTACATTGAATTTGCTTCCTGATATCCTTGAAAAAGAACACAAAATTCAGGACAGGAAAAGCCAGAACAGCCCACCTGGGCATTTCAATGAACTAGACACCTGCAGTGCAATTCAGAAGTCCTCACCATTACCTACTCTTCTATGATCTTAGAAGCAAATGAACGAGGGTCTTGAAATTTCTATGCTGAGACCAAGTTTCAAGGTTCAAGCGGTTACTAGCAGTTATACCTGCTATAATCAAACTTTTTTTCCCCTAAGCACCCAGAAATCTAGAATTTATCTTGGCAGATACTCAGGAAAAATTTCCAGTGCGACACAGGAAAAGGGGTCAAGAGAGGCACCATGAGCTATGTGGGTAATTTACTGTAACTGTTGAAATCGATGCCATCTGGATCTGATTTCTTTCTGAAGCAAGAGCTGGCTGGAGTAACGGCATGTGCAGATCTGCGTGGTGTGGATCTCTAGGCTTTGGCAAAGAAGAGAAAATCCCGAGTGTTAAACATTAACCTAGGAATCCTGCTTCTGCTTAAAAGCAGCAGATCCAATCAGATCCCAGTTCAGTTTCTTATCTGTAAAACGGGGATAAGTACCTACTTAATAAGATTTTTGCAAGGAGGAAATAGGACAGTGTTTGTAAAGTGCTCAGCCAAGTTATTGGCATATATTGTTCAATCAATAGTAACTATTGTTATCTTTGTTTTTTTAAAAAAGAAAGTTACAGAAATTATGATTTAAGAATTCCACACAAAAAGTGAAAGTGAAAGTAGCTTCCCAAATGAATCCCAGAAGTTCAGTCCTTGCCATTACGTCTTTTTTCCTAGTCCCCCAAGATAATCTGTCTTTGCAAACATATATGTGTGTATTACAAGTGTAAGTGTGTGTATGTGTGTGTGTGTGTGTATGTCTGTCTGTCTTTCCTGCTTCCCTCACCTCCACCCCAGACAAAGAAGGTGGGAGGAAGGAGGAGAGGTTGTCACTGAGTGAAGAATGGCTGTGGTTATAAATCAAGCTTGGGCTGAGGGGAGGGATTAAATTATCTGCACAAATTCCCTTATGTTAGGGTCAAGAATTGTGATTCAGAATAGAAGATACAGGATCATGTAGTCACCTATGAGTTCAAGAAATACAGCCCCTGGTGGGAAGATGGGACCATTTCTGAACATACGTGCATGTTCAAAGGAATCACTGTCTTTGGAACTGATTTTATTTAGAAACTAAGGGATTTAAGTTCTATGGGACATTGCAGTTTTTCTTTTGTTTGGGAAAGACTGAATGTTATGGGCTTGGGCTTGGGTTTGATGTAGTCTCTTTTAAAAACAAAACTACATGAATACATTTAAAAATTAGATGCAGTATATAACCAGTCCTTTACTGAAATGTTGATCATTTATTTTGGCATCTATATTTTGGCCAGAAAGTCTGAACTCCTAGTCATTGACAATTTTTCTTGATGTGTGCATCTTTTTCTCTTCTTGGCCCTCTTCTTCCTAAAGCTTTCACATCCGGACTCTTTGCTCTTTGTTCCCTGGCTCTGCTGTGAGGTGTCCTAGAAATTTATCATCTCGGTATCAACTAGTTGTTTGTTCCAGGAAATGTACTTGCATGGTTAATTCTTTGGGCAAACCTTCCCCATCTATAAGGGAGGTGCTCTTTAGAGATTGCAGTCTGATGTAACAGAAATATGTTTCATGAAAGTTTTGCTGTATGCTAGCAGTAATGGGTAGGAAATTTCTATATTTTGCTTCCAACCTTACACAGAAAACCAAGTTTTAGCAACCAAATGATCCAGCAAATTATCATTTGAAATGGTATTTGGCTACAAAATATATGTAACCATTTGAAGAAAGAATACTGCTAAACCTGGATATTTATGCTTTAAAAATTTATATAAAATTTACTCTGTACAGGGTATGTAGTAAGCCTTTTGTAAATATTTCTTGATTAACTAAATGAGTAGCATTATGCAATCTGGAATGGCAGTTAGAACACTAGTTGAGGCAGGTTGGGATTTAATGTAATGGCAGGAGGATGTGGTGTGGAGACGAAACCCAGGAAGGGGGTCTGGCATGTTTAGAGCAACGGAGGGGAACAGCAAGGGTGGGGCTGAGGGTCTAAGGTGGGAGCAGTGTGATTTAGGGCCACGCTGCTTAAACTTCTGACACCTGTGGTGAAAGAATAGGTTTGTTTGTTTAGTTTTCTTCATTTCCATCTGTCAAGAATCAATACTTTAGTAAACGTCAGTAACGACAAATTACTAGAAAAACGGTCATGTGATAGGATGGTTTCGAAATGTTTACTTCCTATTTCTGTACACATGTCATCGTCATCGTGGATCAGTAAAAAAAAAAAATCAGTTCACTGACACTGGATTGCAAAACACACTGACTAGCACTTGTTTAGGGAATGGTCAGAAATGAAGCTGGAAAGATGTTGGCACTAACTTGTGAAGAGTCTTGTATACTGTTATAAGGATTTCAAACTTCATGCCATCAAAATTGGGATCAGTCTGGGAGCCCTGCTTTTTCTTATCTTCCTGGATTTGCATTGTAGATCAACTTGTGTAAAACTTTTGTGCCGAATAGATGTTTGATAAAACACATATTTAAAAAGCTATTTTGGCTTGGCAGTTTTTGGTTAGTGTCACCTAAGTTGGCCTATATGTTTTAAATTGTATAGTTAAATAACCTTGTTTTTGGCAACTTGGGTTTGTGTGGGTAAAGGAAGACTTTGTATCCAGTTTTCTCCTCCCTTCTTCTCTCTTTTGTGACTTGTTATCATTTGAGCTGGTTGTATTTTACAGCAGATTTCTAAGGAGACCAGAATGATCTGTCAGTCCTCCCGTCTTTTGTTGTTTTGCTCTTTACGTTGTCTTTACAGTCACCAGGTGCCAAGATGCTGCGAGTACCTAGGACCAAACTGGGCAGGCTGGGGGTCAGCCTCTCCCAGGGTCTTCACCACAAGGCTGTGGTGGCCCTCCGGCGGGAGGATGTGAACGCCTGGGAGAGGAGGGCCCCTCTGGCCCCCAAGCACATCAAAGGCATCACCAATCTGGGATACAAGGTCTTGATACAGCCTTCGAATCGGCGCGCCATTCATGATAAGGTGAATATTTCCCATTTTTAAAAATATGTGAGAATAAAATGAACTTGTATATAAAAATTAAGGAGCATCTGAATGAAAACAAGATGTTTGCTGGTGTCAATTTAATTTCTTTGCTTTGGTTAAAAGTATGATTTTCACCCTAGGCTGTATTTTCTCCAGCTGAGGCATAAAGGGCCTGTGTTTAGAAGACTGTGTTTTTCCGTAATTCTCTCCTTCACATGCAGCTCTGGTTCTGAGACCAGAGAGACAAGACACCAATCTTGTGCCCAGAGAATGCTGCTTTGAGTAGATTTTATTCATGAGAGTGTACCTTGCCAGCCACTTGGAGAAGCCCTTTACATTCATCATTCTGTTTACTCTTTACAAAAAGCTTACAGTACTCTTTCTAATTAATGAGTCATCTGTGGGGTGATATTCTTGTTCCTCAAGAACTTTTATTTTTAGTGGAGACAGGGGTCTCGCTCTTGCTGAGGCTGGTCTCGAACTCCTGACCCCAAGTGATCCTCCCACCCTGGCCTCCCAGAGTGCTAGGATTATAGGCATGAGCCACTGCACCAGGCCTTCCTCAAGAACTTTTAAACTAATGATGTTACCATCCATTGTTAATCTTTGCCTGAATCGGTTTTTACATGGAGGCTTGGAAAGTGATGATTTTCTGCTTTCATCACTCCTCCTAAGTTTATTTGCTGGCGTTCTTCTTTAGAAAGGAGACTTTTCATTATTTCTCCCTTCTCTTCCCCATCCCCCACTTTTTGAATTGTGAACTGTTTTATTACAGTGAATTGAACTGTTTATCAAATTGTGAACTCTGTAATTCAGTGTTGCAGCATGATTACTTTAAAGACCTTACTATTGCATTTAAAGCCTTATTGTGAGGACTGTACATATACATGTACATATTGACAAGATGAATCTGAAAATATGACTTAAAAGATGAGTTGTGAACTATTCTGTTACAGTGAATTGAACTGTTTATCAAACTGTGAATTCTGTAATTCAGTGTTGCGACATGCTGCTTTATCTTTTGCTCTTTTGAGTATCATTATAGAAGCCTGGACATCTTTCATTCAATCCATTAACCACTATTCTTTGTAATGTCCTAATTATCCTAAATTTGGTTAACAAAAGTCCCTTCCAAGGGTCTCCTCTGTCCTTTGGGCATGAGTCCATTTATCTTTGAGCTTTTATGTTTCCTGGAAAAACAAATTGTCCTGACCTTACCTTATGCTTTTCCTGCCCCACAGCTGGAAATAACTGTTTCACCAAAGAGCCTTGATTTCTTTTAGTATGTAGAAACCAGGATCAGCTAGGCAGTGTTAAGCATCTTTACTGTTACTGTGATACTGTTGCTCTAGGGCCTTTTTAGTGGACAGAGCTTAGAAATACACAAAAGAAGGTATGCACATATATACATATATATTATTTAATCCTGAGTTGTTAGCACTGACATTTCTGATTAAAATTTAACGTCGCAGATTTTTTACCATTAAAATTTTGCTTTTGCAACTGTTTGCAATGGTAAAGATCTCAAGTCTTATAACATTTACACATATTTTTTGCTTTATCCTATAATACATGTTAAATGGTTTCAGAATCACAATACTACTATTATTCCTAACAATAAGTCCATTAAATGAAGTTTAATATTTCTTTGAAGCTTTTTATGCTTTTAGAATACACCTCTCTTTGATCATCCCACCTGGGAATTACCTCGATCTTCATTAAACTAGTATATCACTGGGAGTCTGTTGATCATAATAGTCTTTCAAATTCAGCCTCCTTTACCGTGAACCTAACTTCCTTTTACTGCATAGTATGAGCTCCTTTGCAGGAGAGATCTTGACAGTCTTTCTTTGTGTCCTCTCATCTCATCTCTAGCACAGTCCACTGTCCAGATTAGAACGCTAATAAATACTAATTGGACCAAAACAATGAAAAATAAATGTTGGAGATATGTCTTTTAAAAATGTGAATAATAAATTACAATTTGATATTTAATATTTCAGTGTATTGTTGGTAAAAATATACATTTCACAAGTAGGTTAAATCACATGTCCTAGTGGATAAGATCAAACTATAGACTGTTTCTAAATATGAGTGCTGAATTTTTATATTTATTTTGCTGTGAGAGTTGAGAATGATAGATTTATCTTTAGCCAACAAGTACAGATGTTAGAAGCAGTTGTTCTATTATTTGTTTTAATTCATATAGATTTTATTCTTTCAAAAGGCAGTGCTTTTTATTTGCTATACTTTTTATTAGAGAAAATATGAATATCACAAATCAGGGTAATAATAATCTTTAACCAAAATTACATTTTCAGGAATATGTCAAAGCTGGTGGCATTCTTCAGGAGGATATTTCTGAAGCTTGTCTAATTTTGGGAGTTAAAAGGCCTCCAGAGGAAAAATTAATGTCCAGGAAGACTTATGCATTTTTCTCTCATACAATAAAAGCTCAGGAGGCCAATATGGGGTTGTTGGATGAGATTCTAAAAAAGGTAATTAGTGATCAATATTCATAAATATTAATATAGAAAAATAATGTGTTTTTACTTTTAAGTCTCAAGTAGAGTTTTGGTTTTCTTTCACTTTCTAGGAAATACACCATGTCATTCATCTCAATAGGGAAGGTGATCTGTGAGTTAGTGCTTGAGTAGTTCTGCTGTTCTTTAGAGCTCCTCTGCTGTGCAGGCTTGGAGTTTTTAATAAGAGGAAATAAATATATTATATTCCAAAATGGAAAGAATGATAAAAGCTTTTTCTCTAAATGGTTACCAATTCATAAGGGCAATTGGCCAGATCCTACCAAATAGAATTTTAAGGCTGAAAAGAACCTCAGGAGTTATATAATCTACCATGCTATATTTCTGCTGGGGCTCAGAGAGGTTAAGTGACTTGACTAGGTTGCACAGCTCTTTGCTGCCAGAACTGGATTAGTTATATTTATTAACATTCATAATGGAAAAGTGTATTTTTTGAGATATAAAACCTACAGAAAAACTATCAGCTGTTCAAAATACAGGATATTCATTCAACAAATATTTATTGAATGCTTACAATGTGTTGGACACTGTTCACTGAAATGAAAGAAAAACGGCAAATTATCCCTGTCTTCACAAGCTTACATTTTAGTGGGAGGAGACAGATGATTAGTAAATAAGACATCTCATATGCCACTTGGCAATATGTGTGATGGAAATAAATATAATATTGGAGGAGAAAACGAGTGGTGGGTACTGGGAGGTGATGATGCTATTTTAAATAGGGTGGTCAGGGAGGGCCTCACTGTGGAGGTGGTGTGTGAGCAACAATTTGAAGAAGGTGAAGGTCTAAGTCATCTCCATCTGGGAAGGGTCAGGTAGAAAGAATAGTGGTGCAAAGGCCTGAGGGTCTTTGTGAGTGGTGGGTTAGAATAGATCGTGTTCCAAAATGCCTATTTTCTCTAATATGCCGATAATCATTGGCGGTGGGAAAAAGAGAGCAAAACTGATAAGACTGTTAGGCTAGGCTAGCCTAGACTCTAGGTCACAAATGATGGTGGCCTGTGGATTCACTGATGAAGTAAAGGTGAAACACGAGAAAAGGAAGGGAGTCAGGGATTACTCCAGGTTTTGCCTTGAGTTACTTGCAGGAGTTGCCATCAATTGAGATGGTGTTACTGCAAGAGGAGTGGGCTTAGATGGGAAAATCAAGGGTTGAGTTTAGAGACTGCCAAGCTTAATCATTGAAGGGGATAAGCCAAATGGGCTATTGTATGGGTCTGAAGCTTAGGAGGGCAGCTCCTCCTGACATGGATTTTGTAGTTGTCAGAGACTTAGATGGCATCTAAAGCCATGAGACTGGATGAAAGCAGGGAGTAAGTATAGATAAGATAAAGAAGTCTAAGGTCCACCTCCTGGGGTAAGGATGTTAAAGCATTAGAAACTACAATCTCAGACTAGCACAGAGGACAGTGCTAAACACACAAACACTAAAAGCAATGGAAGAAAATAAATTTTATATAGGAGTATAGAAAAACTTTCCAATTAATTCAAAACACAACAGACCTGGGTGGTAGTTAATTTGCAGTGTTTCTGAAGAACAGATTCAAAAGTAATTAATGGAAATAATATTATAAGAAGAATGTGCTGCTTTAAGCAAATAAAGTATTTAAAAGTACTTTAGAAACATTTTTTTTTGTTATATGAACTTTTTTCATTACAAGAAAATTAATAAAAACAGACCCGACAGAGCTGCTTTTGGGCAGCATTTTGTAACTAATTACTTGAAGCTGGATGAATGTTAAACATTCTTAAATTTATGAACATGGTAAAAATCACATGATCTTTGAGGAAATAAAACAACTGTTTAAAATATTATATAATTACAATCTATCAATAGGTTTTAAGAGTGGATTAATAAGACTTTCCCGAGAGAGGAAAGGTTTCTAAGGAAAAAAGAGAAATGCAGGCAACAGTTGCTAATTTTAAAATGAAGCTTACATGTAAAAGGATAGAGAGAGAAAAAGAGAGGAGGAGGGGAGAAAAGAGAGGGAGGGAGGTAAGGAGAGAAAGAGAGAGAGAGAAAGAGGGAAAGAAAGAGAGAGAGGGGCACTTGTGTTTGAACTTGAGAGCGAGTGTTATTATTCTTAAGGCAGAGGAGCCCCCGGTGTATTTAGAATGGATTTAGAATGGCTGAGAAGCAATGTAAAGAGGGATGATGCAGGGAAGAGGTTGTAGTTATAGGAGAGTGGTCTTGGAGGACATGAGAAAAGCTGGGATCTAGCTGACAGGGATTAGTCTCAGAAGGGATCTGTTTTCTTTGAGCCAGAAGGAAGGATGTGAGAATGAGTGGGGCTGTAGATATATTTGTAGATGGTGCTGGGTGGGTGGATGGGGAGCAAAAAGTTAAAGAAAATCCTACATTTAATATTTCATTGCCTGCCATCAAGGGGTGTTTCGCACCTGCTAGGACCATTCCCATTCTTTCGTCTCTAATTACAAACTTAACGATTGATTTGTAAGCTGGCATTTTCTAAATATTTCATAGTACACCTGATGCTAACTTATGTTAGCAAGTCAAGATGTATTTAAGGGGAAAAAATGTGCTCATATATACGGTTTACTCATTGAAATTAAGCTTAATGGGTCTAGTTGGGAATTTTTTTTTTTTATCTTTTCTTCAGGAAATTCGACTTATTGATTATGAGAAAATGGTGGATCATAGAGGTGTACGGGTGGTGGCATTCGGACAGTGGGCCGGCGTGGCAGGTAGGTACCCCACAGTTTCTATGTGACGCACTTTCTATACTTGCCTGGAGAATAACTGTGTGTTTTCTCTTCTGTATCAAGGGGCTAGGCGTGTTTGTTTCCATTGACAAAAATAGAAATGGCAGTATGCTGAAGGGTAAGGAATATCAGCAGAATGAAGATGAGATAAATTGTTAAAATATAGTTTATTAAAAAATTCAAAAAAAGAGAGCAAGAAGAAGGATAACAACTAGGAGCAGGCTCTGACTTTTTAGGTAGTTAGTTGCTTTTGGGCAGCAAAGAAGGAGAGGAGAGTTTGGTAATGAGATATTGGGAATTAGAAGACAGGGAAACAGAGAAAGGGCAAAAAGGACCAGGGACGGGAACGACAGAGGATCAGTCCAGAAAGGACAAGAGCTGGAGTTTACAGAAAAACTGATTGATTTTTGGCCCTTTGAGCCAATGACACCATAGTCCATCATAGCTCTGGATCGGATTAGACTACTTGAATGTCTAATAAGGAAAGTCGTGATTTTGGCATTCTTCGTTTGGCCTTGTAGTATAAAAGTGGAAGAGTCCTCACTGTGTTTCAGTGTTTCTGTCATTGCTGTTTCCTCTTGACCAGTCTGTCTCTGCCTCTTTGAGATTAAACTCATAGCAAAAAATATGGTTGGTAGTATCATATTATTTAGCTGTATAAAAAATAAGATCATTTGGAATCCTAGGGTACTTTTACAAACAGCAGTCTTTCACCGTTCACTCAGAAAATTCTCACTCAAATGTGTTGGAAAAAAATTTAAACTATTATATACTTTTAGAAATCAACAATTTCAGGAAATCCATAAATTGTACCCTATTATTATACCCTAATCCACCTGGTTCTGAAATAGTAAAGAAATCTAAGCAAAATTTTGAGACTCATAAAATGCTTTCACTTACAACCAATTCTTTGATATTTATTCTAACTCCCACCTCATACCTTTCCTCATCCAACACACAAATTGGTTCTATTAAAGTAACATAAGATTATATTCCTTAATGTGGAAGGAGTAATAGGGAGACCTCTGAAGACTATTCTTCCCAAGGCCTTTCAGGACTCACCCACATGAAGGTTTTGTTTCTCTGGTGAGAATTAATACGTCAGAAATAAGCTGATCTATTCAGAAGTCAGCATATTCGGAAGTAGCACCACATCTGTGAAAAGAATGTGCTTCTTATCTTTAGAGAAGTATTCAGGCAAGTAAACACACAAATATTTAATACAATGTCAGTGCTAATTGCTAGAAGAAGGGCATTTAAATGGACTTGGCCATTGAGAAGCTTCCTTTGAAAAGTGCCTTTGAAGATGAGATCTGAAGAACTATTCAAGCAGAGAGGGAAGAAGGAGCATACAAGTGGGCAAAGCCCAAAGGAAAGAGGGGAGAAAGAACAGTTTTGAGGAATAGAAATCAGTTCAGGGCCGGGCGCGGTGGCTCACGCCTGTAATCCTAGCACTCTGGGAGGCCAAGGCGGGTGGGTCATTTGAGCTCAGGAGTTCGAGACCAGCCTGAGCAAGAGCAAGACCCCCATTCTACCAAGAGTGAGTATCTACTAAAAATAGAAAAAATTAGCCGGGCCTGGTGGCACACGCCTGTAGTCTCAGCTACTTGAGAGGCTGAGGCAGGAGGATTGCTTGAGCCCAGGAGTTTGAGGTTGCTGTGAGCTAAGCTGATGCCATGGCACTCTAGCCCAGGTGGCAGAGCAAGACTCAGTCTCAAAAAAAAAAACCAAAAAAAATAAAAGATATATATATATGGAAATATGATTAGACCAATAAATTTGACAACCTTGGTGAATCAGACAAATTCTTGAAAAATACAAGTTATCAAAATCACCTCAAGAAGAAATTAAAACTTGAGTGTCAAAGTGAAAAATGAATTTCACTAATAGGCATTTATCAAGAGAAATGCAATATTTTATACAAATATTTTTTTATAGCAGCTCTATTCATAATAGCCTGGAAACAACTCAAATATCCCACAGAGAAATAAATAAATTGTAAATAGAAAATGGAAAATAAAAAGCTCTTCAGCAATAAAAAGAAACAACTACTGATACACACAAAATATGTTTGAGTCTCAAAAACATTATGCCAGGTAAAAGCAGACACACAACAAAAGAATATAGTTGATTCTTGTACGACACGGGTTTGAACTGTGTGGGTCCACTTATTCGTGGGATGGAAAACTCACGTGTATGGAGAAGGGTCAACTCCTCAGACAGGTGGGTTCTGCAGGGCCAACTACAGGACTTGAGTATGTGTGGATTTGGGGATTTTGGTATACCTGGAGGGCCTGGAACCTATCCCCTGTGTATGTCAAGGGATGACTGTATATGCTTATAGTTTTATTTATATGAATGAAACTCTAGGGGAATCTAATCTATACAGACAGAAAGGTCATCTGGGAACCAGGGGTTGGTGGAAATATTCTGTCTTGAGCATGGTGGTAGTAACACAGCTGTGTACATTTATTAAAAATTAACAAACTGTACACTATAAATTGGTGCATTTTATTGTATATAGATTATTTCTTTAAAAGTTGACTTCAGAAAAAAGATAAAAGAAAACTTGGTAGGGGTATGTGTGTGTGTGGTGGAGGGTGGGTTTGGTTGGAAAGTTGTATTCCTAAGAAGAAGAAGGAGAGAATAGATCCTGAGGTCTGTGCTATAGGCATGCTGAGTTTTAGCTGTCTGAACAACATCTAAATTGAGACATAGGTAAGGTGGCTGGATAGGTCTTGAAATCAAAAGCAAAATCTGTGTTGGAGAGACAGACTTGGGGTCATCCACATACAGACAGTACTTGAAATTTAGGACGAAATTGGATGAAATTACCTAAGGAAAAAAATGTAGATATTGAAGAGCATAGACCCCAGGATAGAATCCCGAGGGTGAATCGTATAAAAGAAATGCGCGTAGGAAGAGGAGCCTACAGAAAAGTAGGATAAAAAATTTCAAGTCAGGGATGCCAAGGGAAGAGAGTGTTTCAACAATAAGGGAGTCTACGTGGCCAGATACGTCTGACCTAATCTAAGAATTATCCACAGAGTTTAGCTATTTAGGTCACTAAATAGCTGGTGGGGGCTCTTGAGTCCATGGCGACTTTGTTTTTGTTTGTTCATTTGTTTTTGGTATGGGAGGGATTAGAGCATGTTCAAATGTTGATAAGAATGAACCAATAGGGAGGGAATAATTCAAGAGTGAATTTTTTGGCTGGCAAAAAGGGATGGATCTGGAGCCAAGGTGGAAAGACTGGTCTTAGATAAGAAGAGGAACACTCTTTCTATTTTATCTGAATTGAAGATGGAAGAAATAGGTGGGGATGCAGCTAGGCTAGTGCATTTGAGGGCAGAAAGGTGAGGGCATGAATAAGATCTACTGAGGCTTCGTCCAAATCTGAGACGCTGTGGTCTGTGCTTCCTCAGGGCACCCAGCAGGTTGGAGAATGGGCAGAGAGAACAGCTTCAACTCCTCCCAACTAATGGTCTTTCTATTGGTCTGATTCTGCAATAGGGATGATCAACATTTTACATGGAATGGGTTTAAGGCTCCTTGCTTTGGGACATCACACACCTTTTATGGTGAGAGATGTTTATTTCACTTATTTTTTTGAAAATACGTATCACACTTTAAGAATAGAAAAATGTCTCAGCTGGTGGACTAACGTGCATTGTGTGTGCTTGTTTTCAGCATATTGGCATGGCTCATAACTACAGGAATAGCAGTCAGGCTGTACAAGCTGTCCGTGATGCTGGTTATGAAATATCTCTGGGTTTGATGCCAAAGTCTATAGGGCCCTTAACCTTTGTGTTCACAGGGACTGGTAATGTGTCTAAGGTAAATTTCACCTGTCTTCCTTCCCTAAAGCAGTCTGAAACTCTGAAACTAATCCAAATGATGTGGGCATTTTGTGGGCATTTCAAATAAAATGAATGGGCATGCTATTTTTGGTACTTTCCTTACCAATGTATTTTTTTCATAGTGAAGAGCAGTGATGGTCCAAACATTTTCTTTGCTTTTAGTTGATGCCAAGGTATTAGAGACTTGGAATGCTTTATTCTTTCTTTCTTTTTTCTTTTTTTAAAGGGATAATTCATTGTTAATAGCGTAAAGGTCTGTTCAGAGGGTGATCTGTTTTACCTCCTTCACTGAATTGTCCAAAAGTTTGGAAGTGACCTCAGGATGTATGTTTTTTAAGACTACTTAGAGTTTTTCCAAGAAGATGTTAGGAAGATTAATTCAAAACTGGAATCTATACTTTCTTCCTTCTTGAGTGGTTTTGAGAATGCATTTGTAATTTCCCATAGAAACTTGTAATTTTAAAATAGTTCTTTGTTCAAAGAACATAATTTACAAATAGGACATCACTATTTTCTATTATATTGTGAGCTAAGCATCTGATTTTTTCTTTTGTAGGAAATATAGTTTCCCCATTTGAAATAATTTCTGCAATGGATTGAAAAGTAGATGGAAATTTTTTTTTTTTTTTTTTTTTGAGACAGAGTGCCGTGGCATCAGCCTAGCTCACAGCAACCTCAAACTCCTGGGCTGAAGCAATCCTCCTGCCTCAGTTTCCTGAGTAGCTGGGACTACAGGCATGTGCCACCATGCCTGGCTAATTTTTCTGTGTATATTTTTAGTTGTCCATATAATTTCTTTCTATTTTTAGTAGAGTTGAGGTCTTGCTCTTGCTCAGGCTGGTCTCAAACTCCCTAGCTCAAACGATCTACCCGCTTCGGCCTCCCAGAGTGCTAGGGTTACGGGCATGGGCCACGGCGCCTGGCCATAGATGGAAATATTTTATTATGCCCTCATTTCTAAACGTTTTTGTTGATACCTCAAGTAACTTAAATTAAACACAAAATTAAAGCCCCTTCTAAAGTGTACTGTTCAAACTGGAGTAAGAGCTGGTTTACAGGTTTTCTGTGAGAAGCTCATCTGTACTTCCTTATTGTAATTCTGGTTGCAGGGAGGGTAAGTGGAGCTCTGTAATTTTGGGGGAAATGAGTTAGAATCTTTGCAGGAAACCATGTTGGTTCTTATCCTATCGATTTTTTGATTTTTACTTATTTGTTATTAACAGGGAGCCCAAGAAATCTTTAATGAGCTCCCATGTGAATACGTGGAGCCCCATGAATTAAAAGAAGTTTCCCAGACTGGAGGTAAGGGGCAGGGGGTGACTGTAGCTTTTACTGTTTTTTAACAGCCTCTGTTATAATATTTTATCACCATAAATCTTTATCATTTGTCACCCACTTTACTAATTTCTTTCTCTTCTGTAAGACCTCAGAAAAGTGTACGGGACAGTGTTAAGTCGCCATCATCATCTTGTCAGGAAAACAGATGGCGTATATGATCCTGTGGAGTATGACAAATATCCTGAGCGCTACATCAGTCGTTTTAATACTGATGTGAGTATCATGTTCAGCTTTGGAGTTGGTTGCTTGTGACACACTATAGTTAGGCTGTCTTCAAGGAGAGAAATTATGAATGTGTACATCGGTTTTCAGTTCCTCTGTTGTGAATTTTTGGGTATCATGAGTTGGCCTTAGAAGTTGTCATCTTTTATTGGTGTTTAGAGTGGCCTGTGCTGAGTGGTTTTGGTGGTTTGTGTGGGTATGCCCTGTGCTTCACTGCCTCTGTTTCTACTTCAGGTCTGCATGTGCCTAATAGCTCTAAACCATTTTCTGTGGATTACTGTTTTCTTATTTATCCTGGACTAGTTAGCACTGTTGGCAAAGCACAATGCCTGTGAGGTTTGGTATCAACTTAGGTTTACCCCTTCTATGGCCACAAATTGCAATCCCAACCTCAGCCAGCCATCTTTAAATACATGTCGCTGATTGCAGGGGGCCAGGGTGAAATAGTGTGGCTATATAAGCACAGATCATTCCCACTGTATGAAAAAGCTACTTACTAATCATATCCTTCTGATGGGGACACACTGGCCTTATCTTACAATAAGTGCAATATATTTGTGTGTTCTTTAGTAATTGGCCATGCAATAATCCTCCCCCAAATAAAACAAGAAACCAAAAGATAAACAAAACAAAAAATGCATGTATTTATTGTGAAAAGGAATACTTTACATTTTAAATACATTTGAACAACACAGCATTTTTACATTCTGGTATGAAGTTCAGCTGTTATACCACGTAGAGCATGTTAGAGAGAAGGACTCTTAACTTCAGCTTGACGTGTTAGAAGAGCAAAAATTATGAAACTAGTTTCAAACTGAAACATTTTGAATTTAGTAAATGTTCATCCCTTCTCTTTTCCCCAATCACAGAAGTATTGGTGATTGGATGCATCCTAAAACTTATACTGACCTAGTTACCATGTATGCATGTATGTAGCACATTTCTCCATGAAGCTTACAGATGTTATCTGGTTTAATCTTCACAGCATTCCTTTGAGGAATGGGGTATGTATCATCCCCATCTGGCAGGTAAGGAAAATAGAGCCCAGAGACGTTGAGGTAGCATGATTTAGATCACACCCTACTGGTGACTGAGCTAGAAATAGCGTTCTAGTGCACTTGGCTCTCTGTCCTGTCCTTTTTCTTTGCTATGCAATACATTATGGAATGCAAATATTAACATATTTATGGTCATATGTTTCTCTATCATGGGGTAATTCCACACTGAAATCTGGGTGGATATTTATTACCTTTGCCTCAAAAGATGGCTACTGACCTGGCAAATAAAAAAGTCAATTAAAAGTAACATTTACTTATTTCTCGTGGACCTCACCGATAGCTCTCTTTCAGCACACTGTATTGAAATAAGTGATTTCCTATTTGGTTGAACTTGGAACTTGCTTTCCAGATTGCACCCTATACAACTTGTTTAATTAACGGCATTTACTGGGAACAAAACACTCCTCGCCTGCTCACCCGCCAAGACGCTCAGAGTCTCCTGGCTCCGGGAAATTTCTCGGTTCCTGGTGTGGAAGGCTGCCCTGCATTACCGCACAAGTAAGGACTTGATTTCAGCAATGATGGCAGAGTTTAGCAGCAGCACTCATTATGAGGGTATCAAAGAATATATGTTCCCACACATCACAGGACTTCATTGTTAATGACTAGTTGTCCGCTTTATCTCCCTTGACCTCTTGGCAGCATTTGACATGGTTAATCTTCCCTCTTTCTTGAAACTCTCTTCATTTGATTTGCATAACTCCACATACAGCTCCGAAGCAATCTCCTTGGGGAAGTCACCTTGTGCTTCCCCTCCCCTGTCTCTCTCTGGTCTGTTACTCTGGTTCTGTTTCTAAATTCATGATCATTTATTTTCCTGTGTCTATTATTTTTCTCCCTCCTGCCAGAACTTAATCTTGTTAAGGAAAGGGGCCCTGTCTATTTTTGGCCACAGGCACCCAGTACATTGCCTGATATATAATAGGCACTCACATAATTATTAAATGTTGAAGTGATTAATCAATCAATATTTGTGGAACACCTGGTATACCTGGCACTTGGGTAAAAGATATGTTTGCTTCCCTGAGACATATAGCTGGCTGGCATCAGGTAAATGCTAAGGGAATGCTAGCAGCAACATCATCACAAGAATTTAGAAAGCAGAAGCACTGAGCTCAGCAAAGCCTAGAAGGAAGAGTGAGGAGAACAAGAATCCCAAGTGATAGAACTGGTGCTTGAGAAATATGGAGCCACCAAAGCACAATTTAGAACACTGGCTGGGACAGTCTAGCTCTACTATAAGTTCACGTAGGCAGGTGCTAGTTGGAGGTTAAGCAGGAAAATTGTGGAAGAATTTTGAATGCTGAACTGAGACTTTTGTTCATAATTCTGGAGATTTCTGTGTGATCACATCTAAAATTATGTAGTCTCAAGCAAGGTGGAGGAAGTGTAATTGAACCTTCGTGAATTATTTAGAGATGGCTAACCAAGTTAACTTTAGTCTGTTGTCAATGATTTCTCCAGAGAAGGAATTTTCCACTTTTGTTTCCTTTCTTTTTTTTTTTTTCCCCTTCTATTTTTCTTGTGGAGACTAAAACTCATATTCTGAAGATGCTCTGTCCCCAGAACAGCACAGTGTCCTGAGGAGTGAGCTGTAGGAAAGAGAGCCTAAGAGCCTGGAAAATGCTTGGCATCCACATTAAAAATCGTTCCAACCTCCTTTCATTTTTGGTCGTGTTGGAGACTTCAGAATTCCATCCTCTCATCTAAGCATTGATGTTATTTTCAGGCTTGTGGCAATATGTGACATTTCAGCTGACACAGGAGGATCTATAGAGTTTATGACCGAATGTACAACGATAGAACGTCCCTTTTGCATGTATGATGCAGACCAGCATATTATTCATGACAGGTGAGTTTACTAAAGCTGTTAGATGATACGCTATTCTAAAACACTCAATATTTTACATCTTTATGAAGATCTGCAAATTTGGAGAGATATTCTCAAATATATTTTAAAAACTTAGTGGGAAAACCGCATGCCAATTTGAACACTTAAATATGCACAGATGATATTTAAATGAAAAGTGGGTTGCCAAAGAAGTGAAACGGTTTGTTCAAAGAGTCTTGTTTATTTTGTTATATACTTTTGTATAAAATTGCAAATGATAATGAAGCATATATAATGGAGTAGACATCTGGAAAATTTAGAGCTTACAAATATCTTTTTGTCTATCTGAATAAAGCATATTGCTTCTCCTAGCGTTGAAGGCTCTGGGATTCTGATGTGTTCCATTGACAATTTGCCAGCACAGCTTCCAATTGAAGCTACAGAATACTTTGGAGACATGCTTTACCCTTATGTTGAAGAAATGGTAAGCAGACTGGTAGCATCTGCAACAACTCTGTGGCTTTAGATAGAATTATAGAGTAATCTTGTGAATGTTCTGGTCTCCTGTATCTCAGAAATCTGTTGTAAAATGAAATGCCATCCCTTCCCTGAAGTGTTAATATTTAGTGATCCTCTTTTATTCTACATATTCTGCTTACTTGGCTCATGGGGAATATGATTATATCACTGCCTTCCTGCTTAATTACAATTACATTTGTCTCTCATTATACATATTCTATTAAGAATGTTCACAACATATGAGATAAAACTTGCTTTATTTTCAGTTCTTTATTGTCTAGGTCATTTCATACTGGGGCATTCTTACTGTGCTATGATTAACAGATTTGAAAAATTAGAAATATGGAAAATTTTATTGGATTTTCGTCACTAATACTTAGTTAAGTGACAGCTTATGTTGAGGTCATGTATTTTTCTTATGTGATCAGTGATTGGCTAATGAAATACTGTGTTATCTAAATTACATTTTCTTTACCAAAGAAAATCTTTTTTATTTAGGTGTTTATTGTAAGCATTCATACCCATCCTGCTTTATTTCTATTGCTAATGGTTGCCTACCTCTGGCAATGATTTTGAAAGTGTGAGTAACGGCTCTTGTTCTTTGCATCTATACCTTCACTCACAAGCTCTCACACTGAAATGGGACAATAGTTAGTGGGGCAAGAATGGGTAAGACTTCAAGTCTGTGATCTTCTTTCCTTCCAAACAGCATTCTATTTTGACCCTTTGTTTTTCTGCTTGGAATATGTCAGCGGCGAGATGTAGCAGACTTTAGAAAATGCAGGCACCAGGCATTATCATGGTTGGACATGATACTGTACCTACTATGTGCCAGGTAGTGTTCAAAGTACTTCATATATTTTAATTCTAAATTCTCATGAGAATTTTCATGAGCTTTTTTTTTTTTTTTTTCTGTTTGGGGCTCTTACTAATAATTCTACTATGAACATTTCTGATGTGTCTTTGGCACACACACACATGCTCACATATACACACACACACATATAACATACATTATTTTGTATATGCATTATACATTAGGATTATTAACATTTAGGTTCATAAAAGAGCTTAAGCTAAAATTTTCTTTTCTTATGATGTCTTTGTCAGATCTGGGTATTAAGATTATGTTGGCCTCAAGACAAGTTGGGAAGTGTTCCTTTATTGTTGGTCTCTGGGACATTTTAAATGTGGTTGATGTTATTTCTACTTGATAGAATTCATTGGCAAAACTATTTATTTGGGATGGGAGCATTTAAGGGTAAGTTTTTAAATTATAGATTAAATTTTATTAATAAGCATAAGCATGTTCAGATATTCATTTTTCTTCTGCTAATTTTGGCAAGTTTATTTTTCTAGGAATTTATGTATTTCATATAAGTTATAAACTTTATTGTCGTAATATTTTTCATAATATCTGCTTATCTGTTTAATAGATTCTGTAGTGATTTCCCATTTTACAGAACTGATGTTGGTTGTCTATGACTTCTTTTTTTAATTTGTTTTACCTGGAATTTATCAATCTTGTTAGTCATTTCAAAGAACCAGTTTTAACTTTGATGATCCTCTCTACCTTGTATCCTTTTCTATTTCATTGATTTCTAATCTTATCTTTGTTATATTTATATCACTTTATTGGGAGCTTCATTCACCCTTCTTTTTCTAACTTCTTGAAATAAGTGCTCAGGTAATTAATTTTCAGTCTTTCTCTTTAATAATATGTGCATTTTAAAGCTATAAGTTTTACTCTGAGTATAGCCCGTTTTTATCTTTATCTTTTCTTTTTTTAAACAATAATTTTAATAGATTTAGTGGGTACAAGTTGAATTCCATTATACATATATATTGTATATATGTCTGAGTTTTTAGTGTACCTATCACCAAAATAGTGTACATTGTAGCCCACAGGTAATTTCTCATCCCTCACTCCCTTCCTCCATCCCCCTCTTTGACTCTCCAATGTCCATCATAACGCTGTGTGTCCTTGCACAGCCATAGTTTAGCTCCTACTTATAAGTGAGAACATGCAGTATTTGTTTTTGTTGCTGAGATACTTCACTTAAGATAATGGCTTCCAGTTCCATCCAAGTTACTGCAAAAAATATTATTTCATTCTTTCTTATGGCTGTGTAGTATTCCATGGTGTGTAGTATATATATATGTATATATACATACCACATTTTCTTTATCCATTCATCAGTTGATGGGCACTTAGGTTGATTCCATAGCTTTGTGATTGTGAATTATGCTGCGATAAACATATGTGTGCAAGTATCTTTTTGATGTAATTATTTCTTTTCCTTTGGGAGGGTACCCAGTAGTGGGATTTCAGCATTAAATGGTAGATCTATTTTTAGTTCTTTGAGAAATCTCCATACTGATCTCCATAGAGGTTATACTCATTTACATTTCCACCAACAGTATATGAGTGTTTTTTGTTTTTTGACTTTTATATAATGGCCACTCTGACAGGGGTAAGGTGTTATCTCATTGTGGTTTTAATTTTCATTTCCCTGATAATTAGTGATGTTGAGCATTTTTCATATGTTTGTTGTCCATTTGTATATCTTCTTTGGAAAAATGCCTGTTTAAATCATTTGCCCAGTTTTTGATGAGGTTATTTGTTTTTTTCTTGCTGAATTGTTCCTTTTAGATTCTGGCTATTAGTATTTGTTGGATACATAGTTTGTAGATATTTTGTCCTATTCTATTGGTTATCTATTTACTCTGTTGACTATTTCTTTTGCTATGCAGAAGCTTTTTAGTTTAATTAAGTCCTATTTGTCTATTTTTGTTTTTGTTCATTTGCTTTTGTGGTCTTAGTCATAAATTGTTTGCGTAAGCCAATGCCCAAAAGAGTTTTTCCTAGGTTTTCTTCTAGGATTTTTATGATTTCAGGTCTTACAAATACTGCATTGAGTCTGGAGATTGATTTGGGTGGTATATAAATGTTAACAATATTAAATATTAAATTAACAATATTAAATTGTTAACAAACCATGAACATGAGATATCTTTCCATTTGTTTTTGTCCTCTTCATTTCTTTCTCAATGTTTTATAGTTTTCATTGTGGAGTTCTTTCATTTCCTTGGTTAAATTTATTTCTAAGTATCTTATTTTTATTGTAGCTATTGTAAATGAGATTGTTTTCTTTTTTGTTTGTTTTGTTTTTATTTCAGCATATTACAGGGGTACAAATGTTTAGGTTACATATATTGCCATTGCCCCACTTGAGTCAGAGCTTTAAGCATGTCAATCCCCCAGATGGTGCACACTGCACCCATTAGGTGTGAATATACCCAGCCCCTCCCCCCTCCTCCCACCTGCCTGACACCTGATGAATGTTACTACTATATGTGCCTGTAAGTGTTGATCAGTTAATACCAATTTGATGTTGAGTATATGTGGTGCTTGTTTTTCCATTTGCATGGGATACCTTCTTTCATTCCTTCTTTCCACCTATGTGTGTCCTTAGGGCTAACATGAGAGTATGTTGTAGGCAGCATATAGTTGGATCTTGTTTTTGTTATCAACTTAGTCATTCTATGTGTTTTGATTGGGAAATTTAGTCCATTTACTAATTATCAGAGTAACTATTAATAGGTGAGGATCTACTACTGCCATTTTTGTTAATTGATTTCTGATTTTTTGTAGATCCTTTATTCTTTCTTACTCTCTTTGTTATTTTTGTGATTTGGTAATTTTCTTTAGTGTTAAATTTTTATTTTATTTTTCTTTATTATTTGTATATCTGCTATAGTTTTTTGCTTTGTGTCATCATGTGGTTTATGTAAAACATCTTATAATAGACTATTTTATACCAATAACAACTCAAATTCAGTTGCATACAAAAACTCTAGATTTTTACTCTCCCCCCATTTTTGATGTCGCAATTTACATCTTTTTACTTTATGTGTTTCTTAACACCTTATTGTAGCTATCATTATTTTTGACTATTTTGAATTTTAATCATACACACACACACACACACACACACACACACACACACATGAATGATATACATAGCACCCTAGCAATATTGGGGTATTATGGACTTGACTATATATTTACCTTTACCTGTGAATTTTATACTTTCATATGTTAATAATTAGCATCCTTTTGTTTCTACTTGAAGAACTGTCTTAAGTATTTCTTGTAGAGCAGGTCTAATGGTGATGAATTACCTCAAAATTTGCTTATCTGGAAAAATTTATTTCTCCTTTATTTCTGAAGGATAGCTTTGCTGTGTACAGTATTTTTTGGCTGGTAGTTTCTTTCTTTTAGCACTTTGAATATATCATCTCATTTTATGGTAGCTTGCAGGGTTTCTGCTGGGAAATATGCTGATAGTTTAATAGTAATTCTCTTATACGTGATGATGTTTTTCTCTTGCCGTTTTTAATATTCTGTTTGTCTTTAACTTTTGACAGTTTAATTATAATGTGTCTTAGAGGGGACCTCTTTGGGTTGAATCTGTTTGGGAACTGTTGAGCTTCATATGTCTGGATGTCCATATATCTTCCAAGATGGGAAGTTTTCATTTATCAAAAATTTCTATTTGATAATTTTAAAGTTTACCATTCCATATTAAAGCTATATATTTTACCTTTTTATTTTTGAACACATTAATTACATTTACAGTTTAGGCTTATTTCTGATAATTCCAATAAATTTTTTGGTCTATGTTCCATGTTTTTTTTAACTTGGTTTTCAGCCAATTCTTATCTTTTAATATCCTTATTTATTTTTTATTGCAGGCCAGACATTGCATATGTAAACTTGTGGAGATGATTTGAGGCTCTGGGTGCTATGTGATTTTCCTTCAGAGATTTTCTTTGTTTTTGGCAGCGAGATAGGCAAGGAAATAGGCTAGGAGAAAATTACCTCAATTCAGTTAGGGATAGAAGTGATTCAAGTCAGGAGTTTAGTCCTTTGCAGAACTGATGTTGTCCAAATTACTACTTATTTTAGAAAGTAGTCTTTCAGGATCCCAAACGCAAGTATGATGCTTATTAGGATCTCTCTTCCACAGATCTTACACTTCAATACTTGTTACCCTATTATTGAAAGTCAGCCAAAAGCTCTTAGCTTCTCAGCTTCCCTGTCACTCTCTGCTCAACCTCTCAGCATCTCAGACACTGCTTTCACATTGGCAAATGCCCTAAAGAGGAAAGTAGTGCCAAATGCCATACTCATCTTTTTGGGCTTCCTTGTCCAAGTTATGGTACAGCAAGTCTTCACTGCTTTTTGAGCCTAAAAACTGACACTTTTGATGTCTTACCTCATTATACTCAGTGGATTTGATTTGAAACCAGCTTATCACCATCACTGATGAGAAATATACATTTTAAAAGGTGATTTTTTGTGCCTACATAAATCACTAGTTAGTTGATAGCATTTTAGGCAGTTTGACAGGTTAAAAATGTTAAATGGTGAGTTGGAGATTTTTTCTAAGCATTTTGAGTCAGATCATATTTTTTGAATATCTGATGACTAAGCTAGCTTCTCCAAACTCTTTACACTTTGCTCTTTTTACATTATTGTAGTCTTGCAACCATAGTAGTGAGATTGTCTTGGGGTCATCTATCTCAGCACTATCTATAAGCACTGGATAGATATCTGTAAAAATTGATGACTTTCTCTATTTTATAGTCTTGGTATATATGTATCTTCTTACCACTAAAAGGTTGGGTATATTGTCTGTCTTTTCTGATAACTGCATGGAAAATGTATTTAGAGTTTATACACTCCCTCTTTTCCTCCCAGATATTTAGTTTTGACTTTAGGTCCATATAGACTGTAGCATTGCAGGGCACAGGCTATCACTTTGCAAACAACATAGAAGTTTTTGTTTCAATTGAATTCAATAGATATTCATTGGCATAGATAGGAATGAAGAAAATTAAAACACAGCTTCTGACCTACAGAAACATGAGTTCCAGGAAGAAGATGAGACAGCTGTGCAACTCTGCCGTAAGGTAGAATGCGACAGCCATCAGAAAGATACTAATGAAGCTGTGGAAGGAGAGATAGTATCTTGTTAGAAAAATCAGGAAAGGTTTTCCTAAAGATATGACATTTAAGCTGGCTTGAATGAGAGGCATACTATGTGATGGGGACTGTAGAACAAAGATGGGAGTTTCCTTAAGATAGGGCTTCTGTGAGTTGACAAGTCTGATTGAGTAAAGGTATGTAAGTTAGTTTCCATATGGTAAAGGGTCTTAACACCAGGATGAATAGCTTGAAATAAATTTACAAAACAGTGATGAGCTATCAAAAGTGTTAGATGTGAAAATGACGAGACATACCATATGTTTCAGCACCCTTATGCTTAGGGTTTTGTTATAATTGAATTCTAGAAAGGGAGACAGTTAATTGCAGTAAGTGAGCAGCAGCCTTTTGTTCTTTAATGTTTACCTTTCCTTAGGTAGACTCACGATAATTACGGTTTTGGAAGAAAGATCTATTTGATTTTAAATACTTAAGTGTTTCATGTATTCCCTCATTTATTTATTGAATATTTACCATCTTATCATATGGCAGGCATATGATACGATGCTACATGCAGTTCCTACCTTCAAGGTGTGCTTGCGAGTAGATTTTGGTAAAGGGTTCATAGAAGAGGCAAATCTTCACTTTATCTTGGAGGATGAAGAGAGGGAATTCCAGGAAGGGGGTATAGTATGTGAGGCACCCACATGGTGTAGCACAGAAGCATGTGAAAGCATGGTGCAGGTGGGCAGCACCAAGGTGTTAATAGGATGGAAGTGCTGGGTATGAGGCAGAGGGAGTCAAGGCTTCAGAGGCAGAGCCAGACTGTAGAGAGCCTTGCAGCCGTAAAAGGAGCTATGGACTTTATCTTGAAGCCAACAGAAAGTTGCTGAATTATTTTGAATAGGTACAGGAGAAATAATCAAATTTGTGTTTTCGTTTGGAAATAGACGGAAGGAAAAGAGGTAGAAGGCAGTTGCCATGGTTCCAGTGAGCCCTACATAAGGCTGTAGAATTAGAGATAAAGAGCAGACAGAGGGAAAGATACAAGAGTTCAGTGTTTCAACCATATGTCAAATGAAATTAGAACATCATTTTATTATCTACCGGCGGCAGCTTTTGACCTGTGGAGAGGGCTGGCAGGTGGAGGAGTCTTCTTAAGAAGGGAATACTCCAGGGCTGACCAAGAAAAGGAAGTGGTGGGAGGACCCCAGGTACAGCTGGTCCTCTGTATCCATGAGTTTCGCATCTGCAGATTCAACCAATTGTGGATCAAAAGTACTTGGAAAAAAAAAATACAGCACACCAGTAAAAATTATACAAATAAAAAACAATACAGTATAACAACTATTTACGTAGCATTTATATTGCACTATGTTTTATAAGTCATCTAGAGATGATTTAAAGTATACAGGAGGTTGTGCATAGATTATATGCAAATACTACACAGTTTTATATAAGGAAATTGAGCATCCTCAGATTTTGGTATCCTCAAGGGGTCCTGGAGCCAGTCCCATTTGGATACTGAGAGACGACAGTATATTGATTCTGTGAGCTTCCCAAAGTATGCCCTGGCTTATAGATACTTACCTTTTTTTAAAAATGCCCATATCTCAGGAATAGATAGCCCACATGTCTTGTGCTTTAGATACATGAAAGTATTATAATTTTGTATTTATTTTAATACAGTAAGTAAATTCTTTGCTGCCAGCATCTGTTTGGTACATTTTTTTCTTCCTAGTTGGGTGAGTGCTCTAGACCTTAACTTATGATTAGGGAGGAAAGATTGACTTATGGGCCCTTCCCTGCCCTCAGAGGTAACAGCACTAACATACATGCCCTTTACTCCTTGGCAGTATATTCAGGAGTTGGGTACCTTGGGAGAAAAGAGGAGGAATAGAAGAATGCTGGGATTTTATATGAGAGCTATGACTTTTGTTATTGTCTCTGTGATGTAGTCTTGTAAGATAATGGGAAGAAAGTGTGGATGACCTTTGAGGTCTAGTTGGTCAAGTTACGTTGCCTACCACCTATGAAATGCTGATGTGCCTATACATAAAATTAATATTGACCTAAGGGAGATCCCTACTGCAGAGTTAGTGGCCTTGCTGAGTGAAAAATCCCATTCTCGGCCAGGCTCAATGTTTCATGCCTGTAATCCTAGGGCTTTGAGAGGGCAAGGCAGGAGGATTGCTTGAGGCCAGGAGTTTGAGAACAGCCTGGGGAGTGAGAACCCACCTCTACAAAAAAAAAAAAAAAAATTGGCGTGTTATGGTGGCACATGCCTGTAATCCTATCCTAGCTACTCAGGAGGCTGAGATGGAGGGATTTTGCCACTACACTCCAGCCTGGACAACAGAGTGAGACCTTGTCTCTAAAAAAAACAAACAAACAAACAAAAAAAGATAATTCCATTCTCTGCTTCAAATAGAACAGCTTCAACTTTTGAAATGGGATAGAGGCCCTCAGAGGGAGGACGATAGCTGTAAGGCTTGTGATGATATTTGAGAATATATTCAATATGACATATCTAACTAGTCAGGAAGGGTAATCTTTTTCCTTAAAAAGATGATTATAGTGCAATTTCAGTTTTAAAATCACAACTTGTGCTGAAACACCATGTTCTTGGGAACAGAGTTGATTACTTGTACTTGAAGAAGACTTCTGTTACCAATTATTTATCTTCAGTGATCTTTAGAAAACTATTTCCTAAACTCTTTTTTTCCTTTAATTAATATTTTAATGTGGCTACAAACACCAAGAAACCTTCTTTGCCATGTCATTTATCTCCTGCAAATCTCATTTCCTTTCAGATATTATCAGATGCGACACAACCTCTTGAAAGTCAGAATTTTTCTCCTGTGGTGCGAGATGTAAGTTATAAGAATTTCTCTTTATAAATGTACTTTTTCTGCTACCATCCTCACTCTCCTCTTTCTCTCCCCCCGATCCTTTCTCTCCTCATCTCTGTTACTCTGTCTCTTCTCTATCAGTCATGAGCCCATGTTTGTGGGACTAAAATGTGGATACTAAAGAAATGTCTTGTGTCATATACATTTAGGCAGTGATTACATCCAACGGTACATTGCCTGATAAATATAAATATATCCAGAAACTTCGGGAGAGCAGGTAAGTATTGTTCAAATCCTCTTGTTTTATACATTTATTCTTATCTTGAATTTGATTAATATTTTTTAATGCTTCAGTAGGAGTTCTTAATACTAGGTTTGTATGACATACACATTTTGATAATATCTATAAATGTAGAAAATCCAAACTAAGTGGCTGGCTAAAACCAATGCCAGGTTTTCCCCCCAGCCAATAGTGTAGCATTATTTTGGCTTTCTGATATCCTGTGTAGGTGTGTGTGTAAGCAAGCAAAAATCCGAAAGGTTGTCCTTTGGGTGGCCCCTTGTTCTTTCTCTAACATTTTACATAGTGTCATGCTTCAGTTATTTTCTCAAAGGAAAATGAGCACACTAACCTCTTCTCTGGTACTTTCAGTTTGGGTTTTAGTTGAGGACTTAGGTTTTATTTTGTTTAGTATAATGTTTAGGAAAGGGAATTCTTGGATAGAAATTAAGAGAGTAGTGAAGAAAGCAAATGATGAGAGGTAGTTTTCCCCAAGGATTCTTATTAGGGGAAGGTGCCAAGAAGAAATGTAGCAAATCTACTCAAGAGAATAGTTGTCTTAGAAAGGTATTCAGCTAAGGCCCCTGTTTCCTTAACTGACTTTACTAGTCAAAGTTTGAAAACACTGATGTTTATTTGGAATGATCTGGTATCCCCAGCTGATTGCACTCAATTTGTGTTTATATTTGCTCCACTGGTCTATTTACATTTGACAAAATAAACCATGCCCTGAATTCTGAGGAGAAGCCAGAGTGGGAAAACTAAAAAAACAAACAAAAAACCCCAAACAACTATCTTATCTTCTTTTTCAGTGGTTCTATCTATAAAAAATAAATAAATAAATCCGCCCAGATCAAGTATACTATAGTTACAAAGTTACACTTTGCTTATAGTTACTTTTTAATATGTCAATGAAATATTCTGGTGTATGATATCAAGAGTATTTAATTTTTTTTCCAAGAGAAGCTAGCTCTATAACCCTATAGGAGAGTTTCTTAGAGGGGAAACTTCACATTTGTTTGTTTCCCACAGCTATCTTCTGGTTCTCACCATCTGATGATCTCTTATACTACTAATACTAATGACATGTCTAACACGACTAGTCATGATTCACTTTTATGTTCCATATTTCATGTAGTGGGAGGTTTAGTTGGCTTAAATTGCTAGGACTTCCTGCCCTTCTTCTCTGATGGAATCTTGTGCCACAAGACTGATAATGAAGAATGCATTTAGAAAGGAAATTTGCCACATTTAAACCCTGCATTTTGAACATATTCTTTTCATCATTTACCACAGTGATTTTTAACATGGAGTCTGGGACTTGGGGGGTACTAATGGGGTGGACAGTATTAGAATCTAGGAGTGACCTTTTAAAGATGTGGTTTAACCTTTGTATTTGGAAATCAAAATGTTTTAATTATACAAAATAAAGTATTGTTAGAATATACAATAACCAAATAATAATGGTTCTCTGTGGAAAATGAAATGGGATGGGGATAGTAGTTAAAGCAGATCTTTTCTCATCAGTAATATGTGTGTGCTGGGCATATAGAAGGGCAGGAACATTTTATGTTTGTATTTATTCACTTATAATTAATGAAAAGATTTATGAGTTAAAGTTTGAGAGACATTTGGCCTAAAGATTCCAACAATAGAATCTGCTGGGCTTAAGGCCTTAGCACCAGGCCATTTCCATGGCTTCGTGTTGATACTGGGGAATTTGATTCAAAAGACATTTATTGAGTAACTTCTATATCTAAAACAAAATGTGCTGAGCATTAATGAGTTTATAAAGATGAGTACGACTTAGTCACTACCTTAGAGGTCATTTTTTGTGGGAAAGGTAGTCATCTGTCCAGAAGGTACAAATTCTAGCAGAATAAACTGTTCAAGAATCAAAATCCTATCTAGTACCAACCTTTGTTTTCTATATTTAACTCATGGCATTTGTGATTTCAAAGTTATGGTTTTTACTGTTCTCAAGTGACTCTAGAGATATATGACAAAACAATTTCTAACATGGACAATAATCATCTCCTCTTCAGATAGTTGCCTTCTTGGATTGTTGTAAGGAATAAATGAGGTTTCCAATATAAAGCCCTTGGCATGATTTTGAATCACGTCCCTGGAAAAATAAGGTGTGAGACCAAGTTGCACAGTTGGGAGTGAGCCAAGAAATGATCACTAGTAGTATTGGGAATTCATGAAATGCATCTCTACATATATAGACAATACATCACAGAGATGGCAGGGACTATTGATCTTCATTGAACAAAATCTAAAATAAGTAAGGAAAAATGTTGGTAGAGGGAACTCCTGTTGAGGTTCTTATTACAAGTAATGTGGGGAGAAATTGTTGCTTCATAGTCCAGGTTTTAGTGTGGTTTGGGGAGAGCAAGATTCTGTTATTTAACATAAATAAAGTTTTAATTATCTGTGCCCCCCCCCCTCTTTTTTTAATAGGGAACGTGCCCGGTTGCTTTCAATGGACCTCAAGAAAAAGGTCTTGGTTCTTGGATCTGGCTATGTATCTGAGCCTGTATTAGAGTACTTGTCAAGAGATGGCAATATAGAAATAACAGTAGGTAAGTAAGTCCTAATTTTTAAAGAAGAAAAACTGATTTCATAGCATGTTGACTGTGAGTTCTAGATGACTATTTTGTTCCTAAAATTTGAATAATTGTTTCTAGAGATGTTAAAATGTGTTTTACTCTCTTTGACTAGTGAAAGGAAATCTAAAAATTGGACTCCTTTATTTTTGAAATAGGCTCTGACATGAAGAATCAAGTTGAACAGTTAGGCAAGAAGTATAATATTAATCCCATTAGCATGGACATTTGTAAACAAGAAGAGAAGTTGGGCCTCTTGGTGGCAACCCAGGATCTTGTCATCAGGTATCTGTTAAGAAATGAGTTTCATATTTTTGTCATTGTCATTATTTCTCTTTCTCTTTCTTCTCCCCTCCCCTCTCTTTCTCTTTTCTCTTATCTCTTTAGGTAAACTTTTTAATTGAAGTATGCCTCCAGTAAAGTGCACAAATATAAGTGTATAACTCAGTGAATATTCACAAAGTGAATACAACATTCTGTAACCATCATCCACATCAGGAAATAGAATATGAACAATACCCCAGAAGCCTTCCTCACACACCTTTCCATTCACTAACCCCATCCCCCAAGGGCAAACACTACCCTGGCTTCTAACATATAGCTTAGTTTTTGCCTGTTTTCAAACTTTATATAACTGGAATCACTCGGTGCCTCTTCATTTGTAGCTGGCTTCTTTCATTTCAGCACTGTGATTGTAACTGTTGTTAGTGTTATGGTCTGTAATTGCAGTTTGTTCATTCTCATTGCTGTCTAGTATTGCATTGTATGAATATACCACTATTATATGTTTGACTATGGATGAATGTTTAGGTTATTTCTAGATTTTGGCTATTATAAATGATGCTACTATACACATTTTAGTATTTGCCTTTTGGTGAGCATATATACACATTTCTGTTGGGTGTATACCTAGAAGTGGAATGGCAGGTCATGCGGTATTCATATTTCATACATTTCATTGTCTATTTTATCATTTGGACTTACAAAGCTTAAATGAAATAAATAGATTCTCTAACCTTGTGACCATTTTAAGTCTCATCATAGGAACAGATCTTAAAATACAGTATTTATTACTATCTAATAAAAATGCAGATCTAACTTCTAGATACAGAGCTACATGAGGTTTACTCTATAATTAAACTTGGTTTGAAATTTCAAAGTGATTAGAATATTCTATATTTCATGCAATTTTTCTAAGTTAGGAGGAAGAAAGTTACCTCCTCACTCATAGTGATTGCCTCATCACTTTCCTAGTTAGATCAGATTCAAATTGTATCTTTGGAGGAAGTTCTATGATGTTCCACTTTAAAAAAAAACAAGCTTGGAAGACAGATACAATGAAAGGTAATTCTAATTAAAGGTGGGAACTTTATCTCTTGATATCTTTAAATATAGGCTCACCCTGTGCACTTAAAATGTTACGCAATTCATATAAATTTTAGGTACATTCATTTTTATTCAAAATAAATTGACAAATGACCAGTAGAGCTTTTCTGGCAGTGATATGACTATGAAAAGAAATCCTGGTTCAAAACAGAATGTTCTAGCCTTCTAAGACGAAAAGAATTCATTTGGCTACACATAGGTTCCTAAATATGTCATCATTTTTTGATAAAACAAAAAGAAAATAACATTATAACACACATTTGGAACAAAATCTGAAGTAAAATATGATGAGATGATAGACAAAGACAGTAATCTACTAATATGTGCAAATTTCAAATTTAGAAAACAAATGACCTTCAGTAAGATTTAGCATCAGCAAAATATGTTTTATATTTAATGGTTTTTCATTTGGTGGAATTTCTATGCTGAATAGTGGTAATACCATTAAACATTGTTATCCTGTAGTGTTCCTTGAATATATTTTTTTATTTTTTTTGCTGGAGAAAAAATGTTTTGACATAAACACAGTGATAGGGACTATAACAATAAAATGAGTAAAGTAGATGTTTTACCAAAAATTTTATAATGTATAAAATTCTCATAGTTTTAGATTTTCAAATTTAGGTTTTAATAACTTAATGGAAAGTAGTAATTGATTTTGATGAGTTTCTTTGAAAATTCTATTTGTATTTTGTGTGTGTTTTTCACAAGTGATATTTCCAACCCTTGGATCAATTGAGTTGGAGTCAACTCAAATAATTTAAGAATTATGTCCCATTGAGTGCTTAATATATCACATTCAAAGTGATTAAGGAATGCCAATCCATTTATCTAGAAGCATCATCAATCAAAGACCTATAGTTCTAGTCAGCATATTATTAGGTCAGTGAAAAGAATGCCAAAGTTTTAAAATATGATTAGATCTTAGTAAAATTTTGATCAGGCAAATTTTCAATGTGTGGAATGTGATAAAAAAAATTTCCACTTAGCCTTTAAGATGATGACATTGTAAATTTCCTATTAATACTTTTGATATCAAGAGTCTTGCAAATATTTTGCTCAATGGCTTTTAAAAGTCTACTCAATTTGGTAATACAGTAATTCTTTTTGGTTAAAAAAGCCAATAAACAAAGATCAAGAGCTTTTATAGAAGCTTTTGATACTGGCCAAATATGTATACAATTTTATTCTACATGATAATAAAGTCTAAGTAGGAATACACCATCTTATTGACCAGAGGAGGAAAAAGTGCCTGAGAGGTGGTTTTATTTATTTTATTGATGTGAAATAGAGAAAATCTGAAGTATACAGGTTGAATTTGGCAAGTACAGTGATATAGTATGATATTGTTTATAAGCCAGTATTTTTTTTTTGTTGGTACTGTGTAGATTGCTTTATAAAATAGGCAAAAGCTTGAACTTAAATATTGTTATGTAGTTGACAGGGTGTTTTATTATTCCTTGGATAGAATATGGATATACTAATATTGACATTTATGAAAATTAATTTTTTCTGATTATGAAGTCTCAGCACCAAATTAATATACCAAAGCCAAATTTTTAGAAAACCTAAAGTTGATTTTTGAATATAGCATCGTATTTTGCTCACAGTATGGACTCTTAGTCATTTTAATGGCTGTTCAGTAGCTGTTCACTACTCTTAAAGCCTATTTCTTCCCCAAGCCCTTCCTGGAGTCTACTCTACTGTAGCAGATGGGCCACCTTGATCTAGTTGGATTCTTCCTGATAGACATTTGGGAGATGTGGAGGCAAAACAAAAAGCAACCTCATTTTTAAAGTAGGAAACCCAAGACAGAAAACTATAGAAAATATAAGAATGAATGGAATAAATGCCATGAAATGTTATAAAGAAATAGCTGGATGCATGCAGAGAAAGGATATCTGGCTTTTGGGGAAATATGGCAAAGCTTCTTGGAGGAAAATAACTTTTGGGGCATTTCTTAAAAAGGGGTATGACTGGGATGGAAATGGCGGGTGTCATGAGCATTCTGAGTGGAAGGCACAGTAAAAGTAAAGATTCAGAGGTGAAAAAGTGAAGGCTTTGAGTGGAGAATTACAACAGTAGCTTCTTTGCTTCCCATATATGATTTATGGAAGAAACTGAGGGAGAAAAATGAAGAGGTTAGGTGAGGGCCATTGCAGAGGGTTATAGATGTGATATAGGATGAATTTATTCTGTAGTCCACAGGGAGTCATTGGTCACATCGGAGAGAATGGTAGTCAGAGCAGCTTCTTAGGACAGAGCCTTAGTACAGTTCCAAGTACACTGGAAGGTAGGGTTGGAAAAGAAAGTTTCTGATGAGTTTCTTCCTCTGTTTTTAAGCTTGTTGCCTTATGTTTTGCATCCTCTTGTGGCCAAGGCATGCATTGCAAGCAAAGTTAACATGGTCACTGCAAGCTACATCACACCAGCGCTAAAAGAATTAGAAAAGAGGTAAGTTTCAATTATTTTCAACAAAGTAAATAGCTCTGTGGTGGTGTTTTAATTTTATATCCAACTTTTCCTTTTTCCTCTTTCCACTTGTGGCAGTGTGGAAGAAGCCGGCATCACAGTCATTGGCGAATTGGGATTGGACCCTGGTTTAGACCATATGTTAGCAATGGAAACAATACATAAGGCCAAAGAAGTGGGAGCCACGGTGAGCCCTGTTTACACCCAAAGTTCCATTTAGAAAACTGTGAAAAAGTCTAGCTTCTTGTATACAGAAATCATCTTTCTGTAATTTTGATTAAAGATACTGCTATCACTCATACTTTAATTAGAAATTTCAAATAAAATTCTGTAACTGCAGAGACGTTTGTATAGTAAAACAATGTCCAAGTGTTAAATAGCAACCAATTTTTAAAGAAATAGATTTCTCTACTGTAATATTTTGGCTTAATGGAAACTTTAGCTTGCCTTGGAGATTCTGTAATAAGGTTTGACTTTTAAAAGTGGAAAAAAGTCTTTGGAACATCATCAAATTTGTTGGTGTATGAAGTATCTTTTATATATGACAAGGTACAATAGGATATGTAAATGTGATGATTCAGATTAAATGTTCCAGGTTTTTCATATACGTGTGTGTATATATATCACATATATAATTTGAATACAAAAATCAGTAGGAACTAACCAAGCAGAATTGAACTAATAGTCATGATCTCTAGAGGGTTTTTTTATATGAATATTTTTTATATGAATATTTTTATATGAATATTTTTATATTCATATAAAATATATCTGTGACTTAATTAAATGGTGTTTGGCTTTCAAGATGTATTTTTGAATGCCTTAGTAACTTTAAGAATGAAAAACTGTAGCAGGTTTACCCCATTCACGCCACTGTCCTCAATTACTTGGATAACATATTCTCCTTAACTTATTGATAATTCTCCCTCATTTTTGATTCTTTAATTTACAGATTGAATCATATATTTCCTACTGTGGTGGGCTTCCAGCCCCTGAGCATTCAGACAATCCTTTGAGATATAAATTCAGCTGGAGTCCAGTGGGAGTTCTGATGAATGTGATGCAGCCGGCCACTTATCTGCTCAACGGAAAGGTGAAGGAATAACACTGAAGCATAGTCATATCAACCTGCAGTAGCGGCCTGAGACAGTCCAGGCTCCTTCTCCTGATACTAAGACCCCTCAATAATGGCCTTGTTGCCTGCCTCTCATCATTTCCTCCCATATATTTTCTGTTCCATTTAGTGCATTCTCTTCACTGTTCCTGGCAAAGCCTGTTTTTGTTTTTTTTTTTTTGAGACAGAGTCTCACTCTGTTGCCTGGGCTAGAGTGCTGTGGCATCAGCCTAGCTCACAGCAACCTCAAACTCCTGGGCTCAAGCAATCCTCCTGCCTCGGCCACCCCAGTAGCTGGGACTACAGGCATGTGCCACCATGCCCGGCTAATTTTTTCTATATATTTTTAGTTGTCTAGATAATTTCTTTCTATTTTTAGTAGAGATGGGGTCTCACTTTTGCTCAGCATGGTCTCGAACTCCTGAGCTCAAGCAGTCCGCCCACCTCGGCCTCCGCCCCCCGCTAGGATTACAGGCGTGAGCCACCGCGCCCTGCCAAAAGCCTGGGTTTATTCTTCCCTCTTTGCCTTCTGGCAAGTTGTTTCTGCAGTTTGAAAATTCACTTCCCACCTTCTCCATATACATAAATACTGGTCATCTTTTGATTTATTTCAGCATGACAAACATTTACTGAGTGCCTACCATGTGCTAAACTTTGCATAAGCCCCAAAGAAAGACTTTCACAATGAGTGAAATTCCTGACCTCAGAAAACTCACAGCTGGATGGGTGGGTGGGGGTTAGCTCTCAGAATGGAGGGCTTGGTGGGTCAGGGAAAGAAACTAAAATTTCTTCCCTGGCTGCTGTGTAACAGAACATAAGAACTCTCTGAGTTTAGCATTATTTTCATCATTTTACAAGGAAACTATGGCTTAGAGAGACTGTCCAAGGTCATTTGGCTGGGATTCAAACCCAGGTCTAACTAACTTCAAAGCTTACTCTTTCTCCTTCTGCCAAACTGCTTAACAGCAGGAAAGACAGACACTGGGATAAACAACTATAACCTAATGGGAGAAGTTCTAAAGTATGCTAAAATGCCAGAGAAATACAGATGGGAGGGACAATTGCTTTGGCCTTGGTGAAGAGGTGGGAGGTAGGGAGGATGGGGAGGAGGAAAACATGAAGAAGAAGATGTGCTTGGCCTTGAAGGATAAGGCAGTGCCAGCCAGGCAGGGACACTGCCACTCATGATACAGCAGGTTTAAAAAGGAAAAATCAGTGTAGGAAGTGCAGGTAACTCAGCCACAGCTAATGGTCTAGCAAGTGGCAGAACCACTGTCCAAATCACATCATAGTTTATGCTCTTAACCACGAGGGAATTCTCATTTTTGGGGAAAAAAATTGTGAAAAGACTGAGGGTGCCTCTTTGAATCCTGTGTCCAAGACACCTCCCTCTCCTTATCCTCGTCCTGGCCCTGCAGGGAGTGATGAGTACTATGATCAGATATATGCCTTAGAAAGATTATTCTGGCATCATTATTATAAATTCTCAATGTATCTGTGAATATAAATGTATTTCAGGAGTAAAGAGTAAAGTGGAAACATTTCTTAAGAAACAAGGTGAATGCTATGATTGGCCTTGGTCTTTTGCACCTGTGGTACAGAGCACTTCTCACAGCCGGGGCTGTACATTAGAACCACGAGAGGGTTCAAGAATTACTGATGCCTGAGCCTCATCCCCAAAGCTTCTGATGTGCCTAGGTTTGGAGACTTTTTTTTTTTTTATCTCCCCAGGTGATTGTAACGTATAGCTGAATTTGAGAACCACTGATTTAACGATCAGAGGACTACAGCTGCATGTAAAATGCTGCTAAACAAACACTTTAGGTTGATGCTGGAAAGATACATGTTTCAGGATAATAAACAGGACCAATGAGTTCTGGTATAAGCCCTGGCATCCCTAACAGTGTCTCCAAAGACCAGGCGTTTGCAAAGGTCCACTGGACGTCAGTCTCCTGAGGTGTAATATGAGCACTGACATTCCTCTAATTCTCCAGTTCTATGAATCATGGTGGTTCGGGCCAAAATCCCAGTCTGATGTTCTACCAAGCACACTTCGTCTTACATGCTACGGCCTGTCTCCTGTTGCACGTCAACAGCTCCTTCTACCTCTTCCAATCTTGGAAAAGAGACTGGCCTACATTTGGTATAAACTAACAAGTGAAGGCAGGAAAAAGTCTTTCTTCAATAGAGTAAAACGCTTATTTCTGGGAGGCCTTATCAATGACAAGGAAGAGAATGATGACAGGGTCAACAGGGTGTAACCCACGTAACAGAAAGAGCAAGGGACTTGATGTCAGTGGTCCTGGCTTCGTGCTCTAGCTCTGCTGTTGCTGGTTGGGTGAGCTCTGGCTTCCTTGTCTGAAGGTGAGGGCAGTAACACCAGCCTTCCAGGGGTCTTGCTCGACGAGATCATGCGGATTACAGTCTGCCCACCAGCAGATTATCAGGCATGTTATACATCCAACAAATACTAGCTACATAGAGGAATTGATGGTCATGAGAATTCAGGAAAAGTAAGAGGTTATTTTCAGGTAGCAGAAGTTGTGTTTGTCGAGTTTGAAGTTTTCCCCTTTCATCCTGAACCTCTTTTGTAAAAGGGAGAGCTTTCTGCATCTCCCTGACACTGTGGAGGATATCAAGAAAAAACGTGATGCTTTTCTTTTCTTTGTTAAAGTACTTTTTTCAAGGTCCCACTTAAGGTTCCTCTTGTGGATGGAGCTTTTTCTGACCACTCCAGCCCCTGTTCACTATTATTTTGTCTGAACTCAAAATGTCAGACACTTTGTCTGTGTTTAAGAATTTTCCTGGTGCTGCATTATTTACTCAGTAATTCAAGTGTATCAGTCTGTCTCCCAAGCCAGCTTCTTAAACTTCTTAAAACCTCTCTTGTATTCTTGTCCCTCCTCTCCCTCTGCCACCGTCACCCTCCTCCGTGGAGCAGGCCTTAAATAATTCACAGAATCATAATAATGGGAGAGCCAGGTGACCTCTCTGGCTTCTGCTAAAAGTCGAAGCCTTAAACTTTTCCAGACTAATATTAGGCAGTGTCCTGTAAATTAGGACATGTCTCATTTTCCTGTATCCTTGCAGTTTCCAGCCACTTGTGTTTCTAATTTGATTCTTAACACAACTGATTTCCTCCCACATATTTGCAGACAGTGATTTCATCTTCTCTTGGTTTTGCTCCCTTCACAGGTGCTGGTATACTTTCTTACACTGGTGGCATCTGGGAGTGACATGGCAGGAGCTTTGCCATCATCTCTTTCAGCCTCCTCTCCCCATCTACCCCAGCTAAACGTGTATTCTAAGTGAGAACTGTGCTTGTTTTACAAATGTAGCTCCAGGATAAGTTTTCTAGCCTTCTTTCCATTGCCTGCCACCACCTTAATGCAGCACCCAGGCCCTTGGAAATCAAGAGCTACCGCTGATCTCCCTTTGCCTGCAGCCATTCATAGTGCGGTTTTCAGATGCATCGCTGGTGGCGTGGTCTGGAACACTGTACTTTGTCAATGTCCCTTTCAAAATACTGATCCAGAAATAAGTACAATTAAGGGGACAGTGTGATGTAGAAGAAAGAACATGGAGATTGGAGTCAGATAGAACTGGGTTCAAAATCTGCCTCTGAGTGACTCTCAGCCTCAGTTGTCACCTGTGAAAATGGTATTGCATGGATTAAAGATGGTGTATATAAGGCACTTGGCACATAGTGGGCCCTGAATAAATGATTATGTATTTCCTGTGTTAAATTCCTTGTTAGTTTAGTGATCAAGCTTACTGTATATTTGTTCTAAATTGAATGTTTGTTCTAAAACATATAACAATGACTCGCAGTGGTTGGGAGGAGTGTGTGTGTGTGTGTGTAAAGGAGTCGGACTTAGAGAAGCTGCAACAGCAGTAATGAGCCTGAGGATTGTCAGGACAGAAGGAAATGCATATTATCTGCAAAATAAATAAATGTGTCTTTCTGTCTTCATTCAAATTATTAATAAAATATTAAACAGGGCAGGGCTTATTATTGAACCACATGGTATGCCACTAGAAATATAACTCTGAATTGATATCAAATGATAATGATTGCCCAGTAATTTTGGGGTCAGGTTGCTTTGTTTTGTGCAAGTAATGCGGATAACCCTGAAAGGGAACAAACTGTTGTAACCCCACGTGTGCCTTTTCAATGTTCCTCAGGTTATTAATGTCGCAGGAGGAGTCTCCTTTCTTGATTCAGTTACGTCCATGGATTATTTCCCAGGGTTAAATTTGGAAGGATACCCTAACAGAGACAGCACAAAATATGCTGAGATTTATGGCATTCCATCTGCTCACACTCTGTTGCGGGGGACGCTGAGATACAAGGTAAGCACCTGAATTTCAGATTAACCACGTTGCCAGTTTTGATGTAAGTGATGTGCACACTTCATTTTTCTTAGTAATCAAAATAATTAAGATGATATACCAAGTTGGAACCTATTTTCTCAGGAATTCGTTGATTGAATGTTTTAGGAGACTCAACTGAAAATAGCAAAAAGAGAATTTATGGACTCACTAGGAGTTGGGGCAGACAGGGGCAGCTTCGGGCTTAGTGAGATTTTGAGGTCAGGTGACCTCACCAGGATATGATTTCCCTTCACCTCTCAGCTCTTCCTCCAGTATTCTCTGCAGTCTCAGGTTTTATGCAGTGGCAGAATGGTGGCAGCATTCCCAGCCTCTTAGAGCCGCTTAGGTTCAAATCCAGTGGGAATGTAGGACTACATCTTTTTAACAGCTAAACACATAATTTTTGTCTCATTAGCTGGGACTGATCCCAGCTGAGGTCAGTGGGATAAAAGGTGCCAGTCAGCTTTACGCTATGTTGTGTGTCCTTAGAGCTGAAGATGGAGTTAATGTCACTGGAAACCCATGGATTAGGGCTGGGGGAAGGGGACAAGGTAAAAGGGGCTTCCTCAAAGCAAATCTGAAATATTTTTAAACCACAAAATGGGGAGTACATTCTAGAAGCATGAATACAAATGCCCATTACACATTTATTGAGCAGTCTATTACAAGTGTGACCAAATCAAGACAACTGGTGTGACAGTTTCCTAGCATAAGAAGTTACCACAAACTGGGTGGCTTGAAACAATAGGAATTTATTCTCTCACTGTTCAGAAGGCCAGATGTCTGAAATCAAGGTGTGGTAGGGTTGCTGCCTTCTAGAGGCTTGACCTGTAGACACGTCAGTCCAATATCTGCCTCTGTCTTCGTATCGCCTTCTTTTGTGAGCCTCACTGTGTTCTCTCTTCTTATAAGATCTCATACTGAGGTGTTTAATTATATCTGCAAATATCCAAATAAGGTCATATTCTGAGCCTCTGGGTGGGCACAAATTTGGGCCCACTACGTGTACTCAACCTACTACAACCAGCATACCTTAAATACGACATCTCTCAAAATCAGAGATTTCAGATCTGTTGGGTGAGATTTCCTGGCTAAGGCCAGGGGGAGGGGGATTTGTCTCATGTGTGTTATCTGGTGTTTACTAATTATCTTTTTTTCTGGAAGATGTAAGACACACAGACCTGTCAGTGATGACTCCGCAATTCTCCTGCATGCTCTCCGCTTGCTCTCTCTTATCATTTTTTTCTGGCTATTACCTTTGCCTGGAACTTTTCCCACAGCTACTTGCACTACCCACCTCAGCCCCTCCGGGCCTTGTTCTCAGTGAGGCTCTCCAGGCCTTGCTATTTCAAATGACAACTTCCTCACCCTGCGTGCTTCCTGTCCCCCTGCATGAAGTAGGCATCCGGAATCAGTGGACACTGGGGTGATGTTCAGCTTTGAGAGGAAATAATGGAAAACATTAATCTATGAGTGGAGATTATTTCTATGGTGTTGACATATGAAGTTTGGCCTCTGGTTGCCTCATTTTCTACCTTTTATTTATATTGCCTCATGTCGACCTTTTATTTATTCCTTTGTTAAATAGTGCATTTATTGTATATATTTAATATATACAACATAGTGTCATAGAATACATGCAGAAAGTAAATTGGTTACTACAGGGAAGCAAATTAACATATCCATCATCTTGCATAATTACCCTTTTTGGTGGCAAGAACAGCTAAAACCTACTGATTTAGCATGAATCCAAATTATAGTGCAACTTTATTTCCTATAGTCCTCATGTTGTACATTAGATCTCCAGACTTTTTCATCTTCCATATCTGCTACTTTGTATCCTTTGACCTACAATCTCCCCATTTCCTTCCCCCAGCCCTGCCCCTGGTAACCCACTGTTTTATTCTCTTATCTCTGCATATTTGATTTTTTTAAAATTCTACATATAAGTGACACAAAGCAGTATTTTTCATTTTGTATCTCACTTATTTCACTTTGCATAATGTCTTCTAGTTTCATCCTCTTTTCTTAAAGAAAAGACAACCACTGTTTTTCTTACTCTTTAGAGCTTCTGTTACATTTATGAGCACTTAGCATTTACTCAGCATTTTTCGTTATACTTTTATGTATATATTTTTTGGCTCCCAAAATAGATTGTAAGCTCCTGGAGGGCAGCTACTTGTGCTCTCATGAATCTGATGTCTTCATTGTCCAGGCATCAAATGAGACATCAATGATAATACCTTAAGAGATCTCGGAACTGTGACTCTTCCACCAGCCTTAAGGCACAGCAGAAATTCTAGTCTGAACTGATGCCATACCATCCCCAGCACTGGCAGACTTCTGTTTTCTTCAATTTTTCTTTTTTTTTGTCCAGGAGTAACGATTTTATGATAGCTTTCAGTATAGTCTTTTGCCAAACATGTAGATGCAGGAGTAAAAGATTTTAATAGATTAAAGATTGACTAAAGCTCTCAAAAATGTATATGGATGAGAGCCATCCCCACAGAACGATGGATGATGTCACAGTGTTCATAACCTCGAGGGCCACCGTCATGGGCAGTGCCAAAAACCCTTCGGTAACGCCAATATTCTTCCCAGTATTGGAGAGGAGGCACTGTCATTCCAGTGTGATAGAGTGGGGTTAACTACATCCCTTCTCTGCCTGCCTATCGCCTGCTTGGCCTTTTAGACCTACCTTGGTAACACTTTCCCATCAGATCCTCCCTCACGCCTTCCCCTTCAACTGCCCAACCCCCATCAGTGGAGTTTCCCCTCCCTTGTGCTCCCACAGCTCTGTGTTTCCCTCTGTCACAGCTCCTATGATATTCTACAGTAGTTGAGTCATCAGTGGTCATGTGCTTTTGCTCATTATGGGCCAGGGATTACATTTGACTTACTGACCCTAGTCCTGGGCTGCAGTTCCCTCATGGTGGGGTCTGCATTTTTCATCTCTGTGGCCTCAGTCCCTGGCACAAGTCTGACACATGGCAGCAGTTTGTTAAATGCTTCTCGAGGAATAAATAAATTCATTTCTAGAGGTCAGCATGAAAATATATTTCCGAGTTCAAGCAATAGCTCAGAAATCAGTATTTTTGATGTTGGTTGAAGGGATCTCTAGCACCCATAAGACCCTAGAAGCAAGATAAACAAGCTAGAGGTATTACTTTTTTGTTTCTCCTTTTTGAAGTATATTTGCATTGAGTTAGAGCAAACAATTGCAAATTCTTTTTTTAGTACCCTCTGAACAGTATGAACAATATAGCCTTTTAGAAACGTGAAAATTACTAGTTGACCACATGTTTAATGGTGAAATCTTTGATGGCTACAGGAACTATTTTATGTTTTAATAACTTTGCTCCCTGAAATTATTTATCATGCTTCTTCTTCTCTCTCTCTCTCTCTCTCTCTCTCTCTCCTTGAGCAATAATTGTGGCAGCTACAGAGTTTCTTATTTTAGCCTTCCCTTGCCATTTGCACAGAGAAGGACAAACCATTATGGTCTTTTTCCTTCACTTCATCTGTTATTCAGAATCTATTTATCCAGCCATTTGTTCTCTTTAGCAGATTGGAATGCTGGAATGTAGAATAATGGGATGAGGGCATGGACATGAAGGATGCAAAGGATGCACACACTAATATAATATAGTGTAGTATAATATAATAATATAAATATATAATTTAAATGCTTTCTATAGCTACAGTTCAACAGCTAAATAAACAATTAATTACCATTTTTTCTGGGACAGTGTCTTGCTCTGTCTCCCAGGCTAACTTCAACCTCAAACTCCTGGGCTTGAGCAATCCTCCAGCCTGAGCCTCCCCAAGCAGCTGGGACTACAAGGGTGCGCCACCACGTCTGGCAAATTTTTCTATTTTTTATAGAGATGGGAGTCTTGCTCTTGCTCAGGCTGGTCTTGAACTCCTGGCCTTAAGTGATCCTGCTGCCTCAGCCACCCAAAGTGCTAGGATTATAGGCGTGAGCCACTGAGCCAGCCAATTAATTACAGTTTGTGTTAATTGCTATGATAGAGGTATGTGCAAAATGCTATGAGAAGAAAGGAGTTTCCACTTACCTAGGACACTCAGAAAATGTGCTGTGCTGGGTTTTGAGGGAGGAGTAAACATTTCGTAGGTGAAGAAGTGTGGACAACATGTTCCAGGCACGGGAGCAGCACATACGGAGGCCCTGGGCTCTGGGAGGGCACAGCACTTTTGGGGAATGGTGAGAGGCGAAGATGACGATTGGCGAGTCTGGCTGGAGAGGCATATTGTGATGGATTTTATATAATATACCAAGGACCTCAGGCTTGCCCTACAGACAATGAAGGACACATGAGGAATTTTTATTCCAGTGGTGATATCATCATATCTACAATTTAGAAAAATCTCCCTGGTTCCTACCTCTTTTCCTGCTTCCTATATGCCTTGGGGTGGTGACTCTTAATCAATAGAATGGATTATCTGCTTTTATAGGGATATTCTTACAAATCCCTCCTTCCATTATAAGCAAGAGCTCAACTGACTGTTGTATTAAATAATATTCTGCTGAACTGACAGCATGTAACATATGAGAAAATTTACCCTTATGCTGCCAGAAAACAGCACGGACGTGCTACACAGAAACAGAAGGAAAGACCCAAATTTTACAAGGTCTCTCATATAAATCAGTGGAATTGTTATGACATTATTCATCTCAGTTTAAGCTTGGAAGTGATTCTATCCATATCAGCAATACAAATGACTATTTTCAGCCTGTTTTCTAAATTAGTTACAAAGATAGTTTCCTCTTTTCAAAAAAGCTTTGCTATTTTTTTCCTTTGAAGAGAAACTTTGCATAGACTGTTAATTAATTCTTGTTTCAGGGATATGCCAAAGCTTTAAATGGATTTGTAAAATTGGGTCTTATAAGCAAAGAAGCATTGCCCATCCTTCGACCTGAGGCCAACCCTCTCACCTGGGTGAGTGACTCCAGAATTCTGTGCTGTTTGCTTCTCTTCAGAAATGCCTTTTGAAAGGGTCAGGGGTGAACTCTGCTTTGCATCAGCAAAAGTACTCTTTCTGTAGCTCACGTGCAGGAAGATAAGTCCTAACCCAAAAGTTCCTTTCCTGACACTGTTATAGGAAGGTGGAGAGGGCGTGGAGCTCATATATCAGGCCTGTTGCCTGCAGCAACTTATGCAGTTCGATCATTCCCTGAACTCTAAGGTGCACTTGCTCGCTGCCCTGGGCTCTGAGCTCTCCCAATTGTCTCAGTGGTGACCCAGTGACAAGAGTCACTTGGGCCTCCTGAAAATGATAATCCAGGAGAGATGCTGGCGTATCACAGAACTGGATTCCCAACCTTCAAATCCCATTAGTCCTGTCACTTGGCTATGTATAACCCCGAGTCATTTAAGTTTCAGTTACTGAGTTTATGCCTTTATCCGTGTTGAACCAAAATCTTAAGGCCTCAGGGTTGAAAGGAACTTTGGAGGCTTGGAACTGAGTATAAAGCAGAGCTTCTGCTAACTGCCAGAAATTAACTCATTATCAGCTGGCCATTCAATTTAAACTAGTGTGCCCCTAATCCAATGGAAATGCCAGAAATGTATCATAAGGAGAAAAGGACCAATATTACAAATCCCATTAAATCTCAAACAAAAACAAAAACAAACAAACAAAAAAAAGCAAACCAAAGTAAAACACAAAAAACTTTGGTATTCTTGCTAGCCAGTTGCTTTCAAATTCAGTTTTTTTGTGTGTCTGTGAACCTTTCCCAACTAAGTTTTACCTTTTGTAAGTTTCCTTGTTGGGCAGGAGTGAATAAATATCCGTAGAGAGAATCTGGGGTTGAGGCAGCTGGCTGGCGAAGGTTGGTGCAGGCATTGTTAGGGTGGTCCCAGTATCCTGGTAGCTGTAGTCTAAAACAGAGGTCGACAAACATTTTTTGTAAAGGACCGGACTGCAGATATTTTAGGCTTTATGGGCCATACAGTCTCTGTCAGAACTACTCAGTTCTGCCATAGACAATATATAAACCTATGAGCACGACTGTGTTCCATAAAACTTTTTTTTTTTTTTTTTTTTTTATGTTGCCCAGGCTAGAGTGCAGTGATCACAGCTCACTGCAAACTCCAACTCCTGGGCTCAAGTGATCCTTCTGTCTCAGTATCCCAAGTAGCTAGGACTGCCGGTGTCTGCCCCCATACTTGGCTAATTTTTAAAATTTTTGTAGAGATGGGGTTTTGCTATGTTGCCCAGGCTGGTTTTGAACTCCTGGGCTCAAGTGATTCTCCTGCCTCTGCCTCCCAAAGTTTTGGGATTCTGGGTGTGAGCCATCACTCTCAGCCTAGTAAAACTTTTATTTAGTATTTAATAAAAAGATAGTAAGCCAAAACTGGCCTGTGAACCTGTTTGTTCACTTCTGATCTAGGGCATAACTTTCTTTTTTGAAGCCTGGAAAACATCTTGCTTAGAAAGTAGAAAAAGATATGTCCGTTGTTTAAGTGTTCTTGCTTTGAGATTTTATTACCTGCAAGGTCTTTCTTATCTCTTCAACCTACAAAAGAACTCTGGTTGCTACTGGCAACCACAGCAGTAAGGTAAGCCTTTTCTACTTTATCCTGGCCAAAATCGACTGTTGGAGGGTGAGGGGAGAAGGAGTAAAAAAGTGATGGAAAGGATGCACAAGGCAGGAAGTGTGCTGGCAAATATAGTACCATCTGTTTCGTATTGAGTTGAGCCATTTTCATTGCTGAAATATCCCAGAATACCGTGCACTCACTGGTGTGTAGGTGAGCAGACATGTGTGTATGCATGTGTATGTGTATGTGCTACAATTTGTTCTTTCTAATTACTTCTGGTTTAAGAATTTGAAGTGCATTTGAGGTTCAATGTTTTAGGAGGATACTTTATCAGTTAATTTGGTTTTTATTTTATTAGGGACTTAGAATTTTTATCTTTGTTTTTCTAATCAGAAAGAACTCATCTGTGACCTAGTAGGGATTTCACCCACCTCCAAACATGATGTGCTTAAGGAAGCTGTTCTTAAGAAACTAGGAGGGGACCATACGCAGCTGGAGGCTGCCGAATGGTAGGTACCCACCATTCAACTTAGAGCAAAATATATTGGATCAATGATTATTTGGTCCTTTCTGGTCAAAGAAAGGTCAAGATAGAACCAAATATGTTACATTTGTCTTTGATTAACTTGCTGCTCCAACATTGGCCTGTTGTAGAGAGATTACCACGTACCATGTTCATATGGGGATAAAACATAGATAAAGAGAGGAATCAAGGACAATTGTAACTTGAGAAATGCTTGTTTTGAAACAATTTACCACTCAGTTCCAAAGCAAAGTGGGATATCTTTGCTTTCCTGTAGGAAATTCTCTGAGTGTTCAGAGAATATAACTTTAAATCATTCATTCACATGACTGTTGCCCATTGTGCTGCTATACTTTGTATGGGAGAACGAACCTGCAAATTAATCTCATAAAGAGCTTTGTAAAAACATGGACTTACCAAAGCATCCTCTCTGCCCTGCTCCAGGGAGCAGTGCCTGGGGGAATCTGGAGAAGATTCTGTAGGTTAAACCATTACTATTGTTACTTTACAATTTGGGAGAGTCCTGTAACTTGGGCTGTTGTCTTGTGATTTTTTCCCTTTCAAAATAAAATTCAAGGAGCTTCCTCTGCTTCCCAGATATGAGAACATGTGTAGGCCTTGAACTAATGTAGCCATCTCTTGTGCTTTTCAGGTTGGGCTTACTTGGGAATGAACATGTCCCCCAGGCAGAGTCCGTTGTGGATGCCCTCTCCAAGCATTTGGTCATGAAACTTTCCTATGGTAGGCCATGGAGTCTCAGCTAAATGTTCCTAAAGGAGAATTATAAGATAGAATCAGTGCAGCCAGAGAATTAGATTGGAGGGTTGAAGCCAGGCAGTAGGAATGGGAAGGGAAGGTAGGATATAAGGGAAGGAGCTCTTGGACTATTTTTCCAGAAGGAAAAATATGAGAATTGTTAGGAAACAATAAATTTGGATAATATGGGAAAGGAAAACAATTAGTTTTGCTTTTAATTTTTAATACATTAGGGAAATGCCAAAGGAGTATTTTTGAGAGCAAAGTGTGTGGCCATTACAGCAGTAAACTTCCTGTCTGTAGACAGGCTATGATGATACTGACCTGGAGAAAAGAACGTAATCAGAGTTATAAGTTCTTTGAATATTTACTTGGTCTTTGGGGCCAAATGGCAATATAGATAATTGTCTGGTGACCATATATAATGAGAAGGGAAACTTGTGAGAGCAGAAGGGTAGGAACTGGAGATGATATACAATATTTGAGTTGTAATGAGAGTGGCATTTTAAAATGTCTTTACTTATTTTAAGGCCCTGAAGAAAAAGATATGATTGTGATGAGAGACTGCTTTGGAATCAGACATCCTTCTGGACATTTGGAAAATAAAACTATTGATCTTGTGGTTTATGGGGACGTCAATGGCTTTTCAGCCATGGCTAAAACGGTGGGGTTTCCCACTGCCATGGCAGCCAAGATGTTGCTTGACGGTAAGTTCTATTTCTTTGAGGACTGAGTTTGTCTCCCTATCACCTCCACATCAGTCTGTGCCTAGACTTCAAGCAATTACTCTAGAGCAGAACACTGGCCTTAACTGAAGTGAGCCATCTTAGAAGATCCCGACACTGGCTGACTGGGAGGTGACGTCACCTGTGGTAACCTCCCAGTATGGACTTTGGAGTTAGACCTGATTTCTGTCCCAGCTCAGTCATGAGATGGCTGAGTGTTGGGGTGCATGGTACTCAGCACCTCTAAACCAGAGTTTCCTTATCTTTAAAGTGGGTATTGTCATCCCTAATTCACTTAAGAGAAATAACACATAGTGCAGTTACCACATAGAGGAGTCCCCAGGAAGTGTTAATTCTTTTCCTTTCTTTCCTTGATTTTTGCTATTTTGGGAGTGGTAGTTCTGAAATAGTAGAGGATATTCACTTCCGGATCCTCAAGAGTATGGACCCAGTTTTAATACTCTTCAATATCTCAGTGTATTATCAGTACTCAATAATTATCTTAGACTAACTGAATTCAAATTTCAACTCTCCACTCTCCCCTTAAGATCACATATATACTCAATAAGCATTGCCTCAGAAATATAATAACCCTGTTTGGCCTTTGAGAAAGAATGAGGGAAGTAGAAAACATCAAAGCATATTAAAGTGAAATAATGAGAAAACATATCTACCGTAGCATCTTGGCTAATGTCAAATTAAATGACCTACGTATTGAAGAACTGGAGTGAAGACGTGGTAAGAAATGGGGGTCATTGTGGCCTTTCAGGAAAGTGCCCAGATTTCAGCCATCCTAACAGGTGCCTGTGCCCAAATAATCAAATTGGTTTCAATTTATTCAATTTTATGCTTTTTTAAAAAATGATATTGTCAAGTTAAGCTGACGTGTCAGGCTAACTTTCTCCCTTTACTCTGCTATCATCTTGGCAGTAATTAATGCAGTTAAATGTACAAATTCTGACACCGTCACTAAGTCCAGCTGTGCTTTCAGTAAAAAATTAACCCTTTTCGTTATAGAATGTTACTAAGTAATAATTTAGTAGGGGATATTTAAGCAGCTATTTAAAAAATGCCTAGGCCTCCAACAATTCATACTGCTGGGGTGATAACCTTCTTGGCTGGAGACGCCTGCTGAGGAAATTAACCTTGAACACCATTGTAAAATGGTAATTACACATTTGCTTTCTTTCAGGTGAAATTGAAGCCAGAGGCCTGATGGGTCCCTTTTCAAAGGAGATCTATGGACCAATATTGGAGCGAATTAAAGCAGAAGGCATTGTATATACGACACAGAGCACAATCAAACCGTAACTGGGAATTATATTTTGTTTTTATCTTCCCAGGCGACACAGTCTGAACATTTATTGTGACAAGCATGCTTGCTGACGTGCTGTTTTAAAGTATAAACATAATATGTTTTGATTAAGCCAATACAGTGGTGTTTTTGAAATTTAAATCTCTATTTTAATATGAAAACATTTGGAACAGGAGATGTCAGTCATTACCAGAGAATTTTAATAATTCTACCATGTATTTTTTATATGTATGTAAAAGTCATGATCATACTATTTGTTAATTTATTGTGCCACTTTTTTAAGAACATATTTTTCTACAATCAGCAGATGAAGTTTTGGTTTTTAGTGAGAAAAACTTTCTGCATATAGCTATATTTTTGTATTTTTCAAATAAATTCAGTTAAGTAATTTTAGATTACCTATTTACAAACCTTTGCAAAAATGATATTTTGTGGCCTGTTTGTAAAGTTATGATTTATTTCATAAATGTTACTCCTTATAGCTTTTTCTTGAGTATTTGGAAAGGAGAATGGGTAAGATTAAATCACAATACATATTATCACCTCATTAGGCACAGAAAAAGTATTTAACAAAATCCAACACCTTTTCTTGATGAAAAACACTCAACAAACAGGTGATAAAAGGGAACTTCCTCAACCTGATAAAGGGCATCTGTGGAAAACCCACAGCTAGCACAGTACTTAACACTTAAAGACTAAATTATTTCCCCCTGAGATAAGAAACAAAACAAGGATATCTGCTCTTGTCTACTTCTATTCAATTTGTACAGGAGGGTTAAGCCAGGGAAATTAGGCAAGAAAATAAAATAAAAGGCATCTAGATTGGTAAGGAAGAAGTAAACTCTATTTGCAGATGGTACTGTTTTATGCATAGAAATTCAAAGGCAATCTATAGAAAAATCCAAAGACATACTCTAAAAAACCCTATTAGAGCTAATAAATGAATTCAGTAAAGTGACAAGACACACGATTAACATACAGGAATTGATTACCTTTTTATAAAGCATTAATGAATGAGGCAAAAATAATATTAAGAAAACAATTCAATTTTCAGCAGCATTAAAAAGATTAAAATGGCAATAGAATTGAAAGTCCAGAAATGGTGCTCACATTTATGGTCAATTGACTTTTGAAAAGGGTAATAAGATGATTCCATGGGGGGAAATAGCCCGTTTCGCTAAATGGTGCTTGGAAACCTGGATATCCACATGCAAAATAATGAAGTTGGAACCCTACCTCCTACCACATATAAAAATTAAATGGACCCAAGACCTAAACATAGGAGCTAACACTGTAAACATTTTAGAAGAAAACTTAGGGGTAAATTTTCATGATCTTGGATTAGGCAATGGTCTCTTAAATAAATGACACCAAAAACACAAAAAATAGATAAATTGAACATCATCAACATTAAAAGTTTTGTGCTTCCAAGGACACCATCAAAAAAGCAAAAAGCCTATAGAATGAGAGAAAAATTTTGTAAATCATATATCAAGGAAGGGACTTGTATCTAGAATAAATAATGAATTCTTATAACTCAATAATAAAAAGACAAATAACCCAATTTAAAAAATGAACAAAGGATCTAAATGGACAGTTCTCCAAAGATATACAAAAGACCAATAAACACATAAAAAGACTCAACATCATTAGCCATCAGAGAAATGCAAATCAAATCTATAATGAGATACCACTTTATACCCACTAATTTTCTAATAAGAAAGTTAGTAACAAGTGTTGGTGAAGATGCAGAGAAATTGGAACCCTCAAACACTGCTGGTGGACATCCAAGAGAAATGAAAACAAATGTCTACATAAATACTTGTGCACAAATGTTCATTGCAGCATTATTAATAATAGCCAGAAATTGAAACAGCCCAAATGTCCCACCAACTAATGAATAAACAAAATGTGGTATATCCATACAATGGAATATTATTCAGCAATAAAAAAGAAACTAAGTGTTGATACATGGTTGAACATTGAAAACATGCTAAGTGAAGAAAGCCAGACATAAAAGGTCACATATTATATGATTTTATTTATATGAAATGTCCAAAACAGGCAAATACATGTATGTTTATATATATATGCAATGGAGTTTTATATGCAATATAAATATGCAATATATGTATGCAATATGGAGTTGATTGTATTAATGATGGCACAAACTAAATACACTAAAAAAACCACTGAATTGTATACTTTGAATGTGTGAACTGTGTGGCATGTAAATTATATCTCAAGTTGTTTAAAGATTCAATTATAAGTAAAATTTGTTTGTTTACTTCTTGGGGAAAACCTCTTGCCTTTAGAGATAAAAATTCAGCACCTGTTTGACCTTCACAGACTGTGCTCATATCCTAGCATGTAAAACTCATTCTGTCCTTGAAATAAGCAGGTACTACACATGGAATAAAGACACTTGAGAAAACATCTTCTGCACTATTTGAAAGATATCAAAACTGATTAAGGCCTGAACCCATGAGTTGAACAATAGGACTCTACTGCTTTGCTGGTGGAGGGGGGCAACATAACAACTTTTTTGGAAAGCAAAAAAGTAGTAAGGCACATAAAAAAAGTTCATACAATCTACTCCCAAAATAACACTTACAGGAATTGATCCTAAGGAACAATCCTAAACATGGTAAAAGCTTTTTACAGGAAGAAATGTTTAACATACTATTATAAAAGGGAGAATTTGAAAGAGCCTAAACAGGTAACATTAGGAAAATGATCAGCAGAGTCATCGTGTATCCACAAGAGCAGGTTTTCTGTCTTGGCACTACTGACATTTCATGGTGGGTGATTCTTTGTTTTAAGGGCTGTCCTGTGCACTGGGGAATGTGTAGCAGCATCCCTGGCTTCTATCTAGTAGTTGCCCCATCTTCCTGCCCAGTTATGATAACCAAAAATGTCTCCAGACATTGCCAAATGTCCCTTGGGGGGCAATACTGTCCCCAGTTTAAAACTGCTATACTGGAGGGAAATATTATATACCCTTCACAAGGATAAGCTTATAAAGTATGTATGATAAAAATGCCTATATAACAATATAAAAAGCAGAATAAAAACATATTCACAATGAGGCCACAATCATGTAATAAAACAATGTATGGATAAAAGCTGTGAATGTATTTAAACCAGGAATGAAATTTTGGTACTGGATAGAAATAATTAGGTGAGATGTACCTTACTGACTTTCCTGGCTTCATTTATGTCCTTGTCTCATAATTGATGTCTCAGAGTTAAGGTCAAGAAATGAGGAAAGATTGCTGCATCTGACAGGAATTTCCTTTTTAATGTGTTTCAGAACACATTTATTTAAAATTTGTGTAAAAATGCTTAACTCTCATACACACTACTGCATAATTATTTTCTCCTGGGCAAGATTCTGCAAGGAACATCACAATCAATAACCTTAAAGGAAAAAAAAATCTGTGCCCCCTCAAAGGCTGCTTGTTCCTGGGACAAAAGATAAGGGAAAAATAGATAAAATAATTATGGTGACATGTACTACGGGTTCAGGTCAGCTTATGATTAGACATTGCAGGTGGTGATAAAACTTAAAACAGGAGGATAAGGAGATAAGGTTAGAACAGCAACCAAGGAATTCAAAATTAACCTTTTGTCCTTCCTCCCTAGGAGGGTGAGAAAGAAGCACATTAATTATTTTTGTACCCTTGAAAGAAGTGCTTATCAACATTTTGGAATTTGTGGCATGCTACTATTTGTTGGGCTTTTTTGGAGGCTCTATTTCCTATCTCTCATAACTATTGCTTTAAAAGGAAAGCTCTCATAAAAAGGAAAGTTAATTAATTTTAGCTCTATTTTAAAGATTTGGTGAAAATTTCCTGATACTACTTGAGGAAACCGTAGGCTCCCGGAAGTGCTGTTTCTATAGAGCATGGTTCTCCAACTTCAGTATACATTAGATTTCTGGGCCCTACCCCCAGAGTTTGATATAGTAGGTCTGGGATCAGAATCTAGGGTTTGCATTTCCAACAGGTTCTCAGGTTTCGCTGACACTTTTGGTCTGGGAAGCACACTTTGAGAACCACTGGTTTAAACAAAACTTCTCTGTCTTCCCTCCCTGGGCCCTGAGCTGGGCATTCTTGCAGATCAGTGCTCTCCTTATTAACAGAGTTAATCTCCTGTCTTATTAGGCAGTACTATAAAACACCTGGCTGAGCCAGGTGACTGCTTCAAGTATTAAAGTCTGGTTGTTACTAACGATTCCGTTTTCCTGCACTTCAGTTCCACACAGCTCTTGGATCCCGACAATTTATATTAACATGAGACCTCTTACCTTTTTCCACTCTGGGATTTATGACTTCCTGGTTCTTGTCTGTCTACCCTGTTTCCAACTCCCTGCTTGGCTTGACCTTTGCTTATATTGGAGTCTCTTCCCGGCAAATCTGCCTGCTTCTAATTCCCAGCTTGTTTCTAAGCCAAAGGTTCACATTTCTTGGTACGCAATGCCCTTAGTTTCTCAGTAACATTTTCATAATTCTTTTAGTCCATTTGCGCTGCTGTAACAAAATACCATAAATTGGATAACTTATAAACAACAGAAATTTACCTCTCACAGTCTGGGGGCTGAAAGTCCAAGATCAAGATGCTGGCAGATTCTGTCTTGTAAGAGTTTATCTCCTTACGAGCAACTGTCTTCTCACTGTAATCTAACACGGTGAAATGACCGAGGGGTCTTTCTCAGGTGTGTCTGTTTGTCTGTCTCTCTTAGCGTTTTTTTACAGAGACAGTATGTTGCTATGGTGCAGGCTGGTCTCAAACTCCTGGCCTCAAGTGATCTTCCTGCCTCAGCCTCCCAAAGTGCTAGGAGTCTGCGCTGGCTCAGACCTCTTTTTAAAGGACGCTAATCTCATCATCCACGAGGGCTCTGCCCTCAGGACTTAATCACTTCCCAAAGGCCCCACCTGCTGATACCATTACCTTGAGGGTGAGGGTATGAATTTTGGAGGGACATAAACATTCAGGCCACAGCACTCCCCTAAGCCAAAAGTAATACATAATGGTTCTGTTTATTAAGTAGTTAGGGCCAAATAATTTGATAGTAGAAGTTTGTACGGTGTCAGCACATGTTGCTGTGAAGTCCTTTCCAACAGGTTCTCAGGTTTCGCTGACATTTTTGGTCTGGGAAGCACACTTTGAGAACCACTGGTTTAAACAAAACTTCTCTGTCTTCCCTCCCTGGGCATTCTTGCAGATCAGTGCTCTCCTTATTAACAGAGTTAATCTCCTGTCTTATTAGGCAGTACTATAAAACACCTGGCTGAGCCAGGTGACTGCTTCAAGTATTAAAGTCTGCTTGTTACTAACAATTCTGTTTTCCTGCACTTCAGTTCCACACAGCTCTTGGATCTCGACAATTTATATTAACATGAGACCTCTTACCTTTTTCCACTCTGGGATTTATGACTTCCTGGTTCTTGTCTGTCTACCCTGTTTCCAACTCCCTGCTTGGCTTGACCTTTGCTTATATTGGAGTCTCTTCCCGGCAAATCTGCCTGCTTCTAATTCCCAGCTTGTTTCTAAGCCAAAGGTTCACATTTCTTGGTACACAATGCCCTTAGTTTCTCAGTAACATTTTCATAATTCTTTTAGTCCATTTGGGCTGCTGTAACAAAATACCATAAATTGGATAACTTATAAACAACAGAAATTTACCTCTCACGGTCTGGGGGCTGAAAGTCCAAGATCAAGGTGCTGGCAGATTCTGTCTTGTAAGAGTTTATCTCCTTACGAACAACTGTCTTCTCACTGTAATCTAACACGGTGAAATGACCGAGGGGTCTCTCTCTCTTAGCGTTTTTTTTTATAGAGACAGTATGTTGCTATGGTGCAGGCTGGTCTCAAACTCCTGGCCTCAAGTGATCTTCCTGCCTCAGCCTCCCAAAGTGCTAGGAGTCTGCGCTGGCTCAGACCTCTTTTTAAAGGACGCTAATCTCATCATCCACGAGGGCTCTGCCCTCAGGACTTAATCACTTCCCAAAGGCCCCACCTGCTGATACCATTACCTTGAGGGTGAGGGTATGAATTTTGGAGGGACATAAACATTCAGGCCACAGCCCTCCCCTAAGCCAAAAGTAATACATAATGGTTCTGTTTATTAAGTAGTTAGGTCCAAATAATTTGATGGTAGAAGTTTGTACGGTGTCAGCACACGTTGCTGTGAAGTCTTTACAAATGTAAAATTTTGTGACTTCCCTGTGCTCCTCAGTGCACAGCTGGGAACCATAGCTCTACACACTGTCCCACTGTCCCACTCTACTTCCGTTTTTTTTTTTTTTTTTTTTGCTTCCATCATCCCCGTGGGACCCACGTCTACAATTTTCTGCCACACATGCCTTGGCACAACACTCCACAAACAAACACAAACTGATGGCAATATTTATATTTATTTTTGCAATTCCTTGGATAAAAATCATTTGAACAATGGTAAGGTGTTATTCTCATAAAAACATCTTTCAAAACAAATGTATTTCTATTTTTCACAAAAGTTAAAATTACATGCTGAAAGAGTTAATCACTTAGATAACACAATACAATATCAGAAGACTTGTAGAGTAAGAATAATGAACTACATCATTAAACTAAACAATTACACAGAACTAGAAAACTGACTCAGTAGTAAAATATAAAATCTACAATTATAAATATAAATTTGGTCCATGGAGACACTAGAGCAGTATTTACAGTAAGTATCAGATTATTTCTACTTTAAGTGAATACTACAGTTGTAAAATGCTGCATATCATAGGGAACAGTGTTTTATTTACAGTCTACTATATTAAAAGTTATATTTCTAGCAAATCTGATGATGGCTACAAATACGGCTAAAAATTTGACACTAAAAACAAACATTTTGTGTAGTTGGGAATTCCTAACACCTGTAAATTGAAATTTCCTGTTAAAATCAATACAGAAAAAAGTACCACAAGTCCATTCTTAGAAATACTGTAAAATTCAATCATTTTAGTTCAAACATAATAAGTGAATTACAAGAAGTCTTGCAAAAAGGCACACATTGTTAATGATGTAAATTTGGCAGCAGAATCCTACGTCATGTAAGTTACTGTCAGGTGATGGGAAGTAAACAGATAACAGAACTAGACTAATTTTCCTGTGTAATTTTAGAAAGAAGAAAACAAAGCTCAGCTGTGGGCTCCCACAACCCTTTCTGTGTTAAACTAAAGACTCTAAGCTCTCAGCGATATTTCCATCGGGTAATGCTGCACCGTTACTGTCCAGAGAGGTGGATGGATTCTCTTCCTGTCTTGTGCTCACGAGGCTGAGGACCACTTTGTAGAGAAACTGATACTGCTCCTAGAGAACAGAAAATGGGAGGTCATGCACAGGAAGCTTAGTGAGGTCATAAATTTCTAAAAACCAGGAATATTTTTAGATATACTTTGGCACTATTCATGGAAGGGCATTGTGTTAAGGGCTTTGTTATTTATTCTCAACAGAAGTACACAATCTATGTTAATGTCTCTTTCTGATTAAATTAACTTTTCAATTAGAGAACATTCACTGACCTAGAATATTGCCCACATACATCTGCCAATGATAAGCACTTCATTCTTATTTGTTTACTGCATGAAATCTGTGAAGTGACAGGGTTCTATTAACTTATGGGGAAACCCTTTGGCACTAGGCACTCTCGTAACCCATTCAAAATAAGTTTCTTATTCATTCTCTAGTTGCTATGAAGTCCACTGGGTCTGTCTATTTATGGGGAGGTCTCAGAAATGACAGCGCTGCCAGCCCAGGGACCCACATAGAATGCAGTCCTTTCCCAAGACCCACTGTTTATCAGGAAGAAGAATTTCACACTCTGTTAGCCTGACTGGTCCTATGCTCTGCTTGGAGTAATGGTGACTGTGTGCTCTGCTGTGGTATCAGAGTATTGACACATCAAAGAATGATGCAGTTTTTCTCCTACAGATGCCATCCCAGACAGTCTGGGGAGAGGCAGCTGCAGAGAACCCAAGCGAGTGACTAGCATCATAGTGGAAAACCATTAGGAGCACAAGTGATCCAGTGCATCATTAAATGAATTTGTGAAATTCGCATCTCCAGAAAGAAATTTCACACAGGACAAGCTTGATACAACGCAGCTGGCCTGAATGAGATTTTTAATATGGTCTTCTCTGAAGTGCATGTGTGCAAGGATTACCTTGATGTCCCACCAACTGATCTGGGCTGGAGTTTTGAAGATGGACCCTATACATACATACATGTGTAGACCAAGGAGCTAAAGGTGAGCCTATGACTTCTACATTCACCTAAGCTTCTCCACTGGGGTATTTACACTAAGTTCCCTATTGTGTAAAAAGCCACACATGAGATTTAAAATTTTTTAATCTATCAATTTTCTGGAAGATAAACTTTAAATATTTATTGCTTGTTGTTTTGGTTCCAAGGACTTGTAATTCAGCTTGAAACCACATGCTAATGTTATCAGTCAATGTGACCTTTCTTGATGCATGACAAGTAGCCTCTAGGAAGGAAGTAGTACTCTAAAAGAAAAAATAATAGTGAAAATTTTCTAATTTTTCTAATAGTGAAAATTTTGGTTCGCTGCTTTATTACTTACAAGGTCAGCAAAGACTCCTGGCCTCATCAAATTGATCATCTTGGCTACCTGGTAAACATCCATGGAATTTTCTTTTTCCAGTTGGTGCATAAGGGTTGTCAGAGCACAGAAAGTTCCTGCAGTCACTCCCCCGTGCCTTTTAGCAAAGGAAAGGGACAAAGATTCCATTCAGATGCATCAAATGCTCACATGTGGAATTCACAGAGCAAATAGCCTTGAGGAACTTTGCAGTACAAACAGTGAAAATTTTAATTAATTGTCTCTCTTTACTGTCTTATGCTTAAAACTATGGTTTAATTTGAAACATTGCCAAGTGTTCATATTAATAACAGCATGCTTTATGTAAGTTTAATATTTGCTTATTTTTATACTATGAAAGGGGCCGACATTAAATAAAAAATGATCTGACCAAGGTTATTATATGTACACACACACTTATGTATCATATATAATATGTATATAATTCTAGCAAATGCATTTTTATTTGTTTATAAAAGAAGCCTGGAAAGATTTATTGGATAAAGATTCTATTTCTGATAAATAAAAATCATAGCAATTTCACCCTTGTCCCAGGAGGTCAATGACTGAAAAATGTCTCTCTGGTTAGCTCCTGTAAAATTCCAGTGCTCAAGCACTAACTCATCACACAAAGTGTTCTCAGTATAAAATGCAAGAGCAGATTCCTATGATCATGAATCCATCTTCAGCTTTCAACAGGGGCTTCAAATGAAGTGAAAAAATAATGTTCTATGTTAAGTTTGTTGATAAGAAGCTGATAATCACAATGGCTGAATCATCACATTTGGTTCAAAGCTTTAGGTTAGTCTGAACACAACAGAAATATACATATACCCAGGGAATGCTCAGTTGTGAAACAATTTAACATGAGGAACTTACTCATCATGAACAATCATGGGTCCATCCCTGTTGGCAGCTTCTTCTTTGATAATACTTATAAGTTCAAAAGTTTTACTAATGGGGCCATCTGGATTTGGCCATTTGGGGCACTGAAAATGCCTCACTTCAAGTACATAATCATCCTGTAAGAAGAAAGAAAAATTAATGTTTTTAAAAGAAAAATATCAGTTAGTGACAGTTTATCATGAGTGGAATAATTGGGGAAAATCAGGAAATACAGTAAGGTAATGAAACTGAATGGCACGCATGAGTGAGCAGCAGTAGTGGCAGGACATCTGTCATGGAAGGAAGAAATAGTTGTGATGCCACGTTTACCATGCAAAGGTTTACTCAGCAGGATTAGAAGGTGCAACTTCTTTTTTTATTCTAAAAATATACCTTATGTGTGGGTGTATCATATCAATGCCAGTAAACCATGAGACATGTACCAAAAATGTGTCTGCACTGCTAAATTTGAATTTTAAAAATAAATCTTCAGTATTAAAATTTGTTTTGAAAATAGCGTAAACCTCTTCAAATACCAATCCTCAGGCTTAACTAAGGGAAGAATGAGATTGCACAACACAGTGGGAAAATGCTGGCCAGGAGGTAGAGATCTAGGTCCAACTATGGTCCCAGTTCAGATTCCTGCTTATGTGACTAATCAGACTTTGTGATTTAAGTCTCTGAAACTTCTGACCCCCAGTTTCCAAAAGTGTACTCAATAAAATGCTACATGTAAAAAACAAGTAGCAGAACCTAAATTTTATATGGAAGTGCAAAAGGCTGAAACAGCCAAGATATTCCTAAAGAAGAAAACCAAAACAGTGAGTTAGCTCATCAGATATCAAGAATTATCATAAGCTGTAAGAATTAAGACACTACTGTTTTGGCAGGGGGATGGACAAACAGACCAATGGAATAAAATAAAGATCCTAGAAACAAGCCCATATGTATATGGTTTACCAGTTTCAGAATTAGGGTAAAGTGAAATATTTAAACCATCTAAAATATGATTTAATTGTTTTCTGATTGAGAAGTTACTCTGAATCCACATGCCTTAGTCATCATTATTAGGATCTTTTAGTATTTTACTGTAGCTCTACATAAATAATTATTGGCAAAGAATTCAATAATAAATATCTTGCATACAACCAAGAGTTTAAAAGAACAATATATTATCTTATAGATAACAACAGTATTTTTTATATAACCAAAAGTTTAGTAAAATAATCCTAGTTCATTGTACTGCATGTTTTTGAAGTACTTCTTCACTTATCAACTCATTATTCTACTTATCACTCACCAACTCTCTGCATTGGTAGAGAGCAGTCAGTTTTGGTAGGTAGTATTTTTCCCATTTCACTTAAGAGAATACAAGGTAAGGGCTGGCATTAAAAAACAATTTTAGAATCAATAACATTATTTTTTACTATGTTTATTTTCAACCTAAATCCTATTAGCCACTGATTTGTAGTAAAAGAGAAATCTTTGATTTCCTGTGTGTGTAGAACTCAGGAATGGTGTAGTTTAATGATGACTAATTGTTTAATGATTCTATAAGATTTTGAAAATGAAACTGACAAGTAATGAATATTGATTATTTGAGTAATTTGTCACAATTTGGAAAAAGCAGAATCCTTCTTTTTATTTCTGGGAAAGATCCTTAAGTCAGCATATGTCTATCACATGTTTAAGGTGAAAAGTTTAACTTATATCCTTACCTGTGTTGCTTCTAAGATAAAGTCTTGAATTATAAGCTTTTCCTCATTAGAAAGACATTTGTGTTCTTCAGCCATAAGAGTGACCTTAAAGCTCTCACAATTTATAGGCTCATCTTTATTTGGCCAGTAAACAAATTCATCTTCTGCCTGGAGGATTAAAAGCCAAAGAGTCTAGATTTTAATAAAAAGCCTAATAAGTCAGATTGTGAAATAAAGTTAATTAGTTGGCACGGAAATTTCAACTCAAATTTTTCTTAGAATCTGAAAATTTACTCTTAAAATCTTCCCGGTGTCTTTAACCAGATTGATGTGCAGAATAAAATACTATACTTAAAACTCCAAACTATTATCTTGCTATTTTGGGCTCTTAGCTTATCAATAACAATGGTAAGCTTGTTGCTTCTATAACTGACAACCAAGTAAAGAAGATTCAATTGATTTGAAGAGCTCCTCAATTTCTATCTTCATTTGGAATGGTCAGTATAACTTTGTTGACAAGAACTGAATATCAAAGTTAAGTATATATGTAATGCCTAAATGAAATATTTATTTTGTTTTACTTTTTGGGTTTTCCAACCACACAAAAATCAGACTGGGGTATCCTGGTTTTCTGATACTAAAAATGTCCTTCCTAATCTAGGAATCATCCAACTGGGTCTTTTTTTTTTTTAATTTCTAGGGACCTTCTTAAATTAAGGGACTCTCCAAATCTCTTAACATGTTATTCAAAAAATGCAAATAGAAGTGTATAGAGTGCCTTCATTCATAGTTGCAATCCTAATTTTCTTAAGTGATGTCACAAAATACATAAATTTAAGTTAATTTTAATCTACTTTTATTTTAAACTGTCATTCATCACTTTGACCTAGGAGGTTATATAACCAAACCAAGCCCAACAGCAGACAAAGTATGACCCCAATAACATTAGTTTATTAGTTGAAAAAAAAAAATTACTTTGCTTGTCTGTATGCTGGACTTCTGGCTATTGTAACCCGATGTTTCCCCTGTAAAGAAAATACTATAAGTGACCTAAGGGATTTACCATGTTTTGGCCATCAGGAATCATAACCACCAGCTGGGCATTATGGTCCCATATCATCCTCCAGAAATCCTTGATGGTATGGAGAAGAGGATGCTGGGTGATGATGAATTCATTGCTCTGATAATAACCCTACAAAACCAAAGAGAAGACAAGAAGAGCCCTGGCATATGCCTTTAAACATGCAAATAAACATTTATAAGTTAATGGACTTTAAGTCAAAGTAGTCTTTTGAATTGCAGATTGTCTATACATAATAATTTGATTATTATAGCCAATGCTTACCGGCCACTTTCTATATGTTAGCTATAGCACTAAGTGTTTTCTTCCTCAAGTCATTTATTCCTTATGGTGATACTATGAGATAGGAACTGTGATCTGTCTGCCTTCCCCATTTTACAGGTTACGAAACTGAGACTTAAGAAGTTAAATGTTGTGCCCCAGTTTACCTTAAAAAGTTAAGCGTAGTACTCAAGGTTACCTATCATCTTGTAGTGAATGCTTATAAATTTTATGTTACCTTTTAAAGATAAGTTGGACTTTCTCATGCAGAGGAAAGGAGGGCTCAGTTGCCCTTGACACAGTTTCCAGTTCTATACCGTCTACCCCCACCCAGTTCCTTCCTTAATGTGGTCGATCCAGGTATCTGCCTGATAAAGCCCCCTGGTGACAGCTTCACTATGTACCAGCTAGAAACATCCTACTTGACTGGCGCTGCTGACCTTCACACTGCATGGACTGTGCAGATAGGTCACAGTGACTGCCTCTCAGTCACTACATGACCTCCTGGAACTCATGCCTGCTTGCTTTAAACCCACCAACTAAAAGTCCCCTGGGAAACCTCTTTGGGCAATGGGCTGGACTCAGTAACAGCCTTGGCCCCCAAGTCCTTTTCTCTCTCTTCCAGCTTGTGTTCCCCAACCTCTGTGTGTGTGGCTTCCAGGCGAGCCATGTACCCTCCAGGGTCTGTAAGTATTTAGGACTCTCAAACTTTGACACTGTGGTTGTGTCATGGAAGCCAAGGCTGCAATCTGACCCCCCATGGTGAGACTGCCCAAGAGACCCATGCCAGTGGATCCTCTGCTGGTGTTCTTTTATACCAGCTAAGTTGATAGTGAAACTCAAAAGAGTTTGACTCAAAACACATCTGTGGGAGCAGACTTACCAAAATGGCTTGTGGAAAGTATCTCCTGCACTAGAAAGAGTGGAAATCTACAGGAGAGTTTACATTTCTCACTTTCCACAAGTCCCAATGACAGAATGCCAAATTCACATCTATCTACTCACAACAGGACACCTGTGGTGTCCAGGCACCTTGGTTGCCTCTACAAAAGAGGAACCAGGTACACCCCTTGCAGATTTCACTGCAGAAACCTGGAATCCAGTACTATTGGATTACTCATGGTTTCCCTGTTACTTACTAAAATCATGGCTCTCCTAGTCCCTTCTGCTTTTAGATCCCATTCCTATCCCCCAAGGGCTTACTTGCAGGGAGAAATGTATTTAGATGCCACTACCACATATCTCCCTGTTTTCTCCATGGATATTCAATATTTCCTTTTCTGGATAAATAGAGCAGAGATTTTGGAATAGGAATTAGGACCCTTTCATCTGAAGTCAGGCTTTGTGATTGATTGACGTGAAAATGATATTGAAGGTCACACAACAGGTACTAAAGCACTTATCCCTCACATAGAAGCTCTGGAGACAGAATGAAAATGTTGTATCTTTAGGAATCCAGGTCCCCAGTGAGCCAGTTTGCAGGGTGAGAACCGTGCTGCAAACCTGGAGCGGTAATGTCAGTGAGGATGGGCTTCGCTGAAGCTGGTGCATCTGGGTTTGCTCAGGGGCCCTGCCTTGGTAAATGAAATGAAGCCTCTTAGAGGGGCAAGTGTAAGTTTTATATCTACTCATCAGCCCTGAATGGTGAGTTTGGGTTTCTGCATTTACTCATGTGTCTTGCTTGAGGTTTCTTCAGTCCCGGCACACATAAAAGCATCAAGGTATGCTGTTATTCCACTGTTGCTGGGGGCTGTGAGCTTGCAGTCATCAGATTTGGCTTATATTTACCGGTGGTGCTGCCCGTGTCTACAGTCCATGCTGCAGGCAGCCCACTCTGGTTTTCATTCCCCTGACACAAGATGGCAGGTGGTCTCCCCAGTGACTTCTCTGACTTACCATGATATAGGAGGCATTGATGTAGTCTGTGCCTTCCCCACTCAGGGACGAAATGCCAACTCTCGATCTTTCCACTGGAACACAGAACATTCACTGTCAACAGCACTGTACCATTTTTCCCCCACTGCCAAATGTAAAATATAGCTGCGTTTCTCAAGTTCAGTGTCTTGGATCTGTAAGCTAATTTAGATGAGACTTCAAGGGTTTATGAGTTCTTTTCAATAGTTACATATTGGCCATATAGAAAAAACAGAGTGTACTGCATTTGTCTGAAGGTATAGTAATACAAATATTGCTAAATTGACTACAAGGATTTTATTATTAAAAAAAAGTTGTTTATTTTCCAGATTCAACATTACTTACCAGGGATGATGGAGGAAGTTCTGTTCTTTTCCCTGTTGCATTGCTTTAGGGCTGTAGAATAGTCACTCTGCTGTATATTTGATTGACTCAGAAGCTGAGCAAGGGAGTTAAAAATATATATAGTTTATTTTATTTAAGTCACGCACATACTCAGACACACACACACAGGACCCAATTAAGATAAGATATTGTTATTTAGTACTCCATTACATGAATAACCTAGATTCTATTTATCTATTCCCCAATTAGTGAATGTTTCGATTATTTCCAATGTTTTTCTATTTCAAGCTTTGTAGCCATGAATATCTCTTCCATGTTTCTTAATGTGCACATATGGGAGGATTTCTACAGAAAACTAGGAATCATCAGTGTTTAATTTTTGACAGTCTGATAGATAAAAATGGTATATCATGGTTTGGATTTGCATTTCCTTAATTTCTGTAAGATTGTCAATTTTATTAATTTTTAAGGGCCATTGATGTCTTGAATGTAAATCTATAGTCTGTTTAAAAAGTTGCAAATATCTTTAGTCTCTTTAATCACACAGAAAAATAAAATAAAACTAGATCTCTACCATACCTCAAACACTAAAATATATTGAAGATGGTCCTCTCTCTAGTGAAGAAATAGTTAAAAAAAAAAAAGAAGATGGATCAAATAACTAAAGGTGAAAGTAAAGCTTTATAACTATTATAAGAAAATACTGGAAAGTATCTTTTGATGATTTGAAGGTAGAGAGGGACTTCTTAAGTAAAAACATAATTTGCAGAACTCTTAAAGAAAAAAATAAATTGGCTATAAATTTCTGTGTGATTAAAGATGCTGAAGACATTTGCAACTTCTTTAACAGATATTGAAGACATCAAGAACCCCTACAAATTAATAAATGACAATGAAGTATAAATATGAAAAGGCAATCATCAAAGAAGAAATCTTAATAGGTAATGAACACTAAAAAGAAATGGAAAATCTGACTAGATTATTAAATAAATCTGTTACAGATAACCGTTAAGCAACTAAATCAGTTGCCCAAAATCTCACCTCCAAAATATAACCAGACCCAAAAGTATTTAATGTGAGGTTTTACCAAAGTTTTAAGAAACAGAAAATTCCAAGTGTTAATAAAAATCCAGGTGGAAAACTAACCCAACTATCTTATTGAACAAATATAACTTCTATACAAAACAGTACAAGGACAGTACAAGATATTTATAGGCCAAAATCCATAAAATCCTATTTAAAACATCAGTGACTTAATCCAGCAGTATAATTTTCCAAATATACTGATCAAGTAGAGTTTATAAGGTTCATTAAAAAAATGAAATGATGATTTAACATTAGAAAATATGAATATATTTAGGTATAAAAATTATATGACCCTTTCAGTACACACAGAAAAAGTAGTCAATAAAAGTCTATCTTGCTCATAACAAAAATTCTTAGTAAACTAGGAATAGAAGGAAGATTTCTTAGCCTTATAGAAGGTATGTACCATAAAACTAACATCATACATAAAAATTAAACTTGGAAATTTTTATAGTAGATTCAAGAAAAGATAAGGAATGTCAGCTATTGACATTATTATTCAACATTATGTTGGAAATTGGGTTAAACTATTAAAAAAGTGTAAAGGTATTAATAGAAAAGGATTTGCAGATGATACGATTGTCTACAAAGAACATCAAGAGAAACAAAAGTGAAAATACTATCTCTTATTAGAGTTCAATTAACATATATTAAAAATCAATAACATTGTTATTCATTGGCTATGGGTGATTAGAAAATGTATTAGAATGAAAAAAAAGGAAACTCAATTATAAACAAGAAGAAGAAGACAGTAACAAAAACTCTGGGGTCTCAAAAAATACACTTAACAAAGGGTGCAGTAAATATATAGAGAAAATTATTAAACTGAATTGAAAAAATAGAATTAGGCCCAAATATATAAAAATATGTTGATAAACGAAAATATTGTTAAGATGTTGATTCTCCTTAAATTGAATATAAAAGTCAATGTGCTATCAATCAAATTTTCAGCAGGAGAACATATTTTCATTTAACATGGTAAAGAGCCAAAATCATCCAACCTATACTGGAAAAGAAGGAATAAGTGATAGAATTCTTTTGTACTGTATATGGAATACTTATTAAGTAATATAATGGTATTGGAAAACTGATGAGTCAACCAGAGGAATCATGCATATGAGGAAATCTGCTATGTGATAGAAATGATATTACAAATTAGAGAGGGAAGGGCAGACTAATTGATAAATGATATTAGGAAAATTTCCATGGTTAAATCCAAAGGCCTCCTCCATCCCCGACATATTTGATTTGTCATTAGCATTTACCACCTTAGTCCACTTCCTCCTTCTTGAAACATTATTTTCTTTGTATTCTATTCTATCCTACTGTCCCAAATTTTCTCCTACCCTCTGATGCCTTCTTTTTCTTTCTTTTGTGGGTGGCCTTTCGTTAGTTAATTACAATTTTTCTTAACTAATCTTTCCCAAGCCTTCTTAAAGGCCTCATTTTTAATTGGCTATCTTATCCAATTCTAAGCTTTCAAGTAACTATCTTTACGTTGATCTCTCCCAAATCCATTTCTCCAGGCAAAGTCACTCTCCCAGCCTCAGATCCAGTATTCCACTGCCAACTATACATGTTTGCTGAGCCACCTCCCAAGCACCTCAAACTTAGGAAGGTTTAGAAGTAATTGCACCGTCCTCTGTGATTCTAACACATCTTCTCCAGCATGCACCTCTTCCTGAATTCTCACTCACAGTGAATTATACCACCACCCTCCCAGTTGTCCAAGCTGGAATCTGAGCAGTTGTGCTCATCTCTCTTGCCTTTCTGTAGTGTCCAATAAATTACCAAGTCTTGTGTTCAACTCTCAAACAGGTCTTCCACAATTCCTCCATGATAAGTTGCATCCTTCCCTGTACTCCTACACTGCAGTTTCACCTCTACAATGGCATTTTTCACAGTTTTGTGTCTTTTTTCTCACCTGTATCCCCCATTAGATTGCAAACACCATGAGAGTAGAGGTTGGGTGTGTTCTTTTTTTAAAAAATTCATTTTGTATCCTAGCACTACAAACAAAAGCCTGGTATCTGGTAGATGTCTGCTAAGTGTTTGTTCATAGACATGCAACCTATTTCAGTGAAATTTTTCTATGGATAAACTTAAATGAATATCTTTTTTTATAGGATAGTAACCACATACACACTGATATTCCACTACTTATGATGTTAACAGGAAAATATCTCTCTTTTTAATTGGATTCTGATCTTATTGATACTTTCATTTTTATCCTGGATTATTCAGCTTAAGCCATACCAATTCTTTTATGCAATTGCATAGGGGCAAATCATATTTAAATGAGAATTTTGTTGAAAGTGGGTAATACTGTGTATGTATGTGTGTATATATGTATACATGTATGTATGTGTGTGTGTGTGTGTGTGTGTATAATTAATTAGGGAAAAGCTATCTTAACACCTAATTTTAATGTTTTACATTTTTTTATTTTCAGTTTCTGCAATCCAAACAGCATACTTTTTTTTCCTACTAAAGCTGTAGTCCCCAACCTCCGGGCTGTGGACTGGCCCCGGTCTGTGGCCTGTTAGGGGCTGGGCCGCAGAGCTCCACCCCCTCCATACTCCCCCCAACCCCACCCCTTCTTCTGTGGAAAAACTGTCTTCCATGAAACTGGTCACTGGTGTCAAAAAAAGTGCCAAAAGCATTCCTTTGTGCCTCAGATAAGCTTGGCTGAGCAAAACATTTATGTCTTTCTGATAACAGATTTTAAGTTCAGCATTCACCCCAATCATTCTCTTATACTCCAAAAGCACAAAAGTAGTGATTAAGAAGTCAAAGTCCTGAGGCAATGCATGGTGGCTAACATCTATTACATGCTGTAGGCTGGGGAAAAGCAGAAGTAAGTGAAATCTCAAGGTTTGTTAACTCTCCCGGGTTTTTATCTATTTCCTGATATTCTTTTTCAGAAATTGGCCCTGTTTCCCTAGGAATTCTGAGAAGTAAAAGGATGGTGTAGGAATAATGCAGAGCAAGACTGCACACCCCTGTGCCCCACCCCACCTCCTGTGGAACGCTGCAACTTGGTAAATACTTTGGTCCCAGGTGGCAGGTCTCGCCATGCCCACTTTCTGAATTCTTTGCTTACTGCTTTCTGAAAGCCAGAGAACTAGTGCTGTGGGAAGTATCGTACAGAACAAAACATGCTCCACTGGCTGGCTTACTGCCTGGAGACAGGGCGAGTGGGAGAGACTAGGGTTGAAGGAGCTATTGTTCAGGCGTGGCCTTCTCTGTTTCAGGGGTTTCAAGTGAGACACAGATTTTTCCAAAGAGTAGCAGGAACAGCCTGAGCCACAGCACTCGTGTTTAAGTGGTCTGGTTTTTTTCAAAGTAAAAAGAGCACTTGTGTGGTCTGTATGATACGTTATGTCTGTTCATTCTGTTATGCTCTGTGCCTTCCCTTTCCTGAACCAAGTTTGCATTTATAAAAGTTAGTTTAGGGTTTCTGAGAACTTTTCCTCTTGCTCCCCAGTCAGAATTATGTTTCTCCTTGAAATTTGCTGCGTGGTATTGGAACCTATTGTGAAGAGCAAGGATGGTTCGAATACAAAACCTTTGTATCGACAATGATCTCAGCCCACCCACATGACCTTGTTGACTCACATGAGAAGATGCAAGGACATTCATTTCTGTGGTGACATCCAAGAGGTTTCCAAGAGAACTCACCTGGAACTGCTTCTCTAGTTTTGTTTTGCCTGTTGGTCCAGGAATGAGCAGTGCGTTGACATAGGCGTGGATGTGAATGTCCGGCACCTCAGTTTCTTTACTGAGTATGGCCTCAACCAGCGTATCGTGGATGAAGACATACTGTTCCTGGCAAAACAATGACAATAAAGGGACATTACTCTAAGCTTTCCTTATATGTATCTACGAACAAAAGTAGTACCTCCCCCGAGAGACATAGAGAGTTTCACAGAAAGGGGGGAAAACCCACAAAGGAGTTGGAAAGGCAAAGCAACATCCCCTCTGCCTACCCCTCAAACCCAGCACCCCCTCTACACTCTGGGAGGGCTTGGCTCTCCTGATTCCTACACTTCTGACGGGGCCTCCCCTTCTGGCAACTCCAACTCTCCTTTCAGCCTGTCATATATAATTTAACTCAGTTTTATATGCAGTTGTTAATAATTCTTTTGTATTTCTTTTTCTTTTTATTTATTTATTTTTTGAGACAGAGTCTCACTCTGTTGCCCAGGCTAGAGTGCCGTGGCGTCAGCCTAGCTCACAGCAACCTCAAACTCCTGGGCTCAAGTGATCCTCCTGCCTCAGCCTCCCGAGTAGCTAGGACTACAGGCATGCGCCACCATGCCTGGCTAATTTTTTCTATATATATTTTTAGCTGTCCATATAATTTCTTTCTGTTTTTAGTAGAGATGGGGTCTCCCTCTTGCTCAGGCTGGTCTCGAACTCCTGAGCTCAAATGATCCTCCCGCCTCAGCCTCCCAGAGTGCTAGGATTACAGGTGTGAGCCACTGCACCCGGCCAATTCTTTTAATATTTCATATATGGGACTCTTCCCTGGTCTTATCCAACCAGAATGCCACTTGCTTGACAGAAGGAAGTTTGGTTTGGTTTGGTTTGAAGCTCACTAAGTCATATATATATATATATTATTGCTTTCAAGATGCCATCCATGGTTTTTAATTTAAGTTCATTTTTATTTAGAAATAGAAAAATAAAATACAGATTTGCAGACTTTATCCTATGTCATATATGGGTAAACTATATGGACTTAAAAAGGGATATAATTGGAGCACAATTCATACAATTTAAACAGAAAAGCGAATCCATTAATTCACTAGATATATGAATAACTTGAGGTTTTTACCAGCAGGGATGAGTGTTGACTGCTCCAATTACTCTTTTTCTGGATCTTCTCCAACAGCATTTTAAAGGATTATTTCCCATTTGGTCACAAAACAGAGTTTAGCAGGCCCATTCATGGTATATCTGTAGTTACCTGGTGTTTTGGGTTGAATTGTGTCCCCCAATAAGATATGTTGAATCTCTAACCCCCTAGTACCTGAAAATGTTACCTTATTTGTAAATAAGGTCATTATAGATGTAATTAGTTAAGATCGGGTCACCTGAAGCAGGGCAGTGACTGGTGTCCTTATAAGGGCGACACAGACATAGAGGGAAGACAGCCATGTAGAAATAGAGGCAGAGGTTGGACTCATGCTGTCACAAGCCAGGGAACATCTGAGGCACTAGAAGCTGGAAGAGGCAGGAAGAATCTTCCCCTAGCAGCTTCTGAAACAGCAGGGCCTAAAAACTCCAGCACTGGGAGACAATAAATTTCTGTTGTTTTAAGCCACCCATTTTTTTTTAAGCACATCATTTTTATTTTATTATACCTATTACTTTGTAATTCATAACTTTTGCTCAGTATTAATAGCGGAATCAGCTCATGGGAGGCAGAACTTAAAGTATTCAGTGAGAGAAATACAAGTCAATTGCAATTTTAAATGGGAAATGATAATCACTGTAAATTAATGAATCTTTCCAAAAGGAGTGTAATTCATATTTTGGAGACCCTCTTTATTAAGGTACACTTAGCAATATGTTCACCATTCTTGCATTTTCCCCCTCTAAGTCTTCCCTGTATTTTTTTGACTTAATAGCTGACTTTATAATTTTATTAGAAAATAACTTTTGCAGTAATTACATCAGTTTCTGATAAAAAAATTATTTGCTATAATTGAAAGGTTATATATGCCCTAAATTTCACTTTAAAAATAGTTAACAGCTGTATAATTTTGAGGTAGGCAGGATGGTTTGAAAAATAATAATAGGGCATGGAATTATTAGCTTTAAATTGAATTTGAGTTTAGCTTATTGTGGGTGTTCTTGAGGCTTAAAATTAGTCTCTTACTAAATATAATGTGTGGAAGTATTTCACTTGGGAAATAAAATTTATTGCTCATTCCAAAAAGAGGCATAGGTCTGGTTTGGGAAAATTAGTCTCTGACATTGGAACCTGCTTTTGGGTAAACTTCATATTCTCCTTAAATGAGAATTTAAGTGCTATGAGATAATATAAAAAGGAGATATTTGCAAGCTGCTATTTAAAAAGGAATTCCAGGCCGGACGCGGTGGCTCAGGCCTGTAATCCCAGCACTATGGGAGGCCGAGGAGGGCAGATCGTTTGAGCTCAAGAGTTCGAGACCAGCCTGAGCAAGAGCAAGACCCTGTCTCTACTAGAAAGAAATGATTTGGACAGCTAAAAATATATATAGAAAAAATTAGCCGGGCATGGTGGTGCATGCCTGTAGTCCCAGCTACTCGGGAGGCTGAGGCAGGAGGATCGCTTAAGCCCAGGAGTTTGAGGTTGCTGTGAGCAAGGCTGACGCCATGGCACTCACTCTAGCCCAGGCAACAGAGTGAGACTCTGTCTCAAAAAAAAAAAAAAAAAAAAAAAAAAAAAAAAAAATAAATAAATAAATAAAAAGGAATTCCAAACTAGGAAGGCTAGAAAGGGCAACTGAATTTTTTCAAGCTTTCCCTTGAAGCTAGATGATTTGAATCTTCAGAGAGGGAAAGGATTTAGGAAAACACCTTTGCTAGGCTTTCTTTATAAACTGCATGCTCCCTTCTCTACCCAGACAGACTTTCTTTGGCTCCTTTGATTCTTTTTTTTCATTTTTCCTTTTTAGAGACAGGGTATCACTCTCTTCCCAGGGCTGGAGTGCAATGGTACAATCATAGCTCACTGCAGTCTCCAACTCAAGTGACCTTCCCTTCCCAGCCTCCTGAGTAGCTGGGACTACAGGCATGTATCACCACACCTGGCTGATTTTTTTTTTGGTAGAGATGGGGTTCCTTTGATTCTTTTACCACTTTGTATGGATTACTTAAAAAAAAACAAAAACAAAAAACAACTGCCTGAAATAGATGTCATCATTTTCTGCTCTAAAATTCTCTAATGTAAACTTAAGAAAAATAGCCATTTTTTTAAACGTCTATCTTTGGTTTGCCTAAAAAACTTGTGTCATTTAAGGTGTGCTTAATTCCCATTGTTTACCACCAATTTCATCAGTTGTTTATTGAGCTCCTTCTTTGTGCAAAACACTTCTGTGATCTGGAGATATAGCAGTGAGGCAAACATGGTTGCTGTCTTCAAATAATTTGCATTCTGATTGGAATTAAATTTCTTTTGAACTGATGCATCTTTTCCTTTACAGCATTGCGGCACCATCTCAGATTGTTTACACTATTCCAACAAATTGGAGTTAGTGCCATTGTCATTGAATGTACATACTCTGATTAAAATTAAGACTCTTCTCTCCCTCATTGGTTACTGGTTTAGTTTGATGCCATATGAAAGGTGCATTTTTAAAATTTCAGAATACTATACGGGTACAAATGTTTTGGTTACATGGATTGCTTTTGTACTGCCTGAATCAAAGTTACAAGTGTGCCCATCACCCAGATAATGTACATTGTATCGGGTAGGTAAGATTTCACCCATCCCTTCCTCCCCACTCCCACCTGCATGATTTCTGTTGAGTTTTATTTCCATCTGTACACATGAGTGCTGATTGGTTAGTTCCAATTTTATCAAAAAGTCCCAAAACAATAAATGCTGGTGTGGATGCAAAGATAAAGGAACACATACACTGTTGGTGGAATTGCAAATTAGTGCAACCTCTACGGAAAATAGTATGGAGATTTCTCAAAGAACTAAAAGTAGACCTACCATTTGATTCAGTAAGCCCACTACTTGGCATTTACCCAATGGAAAAAAAGTCATTTTAATCAAAAAGACACTTGAACTACAATGTTTACTGCAGCACAATTCACAATCACAAAGTTGTAGAATCAACCCAAGTGCCCATCAATTCATGAGTGGATTAATAAAATGTGGTATATGTACACCATGGAGTACTACTCAGCCATAAAAAATGAATTAATACCTTTTGCAATAATCTGGATGGAACTGGAGACCATTCTCCTAAGTGAGGTATCACAAGAATGGAAAAACAAACATGTACTTACTATTAAAACCACCCAGTTTGTAATACTTTGCTGTGGCAGTCCTAGGAGATGAATACACCTACATTTTAGTGATGTTTGCATACCTTAGATAAATAAAGTTATCTTTTTAAATCATACCTCAGTTTGTACCAAATAATTTCTTTGTGAGCGAATGTGTTTTAAGAAGCCGAATACGTTGACAGTTCCTTCATGTTGAATTTGTTGTAACATACTGTCTAGCACAATATACGTGCCTGTTCTTCCAACTCCAGCACTGAATAGAACACAAATAAAGAAATATTTCAATGTTAAGCATAGAATGCATTTAAAAATATGTCACTACAGCCATGTTGATTAAAATAAATTCCTTCCCCAAGTAAATGAGGCATATAATAAATGTAGCAACACAAAACTGTAAACAGTTTAGTAGTTAAGCATAATGCTTTAAATAACAAATTTAAAAATCCCTTTTTCAGTTTTTTTTTTTTTGCCATTTCTCTAACTACAAAACAACCTATCTCTGTTGGAGAGTTTTAAATTTTCAATAACTATATTTATTATTCATTACATAATATACAATGAAAATATTATGTAGCAGAGTATAGCAAATAGACACGCAGTCTGAAAGAAATGAAAGCATCAGCTTCACCAAATTCTGAAAAGAAAAGGTCCCAGGGTCTGTATTTCCAGGTAGACATGTTTGTAAAGGTTTCTGCATTAATGGGAAAAAGAATTTGATAAAGCTTTCAGCTGAAAAATATCATTTCAGTGAGATTGCGAGGAATAAAGCATAACTTCAGTCATTTCTAAAGGGCCATTATCTGTCAACTTCTTCAAAGCCGCTACCAGAGGGACAGAATTCACAGACAGGGATTCTTTTCAAATGTTCCGACAAGTGGGAAGTGCTAGAGTGGAAAATTAGCACCTGCTCTGCACAATAGCCCGGTCCTTCTCCATTTGCTAAGAAACAATCCCTGACCTTCAGAGCTATTTTTCTTGCATCTTCCTGTTTTCCTCAGGCAAACAGATTTTAAAAAGTCAAGATAGGTCTCCCAAACTTTGTATGAGGATAACTCCTGCAATAGGTAATTAGAATGTGTCAGATAAGCTGTATATCAAAGGAAAACACTTGCCTCTGTAAAAACACAGACACTGCTTTGACAAAAATACTGCAGACAGAAATGAATTCAATTTTTGTGTTCATAAAGCTTGGCACATAGCATTCAGTAAACATTAACTGCTGTTATTATTTCAGCTGAAAACTATTAGAGGATAACATTTAAGGTATTTTTTCTCTCTCTTCGAAATATCATTATTTCTATTTATCAGCACATTCTTGGAAATTAAATTTCTTGGGTACTGGTAAACTGATACTACATTTAATAGGCTGTAGTAGAAATAACTCAGGAAAATGAGAAAGGGGTTTTGGTTGCCAAGTCATTAAAAACACCTTAAGGTTATTTTGCCAAATTTCTCATACTCTGTGTATTTTGGATTCTCTGATGTACACCTGGCATAACAACGCTACAACAGATTATTAACTTCTAGGAACAGAGCTTGTGTCTCAAACATTTTTATCCCACAGTGTTACATGTTGTAATAAATATTTGTTTAACCACAAGAACATTGTTCTACCTGCCTCACACAGTTAATACGCTGAAATCCAATTCAACAATCAAATAGAATAATAAACATCATAAAAATACCTGGTGCTTTGAAATATTCAGCAATCAAATTCTGAGTCTGGCATACTCACTTTCTAGGGATTAATACTTATGAAAATGAACATACAATTTCATCCCCATCACTTCCTGAAATCATTTCCATGTAGGCAAAAACTTTGTTCTATTGATTTCCTTTTTGTTAGCCTCAGCGATCTATGGGTTTACAGGCACATCTCTTAGACTCACCTGCAGTGGACGACAACAGGCCCCACTGCATGGCGCTTGGCATGGGCTGCCTTTCTCACGAAGGTCAGCACGGGCAGTGAGTATTCTGGTACCCCCATGTCAGGCCACTGAGTGTAGTGATACTGGGTGACCACACGCCCACTGGGTCTTCCTTTCTGGGAGCCCTGGAAGAGTTCAGACAGCTAATCACACACACACACACACGGGATTCTTAAACATCAAGTCAGGATTCACAGCTTGATGTTGGCGGTCTATAATGAAGTAGGAAATATACAATGTCATTTGTGATAGTTTAATTTTGCATCCATGTGGCTAGAAGGCTATGGTGGCTAGACGTTTGGGCAAACACTAGTCACACCAGATGTTGCTGTGAAGGTATTATTTAGATGCAATTGGCATGTAAATCAGTAGACTTTGAGTAAAGCAGATTATCCTCCTTAAGGTTGGGTGAGCATCATCCAATTAGTGGAAGGCTTTAAGAGCAAAGTTAGAGTTTCCTGAAGAAGTAATTCTTCAGACTGCAACATAGAAATCCTGCCTGAATTTCCAGCCTGCTACTCTGATGAATTTGGACTCTAGACTGCAACATCAACTCTTACCTGAATTTCCAGGCTACCAGCCTACCTGCCCTACAGATTTCAGATTTCTTAATCCCCACAATTTGTGTGAGTCAATCCTTAAAAATATAAATCTCTCTCTATCTCTATATCTATCCCATTGGTTCTGTTTCTCTGGAGAACCCTGAGTAATACATTATTCTTCTTGAGTTTTTTTTTCCTTTCCCTTATTTCAATCTCCACTATTTTTAGCTGGATGTTGGAATTATGTCAGAGCTATCCTGTACAGTTATCACATGATGCACAAATTTTTGTTTGCGTATCCCACCCACTGCAACCATAAGCACCATGACCAATCTGGCTCCAAAGCCACAGCCAGCATTTAGAGACAAGGCAGAAACCTTTGGGATTAAGGTGTAGCTGTGGTAAGGTGTCTTTTTACCCCATCTTGGTTATATGACCCATTCACTTAAAAAAGGACCAAATGCATTACTCAATTGATTACGTCCATCACTTGTTGACTCACCTTTTTTATCTTTGTGTTTCTTAGAGTAAAATTCCTCACAGTATAATAGGCAAGCACTTGAACGCTCTTCTGAGTGACCAGAAAGTTCCCATACTCTTCGCTACCATCAGCAGGCCAGTATTGATCGCATTTTCTCTGCAAAAGAAAAAAAAAAGTAAAGATGCTATTTCTGTATTTCAAACGCTCAGTGTAAAAGTTGTCCTAGAAATCAGTAAAGGCCTGAGATAGTGAAAGGAGTGAACTTCCTCATCCTTCTAAGTATTTTATTTTCTTTCTAAGCAATTGCAAATTATTTACAGAAGATGCCAGGGATAAAATCACATAGCTGAAAAAGACTGAGATGATGTCGTCCAAACTTCCCCCTTTCACATGAGGAAAGTGAGGCCAGAAGTATCAGGTTATTGCAGAACCAGGACTAGAATCCAGGTCCAGTGAATTAAAATCTATTTCACTCTACATTGCTTTTCAATGAGTCCCATTTACTTTTTTTCACAGTATGAATGCATTTAAAAGGTAGATAGCTTGATTCATAGTGAAACCTTTTCATTTAGAATGTTAATACTTGCCCTTTAGCTATCGTATTTACTAGAAAGCATTCCCAATTAGCTTTCATCACTTTTGCTGCTTCCTGATGCTACTCTATTAAAACTAACTTAAAGCACCTCTAATCACTATTTTGGGGGATGACATAATAGATTACCTACATACCCTTCCTTTCTCCACGAGGTTCGTTATCATGACAATGACTTCCACGTTATGCTCCCATATCATTCTCCAGAAATCTTCGGCTGTGGATTTCAGTGGACCTTGGGCAGCAATGTAAGCTTTTGGTCTGTTGTAGCCCTGAAGAAATAAATGATAAATGTTTCTTACTAACCAATTTATATGCCATCATTAACTGTACAATACTTAAGTTTCTAAGGTCAACAGCAAATTTCTATAAAAGAAAACCATAAAAAATACACTTGCAAAGTTGGAGAAACTTGATATTAGTAGCAAGAATAGAAACTCTTCTTTAACTATGATTTTGTAAACAAAAAAAAATAATAATAATAAGAGCTCTCTTTGTTTTGGCACAACCACAATTTTATGCATCTTTATTCCAGGTGCATTTAATTCAAATCTGTTTACTATGATTAAAATATGGCCCTTAATAGTGTTGCTTGAAATATATTTTAGGCACTGGGGCTCAGCTGTCTATAACAGTTACAAAACCACCTTACTCTACTTGGTGGTACTAAGAAGTGCTAATCATTAATAGATCTGTCACTGAGCACCCAATTTTGGACCAGATGTTTTACAAACATTAAGCTTAATCCTTCCTCTATGTAAAATGGAAGTATCATTTCTGATTTGGAGATGAGGAAACTGAAGCTCAGAGGAATTAAGTGACTTTCCAAGATCCCACAGCTAGCCAGTGGCAGAGCTGCAATTCAAAACCAGTTCTAACTCCAAGACCATGTTTGTTCTGACAAATATATTGTCTTCACTGGAAGCATGAAGCCACTGACTACAACAAACCCACTTTACACTTATGTACTCACTTTGAATTCAGTGTTCCACATAGCATTAACCCGAAGGTAGCTAGACTGTGAGGTGAGTGTCAGGGAAATAAGTGAGTTCCATTGACATTCAGGCGACCATAGTGGAAAATCAGTAGGTTAATGAGTGGTCTACAGTCCCTGCTGAGCTCCATTAATTGCCACAAAGCTGGGTATCCCGAAGAGTACTCAAAATTATGATGGCTGACAACTGGTTTAATAATCACGTTTTCCTTTTAATGAGTACTACCATGAACATTTCTCAGTTAGGATTTATTGCGCATTTGCTATATACATAGCACCATGCCAGGAGCTATGAGAAATTAAAAATAAACACTGGTACTGCCTTTCACATATAAGGAGTTATAAACCTGTCTGAATATACTTGTTCTACCTTGAATGTACATTCCAACCTGAATTCCTTCCCTCACTCAGGAGATAAACTAAGTATAAGAGCTCGAGTATGATTCAATCTGAAATCCTTTAGTCATAAGGTCTCTTAATTATTTCCTGCTGATTTCTATATTTTATTATCTATCAAATAACACATATTAAACACTAGTATATGTATGGTATTGTGGCATGATAAATTCAGAATCTAATATAATTTATATAAAATTTTCAATTAAAACATGCTTACATCAACATAATTGGCATTGATGTAATCAGTCAGTTTGCCATCTTTTTCAGCAAGTTGTGCAAGCTTAACCCTGCTATGGTCATCTGTAATAAAAAGGAATATATTTCACTGTATCACAGACTACTTTTCAGCATAAACATATTTTATATTTGCATAATAATTTATCTAATACAATTAAAATCATGGCAAAAAAATCACTTACTTTAATAGGCTTTTTGGGAACACAGGGATGACAAAGATTAAAAAAAATCTCTGCCTTCAGGAAAATTTCTAACATAATAGGTGAGAATAGGACATCTACGCAGAAAGTAATGTACAGGTGTCAAGAAAGAAGTGCAAAGTAGTAGGAGGATATGAAGGCAGAAACTGTGTTGCTTTGAGACGATAAAAGTTTCAGTAGAAATTGAAATCTGAAGTTGGCTTCTTAGATGGGATTTCGAAGATGGATACTGGGGCTGTGAACAGTGGAGAGCCACTCAAGGAGAGAGAAGAGTGATGGGACCTCAGAAAGCTAGGGAAGGATGCTGCTTCTGTGGTCTGAACAAGAGGTTGATGGAGGATGAGGAAGTAGAGAAGGAAGCAGAAGGACCCTAGGAAGTTCCTGTGAATGGTTACAGCCAACAACTCTTGCAGGAAGAGCCTCCGCAAAGGGAGACAGAACAGTTGTCCAAGCACAGAGGAGGTGGACCCCGCATTGCCAATGAAAAGGAAACTATGGTTATTCAAATATGTTGAAATAAGGAGGTTGGGATTAACTGCATTCTACAGAGAGATTATATTTATTTGGGGGAGATACATAATGAGAAAGGAAAGTGTTACTAGAAGGAAATTTGGTAGTTTCACTGGACAGACTTATTTATTCTTTACCAAACCATGACAAATAAAAACGCGGGGATATTAATAACTTCTGGGACAGTAACAATTCACACTGGTACAGGAATGTACATGGAAACAGATGTACGGCAACAATGGAAAGATGGGTCTGGATGCCAGGGTGATCTATTTTTGTGCTTTGGTTCTAATATTTTTAGAATTTCTGGGTTGTTTTTCTTCATCTATAAAACAGGACTGCTCTTACCTCTCTTGACTGGTTGTTTCAGAAATCAAATGAAATGATGTATTTAAAGCCCCAGGTACTTAGTAGGTGTTCAATAAATGCTAACCTCTTTCCCCTCTTTAATAACCTGATGTGTATTTTCTATTTAGCTTGAGAGGGAAGTTTAACAACAATTCTCTTCTGAGAGGTAACTGAGTTTTATGTGCTTCTGGGACAGTTGATTCAGCTGAGGAAGACAAACTTAAAGCCCTCTACTAAAACATAAAAATTGATGTAAGCTTTGTGGAAAGGAAGGCAACTTCTATGTGAACTATTGAAGAGAACATGATAATAAAAGGGAAGAGAGTGCAGCTCCACTGATTTCCAGAACTGAAATGGAACTGGGATTTAAATAACCTAGCTTGTAACACTGTGTTCATATGAAGCTACGGGAGCCCATTGATTGTATGAGGAAGGATACAAGAAGCTTTTTTTTTTTTTTTTTTGAGTGGGGAAAGAACATGAAGTTGAATTTCAAAAAATAGAAGGGAATATAAAGGAAAATAAGAAGTAACCAAAAGTACTATAAGAAGATGGAAAAAAGTAATTTTATAGAAAAAATAATTAAAATTTCATTAATGAAAAAGCCACATAGCTGCTCATGGAGGAGAAAGGGAGAACGAATGCCTAAGAAAACAAAGGGAAAGAAGGAATAAAAAGGAGGACTCCAACCAATTCTCTTTTTTTAAATTTCAAAATATTAAGGGTAATAAAATTTTGTGACACGCGTCACTTTTGTAAAGTTTGAGTCAGGGCTGTAAGTGTGCCCATCACCTGAATAGTGTTCATCGAATGTAGCAGATACCAACCAATTCTTTCTAAAACCCCAGGAAGGGGGGTTTTAGCATTCCAGGAAGAATGCTAAGAAAGGAAGGAAACAGGTAAATGTGGAAGAAAAAAGAGAAAGTCTAAAGGGAATCTCATTTGGTTGGTTAATTCACATATATGAAATGGGACCACGGAATATCAATAATGACAGAAACCACAGAAGAGATGTACAGTCCTTAGGGCCTGCGGAAAGGACTGGATTAAAATTTGAGTTTGTTTTGTTTAAAAGAAACAGATGTGATTAATTGTACAATGTATTTAAGTTACAGTGATATAATGCTAAGTATTATCTTACACAATTCTTATTTCCTGATACAAAGGTCCTTGAACAGCCACACCGAGGTCTGCTGTCAGATGACTTCAGGACACTGTGTAAAGGCACAACAATGACAATGATAATAGAGTCACGTTAAGGAAATACTTACAGGCAACGATATTTATGTATCGGTTCTTGTGCTTGTTGTCTGGGTGGTTGGAGCTGTCTGCTGTAATACCTAAGTCAACAGTACAGCTCTGCACTTCCTGTAAAAAATTGTATGTATACCATTTTAGCACATACTCTTTCAAACAAAGTGCCTTAAAATATAACAGGAAAGACAAAACAAACAAAATAATCTATGCAAACAACAATTTTTTTTTTACATGTTACAACTACTTCTTGGCTAAAATAAAATGCAGTGAAATAATGCCTTACCTGGTAAAACTCTTTCAGTGTCTAATGAGGGAATGAATGCCAAAAAAGTAAAGAAATCAAATTCCACAGCACACGACAAATGAGAAAAAAAAGTGTTCACATTAGGTTTACAATGGAAAACTATGATCATGCAATAAATACATTTGTCAAATACTAACAAAACAGAATGTTTCAAACAGTTGCATGCAAATCAAAATGTCTAATAATTTGGAACCTTAAAATTATGTAAAAGAAGAAAATAAGATCTTTAAAAGGGGACAGTGATGTAATAATATGATGATTTTTTTAAATGCAGATGAGAAGGACCACATATTCCATAACATATTTTGCGATATTAGTCAGATTTGCTAATACTCAAATATAATTTTATTTGACCACTACAGCACTATTTGAAACTCTGAATTAGTGATATACTATTTGTTTTTATTTTTTTGAGTTTTTTTAAAAGAGTAAACAGCTTCCTATTAGGTGGTTTTTAACAGATTTAAAGCTGTCAAATATTAAAAAATATCCTAAATTTTTTTTATCACACATGCTAGATCATTTCGAAACAAAATTTAGATAGCAGTATTTTCTATATATTTAAATAGTAGACATCTTTTTTTGCTTAAACTTCAATAGGCACAGAAAAACTATTTCTGCAAATCTATTAAAATGAATTAACATACTTTTCAGAGATGTTTTCTATCTAAATACGTTAGTTTAGAATTTATAATTATTTAGTATTAATAAAATAAAAGCCTTATAATTTCTGAGAAGGTATGTAACCCCAATACAAATCTGATTCATTAGTAAATAGCCCAACCTCTCTCCAAATAAGCTTTTAAGGCCTCTTTTGCAGCAAGTCATTCTGAACAATTGAAAATAATTTAATATATGAACCACTTAAAAGGTGTAGCATTATTAGTTATTAAGCTAATTATTAAGTTAATGAAAAGTTTCCTTCAATCACACTGTGAGTTAAAAGCAATGGAATTAAGAAAACATTTTTTGAGTAAAAATGTGAGATTATTTTATTAATTTAATTATTATGGACCACTTAATAATATTTAAAACGATTTTATAATTGTGAAAACCATTAAACTGTCTTTGGGCTTATACTGCCACCAACTTTTATTAGAAATTGTTTATTTTTACTTATGTTTCATTTCTGTTAATGTTTGGAAGATAAGACCCATCTTTGGCATATTTTCCCTTATGGCAATTACAATTTTGTTTGATGTTAGCCTGATAGTTTCTGTCAGTTAACATTGAAGTTACACCACCAGTAACTTCTAGCTTATGATAAGAAAAAAAATTTGATGTTTTAAATATGTAATTCTTCATAGTATTCCACTTTCCTTAGCATTACCTCACACTGCTTTTTTATTCAATGTAGCTATGATTTAGATATTTTTTAGAATTAGATGCATTGATTTCTATTATTTTTAATTTAGTAAAAACATATCAAACTTCACTTCTATTGCTTTTGATTTCTTAAAGCTTTCTAATATATGACATTTTTCTTCCCTAAATATATCTTTATGGCTGTGACTCCTGGGTCAGTTGCTGAGTGCGCCGGGGAGACTGAATCAGGAGAGAGTGGATGCTATGGTCAGGATCACAGCTCAAAGCACTTCAAAAAGGGAGGTCCGCAGAGCCTTTAGGGTTTAGGCAGAGGGAGGCAAAAAGGCAATATGATGCTTTCTAGAGGGGAGTTGCCAGGGCTGAGGCTGAAGATTGCCTGCTCACAGCTGTAATGGAAAGGGCATGAAGTTTAAAATTACAGATTTGGGTTTGAATCTAGCTCTGCTATTTATTCCTTGTTAATTAACTTTAATGGAGTTTGATTTCATTAATAATATGAATAGAAATAATGACAAATAGCTCCCAAAGTTGGGTGGAGGTTGAACATGGAAGCCTCTAGTCCAATGACACATCAGAGGGTGCTCACAAATGTTAGCTTTTATTTTTTGTGGTTGATATTGTTAACTTTGGACTTTTGGCTCCCTATTTTGAAAAATCTGCTTAACTGATAGTTCAGTGGGCCATGACAGATTTGCAGTAAATGTCTCTGCCCTTTCTAAGAGTATTTTAACAGAATATTACTGGAAAAATTTTTGCTGATTATGAACTTCAAATTTTTTTAGAAATGTATATTTTCTTGAGAAAAAGATGTGATTTTTACCTTGTATAATAAAAGGGTTTTATACATTTATGATGATATAAAACTTACAATTAAGGATTTATGCATACTTGAGCTGAAAATTATGAAATTTAGTAGTTTAGTATAATTTATATAATTTAGAAAATTAAAAAGAATCAGTGTTACTAATTCAGATTTTAAAAAAGAATACTAGAGATCAGTATTTTATGGGAGAGAATTAACAATGTTTTTGATTTCCCACTAGTACAATTTCGCTTTTAAAATAGAAAACCAATTTTCTAAATTATATGATAACTACGACACATCTCCTGAACACGTAAGTCATTACAGAACAATATTTTTACTAGAAGTGAAAATGGTCTCAATGTCTTTAGGTCAAGATATAGCCTACTGCTAAATCTTTTAAATTTACTATTTTCTATATTATTTAAAACAGACATACTAAAATCATACCTCAAATTCTTCAGTAAACCCATTACTTGCATGTAAGTCTGCAACATGCTTTGGAAAGTGCTTTATTGGAATCGCTCCAACATCATCTAAAGTGGATAAAGAAATTGTGTTAAGATAATTTAACAGAAATGAATGTGCTTGAAAATAAATTATTTCCTCTTTAAAAAGAACAATGTTAATTTATAAATACCACCAAAGCCTCACTTTTTTTTTTTTTTTTTTTTTTTTGAGACAGAGTCTTGTTCTGTTGCCCGCGCTAGAGTGCCCTGGCGTCAGCCTAGCTCATAGCAACCTCAAACTCCTGGGCTCAAGCGATCCTTCTGCTTCAGCCTCCCAAGTAGCAGGGACTACAGGCATGTGCTACCATGCCCGGCTAATTTTTTCTATATAGATTTTTAGCTGTCCAAATCATTTCTTTCTATTTTTAGTAGAGATAGGGTCTCGCTCTTGCTCAGGCTGGTCTTGAACTCCTGACCTCGAGTGATCCTCCCACTTCGGCCTCCCAGAGTGCTAGGATTACAGGCGTGAGCCACTGTGCCCGGCCTAAAGCCTCACTTCTTATCAATGGACTGCATCTTTTATGTACAACTTTCTTTAACATGAGTGGGGGTTATATGTAAATTCTGAGGAAAAATGCAGAAATAATATATTTTCAATTTTACTGTGAACTAAACATAATATATAGTAAAATTTAAGTTTTATAAAATTGTATAGTTTAATGTTTTATAGTCAAATAGTCAGATATTTACATTTGAAAACATTTTTTTCCATTTCCCTATAAATAATAGAAAACATTTATATGCAGAATATTCATTAAGGATAATGTCAAAAGCCTTTGGGACTTTTAATCTGTAAAATTTCAAGAATTCTAACTTGAAAATATGCTATGTAAACAAAGTCACTGGATCTGTTAATTAATTGTGAAGGGGCCAAATTATTTTAACTGGCTCTGATTTTTTTCTCCTTTTTCTGAAAAGACTTTCTTAGATTAAACATATTACTAGTTCACAGTATGCAATTTCGCAAGTGATTTCTCTGACAAGGAAACATCAAACACATTTCACTAGAAACAGTTATTTCTATCAACAGATGTTCAGCATTTAGGCCATCTAATACTTTTAAGCTTCAGTTACCAAGAATTTGTTGAGTAAAAAAAATTGGAATCCATCTGTTCTCTCTCTTAGATGAGTGGACCTGAATACTAAAATTGAATTAGTCAGTCAAGCTTAAGAAATACTAGACAAAGGTGCAATTCTACCTTCACACCTACAGAAGGACCTTGACTGGAAGTAGCTTTTATAATTAGATAAGAAAACAAAAATGACTTGTCACACTTAAATCATTAGTTCTAGTAAATGTCCTTCAAATCCATTGATACTATCCTGCACAGCCAACTTCCTTTCCCAAGCAGATTACTAATTTTTATTGAGTCAGGTATTTTTTGTAATTTCTTTTATTAATTGGTCTGCAAGTAAGTGAGGCTTACGTATCTTTTCATTTTCTGATTTTATGTGAAAACATGCATATTCAGGTAATCAAGAGTGAATCTTTGAGAGCCAAGCAAGTAAAATGAGGAGATGCCCTTCATCACTCTTTTGACATTCAAAGTGGACAGGTGTGGATTTTCTGGACAAGGTCCTGATTTTGGACTATTTTATTTTTTAATAATAAACTATATTGGACTTTGGATAATATTAGAGTTAATCTGCATACCCATGCTGATGTGGTATGTAAAAGAGGTATGTTTGGAAAGGAAGGGAATGTAACAAATAACTGACAGCCGTTAGTTTCAAAATCCCAAATATGTTAATGAGAAACTCTGCTATACTAAAATATATGTACAGTATTTTAATATAAACTAGGAAAGCAGAAATAAAATAGTGGTGTTTAAAGACACAGAGTTGACAAAAGAGGAATATCAGTAAAATACTCCTATTCCTTATCTTTATAAAACATAAAAAAACATACATATTTAATATATACTGTACATAATGTAAATGTATAAAAACATACATAAATATGTAAATATAAAAAATAAAATGCTAGGCTGGGTGCGGTGGCTCACGCCTGTAATCCTAGCACTCTGGGAGGCCAAGGCGGGTGGATCGCTTGAGGTCAGGAGTTTGAGACCAGCCTCAGCAAGAGCGAGACCCCGTCTCTACTAAAAATAGAAAGAAATTATCTGGCCAACTAAAATATATATATAGAAAAAATTAGCCGGGCATGGTGGTGCATGCCTGTAGTCCCAGCTATTCGGGAGGCTGAGGCAGTAGGATCGCTTAAGCCCAGGAGTTTGAGGTTGCTGTGAGCTAGGCTGACGCCATGGCACTCACTCTAGCCCGGGCAACACAGTGAGACTCTGTCTCAAAAAAAAAAAAAATAAAAAAATAAAAAAATAAAATGCTTCTCTTTCTTCTGTATTTTTCCCTTTAGTCGTGAGATTGCAAAAGATGACATCATGTACAACTTGGGCCCCTAGCAATAATATATGGAGCATCAATCAGACAGTTTAAAGTGACTTCTTTAAAATGACCACATAGATGAATTTCCTCTTTTGTATTCCTAGTTTGACAACTTCTATTTCCCATCTTGTCCTCTATCCTCCAGTTCACAAAATTCTAGACAAATCCTTTTTTTGTTGCCACTTTTCATTGTGAGATGTTATATTAATTAATTAAGTGGCTGTAATCTATCTTACAGTGCAAACTCTAGGGTCAGTGGGTGTCTCAATCAAAATGACCCTGGCTAATTTTTGAGTATTGTTATCCAAGTATATTCTGATAAAAATAGCCAAAGTTTTCCCAAATATTCAACTATTCCAACATTTGAGACAAAAGGGTTTCAAGCAATCATACATTTTTTTGTATTATGATTTTCTTCACCATTACCATCATTTCATGTTTTTTTTCTAATGTAGTTAACAAACTTTTTCTCACATAAACTCAAATGATCAGAAAGGAATTAGACCTTATTCTTATGTTTGTCATTTTCTCCTATTCATATTTATTGCATTGATTTAGTCTGATTTTTGTTGCTTAGATTTCCACTAAAGTAATGGAAGTGAGCAAAAGCATTATTCTTAACTAACATGTTATTTCTATAAATGTTTATTTTTTTAAACATACTATACCTGAACAATTATAAATTATTTCAACATATCATCTGAATGGTTATGAATGTTTAAAATTAATGAGAACAGGATATAAACCCAGGTACCTTATACATGACATAATAAATATTTTGTGCCATACAAATATGTATTAATCTACATTATAGTCACTTGCAAAGTATTCCAATAAAAGCAAACCTTCCAACAATGTGCTTTTCATTCAACATCTACCAGCTACTCACGGTCACACTTTAAGCTATTACCTGAAATTGGAAAGATAGGTGTTGGAGGTGTGGATATTACTCGAGGGGAAGTGCTGTCCTCTAAATAAAAATGTGCAGTCTGGAAGCACTTTCTGGAAAAAAAAAAAAAGAAAGCAATTTATACTACTATCTGCCATGGATATAATAAGACAACTTCTGAGCTGCTTAAAAATTATGATGGAAATCTCCAGAATTAAGGCAAAAGAAAATATATACCCAGAAGAGGGATTGCTGGATCTACATCTGTTTTAACAAATCACAAACATTAAAGAATTTTATGGTTTCCAAATTTTCCCCGTACCAGATGCAGAAGAGCAAGCAAATATCAGATATGCTGAAAGCAAAGATGGCATTTGAAGTTGTAGCTGGTTCAAAGTATCAAACAGCACTTTGCTAATATAGGAAATCTCAATGCCTTAGGTTCCATTGTTGCTATATACCAAAGTGTCCTGCTACCTTGAATAGGATCAGAGTGGAAAGAGATAATGTCCAAAGCTATTTCCACTCAACATTTAAGTGACAATGTACTTCTGAGCATATTCAGCTGCTAGCAAAAGGCAGCAAGCTGACTATGTAGAAATGAAATTTCAACAGTGATAATGTTTTGATGAAAAAAGAAGGCAGCTTTATACTGTAAGTATGATACTGCAGTAGTGACAGAACTTAAATGAGGAAATAACGAGCATATAACAAAAAAACAGGGATGATTTTCTTTCCAACAGATGCTACCCTTGTTGATGAGGGTTTTGAGAATGAATATATTTGGAATCAATGACAACTATGACCTACAATGTCACCTGAATCTATTTTCATTCAGATAATAAGAGTAACATCTGGTAAGAACACATTACAAACTACCGAGAAAAGAATTAACTACTGCTATAAAGTAATGCAAACCATCCTTCATTTTAAAAATTTAGATAATTAAAACTGCTAAGGCACTCTTTGATGTGGGTGGTTTAATTTATTTGAACTATTATTCATGAGTGGTTAAGTTGAAACAGAAGTATCCGTTTGAGTGAAAATGCCAATCTCACTTTCCATTTAAAACCCTCCAGCTATAAGTCATTCATCCTAATGAGCTTTAACATTACATTTGTTCCTACACAGTGATAAACCTAAATCTCGATATTTTTCAGTAAATCAGTTCCCTAGATGAAATTATTGAACGGCTTCCTACTTCAATTAGAATAATATCCAATTATTTTAGCAAGGGCTATAACCTTCAGTGACCTAGCCCCCATCTACTTCAGTAGCTTCATCGTCTACAAACTCTCTGCTTCACCCAGCCCACACTGATCCTCTCTTTCTCCCTCAAAGAAGCCCTGTCAGTAGCACCTCAGGACCTCGGCTCTGGCCATCATTCCCTCTGCCTGCCTCCTCCTCCTCATTTCTGCATTACCCCAAATGCCACCTTCTTTGAGAGTCCTTCCCTCACCTTGATAGCTAAAAGCATTAGCCCATCCCACTAAGCCGCTATTCTTTGCCCTTTTGTGACACTTATTATCTGAAATACTATTATTTATGTTTTTGTTTATTTGTTGTACATGTTTATAGTTGCTCTCTTCTTATCAGAGGATAAGCCCAACAAGGCAAAGTACTTCATCTTAATCATTGCACTGTTAGTCCTCAGTGCTAAGGAGGGTGTTTGTCATGTTGTAGGTACCCCCAAACATTTGTTCAATGAATAAACTGCTATAAGTAGGAGTAGTGTAAAATTATATATAGTTTATTTATAACCTTAATGTAATAAGCAAAAAAAAAAAAAAAGAAAAGAAACAACCCTAAAGCAGTGATGTACACAGAAAAAATTAGCCTTCTGCTGTGATAGTATTAAGCCTTGATAACCAAGCCCGAGAGAACTATGTTGACAAAACTCAAGAAAATCTTCAAGAAAGAACAGATGGCACAGGGTACAGAATCAAGTGTCAAAGGGACTCTGAGCTAGGTTCACATCCTGGAAAGTGGCAGACTGATATGGAATGGGAGAATGAGAGTCACAGGTCCCATGACAAAGAAACTCTCCTATGTAAGGGCCACACGAGCAGAGTTGAAACCAGACTGAAGCAGGAACTATAGGGAAAGTGGATTATCTGTGCAACCCTGGATGTCACATGTTCTGACACACTGATATGTAAACATTGGACTTGGGATGTGCTTTTAAGATCACAGAATTAAAATCTTTTTGATTTCTCTGAAATATAGTCACACAAGCTGGTAATAGGTTTTTAAAAATATTTCAATGAATTTTAAAGTTGTAAAATGCCTTAAAGGAGCTAGTGCAATATCACAGCTGATACAAGAATCTGACATAAAGTTAAGAAGGTCGCTCTGAATACCTTCAGTGAGAGGGAGCTCACTCCTTATCAGTCATCTGTAGTTGCTAGATATTTTTTTCTTGTACTAACTCAAAACTCTACCTCCAAATGGTATCCAAAGAGTAGGGCTTCCTGCTCCACTGTTACGGCTCTTACTATTGATATTTTTCTCTCTGAACTTTTCTCTCTCTCTCTCTCCTTCTAGCCATTGGTTCTAGTTCTGTATTTTATATGTTTGACTTTTCTCCTTGAAGTTTATAGTCCAATAATACAAACACGTTGTAGATCGGTGAATCTGCCTTGTTCTCTCCTACTTGGTATTTCACCTCCCTGCTTTAAACATGGTTCTCTTTCCGACCAAAATGCCTCACTCACCACTATGCCAGACAAAAATATGTCCTCCTTCAAGATAGCTCAGAGGTATCTTCTCTGTGAAACAGTCTCTCATTTCCTAAGCAGCATTTAGCACTCCACCGTCTGTGTTTTCACTGCACCCCAAACAAACTTCCATCCACACTCACCTATATGAAGACTGTTTGAAAAATATACCTAAGCAATCCAGTGATAATCTTCATTTCCTGGACATGATCCTACATTATTTTAAGTATTTTTCTTAACTGGTGGTTAGGGTAATTATTTTGTAATATACTTGTTTTGTGCCTATATCCTTATTACATTTTTTAAAAAAATGGAATCCTTTCTTTTGATTTTATGTAAAGCCAACTCTTAATATAGTTCCAGGAGTACGACAGGTGCTCAATGTTTGTTGAATGAGTAGATAAATTTCTAATAGCAAGTAAATCCCAACAACCATATGTTGTTCAGCTGCATCCTAGATTCTCTTGCCTACCTGAGCCTCGAATGGGATAACTTGAAATCTCAAAACATTTTGGAGGCAGAGATGGGATATATAGGTAGAGAAAGAAGGATGGATGGATGGATGGATGGATGAATAGGGGATGCACCAATAATTCTGACTGCAAGGGAAGAAGGCAGCATCTCACAGAATATAAAAGGGTAAATTAAAACATATTAGCATCGAGGTTGATCATGTTGCTAATGTTCATTGTAGTATCTGGGTAAATATCAGCTCCACTCTTTTCAGCTATGTAATCAAATCTTTGTTGATTTTAGAAAATAAGTAGTCCAATAATGTCATTTGGCATTAATTTATAAAAAAGAACCTCATAAATAATACCAAAAAGCTTGTAAGTGGGAAATCTCTTAATAATATAGACTACATTATGGATAGAGGTCATTTGTATATTGCTTAGGTATATTTAATAGTAAAGTCTTACATAGGAAGGGACCTTCTACTTAAAAAGCTTCTAATTATGGGTTGGTAGCTATCTTCAATGACCCACAAATTTGAATTTAAGATCCAGAGTGAATTCATATTGCTTTTCTTCCCACTGCCCCCAGTAAAAACAATTGTGTCTGTATAAAGTCCTTTTCTATACTGCTTTTGAAGGTGTGCCATTTTGCTAAATATAACTTTGGTATTTTTTAGGTTCTAACTCTTAAAAAAGCTCTCAAAAATTCTCTCTTTTTTTCCTTTAAAAATAACTATTTGAAAATCTTCCCTGTTGAATTCATTTTGCATCTTAGAAACCTATGGTTTGGCTCATGTAAATTATACCTTAAAACATCTGGAAAATAATTTCAAGGCATATTATTTAATGTATGACAAGATTCAGTATCTATAGTCCATCTGTTCAGTATAAGCAGTGAATGTCTTCACATCTATGTGCTAAGTGTTGATAACTATGTCTCCTGCTAATTATCACTCAACCATGATGGAAAAGTGATGACTGTTTTAAACTTGTAGACATAGGTCCTATCAATCAATGGTAATCTGATTATTTAATTTACACCTTTTCATCACAGTAAGTATTTAGAATTAAAAGCTAAAAATGTGTATTATTCCATTCCTTAGTAAGCTTATACAAAAATTAAACAATATTTAGGATGCTGAATTCATTCACAGAACCCCTAAAGAAGGTCTTACTGAAATCTTAAAGATGATCTAGTGAACCCACCCAAATGATAAACAGAGGAAACTAATTCCTAGGTGGGTAAGTGACATGTCCAAGGCCAGATAGCAAATGCCAGGCAGGACTTGGTAAGAGAGTCAAATTTTATCACCTCTGATTTGTTCTGTCTTTCTGCTAAAACATGCTTTCTCTCAAGGTTTATACAAAAAGTAAGGGAACACCTTGAGTTAAATAAATCAGACAAAAGAGAGGATTTATTATACCCCTTTTAAAAGGATTATTTTTTCCCTAAAAAATTACATTAGAAATATTTTTAAATATTTTCTTCTAAGAATTTTACAATTTTAGTTCTTCAACTTTGGTCTGTGGTCCCTGTTGAGTACATTTTTGGATAAAGTGTGAAAAAAGGTTCAATCTGATTTTTTTTTGTATATGGATATCCAATTGTTCTAGTGCCATTTGTTGAAAGGATTATTCTTTACCTATTGAAAGGTCTTGGAACACTTGTCTAAAATCCATTGACTGTAAACGTAAGAGCTTATTTCTGGTCCCTCAATTCCATTCCATTGATCTATATGTCTATTTTTATGCCAGTACCAGACTATCTTGATTATTGTAGTTTTGTAGTAAGTTTCAAAATTAGGAAGCATAAGTCCTTCAACTCTGTTAAATTCTTAGAAGAAAATCTAGAAGTTAGTTTTTGTGGTCTGGTTAGGCAATGCCTTCTTAGTTATGATACTAAACACACAAGCACCAAGAGGAAAATAGATGAGTTAGACTTCATCAAAAGGAAAAACTTTTGTACTTTAAAAAAAGATACCATCAAGAAAGTTAGAAGGTAACTCACAGAATGGAAGAAAATAATTGCAAATTAGATACCTGATAAAGGACTTGTATCTAAAATATATAAAAAACATTTTCAACTCAATACTAAAAAGACAAATAACCCAATTAAAAATAGGCAGCAAAGAATTTAAATACACATTTCTCTAAAACATGATATACAAATGTCCAGTAAGCATATGAAAAAAATACTCAACATCATTAGTCATTACGGAAATACTAAAATGCATTAAAAACCATTGAATTGTAGACTTTAAATAGGTGAATTTTATGATGGATTAATTTTATTCAAATTAAGCTGTTTTTAAGAAATATTTAAATATAAACTTAAAAAAACTCATAAGGGCTATGTAACTATTAGTACTGTTATTGATATGTCATTAGATTTTTAAACCTTTCCATAGGCTGTAGTTTTCACAAAGGTCTAAAATGTTTCCATATGTGCTAGTGAAATCATGTCATTTACAAATGCACCTACATTGAAATTTGAATAATTCACACAAACCTTGAAAAATGCACTAAAATTGTGCACTTATCTTGTGATTCAGCACATAATAGCCTTAAGTGTATTATGATCTAATAAGTTACATTTTATAGTGAATTAACTTCAAACACAGGAATGTGAGTAGGACAGATATTTAACACTATTTAACATTTTGAAATGGGCAAGAGCATACATTTTATCAGAACATTTAATAGATATAAAATATTTGCTAGATATTAAATATATACATAAAACCATCAAAGTACTCATATTTTACACTGCTATACTCTGTATTCAAGGCACATAGAGTTTGTGAGGAAAGCAGAAACATTTTATCGAAGGTCAAATTAATATGTTTGTAACTGGTAATTCTATCTTTTTCCCACATAACACAGATAAAATGACCCATTACTAACAGAAGATTAAAAACCACTCTAGATTTTAATTTTTCATGAAATATCAAATTATATTAAATAAGACACTGATTTTTAGATTTATAAAAAATATATTTGTATATACTTACTCTACAAGTAATAGAGATTAAGAGAGTCATTTTAATTATTTCAATCTTATAATTATAAACCATCTGGCATCTTTATTGGAACTTTATACTAGCACTATTTACTACAAAGTAGAATTTGGTTGCATTTTCGATTTTGTTTAAAATTTGTTTGACATTGTTTCCCACAAATTAAAAAAATTAGTTTGCCAGGGAACATCAGATTAGATGGAAACCAATAATCTGAACAAACATGGTATCAATGTGGCAAAAAGTTTAGTCAACATGTTCAGTGGGGAGGGGAGAGAAAAGCAATATGAATTCTTGTTTAACAAACATTTATGGATCATGTACAATGCTCAAAGCATTCTGCTGAGCATGGAATCCTCTGTAAAAAGAATCATTGGTAATTATAGGAATCACTGGGGTGCAGACTGAAGAAAGCAGGTTTGTTTGCATCTTGTTATGGAGAAAATAGACTCCTAACCCATGTAGGGTAACAAAGCATAATCTGTTCTACACAGTCTGTAGTCTACTCTGTTCTGTAAAGGAAGTGAGATATGAAATACTGAAATGAAAACATTCTAACGTAGTCAACCAATGTTGAACTACATGCAACTACATGCTTCGGGCCTCACCGTCTCTTGACACATCTAGCTCATTTCTACTTCCCATTGTTTCCATCTGCTGTGTCCCTGCCTGGAATGCCCTTTTCCTTTAACTCTTCTGAATCCTATGCAGCTTGAGCCCTATATTTTATTTTACATTTACCCTGCACATTCTGGCCTGTCAAGCTCCCTTGTTCTCTGAACCCTCTTAATATTAGATTTCAGCTGCTATTCATACACTTCCGTGTAATATTTTATATATTTTTTATGAAAAATTATTTCTTCCCAATAAGCATAGATTTCTTGAAAGCAATGACTTTCATTCATTCATTGATTATTGCTATTTCCCAATAGTAGTTAACACAGTACTAGGTACATGGGAAACAGTCAATAAATAGAGTAAATATTTTGGAATAAACTGAGAGAATATATTTTGGGAGAACACAGAAAGAGTGGTGATATGAATGTATAGAATGATGTTGCTAAACAAAAAGGAATTAATTACAGATCTTCTGAACAAAATTCTCTTTTAAAACAAAAGTCTAAAATACCAGGCTATGCCCTTTCTTAGTTTACAGATATGATTCCTTATATGATTGTAAAGTCCTTGTTTTCCAAAAAACACAGTTATGCTGACTTACATTATGTCCCTAGTAAATTTACTAGTTTTCTGTGTGTTCTGCTTTCTACATGATGGGAAGCTTATGGTGGATGTAATTATTCTTGTCCTTTAAAGCTTTTAATGGATTATTGATGAGAGTGAAGCTATATTTCATCCTCAAAGCAAATTATAAGTAATTTAAAAAGCCCATGCTTCTTAATATAGTCATTAACTTTATTCCCTAATTACATCTATATTTTAATTGCTTGATTTTTACTTTTATGCATGAGTTATCATTTTTAATCAGTATGCACAGTTGATATGCATCTTGTACAAACTCTTTGTTATTAAAAAACCAATATTTTTACTATATCAAGTTATATTTTCTTAAATAATAATGTTTAGAAAAGCTTAGATATGCTAAATGTTATGACAACGCTTGAATATTAATTTAATTAATATAAAAATGCACTGTCAAAATACTGTATTAAATAGTAACTGAAGTAAAAGTTCTTCCATTTTACCTTTAATTGATTTAAGCATGAAGAACAATCAACTGTTATAATATTATTACGTCTTTGGATTCACAAATTCACCTTGAATTCATAGTTACTCAAATAAATTAATGGAAGCTCTCAAGTAAAAGGAATTTTGACTATGCACTGAGGAGCTTTCAGATGAAATATGGGCAAAATATGAGCTTTATGAATTAAATTTTCCAAAAAAAAAAAAAAAAACAACCACTCAACTTACCTCCAGTAGATGAGAATACCCACAAGAACCACTAGACAGATAAAAGTCAGGGCTGACACGATCACAAGGGGTATAACTGCCTTCTTCTCGGATTCCAACCCCTCAGCTAGACCAATACGAGACTCATGGCTACTATTACTGGCCTCTGTAGTCGGAGAAAATTGAGAGAGTTGATATTTAAACTGAAGGAAAAGTCACAACACTTTCAACTGATTATTGCAACCTTCATTGCTGTCACTTACCTTTAAAATGTTGACTCTATGATGCCAATACTGTCTACGATTATAAGCCAATTTAAGTAAAAAAAAGTTTAGAAATTAAGGCAGGCTATTAGAGTTGAAAAACAACAATATCCCAACAGAGATTGGGACCCAGGTAGGGGTGCCTTGGCAAGAAGTGAGCTTAACACTGCTTTGAAAAGCTTCCTACAAGGAAAATAGAAGTATTAAAATAAGAAAACCACCCAGTTTTTAATTAAAATGATCAGGAAAAATGATACTCACTGAATCACCCCATGCATTATCTTAATTTTCTAAAATTAATTTTAGTGGAATTATTTTTAACTCTGTATTAGGTAAATAATTAGAAACAATTAATAATATCATAAAGAAAATAATCTTAAGATAACCCTTCTTACATTAGGCTTATCTTTCAATCCAGCAAACTATTTTAATTTTAATTGTAGATTGGTTTTAAATGTTATTTTGAATGCTCTTCTTACCCATTATTTTTCTCTTTTAAAAAATAAAAATACTATTGCATGTGAATTGAAGGGATACATAAATTTAAGAAATTCTTTTCAAATATGCAAATGTAAATAATGAAAAAGTCCAAATTTGGTCTTTGGGTTAATTTTAACACATTGGTTGCCACACTAGGAAAAAAATTTTTCTTTGGGACCACAGGGTTTGATGATGAAAATAGAATAAAAACTTCGAAAACAAAATGATCCTTTCTAATTTAATGAAAAATTTGTTTGTTATTGTTTTCTGTGCATGAGTTATATGCAACTTGAAAAATAGTTACTTAGGTCCCAGTAGGTCCCAAGGTAAAGAGACGTGTGAGTTACATATGCTTCACAAGGCCCTGGACTCAAAACTAGTAAAATACAACTCACCTGGCAGTTAATGTGTTAAAAGATGACAAATGACTCTTTTTGTGACCAGTCAGGTACATTATTGTACCAGCACTTTGAAAATCACTGCAAGTGGAGATATTCTTCCAAGTTATTAAAAAACTTTCAGAGTTGTGTTAGTTGCCAGTAAAAATCTTTCCTTTGCTTTAAGGTGTGTTCAGTGGGAACCAAGATGATTGAGCATGAGCTGTTTCTAACTGATGATATGCTGACTGACGGTGCACAAAGCAAGGGCCTTTATTCTGTCTACCTGTAAAAGTTCTGAAATTAAAATTCCTTATCAAAGTGTACATGCTTCCTACACACTTGGCACTTTTGATGCTTTTATACCAATCTTCTCACTATTAGTGATATGAGACAGAGGATATTAATTTAATGTTGAATATTTAAGAAATTTGAGAGAACTAAAGATTTAAAATAATAGCTTTCTTTGGTAACCAAGGATGGTGGCAGAAAGGGCCAAGAAGTTAATTCATGAATACAGGAAATGTATCATAGGAATATATATGGCACACACATTTCCCAAGATGTTCTTACAATTATAGATGGATTTGCTAGAAAAAAAGCAGAAATCAAAGATGTGATTAAAAATCATAAAACGGTAGGAAAAGTGAAAATATTTTAAGTCAACTGACCCCTGAGTTGTACGTAACATTCTTGCAAGAAAAGGCCAAGCTTCAACTGGCCATTACATATTGTGTGGAGACTCATCTATACACATAAATAATCTGACGGTGAGTGCACTGAAAATTTCCTTATGAAATTTAGAAAAGTATCTTATTTTATACATGGTTGTCTTCACATTTTTTCTATTGGAACTATTGTTACCTAAATGGAAAGTAAGTTTTTGGGTAATAAATGAAACAATTCACTTAGCGAAGTCCCTAATACCCAATACAGTACATTTGGTGGTTAATATAATTATTTGTATCAGTCATTCTTGAAGTGTGGCCCTCAGAATAGAGGCATCAACATCACTCGTAACTTATTCAAAATGCAAATTCGAGGCTCCACCCAAACCACACCAAGGCATCTGAATCAGAAACTCTATGGTTAAGGCTCAGCAATCTGTGTTTTCACAAGTCCTCCATACAATTTTGATCCACATTAAAGTTTGCGATCCAATGATGTACATTAATATATGTACAATGTAAGCTTCTATAACAACACAGGTCTTTAATAGCCATAAATATTCATAGCAATATGTATATGGGTATATATAGATGTATATGCATACATATATGAGATGTGTCTGATCATATATGTGATATATATGTAATATATATAATGCATATTATGTAATATATACCATATATACATCATATTTATATACATGCATTATATACACACATGCACACACACATATAGTCTTGTATATAGATATTTCTGTAAGTTTTCTGGGATATCTGATCTTAAATCCTTTAACTGAGGAGTTATAATGAAAAGTCTATGGTGAACATATATTATGAAACCTAGTTCTTTTATATACAATGGGATACCACATGAAAGTACAATCAGCTGATTGCTTTGTATACTGTAAGGGGAAAAACTAGTTGTATTGATCTTATTTTCATTTTTTGAGACTAAATTATCTGTTTTGGTATGGCTCAGTAGTGTATATGAGTTATCTAAATGATAAGAATCTACTAATGCAATTACAAAATAAAGAGCTGATATTAATATTTAAAAATATGTTTTAAGAATAAAAAAGTATAATTTGGTATTACAATTTGAGCATTACATATATTTTACTGTCCTCAGTCATGAAAGCATAGTCTCTAAGAGACAGACACCAATAACACATTCCAGGCTTAGTTTTGTATTTACTCCTTATGTGGCCTGATCAAGTAATCTAGTATTTACTCATAAATTGTAAATACTAGTATTAGCCTTATCTATATTATTTTGAGGAATATATCCTGTAAATTGTTCTACATTCTGGAACAACACCAAAAATTTTTACGTTTCAGAATGAGATTGTATACATTTGATAAGGGGGCATATTCAATTATTGGATAAGACAGATAACATCTGGTGTATATATGTATATATATGTATATATATACACACATACAGTTTTAAAAATAGGCAAGAATTTTCCCCTAATCTTACTTGATTTTATTTACTTCATTAATTGTTACTTGATGAGGTTGGATGTTATATTCACGTTGTTTTCTCTTCATTAGTGAGGGAACATACACTTAATAATTAAATAAATCTAATTAGTGCATTGAAGAGAAATCTGATAAGTTTTAGTCAATAATTCTAGGTTTAGCATTTTATTATGTATATATATTCTTTCTATAGTAGTATAGTCTAGCAAGAACATATCAATGTCACCACCTAGTAATATAGAAAAATGGATGGATTCCTGGTATTTTCCTTTAACGTAAATCTAATAAAAATTTGAAAAAACAAGTACTATAATTGAGGGCAGATAACAATTCATATATATGACAACACTAATGAATATAGTAACCTACAGATTTGTTATTCATTCTCAGATGTCAGTGTTTAAGTGTTTAAATTGAAATGCAATGCTAAATAGATATCAAGTAAGGATACGGAAAAAGTTCTCTGTCAAAATGTACAAACTTTTAATTGCTGCTACACTGAAGGAAAAACATACAACTAATTCAAGAAATGAAATAACAAAGAGGAAAAATATCCTAATGAGACCGATGTCTACGTTCTGGGTTATAAGTATTCACTTTTATACAATGACTGCCTTTTGTTACATTAGCCTACCTTTTGACTTACTTTTAAGACTTAAATATTTTCATTGTTAAATTACAAAATACCTTAAAATTTACTAAAGGCAAATTATAAAATTGTTTTGATAAATTCAATGAAATTATCTAATATTTCATATGCTTAATAGAATTGAACTTCCCTTTCACTTCATTGGCATTTAAAGTAGACATCTGCATTATATATGCTGCAAGTAATCTGCTCTAGGAAACATCTGGCCAATAAGCTAATTTGCACAAAATACATTAACAAATGAAATGTATTTCTACAGAAAATTGTTACTTGATGAGGTTCTACTGTTTTACATCTTGTCATACAATACCTATACATATTATGCATATTAATGCTCTATAACTTAGGTGTATAACAGCAAGCGCAAAGTAAGATGTATTTTGTTGGTTCACAGTGCCCTCTTTAGGCAACATTAAAGTAATCAAAGAAATCATTTTAAAAAATTAAAATCTTTTCTTAACCTCACCATTAGCTCTCAAAATTTAGTAATAGAATTTTTTTTAAAGCTTCCCAAGTTGATGTGGGTGTGCAAATTATCTAATTCTTTTCTACAGAATGTTTCAGGGAGAAGTGCTTATATCATATTATCATATTTTATAATTCATTTTATAATTCAATAGAAATAGTTTACAACTTATTTTAGAACACAAATAAGTATGAAAATTAAAATCATCTAATATTTGCACACTCTGATCTTATTTAAAAAGCAGTGTGCTAAAAATGTATTATGCACACATAATTGCTCCCATATAAAATAAGAATCCTGTAGAATATGAAATATTGACGATAAATAAAATCTGTTTTATCTATTTTAGAGAGAATTAAGGACAAAAACATGTTGAATAAGCATGTGAAATTATGAATAAAACCATGCTTTAAAAACTGTAAACTAATTCATTGAACCGTTTGATTTAAAATAAAAAGATGATAAATGCCTGAGGTGATGGATACCCCAATTATCCTGATTTGATTAATTCACATTGTATGCCTGTATCAAAACATCACATGTACCCTATTAAGATATACTATTATGCACCCATAATAGTGAAAAACTTCAAAAAAATTTTTAAAAAATGTGCCATTTTACAAATTTCTATCTTTCCATAATTTTTCTATTTTACTTTTAGAGCAAGAAAACCACCACACCTTGATTTATCTTTTTGATCCATAACTAACCTGCCTCTGAAACGTTGAACACTTCTGAGTGCCTGCTAGTAACAGATGGTGTCGGGGACCTTGAGGATCCAGGAGTTATTTCTGAGTCACCTGCTTCCAGGACCCCATTAGCATCTCTTTCATTAGTGTCTGGAAAACTGAAATCTGTGGAAGTCTCATTATCGTTAAGGCTATCTGAGGTACCTTGCCCTGATCCGCTTTCTTCATCACTCGTCAGAACTGCCCACGCTTTAGATTCAGGGCTGAAAGGAAGCACAGCACTACCAGTCTGAATGTCATTTTCCTCTTTTCCATCATTGTGCTTTTGGGGTAGCCCATTTGTTGGTGGTGATTTATCAGGACTTCCGTCCATATCAATTTGACTGTCTGAGGTTACACCTGTGTCTCTATTTTCTTCTTCAACATTCTCAGAGAGTGAATGTGAGATTGGGTTATTCTGATCCACAAGGTTGTTTTCCTGGGTGTCTGAATCATTTGTTACCTTTTCCTGTGATTCTCTATAGGATAAGCATGACATACACTTATTTATGGATAAGCCATCACTATTTCTGTCATCATAATCATCATCATCATCATCATCAATATCGCCATCTTCACCACCACCCATTAAATCGGCATCAGATCTGGCACTATGAGTCAGCTTAGAAGTTGCTCTGGAAGGAAACAGCAACTTGGTTGTGGTTACATCACTGTCGGGAGAAACAGCTGTAACAGAAACATACCCATTTCCTAAAGGAACAGAATGATCAGTAGCTACAAATGTATCAGAAACAACTGTTGGAATACCAGCAAATCCCTCACCAGTAATAGAACTTTTGGTGGAGGTGAATATTTCATCAGAATATATAAACTTATTTATTAGTGTATTTAGTGGTTCATCAATTGATAAAACAGGAGTAGCAAATGCATGCCTTCCTTTTGGGGGATAGGCCTGGTTAATCTCCAAATTGGCAGTTTGGTACAACTCATCATTACTGTACAAAGAAGGTGCCACTTGCTGGGAACTTTTGCTTTTAAACAAAACTGGTTCAAAATATTTCTCACTTGTGTAAGAAATGGTTAAACCTTGAAGTGAAGCAGAGTGCATATCAGAAGTAGGTGATACATCAAAAACTGGTACAGATGTGGAGTGCAGCATGTTTTCACTTGAAGCAGAATCTGATACCATGAGATGCAATATTGTAGGACTAATTTTATCAACCTTGGGGGTTTCAACCAATATTGGATCACTACGCACAGCTGGAAGAACAGTTTTAAGCAAGGTATCGACAACGGAAGCCTGAAAGGAAGGTTGCAGCAATACTTCAGTACTAAAGGAAGCTGAGGTCTCATAAAATAAGAGCTGAGTTGAAGGAGGTAACATTTCACTAGAAGCAGGGTCAGAGGATGCTGGCTCTGAGTTTGCACTAAGCACAGGTCTAAGCGAAGTGTCACCAAATGCTTGAGATACAGTATGTGTAGGTTGAACTGAAAAGTTATTTTCTGGAACTTGACTAATCTCATGATCAAAAACTTTAGTGTCAGGATAAGCAAGAGACCCTGGAAGCATGCCCTTTGTGCTAGAAATGGAAACAGAGGTTTCTTGTAAAGACGCATTCAGCTTATTTACATTATCATACATGTTGGGCATGACTGTGCTTTCAGAATGGTAAACCTTCTCATTGAAAGAAGAAATTTGTAGTTCAGTCTCATTTCCATATATTATTTCACTTTGAGAAAGCAGCTTATTATCATCACCAAACACAGATGTTGTATATGTAAATTCAGCCACAGAAACAGGTGAAGAAATGTTAAGGGCTGGCAGCCCATCTGTGTCAGGTAAAAGAAATTCACTATCAGAGGAGGCTCCGGACCACTCACCATCACCGGAGAGGGCATGAGTAGGCTGCAGTAATGATGCAGTTGGGGTTATTAGCGAAGACTTAGGCATCAATATGTGGCTAGGGCTGCTAAATAAGGAACCCTGATAAGATATGTCAACAGAATCATGCACAGGTATTGCAGAACTGTAAGAAATAGTGAAGATGTGCTGGGAGCCCTCATTATTAGATAAGGCATAAGAAGGTTCAGGCCCTGAAGAACGTGCATGCATCATGGCATCACTGCTGGGTGGTTCAACTTGAGAAAACATAAATGTTTTATACAGGACACCAGATTCACTACCAAATTCCAATGTCTCTGAAGCAGCATGAGTAGTGGTCTGATGCGATACCACATCAGAATACTGAGCAAGGCTGGGCTCTAATAGCAAATCACCCCCAGCCACTGGCAGAGAAGCATGCAGGGACCCCTTATCACTCTCAGTAGCTGAAGTAACTTGTGGAAGGATTTGAGAAACTGTATGCAGATGGCGAAACAATTCACTACCGAAGGAAGCAGAGGAAAATGGAAGCAAAGGTGCATCATCATAGGAAGACAGGATGGATTCGACTGACACATCAACACTGGGAAATACAGGCGTAGCATGCAAGGCCGAATCACTACTCGAAGCAGCAGGGGTAGTGTTGAGGGTCTGATTGTCAAGCAACAAAGGGGTGACTAGAGGAAAGACTTCACTACTGTAGGAAGGTTGAAGAGGTGTCTCACCATTGTATACTGGTTGGGTTGTCTGCGAGTGTAGCACGTTGACAGTGGGGACCAAATCGTGTTGTCCAGAGGATGGAGTAAAAGCATGAGGTGTTACCTCGGTCGGGAAGGAGGCAAAAGTAGAATAATGTGGCATTTCCATATCTGTAGCTGAGGGACCCTGTGACACCACTGGGCCTGGAGAAAAGGATTCAGTTGTCTTCTCAGATTCATCAATATGTATCTCAGTGTAATTAGTCTGGAGAAAGCTCTCTCTACCTGATCCAACATCGGGCTGCGTTGTCATATCTGCAGTGACAGGAAACCACACATTTCCATCAACAGAAGGATCCTTGAATGATTCTTCTGAACCTGATGAAGGCGAATCTTCTGAAGTATTTCTTGTAGAGTCTGGTATAAGAGCATCATCTGTGATTGCCTCTGGGTTTTCTGAAGAAAATATATACCCCTGGGATATGTTCTCAGAGACGAATGGCATAGCAGAAGTTGCCGGACTGGAGCCTGAAGAATCATCAGCTCCAGTATCAAGCTTGAAACTGGTCAATAAACTTTCTTCCTCACTGATATCAGTAGACACTTCTTGATATTCTGTTATAGAAACTGCATTCAAAGATCCTGCAGTCCCAGACAAGTTCATCTGCGGAGATCTAAGAACAGTTTTAGAGCCGTCATTTAAAGAGGCTGAAGTACCTTCCACAGTGTGAGATGGCAGTTCTGTCACAGTCTGAGAAGTCAAGAAAATAGATTTCTCTGTGGCTAATTCACTGACTGGTTGGGAAGTGGAATTTACAGAGCTGTTGGGAACACCACCCTTTCTGGAGAATTCACTTCCTCTTGTTGGAGATCGGTTAGTCTTGGCCTCATTGTATTTAGTCCTTATGCGATTGTAGTGTGTTGTGGTAGAAATCTGGGGTTCCTTTTTCCGTATTTTGTTTGTGGCACTGTCTCTACCTGGGTTCACAATAGTGTCTTCTTCCATGTATTTTCCCTCTTCTTCCTCCTTTGAAAAGCAAACAAGATTTAATGGAACATATGAAAGTAAAACAATATCTTAATATCTTATACGATTTTATAATGCTAATTGCTGCTTGTGGGATCATGGAACATTTTTATCTTCATAAAACAACATTCTATAGACCCCATGCCTCTATCCTCTGGCCAGAGTAACTAAAGTTAATGAAAACACATCTCTTATTTTTGGCTGCCTTTATTTTAATGCTATGGGAGGAAGTGATTAAATTAATAGATACCACATCTTTAAAAGGAAGCCACATTGTAGTTGCACTTATTATTGAAAGGGTTATTTAATATGGTATTTATTTTCTTGTTTTTATGCTTCTTTGTTCAGTTCATCAGGCATCAAGTTAAATAACAATTAGCTTATTGTAGTAAGAAAGGACAGACTATTTCAAAGACCAAAGTAGTTGGACATTCATAATATTTAGTTGTATATAATCAGAATAAGTCATAATTTCAAAGTCATCATAAGGGGAAGATTTGGAACTGAAAGAAGTGTTGGTTTTGATTTCCCTTTGTTTTTAATACTTTCCACTTAAGATTCAGGTAAATACTTTAAAGGCAACTTGTCAAAATGTTATTCTACTATGAATTATTTAATTTTGTGTTTCCCTTAAAACCACCATTGAGGCTAAGTCATTTATGTGCATTTAGTATCATGGCCCAGGAGTCTTCTGGTCAGAAGTCAACCAAAACCTATGCACATGTGCTTTCTCTGTCTCTCTTTCTCTCTGTAAAACTAGGCATATTATAATATGTCTAATCATATGTTTAGAAAACTAAGTTGCCATGGGTATCAAGATATTTTTTCTTTTTTTCAGTCCATGTGGGACATGATTTTGTCCGTATCCAACAATTTGTTAGAACTGTCACCTATATAGATCTTTTAATGTCATGTCCCTTAAAAGAAGAAAAAAGTGACAGTACAGTCAGGGAGAACCTGACCAACGTCAGCAGAAAGAATCTGAACCTTAAACCACATGAGCTCATGAGCACGTGTCTCGCGAAAGCTGCACAGTATGAACACAGGATCCAAGTTTAATGACTGCCCCATCACTTGGAGCTTAATTATTTGGTTGTTTGTTTGTACTGTATTTTCTGTGGCTTATGTGACATCTCTAATAAGTGAGTTCGCTTTATCTGAATTGTATTGAATGTTAAAAATGGCCAACCTCTCAGATTCCCTAGACAAATTTTCTTACTAGTAGTTCCTCATGAAAGTGTACATTCCATTTGATAGCTTGTTCACAAAGACAGCCTGAGAGATTTTACCAAATAATTTCCTGAACAAAATATTCCCCTCATCTACAAACTTAAAAACCTCATAAAAACTAAATAAGAATAATCTTGATTGCTTTTGGTGAAAATTTGATTATAAAACGCATGTGTTTTATAATCTGATCCAGAGTTTTGCTGAGGATCAAGGTTAAGCTTAGCACTATGGAGTTTCTAAACTCTTCCTCATTTTTGCAAATTGGAATATTTACCTAGTTGTCTGGTAGCACTCCACATTTTTACCCTCTGCCAAAACTCCAATCTTTTCCACTCATTCTCAGGAGATGCCCTTCTTGTTTATTTTACAGAGAAAATAGAAACCACCACAGAAACGTACTTCTCCCTAACATTAAAAACACACATCAACCAAATCACCCCTGCCCCTCCCACCCTGTTGTAACTTGTTTCCCTTCCTTTTGAAGGCTAATTCCTACATCTGCGTTTTAAATCTATTCCCTACCATGTTCTTGGGAATTGAACACAAGTGAGTAGTTCCCTCTATTTTGTGTTTTCAATTTGTTTTCTCCAATTCTCAAACAGATTATTCCTATCAGCTTAAATCAACTCAGGTGTCTCCTACTTAAAAGAGACTTAATGGAAAACCTCTATTTCAGCTTCTAGTTATCATTCTACCTCTCTTCTCCCCATTCACAGCTAAAGTTACCAAAAGACATGTTATCTATTTTCTCTATATGATCTATAGACTCCCACAATATTACTTTTATTTCTCTGTGCTTATATTCCCACATAAATATATTACTAGTTTATCATAGCTTACCAAAAGTAATGTATTTCCTTAAAATTTTCATTATAACATAATACTACTCACCACTTATTCTATTAGACATTTCGAAGAAAAAACTATATACCCATCACATACATATCTCTTCTATTGCTTTCTATTGCAGCAGATTTTAGTCTTTATGAGTTTCAGATAACTCTCAGAACCTGATGAAAGTAACAGACCATTCATTAATCCTACCCCACCATGTCTTGTTGATCTCCATGATTCATACTGCCTTATGTCAACATTTCAAGGCAAATATATCATTCATACCCTATGATAACTTTATTCATATTTGACCACAAATACTTTAATAAATACTTTCCTATAATTTCTTGGGAGTTCCCGTGAATCTCTCTTCTGCTGTAGTTTTGATCTAGGTCACACCTGTTATCCATCTCAATTTCCATTTACAAAATTTTCATGTAAAGCCTTGCTTATACTGAAAATTCTTTGTCTTGCAAAGTCATACATTTCTATTTTGAGAGGATCTAAGGAATATTTCTCAAACTATTCATTTCCATATTCAAGGCTTAAAAATTATTATGGATATACTCTATATATTTGCCAGCCTCTTTCATTCATTTCTACATGAAGCAATAGAAAGGATCTGGGAAAGCAATGGGCCTTTGGTATTGATTCTAGGGTGTCATGCAGCAATAGGGGATGGGTTAAGCAGTGTTTTCATCCCATCTCAGCATCATGCTCCAGGAAGATACATTACAACATGGATCTGTTCTGATTTGACCCTTTATTAACAACAATTAATTTCAATAGCATGAAATACTACGAATTTGTCAAGTTTACCAACCACTGCTCCTGTACCCTTCATTTTAAATCCCCATCTGTGTGGTGGTAGCTGGCTCCTTCCCTCGGCAGTGCCTATGTATTCTTCTTGGTGTTTCAAAGCATGCGAGCCGCTGCTTTTGGGGCACCACCACCATGGGTGATGCCCCATAAACCAAATAAGCCAAGTGTCCTAAGATTTTTCTTTCTCCTCTTTCTCCCCTAGGTCACAGCCTTCCACCAACAAGAGACGAAGTTGATGTTTGATTCTGCTCTGCCCTCTCAGGTCTCTTCTTCCTCAGTGTGTTGTATATTCTCCTTTGCTTTCCCAGATCCTTTCTCCACCTGTCTCCTTTCTGCTCTGCCAGGAGGCAGACGTCGGGAGAATGAGGTTACTCATCAGGGGGATCCTTACCCGACTGGTCGCCACAGGATGGCTCTGACCCACTACAGAGGCTACAGCATCTGCTCTCTCTACACCTTCTCCTTGCTTTTCAGGCTTAGATGTAGCAACGTTGCCAATATCAATAGCCCTAAATGTACTATCCCTTGTTGGTTTCCATTAACCCTTTCCACACATCTGTTAATACTTGTTTTTATTAAATTAACCTTAATTATTCCACTTGAGTGTGGCATTTATTTCCCGTTGGGACCTGGACTGATACACTGAGTTATTTTCTTTCTTCCTGCTCAAGTACCTTTCACGCCTGCCCGTAGTGGGGCAACACTCAAACATTTCCACTTTCTTCCCACCAGGAAGATCTGCTTGTGTTTGTAATATATGTAACTGATAAGACCTAAAGCACCATGATATACATGGCCTTGGTAGCTCTATTCTAGAGTGTCATGACAAAAATAAAAGTATACCTCCAGGATCATCCATGTTGCCGTGAATGACAGGATTTCATTATGTTAAGCGAAATAAACCAGGAACAGAAAGATAAATACCACATGTTCTCATTCATATGTGGGAGCTAAAAAAGTTGATCTCATAAAAGTAGAAAGTAGAATAGTGGTTACTAAGGGCTGGGAAATGTAGGGAGGAGGGAAGATAGGGAGAGATTGGTTAAAGGGTATAACATTACAGCTAGATAGGAGAAATAAGTTCTAGTGTTCTATAGCACTGAGGGATGACTATAGTTAACAATAATTATATACTTTCAAATAGCTAGAAGAGAGGATATTGAATGCTCCCAACATAAAGAAATGATAAATGTTTTAGGTGATGGATATGAAAATCCCCCTTATTTGGTCACTATACATTGTATGTATCAAAACATCACTACGTACCTGATAAATATGTATAATTATTATGTGTCAATTAAAAAAATCTTAAAAAGGTATACCCAGTCACATTTATAGCCTACTCACACAGCTAAATATTATATCAAATACAATATTATAGTTTTATGTAGAAATTTACTAGTAATTAACATTAGAAAATTTTAAATAACTTAATGTCAATGGAGAAGATAAATAAATATGAAATCATGATAATGGGAATTACTATTAAAAAACTGATTATTCCTTAGTCCTTTCTAAAAAGTTCATGATATTTCACATGAGATAGAACCCAAATGGAATGTAATTTACTAAATGGCACCAATTACTGGAACAAAGGCTTGCTTCAGTATATTAAAACAATGATTTGAATTAACAACACAACATAAAAATAATTTATTTTCCTTTGACTTGGTTCTGTTGATCATTTCTAGGTATATACATAGCCACAGGCATGTGCACACACCCGCACACGCACACACACACATACACACACACACACTCACACAAAGAGACCCTTAGCAGAATTTTGTGAGCTCTTGTTGAAAGGTACACTGAAAGCTCTGACTTCAGCATGATACAATTTATCCACATAACAAAAATCTCCTACCCCCTAAATTTTGAAATAAAAAAATAATAACATAAATTGATTTTTTTAGACAAAACAAAGAAAATTAGGTAATTTTGGCAAAATAGTCCCTTGTAAGAAAGAATAGCCATCAGATACATAAGTTATTGAGGTAATTATACCTGTGAAAACACAACTCAATTGCTATTTATTGCTAGATAACAGCATTAGTTGTCACAGTTTATCAGCTCCTACACAATATGTACATATGCACACATTCACGCTATCATTAAAAACTGCACCTGGATTGAACATATAATTTCAGTTATGATCAACAATACATTTGGGCCTAGCTTGAAATATAAGATACATCAAACAATCATTTTCTCCATATTTGAAAAATTAAAATAATGTTAAAATTTGTAGATATTCTCAAATACACATTTACTTTGTGCCAGCAACAGATACTTATAACATGAATAGTCCAAACACAAATAACCAAAGTAAATGGGCAAATATATATATACAATTTATATTTTGGTTAATATTTATTAAGAATTGGTTAAGTTATTTATAAATAAACTATAACATTAGTAAGAACTGGTTAAATATTACTTTAGTCCTATAGAAAAATTTGAACACTAACAAATTCCAATTTATAGATTATAGCTCAGAGCTATAATTATTTTTAAAGTTCATTGTTTTTTTCATTATTGCCAAACCTTTTATATTTCTGTATTTTATGTATTATAAAAGTGTGCTCCAACTTTTTCACAAAAAAATCGTATATATCTATTATGTGACTATCTATACATAAAGCTTAGAAACTAACCCCATAAACAATGACTAATGCAACATGGACTACTATTTATGCAACTTTTATTCATGCAACAACATCTAAAGCCTAAACAATAATTCAAAATAGACTTTTTAATTTTAAAACATTTGCATATAAAAATGGCTATGATACCTTGATTATTTCTTCAGTTCCAATTAATTCAGGGAAAAGGTCAAGTTCTACAAAATTAAAAACAAAATTATTAAAGTTTATTCAATTATTTTAGCCTTGTGGATTTACCTTTGGATGTAAAGAGAGAAAATTAAAAAAATATAAACAAAAAGTAATATTAGCTTTGAAAATACAGAATCTCTCAAAATAAAAGTTTCAAATTTAAATTTTAGTTTTCAACATTACTGAACACTACAGAACACAATACTACTCAAATTTATATGTAATTGCATTCAAAACCTTCATTTCTATCCTTCACTCCAACAGCCTTCCCCACTCCCACCCTAAGTCTGAATGAAGACAAGAAGAGAGAAAGTTTATGCTCTGCCACTATCCCAATGCTGCTATATGTCCTCAAAGAAAATGTATATTCTATAGAAATTTCAAGGCATAACTAAACTAACATTAAATGTCTATCATACCCAGGCCTGTTTTCCAATACAGGCTTTCTTGAGTTAATTTTTATCAGAAAATTTCTAGGTATTGATAAATGTAAAACCATAAAATAAAGTTCTAGCATGAATTCTACATAGAAGAGAATTCAAGTAAAATCTGTAAGTGCACCTAGCTCCCAAGAAGATTTAGACAAAGTTAATACTCTTGACAACTTAGCTGTGTCAAAGTTACTTACCGTGAACAATTTTCCATGCTGTAAAATGGAAATACTCACTACAAACAACCACCGCCTTAAGTTTTAATTCTCAATATTCTTTTTCTTGTTAAAACTGATCATGAAGGAGTTTGGGAACTTTTGGATCATTAGTGTTCTTCTATTTTTGTCCCTATGAAATCCCTTTCCCACTCTCTGTTTATTCTCAGCTCTTTATGTTTCCAAATTAAAGTGATTTCAACCATCTCAAACACTTGTGTCTTTGTAACCTCCAGGAAAATCATCACATGAATTTAAATATGAGATGCAACTAAACTGTGACAGAACTTCAATATGATTTTCTAAAAGCTACAATAGAGAAGTTCATGCATGTATAATAAAATCTTCAAATTGAGCACGAGACAATACCTAGTTTTATATTAAATAGTTTAAAATTGAACCACTGCTTGTCATACACTTCTAAAATACTTTAATGTTAATAATGGCAAATCATAATTACTTGTTAGTGATACATAACTTGTACTGCAGATTTTTCTCTGCTAAGAGGCTATGAAAAAAATCAATAATATCCCATTTCTTTCAACATGCTTGAGAAGGTGTTATAAAATTTTTAAAAAAATTGTCTAACTTCACCTAACTTCATACTTTTAATGGGCAAAGGCAATTTTCTTATTTCATTGTCAGGGTTAGGGTAGGGTATGTATAATTATTGCATTGAGGATTGATTTCCTTTTCTTTCAATGTTCTCAGTGTGTACTGCATTTGACTAATTTTTACCCTTTTACCAGAGCATAAATTAACTATATGGATTATGACTTCTATTCTAATAAATTAAAATACAAGATCCTTATCTAATCACATCCCCTGAAGAATACCAGTGACTTCCACTATAATTGGGTTTGCTGTTTACTGTAATAGGAAGTAAGAATATTTCCTTGGGTCTTCTTAGCTCTGGAGCATGACACGTGGGCCTAGGCAGCCTCTGAGACCTTCTTTGTTCCGTGGTACTTTCGGGTGATCACCCCAAGTGTGGGTGCCTTCATATTGCTGTGTATAAACCCACTTTGAAGACTCTTCATTCTGGTTCCCAATCAGTTTCCGATCATTTGAACTGACTGAAATTCTGGGGTTTCCCAGGAATACTGCAAAAGCTCTACTTCCCAGAATCCAGAAGTCTTTTGCTAAGCCTCTTAGAGCAATTTTGAAATAAAATAATTTTGGAATATTGTTTCTATCTTCCTAAAGATCCTGAAGCCAGGCTTCTGGATCTGCAAGTTCAACACCCTGGCACTCAAGGTATAGCTTTGCTGATGGGCACTGCTTTCATGTTGGGTACTCCTAAGCCTGCCGTTTCCTCACAAATAATATAGTCTAGTAACCACTGGTCTGACTACTACTGATATAGTAAATAGCTCAAATTTATAGTGGTTTATAGAAACTTCTCACTTCATAAAACAGACTCCATGAAGGCTAGGAAAAAGTCGGATGGAGAAAAACAGGCAATATTAGGTTTTTTTTTTTTGGAGTGAACACTTACAATTCACATTTGTGTAAATAACTGAACAAAAGCTGTTGACTCATTCTGGTTTTGTTTTGGGACACATGTAATGTTAGATTTAAAAAATAACACATTAGTAACACATTAATATTCTATAACACACAAAAAGCAACACTGATGTAGGTTGGCAAGCAAGGCTTATTTAATTTTTTGAAGGTAAGCCAAGTTTCACAGTGCAAAGCAATGTAGACTGCAATCACTTAAAACTATGATTTTAAATATTATACAACACTGAAAGCATAGCATGGTACAGGCAGAGTAAGGACAGATGTATAGTGATTAACAAGACAATTATTATACAACTGAAAAGCACACAGTAACAGAAAAAAAGGTGCTTTAATGAATCATGCGTTTAAATTTAACACATAACACATACTTAAATAATGCCTCCGTAACTATACTACTGGGAGAGAAATAAACATGATTATCTTAGTAACAATGAAATAAATATATTTATGAATTATTGATTTATAAATATAATTTTCTAAAAAGTCTTTTAAAAGAATACACATTTCTTTTTAACATTAAAAAGGCTTCCTTGACAAATTTAAATTAGTTTCTGGATATGAATTGACACATTTGTTTTAAAATAGAAATTTGAATAATAATTAGTTTATAATGTTACTATTGTACACAGGTTTAATTAAAATATGCAAGCAATAAAGTAATCTAATTTCCAATTTAAATGCACACTTTCATCAACTTTGGAAGTTAAATGCACAATTTGGAAGATAGAGTTTTTCTTCATAGATAATGACTATACTAGAGTATTCGGAATCTATGAAAGAATGAGGGCAATTGTAAGTTACCTCCTTTATTTCTTTTTGAGAAAAGCAATAAAAATAAAGGATTTAGTAAACAGCTTATACTAAATAATAATAAAATAATTCAGTAGTGTCTGTTATAATGTTACCAAGGTAATGGAACAACATGATTAACAGGATGAAATGATACTAATAAAAACCATGAAATAAGCAGCAAACTCAAAAACCACTTACATCTATATTAGCCACATAAATGGTAAAGTTGATAAATCTTGTTGGTACCAAATCTGTTTTACCAAACTACCAGATAGTACTGCTGTCAAGATTTTACTGGGATGTGTTTACCATAGAAGCAATATTAAAGATAATGTATTTTCAGTACTGAATTGTAAATATACGTATTAAAATGCCATTACAGTGTTCAAGAAACAATAAATTTGAAGAGAGCTAGTATTTTCTTTATTAAGAATAGGAATATCTCAAACTTTGGGTAAACTAGGTTTTTTTTTTTCAAGTTTCCACACACAGCATTTATAAACTGGCTTTTGATGAGGGAATTTTTGATAAGAATAATTAGGGAATAATCTAGCTAAGTTTTTAACCCTTGGCTTTTCAAAGGCAAAATGTCAAATCAACTACCATGTTTTACTAAAACATCATTATTGTACAAAATGTCTTAAGGTACTGAGACATGCATGGAGATTAAATGGTGTGCCCAAACAGCATTTCATCATTACAATGTTCAATGGTGTCTTGATCCTTTCAATAAATAGAAATCAAGTTATAATATTCATTATTTTGTAACAAATGTGAAACGACCACAAATGTTATGCTTTGTGCTAATATAGACTTAGTCTAAAAGGATCACTCAGAAATTGCTTCTGTAGAAAATATGCACTTAATCTGTTTTTCATATGCAATAAGATGCTCAAAAATAAAAAACTGAAAATATTCAGAATGTTTAAAATTTTAACACAGTAAACAGAGTGAGAAAGAGTATAAAATAAATAACCAAAAGTAATTATTTCTTGTAAACTCTGGGAAATTGTTTTATGTACAGAAATTAGAATAGTATAATTAAACCAAGATAGTAAAATTAAGTGAATGTATTCAATATACTTCGAACTAGAAAATGCACACATAAGGGTGGAGATTTTTTATATGCCATGTTTCAACCAATTCACACATGATATTGGCCAACATGGCAATGTTGTGCTGATAAAGACGTCATTTTCTGGGAGGATCAATGTGAGGAACTTTGGTGAGGGCTGCCATTCAGTGGAGCAGCATATACTTAAAACCATGGTTAGTTACTTTGGTACTCACCTGTCAATAAGACTTACAGCTCACATTCCATTTAAAAATTATCTGATTTTGAAAAAAACCAATGCTAAGTAAAGCAATAGGAAAGAGGGTTATACCCAGGTCATGAGGCAGGTCATGTGGAAATATTAAATAATGATATTGCCATCATGATAGTAGTAATATTCATTAGCTATTAAGATCAACTGGGGAGATATCTTGGCAATTTTTTAGCCTGTAATTTGGAAGACTGTATATTATAACATCTAATGCTTTGACATATACTCTTTAACTTAAAAAGTCAACTAGTAAGAACAACTATGGCAAGGTGATCAATGAACATGCAATTTATTTAAGCTCATGTTGGACTGAAGTCCTTGCAATAGGATTTAGACAACAATGGCAAACACCACTGCACATCAGTTTTCCTTCCTTATGTGAAACTGTAAAACAGGTTATAATTAATAAAATTTGTAACCATTCATGTACATTAAAAACATATAAAAATTTCAATGGGTAGTCTCATGAATGACCAAAGAATATTTATACTTATGTATGTATGTATGCATATATATGAATACACATGTGTATGATGTGTGTATACATATACATATACATACATACACACACACTTCCATTCTATTACTTTAAAACTGCTTACAGTAACAAGAAGAAAACTAATTTAACTATGTAAATTTGTAAACTGCCAAATTATGACAGTTAGCACTTGATTGAGTTATTGCATATGCTCTGAGATAAAAAGATTTTCCCATAGTACTTAGAGAAGATGCATGCAAATAAAACAGTTAGAAAACAACTTTTATTTGTAGTATTTGCAAATCAATGAGGAAGAAAGCACCCTCCTGACCAAATTATAAAAAGTGGATAAAAATATCTAAGATAAACTGTTGAGATGCTTTGTACAGATATTTCAAAGTACCTCACATGATCTTAGGATCATGTAAATACTTACTACATAATGCTTTGGGGGCTGAAAAAGGAAATAAACACAAATGAAACCAACTCTTAATTATCCAAAATAATAGTCTCAATATTTACATAGCAATTTTCATTTGCTAACCATTACAAACATTTTAAATAGGTTTTGTTGTTCTCATTTTACAGATGGAAAACTTCAATATTAAGGACAAATTTGCTTATTGTCCTGCACCAGATCTGCTGAATGAGAAACAGGTCCCAGGCCTCACAAAATTACCTGATGATCCAGACTTAAAACATTTTGCCTTTTGGCCAAAAGAATATAAAGTCAGAGAGAAAACATCAATGCATCCGGTAATTAAACCAGACTGATTTATTTAGATAGTATACAGGTGTACGAGGGGGGCACTTACCAGAGTCATCAGTAGGCATGTCAACAATCAGCTGGTCGCTGTATTTTCCATATAAGCCATTAGTGCATATGGCTACTATTTGAAGAACATAACTCATATTGGGTAGTAAATTATTGAGGATAGCACCCTAAAAAAAAGATGTTAGTAATTACAAATGTATTACTCTCATAATAGTACTACGAATAGTCGTAGGACAACTAACACACTATTCATCTTTCTTAGAAACCTTTTTCTCATTGGTTAAGAAAATATTTACATTAATATTTTCTTAACCTAAGAAAAAGCTTATGCAATGTTACTAAATTGAACTTGAGGGATTTGAGAATTATGAAGATACAAGGAAACTAGGAATATTTTTGTTTTTCAAAAGTCAGATTTGGTTTTATTTAAAATTTTTTATTTTTAATTATGATGAATACATACTAGCTACACATATTTATAGGGTACATGTGATGTCTCGATACAAGCATACAACGTGTAATGATCAAATCAGGGTAATTGGGTGTCCATCACCTCAAGCATTTGATCACTTCTTTGTGTTAAAGACATTCCAATTCCACTCTTTTAGTTATTTTGAAATATACAATAAGTTATTGTCAACTATAGTTGTCCTATTACGCTGCTGAACACTTAATCTTATTCCTTCTACCTAAGTGCATTTTTGTACCTATTAACCATCTCCTCTTCACCCTCCCTCCCCACTACGCTTTCCAGCCTCTGGTAACCATCATCCTACCCTCTGTCTCCATGAGTTCAATATTTTTTTTAGCTCCCATATATTAGTGAGAACATGCAATACTTATCTTTTCGTGCTTGGTTTAGGAAAGTTTCATTTTTAACCAGAATTCATCAAATTCATAAATAAGTACCATAAACTAAAAATTAATATTTTAGACAAATAAATGTGTAGTATTTGCAAATAAGGAGCAAAATGTGAAAAACACAATGGACAACTAATTTATCTCTTTATCCCCTCTATGTATACATATATATGCAAGATAGTAATAGAGTTAACTTCTTCACATAATTATGAAATGGAAAATATTATTTACTCATAAATTCCACAATTTTCCCTGATTATGATGTCTCTATATTCTAGACAGTGGAATTTAAAAGTTGTTAAAATTTTTATCCATTTTGTCTATATGCTATTAAACATAATAACAATGACAGTTTTTATTTAACTGCAGGTTCCCATGACTTACGGGACTCTAGGTGCCTGAATGAAAAGCCCAGTGTCCTTTTACCTTCAGGGAGGTCTTCCTGGACCCACACCCAGATGAGGGTTTGTCAACTATGCCTCAATCTATAGCCAACACTTTCCTACCAAAGCAAAGTTTAATATTGAGATGCTCAGGCCAGAAGGAATCTGTACTTTATTATCTTTAATTTGTGTGCATTGGAGGAGGGAGGCAGAGGTGGAACTTTTCATAAGATTTATCTGTTTTATATCCCCAAAGTTTTCACCTGATCATGACTTCACATCTGTTACCTGGAAATATGATGCAAAAAAAAAAAAAATAGTTGCGAGTCCACTATTCTATTTTCCTGTGCTGGCATAGAGTGATGGGGGAAACAATTCACAGTGTACCAGGGCACTGAGATTCTAGGCCCAATTCTTTACACAACTGTGAGATCTTATTCAAGGTTATTTATTTAACTATTCTCCAAATCCCTTTATTTGTAAAGAGAGACCGCATTAAATGATCTCCAGTTTATAAGCCTTCCAAATGTATCAATTCTATAATGTTATTATTGGCAAAATCATGGTCTCCTTGTAATTCAATGTAACTTTTGACATAATTTAGTATAGCTTTTGTTTCCCCTACTCCACACCACCCCGCTGGAGACCTTAGTACAAAGTCTAAAATAACCAAGGGCAACAATATACAATCATCAGTAAGTTCTTAACTTGGGAGTTAAACTACAATGTTATCAAACATAAAACAATTAATCTTATAGTTACCAAATCTTGATAGCCGTCTGTCAAAAATTCATGCTTGGTTTGGTCTTCTCCCTCCAGCTGCTGGTACAGAACCGCAAACTTCTCAATCATGGTATCATAAACGACTCGAGGTCTTTCCCATGTTATAAGAAGGCTGGTATAATTCTCTGGGTCAGCCTGAACATTTTCTGGTTCTGAACTACAAACTTCAGAGAAAAAAAAAGTCCAGTTATTAATATAACTGTTAGCCTGCAGGACTTTAATAGGTAAAACATAGTCTGTAAAAATTTGTATTTTATTTTATTTCAATGTAAGATAAAAAGTTACACTTTTCCATGGTGGAGCTTTTGCTTATGACATTTCTGGTATCTAAAATGCTCTTTTCTTCCCTCTTATCTCTCTATCTGTTCAGGTCCTATCTTCCCATTCAGGAATGGTCTTGGTGAAACGCTGCCTCGTCCACTCTGATCTCTACTGAAGTGACCTATGTCATTTTCAATTGCCTATTTTGTTTTACGATGTTGCATTATTTGCACACTCTCTTATACGATTTTATTCTGAGTGGGTCTTAACTCCTGTAGTAGATTATAAACATAACAACCATAGTTCTTTATTACTATATTGCCTAGAACATGGCCTTGAATATATTTGGTGTAAAAATTCATTTTTAGAAATAAATGAACAAAGGATATCTATAAGCTCGTGGTGGTCTTTATTTCTCTTGTTTTGTACCTGAAAAATATATTTAGCTCAGGATGAAGGAAATTCCAATTATAAAAGACAGTCTATTGTTGGGCACTTTGTTATCCGAGAATTCTTAAAATAATTTAAAATTCCCAGCCAGAGAAAACCATATAACAACTAAAATGATCATTTCGGTATTTTTCAGACATGCTGACAAAAATCCCACTTTGCAATTATAAATAGATTAAGCAAATAATTTCAAGGCATTAGAAGATTTGTTTGTCTCATATGAAAAAAAAAAATATTGTGAAAATTCATTAAGAGCCTTAAAATGAATTCGAGCCCATACTGGGAATCATGCCAAAAATTTAGTCCCATAAGAAAGAGTGCCCTGACACGTTCTAAAATGCATTCATAATGTGATAGTTTGGACTAATTGGGAGGAGAAAATTATAAAATTTTATGATCTTGTGGTAATGAAGTAAGGTAATAAATATAATCTCTTCACAGGCCAGAAAGATTTGCAAAGCAATGAGAGAGAAGGATCTCTCAGGACAAAGATGAATTAATATGCTAACAGTATCTGGGCTTTGTTTTCAGGTGGTACCTGAAGTTACAAAGCCACCAGATGGGAGCATGCAGCCTACTTAGGTCAACCAATCTTCACTGATACAAAAACTACAAGGATTCAAAGAAAATATACCAGCACCTGCGTCAGAATGCGACCAAAATGCCTTTTTGTTTCTATTAGTCTGTAATTCATCTCATGAGCACAGGAGGGCACTCACAACTAACAATTCACTTTACAAGTTGAAACATTTTACATGCAGTATTCAGTATTAGCAATTTTAGCATAAGTACACCATGCTAGCAATGGTATGGAAATGATTCAGAAAAGAATAAATATATATTATTTATATAAATATATAAATTCCTTATATATTCTTCATATAAATATTTCTAACTTCTGTATATGAATTAGAAACAAAATTTTTCACGTAGATCTGTGATGTCATTTTTTGTTTAGAGAGGGCTTAGAATAGAGTGTTCCTTTAGGAATAAGAGGATAATTCTTTCATTATCAAAAAACATGAATTCATCTTGGTTACATGTTATGACTTTGCCACACTCAAACCATGATTTGGGGTGTGCCTTGTTCCCCCTACAATGCTCACCACGTCCATTACTTGTGAGTTTACTCACCCCCAATCCCCTAATCCCCGGAGAATATTACTACCGTGTGAACACCATAGTATTGTAACAAGTAATTAAAATGTTTGTACCCCCATAATATCTTGAAATAAAAAATAAAATAAAATATTCAATTCTACCTTAATAGATAGTAAAATGAAAAAAAAAACACATGAATTCACAAGAAGAAAATGTACAAACATAAAAAAGAATGCATACTAGCCTTGACTTTTAAACCTGTATACGAAAACGTCTTATAATGAGTAGCATGCAGGATGAAACATGTAACTTTTTTTAAAAAAGAAAAAGTATTATACTTTAGGTCTAGACTACATCATCTGTTACTCTATGTAGTGACACTTCTATTAATGTCCACCAGATGGCAGAAGACCATCAAATAGAGGCAGAAGCCTCATTCTTGCTTCTAATAAATTCCAAGCCCACTTTTTGGAAAGCAGAAAATGATCCTGGACAATATCATTTGTGGATTTTTTGCCTTCTAAAAATCAATCTCACTTTTTAGAAAGTAGAAATGATTTACAATAAAAAATGAATGAGTTTTATGCATGAACTCAAAACATAAAAGTATCTTTGGAAAAATATAAAAGTATTGCTTTCAAAATATCCAAAGGACTATTGCTTAAACAGCATGAACTACTATGGTCAGATATCCATGTTTATTTTGCCTTAATAGTAGTGGACAGTTAGATGCCTCTAATTTTAAGAATCAGCAGACTCCACAAAGAACTTTATATTTCCTTCCCAGGATGTTTTCATCATTTGCTGTCTTCCTTTTTAAGTCTGTGGGAGTTAGTTATTTGTTTAATAGTTTTAAATTTTAATTCAAAATTTATTTTTAAATCACTCCTTGTATTTACTGATAATTAACAATTTAGTAATGCATTATAAAGCTATAGCTAAATCTTATTGTTTAGACGCTGAATCACAACATTTTATGGAACAAAACCCAAATGCATTTCAGAACATACTCAAGAGAAAAGCCTGTATTCTGTATATAGTCTATAATGTTGCCAAAGGGTTGCCCTTTTATAAGATAGAACTGGATCTTTTTTAAGTAACATTCTAGTTAATTCTTTATATACTAATTTATGTTCAAATACAAAGCTGGGTAATGACCACAGGAGAAGTAATTAATACACACTAAATTTTCCAAGTTTTCTGTATGTTTCCTACTGAAATCAGTCTAATTATGTCATTAGAAGGATATATACTCTATAAAGCATATTATCTGTATTAAAAATCGAGAAGAGTTTTCCAGATCAATATGTACTCAGACACCAAATACAAGTTACCATAGAATAAAATAGTAAGAAAAATATAATTTCCTTTATACTGGGGAGTTCATAACTCTGTTGAGGTCTCATTTCCTTCTTCAGAACTACATTTCATATCCTGATTCCTTTCCACATTACATGTGATCTGGGTCATAGTTACTGATTCCTAAGAGAATGTTGGCCAAGAAGGACAACCTGGTTCTTGTAGGCCGCTGGCTATGAGGCGGCCTCTGACACATCTGGGGCCCATGTCAAGTCACACACAGAGCTCAAGTAAGTGCTTCAGTACTATACAAATGCAAAGGGTCCTCACTACAGATACTGAGGATGTAGTATCTTTTATCAGGGAGCTATAAATGTCCTTGCTTAAACACTTACTTTTAGCAATCCACTCTCATCTGCTTGGTTCTGGGCACTTTTGACATACAGATGAAGAAGGTGCTACCCTTGCCTTTAGGAATCTCATCCCTGTGATAGGTTTATAACGTCTAGATTTAGTAAGTTCTGAGATCTAACGAGTATTTTTAATTCCTAAATTCTGGACTCCATTTATAGAGAATGCACAACAAACTTGTAAAACAAAATCTGCCATTTAGACCAAATTAGGTTGCACTTTTCAATATCACACATATTTTCCATTAAAAGTTGTAAAAGCTTCACAAACTTTTCGCTGACACAATGTCTTGTGGTTCATCATTCATCATTTCATTACTGACACGAAGAGTGAAAACCTAGTACATAAGAAGGCACACAACTCGTGAAATAAGCACCAACAGATTAATAAGCAAAGCACTGAATATCACAAGAAAAAAGGAGAAAGTGGAGAAAAAAAGAAAAGAAATGGGGAAGGAGAAAGATAAATGAATTTTCTGGCTGTGACAAATCTCTTTGCTAATCAAGAAAGCTGATGGAGATGGCCAAGGGGAGGGCTGGGCTTTCTTCTGCTTTTGTGGCTCTTGTGGCTGCCTTGGAGGAAGCACTGTCGGCCTTGAGAGAGAAGGTGCAGTCTTAGCTCCTTGTATGATGAGTAAAGATCTCGATGGATACGAAAAGACAGGAGAGCGAGTCTTGGGGAGTGGCTGAGAAAATGTCATAATTACCTGAGACTATGCTAGGCTTTACTCACTTATTTCCTGTTAATTTGAACTTCCGTGGAGTTTAACACAACTCGTGACAAAAGCACTTTGTGAATGTACACCAGTAAGTTCACCATGTCTTTATTTGTGGTTTCTATGCCATATATTAAAAAATATCAAGATAAGTACTTTGATAACCACTGCGAGAGAAGCTTAAAGACTTACAGACCCAGAAGATACCCAACAAGGTTGTAATTTCTCTTCAGGGAGTAGATCTTAATACAACTAATGTAAATATTGATATCAATGCTAAATGTAATAATTGGAAAAGATATATCATTGTCTTGCATTTACAAATGATTACATCATTCACTTTAGATAAACAGGCAAAAGGAGTCTTTGAAATTCTACCTACTTCAATCTTCTCTAGGGACACAGTAACTTTGTCAGCAGTTCAATTTGTAATATATTATACAATCTTCTAAGAAGTAAATAATCTTCATTTCACTTTCTAAATATAATTATAGTGTTTACATACATGTGATCTTAACAAATGCTATTTACAACCACTGACCTTCAAGAAGGTAAGTCTACTAATGTATAATTCATCATGACATTTTTCAGGAAATTGTAGAAAATTGTTCAAGCTCAAATACATTGTGCTACAAAGACACTCCCTTCACTTTACTCTGCCTTGAAAAATTTTACATTTTGTTGTTTTTTGTGAAAAAACGTTCCATTAAATATTACATATTACTATGCTAGCAAATGAGATTTCAAGTACATTCATAATTTTATTAAACAAATTATTTCACAACACATGGAAAACTTGGATAGGATGTCCTAGTTGTGACATCTTGTCTCTTTATACATAGATACATATTACAATAATACTAGTTATGAGTCTGGAGTATACTACAATGAATTGCACTGCTTTGCAAGCTTTAGCTCATTGAAACCCCACAACAACTCTATAAGGTGACCATTTTTAACTTTCCCATTTCATAGGTGGGGAAACTGAGGCTGGCAGAGGTTAAGTAACTTGACAATTTTTATACAACTAATAAACATTGGTACTGGGATTTGAAAGCAAGTCTACTGGACTGTAAAGCCCAAGCCTTTCTACACTGTGCTTTAGCAGGCCCCTGCTGCCTAGTGGGAGAAGCTTGTTAGGTGGTAAGAGGGCGGCATGAAAGCATGTGATGCCTGGAAGGCGTGGATAAAGTTGAACTTCACCTACTTTATACTTTTGCTATGTTTATATCATTATTCACACATGGTACTCATTACTTAAAAAATAGCTTTTACTAACGCCTTCGAGATCAGACTGTTCTATTAAATTCTATGAGCCTTAGAAGATCCACTGTCCATTTTGTGATGTCAAAAAGAAACGCCTTTCTAATAAATGGTAGGTCTACATAAAAATGGAAAAATAGAGGATCAAAGTTCTGGTAAAAATATGTATTCATTCACAAAATTTTATTGGGTGCCTGCTGTGAATACAAAAATGGATAAAGCCTGGTCTCTGACCTTGAAGAATTTACATAAATATATAGACCTCACATGGTTTTTGCAATTATTTGCAATGTATTTTGCAAAATACATTTTTCTACAATGCATTTATTGAGAGCAAGATTCTGACAATTTTCATGCTAGCTCTTAGTTCCCTCTTGGTCAAAAGGAAGATGTTAGATATTTATAACAGCAAAAAATATATAACCTGATTGTCTAAAATTGAAAACCTAATTTAGGTTTAATAAATTGTTAGAACTATACAATGGAATACTACATAAAAATTAAGAATGGTATATTAAAAATATATACTTATGTCATGAATTTAAAAAGGCAACAAACATAGTGTAGTCTCATTTTTGTGGGATATAATAATATATTTTTAATTTAAGAGAAAGGTCTCAAAGGATGTTTACCAAAATCCTCACAATAGTTATCCCTGGGTGGTGACATTATAGGATATTTTTATTTTCTTCTGTGTTCTTATCTATATTTTCTCTTTATAATGTTCATGTAATAAAAAGTTCTTTTCACATTAAATTTAATAAACATTAAATCCTGAGCATAAATGCAATCCTTAATTCTTATTCTGAAATTCAGTTCCAAAAAGTAGAAAGAAGACAGTATATCTGTTAAGGAAAAAAAATATCACAAGAATACAGTATATGTGTATAAGGCAAATAATAATAATGCTTGTTTAATGTAAACACTCATGATGGATAAAGCAAAAGTTGTTCCAGCTTGTAAAAAAAATCTCTATAACTCTAATCAGATTCATGTCTCCCCTTTTTTAACTGCAAAACAAAAAGCAAGTCGCCCACTTATAAAATTATTATTTCAGTAAATGCAGAATGTTACATAATGGAAATCTATAAAAATCATCATATAATAATATTGATATGCTAAATGTTTATTACTGTTAAATACAGTAATACTTTCACAGAGGATTAACAGAATCAAAATGAAGAAAGCAAATTATTCAGGTCCTTATTCACAACTATATTATATGACACTGATACTATCTTTTTAAAATTAGAATCTTTCTTTCCCTAGAATGATATTTAATTTTGAACATGAACTGTGCACATATGCTGATGCTACTGTATTGTATTCTCATGAAGGCTTTGCAAAGTTTTAATTATTTAAAGGATGCTCAGGAAAGAAGAACTTGGCTCCGACCTGGCTGGCAATCTAAAGCCAGCCAGTCATTCTTTCTGTGCTTGTTGCTAATAACACACACATACTGTCTTTAATCCCAGAGGCTAAGTAATAAGTAAGCTTTGGTTGATTCTTCAATTCCTTCATTTGTTCATCATTCATCAAGGAGTCAGAGGGTACTTACTACCTGATAGGTGCTTTATCAGGTGTAATAGGTAATACTGAAATCAATCAGATAGACATCTACCTAGAAACTAAAGAAAGGCAAAAAATGCAAAGTGCCATAACTGCAGGTAAAGGACCATGATGGTTCAGAAGAAAGAAGAATTACTTTCAATTATGTGTAGTAGGGAAGGCCCTATACTGCGTAGTGGCAAATGAATGAATTAATTCATAGTGGCTCACATTAAATTAAAAAAAAAAAGCGTTGACTGAATATTTAACTGCATGGAGGAGACCCATCCAACTGACATAACCTGATTTTTCTAATACATTTCACTGCTATCTCAAAATCACGTATTTTGACAAGGATTGAAGCTTTAAAATCATACACGTGCCTACAAGTCTATGCAAGCAGAGGGTGGTGGTGGGGGAGTTCTTTATAACCTCCAACTCTCCGAGCAGGGGATAACTTCTTGGAAAACGAAGGGCTGCTGGATTGCTGAGCTCATTGGGGTAGGCGTGGGTAGGCAAGTGTGGAAGACCTGGGACTAAGATGATTCTTCTGCCTTAGCAAGATGTGCAGACATGCGTGGGCTGAGAAAGATGTGAAACAAAGACTCTGTGAGGGAAACTGACTAGAGAGCAGGGTCAAAAATCTGAGGGCAGGGCTCTGGGGCCCAGGAAAGGAGACTGCTTATGAGATATGCTTCTGCTTACATAATTTTGGAATAAAAACTGATAACCTTCAAGACAAGAAACTTTGATAAAAAACCAGTATTGGCTTTTGAGTGCTCACGTTTATCCTAAGGACATACAATATAAAAGAATAACACTTTATAAACAATATTTTCTAAGCTGTAGTCTGATGTCTTGGGGAGATGCTAAGTTTTGTAGGCCCCCCCATTACTCCACAAACCTTCAGTCAAAATTCACACAACACAAAATTGTTGTTGTGATTGGATTTTCTTGAGGAAGCCAGGGAAGGGTGCACGTGTAGGACTAAGTACACAGCCAAAGGAACCATCGAATGTCCATTTTTATTGTAAAACTTCTGTTTTTTTCCTTAAATTTTGCATTTTAAGTCCCTTCGACTTAAATGAGTGAGTCTATTTTGAGGGTTTTTTTTTTCTTGTTATTTCTGCCATTGTAATTATTTTGGAACCAAACCACAAATAGGTGATACATTATTCCTACTCTGGCAGTCAAAATAGTGTTGCAGCAGGAATGTGAAATTCTGAAATACACACCTGGTCTAAGAGAATAATATTGATTCCCATAAGCTCCACTCAAGAAAATTGCTTTCCTTACTTTATAGGTGCCATCATACATCATAGATTATATTTATATAACATAAAACACCAAGTAGTTTAGAAAGTGTTGTCCCTGTGTTTGACCTTAGGATAAAGCACTCAAATGCCAATACTACTTTTTTTTGAGTTTCATATTTTTAAGATCATCAGTTTTTATGATAAAATTATGTAAGCAGAAATCATGTTTCTTTATAAATATAAAGCACAGTGGAGAGAACTTTGCAAGGCTTTAGAATCAGGGAGATTTGGGTTCAAATACCGACTCCATCCCTTTCTGGTTGTGTAAACTTGGCAAGCCATTTAAAAACAGCTTCGCAAACTGAAAAATGAGGCCAACTTAATAAAAGTGGTATGTAGTTTAAATCAAATAATGTATGGTTCAATTCCTGGTAAAGTCATACAATGCATGGCAGCTATTACCATTTTTGAAGCACACATCAAAGCATGACCTTCTATGTTTTTTTTTAAATATGGAAATGGATTCTTCAGTCATGCAGTGACTAGTGAATGACAGCTTTACTTTAGTTGAGCAATGAAGGTAAAGAGATAAACAACTTAATTACTTCCTTCATAAGGCTCAGAGTCTGGTGGGGGAGACAATGAGTAAACAGACAATTGCCATTCTATGGCAAATTCTATGAAGTTTGGAGCACCCGGGCACATCGCACAACTCCAGATAAGCATCATTTACCATGTACTCTTTACATATGGTGCCTCTTCAAGAGCGCAGTCCTGTGCCCAGTGCCAGAGCCAGACTTGTGGGGATGGAGATAGAGTCAGAGATGGCCTCCCCGTGGATGCAATGCCCTACTGGTGTCTCGAAGAATGAGGAGGCAGGGAAGTGAAGTCAGGACGGCAGGGAAGACCATGCCACCAGGGGGAAACAGCATGTACAAATGCAACCTGGAAGAATGTGGTCTTCCATCTTTAGGGGACTTTGTGGAGTTCAGTGTGAGAGAAGGATGCTAGTTGGGGAGAAGTAGGCACTAAGACTAGTAAATACTATACAGAACTTACCATGCAATGACAAGTGGTTTGGATTTTATTCTAAAAGCAATGAAGTGCCACTGAAGGGTTTTAATAAAATATAATTGGTAAAAGTGCATGCCAAGACAGAATCATATTCATTTAATTTGTTATTTGGTCTATTATTTGAGAAAAAAAAGACAATTAAATTCACTTTCTTTTTTCTAATCAATTGTCTATTGTTTACCAGACAGGACGTTATAGTATTTAGTAGTGCTGGTAGAAATATAATTAAATTGCCTCACTTCAGGGAAATTTAATTTGAAACTTAACATCATATTAAATATAGCTATTTATCACTGTTGTCTTGGGCTCTTTTTTTGTTAAAGGATAAACACATTAATATAAAACCATGTTGTTTTAATGCCTAATCTTCAAAAGCAGATGATTATTAAATTAATATTACACATGACAAAAAATTCATTGCAGAGGGCAGAGATCAAAGAAGACCATGGACTTGAAAGATTACAAGTCCCCAAACAAAGGCCACTTCAACTATGTCTTTCATGAACCAGCACAACTGCCATATAAACTGAAAAGGACAAATCAGTAGATGTATCTGACTGTGTCCTCTGGACATTTTTAAAGGCTTTTGACTGATGTGTCAGCTTCAAAAGACACAGAGGGCACTCCAGAGACTCCCCGACTGGCGTCACCTCCACTGGCTGCATCTGACAAGAACATACCTCTTTTCCCCCAAAGAAGGAAACTGGGAAGCAGATTCTCTTTTAATCCATTAATAATTCACTTTAAAACCTAAATAATGTGTCAAGACTCAGTTCAAATGTGGTTCTTCTATGAAGGTTCCCTAACCATCTCAACCAGCAGTGATCTGCCCAAGCTCTGAACACCTCATCCTCACTCATTTCTTTCTCATAGCCCTTAGCCAGGCAAATGCCATGCCAAAAAGTGAAATAGGAGGTGTGTATGTAGCTTTGCTACTTATTCATATTAAGTGCATGTTTTAGAAAAATCACTTTTTAAAATTGAATCTCAGTTTTTCTCATCTATAAAATGAGTTTATTCATATGAGGAAGAACGGACTTTCTAACTGCCATTTCATAGATGTGGTAACTGAGATGCAAAGAACTAAAACTTACCTAAAACTACAAAACTAATAATCAAAATATTACTAAAATTCTAAGTCCTGTATATTTTCCATTACAACACAATTACCTCTTATAACATCAAATCTGTGAGAGTTGCAGAAAAATAATATTTCAATACATACCTGCTTCATGAATCTCTTCCTTTCCAGTATATGAGGAAAACACTTGCCTAGAGAACTTGTACTGTTGTTCTCGAAAATTGTTTTGTAAGTAGTCCATCAACATGACATAACCAGACTGTTGCATTGTTAGAACTTCACAAAAAACAGCCAACTGGAAAGAAGACCAAATAATTCAACATATCTGCTTCGAAGGTATCAGTAAATGCTTTAAAACAGATTTTCTATTGCAAAGCTAGAAAATAATTATTTTTAAATTGCTTCAAATTACTTCATTTGCTTGAATTTCAAAGATTACCTGGCTTTCAGAAATGCTAACGGTATCTTTAAAAACAATCCAGTTAACGGTGTCTGTGCAGGGAGGAGATGTCAATGAGCCATTGTAAGTGTAATACTTGTCAGTTGAGTTTGGCAGAAGGTTCCGCAGTACGAATGGATCTAAGGCAGCCTGCTTCCCTGCAAAGGGAAAAATATACATCTCAGCTGGAATACCAACACGAGAACTTAGCTGCTAAAACCTTCTATGAAACAGAGACACATACTTTGTTGTGTATTTAATCAGAACTAAAATTTGAAGAACATTTTAGATACAATTAAAAAACAGTGATAAAGCTAGCATACCCCAAACTGTCTTATATGTACCACTATACAGTGTAACCTACCTAATCTTTACATCAAGATGCTGAAAAGAATATTTTAGATATAAAAGATACTCAGAAATCATATAATTATCTCAATAGTTATATCATTTGATAAGATTCAATATCAATTCATGGAAAACAAATGCAAAACCTTATTCTGAGGAAGATTATCTTCAAAAGTCCATAATAGGCATCACATTTAAGGATGACTTTTTAGAAATGTTTGCCCTAGAGCTCAAGAATGAGAGAAGGATGTCCTGCCATTACCATTTCTACTTAACATTGAACTGGAACACTGGGCCAGTACAATAAAGTAAAAAAAAAAAAGTCATAAGGATTGTATAGAAAGAAAGAATACCATCAAAATTTGCAAATAACATGATTGTGCATGCAAAACATTGAAAAAATTCAGAGTATTAAAAATAATAAGTGAATCAAGCACAGTCAATGTACATAAGACCAATATACAAAAATCAATCGTATTTCTATATACCAGCATCGAACAACAGAAAATAAAATTTAAAGCAGTATGACTTAAAATAGCAAAAAAATAAAAAATCAAATACGAGTAAATCTAGCAAATGATGTGTAAAACATCTATATTGAAAATTACAAAACATTCTTGAGAGAATTAAACAAGACTTTAAAATGGTGGGAAATATCATGTTCGTGGGTTGGAAGATTCAGTATTGTGAAGGTGTAAATTTTACCCAGATTGATTTATAGATTCAATGAAATCTCATTCAAAATCCCAGAAGAGTGTGTGCATGTGTGTGAGTGTAACTGACATGCCGATTTAAAATTTAAACGGTATCTAGAAGAGTTTTTCCCAATAACACTTACCAGTAGCACTGCTTCGGCCATTTAGCAGCTATTTCTATACCAGTCCTCACGCATATAGGCAGCAATTTGCTTACCAGTGAGATCTGAGTCTAACTCATTTTCCCATCCTCTTAACTACCCAGCCCAGTGCAAGTCCTCTGCTCTCTATAAACTTTAGGTCATTAATAGCTCCTGAAGCCAATTAATGAGGAAGCAGAGTGTAGAGCATTGGTTTTAAGTCTTATTTGAATAATCTGGGGAGATTTATAAAAATACCAATGTCCCAGACCCCACCCTAGATCATTTAAATTAAAATTTCTAGCAGTAGGGCCTGGGCATCTTCATTTTAAAAGCATCCCCAGGTGATGCAAACATGCAACTACGGTAGAAAACCAGAAGTAAAGTGAAGCCTGTGCAAGGTTTTAGTCCTTTTTAATTATATTTTCCATGTTATAAAATGAAATGACTGAACTACTTGGTCTTAATAGTCTACTCTGGCACTAAATTCTATGAAGACTAGACATATCCAGAAAGCCTCAAAGAGAAATTTATTTTTATTTAAAAGTTAAATTATTAAATGTTTATTTTTCTGCAATACAGAAATGTTTGAAGGGAAGAGGTTTACTGTTACTATTTAAAGTTAGAGCTAACTGCTTCCAGTCTGAATTAAAAACTGAATCTTAGAGATAAAAACCTTTTTGAGTGATAGTGCCACGTTGATACGACCTAAATCCATTAGAAATTTCAAGTTATGTTTGGTTTAATGGATTCCTTAGTAACTTCTAGAAATTATGTCCTCCTCTCTTCCAATGTCAAGATAAGATATTCAGAATTTAGATTTAAATTCTCAGAAAACTGAGAACATTTATTTTAAATCTGTGAATATTTTCTTTCAGATTTATGCTTTTTATATTTGAAAATTTTTGTAGATTAAATAACATCCTTCTTAATCATCAATGGACTGCAATTGTTCCTTTTTCTACTGAAGACAAAATCTATCTTACTAATATTTTGTGGAAATATATGTGTCGAGAATACTAATTATAATAAATAAGAAGCCAGAAGTTGACTCACTGCTAAATTAGGGGAAAATAAATTGACACCAGGAGAGCTAGAGGCCAGGAAGGGGAAAGCAGAGGTGAGACCTGAGTAAGGATACCGACAGAGAATTTTCTTAAAATTGGGAACAAAATTAAAGGGGAAAAAAGTTAGGAGGAAGGGAAAGAATGAAAATAAAGGTTTTGATTTTCCCTTCCTTCTTCCCAATATGGAATTTATCCTCCTGCCTATCAATCTCAATAGAAGTCATCTGGTCTCTCTCATGAACTTGTTAACTATTTTGTACTATATTTTTTTGTTACTTACACACATGTCCTAAGCTTCTGTCCTAGACATCACAAGACTTTTCAGTTACAATAGTACTTTTCAATTATACCATTGTCTTCTGAAAAAATTGGACTACGGTGTTTTGGTATTTTTTGTTTTTGTTTTGGAAAAAAGCATGTGCTTCATCTGAATAACCTCACTTATTGTTAACACAAGAATTATTCACACCTGAGCCAACGATGCTTTATTTGGGACCATTTATTCATGCAACCACCATATGCTTGAACATATAATGATGATTAAGCAACAACTAATCAGATCCTTCCATGGGGAGGCTGACAGTGAGAGGGGAAAAGACAGGGAGGATGAGAGACAACGAGAGAAAGACAGAGACCACAATAGGACCAAGCACTAGGGAAGAGATGCTAGATACTTAAAATTACCTCCTATTACTTAGAACAATGATATTTAAGATGGGCCACATCAAAACTGCCTATGAGGATTTTTCAATATAGAAATATCTGGGCTGAATTTGTGATTAAGAAAGCACCTTAGGTCATTCTGGTGAGAATTCCTATTGGAAAATGACTGATGATGTTACCTGGGGTGTGTCTGTCTCTTCCTTGCAACTTGAAAGATTTCAACTAACGTTTTTGTGGAGTTGCTTGGGAAATATTAATGTATTATCTTTGTATTGCTGCAACATCACGCCCTTTCTTACTCCACCCATGCATAGAACAATCCTTGTTAACGTCAAGTAGGTATGGTGGAAGGAAGGGAAGGAAACAGAGGGGTGAGGGACGGAATGAAATATGGACTTCTCTTAGGAAGATAGGAAAAAGGCAACCAGCCCACAGAGTAATAAGAGATTTTATAATCTGAATAATGTTGGAAAGTGTTCTTTTTTTGGATAACTCATACTACATGGAAATGTAAAGCAGGATTTGGGAGTTTAGCTGGGTTCTAGACTCACTGTTTAAAGACAGTCCTGCCTTCAGTCCGAAAGGTTCCCAACAGCAATGGCTGGCAGCCACTATTGAGAAGCCTCCAGTTTACTGGGCAGTAGGTGTTTTCTAGAGTCTGAAACAGGACCAGATTTAATTCAAGAACTTCCAAAATGGAAATGTTTAATTTTAGAAAGACTCAACTTAATTTAGTTTGGGCAGATGTCCATTCTGAGTATATTGAAATATTAGGTATCTGGATGAGTGAGTTGATAGGCATGGGGATTTTGTTTTTTGATACAAGAGGAAGGTGGTGCACAATTAGCTGGACAGAGAGAGAAATAGGATAAAGGAGGGCAGACTAGTGTCTGTCTTCACTCTGAACAAGTTCTGCTTCCAAATTAAGAGCCAGGAGACAGGCAGAATAATGGTGTTAGGGAATCCATATTCTCCGGAAGGGTATTATGTGGCTGCAGTGTCTCTGATAAAGTACCTCCCTCAATGGCTTATAGACAATAGATATTAAACAGAAAACTTCAGCCAAAGAACATGAGCAAATTTATTCTTAAGATGATATGAGCACCTTTCTAGAGAACCACCCTCCCCAAAAGTAAAGAGGCCTTAGGAGAAAGTGGCCAAGGTGCCACAGTTACCCAAGTTAGCATTAACAACTCGGTGTTAACATCACTTTTGTTGTCCCCAGAGGCTGGTGCAAGGTCTGGAACATTCAAAATTCATATTTTATACATTTTTAAGTGCAGGAATTAAAATGATAATAGCTACCATCCTTCAGTCTGGAGAGAATCCACTTTCTGACTCAGTGAGAGGAAAATTAAGTGTGGCTTATGGCATTCAGTGTTGAAGTCTGCAATCTGGGTGGATGGAGGGAGGTAACAGCTTCATCTTGCTTTTGATTGTACCTTTCCAAAGAAATGAAAGCTGCACTGCAGGAGTTCACATATTTCTGACTTCTGAAAAGTTTGGTCAATTCAGATCCTCACATGTAATTGACAAAGATAAATCAATCCTTGGCTAGGCTTCTGCTTTCAAGAAAAGGATCTATATGAGTCTTGTTCCTGATTTCAAATTTTGCAGCTTCCTGGAGAGGAATAATCCTCATTTTATTGATAACTAAGGGCAGCATTAATACTGTGCGTGGGGTGCTTCATACAAATAAAATAGCAGTTATTACCAAGTTTGCAGTTTTTGCCAAGTTGTCAAAAGAATTTGTTGTGACAAATTACAAGATTCAAGAGATAGCAGACAGAACAATGTCAAAGCATACTGCATCTTCTTCTATGTAGGCATTCACCTTCTTTCAAAACTCTTTTCTCCTCATATTGGTAAAGCAAAGGATTTATCAAGGAAACCACCAGGAAATAAATTTTAAGTTGAGTAATAATTCCTTTCATACTTTAAAATGTGATTTTCATAAAATCAACTGGCTTCAGGTTAGAAGTTAAAGTCTTTAAAGAGATGTACCATGCAGAGATATAACAGGTAAATATGTTTTAAATACATGATATAATTATTTTCAAGAATAAATTTAGAAAACTTCAACTTCCTACTTCTATTAATATTTTATGATTTTTATGTAACAGAATTTTTTGATAAATGGTTCTTTATTTGGTGAAAAATGTATAATTCATCAAGTGTGAGAAGTAAGAGATTGCTCCTCTTTAAATATATAGTGCTTTGCACCTTTTGGAACAAGTGATTTTTGTCATATCGTAAAAGTTCATATTCATCCAAAGTAGTTCTTGAAGAGAAATATTTTTCCAAGTAGCTTACCAAAACGACTAACGCTCTCAACTCCATCAATAATTGCTTTGTAATCCAAATTTTCTTCTATTCCAACCTGTTAAAGAAGAATGACATTCTAAAAATAGGATAAAATATTTGATAAATTGTTCAATGACAATGTAAACATTAATGAATTCCATTTTAAATACATGTATTCAAAAATAATGAATTCCAAACACATTTTTTCATAGCAAGATAAAAACAAATAAAATCAATAAAAACCAGAAAAGTTTTACATTTTCCACTAACAAAAGTACATTTTAAAATGTTATGATTCAGTTACTGCTACACAATTATGATGCTTTGTATATGCAAATATGGAAATCTGTGTACTTACAATACTTTGCTCCAGCTGTAAGAGATCCACCCAAGTAAGGAATACAAGAGTCCCATTTTAAAAATACCAAACAAGGGTCATCTTTTAAAAAACATGATCACTAGTTATCATTCTACTTGTGAACTCTTCTATTTGTTAGAAAATATGTCTTGATATTTTGCATCAATTTTTAATGTGACTAACAAAGGAATTAAGTTAGTGGTCAATCTTACCTCAAATAAAATGGATAAAGCTCTTATCTTCCCTTTTCCTTTAACTGCTTCCTCAAAACTTGAAAATCGGTCCGCATCAAAGCAGTAGATTTGCATCTAGAAAGGTAACAATGATAGCTTTATGATATACAAAGACTTTACAAAAATCAGCAGAGATGTGACAAAACAATTGACCAACTGAAAAATTCAATAACATGTATAATTCCACGTTCTGTATATTTTCAAAATATTTTATCAGTTACATATATATACAGCTACATTTACAATCATTTCCCATCCTTCAGTGAGGAAGGAAATACAAAGTCATATGTAGAACCCAGAAATTACCCCTTTGAGATTACCAGGGTGCATGGCAGTAAAATTTACTAGAGCAATTATCAAATCATTTTATTTTAACTATTTTGCTGAATTTTTTTCAAATACGGGTTTCATTCTTTCTTGAGTGTATATGCCTTTCTTGAAGGTTCAGGGTTATCATTTTTAGATGTTATCACACTGTGCTCTACTAATATTAAAACTCTCAAGAACTCTCAGCCTTTACCTAAAAAATACCAGAAAAGTTTCATGTTTTAATTCTCCTCTCCTGCTGTGAGGCTCTTCCTTGTCAGTTGCTACTTCAGTCCATATAGGTGTCTGTCTGTAACAGTCTCCCCATCTATAATTTGGTGCTTCTCATGTTACAGGCTTGAAAATCAGGTAACTCATATTGTGAGAAAGCTATATTCTCAGAAGTGAGATGTTATGTGCTTAATGAGTTGACTTTTTTTTGAGAAACCAAATTTGTTAAATGTGTTTTTCTTTAAGGATACCGATTATACCAAAAAAAGAGAAAAAAACCCATCCCAAATTATAAGCCATAAATGTGAATGTGCATATCTACATTAAAAAAAAATCTTTTTAGCCCTTTAAGAGACAATTCACCCTAGTCTTATTTTTATTATCAACAACTGTTTTGAATTATAAAAGTAATACAGTTTCATTATAGGTACCTTTGAAGATCTGAGGATTTAAAGGAAAAAATAAGAGGTATCTATAATGCCATCATCCAGAGGAAATCACTGTTAACATTTTTGTGATTTTTGTGATTTCCTTTAATTACTTTTATAAGAGTAATAATTCATTCTCTCATTTAACCCCCATAATAAATTTATAAGGCAGGTACTACTACTATTATGTCAATTTCACAGAATAGAGATGGAAGCTTAGGTAAGCTAAATAATTTGTAAAATGTTATGTCATCTAACTAATAACCAAATGGTGGAGCCAAGATTCAAATCTAGTCCATTTGACTCAGACTTTATTCTCAGTTTAATTAGTTTTCATGTTTTTACAAAATTGGAATAATAGTACTGGTAAAGGTCAAAGATGGGTCTTCTACTCAGTGAGTTCAGTCTAGTAAGGAAGGCAGATGTTAATCAAGCCACAAAAATATATCTGTACAAGTTATAAAATTTGAGTGAATATTAATCAAATTATATGCTAAGTAAATATCTCAATGATATAGAAAATGAAATAGTAACTAGTGGAACTACTGACTTACCTCAAGTGGAAATTTTTGTCCTTCTAAACTATGTTCTGATCCATCAGATGACATATTGCATTTTCCCCAGTGAAAAGTTATCTTGCTTGCTTTGAATACCATTTCTGAAACTCCTCCACTGAGTCGGTAGTCATTAGTGAGATTAATTTCCACTAAAAAAAAAAAAAAACAACCCAAAACCAAAAACAGTAAAATTGCATCTAAGTTTCTAAAAATCAAATTGTAAATTTCAACTAAATTTCCTTCTATTAATGTTTAAGGTACATTAAGAAAATTATTTATTTGATAAATTAAAACAATATTAACTCACCATTTTAGAAGCTGAACTTTGTAGCTCTGCACAATATACTTAATGTATCTTATTGCAACAAATGTAAACTAAGCTGAAGGCCCTAACTACTTTATGACTGTAAGGGCAGAAGACAGCCAGTCCACCTGCCCTGTTTGGTGTCCTGAGATTGCCATTCCTCAAAAGCTCTACTTTCCTAAGGTATGTGAGGGTAGTGAGAAGACAGAGTAAAGGGAGAAGGACAGAAGGGTCAAAAGAAGGGAAGTCTTCAGGGCGTGCTTCCACCTTCTTCCTTGCAGCCCCTTTCTACTCCTTATCAGGCTGCTGCTTTTGTCCTGTCTCCTAAGCCCTCCAAGCATCATCCCAGGCTTCATCAAGCTCCAGAACCTGTGTCCCCAGGTATGGCAAGGAAAGTGGGAAACCCGTTCCTGTTGAGAAGGGGTTTTTAGCCATCTCATGTTCGAACCCTGAGTGGCAACCATTAGAATTTTAAATTCCCTTATATAAGTCACATAGCACATTTTATCTGACTACATTTTATAATGATTCTCTTGAGAGCCTAACACAAGATTTTGACATCTCTCAATCAGATTTAAGAGGTCTTTGTTCCATTAGATAGAAATCACTGTTTGCATCAGGGACTGAATCCAACATATTGGTCAGCCAGCGAAGGATACAAACTTCCATTAATAACAACAACAATAATAATAATGACAAACACAATAACAATATTGGTACCAATGACAGATGACATTTATTTATCACATAATGTACCATGCACTACATTAATTACTTTATATGTATTAACTACTTGATCCTCACACAAACTTGGGAGGTAGATACCATTATAATCGCTATTTTACAGATAGAAAAAATTAGTCACAGAAAGGTTAAGTAATTTGCTCGATGTTCCACACTGTTGTTGAAGAGCCAGTAGCAAACCCAAGCAGCATAGCTCTAACCATCAAGTCCTTAACCATTCTCCCTTAAGAAATATGAAGCAGAAACTGGATGCCCTACTGCTTTGTAATGCCCTTCAAACTGGTAATGAAAATGTTAAGATTTGGGACAATATACTTTTATGTATTTAATTAATAATATAATATAAATAATTTTCTTAATTATTGAGTGTTTATTACATCTCAGGCACTGATGTAGAAAAACTTCTACCTTCATGAAATTTGAAATTAAATTATTAGATTCAAATAATTACATTATTTAAATATGGAAAACAGAGAAAAATTCTCTATTGATAAAATTACTCCAACAGAGCTATTATAATTTTGAATATTTTCCTAATCTTTGTCCTATGTGCATATTTACCTTTACATAACTTCTCAGTATGTAATTTTGTTTAAAATGTATTATCAAAAACTGAAAAGCATCACTTTTTGAAAATTATTTTGTCCATGTATAGCTTACTGGAACTAAAAAAAAAATTTTCAGGTATTATAGTTTGAAGTCTGGTAATGTGATGCCTCCAACTTTGTTCTTTTTGCTTAAGATTGCTTTGGCTTTGGGGGCTCTTTTCCGGTTCCAAACGAAGTATAGAATTTTTTCTTCTAGATCTGTAAAATACGATGTTGGCATTTTGATGGGGATTGGATTGAACCTGTAAATTACTTTGGGGAGTATGGACATTTTAACACAATGTTGATTCTACCAATCCATAAGCATGGTATGTTTTTCCATCTGTTTGGGTCACCTGCAATTTCTTTCCTCAGCGCTTCATAATTCCTTTTGTAGAGATCTTTCACCTCCTTGGTTAAGTATATTTCTAGGTATTTTATTTTATTTGTAGCTAGGAATGCTAATGATTTGTGTACATTGATTTTGAAACCTGAGAGTTGCAAAAATTTATCAATAATAAAGAGTAATAAAATTTATTTATCAATTTTAGGAGTCTCTTGGTGGAGCCTTTGGGGTTTTCTAGATATAAGATCATATCATTAGCAAAAAGCTATAGTTTGATCTCCTCTTCTCCAGTTTGGGTACCCCCTATTTCTTGTTCTTGCCTGATTGCTATTGCTAGTACTTCCAGCACTATGTTGAATAGAAGTGGTGACAGTGGACACCCTTGTCTTTTTCCAGTGCTTTCAACTTACCCCATTCAGTATGATGTTGGCTGTGGGTTTGTCTTATATGGCTTTTATAGTTTTGAGGTATGTTCCTTCTATGCCTAGTTTGTGGAGGGTTTCTATCATGAAACGGTGCTGAATTTTGTTGAAAGTTTTTTCTGCATGTATTGAGATAATCATATGGTCTTTGTTTTTGCTTATGTCTATGTGGTGAATCACATTTATTGACTTACATATGTTGAACCATTCTTGCATCCCTGGGATGAAGCCCACTTGATCATGGCATTATATTTTGCATATTTTTTGAAAAAGATAATCTCACTAGAAAGGCACTTAGTGTTTCCCAAGGATGGTATACAACTTTAAACTTTCTATATAGAGGGGCTATTAATTTATTTTCTTAAATTTCAGTTATAGTTGATTACTTGTTTTCATATCCAAATATTGAATATAGCATGAAGCTGACCAGAAAAGATCAAGCTATAATGCTCAAGAAAAAAAATCCAAAGACTAAGTGACTGACCAGTGATGAAGTTATTAAATTACATTACCCATAAATTATATTATCATATCTTTTAGTATCATCATCATTATTGTTATATTACTGAAAAACATGACATGATGATATTGGCCATTATATTTTTATAGAAATTTTCAAAATGTTGTCTACATTTTCAATTTTCTGTCTTCATTTGGTTTCTTCTATACCTATAGCTTCTATCCAGTTCATGGTATACTACTCAAAGGAAAATGAGGTGAAACTAATCTAAACATACTCTGGGTCCAAAAAACATATTTAAGGCAAAGAGAATGCAAACATTTTACCTGTTTTCCCAGTGTTATGAATGAATGTGTTTTCCAAAGATGTTTTATCCCAACCTTGAAATTTAAGTTTCTTAAGATTCACATTTACTTGTGTAAGATCTTCATCAATATTGATAGGAGACTGTTTTGGACTATTACATGTTGGATATTTCTTTCCCCAATTTTTTTGATTCAGTGCACCTAGGGTAAGGAAGAGTAAGAAGTTAGTTTTCTAAATTACCATGTAAAAGCTCAATTTTATAATATAAAGTAGTTAATGCATTACATAAAATAGATACAATGGTAGTAAAAATTATGATATATTTGAACTAATTCATAAAATAATTATGCCATAGAAGAACCATGTCAAATGACTTTGTTCATCCATCACATTCTTCCAAATCAACAGAAAGCCTAATTGTCATATAAGGGAATCAGTCCTAGCTCAAGGTTCCAGATTGAAAGCAGTCCAGATGCAGGAGTGAAGCTCTGCCTGTTTAGCACTCTCCATGCAGTTGGCCCCCTTCTGACCTACCACCAGCCTCTACCTTGAATGATTTGGTTTAATTTCCATCGGCTTTGGGTCTTATTTTCAAAAACATAATCATCAGGCTATCCCTGAAATAATCTCTCGCCCACTTTTTTTTCTGGGCATAAAACCTACCAAGTTTTATTGTTTAACAATAAGAAAAACAAAACAGGCCTTTCTATAAAGATTTTTGCTTACAATAAAGTGAATTTTCACCTGTTTCACAAAATAAACAGTCCTTCTATCCAAAACTGCCTTTTGTTGCTTTTATTTTATGTCTACCTGAAACCATGAACCATCACCAGTAATCTTATTTCACTGGACATGAACTTAGCACCCAAATAATGCTCAGCATAGCTATTTTCTATTTAAGTGTCTGTTAAAATACTTGAGATGTTGCGAGTCCAAGTCTTAAACTTTTCTCTGGTTAAACTCCAGCATTTCTACAGCCACCACAAGGAAGAGCAGAATGGCAGCATAGTTTTTAGCTTATATCCTTTTAAATGCTTTTCTTTCTGAAAATGAGAATAGGTAAGACCAAAATTTTACATGATTGAGGTTTAGGGAAATTACAAGGAAACTTATCTTGAATACAATCCTAGTCTACACCATCTTATTTTTGTGACAAGGGAGTCAGTACGGACTAATTTTTATGCAAGCTTGATCTAATGGCCACTTCTCATAACGTGACAGGGTTAACTTTGCATAATTTCACCCAGAAAACAAATAATAATTAGTCACACCATGAAGCTGCCTAATTAGTCAGGGAAAATCTGGTAATACATCTCATAGTGAGGCATCTACCAGAATTGATAGGTACTGTAAAATTATTTTAAAGTCTAACTCTATTCCTACAGAGTGTTTGAGTACAGTATCCTTTAAATGTGCACAGTGATGTATATTTTGGCTTCTAGGAATAGCTTTAATGATTTGAGTAATGACATGTTGATTTCACTGTAAGGAACTTTGGCACAGGAATAAGAAAACACTGCTTATTTTACTAATACCAATGCAAGAGATGTAGAGACAGAAACTACAGCAGAAATCAATGAGGTCCTTTTCATTGTAGTACACAGAAACATAAAATGTTTAAGTCTTCAATAACACTGCATATGATGTATAAACCTGCTACTTTCTATTGCATTTTGTGACCCTCTCCACTTGGATTCTAAATGGCGCCTTACTTAGCATATCCTACACTGAACTCTTGATTTCTGCCCTGAAATAATCTCTTCCTATAGTCTTTGCTATCCCCTGAACTTAGATGTCATCCTGACACCTCTGTGTCCTTATCAGTAAGCCCTTTTGTGTCTGCCTTCCAAATATATCCTAATCAGACCATTTCTCATCTGTACCATTACCACTCTAGCCCGAGTCACCGTTATCATCTGCCTACACCTTGTTACTCAACGAGCAGTATTGTCATCACCTAGGAGATCGTTAGGAGAGTCAGGCCTCTACTGTAGCCTTATGAAGTCAGAATCTACATTTTAACACAATGCCCTGGAGATTCATACACACATTACATTTGGGGAAGCACTGGCTTAGACATTTCTAGTGCCTTCTAATTGGTTCTCAGAGACCTCTCTCACTCTTTCCACAATTCTGTTCTCTACTTATGTATTAATATTAATAGTAAGGGGAATTATAAGCTGGTCCCCCAAATTCCCACCCCCTGACGTGCCCACCCCGTACAATCTCCTCTGCTTAAGGGTGGTCAGGACCTGTGAATATGTTGGGAGAGTCACTCCCTTCCCTGCCATTGATTAGTTATATTCAATGGCAAAGGTGCTGCTGTGATAGATTATGTTATGTAATAGAAGACTCCATTTTAGCAAATTGGAGAGAGGTTCAAAGTGTGAGAGATTCTCTTGCTGGTTTTGAAGAAGTGACTTATTGTGAGGTTGTGAGGAGGTCACATGGCTAAGAGCTGGAAACTGCCTCTAGGGGCTGAGAGCATACCCAGGCTTACGATCAGAAGAAACCAACCAATCAATGAACAAAAAACCAGGGACCTCAGTCCTATAACCTCCAGGAAGCAAATACTGGTGACAACCTGAATGAGCTTGGAAGAGAACCCTGAGCTTCAAATGGGATGCCTTGTTTTCATATTTGTGAGATTCTGAGCAGAAAACCCAGCTAAGCAGTCCCTCCCCTCCAACTCCTGACCCACAGAAACTGTGAGATAATAAATATGTGTTGTTTTCAAGCCACTAAATTTGTAGTAATGTGTTACTCAGCAAAAGAAAACCAATACTACTCAGTAACTAATCTTTTAAAATGCCTGCCAGATCACCTCTCACTCCTTGGCTCAGAATCCTCCAATAGCTTTCCATCTCAATCAAAATGGCCTATAAACTCTATGTCTTGGCCAACTGATCCTATATGAGGTCCCTGCTCACATTCTCTCTGCTCCCGTTCTCTACCAGTCTGCATTGATCACTCAGCTCTAGCCACACTGGCTTCCATTCTGTCCTTTGAGCATGTGAAGGCTTGGCAGTTGCTGCCACCTCTTTCTAGAATGCTCCCCTCAGATGTCTTCAAGCCTCAGAGGACTCACTTTCTTGCTTCTATCGGGTCTCTGCTCAAATGCATCTCACCAGAGAGACTTTATCTAAGCACCCTATATATGGTTGGACATGGTAGCTCACACCGGTAATCCCAGCACTTTCAGAGGCTGAGGCAGGAGGACTGCTTGAGGTCAGGAGTTTGAGACCAGCCCAGCCAACATAGCAAGACCTTCTTTCTTTCTTTCTTTTTTTTTTCTTTGCTCAAATAAACTGTTTAATTTGTCTAACAGGTTTCTTAACAATCCATTAGAGCTCTTTGCACATTAGTCATAGTTGTTTTAAATTGCTGGGCTGATAATTCCAAAATTCCTGCCTTGTCTGGTTCTGATGGTTGCAGTCTCTTTTCAAATTGTGTTTTTCACCTTTGGAGGTCTTATACTATTCTCCCCCTTGGCCAGACACGAGATATTGGGTAAAAGGATCACTGTAAAGAGGCCTTTAGTAAAGTGGTGGGAAGGCGTGGGGGGGGGGGTGTTCTACAGTCCTGTAATTTGGTCTCATTCTCTTAATGAGCTTTTGCCTTTGGACTGAACTCTACAAGTACTTTAAGTTTTTTTCTTTTTTGTTCCCCTCCTCTCTTAGGTGGGTCAGCATGGTTAGAGTAGGGCAGTTCCCTTTCCCCATATGGAAGGCTAGAGCTGAGCGAAGTTGGTATTTCCCTGCAGTCAGTTTGTCTCCCGCCTTCCATGATGGTAACTAGTTTCTCCTGAGGGCAGGCTGTGTTGACAGCACATTGCCCCAGGACACTTCAAAATGGTGGCTCTTTCTCGCCATCTGCTGGCAACAGGAGGGAATTCTTCTCTGATCCTCACTAAGAACCTGGTCAAGCTCCTGGAGGTCAAGCTCCCAGAACTGTGGCATCACCTGTGACCAGGCACACCTGGACCTCCTAACCCTCACAGTTGCCCACGCTGAGCCTCCAGCATCTATCAATTCCAGTCCAGCATTCTTACCCCAGAAGTGTTTCCCTGGGAGGTTTCCTGAGTCTGTGCTGGTAATCTACGACGCCTGCTCTCACCTGTCTCTGCAGTCTTGGGGCAGTGGTTTGGCTTGTGTCCTCCTCATCTCTTAAGAATCCTGGGAGTGTTGTTCATCTTTTCAGTCTGCTTAGCTTGTACTTGTTAGGACAGAATGGTGACTTCCAAGCTCCGTACAAGTAGAATCAGAAACTGGAAGTCTGTTTTGTTATCCAGCAAAAGCAGTACTAAGAGGGAAGCTTATAGCAATAAATGCCTACATCAGAAAAGTAGAAAGACTTCAAATAACCCATGAAATTCTTCACAGAAATAGAAAACATAATCCTAAAACGTATGTAGAACCACATAACACCATGGAATGAAATCACCGTATCCAAAGAAATCCTGAACAGAAAGAAAGCCTGAACAAAAAGAAAGCTGGAGGGCCAGGTACAGTGGCTCACGCCTGTAATCCTGGCACCCTGGGAGGCCGAGGCGGTAGGATCTCTCGAGCTCAGGAGTTCGAGACCAGACTGTGCAAGAGTGAGACCCCCCCCCTCTCTACTAAAAATAGAAAAAACAATTAGCTGGGCAACTAAATATAGAAAAAAATTAGCTGAGTGTTGTGGTGTGCACCTATAGTCCCAGCTACTCTGGAGGCTGAGGCAGGAGGGTTGCCTGAGCCCAGGAGTTTGAGGTTGCTGTGATCTAGGCCGACACCACAACACTCTAGCCTGGGCAACAGAGCAAGACTCTCTCAGAAAAAAAAAAAAAAATATGGAGGCATCATACTACCTGACTTCAAAATATACAAAACTATAATATAATAACCAAACCAGCATGGTACTGGAATAAAAAGACATGTACATCAATGGAACAGAATAGAGAACTCAGACATAAATCCACACATTTACACCCAACTCATTGTTAACAAAGGCACTGAGAACACACAGTGGGGAAAGGACAGTCTCTTCAATAAATGGTGCTGGGAAAACTGGGTAAACATATGCAGAAGAAAGAAACTAGATGCCCATCTCTCACCATATACAAAAATCAAAATAGATCAAAGACTTGAATCTACGACCTGAAACTACGAAACTACCAGAAGAAAACATTGGAGAAATGCTCCAGGATATTGCTAGGCCTGGGCAAAGACTTTTTGGGCAAGACCTGAAAAGCACAGGCAACCAAAGCAAAAATAGACAGATGGGATCATATCAGGTTAAAAACACATATATGGAAATTATTAGATATGCTCAAAATCTGAGAAACTTTACATGTAACCTCAGCACCCAAGATCTCAATTTTTAAACCATTTCAAGACCTTATTTCTACAAAAAATAAGAAAAATTAGCTGGGTGTGGTCGCCCAGTTACTTGGGAGGCTGAGGCAGGAGGATTGCTTGAGCCCAGGGGTTCAAGTTACAGTGAGCTATGATTGTGCCACTGCACTCCAGCTTGGGCAAAAGCGCAAGACTCTATCTCTTAAAAACAAATAAGCAACAACAAAAAAACCCAACCCTATATAATATAGAATACTAGATTTCCTCCCTTGGTCACTACTCTCCATGCCCTCTCCTAATTTTATTTTTCTTCTCCTAACCATTAATTATGTTTATTTATTGTTTCTACCCAATAGCACCTAGAAAAAGAAAGACCGGCACATAGTAAGTGTTCAATAAACATGATATGGCAAAGCATAAAAAAACCAAACTGACCAATTAAAGAAGCACTTCTAAATTCAGCTGTAGGTCTCATTTGACTGTTATATGATAATTTAGTTGAGTAGTCCCTACTAAATTTCTGCTGCAGTACATCAAGAAAGACCTGAAGTCTGAATTGTCTGTGGTCTGACACCTTACAACACAATGACACTGAGTAACTGGATTATGTTTGAAGTGCATGGAATGATTACCCTGAGTGTGGGTCCAGTTTAAAATACCTATTAGATCCTAGTGCTTAGCATATTGCAGGCTCAAGATGACTCCTTAATGTAAAAGACAAAATAAAAGAAGTAAGAATAAGAAAAATATTTTTTTTAGTGGGAAGACCAATAAACAGAAAAAGTCCTGAAAAAATAAGAACTTGAGGTTCCTCATGCAAAGCGCTCTAAAAGGGAGGTTGTTTTAAATCACCACAAGTAGAAAACCAAGTAAACTAATAAAGTGTTAAAATTGTGCATACAAATGAAACATAGATAACAGAAGCATTAAATAGATTTCACCTGTAAATGAAACTAATAATAGACTAATCTTATGCTTAAACATTATTTTTTTTAAATTCCCAAGTTAATGTTTAATGTGGTAACTGGAGACCTCAGTCTATGTAGTGGTTAAAGCACAGGATGATGCATGTGAGAAAGCAGGTGTACAGAATTCATTAGAATTACATTGTATCCACCTGAGTGTCGTTAGGAACTATTGCAAAGGGATAAATTAGGACGCTGGCTATAGTTACAGCAGAAGATTTTCAGGGTGATTTGCCCATAAGGAAGACTGCAGAGTACTAAATAGGAGCTCTAGAGAATTAAGATAAATTATTCGTCACATATTCATCCATTCTTTTATCCATTCATTGACTCACCTGAATTATTACCACTCCTATAAATTTCCTGTGGTTACATCTATTGGAGCACTTAACAGACTGTATTTTGTCCGTTAATTTGTCTATTTTATCTACATGTTATTGCCAAACTCTGAGTCTGGCATATAGTAGAAACATATTAAATGTTTGTGAAAGAGTCTTTTTGCACCAAATGAAGGTATTCAATATTTGCATACTATGCACCCTCTATTCCAAGTGGAATGGAAAGCAGTTCTAGGCTCTGCAGGGGACATGCATGAGTTCAAGGTTGGTTACTTGCTTGTTTGTTTATTATTGCACCCCAGAAGTGTGGGGGTTTGTTAAATAAATAGAAAAATGCTTAAAGGGGTAGTTGGGTTGAATGAAAATAAACATAGATAGCAAAACCACCCTGAGGTAATCCTTGAAGGATGGACAGAATTTTCACAGGTAGAGAAGAAACCAAGAATGTGTCTTATTAAGTGATGAGCCCGAGCTAACTCATGGTGGCAGAAAAGTTCAGGCAATGCTGAGAGCAGTGAGCAGGACAGCTTAGTGCATTGAGCAAAGGATGGATGCCAGGGAATTCTACAGAGGGAGATGCAAAGGCAGACTCTGATCAAATGTACCTGGGGAGGTGAGTGGGAGACTCGGAGGCTTTGAAAAAGACAGGAGCTTTTGGCTGCCTCATCAGAAAGATTAAGCTGATAGGAATGCAGGGTGGGCAGGAAGGAAGAGGCTGCATAATTAATGACCATTTTCACAGACATCTATTTGTCTTCATTTGATTTTTACAGCATCGCTGTATTTATTTAAATGACAACATTTCTATCTCTTATTCATATTGTAATTTTAGTACCTTTCTTAGAGCCTGGCAATTATGGGTTAAATAAGCATTTGATGAATTAAAAAAAAATATGTAAGTAAGGTCTCTGTAGTTACCTACCCTTTAATGTCCACATGCTACATATTTTGACCAATTAGTGTTCTAGATAAGAACATACTTTAAAAAAATCTGTGTAAAAAAACATTACCAGCCACTAACACAAAAATATGAACTGAGAAATGTGTAAAATAAAGAAGGAATTTTTAAAAATGCCAATGAAGGTTTAGGCATATTTGAAGGAAAAAGTGAGTAAATAATGCAAATGAAAGAAAAGTCAAAGAAAAAGAATCATTCTAGCCTGAGCAATATAGCAAGACCCCATTTCTACAAAAAATAGAAAAATATATTAAATTGGAACTAACCAATGAGCACTCATGTGCACAGATGGAAGTAAAACTCAACAGAAATTGTGCAGGCGGGAGTAGGGAAGAAAGGATGGGTGAAATTACACCTCACGGGTACAGTGTACAATATCTGGATGATGGGCACACTTATTATAACTTTGAGCCCAGGAGTTTGAAGCTTCAGGGAGCTATGATGACGCCACTGTGCTCTAGCCCAGGCAACAGAACGAGACCCTGTCTCAAATGAACAAACAACAACAACAACAAAATCATTCTCCTCTCTCTTCTCTTTTTTTTGAATTATTCTTGTTGGTTCTTACCTTCAAATATCAGATAAATGGATTAACTAATTATAATTTTTAAAGGTATTCAGCAAAGATCCACTGAAAATTTATATAAATATGATAAAATACCAATATTAATGTCTTTTCAAGGTTACCATAAATTGCTATTATTCCACAAGATTTTAATAACTGTATTCTTAGAACTGATTCTTTAAAGATCAAGATATTGTTAAGAAAAATATAGGCAAATATAAGTGTAATATTGAAGAGAAGACTGGTAACATTTGTCATGTCTATTACTATTGCCTCAAATAAACTCCACCCAAGATTCCACACACTATAAGTCACAGCTTTATATTATTGTAGGATTGCTTTCTACATGCTAACAAATACACCAAAAGCCAAAATTTAAAAGTTATTTAAGTAGTACAAAGCTATCAGTAGTGAATGACTTGGATTCAAATTTTAGTTTATTGAGACATAAAAATGAAATAATGTGGTATTGTTTTCAATGAAACTGTAGCATAGACTATGAAATCCCACCAAAATGGAAAGGTGATTTATTTAAGAAGACATTTTTCACATGCAGCAGTTAGCTGCTTGAGAAAAGGGGCTTCCTCAAAGATAAGAAACTAAAACTGAAAATTACTAAATAACAATGACTAAGTGATTATATATCACAATAATATACGTCATTGCCTAAAGTGACTCAAAGCAAAGGAAGAAGAATGTTTGCAATAACTTCCCATGTTGAAAATAAGAATGAGGATGTGTTTGCATACAGAAATCAGTGTATCTGTTTGTGTTTTTAGTCAGAGGTTTTTAGAGCTAGAAAGAGTAAAGCGGTTACCAAATGTTGATCGTGGTTGCTATGAAAGCTGCACTGAAAGCAGATCAAACGCAAACAATTTCAGAATGAGAATCAGTTTAGTCAAACTGCATTTTCCTTTATTATCTATCCTAATGAGACACTCATATAAAGACAGAAGAAAATCTTTGTAAGCCTGGCTAGTATATCCAATTGGCAGGGGGGTCACATGTCGGCGAAGGTAGTCATGAATTTATTTATAAAAGGTCTGGCATAAATTCTCTTTTAGCATCATGGTATTGAAGAAAATCATTAACTAAAGTTCGGCACAAATAGGGAGAGAAACAGACCAGAAACTTTTTTCAAAGTTCCTGTTTAAAATTCTTGGACTTTTTCAAACTGGAAAAATCCATGACAAACAAAAGCCCTGCAAAACATAGCAACAAAAACTACTGCCCTATGATGCCATAAACTTAAGTTTCTTTGAAGTTCACAGGGAAGAAATAAAAACACAAGATGAAAAAAAGATCTATTTTTATTATGACAATAGTAAAATACTATTACTTTGAAGATAAGTGATCGAGACCTGATAATCTGTGGTGAGCATAAATAAAATCCATAAACAGAACAAACAAGATGATATTTATGATGATTTCTAATTGACCACTGCTTTAATCAGATAATGAAACAAAACCTGTAGACAAATGAACAAAATTTTATTTTCTTAAGGCAAAAACTTAAGAAATCATGGGGGCACAAATTAACACAATTGAATTGAGGACAAAAAAAATAAGATGCTATTTTGAAGGATTTAGGAACATTCGTGAGGATTCTTATTTGGATGTGAGGAAGGCAGAAGGGCAAAGGATGACTTCCAGAATCCCAACTGGAGACACCTGGTATCTCCTGGTACTGGTCATTTGGCTAGAAAGACTTTGGATCTAGTTTTGGACCTATAGTCTTTGAGATTTTCATGAAAGCTCATTAAACAATCAAAAGTGGGGGTCTTAGACCCACTGAGTCGGGACTGCATACAAGTGGCAGTTTAAAACCATAGATGTGGATGAAATATTTCTATTAAAGTTGATGAGTGAGAAGAGATTCAGGAAGACATTGGAGAGCATTAACATTTCAGAAGCATAAGGGGAGGAGGTGGTACCAAAGGGACTTAAAAAATGAATGACTTGAAAAGGAATTTAAAATCTAGGTGAAAACGGTATCATGAAAGTCATAGAAAGATGGTTGAAACAATGAGGGATCATTCCAAAGTGGGTGCCACACACAGCAGACAGAGCCCGTAGGGTCATGACTGAAGAGTGGCTATTCGATTTGGTGATGTTCTAACTCCAAAGCCCACAGTCCTAGAATAAAACAGTTTCAGTGAAAATGATGGACTTGGAATTCAGACTGCAGAGTGAATTGGAGGTGACACAGTAGAATTAAAGTACTGTTTAAAAGCTTGCTATGAAGGAAAGAAAAGTGACAAGGCGGCACCCAGAGACTGAGGTAAGGATGAGGAGCGGATTTTTTTTAAGACAGAGGGAGACACAAGTATGCGTATATATTGAGAGGAAAGAGTTACTGAAAGGAATTTAAACTTATGCATGGTCAATGATCAAGGTCCCAAGGAGAAAAGACACAAAGCATGGATGGAGGACTGTTAGCCTAAGGCAAGAAACATAAGAAAATCATGGAAACATGGATTCACATGGATCTTACTACATTTAGAGGAGGGCAATGGGAAATTGATGGCTCCTGCCCCACCCAGCACTTTCATTTCACAGCAGGATCACATCACGTGGAAGGAGAAGAAGTTGGAGTTGAGCTGACATGACTTCAATCTCAGCCCTACCACGGACAGGTGCCTCACTTCCCTCAGATAATAATCTTTTCCTCTCAGACTGAGCAGACTAAGTGAGATAATATGTGTAAATGGGCTGTCAGATAGTACAAATCTTTCAAACTCCTTTCCCTATTTTCTCAGAAAAGTCAGAATCAAGATCATTCACTGTGAAGGAGAGGCAGGTGGGAGAGTGGAATAGAAGAAATAAGAAGAATAAAGTAGCGGCCATTTATGGAAAATCTTGAGGGCTCTGCTGATGTGGGAGACCATGACCTTGGAGAGGCACCATGCAAAAATGTGTACTTTTGGTTTAATTTTTTAATTTTTAAAAAATGTTGGGCAAGATCACCAGTCTGGATGGACAAGAATAGAGGACAGGTAGTTGCAGTCCTAAGTGGAGGTCAGCAGGATGGGTATGGTGGATGTATAAAAGGCTAGGGAACTGGCGGTTCTGACCACCCTCATCTCTATTCTGGTAAAAAAAAAAAAAGTAACTTTTTAAAAAGCCATTAAATGGTTACAACCTCAGAGTGCTCTGCCATCTTTCATTTTAAATTATAAAATGATGGAGTGATAGTGATGAAGCCCAAGACTGCAGTGTTTCCGCTGCTATAGTCTAGTTTCAAATGTTTAATCAAAATGGGAAAAGTCGCAGATAAAATTTAACAAGTTCCTTGAACAACAGAGAGTTCTTGTTGCTTTATCCCCTACAGACAAGGCACCACTTCTAAAAGAAAGAAAAGGTGTGGAAATTAGGTAATGCTGTGATTAATTTGTGACCTTTATATTTGCCTGATTCTGTCTGACTCCACTGTATTTTAATATTCAGGATTCAGACTGAAGGCAATGCAGATTGATTAACTGTAGGATTTTTCTGCAGCACTTGCTATTAACTAACTGCAATGAAAGGTAGGCAAACTATCTGTGGATGATGAGAGAGTAATAGAGTGAGATCCCTTTCCTTTGTTGCCACAGTCTGGCTATTACCAATAAGACAGCCAACACAGAACCAAAACACAGCCCTGGAAATTACTCCCTGGTTTGGGAAATAAAAAGCTCTTCTCATAGACTAGCTCTGAAAGTCGCCCAGAGTCACTGTAAACTCTCCTGTGGTCATCAACTTTTCCCCTTCTTCAATAACTGATGAGCCGAGTTCCTACAGCAAGGAAATAGTGGCAACATAGACAACAGCACAGATCTCTGACACTGACACCTCCATCAAGTCTGTACTCAATGCTTATTGTCCACATGCTTATTATCGATACGGAGCAGGACTATGGCTCTGTTTTCTACCTTTGGTAAGAGGGTCAGAGACTCAGAGTTGACGTCTGAGACACAGTCATAACCTGGTCTCCTATTCATGATAGGGCCTCTGCTAAACTTTCCTATAGCATTGTGTCATTGTTTTGCCTTGAAAGGCAAAAGCTTCTGGCTTTAATTCCTATTTAGAACCCTTGGTTTTTCCTTTCTCTACACTCTCTTATCAGATCTCCTAGGTGCACATTACTGGTTACACGCAAGAACCAAGAAAGAAGCTGTGGATCCATTATGATAGCAATAAATCTATAACTACTGCAATGAATTCTGTATTTTGCATTATCCACAGATCCCATCAAAATTTAATGCTTCTGAATGCTGCTTTTATTTGTTCATTTTTTCCCTCATTCATCATATATGTATGAGGTGCCTAGTGTGAAAAAGAATACATGCCTACTACAAAAGATTCAAGGATGAATAAAAGTATCCACCATCAAGGAATTCACGTTATAGCAAGGACCAAAGACACACAAACTGTTAATTATAATACAATCTAATGAATATAATAGCAGAGATATGTATAGAGTATTCCAAAGACATCAGAGATGGGTACCAATCCCAGATGGGCAGGAGACAAGTAAGGCTTTCTGTATAACAAGATACTTGAGATAAGTCTCTATTAAAAAACAAATATTCAATTGAAGGCAGGAAAGGAATTCAGGGCTGAAGGCACCCAGGAAGAGAGATTAGCATCACTACAGAAGAGAGAAAGCATAGCTATTTGGGGAGAACAACAGCAAGTTCTATGTTCTGAGATATAGAATTCAAGGCAGTAAGGGGAAATGTCATGAAGATAAATAGGCAGATTTGGGGGCTTTGAAAATTTTCCAGTACGCTATTGAAAGTATCTAAGTTGTAAGCATCATGTTCATATTTAAATTTTATGGAGGTTACTGTGGCAACAGAGTTAAGGAGAACAAAACTGAAGGCAAACAGATCAGTTAGAAGGTTTTAACACTAGGTTAGATAAAGAATAGTAAAGATCTAAACTAGGGGCAGAGATAAGTAGGTAGGAAGAGAAGGAGATTTGAGAAAGATTTAAAAATTTGAGATTTAAAGATCTGAGAAAAAATTTAGAACTGGGGAGTTGATTAGCTGTGGGGGTGGAGAAGGGGGAGGGAGTGAATGATCATTTTGATGACTCTTGCTTAGATGACTAAGGATGGTGGCACCACATCAGCCAAGAGGCAACAGTATTGATTCCTCTAGGGAACTGGTGGCCAAGTCCCTTGTCATCCTTCATGGCCATGCTGCAACCATGCACTTCAGGTGGCAGGTGGCAGAGAAGTGGAAGAGCCACTTTTCTTTGATCTATACTAAGCTCTCTTCAATGGCCCTCTTAATCAAAGAGTAGCATAAAAGTGGCTGAGTGAACTATTTTTTGAGTCAATGCTCTGCCTTCGATGTGGCTAGAGTTGTCCCATTTGATTCCCAGAACCTTTCAGGCAATTCAGGGACTAAAATAATACAAAAATTTTAGCCTGATGATTCTGTACATGAGGAAAGTTAGTCTTCACCTTAGTTTCTTTGTTTGCAAAGTGGCAATAAAGACTGACAAAGAATAATTTAATGGCAATAGATCTCTTTAAATATGCATGTTGATGAATAATAATAAACACATGCGACAGCAGGAATCATTTGGATTGTTCTTTATACAGAATAAAACCAGAAATGTTTCTTAAATTAATAATATAAAGGGCTAGAATTGGAGGAAAAAAATCCCCCCAGAGAATTAAAGAACTATTTGCCTTTGATATAAATCTGCTTTTACCTAGTCTGGCTATTATATCATGATCCTTCTAAACTAAGTGAAAGTTTTATAGACAAACATTTATATGGATATCATTTGAGGGAAATTATGACACCCAAAATTTATGTCTTCACAAGTAATTTGTAATAAGCAGTCTAATGGGAGCTAACAGAACCTGTGAAATATAAATAAATAGATGATGAAAAATTATTACACAAATTAAAGACCTGAGATGAGAAAGAAAAAATGCTTAAGTGATAATTAAACCAAACATCTATTTAAAGATAGCAAATTTATGGCTTGGTTTTTAAAATCTTAAAGGTGACTTCATGAGTTATAGTTATTTTTTTCAAATGTGACATTGAACAGTTTGTCTATTGCTATGTCTGTAGCCTTTCTGTTTCCTGAACCTCCACTTATTTTTTTAATTAGTCTCAGTCAGGAAGCTTTTATAAGTAAAGCAGAAGGCTGAATATTGGCCCTTTCACTTTTTTCTAACTTATTTCTTAACGATGATGTTGAAATTAATAAGTATTTTAATATATGCAATTCTGGTACATGACAATTTATAAATCAGATAAAACAAGCTGGTAATCAATTTATATTGCAATAGATTTATTGCAATAGTGCACTAAACCAGCATGTGTCACTACTCTTTAAGTGTGTATATAAAAAGGCTAAAGAAGATAAAGGCTCTAAACTAAAATGTTAAGAGTCATTGCCAAGGGATTATCAATGTCAAATACAGATAAAATATTAAAATTGTTATGAAGGTCAATTATATTTGATTTTTAATAAACTGATTCTTCAAGTCTTTATTGTGCTAAAAACAAAAATATGCACTGGCATGGATTACAATGTATTTTAATTGTGTCTATCTTGTTTAGCCCAGGGGAAGATTCGGTAATAGTCTATTCAGTAACAATAGATTTAAGCAGATTCTCTTTTTGGATGAGCAGGTTTCTTGTTTCTGCATAATTGCACAGAGACGATTTGTCAGGAAGCTGGGACAAAAAAAAGTGAAGCAGGTACTGAGAAGTGAAGCCCTCTGAGAAGTTATGGAAATCCTAAGGAAGGTTTAGGACTTCCACAGGCAGTGGCATTCAAGGAGATGGAGAAGCAGACTGGCTTTAGAGCCAACATAACCCAGATCTTTGAAAGGCTGAGAGACCCAGCTAACTCCTGTTTGAGACATTTTTAGCTAATTATTAATTACACCTAGCAGTGGCCAAAGTTAAGTACAAGGTAAAAGTCAACAATGCATTTGCAGGAGAGCAAATTTCTGTTTGCTCTGTTTTAATTCATGCAATAACCTATTTTTCACATACACCACTACCAAATAATAACACCACACTTTTAAAAGTGTTCAATACAGAGTTACATCAGGAAAATTTTTCAAATATATCACTCTTTTCCACCACTCAAAACAAAACTTTTAAAAGTTATATTAATGATACCAAAAAAATTATGAAGTACTTTTTCTTTAGTGGTAAGTGTAATGCTAAGTAATGAGGTCTTAACAATCTCAACTCCACTATCTTAACTCCAAAAAGACACTGCTATCCTTTGTTCAAGAAACCTAACTAAAATTTTGGAAGTGTCAAAGAAGACTCTAGACCACGTGTCTATAAAAACTGACAAAATGGCTTAACAAAAAACATTTATTTTCAACTTATTTGCTATAATTTCATATGGTAGAACTCTAGCACACAAAATGAAGAAATCTTCAAGACCTTAAATCTAATTCAATTATAACTCATCTTTTAAACCAAAACTATATTTTATGAATTAGTCTTCTGAAACCACGTTCAAGAAGTATATGTCTATGATCTTGATGGCTAATTAGAAAATGAATGCTGGCCACAGATGTATTATGTTTCTAAATTTGACTTTGACCTTCTCCTCTTATTCCCTAGAACTGCAGTGGTCTTGCCACTTGCTGTCTTAGTTATTATATAATTTTAGCAACAGTTCCAGATCTGAAAATACAAATACAAATTTTCCTTCAGTGAATATAGCATCTAGAAGAAGAGGACATATGAATAAACAAATCAATACAATAAGAATTACAAGTAATATAATAATTACAGTTAATGTACATATGATCAATTCCTGGGGTTGTCAGAATTGATTTTGAAAAGGAGATAATGTTGAGTGTAGAAAGTTGAGTGTATGTTCAACTCAGGCATGGCAGGACTACTGCTTTCTAGCCTAAGCCAGATCACCAGCTCCTTTGATAACTGAGAAGGCAATGCAGTTTTGATATTTAATCATAACTCTTTTATCTGGGATTTTACTTTGCTTCTTCATCTATGTCTAGTATCAAGGTTCTATTCCATGCTTTGCCAAATCAAGTATGTTCAATTCTGATTCTCCTGGCCTCTGCTCATAACTGGTCCATCATGAATCTCAGGACTAGAAGAAACTGTATTATAATAGTTCATTACCCCTCTTTGCTTGAATCCTCCAAAAGACACTCTCAATAACAGGTTTTCCTGCCTAGGCTTAAATACTTTTGGTGTTGGGGTCTCTTTATCTCTCTTAGAATACTTTATTCTGGTTTTTGGATTTTTCAATGTTAGAAAGTTATTTCCTCTATCAAAGTAAGTTTTTTGTAGCTTTTGTGTTTCTCTCTAAATTATATCTACTTGGGACCATACAAAATGTTTAGTTATTTTCCCACATGAATACCGGCACTGTGGTTTCCCGAGCCTTATCTTTTTTATGATCAAGTTACAACTGCTCCTCATATATCAAAACTCTACCAACAAGGTGACCCCCTATAAAAAATACTCTCTGATTTTTCTACATTCTTTGTAAAGCTTGGCACCTAGAGCTGGGCACATTTTTTTATGGAATGAAGTACAGAAATACAGATGAGTTTTCTAGGCTATAAAAGATGCCTGCAACTTTATCATTATCATAACAACAGTAAGTTATATTTGTATAGTGCTTTCTTTGGGAAGTATGTTCTATCAGGGGTTGTATCTACAGGGATTGGTACTGAATGAATAAACTGATGAGTACCACCTATAATTATTGTTGTTATTGTTCTTATCATTTCTCTTAATTCTCATGAGTATTCTCTGAAGCAGGAAGATAAATGAATTCACATTTTTAGAATAATTAAAACATACAGCAAAATGCATTTCAGAAATGTAAAGGGAAATATGGTCACTAAAACATACAAACCCACTATAACTCCCCAAACATTTCAGCAGCTACAGAGAATTCAGTTCAATAGAGCGTGAAACTCCATTTATGTGCTTCAGTTTGTCATATTAGAAAACTTCAGTGTGCACATTAAAAGGAAACACTTATTTAGAACTCAGAATGATAATGTTACCCTGACAGATTTATTTAATTTAGCCTAGATTTGACTTCACAAACAATTTTTTTTAAATAAAGACGAAGTAACAAAATCTTAAAGAGTTACAAAGCAAATTCTCACTGCAACATCCTGCTTCCATTTATTTTAGTTAGAACCCCTGGCAGACATGAATAAAGGGACGCTCACAATAGATGATATATTTCTTAGATTCCCATATTGTTTTCTAATCCACATAATTTCTATGGAAAAATCATTAAACTTGATATAGAGTTATTAATTGAATTATCTTTGTTTTCAAACTAAAATTAGAGGGTAATTCAATCACTGAAACAAGTATAATCCAATTTCTGCATTAGTAGGCACATATCTGTGAGCTCTGTGATGGTTATCTTTCCCTTTCATTTTATTAAGCAATTAAAATTTGCATGGGTTGTCAATGCAGCAAAGAAACACATATAAGTATGGTGTAAAATATTAAAAGCCTTCATTTTAACCTTCCTCACCTTCTATTCCTCTTTTAAAAAATAAGTCCTATTAACTGGTTGTTGTATATCTTTTTCTTTTGAAATAATTTTAAACTTACAGAAAAAGTTCAAGTACAGAATAAAGACTTTTTTTCTTGAACTATTTGAGAGGATGGTGCTAACATCCCATTGATGTTGAATACTTCAGCTTGTGCTTCTTAAATACAAGGGTATTTTCTTATATAATCACAATATAATCATCAAAATAAGGAAATTAACAGTGATACATTAGTACCATGAGGTCCTTACACCTCCTTCAGACATAGCCAACATGCCTCAATAATATCCTTTATGTCAATAAGTTTCCATTTAGTGACACATATTGTTTTTAGTTGTATCTCCTTAGTCTCCTTCAATCTGAAATAGTTCTTCCATCTTTTCTTGACTTTTATGATCTTGATACTTTTGAAGACTACAGTTATTAATATTTTATAGAATGTCCTTCAATTTGAGTTTGTCTGATGTTTCCTCATAATTAGATTCAGGTTATGCATTTTTATTAGGAAAAGTCACAAATGCTCTTTTCTTCTCACTGTGTCTTCTTTGGTGGCACAGGATTTCTACGTAGACCATTACTATTGCTGATGTTTACTTTGATCACTTGATTCAAGTGTCTGTCAGGCTTTTCCACTATAATGCTTTTCTTTCTCCCTTTGTAATTAGAAAGTATTTTGTACTTCAAAACTATGTCAATATCTTATTTCTCATCAAATTTAATTTTTTCAATTCTTAATTTATATTGGTTTGAATTTAAGGCTTCCTATTTTCTTCAACAGGATACAATCCATTACTATCATTATTTATTAGGGCTCTATAGAACCTTCTCTGTACCCTATTGTCAGCTGTCTATTTTCCAAGAAACGGATTAAGAGTCATGGCAACTGTTTTTAGAATTAGTGTAGGAAATAATCAGTTCCTACATTCCCCAGGCTCTCAGAGGGAGGCTTTCAATTCCCTCTCAGACTTATAATCTCTCTCACCATGTCCATTGGGTATAGGCTTTAGGGTTCAAAAGAGGTTCTCATGTCTGGGGTTATCACGACATACAGGAATATCTGAGGATGTGTTAAGATCCTCTATGTGGCCAAATAGTGCTGCTATATAGACAAACAGTTCCTTCGGTCTTTTTAGGCAATCACTGGGTCATTTCCTCATTTTTCTAGTTAGAAGGCAAATTCTTGCTTCAATTTTGGGAGCACTCAACAACTACTTCCTACTCAAAATAGATCAGAGTATGCACATTTCTCAGGGTTCTCTGTCACTAGCAACCAAGAGTCCTGACCAATATCTAATAATGCATACAGGTTGGGTGGGGTGCAGAACTTCTAATGAGTGAAGGAGATTCATAATTAGGGCATGATGACTACTGAATTCTATTCTGAAGGCACTTAGCTATGCTTAATAACAGTAATTTAACTCAAATGGCAAGCTGCTTTTTACACAGTTTTGAAAAAATTTTCCTGCCACTATGTCTAACATTCTTCCTGGGAAGGTGGAGAAGAAGCTGTCTTTAAATTATGAGGAATATTCCACGGCTAATGAGGGAGAGAGAATTTCTTCTCTTTGCATTGGACATGGATTAAGAAGTTATGCTTGGCACACTGCCTTCAGGATGTAGATGAGAGGAGGTATGGAATACAAAGGAGGAACAGGTATGGCTGGTTGCAAATATTACTAACAACTCGTTTTTCAGGAGTTCCCCACGTGAACCACGTCATTACTAGGCATGGCTCGATTGGGGCTACTCATATAACCTGGAGGTATATTGTGAATCCTCCTAAGCCAGATGGGAAAATTGTGTCTGAGGAAATTTAAAAAAAGGATTGCAAAACTTTCAACTTTGAAAAGGTACCAATAAATATTATTTGCTTAAAATATAGAAAATGGCTTGGCCTTAGAAATTTTGTAGTTGTTTATGTACTTTCAGCAATGGCTTTAATTCCTATAATTTTGGAATAACTCCAAAGGATAATACTCTAAAATGACTGTACTCAACATTCATGAATGGGATAGCATTTTATGCAGTGGAGTTTACCAAGTCACTATGAGTCATTTCCTTTACCTGTAGATATTTATTCTGTGTTATTTTAGAAATCAAACTCCATGAGGTGTACTTAGTCTTTTTTGCTGTCTGTTGACAGAACAGAGTGCTCAATTAAGATGTGTTCGGTGAATGATTAAGTGAATTAAATTATTACCCAACAAATTCAGTCTCTACCATCTATTGTAAGATTTTTAAATAAGTCCTCTGCTAGTGTAATAGACACTGACAGATAACGTTTTTTGAACAGTTATTAAAAGTTTCAAATATGTCCCCCCAGGGTTAGAGACTAAATTTCAAGAAAAATACAACCCTGTGACAGAAAATGTAATTTGTATGTGTCACAGGAAAATAATTCGTTCTGTGGAGCTGGCATTATTGACTTGAAAAGTGACAGTTACATGAGTTACTTAACTCAAACAACTAGTGAAAAAAAGATGAATACCAACCTTTGCTAAACAAAAATCCAGAAATATTTTTATTCTATTTTACAATAACTTACATTCCCAACAGCCAAAAATATTATGAAAAAATTATTACTATTAACACAGTTTAGAAGGACTCTACTACTGGGATTTAGAAACTGGAGAAAAGATTACAGGAGTGGAAAAATGTTGATATTATCAATACCAAGGATCTTTTGGAGCCAGGTAAATAAAAATGATTTTTAAAAATATTATGAGAAAAGAACTTTCCTTGGAAATGGCTAGGGATAAATGTGTTAAGAGTAATGCAAGGTAATGATACCTTATAGCCGAATACTAATGAGGGATCCACTGGACCCACATAGGTCAGGAATTTCTCTATGTAGATAAAGAGACTCCACCCAGATGGGAAAATTAATGCAAGCTACATTAACAATTGCCCAAAAACTTACCTCTTACTGATGCAGATAGCAGGCTTTGAAAATAACATTTAAATGTTATTACATATTATATGGAAGCAATAATATTGCATTTTCATGTCAACATACTTCATCTAGAGGGCTAAAGCACTTTAACATGTATAAAAATATTCATGCAAATGCTCTCTCTTTTTGACTCTATCATTCATTCATTCCACAAATTAAGGCAGCATTAGCTGAAGATTGATCTAGATTCTGGATATCACAATATGAGGTTCCTCATCCACGGCATCAGGATCTCCTGAGAATTTGTTAGATATTAAGTTCATGGCCTCTACCTCAGATTACTGAATCAAAAATTCTGAAAGTCAGGTCCAACAATCTTTTTTTCAGTAAGACCTACAGGTAATTCTGATGCATTCTAAAGTTTAGGAACCACTAGTTTACATTATACACCATCTATATTTAATGTTCCCTTCATTCCTTACCATTTTAATGGCTCATTTGGCAATTTCATTTTCAAAAGTGGAACAAACTTTGAAACCTTAGGAATATTCCAATTATGAAAATAACATTCCTTACTAACTCAGTATTTTATTATCTTTAATGTTACTTAAATCAAAGTACTTTCATAAAATAGTCACAAAAACTTTTTACTTGATGTGTCTTCACACACTATGAGCAAGCATGCACAGATAATAGACAACTATCTGTGAAAACTTAGCATGAGTTTTAACAATATTACATAGATAAATAATTTTTCAGTAAGAATTTATACATATAATTTTTCTAAAGTATATGGATTTCAACATTTCTTGTAATCTATTCTAATATAGTCCAAATATTGTAAAAATTTGCACATATGTACTTGGCAAAGTTTAATATTTATCTGGCCAACAGCTGCCAGCTGTTTAATTGCTTAACATTAGGAAATTGGAAAGTGGTGTGATTATCTATTTAAGGCCAAATATTAATTAAGATCAAATAAATATAGTTTCTCAGATCTCTGTGGTATCTAATCTATGTAGACATCTTGCAGTGATAATTCATAAATGATTAAATGATGGCCAGATACATTAGAGGAACTTGCATCATATGTCAGAACTTAACTTTCTGCTCAATTTACTTTTAAAAATGTTGGTGGCATAAAACACACAATGGGACTTAGATTTTAAATCAAGCTTTCTCTACCGTACTTAAGCATGAATAAGTAATCATGGTAAGTGAAAGGAGTAATAGAGTTTACCTAAACACATAAATTTTAGGGGTAAAGAATCATAATTAAAAGTTATAGAACTTTCTCCCCAAATTTACTCTAAAACCTCATAAACATATCCCAAACTAGCTTTCTTCATTATCTCCATGGGAATTAAGATGTACTTCTGCTAAAAAGGAAACAAGAGAGGCTTCTCTCTAAAGATCTGTTCTCCTTTCAAGGAGAATGAACTCTTTCATGTCGATAGAGACTCAGTTAGAAAATGGTGAATTGGAATAGGGAATCCTTTGATCTGTAGGTCAGTAACATTGTCAATCAATTTGCAGGAGACTGAGCTCCAGGGGTGGGTGACTGCTCTGAAGCACATTTTGAGGGCATATTCCGGCTATAGGTTACCTGCATAATTGTTCTGACTTTTTAAAAAACTAGACTTCCTGGAAAATGATGTAGTGTAGAAAGTGTGCCTGAGCTGGCAGTGACTCAGACAATCAGCTATGAGAAATTGCTTCTCACTGAGCTGGGATAATGATCCCAGATTGTGAAACGAATGCAAAGTGAGGCTATTGCACCACAGCAGAGAAGAAAATCAAGTTGTGTGATACTTTCAGTGCCCTCAGTGGAATCCTGATTAAGTCCAGGTAAAATGCAAATATATAATGATGTGATGATTTTTTTAAGAGAATGTTATCTATTTTAACACTAATTACAATTTCTTATCTACTACTTAAGGACATAGATGACTAACATAGCATTTTGGACTTTACTGGTTGGTAAAGAAGTTCACCTGCTACAGTCAAGTAGAAATAGGCCCAGATATAGGTCTTTTAGATACATAAACAATCAGACGATTATATAATGAGGAAATAGGATGAAGCAGAAGACATTCTGTGATGCAAAACAACTTCGTAATCATCCTAAAATAAAAATTAATTTAAATAAAATTTTATTATATTAGATACACATTTAAGCTCCCTTTTCTCCAACCTGATTATAAAACAAATATATGTTTAGTCTAGAAAAGCTAGAAGATACCAGACAAGCAAAAAGTTGAAAATAAAAGGCACTCACAGTTCCACTTTCCAGAAATGACTACTTTTAACACAATCCTTAAAAAGACATATGCATAAAGGAAAAAAGGACCGTACCACACACAATGGATTTGGGACCAGCCTTTTTTATATTGACACAAGAATTTAAAGCTTAACAACTTTATACCTTACATAATAATGTAAGGTATTCCTACATTGCTGAAACAAAAACATCAGATGGAGCCATACATCTGATGAATTTTCAGGTCAGAACCCTGGAACAGAAGACTCAGGTTCAAGTTTCCAGTATTCTGCTCCTTTTGTGATCCCGGGCAAAAGACTCCATCTCTTTATTTTTCCATTTGTAAAATGAAAACACAATTCACTTCTCAGCTTTGTTCATTCACGCCATACACACTTGTTGAGCACATACCACTCTGAGAAAGAGAAGATGAATAAGACATGGATCCTGCCATGTCACTGCTGCAACGAACAGGCCAGCACAGGGACAGTACAGGAATACAACAAAAGAAGAGGCGTTGGGAAAGCTTCACTTGAAGAGGGTGCAGAGGCCTGGTATTCAGGCAAGACGGTAAAGAACAGTTAGAATCAGAGACCTGCTTTTCAAAAGGCTGGTAAAGCAGCAGGCAGAGGGAAAGATAATTATGAAAGATAAAACGGGGTAACTGAGCCAGAAACAGATCACTAAAGTCACTATAGGAAAAAACAAACAAACAACAAAACCCAAAACAACTTCTGAGCCCCACCTAGGCTTTGCAAAGCCTTTCAGGCTCCCACAACTTAGCCACGAACTGCCTGGCACCTCACCTCCCCCCACCTCAGTGGTGGAGGAGATCAAGAAATTCTCTGGGAGTCACAGGGTCCCTCCTAAAGCTTGGGGCACTCAAGTACTCCACCTGGGGGACCAGAGTCTGCCATGGGCACAAAAGAACATCTCAGCAGCAGCTGGTTCTATCACACAAACATCAACTAAAGACACTATATACCACGCTAAAAAGCCCATTTTTTTCATTCTGTGGGTGATGGGGAGCAATGGAAGGGATTTGAACAGGAAAATCATATAATCATATCTGTACTTCAAGATGTCTTTCTCAAGGACCTGAGGAGCCATCACTGTGAAATGCAAACAGCAAGGAAGATAGTGCCTTACTCTTCCAATTTCTGTGGGAAGGTAGCAGCCTAACTTCCGTAGGCCTCTTGCTCCAAGTTGTAACGCTACTTCTTGTAGCTACGAGATTTATTTTTCCTCTTTGGATAAAGCCAATAAGCTAATATAGCCATTCACTCCAATTACCAGTTAATGTTTGGATGAACTATGTGTGACAAGGTTGCTGTCAAGTCCACTTTCTTGAGGACTAGTTACTGTTTATCTTGAAAACATGCATGTAAGGGGTTGTACCTGTTTGGCCACATGGGGGGTGAAATTCCTTTCTGTCTTGGCAATCTGGTAGTGGATTGACTGTGATGTATATTTCATTCTGGTTTAATGTTTACTTGATAATAAAACTGTTTTCTTTATCTACCATCTTTATGGGGAGGATTTCTGGCTTGGGAGAAGATTTTGTTTTTAATTATATTTCCCTAACAGAAGACATTAAGAGCACTTATCTCTGGGAGGTGAGATTTTAATGAAAAATACATACGATATATACATGATTTTCTTAAATGAACATGTTTTTATGAGAAATAAGTGAAGTAATTTTCATCTTGGGGGAAAAACACATACCAGATTGGCATTTATCTTATTCATCAAGATAATGGCTCCGCTCTTCACACCACAGATCTCAGTGTTGAGAGAAACTGGTCAGAAAGGCATGTACCATCTTACCACACTCAGTCTCCTCAGCCTGGGTATGATCTCCTCTTTCTCTATCCATCATCAGGAGTTATTCTACTAAATCAGAGAGCTGATTAGCATCTCCTAAGGAAATTAAGTTCAGCCTAACCGGGCAAGAATCCGATTTTAAGTTAGAGATTGCTGCTCCTTGCTTGAGACCACTAGTCACCCTGGCCATAGGTGGCTGTTTAATTGGACTGAATGCCTGCACCTTGGCTGGCCTGCTCCATGGGTCTGCCTTGGAACCCCTAGCATCCTCCTCTTTCCACATCTTTCAAAAGGATACCCATGGTGGAGTTGTGCGGGCTTTTTGGTTTCCAAAAGAGAGTGTGCAGGCATTTGAAAATGAGAGACGCTCTGGGTGGAGAATGACCCAGCAGAGCAGCCAGGAGCACCATACTGGACCTGGAACCTACTCCTGCCGACACCGGGCTCCACTCTGTTCAGCTCTTGCCACCAGATTTCTTCCTCAGTCATGATGGCGCTCTCAGGGGCTCCCCACTGTCTGTCCCTTCGGTTCTGGCTTCCCTCAGGCCCACTGTCCCCAGGTTATCAGATACTGCTCTACAGGTCTGAACCTGACCTATAAATAGGACTTAGGTTTCCTTCCCTCTCCATGGAACTTGAGGCTTGTGTAATTTGAGGAATAAATCTGCTGTCTCTAAAAAAACATAAAAAAATTATCGAGGCACGGTGGTGTATGCCAATAGTCCCAGCTACTTGGGAGGCTGAGGTGGGAGGATCGCTTGAGCCCAGTTGTTTGAGGTTACAGTGAGCTATGATCACTCTACTGCACTTCAGCCTCAAAAAAAAAAAAAAAAAGAATGAATCTGGGCAGCTGTTGCAAATGTACAAATGCACCAGAACATTCTGTGATAGTTAAGAAGGTCCCTGAACAGTCTATAATAGTTTGGATGCTGGTGTGCCAAAGGCCACAAAGGACCTCTAAGGTCCTCTGCATTCCAGCCAGAAGTGCTAGCTCTGGCCCGTCAAGGGGTCCCTTTCCTGAACAAAACATGCTACCTGGATAAAGTGGAAACATGACATTCATAGATAGTGGGATAAATAGCCATACACACATACACTCACACACACACACAAGGGATAAATGAGATAAAATCCACAAGTCATAAATATATCTAACTATATTTCAAAATCATTTTTGTGATTCAAAAACATAGTTATTTATCTATCTTTTAATTGAAAATAAAAATTAAATATATTTTTTATATACATGTTTTAAAATATGGAGTGGCTAAATCAAGCTGATTAACATGTGCATTACCTCATATTCTTATTTTTAAGAACACTTACAATCTACTCTATTAGCAATTTTCAAGAATACAATCAATATAAATAAAGTCTGAGTTTTAGATCATTTAACTGATGCTATTCAGCCTCCACAATGAGGTATGCCTTAGTCATCATATTTAGCATAGAAAAAGTTTGCCCAGAATATAAATCTTAGCTAAACTTTTAAAAATATACAGATGATAGTAAATCCCTGTCCATAATATTCATTCAAGCAAATCAACTCCTTCTAAATCCTCTTGTGAGATTATCAGATGCGCCGAGGCTTGTTTGAGCTGTTTGGGCTCAAGTTAAGACACTGCCCAATAATAATCACTTGGATTTGCAGTGTACTTGCTCACAGAGCTTGCCTACAATAATGCAAAGCATTTATTTGATCTATACACAATTAAGCATTATTAAGAATTTCTTTTACAGGTGATAAAATTGGAATGCAGGCCAGTTAAGCGGCCTGGTCACTCTTTGGGTTAGTGATGACCAGAAAACTTACACTGAGTGTTCTCTGCACTCTTATTAGAGTCTATGACACCCACCCTCTCACTGAGAGTCAGCCAACCAGAGACCCCACATTCTGGCTGAAACACAAAGCTGTGGTTCTTATCCCACTACATTTGCCCTTCTTGCTAAAACTATTCCAAGTAAGTTGAAAAAGTTTTATGTCAACATAGTTGTCAAAAATTTTTTTCTCACTATAACTTGTACATAGGAAGAAATGGTCTCATCCACTTCTATAGACTCACACTCTCCAGTGGTAACTGCGGCCAATAGGTTGGAGTGTATCTTTCCAGGCCTCTCATCTATGTCCATAAACATATATAATTTCTAACGGAAATGGGATAACTCTTAAGTCGAGTTCTGGGACTTTATTTTTTACTCCTAAATTGGAAATAAGAAATGAATAATCTGTTTAATTGAAGGAGTGGTGAATCAAAGAGGAAAATATAATATGCTAAAACAGTAATCCAGATTCTAGAAGTAAAGAAAGGCCTGGACAAGCCAGAAATCAGTCATTATTCTACATGGATTCAAATTCTCTTTCTGAGTTAAATTTGGCCTACTTTCTCCTAGGTCAAGAGAAATAAAACCCTAAACCTAACTATATCCAAAAAAAACCCCAAAAAAAGCCAAACACCAAATGACACTCTACATGACCTTGTATTATGGCCTTTTTGTTTTCTACAAGTACTATCTTCTGGTTTATAAATTTATCAGAATGGAAAGACTATTTAGATAGGATATTCTATTTAAGGAAACAGAGTCAATTCAGCATTTAAAGCCCTCCTACTCTGGGGTATCCAGCCAGGTCTAACAGCGACTCAGATGTGGCCAGACCAGTCACACTTTCTTATGTGAATCAAATGCAACTCTTTAACTAAAACTTAAAACTGTCTAGGTTTAAAACTTTAAAAGTGTCTAGGTTTAACAGTTGAGTGCAGTGGCTCACACCTGTAATCCTAGCAGTTTGGGAGGCTGAGGTAGGAGGATCGCTTGAACCCAGGAGTTCAAAACCAGCCTGGGCAACAGCGAAATGTAATCTCTACAAGAAAAAAAGTGTCCAGGTTTAAGAACACTTGAGAGAATATAAATATAAAATTTTCTATTTCAAGTTCCTTTAAAGGATGGTGAAAAAGAAACAATATGATATTTTTAAAAGTACAGACAATAAAGATTGTATTTTAACAGTGACTACTTCTAAGAAATAGTTAAAGCAGTTAAAGTACCTCCATTTCTGATGGTCTTACCACTGCTTGATGCAATCAAAGATCTAACAATTCAAGAGAAGGAAGATTTTTAGCATCTGTGATAATCTTGGGCTATGTGTTCATGATATTTAAAAAAAGGTGAAATGACTTAGAATTTTTCTCCACTGAATTGTCTTTGTTTAGAAATTGTCACAGAAAATTTAAGGTTACTAGGAAGAATGACATTCACTTTCTGAAACCCTTAAATGAAATGAAGTTATGATGGAAAGAATCAGATTCTTAGTGCTGACATTCCCAGATTTACAATTCACTCTTTCTTCACAGAGTGACAAGCATGACTTGCTCATCCTACTATAATAACTTTAAAAATGGGACTGTCGGCTGTATTTACCAACCCTGTCATTTCTTAGCATAATTATAGCATACATACTGAATAGAAAAGTTGTTTTTTTAACCTATGTAAAAAACACAACTAAAAGAATAATACCTCTCCTCACTTTCCACCCTCTATTTCTCTACCTCCCCAGTAGCCAATAGGGATTTGTATCGTTACTGCACATATTATAATTGTGTACTTTTTCGTAAACAACCTTAGCTTCAGTGGTTCCACTTAAATAATGTTTGATGTGCAGTATAATATAATATTTCTAAATGTCTTACAGTAGCATGATGGACTCTCTTATAGACAAGTGTTATGGTGTAGTTGGTAATTTTTATTAGTAGAAATCTATATGTACAAACACTCAAGGGCAAGTTCTTCCTTCCTAGATTGCAGCTAATTTGATAAATTTAAATGATGACACAATACAAGAAGGAACGCAAATCTACAGTTCAAAAAGATAAGCTGTTAAGGATGAAACTACAACTAAATGTGGTCAAAACCAATTTACTTGAGACAGTCACAAAATTAGTTGCATTTAAGAATCTTAAAACCAATGTATCCTGAAATTTTATACAGTTAGTATAGTTTTTCGTTTTCTAGGTGGAATAATAAGCATAGAAACTGAAAATATTACTGAACTTTAAATACTTATATAAAAATAAAAAGAGATAATTCACTTCATAAATCCACATTTTAAAGGTTTGGCTTTGGTGTGACTTGCTTAGAGGAGATACACTCATTTGGATAAAGAATTTCATTTGTTTGTTTCATTTTTGACACTGTAGGGAATTCACACTTGTAAAATGTCCTCATCTCTAGTTTCTTCCTAGCACTTCAAACATTCCAGGAATAATTCTCCAAACCAATGGGAAGCACCAATATAAGTATAATGATTCATTCTTTAAAACTTTGGTAAGCGTCTCTCCTCACTCTGACTCTGGAACATCCTGCTTTGAGATCTGCCCTCCTGCCCTCCACAGCAAATGCCACTTTTTAATGAGTCTATCCCTTTGATCATCAGACTGTTCCTGAAAGAAGCTATAGCCAATAGGCCTTAGGTTATGAGTAGGATGATGCAACTTACTTATAAGGCAAAGAACTATGTATTGTTTATACATAGACCCTTATGTGAAAGCCTGGCCACTCTACATGTGCCATGTCTATGCTCAATTAGCCCATTAAAAGGAAGAGCTCTGTGGATGTCTCCCAAGATAATAAGATATTGCACAGTGGTATGTGCCGCTACTATTACGTCTGCTGAAACCCACTGGTAAAACTGTCTTCTCCTGACCTGATGAGGCACACCCAGCTGCTCAGGGACCCAGGGCTGCTGGGAAAAACACAGCACCATTACTCCATTAGTTCCTTTAGTCCACAAATATCCGCCCTTACTTGGAGTGGTGAGAACTGTAATCCTCTTTTTCTCTAGGTGGTAGGTCCTCTGTTTTCTGATTCTGGGTTTGGGGAGAATGGAAGTTGTATTAACCTTTGTTTGTCATTTCACTCATATATACCTGCTCAATATCTGAGTCCTCTGTTTAAAGGTTCATTGGTTAGAAAAAAACAACCTTTTAGTTCCTTCTCTGAAAGTACAGTTAGTTGTTAATAAAACTCAATCAGTCTGACTTTTATTCTATGATCCTGTCTCTATGTATTAAGTTTTCTACAACAGCTACATATTACTTTTTTAATGAAGCAAATACTGTATTAAAAAATAGTGTGGTGAATTTTTAAAAATTGGCTTGTGATATTCTTAAGAATTAAAAATGAAAATATGAATGTAAAAGGCTAAAACAGGTACACCTTTAATCGTCATTAAAAATTCCTTGGAGAAAAGTTAATCCTGGAAGCAGCATTCCCAAACTAATACTGGCAATACCTAAATAGTTATCTACAAAGATATCTTGCATTAAAATATAGCCCAGATGATGACTTCAGAAAATATCTTCCAAGAAAACTGGGAGCTTTCCCTTGTAATGTCATCTTCCATGGTTAGGGATAGACTCTGAGCACTCATAATCTCTCCTAACATGTTTATTATAATTACTGGGGATTTGAAAAATAGCTATAATTTTCATAAAACATTAAGATTTCTCTTTTGGGAGAAAAGAAGGACAAAATGAGTTATAGTTGCCAGATATGAAGTTATAAAGTATATAAAATTATAAAGTTTTTGAAAAGATAACACATTATTACATTACTTAATAAACATATAACCCAATTCTTAGTACATATATAATAAAAACATAATGTAAAAGATTTATCTTTTATATCAATATATGTATATTATTTTCTGTCTAAAAGCAACTTTCTTTTTATAAAAATAAGTGACAACATTAATTTTTAAAGAAAATAACATGATGCCAACCAAAAGTGTAGGAGGATGATTTAAACTTTTACCTATTATCGTAAAAGTAATTTTAAAGAAATTTCCTAGATAATTCATTAATAGCAACAATATATTTGGACCATGTAATCAGAAATTATATTTAAATACTCAAGATCCCCAAATGTTTCAGAAGCAAAAAAGCATGTTAGTAATTACTTTTTAAATTTTTTTAACTTTTCCTTTGATTTTATCTTTGGACTTGTTTTTGTTCAATGATTGTTTTATTGTTAATATTATTTTAATAAAGTCAGACTAAGGGAAGATTTTTCTTTGTATGTTAGATATCTTACTTAAAAATCTTACTTCAGGCCCAAGAGTGAGACCTTAGAAAAAAATTCTAATAGAAAAATATTAGTCTAGGGCCTGGAATCAAATCTAGAGAAACCAAGACCCAAATTTATTCAAATGGAAGATAATTTGTATTTTTAACAAAAAGACAAATGAAATTGTTTAAGATAAATGCAAGGATCATCCATTTGTTTAAATGATACATAACAGATGTACATATTTAGGGGTACATGTGATATTTTGATACATTCATATAATGCATAATGACCAAATCAGGATAACTGGGATATCCATCACCTTTAACATTTATCTTTTCTTTATGCTGGAACATTTGATTATCCTTTTCTAGCCATTTTGAAACACACAATAGACCACTATAATCACCCTCCTGATTTATTGAGCTTTAGGTCTTATTTCTTTTATCCAGCTGTATCTTTATACTCACTAATCCACCTTGCCTCATCCTCCCCCCTGCCCTTCCCAGACTCTGGTAACCACCAGTCTACTCTCCATCTTCATGAGAAGGATCATTCACTTCTCACATTAGCTCCTCATGTCTACCATTCTTATTCAATTAGCCATTACTTCAGGTAATATTTATTTACCATATATCCCCCTAGAACTCTAACCTGCACCCTGTTGTTTGGGGTAAGAAGTTAAGTAATCAGAAAAATGCAAGTTAAAAAAACTTCCATTTTTTGGCCAAATTGACTAATTTTAAAAATTATTGTTAGTGAAAATGTGGGGAAGTTGATAAACTTAACACACTTTTCTGACATTAATTAGACTTTATATATTAGTATTATAAACATTCAGGCCCTTTGATCCAACAAAAGGCCTGAAACTTAAATATCTAAAAAGAAGGGAATGGTCAAATAATAAAACATTTATTCAATGGACTATTAGGCACATATTAAGTATCATGATCGGCAGGAATCATCATTGAAATGAAAAAATGCTTAAAAATAATTTCAAGAGTAAATTTGATGCATAACTCTATACATAAAATATACAAACCTCAGATAATAAAAACTGCCCTGAAAGGACCATAACAATTTTTTTAGTGGATATACCTGAAAGGAGTAAAGAGTGATTTTTACGTTCTTCTTTGTGCTTGAACCTATTTTCTAAATTTTCTACAATGGATATTTACTACTTTTAAAGTAACAATTAAAAAAAAAAAAAGAAAATGTATGCCTATCTACAAAATTCAACATGCTACTGCACTTCGTCTATAAAATAAAGTCCAAATTGGCCAGGCTCATCATAAAGCCCTTCTAATCTGATTTTATTTTGTCAACCCAACATTATTTCTAATGAGTACCCAACTCTGATGCTTAACTCTATCCCAAATGGTCACTAGCATGTTGTGGTTCATCCCAATTCCACCATGTTCTTCCAGTCAGGCCAAAAGATCCTCCTCTCCTCTCGTGTTTCTGATTATGATTTCTAGTTATAAATATTTTAAACTAACTTCATGTATTCATGGTGTTCTAAGATAAGTCTGGTAATCTGGCGAGATCATTTTGGACTCTGACTCCACTGAACTCAGTCACAGTAATTCAGAAAAAGGCCCCTTGGAGGAACAAGAATCCCATCAATCTTTGTTAAACGAATAAAAATAATCACTACCATGCTCATAACAATAGGAGCTGACATTTATTGAGAGCTTTCAATTTAGAAGGAGGGTCTGTGCTGAGTGCTTTATACTTTATTTATCTCCTTTAATGCTCAGAACAGCCTCCTCCCATTTCACAGATGAAAAAACTGAGTCCGAGGTAAGTTATACATATTTCCCAAGGAGATCTAGCCAGCATGGGCCTAGGATTCAAATCTCCCTCTGGCTGATACCAATATGCTCTTCACTACCAAATTTGCTTATGGAAAGCCCACTAGAGATAATTTTGTATTTGACATATTTTATTAATTAATCTAACTATCCATGTAGCTAAGTTAAAATAATGTGTTGTACTACAAAGTTTTATTTTACATATAAAATAGATATAAAACAATACACATTTCTGCTAAATCTCATTATATAAATAATACGTTTACCTGTATAGGACCAGCCAATCTCTTCAACAAGTTTTCTCTGTTGTCTGTAGTATCCATGAGCCCAATCTATAACCAAGAAAAACCAAGAGATCAGTGGGTAGAAAAATAGTGTCCAAAATTTAAAAATATAAGAAACCCAAATCATTCATACCATAAATGGTTTTCGAGTACTCCTTTCCAGGTCACCTTCCCACTGTCTCCTCTCAACCTCAACTACCACCATCATAGACTCTAATGCCCCTGTTCTGGCAGTTAGTGTAAATACATTTAAAGAATGCTGAAGTTCATGCAGGAGCAAAGCAAAATATTTGGGTAAAGCAGGAACAGCTTAGAGGAGTTCATCCCAAAGAGAGCCTGAGGTCAGAGAAGACGGCTCCACGTTTTCCTTACCATTCCCTAAGTCTGATACCGGAAATCCTACTGATTAAAGTCATTTTGGGGCTTACAACTCACATTTTATTTCTCTTTCTTTCCTCTTTGTTAAATTAAGTTTCATAAATGAATATAACCCAAGTTTTATCTGTAAATACTTCTAGGCAACCCAAAGATTATCATGCTTTCAAAATTTACTACTTCCCTTCTAATGCAAAATGAAATTTGCTTCCTTGAGAAAATTGGAATTTAAATGTGTGTACGTGGGCTGGGAGAAAAATTATATTAAAGAGTGTGGGCAAATTTGTCCTTTGGATTAACAAAGATGTTTAGGGCATGGGAAGCTTAGGGCATCCTAAATGTACTGGATGCATCATGACCCATGGAGAAAGTTTCTAGCTCTAGAACATGGGGCAAGGGATATAGAAAGGAAGATGGGTGGAAGCCAAAGTCTCTCTCTACATAATTCAAAATTTTGCCTGGAGCCACACCTGTACCCAACAAATAGGGATATTATGATTCATCTTCCTCCTTCCTGTGTCATTTTCCCTTAATACAGACTGAACTAACATTAATACTTCATTTCAGCTACATTGTGGATAAAATAAATCTTTGTAGGCTAGGTTTAGAACATGATCAGGGTTGGGAGAACTGTTTCTGTAGAAAAGGCACTCATAGTTAGCTTACAAATGAACTTGTGGAACATTACTCATTCCTAAATTGGAGTTCTGTGAATATAGAATTCATTTGAATGTAAGCATTTATTTTATGTGTACACACACACACACACACACACCCCGTTTTTTCATCGCTTGGGAAAAGAAACTATTTCTTATTCTCTCTCTACAGTTGTTTTCTCTTTATTGACAGTTTCCAATGTCAGCGATACAAAAATTTCAAGGACATTTCAGAAATTAGTTTCCTCTCTTCCATGTTATATACTCTCTGATTATTACAATATAATAATAAATAACTATTAAGCTATTTTATAAAAACTAAAAGGCAGACCTGCTATCAGAAATGCACATTCAGAATCCACAGATTATTCAAAGCCAAAACCTATCCTGGAGAAATAAAAGTTTTGTTTTTCTATAATTTTTTTTAATCCATATAACTAGGTAAATATTCCATTGGCCATGTAGCACATTTCAACACATATTTTCTACAATATTTTTTATTGAAATATGATTTATATCACACAATTCACCCATTAAAGTGCACAATTCAATTCAATTAGCATATTTCCAGAGTTGTGCAACTGCCACTGCAAATAATTTCAGAACATCTTCATTACCCCCAATACAAACTTCACACCCTTTAGCTGCCACCTTTATCTCACCTCCACCCCCAGGCCTAGGCAACCACTAATCTACTTTGTCTCTATAGATTCGACTATTCTGCACATTTCCATATAAACAGAATCATACAATATACTGCCTTTTCTGACCAGGTTCTTTCACTTCACATAATATTTTCAAGGTTTATCCGTGGTACAGCCTGTATCAATGCTGCATTCCTTTTACCTGGCCAAGACTATTCTACTGCATGGTGAGCAAGACAGACTTAAAGTTCTCCTCAGCTTGACTAAACTCTAGAGAGCCTCTTCCTAACTGTAGGCCCCTGACTTTCCTTTTCTTATAGCATTTACATTGGAAAGGTTGTAGTTCTTTCTCTGCCCCTTTGAGACGTAAATCTTTTTAACAGCCACCTGACAATTTGACTAAGTGAACTTCTCAAGGACCTAAAAAACACCTCTTTGAAATGGAATCAATAAAAGAAATAACATCCTCATCTTCCAGTTTAGATGGAGGGTAGGAGCCTAACTTCAGCGGGGGGCCTTGCTCAAAGTTGCAAAAACTACCTCCCATCATAAAGATATGAGTTTTTTTTTCTTTGGATAAAATTAATTAGCAAACACAGATAACCTATGACTTCCTCCAAATGTCCTGCAGTTATTTTCCTATAGCTCACTCCAGCCCTTAAAAAACCCTTACCCCATATGCTTTTAAGGAGTTGATCCCAGAGTTGGTTTTGGCTTCCCTCCTCTATTACAATAGCCTTGAATAAAGTCTTCCTTGCCTGTTTAACTTTGTCTGGTACAATCTTTGTTTTGACAATGGATATGCCACATTTTATTTATCCATTCATCAACTGATGGATACTTGAGTTGTTCCCACTTTTTGGCTATTATGAATAACGCTGCTATGAATATTCATCCATATATTTATTTTTTCTACTTAAAAATGAAATATTAGGTTCACAATTTATTTTTCAAATAGACTTGTCCCACAAGATGGTAGTCATTTATGACTGAATCAATTTAAATTACATTCTAAGGAAAAGAGCTTCTTCATTATAAATGAATATATACAACTGGATATTGGAAAGGATCATAAAAGATTATGGACTCAGACTTTAACAGTCTAAAAAAAATTTCTATTTTAGAGATAAGGCAATTTATGCCAAAGAAATATAAGTTGTTTGTGCAGTTTATAAGTGCTAAAAATGGAAATTATAATAATGCATAGCTCCTGCCTTCTACGCCACTCATCTTTCCCCAATGTCAAGGATTCCTAACAACCCTGAGCTGTTGGTTATTCTCCTAAAGTGCTTTGCCAGAGCATGAACCCCTATATCATGCATGCCTCCAAGAGGAACAAAATAAATCAATACAGAGGGCTAAAGGTTCACTAGCAGGAACTATTTGGACAAATAAATTATAAAGAACTGAATATATATTTGGTATGACCTGGCAATCAATTGAAATTTTCCTCTGAAACTTTGCACTGACCATAGGGAAAAGATTTATTGTCATCTTTAACATATTTTAAGTATAAATATTTTCCAAATATAAGATATTTTGTCATTTAAATGCATTTTGGTGACTTTAGAAGATCAGATACCATACAAAACCTCCATTTAACAAGTATTCTATTGAAAACTACTGAATGGTAAGCTCTAGTGTTAATGATTCATTCTAAAGGACAACAGCAAAATATCAGCAGATTTTTAGCTTTCCTTGTACGGCTTTATCCCTATACAATGAACATTTGTCCTTGGTTTTTAATTACTTACATTAAGAAAGAGTTTTCAATACAAGATTCCCAGGTGTCGGTAGCTCCCTTCAGTTCCTTTATGTATTGTCCCCTTAATTGTTACTTCAAACAATCCGTTACACATTCACATGCTAATTACACAGTGCTTGGGCGTGAGAGAGTACCCCACTTTTAAAATTCTACTTAGAAGTCTGATAGATGAGATGTGATAGCTCCAATGAACAAGAAAAAAAGAAGCTAGGTTCACTTTTTTGTTGCATTATATACTTTGAAAACCAGCAAATCCTATATAAAATAGAATCTATCAAAGTGCTTATACACTTTAAAATCCATTAAAATAATGAAATGTAGATTTTTTTTTTTTTCTTATTTCTGTGAATTTTAGTTTCTTTCCATTTAAAATATTTGCCAGGTCTGTTATGATGTGATCATCTTGCAGTGATAAAACTAAGAAATTTCTAGAAAGAACTGTATATATGATATACAACAAGACAATATATGTTAATGAATCTCTTTTAAAAGTTACTGTAAAATTTGTCCTGAAAAAATATTGATGAAGCAGCTTTCTGATCTGCTAAAAATATTAGGAGAAATTTAGTTTATGTTATTTCAGATAACCTTAAACATTCATGTACCTACCTTGAGCACCTACATATATGTATATATGTATATATAAAATATATATACATATATTTATTTGTAAATATCCCTTTATTTTTCTTCATATTCATGTAAAACAAATCAAAGTTTTGTTTTCCTCAATAAACACCATTAGCATTTTTTTTCTCAAGCTTTTTAACCACCCCTTCCCCCCACCTGCCAAAAAAAATCATGGTGCTCATTTCTGGCTACAAAAACATCATTTTAAATATTTCAAATTATAAAAATGTTTCTGATTGTGCCGTTACCCTAAAGAAAGTCTCTGCTTCATGCTGACTAACAATTTATCACCTGCATCCTACTACAAATTCTAGCAGTAGTTCTTTGACAAAATACACACACAGACACATTTTAGTGCCATACAGTGGCCAAAATATAACGGGGAGAAATAGAGTGGGCCTCAGAAAAAGAAACTTCAGGTAGAAAATAATCACAGGTACAAGTTTGAAGTTTGGAATTCCTGATTTCTTAAGGTGGACTTGTCCAAGGTAGATGGTATTTCTTGCACATTTCACACCCTTTAAAGAAGTTACTGAGAAACTTCTGAGGAGGAGAAATGGAGGTCAGTGGGTGGTAGAAATCTAGAAAAGTGGCAAAGAAAAGATAGAATTAGAGATGAACTTTTAAATCCCTAGAAGAAGACTGACAAGAAGAGACATGGGGGAAGGGACTGAATGTTCCAGGTAGAAGAAAGGGCTTCAGCATGAAGTGACAAATCTTGGAAGCAAAGGTTTGGAGAGGGCAGGTGAGTTCTCCTGTGGCATCTGCCATCTGCATAGACCACTAGGGACTCATTTTTGGTAACAGCTGACTGTGATACACGGTCAAATCAATCTTCTTACTTACCTAGATTTCTCTTAAAAGTGAAAAGGAGGTAGTCTAACGAGTTGACTGAAAAGTGTTGAATATATTCTATACATTAAATATATTTTGAAGGAATACACCAAATAAGAGTATGGAATAATCAAATAAATATTTTAACTGAAGTGAAAGGGGTTGGGTGTGTGCTCGTGCAGGCTTGAAGAAGGAACTGGAAACCCTGGAAAAAGTCTAATGTCATCAGAGCAATTATTATCCACTAAAGAATTTGACAGACATGCATAAGACCGAAGTGGCAGTGATAGAAAGGTTGATAGTGACAGCAGCCATAACCATTTGTCACTGGAAACAAAATATGTCCCCTCTCTGAGAAGAAAACATAAAACAAAATCAGCAATAGGAGTTCCTGTAAGAAGAGAATCAGCTTTTGATTAAAGAACAGCCATGAACATATCACCTGGCTTCAGATGTTCCATAGTAACTTTCTCTGATAAGAAAGCTGAGTTTATGATCCAAGGAATCCAAACCAAAAGGTATATTAGCTAACTAATGACAAACTTTCCAAGTAAAATTGAATTTGTCCACAAGAAGAGAGTCTATAATATCACACATGGCAGATTTTCTCTGTGGATTTTCCTGTTATTCAATGTTAAAGATTGGCTTGCTGTCAAATTAAGTTATCGTACACCCTATCTTTACCCAAGTGAGATGTAAACTTTTAGCCAGTATATGTATATAAAGACATTTGTGAAACAAAACTTACTTGATTATGGTAATCCAGATAATATGGTTTGTTTAGGATAAAGTAATAATTCAAACATTGCACTTATTGTTAACCACTTCAGATGTAACCAAAATCCCTATAACCTACAGCTTTTTAAAAATATATATATTATTATCACCCCAATCATTTGTTTTCCAATTTCAGCTGCTTTCCAGTGTTAGAAAGAACAGTTTTGGGTTTCTCCTCTCTGCAGAGGTTTACAAATAAAAGTACTTTTGAAAGTCTCAAAACTTAAATTGCAACTTAATGCCAAATAAGAGAACATTTAATTTATATTGTTAAAAACAGGGATTTCTGGAAAAATATGAGTTTTAAGAGTCCAGGTAACCTCTTTATTTAAGAATAAGGTTAATGAGATAAAAGAGTAGATGCCTGAAGCACTATATAAAAAACTCAAATGGTAAAATTATCAAATGAGACAGAAAGATTGAACAGAAAGGATAATGTAAAAGAAAAAAGGAGTCATTTCTTACATATGCTTACTTTGGTAGCGAGACATCCAATTAAATGCATATGTCTCATGGGACTAAGGAAGAGTTCAGAAGTGAGGAATTAGATTTTATTATTTCTTAGACACTGAGGACTATGAATGCTTTCCTAGAGAGAATTTGTATGATGGCAATACGTCTACTAACCCTATTCAAACTTTTCAATGAAAGCTCAAAATATTCACAGGCTACTCTTGAAAAGTAGCTAGTGTGTTTTCCTACTCTTAGATATATGCATTTAATGTAATGTGATTTATATGTATTTCTAAATTTGAAGGTTTTTTTGTTAAAACACATTAATAATTTTTATCTTTATCACATAAGTAATAATGCATGCCTGTTTCAGATAAATTAGAATAATACAGAGAAGCAAAAATAGTTTAAAAAGTCACCTGTAATCTTATCTCCTATAGACAACTGTGGTTTACAATTTTGCATGGGTATATATGTTTTCTTAGATGTTATATGTTCATATATAATAAATTTGTACTTTATATAAATTTACACTATTTGGCAACCCACTTTTTCCACAAAATAATAAACTACTGACATATTCTCAAGTTAGTAAATTTGGCTTTAGAGCACCGTAACAGTTCACTTAAAGCATTCTTTACGTTTTGGATGTTAGTATAAAAAATTTATTTCACTTCAAAAAATTTATTTATTGGGTTTAAATGATATGTGATGATAGTTTCCATTAGGCTAGCTTCGCTTGAGTTTTACGTATAAAATAGAGTCTGCAGGAAATTAAATACCACTCTTTTTTTCTTCTGTCAACTTTTTTCCATAACACCAAGAAAACACTAGGATAGCACAAACTTATTGGTGTTGTTCTATAATCATTATAGTTAACTAGTTTCAAATTGATAACTAACAGGGAATTTGTTTCACCCTAAGAGAAAAATCCAATTGCTGCTGACACAGTGATAATGGGAGCAGAGTTAGAAATACCAATGTGTAAAAATAACAATTAGAAGAAGGAGCTAAAAATGGTATTAACAGTGAGAAGTGAAACCAATCTGTATAATAAGAATGTGAAAGCAGATAGAAAACAATTTATCAAATGACAAAATAATGTGCTGCTGTATTTGTGTTATGTATTATATTATATTCAATTATTATCTTACAATAATAGTGCGTTATTATTTAGCAATCTAAACAAGATTATTGTTGTGCAGTCTTATGCCCATGTGCTTTCACTGAAATCTGAGGTAGAGACAGAACATCTGCTGTGCTACTGTCTGATTGGGATCACTCAGGAAGTTCTGGACAACGGGCACACTAAAATAACCAATTAGAGGATACAATGGAATTCCATTCACATTTACCATGAAAAGCATAAACCATCAAAAGAGTTCATAAATGAAGGAAGATCTGAGCTATTGTTAATATAAAAGAAAATGTGAATAAATGAAGAGACCTACTGCAACCTTCAATGGGAATACTGCATTTGGGGAAGTTATCAATTCTTTCCAGATTAGTGAACAGATCAAATCTCACTGCGAAGTTTTTAATTTGAGAAGTTATTCTAAAGTTTATGTAGAAAGTAATAATTGATAAGAAAATTTAGAAAAAAGTAAAATAATAAGGTCTTGGTTAACCAATTACTAGAAGATAAATTGACAGGCAGATCACTAGAAAAAAGCACATAGAACAAAAGTTGGATCTACTATAGATGCAAGTTTAATCCATGGTAAAGAAAAAAATCACAATCAGATAAGGAAGGTATGAAGGTTCACAGGTTGGGAACACTGGCTATTTGGGAAAAAGGTTAAATCATACTTGACACATCATCAAAATAAATTCCAAGTAGATTAAAGAATGTTTAAAAGAGGATGCAGGAAAACAATTTTAAAAAGTTAATACTAAATTTATCATAAGATGGAGGATGCCTTTCTATGCATGAAAAAAGGAAATCACAAGAAAACATTCATAACTTTGATTACATAATATTTAAAACTTGTATAGAAAAATGTTTAATGAAATGTAAATCGCAAACGATAAACTCTTGATAACTGTTAAAATACACTAAACAAATAAACAAGATACTCCAAACATATAGAATTCTTATAAATTAACAAAGGCAAAACTAAGAACAGAGAAGTTTTTAAAATGCAAGTACAATTAATAAATCTACAAAGAATTGTTAGACTTTACTGGGTATCAAAGGAACAGAAATTAAAATAACATGAAGTCGGGATTTTTCTAGCTATCAGATTGTCAAAGATTTATTATTATTAATTTTTAAAATATTCAATGACACCCCAAGAATCTTGAGATGTTCCTTTACATATAGATAGAAGATTGAACTTGTATAAACTTTCTGGAAAGTAAGTTGGCAAGAATTATCAAGATCCTCAAAATGTTTCACATCATCTGACAGAAAAATCTATTCCAAAGAATATATTTTAAAAGATTAACATAGATAAGACCAAAGGATCATGTACCAAGATGTTTATAGCACTGAGAGTAACAGTAACAATCGTAAAATATATTAATGTATGAAAAGTGGGAGAAGTTTAAAAATTATGCAATGCTCATAATATGAAATAATGGGAAGCAATTAATAAATTAATAAATAATGGCTTCTCATTATTTACTGAAAAATATTTACTGATGTAGAGAAATGTACATGATATAAAACATTACTGACAGTTATGATAAACAATTTTATAAACATTACACACATATAGAAATGTAAATTTCTTTATGTGGTGCCATTGGGAGTGATTTATATTTTTTTACATGTCCTTACACTTTCCATATATTTGATGAGTTTGTATTAGTTAAATATTTTTAAAATTTAATTTAAACTGTATATGCACTCTGAAAGAATCTCTTTGAGTCTACAACTAAACAAATTAGAGATAAAAATGTAAATATGTTTTGAAGATTGTGTAAAGAAAACCTTAAAGCAGTTTTCATTTGTAACTTTGGATTTTACAGTAAAAGTTTCTCATTCAAAGAGACTGCATGTAGCAGCTAGAAGGAGCATTAACAGCATTTTAAAGTTAAGCTTAGGAAATCATAGCCAGGTTGACACATGGTATGCAATCTGAGCACTTCAGCTACCAAGATAATTAAAACCAAGAGCCACAGCAAAATAGGCAATGCAACAAACTCACAGATCATCTTGGATATGATGGACTGGGTCTTCAATTTGTGGGTAAACCTTGAAACAGTCTTATTTTAATTCTTGTCTTATTTCTAAAACAACACTACTTGCCTAGATAAAATGAAGTCCGAACAGGCTGGGTGCGGTAGCTCATTCCTGTAATCCTAGCACTTTGAGAGGCTGAGGTGGGTGGATCACTTGAAGCCTGAGACCAGCCTAAGAGTGAGACCCCCGTCTCTACACAAAATAGAAAACTTAGCCTATGTGGTGGTGCACGCCTGTAGTCCCAGCTGCTCGGGGGGCTGAGGCAGGAGGATCACTTAAGCTCAGGAGTTTAAGGTTGCAGTGAGCTATGATGATGCCACTGCACTCTAGCCTAGGCAACAGAGTGAGAACCCGTCTCAAACAAACAAACAAAAATTAAGCCCAACCATTAGTGTCTATCCATTGAGCAGAAAAATCTGGCAGCTTTATGTATTAGCAATGTATTCTGAACTTTTGGTGTGGGTTATATGTTAAAATTGCTGCCAGTAAGTTGACTTGATTCACTATGTAGGTATGTCTGGGCAAGGCAGAAAGATTTTCTTGACTCCTTTCCAGGATATTGACTGAAAATGCATTTTTGTCATAAATTCCATTTAGATTTTTTTTTACTTGTCTAGGAAAAAACACCTTATTCATAGGAAGTATATTTACTATAATAAACTAATAGATTTTTCAATGAATTTTTAATGATTTACATTATTTTCAGTTTGCCAATATCATTTATGAACTTAATAAGCCACTTGCTATTGCTCATTAAATCTACTTTAGCTTGGTGATATTCAAAAAGAAATCAGGGTGATCGTGGTAGCTCTGCCTAATTTTAACTATAAACAGACAGACAGACACACACATAATACCTCTTTTCACTTCATTCTTATGGTAAGGATCCTAGACTCTGCCTTTAAGTAAAGACCTTGGACAAGTCAGATATCTTTGCTAGTATTTTCTTAACTGGAAAAGAGGGGGAGGTAGCTCCTGCTTACTTACAAAGATTCTCTAACAAGAGATAAGGCATGTGTAAAACCATTTTGAGCTTTTTGTAAAAAATGTATTTATATCAACTTATATCATTTTCTGAATTTTATTTTTGTAGTATTTAGTTTTTTTCTTTCGATAGTGAAGCAAAATTAAAAATAAAAACAATGTGACACTTATACAACGTGCATAGCATGAGCTTGTTCAGTCAAAAAATTATTCATTTGTTTACTGTTGCTACCTGATTCTTAGCCTGAAGTGCTCTTTAGTCTAAAAGATAAGTATGGGCACTCAATGCACATGGAAAATTCAAATCTTTATATTTAAATGTTCTCAAGAACAATGTGGACATTGAAAAACAAAATATTTAATATTAATCAAACTTACAGAAACGATCCTTATCTAATTGTCTCTTTGCATTATAAAATGATGCATTTTTAAAAGCAAGATTTTCAGAACATTTATATTAAATACTTTCCTTGTTTCAGAAAAGACCTATGGCAGCTTAAGATCAGTATTTATTAAACAGGGAGGAATGATGGGGGTGCTGAGCGATAAAAATCTACCTGTTGGGTACAATGTACACTATTCTGATGACAGGTGCACTGAACGCCCTGACTTCAGCATGACACAATTCATCCACGTAACAGAAAATAATTGTACACCCAATTTTCTAAATAAAAAAATAAAATAAAACTTCATATTGTTTACATTTTAAAGAAGTTCTTCATTTTAGAACTGTTTCCCCAACTAGCAATTTTAAGAAATGAAATGCTTTAATGATATCCTCAATTAGTTGGCTTTCAATTGTCAATAAGCACCTACTTATACTACTCACTGATTTTGTTCCTAACTGCACAAAAAAAGATTACATCTACTGCTTTATTACTATGTATAGGTATTTCACCACCAGCAGACGATCAAGTGATAATTATTATTTACCATCTTATTTCCTTCCATTGTAAAGTTTATTTGAAGTGAGTGGAAACTGCTGAAATCCTATTGACTCAATTGGCACAGTGTAGGGATGGTCTATCTGGCTAGCAGAATCATTTTATTTGCCTCACTTTCCACTAGTTGATACTTTTAGTCTCCATCCCATTCCTCTATTCTTTTCCAGGTGTCCCACTGGCTCTCTCTTATCTTTCTCACTTCGATAGGTGCATTCTCCATGGAGCTTGGTGTCTCCACAATGCTCATTCTGGAAATCACCAAAGTCAGCCTTAAGAAGAGAGGATTCACTTTAACCACCAATCACAGTACACTTACCTTCAAGTTTTGAGATTGGTGACCTATCCTGACCAATGACAACACTGGGTCTTACTGGCCCACTGTTGCAAAAGCTCTTCTCAAATTTTGCTTGAAACCTGAAAGTACTCTGCAGAGTACTCGAAGATGCTCATTAGGTTGCTAGATAACAGATTTATGGCACTCAGAGGAACAACACTTATATAAAAGGCATTCCTGTTCGGTACATAATTAATAGTCTTGGAGAATACATCTCATTAGTTAATTTTTATATACAATTACAAATGGTTGGTTGAATATTCAGGGGTTGAATATTATTTATTTTGGAAAAGTTAACTCATTTGGAACAAACATGTTTTCTCTGCAGGTTTACCATTCAGATTGCGAGGATGTCAAGAGACTGAACAAGTTAATGCAGTGTTTTAGGCCTGGATTGCAAACAGGATGCTGCTGGCATTTTGCCCCGGAGTTACTGGGCCACTGGGACACCTCCAGATAATTAACATTACTCCTCCAGTGTCTAATGTGATAATGGTGATGGTTAAATAAGAAACAGCATCTTATAACACAACATAGGTAGCATGTTTGCACATCAAGAAAGCTAGTTCTGTGGGCAAGCCAATAGTTTTCTCTAAGTCTAAGTGAAAGGGAAAAAAAGGTTTTTCATAAAAGGACTTACGCCTTGGAATTTATATATAACACAAAGACACAAGATATAGAAATCAAACTTACATTTTCTTTAATACATTTTTAAACATCTAAGTGACCACACCTTTATATGTCACTAATAGCAAATATTTTCTGGTAGAAAATGTTTACTTGATAATCTATTATATGCCTAGCCAAAGACACATTGATTTAACCTTGGAAATACAATCTCATAGTATGCATTTTGTGTTCAAGGGGATCACACACTAGATGCGTAATGTCTAAAGTTCTTTAACACACAAGTTCATTGGCAAAGTAAGAAAATAGTGACTACTGAAATACAAATTATTTTAAACTACCTTTTTTTTATAACCTCAGAAATAGCTTACAGAAATGGTCAATTCCTACAATTTTAAATGATGTCTATGTACCTCCAATTAACTGAAATATCTTTCTTCACATAATATTTAAATGAAAGGAATGTTTCCTGTGAGAACAAAATTCCCAGAAGCCTCTCTGATCTCAGAGCAAGGGTTATTAGGAGCCAAAGAGGTTTGGCATTTCCTAAGGAGACCCCCACCAGACTTCTTGAAGCTATGCATTCCCTTTCTACCTAAATATCCTTAGGTATGTACTCCTCCCTCCTCCTTGATCAGGGAGTGTCTGGTGATTTGGGATGGTGGTCCACAACAGGGGAATCATGGTAATACCATTACGCTGACACTGATTTCCCATCTCACACAGAGCTCCTGTCATTCAGAAAGAGCATGTGTGCAGTATATTGTGATGCTCTAGTGAACCCTGCTTACCAGGGAGAAAGACCAACCAGCCCCATCTCCCTCGCGCATGCAACAAGAATTAATGTGATTTTATCAGCCCTTCATATAATATCACCCTTAATTTCCAGTATACCAAATTATTTATAGGAAACCTAGTAGTGCTTTTAGTTATAACAAGAAAACCCTGGAAAGTTTTTATATGTAAAAACAGCATGGTGTCTGGCATAAGAGTGAATAAATGAATGAAAGTTACAAATCTCATATCATGTTCAGTTCTATGGTTAAGGGAGGTATAGCATACTTGCTTTTATACCAGTAAAAGCTCATCAAGAAGAAAAGACATTGAGGATTTTATTTCATGGTCTTCAATAATCCCATTATGTTCTTATTTTAATCATATCTTTTTATTTTGGTAGTTAAAATACCAGTGACTACTAAGGACATTTCAGCAAAAAAAAAAAAGATTAATAGATGACTTATGATTTTAATGAAGTTGATTCTTTAAATTCAAGGCACGTCTCGAGGATTTTTCACAAAAACAATTGATTCTTTTCATGGCTTAATGCCACTGCAACTTCCTCTACACAGCTAGCAGATTGCCATGGACACACACTCGGGCGCCTTTCATTCTCTCTACGTCTCCAGAAGTTTACATTTGGGGAGAAGAAGAAAGAGCAGAGGAATCTTTTCTATGTATAAAGCTTACTTGGGACCTTAAACAACATGCACCTTTGTAATACAAATTGCTACAAGAAATGTATAGTATGCTAAAAAAATTACACAAATAAAAAAAGTAATGCTTTAAAAATCCAGAAAATAGCAAGCAGCCATAAACCAATGATTTAAAGCAGTGGTAAACACATATGATTTCACAGAAGTGTAACAGCACACAGCTAAAAAATAAATGTCAGGTTTCTGCTTTTCTTAAGTAGGTACCATATACAGAGGCAAAGAGAATAAGTATGAAATTAAAAAATGAATATAGACTGTGTAGCTGGATAATTCTAGGAAACAGTTACAATTTTTCCCAACAATAAAGTTGGATTATTTTTGCCTGAACTATATGAATAATTTCCTGAATTTTATTTAACCTGTATGTGTAAATAAGTTGAGAATCTTTTGGTTGAATATTAAATAATTTGAAATTTCACTCGATTTTATTCCATGGTACTGACAATACTCAATAAAAAAGAAATAAGATATCTTCACAGAGATCTTTCATGTCCTTGGTTAAGTGTATTCCTAGGTATTTTATTTTCTTTGTGGCTGTTGTGAATGGTTTTAAGTCTTCAATTTGACTCTCAGCTTGTCTGTTATTGGTGTATAGGAATGCTACTGATTTGTGTACACAAATTTTGTAACCTGAGACTTTGCTGAATTTATTTATCAATTCCAAGAGTCTCTTGATGGAGTCTTTGGCTTTAGATATAAGATCATATTAGTAAAAAGTGATAGTCTGACATCGTTTTTCCTGATTTGGATATGCTTTATTTCTTTCTCTTGCCTGATTGCTCTAGCCAGGACTTCCAGTACTATGTTGAACAGAGGTGGTGACAGTGGACACCTTGTCTTGTTCCAGTTCTCAGGGGGAATGCTTTCAACTCTTCCCCATTTAGTATGATGTTGGCTGTGGTTTTGTCATATATGGCTTTTATAATTTTGAGGTATATTCCTTCTATGCATAGTTTGTTAAGGGTTTCTATCGTGAAAGAGTGAATTTTGTCACGAGCTTTTTCTGCATCTATTGAGATGATCATATGGTCTTTGTTTTTACTTCTGTTTATGTAGTGAATCAAATTTATTGATTTATGTATGTTGAACCATCGTTGCATCCCTGGGATGAAGCCCGCTTGATCATGGTGGATTTTTTTTGATGTGCTGATGAATTCGGTTTCCTAGTATTTCACTGAGGATTTTGGCATTTATATTGATAAGGGATATTGGTCCATAGTTTTCTTTTTTGGTTGTGTCCTTTCCTGGCTTTGGTATCAAGGTGATACTGGTTTCGTAGAATGAGTTGGGGAGGATTCCCTCCTTGATATTATGGAATAATTTCTGCAGTCTGGGTACCAGCTCCTTTTTGTAGGTCTGGTAAAATTTGGCTGTGAATCCATCTGGTCCAGAGACTCTTTTTGGTGGGAACTTTTTTATTACCACTTCAATCTCATTGCTCATTATCGGTCTGTTCAGGAGTTTCATTTCTTCCTGATTGAGTCTTGGGAGGTTTTGAGTTTCCAGAAATTTGTCCATTTCCTCTACATCTTTGAGTTTATGTGCATAGAGACTTCCATAGTATTCACAGATGATATTTTGTATTTCTGTGGCATCAGATAATAAATAATAAAAAAAGAAATAAGAGAAAAGTTTCCCCCACACCTGCTGTGTAAGGTAATACAATTGTCCTAATCTCTTATAAGCAATCCCAAGATAAACTTCCATTTTAGAGGCCATTTGTGTACGAATTTATAATAGTTATAAAATTAGCACAGGTTAAATGCAGCATCATTTTATCAAATGTCTATCTGCTAAATAAGTGAATAAATTCAATGACTATAAACACAAGAGATGTGCCAAATGAATCAAAACATCCAGATATCATATCTATCCCATCCTTGTTGGGTGTTAAAGACGAAAGCTTTCTGAGGTCAGTTTCTTAATGCAGTGCTTTCCAAACTATTTCCTATCATGGCTCAGTTAGAAAATGATGCTATTAGCAGTGATTGGGGATAACACATAAGAGCTAAGCAGATGGATGTTAGGCACACCTGTAGTTAGCCTGCAACACCAGGGCACACTGGGTGAGAAGCCTTATCATCCTCAAGCACCTTCTCTCAGGGCTTTTGCCTAGCCATTTCTCCAGCTGGATACCTCTATTTTCTCCCTTCTCTGCCACTTCATCCACCTCCGATCCTTCTCGTTCTCCATGTGGCATCTTCATTCCATTTCTTTGATTCTTACAGACTTTCTCACAATTATAATTGAATAGTTTGTGTAATAATTTTTTGGATATTCATTTACTGTGTTAAACTGGGAACTCCTTGAGAATTTGAAATATGCCTATCTTGTTCCCTATTGTATACCCAGCACCTCACCTAGGTATATAGTAGGTGCTCAACAAATAATCATGGAATTAATAAACTACAAATTTAAGATTTACAATCTCAGAGGAATGTTCCCTGACAGCTATAATTCATTTACCTCTCCCTTTTTCAAATCTGTGACTGCTAAATCTCTCCCTTTACAAATTAGGAGCTGACTGAACATTCTGTTCTTAACAAGAAAACATAAGCCATTGCATAGGAAATTTTGCAAGTTCCTTCTTCTTCACCTTTATCTAACTTCCATCTTCATCATAGACTACTTTCCCCTTGTGTCTCACAGAGATGTCTGCATTCTGTCTCATCCTCCTACCTCCTCCAGGATTTCTTGGACTTCAATCTCTCTCTCTTCACTGGATTGTTCTCTTTGGTCCCTATAACACACTCAAGGCCTTCTGCCCTAAAAATTCCCTTTCCCTTCCCTGCTTCACTTTACCAAATGCACAAGAATCTGTATTTTCATACATTTTTCTAATGTTCTTCTAATAGCAGTTGTCACCCTCCTTCAGTGAATGTATACCTGTCTGTCTCCCTTCTGTCTGGGGATCACTTAAGAAGCAGAAACAAGTGAATCTTTGGACCCTCTCTAGTATAGTACCAGGCCCAGAATCAGTGCTCAATAAATATATAGTACAAAAATAAATTAAAAGGATCATTGAATATGGAATGAGTGAAAAGCAGTGTTAAACACATGTATCAACTTGATAAGCATCTCTTATTTTGTGTTTCCCACACACAACTGCTATCAAAGAACAGCAGATAGGAACATGATACTGACAATGAAATGCAAACTGCCTTATCATTATTTTCATAGAAAATGGTTGTAGTTAAAAACAAATATATGAAATTTACTTCAAATCCCTTCCAGGATATACTGGGCTTTCTTGAATTTATCTAACACTTACTTCTGTTCAATTGTTGAAATCTTCAATTATACAGTAGCCCCTTATGGATAAAAAAATCTTAGTAATCTTAGTTTTCATACTACTGAAATAAACACTTTATCATAATTTTCTATTTCAAATTAATATGGAAACAAACAGTTTCCTTTTCAAAATAACTCTACTTTTATTAACAACTCATTAATAGAACTTTAATTTTCCCCATTAAGTTCTTTTGTAGATTTGCCATTGAAATAAAGGTAGTGACTGATCTTTTAGTTGCCTAGGTGCCTGTAATATGAATAGCTTATTGCAATATTAAATAGTTCATTAAAATGAAAAATATTTTATCTATATGTATATAAGATTAAAAGGCTGCAAATACATAATGTTTTTTCTTGTATGATGTATGATATATGATATGATGGACCTTATGCCTTGAAATGTATAGTTATGAATGAGAGTTATAATCAATTGCTTGGGGAAATAATTGGGTTTACATTGCAAACTACTTAAGAATTGGAGAGATTCCTCTGTAACTTTTCCTTTCATTTTGAAAGTTTCTCTCTGCAGCCCTTAACAAAGGGAAAGGGAAAGTTTGAGTCTTTTACAACCATACCTTCCTGCTACCCATCTAGGTTTCAGAAAAGGGAGGGATTATGAAGGGACAAGAAAAGGAAGAAGAGAAGAATCAGAGATGGGAGAAGGTCATTGTACATACCTGCTCAAGATGTGCATCAAAATTTAGGTATGGAGAGTTATTTTAAATGTATTCAATATAGAAACATTTGTTATTCACATGAAAGAAAACCACAACGCATACTTGCCAGTTATTAGTACTTCTGGGACAAGAAAAAATTAGTTTATTTTATTAAACTGGCCAGTTACATTGTAATCAAATTAATCCATCATCAGTATTTTCAAATATACAGTCAAAATGAAAACATGGAATTTTTAATTATTCCAAAGCTTACACCCATGCCGGTCATAACTGTGCATATAATTATTAGGAAATGTAATGATTTCTTTCCTAAGCAAACCTTACAGATCTTAGTGAAATTTGCTTCCATGAAATAATCAATAAGAATGGAAGGTAATGTTTGAACTGATCAAGAGACTATTAATAAGTACAATATTGAACCTTTCTTTAATCTTAGATGTGATCTTCTATATTCTAAAGCACAAAAGTCCTCATCTTTGTAACCTGCAGCCAAGCTAAATTATAAAAATTGTTGGAAAACTTTCTATAAAAGCTTTTATTGCTGCTGTTAGCTAAGTTTTTGTACCATTTTTTTTCATTCCACTTCCAGAAATTCTATGGGTTTAAATAAAACTTAATTACTTTTTAATATCTTTTTTGCATTGCTATAAATACTGTTCCCTTCTAATAACATATATTTGAATCCTGATAGTCTTTATCTTCAGTTATTTCCAGCTTATAAAATTGATGAAATATTGGTTTAAGAAATAATCACATTTTCTCACAATTATGCCAATCTATGCTCAAAGCTTTTTCACACGCATTCACTTCTATCCATTTATCTTAACCTCTATCCAGATCCAAACCACCATCATCTAGTCTATGAAATAATGCAAATGCCTCCTAACTGATGTTTCTTGTTTTGACCATCTCTCTCTTTGTACTCCCTTCCTTCCTATAGCCTCTCCTCCCTTCATTTAGTTAATTGATTCATTCAACCAATAATACTGATTGCCTACTGCATGCCAACCACCATTGAATAGCTCACTGAAATATTGAATAGCTCATTAAAATGAAAAGTGTTTCATATACATAAAGACTTGGGGTGTCCTGGTGAAAAGCTAGCCACCCAAGCAACTCAAATTTTCATCAGAGGAGAAAGAATGTCAACAAGAAAGATAATAAATGAGTTAATCCTACCGTACATAAGAAGAATGATAAGCACGATGGAGAAACGCATTAGAGCAGAATAAGGCATATGAATGAGCAGGTGCAATTTTACACAGAGTGGCCAAGGGAGGCCTTGCTCAGAAGGTGACATTGGAGAAGACTTAAAAAAGATCAGTGAATGAGCCAGCAAATACCCGAGGGAAGAGCAGTCCCAGCATGGGCACAAAACCCCTAAGATAAGATCAAGCCTGCTGTGTTTGAAGAACAGCAAGGAGGTCAGAATAGCTGAGGCTGAGAATGGGTAGGGGAGATTACCAGGAAATGAGGCTGGAAAAATGAAGACCACTTCTATTCCCTTCAACTCTGCAAACTGCCAACAGCTACTAGAGTACTTCATTCCCCTTTTAAAAAATATTTATTTTTAGGGCAGGCGTGGTGGCTCACGCCTGTAATCCCAGCACTCTGGGAGGCCGAGGTGGGTGGATCGCTCGAGGTCAGGAGTTCGAGACCAGCCTGAGCAAGAGCGAGACCCCATCTCTACTAAAAAATAGAAACAAATTATCTGGCCAACTAAAAATACATATAGAAAAAATTAGCCGGGCATGGTGGCGCATGCCTGTAGTCCCAGCTACTCGGGAGGCTGAGGCAGTAGGATCGCTTAAGCCCAGGAGATTGAGGTTGCTGTGAGCTAGGCTGATGCCATGGCACTCACTCTAGCCTGGGCAACAGAGCAAGACTATGTCTCAAAAAAAAAAAAAATTTATTTTTAATCAAATATTGCATATATGTAGCTTAAAAGTTCAAGTTCTACTACAAGTCTTCTAATGGAACACAGCTGTACCTGGTTTTATTTCCTTACACTTCTCTAGTCCAGTTTCCCACAGGTCACAATTTTCAATTCTTTTAGCAATCTTTTCTGTAATTTAACTCTGTTAACTCCCTACTTTCATTGTGATTTCTTGACTTCTGAATTTCAGATATTCTATATTACCTTTTTACTTTGATGGATAAGTATTTCCCCTCCAACTTTAATAGTTTCTTCCTTTCCTCTCCAAACTTATAATATGGATATCATATTTTAGAAATATTCAATGTTATTATTATGCAAATATTGGTGATGGTTGAGAAAAGTGGTGTATATCATTATACTTTCTACTCAATTTTTTCCTTTTCTTGCAGTTAATTAATGCCTTTTATTTGATTAATTTTCTCAGCACTGTTAATTTTCCCCAAATCTAAAACATCTCTAGTGCTCTAAAACATGTATAGATCTCTATGTTGCCTAGTCAATGAATGAGTAATATAGCATTTGCATTTTTCCGCCTGAAATCTGCCTGTTCCAATCAGGGCTGGTATCAACACTGCCTGCTGCCTAGCTTGCATGCTCAGGTTTTCCCTCATTCTGGTTGCTGTTCCACAGGTGGCAATTTTGGTTTCCTGAATCCCATAAATCCCCTTCATTGGTTTATCCCTTTATTTTGGTTGGGCACTAGAGCATTTTCTAGCAGCTTCTGAGAAAAGAGTCCATAAGATAAAAATTTTGAGATTGTCTTGTTCTATATTCACAATTCTAGGTTGAAAATAACTTTGTCCTCCAATTTTTAAGGTATGTATTGCTCCATTATCCTCTAATTTTGAGTGTTACTATCAAGAAAGTTAATGCCTTTGTTATGCTCAGTCGTTTATATTAATATCATGGGCCTGTTTTTTTTTGGTCCTCATTATACCTTCAGAATCATCTCTTTGTTGCTAGTATTTTGAATTTTCATAATGGTTAGCTTTTGGTTTGGGAGTCTTATCATTGACTATACTAAGACTATGTGGGTTCTTCCAACTTATAGGCACATGTTCTTTAGTAATAGGATATTTTCCTGACATTTCTTTTCAATTTTCTTACCTTTGTTTCTATTTTTCTTTTTTTGAAAATTTTATTAGTTGGATATCAGATTTTTGGGATTGATAAACCGCTATTAATTATTGCCTCTATCTTATTGTTCACATCTTTGGATTTCTGTTCTACTTTCAGGAATATTTTCTCACTAATATTTAACTGTTTATTTCATCCATCACTTATTCATCATTTAAAAAAATTTCTAAGGGCCCTTTTTTGTTTTTTATGTCATTTTGAAAGCATCTCATTCTTATGTTATGAATGCAAAATTATCTATCATCTCCCTAAATATATTAATTATAGATTTTATAAAATTTCATTCTACTTCTTTCATTGTCTCAGTTTCTTCTGTTTATTATTTTTTTTTTTTCAGTTTATTTGTTTGCTTCAATCACTTTTGTCCTGGAGGCTTTGCTTAAATGTCTGGTCATTCTTGATTGACTCTTCTTATTTAAGAGTAACACACTAAAGTGCAGACTAGATGTATTTTAGTTGAGTGTTACTGAATGGGATTTGTCAAATAAAGGGCTCCACTATAGGGTAATCTCAACATAAAATAGATTTTTCACTGTGGAGTTCCAAATATTCATACCTGTTTTCCACATTTTCTGGCATTCTGTGATAGGATGCAGGAACGCTATTGAAAGACTCGCATCTGACACTCAGACTTTCAGATAATTCCCCTATTTTCAGCCTCATCATTCATTCCTACTCTCTGCTATAAATGGGTCTCCGAGGCAAGATATAAAGGGCAAGATGAAAGTTTGATTTTAAGGTAGAAGAAGAGTAACAAAATTGATTAAAAGAAATAATATTAGCACATATATTTAATGCATAGAACAATCAGAAATGTCTCAATACTAAAGCCTAAATACATCTGCTAAATATCCTGCAAAACCCAAATCAATTCCCATGAAATTTTCAGGCACCGATGAATATTCCATGAAAAATTCCACACTATACATTTTTCCATGTCAAAACTAATTTGCTTTATATTTGTACTTTCCCAATCTATATCCAAGAGTGTCTCACATTTATTTCAAAAAGATGAGTAGCACTATCATTACAGTATCATGTATGATGTTATTCTACCCTGAAATGTGCTTACTGGGCACATTTTTAGGTTTTAAAGGTTATTCAGTAACATTTTAAAATCTCGGTTTATTCGAGTTTCTAATTTTTAAGAGGTGCTTATCTAAAGTGTGGTCACTTGTAATTGAAGGCTAATGGAAATAGAAAGTCATTATAAATAAGTAAACAGCACCATTCTAGAGGAGAGGAGCTGTAAGACTGGGAAGTACTAACATCCGAAGCCCCACTAGGAAGGCTGAGTAAAAAATGCATCTGATGCAGAAACTAAAATATAACATAGATGGAAAGGAACATAAATGTTGGACCCATCAGCATTCTGAAAAGAAAGAAAAAGAGAATAAAACTAAGAAATACAGATGTTGTATAGTTGATATTCATTTCCAACGGGACCACCCCACACATTTGATAGGATCTTCTATGTGCAATGCAAAGAGTCAGCTGCTACAGGATTGGTCGAACTAGATAGATATGCAGTGACAACAGGTGGCTACACACAAGGTTGTGACTATATGGTCACATTAGAGCTAACTAACCATTTCACTAAATGGTGAAATATATTTCACTAAAACCTTAAAGAGAAATTACTCATAACTATTCTACAAGCAAATGATTAACTATTTTTAATATAAAACATTATATTCTCTTCTTCTATACTTATTTGGCAATATTTGACAGATTTGGTTAGAGCTTGAAGTGTCCAAGATTAAAATCACTGGTTCAATTCCCACATCAGCCATTTAACTTCTTCCTATTCTGTACCAGAAGACTCAATACCTAAATTCGATTATCACTCTGCAATTGGACAGATAGATTTGCAGATGTATCAGTTTAAACCAAGGGCATGTAGCCTTCAAATGATAGCTCAGTTTTATTTTCATTTGAAAAAGAGTACCTTATAAAAATGATCTGAAGAATTCAGAATCTCATTAAATGACACACTTGAAAAAGGTGTGTGATATTTAAGTACCTTTCATTAATTTTATTTATGAAATTTATTTCTTTTACTTGTGAAATTTATAAGTTGAAAAACTAACATATGTGAAATAAATTAGATTGCTAAAATATGCTAATTTACATAATTTCAAAACATATTTACCTTAGGCCTTTCCCCAGATTTTAATGTGTAAAGAAAACACTCTAGAGGAGAAAAGCCAAGATGGAAGACTAGAAGCAGCCCACACACGCTGTTCTCTGGGAGAGGATGGAAAACTGCAAGTAGTTGCTCATCTACAGATGGACCCTCTTGGAGGGAGCATTGCAGATCATCAGAGAACCAACAGGAGACACAGGGAGCTCCACTCACCAAGATCAGACAGAAGGTACCTGGTGGAGACCCCTACATGTGGGGAAGTGATAAAGGAGAGAGTCCCAGGGCCCCATGTTCCCTGCATGGACACTGCAACTCTGAGGGCCCCCACCACCACTGCAGGCCTAGGTGCTGATCAGGGAACTGCTTAGAGACTGTACAGTGAAGTTGCATCAGAAAGCAGGCTAAGCAGAGTTCCACTGATCTTGGTTTCCAGTTACCACAGCTGACACTACTCTGAGCTCTCAGGTCCAGAGCTCTGGGTCTATCCAGGGATTGGCTTTGCTTCAGCTTTCCCAACATCAGCCCATGCTGATAGTTCAACACTCCCAAAGGATCACAACAGACGTACTGCAATGGACCCCAACGAAAAGGGAATTAATGCAATCCAGAATACAGATGACAAAGAAGATGAATAGAACTTAAGAGAAAGTTGAAAGCCAACACAAAGAAGCCAAAGAAATATTTTAGGATACGAATGAAAAAAATAACTAAACAGACAGACAATATCAGGATATAACAGAAATTAGAGAAATGAAAGAGTCATTTAGGGAATTACAAAATACAGCAGAAAGCTTCAACAACAGGCTATAACCAGCAGAAGAAAGAATCTCAGAGCTTGAAGACAAGGTTTTTTAACTAACCCAGTCAGTTAAATATGCAGAAAAAAGAATAAAGAAGAAAGAATCATCACTCAGAGAAATATGAGACTGTGTAAAATGAACCAATATACATATTACAGGTATCCCAGAGGGAGAAGAAGAAAAATGAAAAACATAGAAAACCTATTGTAGGGAATTATTAAGGAGAAGTTCCCTGGTATTGCCAGAGATTCAGATAATCAGATACAAGATGGTCATTGAACACCAGGAAGATTCATAGCACATAGAACATCCCCAAGACACACTGTCATCAACCTGGTCAAAGTCAAAATGAGAAAGAAAATTCTACAAGCTGCAAGATGAAAGCAACAACTAACCTACAAACAAAAACCAATCAGGTTAACAGCAGACTTGTCAGTGGAAATCTTACAAGCCAGAAGGGATTGGAGTCCCATTTTTAATCTTCTTAAACAGAACAACTGCCAGCCAAGAATTTTGTATCCTGAAAAACTAAGTTTCATAAATGATGGAGAATTAAAGACTTTTCCAGACAAGTAAATGCTAAGGGAATTTGTCACTACTAGATCCACCCTAAAGTAAATGCTCAAAAGTGTGTTATAGATGCAACAGCATAATAGATACCCACGAGTGTAAAAACACCCAAATTTATAGCTCAAAGCTCTTAAAAACAATAGCCCTAGAGGGAAAGAAAACAATAAAGTATTGTCCAACATGATGAAGAGGACAGCATCTCACATATCAGTACCAACAATGCGAATGGTTTGAATACCCCACTTAAAAGACATAGACTGGCCGAATGGATGAAAAAACACAGCCCAAGTATTTGCTGTCTCAAAGAAACACATCTAAACCACAAAGGCTCACACAGACTCAAGGTTAAGGGATGGAAAAAATTATTCTATGCAAATGGAAATCAAAAGCAAGCAAGTGTAGCCAATCTCATATCAGATAAAATAGACTTTAAATCAATAATCATATAAAAAGACAAATATGGTCACTACATAATGGTAATGGGAGCAATTCAACGAGAAGACATAACAATACTAAATATATGCACCTAACACAGGAATTCCCAGCTTCATAAAGCAAGTTCATCTAGATCTAAGCAAAGAAATAAAAAGTAGCATCTTAATTGCCAGAGACCTCAAGACTCCACTGGCAGACCTACACAGATCATCAAAGCAGAAAATGAATAAAGAAACACAGGTCTTACACAGTACTCTAGAACAAATGGACCTTGCAAAAATTTACAGAATATTCTATTAACAACCTACTGAATATACATTTTTCTCACCAGCACATGGCACATTTCCAAGATTAATTATATCTTAGGCCACAAAATAAATCTCAGAAAATTCAGAAAAATTGAAGCCATACCATATATCTTCTTAGGCCATACCATATATCTTCTTAGACCACAGTGGAAGAAAATTAGGAATCAATTAAAAGAGAAACACTCAAAATTACACAAAGTCATGGAAGTTAAACAATCTGCTGCTGAATGATTCTTGGGTCAATGAAGAAATTAAGACAAGAATCAAAAGATTCCTCAACCTGAATGACAAAGGGGACACAAGCTTTCAAAATCTTTGGATACAGCAAAAGTAGTCCTAAATGGAAAATTCATAACCTTAAATGCATACCTTGAAAAGACAGATCACAAATTAACAACCTAATGCCACATCTCAAGGAACTAGAAAAGGAAGAGCAAACCAAACCCAAAGATAGCAGAAGAAAAGAAATAAGAAAGCTCAGACCAGAACTAAACAAAATGGAAACAAACAAACAAAAAACACGCAAAGGATCACTGAAACAAAAAGTTGGTTCTTTGAAAAGATAAACAGTATCTATAGACTACTAGCCAGATTAACCAGAAGTGAAAGAGAAAGGACTCAAATAACCTCAATCAGAAATGTCAAAGTGTACACTGCAACTGATAACACAGAAACATAAAATATCATTCACCCAGGACCAATATCAGTAATTCCAAGGCAAGTGAAAAAGTCTCCCTCAATATGTTACACAATTAAATTATGTAGAGTTTCTTTGGTTAAATCAACATGAAAAGTATATCGTAAGGCTCAAATCAGTAAAAGAGCATTAAGTATTTTAAATGCAGACATAAATCTACATAATTATGATTCACTTAAAAGATCTTTAACTGAACAACTTTCATAGATAGCTAAAATGAAATTATTTTGAGTCAAAGTCAAACTAAGCTCCCACCTATAATTCTTAGGTTTATGTAAAAATTGTAGATTATTTAATGACATTTTTCCAAGCAGTTGAACAAAATTGTGCTTGCATTTATTTAACCTGACATGAAAGGTTATGTTTTCCATCCAGAGTAAAGTTCTCATTATTTTTTGAAACCAAACAATAAAATTCTAGAAATTACATTATTTAAATTCTAGAAACCCTGGAAGCTCTCCTCTCAAATCTTATTAAATAAAATCATCTGAGTATCTTCTGGATTACAAGGCACATTAAAATTTTATTAATGAGGAATTAAAGTACCTTTCCTGCTTCATGAATATGGTGACAAAATGTTGACATTACTTAGTGTGTTAAAATGAAAAAAAATAAAATTTTAAAATTCAAGGCAATTATTATAGCAATTATGGAAAAGATATGGCACAAAACAGTTCTCTAAATGTCAGTTGAAAGAATGAATGAACAAATGAAAAAAGCAGAAGAAATTAAATTAAAGGATTTGCTAAAAGTTATTCTAAAATGAATATAGGATCCTGTTTCAGTCTTTAAATCATGAAATATAGTAGGTGTCTAGACTTTAAGAAGAGGCTTTGAAGAAAAAAATGCAAATTACAGTGTAACACCTCCTTTGAATATAAGTTGCCTTTTCTATATTATTCTGCTAAATGAGTGTGCTTTGAAGCCTTCACTGATGGATCTCCACATAATTTCCCCTTCTCATTAGACACATGCTTAGCAAAAGAGCATGCTCTTCCACTTCCTCTCTGAATAGGGGGAAAAGAGAATTGGACAGACAAGGGAGGTTCAGCCTTTTTCCAGGTATCCCACTCAGGAGGCTGGCTGCCAGCTGAGGGCACCCCAGAAGGAAGAGAATGGGGGGAACATCACTAGTGATGAGGACTGAGATGGATAGGAGACAACAGTCTGGGACCAGGTCTCCCATGCCAATGATCTGCACAGTGGGGGCCCTCACAGGTTCATCCAAAGAAAGCTAACACAGGACCCAAAAGAGATTCAGCTTTTAGACCCCACCCATGGAAGCCATTAACCAGAGAATGAACAACCACCACCAAGAAGAGGATTACTAGGGTAATCCTCTCTTTTTCTTCCTCTAGGGCTCAAATTAAGAGGGAGGAGGAGGAAGGAGCAAAATGAAAGATTAAGTCTCACTCTATACTTCAAATTTCTCAGGCCAGTGCTAAAGGGTGGGTAAAAGATGAAGTCTGAATTGAGTTTAAGATTAATCTTTCAAGCATAACTGTACTTTGACAAACCAAAAGTGACCAGAAAATTGTGGAACTTGCCCAGGACGTCATTGCAGGATGGGAAAATGGGATTCAACCTAGCCTGGTTGGACACAATGACTGGGTAAAAAATAAAAATGTTTATATTTATATTCCATGGAGTTCATACCCCTCAATTGTTAGAATTTTACTCAAAAATGAACAAAAAACCTTAGTATTTCTTTCAACTTGTTTGAAAAACTAGTAATTTTGAACAACTCAAAGCAGAAAAACCAAGTGCTTTAACACAAGTCTGTAATAAAATTAATCTCTATCATTTTTTTCATTGTTCAAATAATGAGCATGACATTACCTTTTTAAGTAAACAAATGATACAATATGCTGTATGATACTTAGCCACAATAATTGAATTGCCCAATCTTAATTAAATGACGCTATCATAATTTGGCATTGCACTAGTACCAAGAACAGTAGTATTCTATGAGGGCGAGGGACTGGACAGTCTTGTTCTCCTCTATATTCCCAAAAGTCAGCCCAGTGTGAGACACCTAAGTGCTCTATATTGAACAAATGTTTTGTTTTTTTAAAGTTTCTTTTTGTTTCAGCACATTATGGGGGTACAAATGTTTAGGTTACGCGTATTACCCTTGCCCCACCCAAATCAGAACTTCAAGCGTGTCTATCCTCCAGATGGTGCACACTGCACCAATTAGGTGTGTATATACCCATCCCCCCCTCCCCTCTCCCATCTGCCCAACACCCAATGAATGTTATCACTATATGTGCACTTAAGTGTTGATCAGTTAATATCAATTTGATGGTGAGTACATGTGGTGCTTGTTTTTCCATTTTGCTGATACTTCACTTAGTAGAATGGGTTCCACCTCTATCCAGGAAAATACAAGAGGTGCTAAATCACCATTGTTTTTTGTGGCTGAGTAGAACTCCATGGTAGAGGATTTAAAATAGGGAATTGTAATAGGCAGGTTTCACCTCTCTTTTTTCCTTCTCCTACATTAAAAACTAAACCTGCTGATATTTTAACATTATACTACGTGGCCATGGAATCCTGAAAAAATATGAAAAGCAGTATTGTAAGGTTTTTGCTTCATTGTGGGCTGCAAGAGGGGTATTATAAGTAAACATTGATAAATGAGCTAAATAAAAAATTAATAAACTTTCTTCATGACACTGGATTATAACAAATGAAAGAAAGTTCAAGAACTCAGACAACTCAATAGGAAAAATCCAAAAAGTCTGACTTAAAAATGGGCAAAAGATCTGAATAGACATTTCTCAAAAGAAAATATACAACTGACTAACATGTATATGAAAAATGTTCAGCATCACTAATCACAAGAAAAACTCAAATCAAAACCACGGTGAGATAGCATTCCATCGAAGTAGGTTATTAAGTACAAGATGTCCGATTTCCTTAAGTACTAAGTTTGACATTTGCTACCTCTGACATTTCACTTTGACACTTCTTGTTTGTTTCTATTGTGAAAGAACACCTCATTCTTTAAATCACACGGTTTGGCTTATGGTTATCTTTCAAATTTTTTTTTTAGAGCAATTTTTGTGAAACCATGGATAAGTAAAAAATTTGTGTTATTTTTAAATATGAGTTTTTTCATGGAACCAATGAAGTGTAAACAGCTCAAAATACCAACAAAGTGTTTGGGAAGGATGTGGCTAATTGACACATAGTACATGGATAGTTTGAGAAGTTCTGGTGATTTTAATCTAGAAAATGAGCCATGTGGGCCACCTGAGAACGAGGTGGATAATGATGAGCTGAAAGCTATAGTGGAAGCGAATCCATCTCAACCTACAAGTGAATTAGCAGCAAGGTTTGACTTTCCGATTCCAACAATATTGTACCATTTGAAACAAATCAGCAAGACAAAGATGAGTACTGCATGAATTAAATGACCATCAGAGAGAAATCGTTTCGAAGCTTGCCTTTCTTTGCTGTCACGACATAAAGGTGAACAATTTTTACACCATGTTGTTTGTTACGTGTGATGAAAAATGGATTCTTTTTGACAACTGCAAGCGTTCAGCACAATGGTTGGATAAAGATGAAGTGTGAAACACAGTCCAAAACCGAACATTCGTCAAATAAAGCTAATGGTGTCCGTTTGGTGGTCCAGCACTGGTATTATCCACTACAGCTTCATAAAACCTGGTCAATCCATTACAGTGGATGTCTACTGCAACCAATTGGACAAAAAGATGAGGATACTTGTGATTAAGCAGCCGAGATGGATCAACAGAGACAGGCTGATCTTCTTGCAAGACAACACTTGACCACAAACAATGTTGCTCAAACTATAGAAGCTGGACTTGGAAACTCTCTGTCATCTACCATATTTATCAGACCTTGCATCAACTATCACTTCTTCTAGCCTTCGGACCACTTCTTGCAAGGAAAAATACTCAATTCTCAACAAGCTATGGAAAATGCATTTTTCAATTTCATCACCACTCACTCTCCAGGCTTCTCTGCTGCTGACATAAACAAGCTACCGTTAAGATGGCAAAACTGTGTTGACAGTTTAGGTGCATACTTTGATTAATCGTACTGCTTCTTGTTTGAGATACAATAAACTCAACTTTTAACTCAAAATCAGACATTTCATATTTAATGACCTAATAGCATGGCTAATTACCAAAATGACAAAAAATAACAAATGTTGGTGAGGATGTGGAGAAAGGGAGCTCATATATGTACTGTTGGTGGGAATGTAAATTAGTACAGACATTATGGAAGACAGTATGGCCATTACTCCAAAAATTAAAAATAGAACTACCATATGATCCAACGATCCCCCGACTGGGTATCTATCAAAGGAAACAAAATCATTATGTTGATTAGATATCTGCATTATGTTGATTAGATATTTATTGCAGCACTAATCACAATAGCCAAGATATGGAATCAACCTAAGTTTCCATTAATGGATGAATGAATAAAAAAATATTGCATACATACATAATGGAACACTATTCAGCCATGGAAAAAGAATGAAATCCTGTCATTTGTGACAATATGGGTGAACTCACAGGACATTATGTTAAACAAAATAAGCCAAGCACAGAAGAACAAATGCCACATTATTTCACTAGTAGGTGGAATCTAAAAATCTTGCTCTCATAGAAGTAGAGAGTAGAATAGTAGTTACTAGAAGCTAGGGAGAGTAGAGGGGAAAGAGGGTTGGGGAGAGGTTGGTCAAAAGGTACAAAGTTACAGTTAGATAAGATGGATAAATTCTGGTGTTCTGTTGCACAGTAGGATGACTATAGTCAACAATAATGTATTGCATACTTCAAAATAATGAGAAGAAAGGATTTTGAATGTTCTCATCACAAAGAAATGACAGGTGTTTGAGGTGATGGACATGCTAATTACCCTGATTTGATCATTATACAATGTATATACATATTGAAACATAACATTGTATCCCATAAATATGTACAATTATTATGAGTCAATTTAAAACAAAATAAAACTTTTAAAAATTCAGGATAACAAATTATTAGAATAAAAGGATCTTTTATGCTCTGAAATGCATTTATGGAATAACTCCTAAGAAAATCATTTCAGCAAATAGAATCAAAGGCCAAGTAATTGATATTTTCTAAAAACATTCACTATAATAAAATATTAAAAGATTAATTATAGAGTCTCATTTGACTTGTATAATATTTCCTGCAAATTTCAGAATACTGTAACTAGTAAAGATATTTTTAGTACCTGTGTAATTCCATATTTATTGAATAATTTCTTTAAATAGTGATCTATATTTTATATCCTGAAATAAATATACAGAAAAGAATTTAAGGTCTTATTGTTCTGTTTCCCCAGCTACTAACCATTTAAACAAAATATACGTTTTCTGCAATAATGTTTAACTAAATTTAGCTTTTATTACATTGCTTCTGAACTTTACAGAACACTGTCTCATCCCTACTTTTAGTTTTGTTTTCTCACTTTGAGTAGGCTGTGAATACAAAAATGAGATTACTGGCATGAATAATGTTTTTGCCTGAATTATGGAAGGACTTTTTATAACATTGTTCTTTGTTACTACTTTCATTCTCAAGAAAGAGTCACTCAGAATATAATACAAAGATGATAAGTGGTGATAAATATCAGAAATAGAAAACAGGGTATGTACATAGTGACAAATGCTACTGAAATCCACCCTTTTCTTTGAGCTCAGACACTTTAATCCAAGCTCTCTTACTTACTAGCTACATGATAGTGGGCAAGTCATATGACCTCTCTATGCCTCGTTTCATCTGCAAAATGGAAATAACAAATCTTACATGGCTGTTACAGTTAAATTACATGATAAATGGAAAACACTTAGCAGTGACTGGCACATAGGTTATGTACACTGTGGTCCTCAACCTCTGGGCAACAGAGCCCTACCTCACACCTAACTCCTGATCCACGGAAAATTAGTCTTCCATGAAACTTAAGAACCGGGCTGCACAGCAGGAGGTGAGCGGTGGGCAAGCGAAGCTTCATCTGTATTTACAGCTGCTCCCCATTGTTGCATCACCACCTGAGCTCTATACCCCTCCATCCATAGAAAAATTGTCTTCCATGAAACTGGCCCTGGGTGCCAAAAAGGTTGGGGACTACTGATGTACAAGAAATAGTCGTCCTTATACTTATTAGTAGGCTTTGAAGGCAGGGATTTCACTGTCTTTATTTTGCACCCCAAACGCTGATCACAGTGTCTGTTAAGCAATGCATAAACACATCTTCTGGCCCCCGGTAAATCTTTCTATTCCTATGCCCTTCTCCTACCAGTGTAAAGATTTAAAACCTGGCAGGGAGAGGCTTCTGATTGGATTGCGGCAACGTGACACACCCTTATCTATATCCCAGAATGAACCAATAAATCAAGACTGTTGGTTCTCCCTACTAACAGATACAGAGACTCTCAAGATCTCTTTGCCAGTTCGGCATCATTCATATGTCATGTGGTGAGCTAGTCTCCGGCACTGAGGACTCCACATAGGAGACAGGGAAGAGAAATGTATAAACAATTACTATACAATAACATCCAAGCAATCGATGGGATCCAATCCAATAAATAAGAGAGGCACATCAAAACAATGTGATTTCACAGAAGAGGGAGTGACCCTCTTGGGACAGACGGAAAGGCACTGAAGACAAGGTGCAGTCTGCATTGTCATGAAGAGTGAGTGTCCCCTGCTGAGTTGTGCTGGTTCCTTGAGTTGCCAGGGCTTTGACCCTTGTTCACTTCTATGACCCCCTGTCTCTGGCATTTAGTTTCAGTTCACCCTTTCTATTTACCACATCCCTGGTCATATTTCTTACTTCCTTCCAGCTCCCAAACTTGACCTCTCCACTCTGAAAACTGAATATGTACTCCTGACACCTGTCTCTCGGGTTACAACGCCTATTCTTGTGTCTTGTTCTGCCTCAGTAAATGACCATTTCACCTCTGCTCAGACCCCAGTCATGAGAGTATCTATTGGCTGGGCCAGAATTCTCTTCAGAAAATGGATCTTGGTCTAATCCAATAGCAATGCAGGTCCCAACATTTAACCACTGAGAACACAGTGGTCACTGCTATTAAATACCTAGTTTCTGAATGACACATGGGATTTCCAGAGTTTCCCTGTACTTTAAAAACTCTCTCTTGCCCCAGGCCCCACACTTGGTCTCCAATAGTCCATAAAAGGCACGCTTAATCCATGTACACCAGGTAATACTGTCTTGGATGATCTGTCAAGCTCCAGTTAAAAGCTGCTCCACAGCCTTGGCCTGACCTGTACAGAGCTGTAGAGCCTTCCAATCAGATCTGGCCCTTTCCCCAGGTCCAAGGCATGAACATTCCTTTGTCCCAAGTCCACACCCTCTCTATGCTCAGTTCTAACTCTGAAGAGCTCCAGGATCCAAGCTTTCTCAGGAGAGAGAGAGTCTGAAAGAAACTAGATAAAATCCCTAAATTATCATTCTATTTAAATGAAATCTGAGCTTTCAGTAATTTCAAAGATAAAACACACTTTCTGATAACTTAAACAAAATATGAACTTGTACAGTTAGCAATTTATCTTCCATATATTCAGAGTGCCACATGTAAAATATTATGAATATAATGAAGTAAGATGCACATAATGTATTTGAGTGATCTGGAAATCATATACATCTTTAAGTATTAGCAGGCAGAGACATTTGTGAGTCACGACTGAAAATAAATACAATCCATTTGAACTGGGACATGAACTTCAATGCCTAGCAGATTTTGAAAAGAAAAGGAAGAATATAGAGATATGTTCACATCACTATAGTTTCAGTCCAATGAAAGCCACTAGTACTGAAGGACTTTTGAAGCTAAGAGATTTGAACTATTCTGGAACTTGAATATTAACACAAGCTGAGAGAGGGAGAAGAAAGCAGTGATGACAAATTCTTATCTAGGATAATTTTAATTATTTCAATAATCTGAGGTTTTATGATAATGAATGAATAAACAGAATTGTTAGACTGGACTTGCTGAGTTCTTTCTGTAGCGTCATCTCATATGAATTCCTCATTTCATGGCCACCATTAGTGATTCTATTCCATGCCCTCTTTTACTTCTTAAGTATATACTCTGCATTAGTTTTTCCCCTGGAGCTAATTAACCTCAACCACTTATGAAAAGCTCCTCTGAACTTTTTGGTAGATTATAAGTAAGTACATGAAATACTTGTCTTTGTAGCAAAAGGTACTTATTTGTAGAGTAAGATTCACCTTGTTCTGAGGTACAGATTAGCAAACAAAGCATTCAGCAGCACTTCTCGAGCAAACTTCTCAGTTTCCTCAAAAGAAACACATTCATGATAATCCCCTCATCTAGCCAAAGGAAGTACAGTAATATAAATGAATTTGGCAGTATTCTGATAAGGAAGAAAACCAGTAAGGGCTGACAGCAAATTTCAGCTTCTCATGCTCTAGAAAATGCAATTTGAATATACCAGAGACAGTATCTATTATATTTATATCATAGCTACCCAAAACAGCAGGTAAAAAGATATTTAAGAAATCACTTTAACAGCAGAGCCACTCTCTGATGTGTGTGCATCAACACCATTTTTGGATTAGAGAAACATCTGTGTCTTGCTCTTTTTGAATTCTTTTAAACCAACCACCATGAAAAGAACAAGAGAAAATCCATCAAATTCTTCCATGGTTAAAAGAGATCATCTCTGAAGGGAATTCAGTGACTAGGGTGAGACCTATCAGTCGCTCATATTCTTGCATGTCTCTAAGTGCTTATATAGTTTATTGTTTTGTTTTGGCATCAAGAATAGTTATACCTCTCTATATCCATTTTTAGCTATCATTTTCTGCTACTGTAGCATTTAAATGTACCACCAAAGTGGTACACACTGTATTCCATAGACTGTTACTTTCCTATGTAACTAGAAAAAAAATCTTTTTTCTTTTTTTCAATTCAGACTAGATTAATCAATGGATCCATTATGACACCACAAGGTTTAAGGGAAAATAACAAGTGCTTAAAAACTCCAGTTGAATAATTGAATGAGTAATGAAATTATGAATGGATAACTCTGCCTTATATACTATGATATTCGTTTGCATTTCTGGCCACCAAAACAACTGTTTCTTGATCTTTTATGCTTTTTGCCCATGTAGCAGCAAACATATTCATCGTATATTGCTTTGGGAAGGAGGCAGAGAAAGCTGCTGTGAGTAGCTCTGGGCAGAGAAATGCCATGAGATAGGCAGAAAGACCATAGCTCAGGTTTCCCTTCTTAGAGGGGAAAGTGAAGAACAACTTCCAGCTGGCTAGAGGGAAGGGTTGTGGTGAAACATGAGCATTAAGACGGACAGTGACAGAGAGGACAGACTCACCAACCAGGCAGCACTGAATATCAGGGCGGTGGGGAGAGAAGAATTCATGAAGGGAGGCAGAAGAACAAGAACAAATGTCCATACTTCTGAAAGTATCATGGCAGCAGTAAGCCTGGATCCAAAAGTATCCACGTAAAAAACTCGAGATTCTGGCTTCAAAGAAAGGATGTTACACTTTTTTCCCGATAGAGACTAGTTCTTAGAGATGTGTATGTTAAGAGAATCTTATGTCAAACTTATTTCAAGCCCTAATTCCTACCACTATTATGGGTAAGGCCCATTATTATTGAAGGGTAGAGGCATTAAAAGCGAAATCAGTAGATGTGGGTCCAGATCCTAACTCTGCCACCTTCCAGTTGTGACTTTAAGGAAGTTAAAAGGTGAATAATAAAAAGAAAAACAACAATAATGTCTGTCATAGCATTATAAAGATTACATGAGAACACAAAGTGTCTGGTACCACCAATGTCTCAAGAAATGGCTATTAATAATGAAAATATTAACCAGGCTGGTCTCTCTCTTCATACAGGCAATGTTTATTATTAAATAAACCCACTGGCAATCTAGATAGTAAGATAAATTGCCAATGGAAGGAAAAATAGATTAAAATATCTTGGCTATTATGAACAATGCTGTGGTATGTTAAGTTGGCAAACTCTTAGAAGCAGAGAGTAGAATGGTAGTTTCTAGGGCTGGGTAGGGAGAAATGGGAAGTTGTTGTTCGATGCGTATAGAGTTTCAGTTATGCAAGATGAAAAAGTTCTAGAGACGTTCCTTACAATGTGCATATAGTTAACAATACGGTACTGTACACTTAAAAATTTAAGAAGGTAGATTGCATGCTATGTGTTTTTATCACAACAAAATTTAAAAAAAAAATTCTGCTCTATACTTATATCAATTATAGAATCATTGATGTTAATATCCTCCCCTTTTAAAATGTATACGTGTCTTTATGATGTTGGACGTTCAAAGTCCAACACGAATTACATTGATTTGATAATCAGTGAAGAAATACGTAACTGAATAGTCAAGCTAAGGAACGGAAATCTGATTGGGAAAAGAGGCAGAATGGCTGGCTAATTAGGCAGCCTAACAACACCTGGCAAGAGGAGGCTCCAGACAAGGTGCAGAAAGAGGGGTGCTGGCCTTCCAAGTATCTGGGGAGGGTGGGGCAGGAATACATTAAGGAGGGTGAAAGATGCCAAACCAAACTGCCTTTTTGAAATTTGCCTGGGTACCTAAAGGATCTGGTCTTTTGTATTTCACTGAAATTATTTTATTTATTTTCTTATTTATTTTTTAGACACAGGGTTTCCCTCTATCACTCAGGCTGGAGTCAGTGGCCTAATCGTAGTTCACTGTAACCTCAAACTCCTGGGCTCAGTCAATCCTCCTGCCTCAGCCTTTTGAGTAGCTAGGTCTATAGGGCACATGCCACCACACCTGGCTAATTTTTTAACTTTTTGTAGAGATAGGGTTGCACTGTGTTGCCCAGGAGGGTCTCGAATTCAAATGATTCTCCTGCCTTGGCCTCCCAAAGTGCTGGCATTACAGGGGTGAGCCACCACGCCCAGCTGAAAATTATTTTCCTAAACTGTTAGGTGCATAGGTTGCCAAAACCTTTTATATCCTTTCCTCATAAGGCCAATTTAATTATCACAAAGACTCTCAAGTGATCCTTCAAGACAAAGAGACCTTTATTTTGAGATCAATGGTGTGTAATCCTAGAAGATTCATAAAAAATATATAATAGCAATGGTTATAATAAACAACTTCTACACTAAGCCTTCACCACAATGCATAATAACCCAAATATCTACTCTCTCCTGTAGTTCACATTTTCTTTAAAATACTACCATTTATATCTCTCTCATAAATATTTTTTAAAAGAACATTGCTATTTTTGTTGAAAATGGTCTGCAAGAATTCTAATTCGCTTATGAGATCAATCCTACCCAACACTGTCAACCTTCTGGATTTCCCCATTTTCTTAAACAACCAGAATTCAAATATTTGTCTCCAAAAAAAAATACAGCCATGATTACTCTTAAACAACTAGAATTCAAATATCTGTCTCCAAAAATATACAGCTATGATTACTCCATGCCCACGGGGCCTAAAGAAAAGGGGCAGGGGTAACAAGACTAGAAGAGAATAGAAAGGAGAATATTTTTCTCATTAGGGTCACAGCTACACTTGTTTTAGGTCATTTGATTGGCCCTAAAACCAGGGGTACATCCTCTGTTTTAGAAGACAAAGAAACAATATACCTTTCTAAAGCATTTGGATCTCAGAATAGCTAAAGATCATTGAATAAAATATATAAACAATTTGTGCAAATAAAAGCCTTCAGAAAAATATATTTTATTTCTGTCTTGCACATTCTAGGTGAGGGGTTATCATTATTAAAATTAGGGTGATACTCTCAGGCAAGAGTTAACGATCATGACATTTAGGGTATCTTTCACTTTTAAAGTCTATCCACTTTCAGAGTGACAAATCCCAAAATTATTTTTTAAAGTTATATGTGACAAAAAACAATAAGCATAAACAGTACACTTCCCCTTAAATCGGACAAAGCCTATAAAAATTCAAGGAAATGGTGGAGGGAAATCTGAAATACGTATCTTTAAAACAAAGAGTTCTAATAATCTGTAAGTAAAAGAGCAACACCTCAGTGGAACAAAAGGCATATGGTTTGTACAAAAGGCAATTCATAATAGAAATGAAAACAACAATAATAATAAATAAAAATGTATGTTTGACCATAACATTAATCAAACAAACACAAACTAAAACGGGACTGGGTTTTCTGTCCTTTTGGACTGTTAAGTGGAACTTTCCATTTTTTTTTTCTCAGTAATGCTAAATGCCATAATACAAAAAAGCGGAGATCATATGTTTTGTAAGAAAAAAAGGTTGTGACCAAATACTTTCATGTGTATCCAGGTTGTATTTCACATGTGAAGAAGAAAAAGACATTGATACAGATTATCTAAGTATGCTTTAAACAATTACTTCAAGGAGTAATCCAGCCAAAAATGATAAAATTATGACATAAAACAATGAACTATAAATTCTAAGTCATAAAAAGTAATCCAAATACATTTTATTAGGCTGATTGCTACATGAATATCCAAAGAAAATGTAAAAAATAACTTAGTAACAGAGAAGTTGGAGGAAGTTGGTTGGTGGTGTGTGGGTTACCCATTTCATGTCTGCTGTAGTGCACAACTCAAAAAACAGTTTCCTCTTGGAAATTAGAGAAAAAAAGTACTAAAGCATTTTACTAGTTAATGACGAGAAGAATTAAAAATATGACCTAGAAAAGACAAATGGAAGGACTAGACAGTACATAAAGCAAAACCAGAGAGTCTATACAACAATTAAGATGCACAGATATGAAAAATAAAACAAGATGAAGGAATAATGTTGAAAAAATATACTAAGATTTCAGATAAGGTCAAAAATTGACTATATGCTGTTTTCAAGGGTCATTTAATACAAAGTTACATAAAATGTCAAAACAACAACTTAAGATATATATGGCAATGCAAACTAAAGAAAGAAGTTATGATAATCAGCTAAAGTAGGATTCAAGCAAATTCAAAAGAAAAAGGAGGTTGTTTTATTTCTTCATTCATCCAACAAATATTTACTGAGCACCTATTATGTACTGTGCCTGGGACTACACTGTGAACCATGAACAAACATACAAATGCTCATGGGGTTTATGTTCCAATGGGGAGAGAAAGAGAATTAAATAATTTAGAAAAATGTAGGAGTGATAAGAACTAAGGAGGAAAATGAAGAGGGAGATAGTGTTTGAGGAGGGAGGTGGTTACAATATCACAATATGGTGACCAGGGAATTCCTCAATGAAAAAGTAACATTGAGCAAAAACCAAAGAAAGTGAGAAAGTGAGTCACGAAAATTATAAAAGAAAGGCATTTCAAATGGAAAGAACTGCAAGAACAAAGACCATGAGAATGGGCCTGCGTGATTCAAGAGCAGGGTGGAGGCCAGTGAGGCTAGAAGGGAGGAGTGAGGGGAGCAGGGGAGGCCATTTGAGATGTTATATGGGACCAGAGCATTCAGGGCTTGATAAACACTGTAGGGATTCTGGCTTTCACTCTGAGTGAAACAGCAAATTGGAGAGTGACATGATTTGACTTACATTTGAACCCTGGTTGATTTGTGCAGCAAAGCAGGGAGACCAGTTGGAAAAGTAGTGCAATAACCCAAGTAAGGGACGATGGATAGGTGATGAATGGATAGGTGGTAGCAGCGGATGGAGATCACGAGAAAAGATAATCCAGGACATACACTGACATTTGTAACTGAAGATCAAATGTAGGTTGTGAGAGAGAGGAATTAAAAGTGGCTCCAAGGTTTTTGTCTTGAGCAACTAAGCTATTTATATATTGAAATAAAGAAGACAGTAGAAGCTAGGAGTTAGGGTGGGAGGAAGATCAGGAGATCAAGTCTGAAGACATCAAGTTTGAGAAATGTGTTAAATTTCTGAATGGACAGGTGGATATACAACCCTGGAGTTCAGGTAGGAGTTCTGGTCTAGAGATCTAAATTTGAAAGTCATTGATGTAGAGAATAGAAGGATGAGATAACCATGCAAGTAGTTGTGTTGGTCTGTTTGCATTGCTATAAAGAAAATACCTGAGACTGGGTAATTTATAAAGAAAAGAGGCTTATTAGGTTCTCAGTTCTGCAGGCTGTACAAGCAGCATGGTGCTGGTATCTACTTCTGGTGGGGGCTTCAGAGAGCTTCCAATCAAAGTGGAAGGCGAAGGGGAGCAGGTGTGTCACACAGCAAGAGGAGGAGCAAGAGAGGGAAGAGGTGGTGCCCGGCTCTGTTTAACAACCAGCTCTCTAGGAACTAAGAAAGTGAGAACTCACTCATTATCTCAGGGAGGTCACCAAGCCATTCACGAGGGATCTGCCCTCCTGACCCAAACACCTCCACCAGGCCCCACATTCAACACTGGGGATCAAATTCCAACATGAGATTTGGAAGGAGCAAACAACCAAACTGTATCAGTAGTGTAGACAGAAAATAGAGGCAGCCCAACGAAAGGGTCTTGGGGATTCCAATGTTTACAAGTTGGGGAGATGAGGCAGAACCAGTAAAAGAGACTGAGGAAGCCAGTGAGGTACAGTGTATGTGGCCAGTGAGACAGCGGGGAAACCAGGCAAGCATGGTGTTCTGGAAGTCAAGTGAAAAAAGCATCTCTAGAATGACAAAGTGGTAACTGTCAAAAGCTATTTGTAGGTCAATAAAATTGAGGACCTAAAACACTGACCATTGAGTATAGCAATGTTGAGGGTGCTGGTGAGGTTGATAAGGGCAGTTTTTTGGAGTGGTGTAAGCAGAATTTGTTTACTGTGGTTTCAGAAGCAAATGGCAGGAGAGGAAATGCAGACAGTGAGTACAGAAAACTCTTTCTAAAAGTTTAGCAGTAAACGGAAGGAGAGAAATGTAGCAGAAGTCAAGAGAGCATTATTTTCTTAGCCATAGAAATAATAGTATGTTAAGAAACACTCATTATTTTAACCACATTTACTGATTAATTTATATTTTCATATGCAAAGCTAATTTGAAAGAAAACATCCATGCTTTAATTATGAATGGATATAATGCAAAAATAAAATTCTGTAACTAAAGATGTGACCATTAGCTGTAAGCATTCACGAAAAGCCTTGTTTCGGGATGGCAGGAAGTCCTTCCAAAGTCATTCATGGTACATTTGTATGCATTCTCTAATATTTTATAGCCCCCAGTACTTTTGCACAAAAGACAATTTCTTATCAAAAACTTCAGAACACATGGAAAATTTTTCCAAAAGCACAAATTACACATAATTTTCTAACTAATACTGCCTCCAAAGGAGCACAATGATTATACAATGGCTAAATTTTGTGCGAGGCTTCTCATACTGAATATTTGACGCAGGCCTCATTTTGAATAATTTTAAAAATGAAAGCCTTTTAGAAGCAGAACGAAAACATCCACCCCTTAAAAATTAATGTTAAATCTACCCAATTTCTTTCTGTGTTCATAATTTTAAAACCTCAATAATTTAATTCATTCCCTATATAATTGTGTTTTAAAACCTGATTTACCCAAATTAAGTCCTACAGTAACCTTAATCATTGCTTATAGCTATTTGCCAATTCTTCATTAGATCAAATACTGCTGCTTCTAGCTAATGTATAATAAAATAATAGCTTTCAAACTTTTAATAACCTAGTTAATTTTCTATCAAGCAACACTATTTACTTCAATAAGCAGTCTCTTTTTCAGTGTCTCTTAATTAAACATCTGAGCATTATAATTACTTTCCTCAGATGTGTTGTTTCTCTTAACTATGTGTTTCTTAAATTATTAATATTATGATTGCATTTTGTCCTGGGCACATTAAAACAAACATTTCAAAATAATTTCTTCAATCACCTATTATTTAGTATATGTCTAATTCACATTAAGTTAAAAATAATGGCTATTTTTTCAGTGTAAGTGGTTATGTATTTTAGTGGATCCCTTATTCTAATCAGGACAAGTTTTTCTGAATTTCGTTTTCTTACTGTTGTTGACAGACTTGGGCAATTTCAGAAGTCTGTGTATATCATTTCTATTAGTCTATTAGTCTCTTAACTATTTAAGCTATTGTTATTGAACAGAACACTAACTTTATAGTATTAAGATATGTCTAAACATATGCCCCACCTTGGTAGGCTTTCATTTTTAGCAATGTATTTTTTTCATAATCTCAGTGTTTTATATGTCTTATTGAGGATTCTTCAGTGATAATGTAAACAATTTCAGCAGCCCCAAGAGGAGAAACTCTGAATTTTGATACAAAATATGTGGTTTTAGAATGTCCCTCAAAGCCCCGCAAGCAGAGTAGGGCATACTCTGATACTCTCACATTTTTTAAGACTCTGAAGTATTAATATCAAAAACACTGGCTCTCTTTTTCAAGAAAAACGGCTTTTACTCTCCAAATGGTTTATGGTGCTCAAAATTTTTAAAGCCTTCAATCCATAACAAAATGCTGACAATACAGCTATTGACAGCAACAGGTAACCAGTGGCTGTAAAATACACAGTGCTTTCTCCAAGTTTGAATCAAACAGGATCTCACATATCTCAGATCTTGTTTGTGGTAAAAAGGGATAAAAGGAACTGAGAGAAACGCTCTTGGCTGGCACTGGCTGGGGTGTTGGAGGGATGAGGAGGTGTTAGTGAGAGGGATCCGGTATCTTTTTGTTTCATTAAAATCCTGGCTTGACAGGAAACATAGGGGAAACTTATCCACAGAAATGGTGCATCCGCTGTGCAGGCCAAAAAGTAGATTCTCCCACCGCTACTCAAAATAAAGAAACTTATAGTTCTCTTTCTCTCATGTTTCTGGCCACAGTCATCTTTCTTCCCTTCTTCTGTATTCACTATTGTACTCTATTCCAATCACTTAATTTTCTTTCTTAAAACTCTGAATGCCAAGAGTAAAAGCCCTTAGGAAGTTGCCCACGATTGTGTGCCAATTCAGTTCAAAATCTATATAGACACTTGGACTCGTTAAAATGAGAATGTGATTTGATTGACCTACTTTTAGTTTACGTTTTTTAAAATTAGAGGGACTGAGTGAATTTGAGGGTGAACTGAATTCTAATTCCAAACACTTGAGTTTCTTATTCTGCTAAAGAGTGCGCTGAACGAGTGGAGGCGGTGGCAACTTTTAGCATTTGACTGGGTAGATCGTATTGCATTTTCTGTTTTTAAAGTGGTTGCTCTGGAAGGAATTTCACTCACTTATGCCACAAACATTTACTGAGCACCTATTATATGGGCAAGAAGTCTTTAGAGACTAGTGGCTGTATCTCTCGAGCTCAGACTCCTCCGAGAAAGCATCACAGGAACAACTGAAACACAATGTAAGTGCTGTGCCATCATCATGGGTGAGACGCTGCTTCCCTTCCTCTGGGAGAGGACAGTGATACGTTAGAGAAGGCTTCACAGAGAAGGTAGAAGACAACTAGGAACGCATCAGGCCAAAAGCCATCACACGAAGAGGAAAAGCTTGAGCCAAGGGAAGGAACACGCATGTAGAGGTGTAAGTAAAGCTGGATAGCTAGCCTGAGTTCAAGTTTTGAAGCACTCTACTTTCCCTGGTAAGAGCATCATATGATGTCAAAAGTTACATGAACCTATGGGTCCTTCCCAATGGTGAGTAGGAAAAACAAAAAATCCCATCCATTGTTTTCAGAAAGGTTTCCATGGATGGGGACCCCTGCATACTTGTATTGTGTTTCAGAACAGAAGTCAGTTGCAGAACTTTCTGACAATTACAGAAACACACTGTGTAACAGCAAAGTTCTTCTCCTACAATGAATCTTTAAAGCATTCCAATATCCACGGCTACAAACCTGCAAAAAGCCTTTTAACTTTGGCCTTGGACAAGCAATGATTTATGTCAAGTACATAATAACTATAAAGTGTTTGGCGAACTATATACATTTTGGCAAGAGAGCAGGCTGGTGAGGATTTCCCAGGTTGATAGTAGATGTGTTTGTTGCTATTTTCATGGCTGAGTGAGTGTGTGAGAGTGTGTGCGTGTGTGTGTGTGTGTGTGTGTGTGTTATTTAATACACTAGGAGTTTTCTGCTATGTTTTGACCAACTACTATGTGTATTTGGGATTTTCAGGTGAATGCACAAGAACATATGTAATATGCAAAAAAACTTTTCATTCATTATTATTGAATAACATATAGGGACTCTGTGAGAGTTAATTAGTGGGAACTTAAACTCCAGTCTACAAATCCTAAGTAGGATTCTATGTATACATATTAATATTTTCTCACTGAAACTTTTTAGTCTGGCACACTGGATTGTAACAGAATGCAATAATCAAGCATAATTACTTCCACACAAAAAAAGTCCATATCAATCTTTTCTTGGTGACCTATTTTCGGTGAGTTTTCCCCAGTAGTGCAATCACCCAAACAAATCTCCAGCAGACTGTGTATCACAGTCTCAAAGCCTCACATTTAAAAAGCAGCCTTTTCCATGTATTTAGAAGTGAAAACTCACTGCATGAAGGTACACTTTCTCTGCCAGAGACCCAACCTGCCTCACAGCAAAGGGGTTATATTCCATTATCAATAGTAGAGAGACTATTTGGCTAAATATTTTATCTTCGCTTGCCTGAATGCCATCAAGTCTAATACAACTTAATCTCTTGTCATATTTGTAAAAACTGAAAGGGTTTTTTTCTCCCAAATTGACAGATGCTGTAGAATTCTAATTTTAAAATGTGAATTAAAAACGGATGTCTTGAAAAGCTCCCTCCAGATAGCGAACTGGAATACTTTCTTATGGGTATTTTGGCATTTTCAGGGGTGGGGAGTAGAAGGGTTAGTATAAAATTCTGAATAATTTATGGAGAAACAAGATGCACATACAAGCACCTTGTGCTTTTTTTTGTTTGCCAAGAATACTGAATAGTTAAAAAGTAATGAAAGGTTAGGAAGAAAATAAGTTGGAATCACAGGCAAGACAGAAAAATCATTGGATATTTTCTTGTGGGTTAGATAATGCCCAGATGTGCTATATCTTAAAATATTTAAGGGCAACACATACTAGTCACTAATTAAAAGTGATTTCATCTTTATGCTTCCTTCAGAGTAAACAATTTTGCAGACAGCATTGCCATCTATGCTCAAAATTCCTCAGTGTAGCCAAGAGTCATATGCATACCAACTCATTCTTTGAAATTCTGGCACCAAGACCTTACCTTTGTCACAAAAGAGCAGCTGCCACCATCAAAAACTAAGCCCCAAGTTGGGATAGACTGAACTGTGGAAATTATGTGACATTTTTCTACTGGTAAGTGTTGAACGGAACATACAAGAAGAGTCTTTTAACATATGCATTTTGCTTATATATTTTCCTATTTACACATTATTTTGAATGTGATAGGGTGGAATAATGAGGAGCACAAAATGCATTTCAGAGCAGTGATGCAAAACCCAACCAACTTCTGCATTTAAGCGTCTCCTTAAGTAAATCATCTAAAACGAGTAGCACAGGCTTATCCTTTTGTTTCTTGAATATAGCAAAAAAGAGGGAAAGGGGTATAAAGAGGCTTATGATATTGAGTGAAACTGCAAATCTTCCATGTTCAAAAAGAAGTGCTGCTCATATGATCACAGAGACATTTTTAAAAAATGAATTCACATCTTTATTTTGTCTTTCCTTTTTCTGAATTTCCAGACTCAAACTCTGATCCAAAGAGTCCAGCATGGATTTTATTATTCTCTTTTCTGGTATGCTCCCACCAGGGTACATTTTATGTCTGTAACCAGATTAACTCCTCAAAGACAAAAAGTATTTATTAAAGTCCAAACACAGTGTGGAGTGCACAGTCACTGTAAAATGAACATATGCTGAACTGAATTCCACTGATCTAACTGGACCCGAATCCTTTGGAAAGGACAGCACTGTATTCAGGTCACAGGAAGAAGCAGCATTCTTTATGTCCTTTCTTTATGTTGGAGGCAGAAAAAAGTCAGATTCAAAATATCCAAGACATGTGCTACAATTAAACTTAATAATTTTCCCAAAGGATATAATCTTCTAATGTTCAAAATAAAGCAATATCAGTTTTGAACAGCAGGAAAAATCCATATATAGCCTTATTTATTTATGTGTGTATATTAATGCATATAACATACACAAATATGTGTTTATGTATAACATATATAAATATATTTATATATACACATTACATGTCATTTCCTTACTCTGAAAGCCATCAAAAGAAACTTTACTATAACCAAACATTTCTAATGAATAATCCATTTAGTCATATTTTTAATATAGACAAAAGTCTTGCATCCAACTCCTATAGCACAATATATTTTTTCCTTACAGAAGGAAAAAATATGCTTACATTTCAGTCCTTAAAAGCTGCCACCTTCTCCTTTTCCTAAACTGAATGATTCCTTAATTTACTACTTCATGTATCCTTAATCTGTCTTAATAGACATATAGCAGATAACAAAATCCTACTGTATTTTTCATGAATTAAAACAAAAAATAGTTAAAATCATTTTAAAGACAAATTCTGAGAAGCCTAATCTATGGATTATTTTCCATTGCACTATTTTTATGTAAAACACAAGTTGTAAGCAATTTACAAAAATACTAGTTTATGCTATATGAATATGACAGCCTTCAGGTAAGCTGAATTTGCAGATATTAAGAAACCCTGTATGCTGGCAGACTTCTGGCTGACATGTCACAATCATACACGTGTTCATTGCAACAAGGACAAATACAAGGGTTTCAAAGGTGAACGAAGCAAGTAGTTTGGAGATGGGCACTTGATAAGATTGGCCTAAGACTACAAATATATGCCAGTCCATACTTAAAAAAAAAAAGTTTGTCTGTTTTGGTTAAGTTATGACTATGATCTGTACTAAAACAGGACATTTTAAGCAGCACCATTTCCTCTTATTGCTACTCCAGGCACTGAGTGAATCTGTTCCAAGAAAATGTCTAGTTTCAGTTCCTATGTCTTGTCATAACAAATTTAGAGTTCCACCAATCAAAAAATAAGCAGGCTTCGAGCTACCATCTCCTATTTCTCTGTTTTCCTTTCTTCCCTCCAAATTATCAACTTTTGTAGAATTTTATGTATTCATTGCCTTCACTTTTCCTTCCTGGATAGTTCTCTGACGCTACCTGTTCCATGCTAAATCTTCACCTTCCCAAGGAAAACACTTCCTTGAGGATCACCAATGTCTCACTCTCCAGAGAATGGCACCATGTCCTATCAGTTATACCAGTTATATTTATATCAAGTGAGGTAATGTATGTGAAGGTGCTTCTTAAACATTAAAGTTATATAATGTTAAACATTACATAAAGGGGATGGTATTATTAATATTATATTTCAAATGATTTATCAAATTTCCACTGTGACTACCACAGTGTAACAGCCTTTTAACCAAGCTTCCTGATTCCCTATCTCACTCTGCTTCAGTCTACCCTGTACTCTGATACCTGAGTTATCTTCCTAAAATAAAGAGATCCACTCAAGTCATTTCCTTGCTCAAAACCCTTCAGTAGTTTCCCATTGTGTAATAGATAGATTTCAAATTCCACACCATTCAATCAGCCATTGCAAATTCTACTTACTACTTGAAATTTTCCACTGCTACACATCCCTCCCAATTGTCTCCTCCCTCCAAACACCATTTCTCACTCACCTTCCATGTTTCTCTGTATGGTAACCTTTCTCCCCTGATGCCCTTTGCTCCCTTAGTGACCCCTGAAGCCCTACCCATCCATTCTGTAAGGTCTACATTCAACTCAGTCTCCTCCTAGAAACCTTCCTAGACATGAATTTAAGACTAAATATATCCTCACACAACTCACACTCTCATAGTCCACAAACTCTGCCATGTATGAGAACTACTTATGTGTGCATCTTTCTATCTTGTGAAAGTTTAGCAGACCACTAGAAGAATATTCTCTCTAGAATATTTATCAGAAAGAATACACTCAATAAAGACTCACTGAATCGATCTTGTACTTGTGTCATCAGTATTGACTATTAAGTATATTAAAGTAGTAATTTGGAACATCTAGAAAAGGTCATTATTAATTTTTAAATGGAGTTATTAGTACTTTCCAAATATAGTAAAAAGAAATAGTTTAGACATGATACGTAAAGAAAATTTTATTTTAAAAACACACAAAGTGAATTGCTGAAATGAAAAAATATAGCTAAATCTTTTATATATTTCATAAAATAAAATAATAAACCTGGTTCTAATAAATTATATAGAGAGAAAGAAAATAAATAAGAATAGGGAACAGCAAGAATATGTATCATTAGCAAAATGAAAGATGACTAAATGCCTGTGTCCTGATAGAAATGTCACTTGGAAAACGTTCATTCATTTTCCCACCTGCTGAGAGACTTGAATCTTTGGACCAATGCCAAGACTGTCTGCCCTGCTGAAGTTCTGGCTTATAAAGGCTATGAGGTCAACCACTGTAGTCCATACTCCTCCTTCTAGGGTTACTCTGAAACTGAAACTGCCTTATGAAGAGGAGAAAGAAATGGGAAGCTTCCAGGGCCTTTGTCCTGTGGCACTAGCTTTGTTTTAGGACAGCATAAAACTTGCCAATATCTCCACCTTAAGAAAAATGAACTAAGATTAGTAGTGTTTATGAGGTTGGTCTAGATCTGTGGTTTTAATCCCTAGCTGTACTCTGTAATCACCTGGGGAGTTTTAAGAAAATATCCATGTCTGGGCTCAGCACTCACACATTATAATGTGCTTTATTTGATGCCTAAGCATCAATATGGTTTGAAAGTTCCTCAGGTGCATTAGTCAGCTCGGGCTGCTATAAGCAAAGACTACAGACTGGGTGGCTAAAACAACAGACATGTATTTCCCACACATCTGGAGGAGAGAAGCCCTAGATCAGAAGGCCAGCAGATCTGATTCCTCGTGGAGGCTCTCATATTGGCTTGCAGACAGCTGCCTTCTTGCTACGTCCTTACATCATGGAGAGAATGACAGCTCTGGTCTCTTCCTCTTCTCATACAGGCACTAATCCAATTCATGATGGATCAGCCCTCGTGACTTTAATTACCTCCAGAGGCCCTATCTCCAAATAACATCACATTGGGGGTTAGGGCTTGAACATAAGAATTTTGGAAGGGAAAAAATCATTCAGTCCACAACACCAGGTAAGTCCAAAGTGCAGCCAGGATTGAGAACTACTTACCTAGATAAATGGTTATCAACTTTATTGTGCACTGAAAAATAAATACGGCGATGGTATCCCACATGCTCAAGGCTATCCTTATGCTCCTGTGGGCAAATCACGATTTTGCACAATTCTGTGTGGCAGGTGAGACACCACCTTTATATACCTTATTCAAGAAAATGAGTCAGAACGTAAGTGGGTAAAAATTTATTTATGGAAATAATTTTTAATCTGATAACAATATGATTGAAAATCTAGCAAGTTTCTTATATCTGGCCAGCATTTTCTAATTATGTAATCAAGACTCTGGTCGTGACTATGATCTCTGCTTAAAGAGGTCATTTTGAAAAGCAAGATTTTCTTTTATTCCTACTCAAGGTACTGAGTTTATCAGGTTAGAGAGAAGGGTTTATATCAGGACCTATCTTTAGGTAAATATATTTGAGCTTTAGGTTTCAAGAAATAAGTAGCTCAGTCAGTGACAGTAAAAGCGTAGAAAAATTATGGAGTAGGCGTTAAAGGGAAAGGCAGCGAGAGAGGACAGAATGATTCTCCAAGAGTGGAAAGGTACTTGTAGTCTAGCCATTATCATAACTATTTTAACAGAAAATCCTTCTTTCACAGTAATTAATAAATTATCCTTTCTAAATATATAAGGACTATATTTCCAAGGGAACTTGTAAAAATATATATATTAATGTGTACGTAAATTGACTCATGCTTACTGAATAACATCAGAAAGTTCACATTAATTGGGACCTTGGAATAATTGAGTTTACTTTGATATCTGTGGGCAAATATCAACAGGGAAAAAAAGAAAGAGGCAACTGGCCCATTTCAACACACTGGAAATTGTAGTCAGAAACATCTGTCAACTCATGCTTAAAATGCTATTAACTACAAAGAACTCCAAATTATATTAACACAGTAAAAATATTTTTCATTAATGGCAACAAAGAGCATCCATCTCCTCCCTATCAAACTCTTCATCAAGATGATGAGGAAACCTAAGTGCATTTGATTATCTGAAATTCATACTCAAAGGAAGTGAAGGTGAAGAACAACAAAAAAAGAAAGGAAGAAAGGAAAGAAGGGAGAGAAAAGAAAAGAAATAAAGCAAAAAGCCTAACAAAAGAAAAAGTTTCTTTTTTTTTCTGCTTTTGACTACTGTGAGGATCTCTAACTCATCTTGTGCCCCATTCCATTTGAATTCAACTAATTCAAATATTTGCTGAACATGTGATATGTACAGGGCTAAACTGGGTGCAGCACACCATCTCTGGGATTAATGGTAACACTACAGACAAACTCCAAAAGCAGACACATCCACATGATGTAACTGCACTTCACAACATTTGCCTGGTTTCCATAACTGTCTCAGGCCACTATCTCTTATGGCCAGTTTGACTAGAGAAAATTTAATCCAACATGATGGCTTTTGACTGAAAATACAATTTTCATGGGCTCAAGATGCTTCATTTCTCATTACTGACCACCTATTACCCTGCTTTGCCCTTTCCTCCCCAATATACAAGCAGTACATGCACACAGACACACAGAGGTACATTCACTGACTTGATGCCCTGGCTGCCTATGACATAGCCAAGACTCATTGGTACCAACTCATATAGAATGAAATGTTCACTCAAGACTGCTTTGGCAACTACCCATGCAGTATCAATCCCAGGAGCTTTATTTTTTATGCATACATAGTGTCTGGATCTAAGTGATGCCTTATGTGCATTTCTGGGAGAATCAATGGAAGTGAAGTTCTTGTGCCAGAAGTGACATTAAAGATGGACAGGTCAAGGTGAATGCTGACCTTATTCTTGGATTCAGATCAGAATCAAATGAGGAAAAGACCAGTGGAAATTGGCCAATCTCAACAACAAAAAGCTACTTTTTTCTAAGAAGCTTAATGGTACCATCTCTCTAAGACCTTACACATTAAAGATTTATTAAACACCTACTATAGGTGCTAATTCTGAGAACGCAAGCATGAATGATATATAGTTTTTGCCCTTACTGAGCTTGATCTAGTGGAGGAGATGGATAAATTACAAAACAATATAGTGGATGCTAGAACAAATTATGGAAAACATGCTCTGGGAACAGAGCACTCACTTTCAAACCAGGAGTTAATCTCACCATTCAACCTCAGTCTATAAAAGCCACAACGTGGCTGTGAAACTTTCTTCACCTATGCTGCTCTACCAAGGGCTACCACAGTATTTCTATAATGTCTGTGTGGCTACCACAATATAGGCCACAAATGACCCACATGCATCAACAATTCAAATAATTTTAGTGACTTAAACATTTTTCTAGTTGAGTTGACAACTCCTCATGAATACTAGCAATCATTACTTTATCAGCGTTATTGTTGTTGCCCTAAAACAGCAGCACCCAGTAGACTTTCTGTGCTGATGGAAATGTTTTCTATCTGTACTGCCCCACCTGGTTGCCACTGGCGACACAGACTACTGAGCACTTGAAATGTGGCTGGTGTGATTGAGGAACTGAATTATTTTATTTTATTTTAATAAATTTTAAATTTAATAGCCACATCTGCCTAGTGGCTATGGTCTTAGCACAGTTCCAAAATAAAAGTGTTTTAGGATTGTGCAATATGATAAACATTTTTTCTTTAATGGCTATATAGTATGTTATACATGTGTCTGAAGAACTGCAAACACACACAAAAACATAGTTTCCTTTTGTAACCTGAAGTTCCTGCTAGGAATTACTCCCAATAAGACATTAAAAGTTAAAGCACAATTTAAATCATGTTTCAGTTGGCTCTGACTTTTACCACTGGCATTCTAGATGGAGTGGGAAGCATTTTAAAATATTTGAGAGTTAACATATTCAACACTTTAAGAGATATTTGGAAAAGACTGTTATTCTCAACTAGTTGTGAATCGATAAAGTGTCTTAAAAGTGAGATTTAAAGGTTTTCATCGTGGGACTGAATCAGATTAGCTGGATTGTGCAAATTATGAGTGTCAGAGCTCTGCTGAATTATTAGTGTCTAGCATGGTGCCTAGCAGATGTCAGGGCACGTGGGAAACACGTAATGAATGAGCAGTTAAAGTAGTATGCATGGGACTGTTCTATATCTGGATGACGATGGTCGTTACGTGACTGTATGTATTTGTCAAAACTTTCAAGATGGTACACTAGAAAAAGTAAATTATGACAAATTTTTTAAAAGGACAAAACAAGCAATACAAGAAAAAAGTACATGAGAAGAATAATGAAAGGGATCTGTAAGAAAACAAATGAGAATCTAAAATATACCATCACATCCCATGCAAGCAAGCTAGTAAATACCAAACAGCAAACTGATCTCTCAGGAATAAAAAGAAAAGAAGCATCAGGCTCTGGTCAGAAAGAATATATAGGCTGAAACGGGCTGTGTGATGTTAGGTACATTATTGGACTTCTCTGTGCTGTGTTTCCTTATCTATAAAAGGTATAAGATGAAAACACCAACATCAAAGGGTTTGGGGAAAAATGAAATGAGAAAATGTGCTGGGAATGTACATGGTAAACACTTGAGTTGATGGTAACTGGAAATCAAACACAAGCTCATCTTCTCAATCAAGTTCTTCCTTTGAGGTCCTCTGGTTCTGACTTAGGGAGTTCCATTTCCATGCTATAGTCTGAGCAGTTGGCAAATTATGGTCAAATAAAGCTCTCAGACATTACTCAAATCTTTTTGGACCTTCGGATTATGAGACTGACAAACTGCCTACTGCGATAAGGAAGCAGGTTAGATTAACGGCCAATAAACGTATTAAAAATGCTCAACGTCTCTAATCATCAGAGAAACGCAAATCAAAACCACAGTGAGATATCACCTAACTCCAGGGAGAATGGCTTTTATCAAAAAGTCCCAAAACAACAGGTGCTGGCATGGATGCTGAGAAAAACGAACACTTATACACTGCTGGTGGTACTCAAACTAGTACAATTTCTGTGGAAAGTAGTATGGAGATACCTCAAAGAACTGAAAGTAGACCTGCCATTTGATACAGCAATCCTACTACTGGGTATTTACCCAAAGGAAAAAAAGACATTCTATAAAAAAGACAGTTGCACTAGACTGTTTATAGCAGCACAATTCACAATTGCAAAGATATGGAAACAATCCAAGTGCCCATCAATACATGAGTGGATTAAAAAAATGTGGTACCTGTATATGATGGGGTATTACTCAGTCATAAAAAAATTGTGAATTGATACCTTTTGTGACAACCTGGATGGAAATGGAGACCATTCTTTTAAGTGAAGTATCACAAAAATGGAAATACGAACAACGTATGTACTCACTACTAAATTGTAACTAATGGGTCAACACTTATATGCATATATGGAAGTAAAACTTAACAGAAATCAAGCAGGTGGGGGGGGGAGTAGGGATGGTTAAATTGGGTTCAATGCACACTATCGGGTGATGGACACATTCATAACTTCGACTCAAACTGTACAAAAGCAAATTATGTAACCAAAACATTTATACCCCTGGAGTAATATTCTGAAATTTTAAAGAAAGACTAAAAAAAATCTTTTGTGAGTTAAAGAGAATGGGGAAATGCAGATCATGCTTCCAGAAAAATCTGAATTTTTCCCAGAAGCAAAATTCCCACCACATAAAATTTTAAGCAAGATCTTAAATCTCTAGTGCAGACATGAGAGCAGAAATGAATTCATCAATGAAATGATTTATCCTGGCAAACTTCCCTGAGTGCATGCAACCACAGTCTGCATGAAAAGGAGAGAGAAATGAAATAAAGAAAATTGCTACTTTGAAAATCAAAAGTAATTAATTTTCTGAATAGAGACTAGTTATTATTTGGGGAAAAACCATGAATATTTTATATTTGGGGTTACAATTTGTTTTCAGAGGATAAATAGACCAAACCGAGAGTTACAACATATAGAATTCCACTGACTCCATAGCCAGGATATATTAAGAAATTAATTATTGAAGAGGAGATGGGTATAATTTGTTATACCCAACTTGTTAATGTAGCTCTTAAAGCGGTAAGACATGACTAAAAAGTTCAGAATCTGATTCATTACATATTTAATAATAATACTTAAACATTTGAACTTAGTGTACCTTGCAGCGCTATAACTCACTTAATTCAAAGATCCTAAATTCTCATTAATTGGAAGAAACTATTCCTTAAAAGCTCTTAAAACACCTACCTCTCCTCTATGACTCATAGTTAAGCCTCCTTACAGGAAAGCCACTGCAGTTTTCCCCATAAGATATACCTGTTCAGTGTCAAGAAAAAATTTGTTTCAGTCCATATACTCTGATAAATTTTCTGTTTGGAAAGTTTTTTGAAAGGAGTTGGTCTATATTCCCAGTTCATAACATCAGAACACTTTGGACTCAGAAAGTGATATGATCCTGATCACTAAGACTTTCTTAATGCCACTAATGAACACCTTAGTAAACCCTATAACTTATTCCTGGGTAATGCAAAGAGTGCAGCCTAATGTTCACGTTGTATTGAGCTGTCATCTTGTACAGTGAGCCTTAGTCAGTTGACAGACCCTTACTAAGCACCTATTGCATGTGCCAGGATAACTCATTGGATTCAAGGACACTGAACATGAGGAATAAACGTATCCACAAACCCTAAAGTAGGTGCTAGGGGAAAAATAGTTGAAGTGGAGGCTGAATTTTTCATTTGTATATAATGTGCTTCAGTTTTTCAAAACAAGCTACCCCAAGATCAAGATATTTACGCCATTTGAGGTTACCAGCCTCTAGGTCAGCTTGTTGGCAACAATGTAAAAGGAGAACTTTGTCAAAATGGTAAGGAATACAAAAGCAAGTCATCTTCCAGCCTCAAAAGAAAACAAAACAAACAAAAAACTGAAACACATTTTGAGTTTCATTACAGGATTAAATTCAACATCATTACATAAGCTTGTGATAGTCTTAAACAATGAATTCAATTCTTCATGCTTAAATTTCACATCATCAAAAAGTTAAAGAAAATGTCCAATAAATTGAAATCCACACAACCAAAAACAGGCTACAAAGAATGCTTTCCTAAGAAAAATCTTTGCAAATGTTATATATTCACATAATGGAATATTACTCAGCCACAAAAAAGAATAAAGTACTGATACATGCTATAATATGGATGGACTTTTAAAACATTATGCCAAATGAAGAAAGCCAGACAGAAAAGGCCACATGTCGCATGATTCTATTTCTATAAAATGTTCAGAATAGGCAAATCTATAGACAGAAAGTAGATTAGTGGTTGCTAGGAGCTGGGGTTATGGGGAATGCGAAATGTCTGCTAATGAGTGCGGGGTTTCTTTTTGGGGGTGATTTAAATGTTCCGGAATCAGATGGTGATGATGGCTGCACAACATAATGAATATACTAAAAGCCACTGAATTGTACACTTAAAAAAGATGAATTGTATGATATGTGAATTTTATCTCAATTTTTTTTTAAACAAAAGGATTTACAAGATACTCTGGGTATGTGGTTTTGATGACATACAAAGCAATACTCTCTGGTTTACTTCCGTACTACTGTGAGGTGAGAGTTACTTAAATAATAGTTTGAGGACCTGGCTTTGTTGATAAAATAGACCGATAACAGCAGTATAAATTCAACAGGTGTGTGTTTGATGATTACAGCACTTTTAAAACATGTCCTCCCCTCTCCAGAATCAACTGTAAGTTTTTAGAGTCAACCAGGATGAGAGATTCCCCTGCAAGTATCACATGTCAACTGTGTGCATCACACTAGCCCTGAGCACTTTTATAAAGCTTTTGGAATTTAAATCATGTCCATGTATGTAGTGGGCTATGGGCAATCATGACCATATTTTCAAGCAATTCTCAGTTAGAACTTGAAAAATGATTTTCTGTTTGTAAATGTTACTGTGCCAAGAGCAGCACCATCTATTGGATGAAAATGTAGGTTTAATATCTACTGTATTATGAACTATCTGAAATTTAAAACTTGGGTTCATCTGATTGAAAAGAGTTAGGTACCTGTACTCAAAAACTGAGGCACAGCATCTTGTAACTTTCAGGTTAATGCCTTCAAATCTATTATAGTCCATTGTCATGCAAAATCTTCATGAAGGAAAAAATAAAATGCAAAAATGCAATCTTACAATTTTTCCGGAAAATGACGGGAAAACTTGAATCTGCATTCCAGGTAAATGCTCAAACAGGCTATTTCAAAATGCAATTTCAGTTTTAATTCTGTAACCTGGAGAGTGGTGGCTGAAAGACGACTCCATGAATAAATACATGGACCTGCAGCTCTGCTCTGGCTTTGGCAGCAGTGGCAGAATGCAGATAGAGATTCTGATTGAACTTTTTTTTTTTTTTAAAGTAACTGCCCGGACTTGAATGTGACTAAATTGAAAGTACTAAAAAACACTTAAAAGTCAGGTTGGTGCTTGTTCCCGTTACTACCTTTCAGGTGTGCGTGTGAGTGTGTGCGCGTGTGCAATTCACACCAGACACGTGTATTTTTCATTTAAGCCCATAATACCTGTAGCATGAAAAGGAACAACAAAAATACAGTGTAGTATGTAGCCCCGCACCACAGTTGTAGTTCTGGCCACTTATTTATCTTTGCTATGAATATCTAAAAGGCTATTTCCACACTTTGCAAAAGAGGAGAGAAGAACGGCGGCGGCAGGGACCTAACAACCCAGCCCGCGTCCTGTAGGGTCGGGGCACTATCCCCGCGGGCGAGGGAAGGCGGCGGCGGCGCGGGGTGGGGAGGGGGCGCGTATCTCCCACGCAGCTGACATCCATCGCGCCACCGCGGGAGCCCGGTTGACGGTCCCCTTTTCCTCCTTGCTAGATGGCCACGGCAGCAAGTGGCGAATACGCTGAAATGCCCCAACCCGCGCCCCACCGATCCCGGAGACGAACCCCCACCGAGGTCTGTCACTCACCCAGGCGGCAAACCCACAGCAGCTGGATGCAAGCGAGGAGGTGCTTTAGGATGAGCATTTCCGGACGGTCCGGGGCCCCTCGCCGCGCGGCTCCTCTGCTTCGCAGGCTGGCGAGGGAGGGGGCGCGAAGGAAACGTTCCTTTTTAATCCTCCAGTGTGTAGATATGAGACCGTGTGCGGGTGCGTGCGTGTGAGACAGAGAGGGAAGGGGAAGAATCGGGAGGAAGACGCGCGGTGGTGCGGGGGACCCGGGGGCCGCTAGCCGAGGCGCGTGTCGCGGGCGGGCGGGAGTCCGTCTGCCTCGCGGGCGGCGGCGGCCGCGGTCTGAGCGCTCCGAGCCGGCGGCGCCCGAGAGCCGGGTGCGCGCTCGGGCCGGGCGGTGCGCGCCGCGGCTCCCGGCGGGGGGCGGGACGCGCGGCTGCGAGCGTGCGGCGGGCCCGGGGCCGCGCGGGGGGCGGGGGGGCGCGGCTGTCGCTCTGGGTCCGGATCCCAGTGTAGCGATTCACACAGCGACACTCCTCCCTCGGTCTGCTGCCAGGGGGTTCGCGGCCCTGGAGTTAGTGGCAGCCGCTGGTGTTTAGAATCTTCCCGGAGAAAACGTCTCTTTAAGACTCCTGCATCACTTTGGAGGAGAAGAGGAGGCCAGACCCCCCACCCCCCGCATCGTCCCGCACAGCCAGAGGTTGACCTTCGGGTTTCACCCCGGGAATGTTTTTCATTTTATTGTTGTTCTCTCTGCAGAGGCTTAGTGAGTCCAATCAGAAAGTGGTGGTGGTGGGGGCCCTGAGTACGTGGGGTTCCCCTCCCCCTTTTCTTTCCATTTTCCAGATAACCAAAGTGGTAGACCCCATTACCTTTGAGGCGGTTGACTCCAGATCTCCAGCCCTGGTTGTGACCAGTCTGACCTTGCTCCTTCCCTAGACCCCAATCAAACCGTCCTGCTGTGCACAGCTGCTTGGGGGAACTTTCTTTTTTTTTTTTTATTTTTTTATTTCAGCTTATTATGGGGGTACAAAAGTTCAGGTTATATATATTGCCCATGTCCCCCCATCCCCCCGAGTCTGAAATTCAAGCGTGTCCATTCCCCAGACAGTGCGCATCGCACTCATCAAGTAGGTATACATCTATCCCCTCCCTTGGGGGAACTTTCAACACCACAATGGTCCTGCTGGACAGAACTACCCAAGTGTCTCCTAGCACACGGCCCCACAGCAAGATTTTTTAATTGCTTGATTGAAGAGTATACAAACAATATATAAGCCCAAATCCTAGCACAATAGCCAAAAAAAATTCCTAAATGTTTGTTGAATTCATTGAAGCCTAAAGGAAACAATAAGGTAATGTGGTATTCTGCAAGGGCCTGACTATACCCAGCCTTGAAAATTTATGAGATTTTCATTTATATGATATTCATTAACTATTAGTACATTTTTCTTCTTATATGAGACCCAATTTGGAGCCTTTTAGGAGTTCCATCTAAGGCACAGAAAGCCGAGTTCTGGAATTATCCCATATATTCTTAGTAACAACTTGATGTAGGTATCTGTACAGTGTGTACTCCTGTGCCCTGTTCTAGTGTCAAAAAAATAGTATTCTAGCTTTAAAAAATTTAAATAAAACTTACTGCATACAAAATTGGGTTATAAAGTGTTACTACCAGTTCTCACTAATATGCACAGCCACTGAACACTTGGCTATGTGCACAGAGCTAATGGTGCAGTTTGTTATTGCTTCAGGAATTAATTATAGTTGTCTAATAACAGATTTTGAAACTGTTTAGAGTGTTTATTCAGGAATACATACCAATATTAATAAGTTGATCCTTGATTTTATTTTTCTGTTAATAAAAATAAAAATGCTGAAACTTTTTACAAGAAGTATTATGGGGGCCGGGCGCGGTGGCTCACACCTGTAATTGTAGCACTCTGGGAGGCTGAGGCACAAGGATTGCTTGAGGTCAGGAGTTTGAGACCAGTCTGAGCAAGAGCAAGATCCCATCTCTACTAAAAATAGAAAGAAATTAGCTGGACAACTAAAAATATATATAGAAAAAATTAACCGAGCATGGTGATGCATGCCTGTAGTCCCAGCTACTCGGGAGGCTGAGGCAGAAGGATTGCTTGAGCCCAGGACTTTGAGGCTGCTGTGAGCTAGGCTGACACCACACCACTTTAGCCCAGGCAACAGAGTGAGACTCTGTCTCAAAAATAAAAATAAATAAAGAAGTATTATGGGGATTGATAGTTGCTCATATGAGTTTCCACATAGGAAGAAAATGGAAGCGTGTATGTGTATAAACTGTAAATGCACTGAGAGTTCAGAGAAAGTGTTTATTTAATATTGACTGGAGTAGGAAGGGAAAGTTTCCTAGAGATGTGCAGTTAAGCAAGAAGGACTAGCAGGAAAAAATAGATGTCAAAGGCAGTGGGGACAAGAATGAAAGAAGCAGATGTCCTATGTTATAAAAATAATATCCTGCATAAATTAAATTTGAGCAGATTGAATGTGGTTAAACTATGGCAAACATTGATTGCTTAGTGGATCAGCTTGTACCTGAAATAGAACACAAGGGGGAACCACGAAAGAAACTTCCAAGAACTTCAACTATTTGGAGGAAGCTAGATTTGCTCAGGGGAATGTATGATTTTCCCGGAGGTCGCAATTATCAAGGATACCCCGCTAGCCTGTGAGAATAATCCAACAGTCACAACAACCATCACGCTAACTCTCTTCTTACTTGGCCAGAAAGTCACATCACTAGTCATTCTGTTGAGTTATATCACCAAACAAAAGCACTGTTGAAATAAAAGTTTCTCTGGTAAAATGGGAAATGATATGGTTTCTGCTAATTTTTTTCTCATAGTTAAGATTATTATCATTCGCCTGAGAAGTCACAAAGTTACCTTGAGGGAGTAGTCACACGTTGCTATTGTGGTTTGTACAAGGAGCAGAATAGCAGCCAATTCTGTGAGACTGAGTGACAGCTATGGAAAACTAACCTGGAGGACCAGCTGATGTGGTTCTGACAGTCATGGGGAGCGATAATGGAGTGGGAGGTTGAGGTCCTTGGAAAATAGGTCAGGGAAACAGCTCAGGTATGGAAGAAAGGAAGACATCAGAAGGGCAGGCACATCAGAAACATACTGTATCTCATATTTCACAGTTTTACTGGGGTCATGGTCATTTCTGAGATGTGTTCCCTGATTAATATGCATTAACAATGGTGAGTTGAATTTATATACTTGCAAAACTACATGCCTTTATTCAGAGTCTGAACGTGTGTGCATGTGTAGAGAGAGAGAGAGAAAGAGAGAGAGAGAAAGACAGGAAGAGGCAGAGAAACAAAGACAGACAGTACATCTATCTAAAGCATTAACTTGGTGAACTAGATCCGTTTTCTTCTCATCTACATACCATCCTGGAGCATTTTGTAAATCCAAACTCATGTATAAACCAAAGCTCTGGAAATAGTATCACTCTCAATAAGGATAACCTGTCATTTAACATGAAACGTTTAAACAAAGAAATAAGATGTAACTATATTAATTGAACATACAAAGGTAAAGAATATTTCTAGAGGTAGATAATGGTTACTTACTTAAGGATTTGACAAAAATTTAAAAACTCAAGAGTTTTCATGGGATTCTTAAAAATTTATCCTTTACATTCATTCATTTCTGTTGTGTGTCCATTATGTATCATGCACTGCTTAAGTATGAATTACTTCATACCTACCATAAAGGGACTCACATTCTAATAAGAAAGAAAAACATTGCTACTAAAATGTCTCAGCATGAAATTGCCAGATAAAATAGAGCATGCGCACTGAAATTTTAATTTCAGGTAAATAATGAATAATTTGTTTAGTACAGAATAATTTTTAGTGTACTACAATGCACTAAATTTAATGAATAAATTGAATGAATAAATTTTTAGTATAATGAATAATTTTTAATTACAAAATAATTTTTAGTGTACTGCACTCCCATGTAATATTTGGGACATACTTATATTTTGAAAAGTGTATTGTTTATTTGAAATGAAAATTTAATTGGGTGTCCTGTATTTTTATTTGCTAAATCTAGCAGCCCATTTTGGTGTGTCTGGAAGTTGATGTAAGGGTTGGTCATTTGTGATTATGAAATGTCCACAGTTTTCCATAAGTTTCCTACTCCACAAATCATTTCCAAAGTGTCCCTAACATGCCTATAGGTAGATGCAAATGGGGAAAGGGAGATGCTTACTCTGCAGAATCTGTTTGACTCTTAAATTCGGGTGGTGGCCTTGTCCTCTCCCTTTCTCTTATAGTGCTGATGCCACCCAGTTCTCATCAGCCTCTGGCTGGCCGTCCTTTCAGACTGAACACCATGCCTTCAATTAAGTTGCAGAGTTCTGATGGAGAGATATTTGAAGTTGAGGTGGAAATTGCTAAACAATCTGTGACTGTCAAGACCAAATTGGAAGCCTCTGTTCATCAACTACCTGTTGAATGAAGAAGTATGATATGGTCACTAATGAAGAGTATGAGAGCAACCCAAATGTCCCTAAAAGGCAGATTTGTGAATGGATGATGAAGGAGATGGTGATCCAGTTCGTCTATCAAATGGTAATGCAGCAATATTTTAAAAAGTCATTCATTCAGTTGTGCGCCCACCACAGGGATGACCCTCCTCTTCCTGAGAACTATGAGAACAATGAAAAGAGAACAGACAATATCCCTGTTTGGGACCAAGAATTCCTGAAAATTGACCAAGGAACAATTTTTGAACTTATTCTGGCTGCAAACTACTTAGACATCAAATGTTTGCTTGATGTTACATGCAAGACTATGGCCAATATGATCAAGGGGAAAACTCCTAAGGAGATTCAACAAGACCTTCAATATCAAAAACGACTTTCCTTGAAGAGGAGGAAGCCCAGGTATGCCCAGAGAACCAGTGGTATGAAGAGAAGTAGAATGTCGTGTCTGCCACTGTAACATGGTAAGGATTGCCCCCAATACTGGTTGCACCGCTCTGGTTATCATTGTTAATATCAGACAAATAGTAGACAAATGCAGCAGCAGATCCATTGTATTAGCAGAATATTGTTCTCATTGCATGTGTAGTTTGAGTACAGATTCCAAACCTATGGCTGATTTTCTTCGAGCATGATCAAAAGTTTCTTTTTTCTTTGCTCTGAATAAAACTGAACTGGGGATTCTCTATAGAAAGTGACATTTTGGGCTCTCCCTTCTTTTTGTAAAGCGATTTCTGCCTTATTTATTGTCCAGTTAACTTTAGTGACCTTTTAAAAGTTGGAATTGCACATAAAAGAACTTGCAAAAAGTTTTCTGAAATAGAATTAAAATATTATCTTAATTCATGAGTTGGAAACTGGAGAAAGATTACTTGAAATGGATGTTCTGAGTGGGGTTATTAGCATGTCTTTCAGCCTCCTAGAGTCAAGCAGCAACACTGATACTTATTAGCTTGTGTGTACCAGGGCTCCCTTAATGGGATCTGAGGACTTTTTTGTGTGTGTGTGAATTTATAATTCTCTTAGCTTTGAATATATTGCCTAGAGATTTGTTACGACCCAGTTTGTGGGTTTTTCTGATAGAAATGTAACTGGAAAGTTTGTCAACTTTTCAATTAAAAAAGACACTTAACCCGTATGGTGTATCATCTTTTTAGATGAGTGTTCCTATGTGGGGAAAACTCATGCTGATGCAAGTAAAAAATAACTTAGCCTTTAACTTTAAAATGTGTGGCAAAACCTAGAAAATATCCATCATGAATGCAATATACTTTCAATAAAAAGTAAGTTATATTAAAAAATTTAGTGGAAGTGCTGTGAGGTTACAGGATACTATATAGTTAATAAATCATGGAAATAAGTGGGAAATAAAATATCGGTGCCTCTTATACTATGACAATAATAAATTGTTCCTGTTTGGCTCACATAAATTGCTCATTTTTATCTGTTGTCATTGAAAAATATATTTGAATTAAAGTCACTAAGTTGAATCAATTAAGTGTGTACAATCTGAGGAAGTAGTAATTATTTCTTTAAAAGTAAAATATAGTTTTTGTAATTATAAGATGTTTGTAAGAAACAAATCTTGATTTATCTTGTGCTTCACACGTAACGAATTTTGTTCACATCTGATTGACACAATAGCAGCTACTTAGTATTCTTGAAATGTAGTGAAATTTCTAAAAAGACTAAAGAGTGATTCTACTTTCTGTAGAATAGTCAAATCTTATATTTGGGTTTGTCCTACTAGTAACTTTTTCCCTAAAAAGCAATTCATTCGCACCTGCCTGAGCATTGTATCTTTGTTCTTTATGACCCTTAGGAATTTAGTTAGATGGCTAATTTTTCAGTGTATTTTTCCAGTATCAGGCATAAAACAAGTAGGAGGGTTATTGTTGATAGCTCCAGAGCTGAGAGTGATGTGGCGCCCTGAGTTCATTTGAAGGAAGTGTAATTCAGTTTGAGAGGAAAACCACAGCATGTTACATACTTAGCCTTTTAGTATGTCATCATGATTGACTGTAAAATAATTTAAACTTATTGTATTCAAAGTATGTAATTCAGTGAGAAAATTACATTAAAGAACACAAAAAAGTAGGACACATTTTTTCTATATCAAGAATACTTGGTATAATATGAGATTCAGGATAATTCTTTCTTTGTGTATCAGTAGAATAATGTTCTTCTGTATTTTGTATATTTTCGTTTTAAAACAGTGGTTAGAGAAAAAAATAACGATAAACTTTGAAAATTGTGTGCAAACGAGTATCACTTAAATTTCAGTTTTTCTCTCTTAAAAGAAGCATTTCATCATAGCAAAGTTCTCAGGTCTTATCTAAGCCTTTTTGGGCTGCTATAACAAAATACTGTCATCTGGGTGACTTATAATCAACAGAAATCTATGTCCCACAATTCTGAAGGCTGAGAAGTCCAAGATCAATGCATTGGCAGATTGGGAGGCTGGTGAGGGCCCAATTCCTGGCTCATACGTGACTGTCTTCTTGCTATAACCTCACATGGTGAAAGGGCAAGGCATTTCTTTGGGGCCTCCTTTATATGGTACTAATCCCATCCATGATCCTCCACCCTCATGACCTAGTCATCTCCAAAAAGTCCATCTCCAAATACTACCATATTGGGCATTAGCTTTCAACATATGAATTTTAGGGGGGCAAATATTCAATCTATAGCAGGTCTTAAATATGTGACTTATTATAATGCTCTCTTGATTTGGAAATTTTCATTTGTCTTGGGGATAAACCAATTTTTGTATATTTTTAAAATTCAGGGTATTGAGAGTCTTTTTGAGCCTCTATCTTGAACTAAACTTTTGATTAACTAACCCATTTTAAAATTGTTCTGATTTTTTTTCCAATAGACTTTATATTTTAGAGAAATTTTTGGTTCACAGCAAAATGGAGTGGAAAGTACAGACAATTCCCACACATCTCCTGCCCCATATACACACAGCCTCCTCCATTCTCAACATCTCTCATCAAAGTGATACATTTGTTATAATTGATTAACCTACATTGACACATTATTACCCGAAATCCATAGCTTATTTTAGGGTTCACTCTTGGTGTACATTCCATGGGTTTTAAGAAAAGTATCATATAATGGCATGTATCCACCATTATAGTATCACAGAATAATGTCACTGTCCTAAAAGACCTCTGTGCTCTGCCTATTTATCCCTCCCTCCCACTTCACCCCTAACAACCACCGATCTCTTTACTGTCTTCATAGTTTTGCCTTTTCCAGAATGTCATATAGCTGGAATCATACATTATGAAGCCTTTTCACATTGGCTTCTTTCACTTAGTAATATGCATTTAAGGTTCCTCCATGTCTTTTTATAACTTGATAGCTCATTTCTTTTTAGCACTGAATAATATTCCATTGTCTTGATGCACCACAGTTTATTTGTCCACTTAGCTACTGAGGGACATATTGGCTGCTTCTAATTTTGGCAGTTATGAATAAGCTGTTATACACATCTGCATGCAAGTTTTCATATGGGCATAAATTTTCAGCTCATTTGGAGAAATATCAAAGAGTGTGATTGCTGGTTTAGTTTTTCTAAGAAATTGCCAAACTGTCTTCTAAAGTGGCTGTACCATTTTGCACCCCAACCAGCAATGAATTAGAGTTCCTGTTGCTTCATATCCTCACCAACATGTGGTATTGTTATTGTTTTGGATTTTGACTATTTTAATAGTATATAGTGGTATTTTATCATTGTTTTGATTTGCAATGTGCTAATGACTTATGGTGTTGAGCATCTTTGCATATGCTTATCTGCCAACTTCTTTATCATTTTTAATGAGGTGTCTGTTCAGGTCTTTTGTCCATTTTTAATCAGGTTTTTTGCTTTGATTTTGATTTTTTTTTAACTTTTCACTTTGAAATAATTTCAGATTTACTAAAAATTTTTAGAAATAGCACAAATAATTACTGTACATCCTTTATGCATATTCTCCAATTGTTAACTTTTTATTATTATTATTCTCTCTACTTTGTTCTTTCTTTTCTCCAAATCTTTATTTCTCTATCTATCTGTTTCTATATCTACAAACCTAAAAAGACCTTCTTTGCAAAGTAGTTGGACTAACCTAACCTTCTTCACCAACCACTCTATTACCTTACCTCTTAATTTCTCTTAAAAACACTGAAATTAGGTTTCTGCCTTTCTTATAAGTAGTGATATTTAAAAGGCAAAAGCATCACATTCTAATGGTCTTACATATGCATGCACTCCAAACTAAAAACTTATCATTCTTCCAAAACTAGTGCTTTATATAGTCAATAAAATTGAGAGGTCTTCTAAACTCCTTCTTCCTCATCCTCCCCATCTAATCAGTCACCAAATCTTATAGCTTATTCTTACATACCATTCTATCATTTTTTTACATAATCAATGGACCTGGCATATAATCAGGGCTTAATAAATATTAAAATATATGAACTTATTTATTAAAGAAGAGCAGCTGCCAAGCCAATACTAGCTATTTCTCTTGCCTGCTTATAGCAAGTTTCCAGCCTGCATCTTTTATGTTTCTATTAGTTCCTGGACACTAACTCAGACCCTCAGGCTAAGGAGGCATCTGCTTTCTCTTGAATTACTGGCGGATTTTTGATAGCAGAGTTTGACTGTTCAGAGCCCATTTTCCTTGACTTAGAACTTACTCATTGATTTTTGAGTTTGCGATTCTTCAACTGGCAGCTTGGAGTAGCAAGTCTAGAGCACCTCCAGAGAATTCCTGGCCTATTTTAATCTTATGTTCTTCTGGTCCTTCACAGTTAACACCCCCCTCCCCAATGCCATTCAAGCAAGGGACCAGCCAGAACTGAAGACTTCAAACTTTCCTTGAAGTTTTCAGTGGCAATATTTGGCCTTTAGTTATTTTAAATTGAGAGTTAACAAACATCTCTATTTCTGAGCTATTGCAAACCCTGATATTTGCCATTAGCAATTTTCCCTAAGCATCCCTTTTTCCTGCATTATTTCTAGACAGCTTATTCTGCTCCTTAAAATAAAAACAGAAGCTGAGGAGGCCTATAGCCCTAGAGGATTCTCTCATTACTCTCATAAGAAAGGATATGATTTAAACAGAAAATGTACAATTGAGAAACTAGTATAAACTACGGTTCCTGAAAACTAATCATCAGCTCTCTGCTTTGTCTCTTTCTATCATAAAAGTGATGACAGCCACATCTACATGGCATCTATTGGGTGCCAAGTATTGTTCTAAAGGCATCATATATAATTGTTTAATCCTCACAGCAAACCTGTGACATGGTATAAGTACCATCTCCCCAGTCTCACAGGAAAACAGAGGCAGAATGATTGTCTAAAGTCTCACACATCCTAAGTGACAGACCTTGGGTGTGAATCCAGGTCATGTGGTACCATGTTCCATATACTTAATCATTAATCTGCACTGCCTCTCCCTGAGGACATTTAGGAGATTCCATACCAATTAATTCCTTGCCAAACTCAGACCAGGAAATTTGTGCCTACTTTACTTTCCTGAAAGCAAAATTCACATAGTGAATTTTACAAAGCTTGCTCAATGGCAAATGTCAGTAACATGAATAGTGTGTGATGCAAGAAATAAACACCATTCCAGGAATTCAAATGTGCTGTCTTCCCAAATAAGATTATTATGAGCCTGAGACAGATTTCTGGCTTGTGTTTCTCTTCAGTTACCCAGTAGAGATATTTTGGAACGTAATCCCTGAAATGGTTTGGGAAGTCAGTACAGGAGAGTTGAGCAGAAAGAGACATCACCTCCCCAGGGAATGGTGGGATTGTGCAGGCTCTCCAAGTCCTTGCCTCATGCCTGACAGTAGGGGCTGAGTGCAAACAAAATAGACATGTGAAACCCAAGTGACATTAAGGGTTTCAGCTTCATGGACCAATCCTTCCTCTAAAATTCAAACTGGAATACTCTGAGATTCCATCCTGTGTGACTACAGAAAGTCACTGCATAGCTAGACTGTAGTGGTTATAAAATCCACTGAAGACATAAGGAGACTGTGAGGGAATTGCATTGCAGAAAGAAAAATATAAAACAGCATGCCATATATCATGGAATATTCCATGTAGTTTTTATAGGGAGGAAATTCAACTTGCTGGCCACAGCCTTAGCTCCCAGCCTGACACAAATCATTTTTGTAATTCATTCATTCTACAGATATATTTTTTTTTTGCATTTGTGCTAGACATTGTGCACACAGTATGGGAAAGATGTAGTCTCTGTCCACAAGGAGCTTACAAATTAGAGAATGTTTTAATTGTACTTCAATTTAGTACTAATTGTCTCAAAGTCTCCTTTCCAGACTAAGCCATGGACCTTAACTTTACAAACCCAAAGTCCTTTAAAAGTGTTTTACCTAACTAAAGACCAACCTTCACCCAAAGATAAATATTATCTGTCATTGCAGCTGAACAAACCCTTTTACTAAGAAATCAGAATTACCCAGGGTGGAGCCAGGCCTTGCTACATAGCAAGGTGAAGAACTAAGGAATAAAAGATAAAAAGATGGTAGATAACATCAATGTTCTAAAATATTATAAGAAAAAGACTTTTAAGACTTTTACATTAAAGTAATAAAAATACTAAAGCTATATTGAACAAAAATAAAAAAATAAATTAAACATTGGGATAAATATATAAAGCACTTTATTTTTATAATGATAAAACGAGGATGTCTTAAAAGCTAATAAGAATGAAGATAAAAAGAGAACTATGTTAAGAAGCATAAGTAGAAACCAATAATAAGAGAAATAAAACAAATATACAAATAACAAGAGATGCAACAAGGCCACAAAGCACAGAGGTGGCAAAAGATGAAAAGGGCAGCTTAAAAAAACACAAAGTATGCTAAAGCAATATTTTAAGACCACACAGACAAGCCAAGCTAAGGCTTTTAAAAATAAAATTCTAAAAATGTGAATGAGATGAATAAAGTAGGAAAGCTACCTGAGTGTTTAACATAGGTCTCTGATTCTTCACAGCTGGCATAGCTTATGTTTCCTTATCCAGTACTCAAGGTTGGAGAACAAAGGGACAATATTAAGACCCTTGTTTTCTTTCCTGAAGCTCCTAGCATCTGGTTAACCTCCAAAATCTTATCCGAAAAACAGCACATAATAATAGTAATATTTATCCTTTATTGACTACTAACTCTATGCCAAATATTTTTGCATCTGTATCTTTAATCACTCCCAAATACCACAAATGAGATGTATCATTTCCCCATTTTGCAGATGTTTACCAAAGGATGAAGAGTTTAGCATTACTCAGAACCAAAGAAATTGTGGTAGTGGAATTGGAATTAAAACTTGAGTTTCTCTGATTCTAGTGTGTATCTTCTTTCCATAAACACACCTTGAATTTAGTCATTGGAAGGCATCTTTCTCAAGTAGCAGTAGCCAGTATTTACCATGTCACCTAGTGAGCAACTGAAGTTCAAACTGAATTGACAAGTTTCCTGCTAGCTTTATATTCCAGTGAAGCTGTTCTTCATAGCATTTATATATAGGTGCACACACACACACACACATATACTTGGAAAATTAAAATTTGAAAATCAAACATGTTTAAGAACACAAAGAAGTGTCTAAGGATGAGGGCAAATTAAAATTACAAAAAATAAAATGGGTAAATAGGTAACGCAAAGTGAGTATATCAGTCAGGGTAGGCTGATATCAGTCAGATAATGTTGCAGTGACAAGGGGAATTAAATTTATTTCTTGCTCACTTGAAGTCTGTTATGGGTTCAAGTGACTCTCCAGGGTAGCTGTCTTGGGTGTGTTTCTTAATAACCCAAGATGCTTTCAGTTTTTGGCATCTCCTTCTCAAAATGTGTTTTCACAATTTCAGAGAAAAAGAGTGCTGTTTGTTGTTGCACTGTCTGCTTAAATATCTCCTCACAGCTATGGCATATATCACTTCCCTTGCAACTCCACTGGCTTTCCAATGTGCCTAGAAAAAGAGGAGAAACAAATATTGGTAGCAATAGAGGTGTCTCCTACACAGAGAACAGAGAGAGAGGAGGGAGGCAGGGAGGGAGGGCGGAGAGAGGGAGGGAGACAGGGGAGAGAGAGGTAGGGGAGAGAGAGAGAGAGAGAATAGGAGACTACAAAATAAAATGTGAAAAAAACCAAAATCAATAGAGTGCAGTTTTCTGGTTACATAACGGTTTGATAATTGTTTTGCTATTTTTTCTTAGGTTCTGAATGTTGGAAAATATTCTACTGTCTTTCAGGAAAAAATACCTAAAGTCTCCATTGTCAGAGCTGAAACAGCTCACAAAATGTTAACCCACATCCTCCATTGATCCTGAAGGCGTCTGTAGGAGGTTGAGAGGGTGGATGTATAAGGCCGAAGGGACTGAAAATGACAACAAAGCAAATAGTATTTATTACAAAAGCAAATCTCTTCTCTGATTATTTCCTACATTTTTCACCTTTGAAAAGAAAAATGTCGATGACATTTATATACTTTAAGATCACAAAGGCATGAACTCTTGTCTGCTTGTATTTATAACAGCACCAATCATTCTGTCACTGCTTAGAAAATTAAAAAAAAAAACACAATTTCACCACTTTTAACTTTAGCTCCATTTCTTTCATTCTACAGTCAGACTATAGTTTTAAAAAGAACTATTGCTGGAAATAAGAACTATTGCTGGAAATAAGAACTATTGCTGGAAAAAGCCTGAGGAAACAACATGGTCCTTCAGTGCAGCTGAGGACTTCGTGTTCTTCTCGGTTGTATCCCAGAGCTAATATAATCCAGGTTAGATTAAAATTGAATCATCTTTCCAGATCTTCATATACTTGTAACAGGTGACTGAAGAACATACACTCAGAGGTAAAAATATTAGAGAACTAATTTTTTTCCATTGACTTTTCTCAATAGTTACTATGTTGTAAATTCCTCTTTTTTTCTTGTCAGCATTAGTAAGTTTTCCAGGCACTTTTGCTCATTACACCTTACTTCAATCAAGTCTACAACTTCGATATCATATGGATTCAAACTATTTTCCCCTCTACCATCCCTTGAGGTTGGAGAGACTCAAGTACCCTGGTTGTGGAATATCCTTACTGGACTTCCTAAATTCTCTAAGCTCTTCTAGGCTTCAGATAAAGAGATCAGAGAAAAGTGGCAAGTATCTCCTCACTTATCTGGATGATGACATAATTCTCTTCTTATTGGTTCTGGCCATTTGTCTGACTATCACTGATTGGCTGTCTGTGCCTTTTGGAGGTATTCAAAGTCTAACTCTTGAGGATTAGTTGAATATGTGGATTCTTTGTGGGTTCTTCACTGCAAAGTTTGCTGACATGCATGATCCAGAGTTGTCTCCACCTTTCCTCCTTAAAGCCTACAACTGTTGATCCACCCCAGAGATCCTTGTGGCTGGTTACCCTACAGTTTACCAGTGGGAATCTCTACTGGGTGAAGCACTAGCAAGATGGCTGAAGCCCAGCTACCTTTATAGTTGTTCATTCCACATTCCCTCCCTAGGTGTGTTGAGCAGAAAAATGGTCCCTCACCCCACCCCCACCCCCCAAAGATTTCCATGTCCTAGTTTCTGGAACCTGTGAATATGTTATGTTACATGGCAAAAGTTAAGTAAGGTTACAGATGAAGTTAAGGTTGCCAGTCTACTGACCTTAAATTGCATAGGTTATCCTAGATTTTCCAGGTGGGTCCAAGTAACCAGAAGAGCACTGAAAAGTGGTAGAGGGAAGCAGAAAAGTCAGATTGACATGATGTGAAACGGATGCTACCAGCTGTTTCTGTCTTTGAAGATGGAAGAAGAGAGTCACCAGCCAAGGAATGTGGGTAGCCCCCTAGAAACTGGAAAAAGCAAAGGAATGGATCATTTCCTAGAGCATCCAGAAGGGAAGGCAGTTCTACTGACACCTTGAGTTTAGCCTAGTGAGATCCATGCCAGACTTCTGACCTACAAAAATGTAAAATAATAAATTTGTGTTGTTTTCAGCCACTGGTTTTATGGTAATCTGCTCTGGCAGCTGTAAAAAATGAACACACTAGACAACCCTTGTATCCTTGCCGTGTGTGCCCAGTGCTGCTGGCTGCTCCACTTGGCTGCCTGCTCTTCTTTCAGTCTTGTGCTTACTTTCCCCAACTCAGGCAGGCAAAGGTGCAGACTAGTAATTCTACAACACAAGCAGATGTCAGAGCAGGGGACACAGAATGCCACCTTTCGCTCAGAATTTTGAAGGCGTCACTCTATTTTATTCCCTATTTTCTTGCACATGTTGTTACCCCCAAGGCCATTCAGATTCCTGATATCCTCTGCCTCACTCCCTCTCTCCCTCCTCCTTCCCTCACTCTCCCTCTTCTTTCTCCCTCACTCCTGGCACTAAGTTAGATCTTAACAATCTGTACATTTTTATGCTTCAGTCTGTAAAATATTTTTGAAGTATTTCTTTGATAATTTCCTCCATCCTATTTTCTTTCATCTCCCTGAATTCTCATTATTTGAATATTAGACCTTGTAGATTGACCCTTTAATTTTGTTCTTTCTGATTTCTTTATTTTATTTTTTTCTTTGTTTCCCAGGAGATTTTTCTCATCTCTCTTCCAACACGTTTTGAGTTTATAGTTTCTCTTATCATGTTTTTAATTTTCAAGAGCTCTTTTTGTTCTCTGAATGTACTTTAAAAATAGAACCCTATTCTTATTGCAGGAATGGTGCCTTTCACCATTTATTTTGCCCTCCCCAAAGACTGAAACCGCTCTACCGGGTCAGGGAAGGGATAGTAATCTGAACGTGTGAAGAAAGGGAAAGATCTAGGATTCTACGTTCTTCTTAAACAGACTTTGAGGTAATCAGTTCCTTTTTAAAATTAAATTTAATTTTATTGTGGTAAAAGCATTTTACATAAGATCTACCCTCTTGACAAAATTTTAAGTGTACAGTGCTGTTGATTATGGGCACAAGGCTGTATAGTAGATCTCTAGAGCTTTTCATCTTACTTAACTGAAAATTTATTACCATTGATTAGTAACAGACTGTTTCTCCCTCCACTCAGCCCTCAGGAACCACCATTCCACTTCTTTTCTCTATCAATTTGGCTATTTTAGATACCTCACATAAGTGGAATCATGCAATATTTGCCTTCTATGACTGGTTGACTTCATAAGCATAAGCATAATACCCTTAAGTTTCATTCATGTTGTTGCATATTGCAGATAGTCCTTTCTTTAAAGGCAGAAGAATATTCCACTGTATGTGTACCACATTTTCTTTATACATTTTTCTGTCAATAGAGATTTAGTTTGTGTCCATATCTCATCTATTGTGAATTATGCTGCAATGAATACGAGAGTGCTAACATCTCTTCAAGATCCTAATTTCAATTATTTGGGATAAATATCCAGAAGTGGAATTTTTGGATCATATGGTAGGTCTATTTCAAATATTTTGAGAAACTTCCATACTGTTTTCCATAGTGGCTGCACCATTTTCATTCCCACTGGTGGTGTCCAAGGATTCCCTTTTCTCCGCATTCCCTCCAACACTCGTCTGTAGATTTTGTTTTGTACAGTAGCCATCCAGACAGTTGTGAGATGTTATCTCATTGTGGCTTTGATTTTCATTTTCCTGGTGATTAGTGATGTTGGACATTTTTTCACATACTTTTTGGCCATATGTATATCTTTTTTTGCGTAAAAGTCTATTCAGGTTTTTAGGCCATTTTTTAAATTCAGTTATTTGTTTTAGAGATAATCTTTTTTTTTTTTTTTTTTTTTAATCATCTTTCCCCTTGTTTCCAAAAGCACCTGGTGCTACCTGTTACCAAAGAATCTTCAGGGACCAGCAGTGCAAAGTGGGTGGCTTATTGGCTTTCACCACTGCCATTTTAGAGTTCGACTCTATCAGGATAGGTAGAAATGTTAACATTATCCTGATTGTTCTTCATTTGTCCACTTTTGCAATGATTTCTTTCTGTTTTCTTTGTCCTGGTGATATCATTTAAAAAAATATTTTCCTATTAACTGTTGTTGAAATAGGGCTTCTGTAAGGAGTAGGGATAAATTTGTATGTTTAATCTACTATAGTTAATATCTTTAACTGGGATAGCACCACACATCTTTAGAAATGATTCACTTAGAATCATCCTTGCCACACTAATCACTTGGGTTTGGAAAAGAAAGGCATGTACAAAGAAAGAAAACCTTCTCAACACAAACACCACACAACCTGGAGAACCGACCACTGTCTACCTTTCCCCAGTTAGTGGTCCCAGAAATGGTTTTATACCCTCCTATTGTTAAGGGTCTCACCCCAATTTTGTTTTGAGGAGACTCTCTTAAGAATGCAGCATTTGATTTTTGGCATTGAACTTTAGCTAAAGTTCTGAGATAACAAGAAAAATTCCATTCAATATCCTATTATATACTAAACTGAGCTGGCTATTATTTACTAATATCTCCTAAGAAAAGTGTTTTTTTTTCCCTCCTACTTATAGAGTTTTTCTGAGAGATCAAAGAGTTGATGATAGTTGTTTTGTCCATGTTTTTACTTGTGACTTTTGATTGTCTATATCCTTGTCCTCAAACATAAGAGTACAGATTTGTTTTTTGTGCCCCTACAAGTTTATGCAGACTTTCAAATACTAATTATTCAGAGCAAAGAAAGAATGTGTATCTTTTCAAATGAATATACTATTAGGTATATTTTATAACATATGATTCTGTGTGGTAAACAATGAAATATTAAATTAGGATTTGTAGGAAAAACACATAAGACCATCAATAAAATAGATCACACTTATATTTTGGAGGATTTTAATTTTCATTTCTTATGCTTTTTATATTGAATTTAATTTTTTACATTTTATATATTTAACACTCACACACCTCATACATTCTCAGGAGACAAGGTTACATGATATCAGAACCAATGATTTACAGTTTTGTAACATCACTTCTCTTTTTAATGGTCTCTGATTCCATTTAAGGAACTTGCCTTGGAACTACATCTATTTCTAGCAAAAATCATTTTCATTCCTTGTCATTGTTCTTTTCTTTTATATCATTCTGAAGTAAATTCAAATATGAATTTATTTTTCTATGAAAAAGACTTACTGATCTATTAATTTTTCCATAACAGGGTCTTCTATTTTTTTTAATTCCTCTACATTTTTTCCTAACAGGATAGTGCTGTTAGATGTTTCTCAATGGCAAGATTATCCAAAAGACAACTCCACTGTTTCTGTGTCTAGAGCTTAGAGCTAATTTTGACCACCACTTTTGGTCTTACAAGCTTACTGTCAGTGTGATGTTGACAGCAGAGAGTTTTCTTCACCTATGTATCTTGCAATGCCTATTATCAATATTTTACAACACCATTTTATGCAAAAATTAAAAAGATAGAGTTGTAATTTCTGGAAGCTAATAATATCACAGCAAAAGAAAATAAAGTAAAATTGTGCTGTACTGCATAAATCGATCATTTATGCTTACTTCACCTTGCTTGAGCAAGGTGAAGCTTCAATCTTTGTTTAGGGTGATGATAGCTACATTTTGTAGAGAGCCAACCAGGAATGCAACATAACAGGAGTAAGTGCTGGCCCTGCCTGAAATTGAGCCATTCTTGCTCAGAGCCAAAGGAAAGAATGAACTCTAGCAGAGTGATGTCAATTAATGAAAGTTTTCTTTAAGTGCAGTAGGCAGGATGATATAGCTTAAGTACTATGTGGACTTTGCAATACAGAGACCCATCTGGACTTTGACTCTGTTATTTGCTTGCTATATGAGCTTCAGCAATTTATCTAAACCTAAGTTGCCTCCTTGGTAAATGAGGATAGTATTAATATTATTTATTTTACAGGATTCTTATGAGCATTAAATGATATAACACTTGAGAATGTTCTTTGTAAATTTTAAAGTGCCTTGAAAATCCAAGTGGTATGATTGCTTAATGTTTTCTATAGCTAAAGGGAGGATTAGACTACATTATAGGATTATCTAACACAGTTCCCGACATAACATATGCTCAATAAATGACAGCTCCTTTTCTTATCCCAGGAATAAAAATGCTCCAGTAGTAATGATCAATTATAAGACACCATAGAGATTCTAGCACAACAAAAACTTTTTGGGGGGTAAAATAATTATAGGCAATATTCTAAAGTCCATACAATCTAACTTTCCAAGAATTATCATTGGTGTAGAAAGAATAGCAACTATATTCAAATGGGATATATGATGGAAGTGGTTTCTCCTTTTCCCCAAAGTAAAACTAAATAAGCTGATAGGTTTGGCCGCTGCCAAACCTCCCTGATTCAGCATTATATTTCATTATGTTTAAAATATGTTTTTAAAATTGACATTAAGAGCAATATTTCTGCTGTTTATAGAATAATACATATATAGAAAAATTAGAAAAAACAAAAAACATAAAGAAAAAAATAATCTACAGATGAAAATACCACTTAGCAATAGACATTGTTACATTTTTGTTCATTTCCTTCTGTCTTTAAACTGTATATCCACATAGCCACATATGTGTGTGTCTGTGTATGTGTTTAAACATTTTTTTATTGCATGGAATATGCAGGGTTTTATGGATTTATAGCCTGATTTCCTTTAACACACTTCTTATCAGGTTTAAAATTTATGAGAGAGAACTCAATTTGAAGTTCCTTAAAGTATATAGCATGTGGTTAGTCATCTTTGCTACTGTCCACTTTTAATGTAAGATCGATGTGCAAAGGAACTCACACTGAGAGTGAAGAAGCCTGACAGAACACCCAGCACTCACTTCTCAGAGTAGGTTAATTGTGCCGGTTTAGTGTAGTATCTGATTTAATCTTCACTGCAACTGATTAAAGCTAATTTTCATTTTACCCAAGAGAAAACTGAGGAAAGTACATACTTTTCATTCCTCTTATCTCTTTCCTCATAAAAACAGTGTTTTCTTTTTAAAAAGTCCCATAAACCTGTCACTCCTTCATAAAAAACAACAATAAAATCAACACACCCACAGGAAAAAAAAACACCCTAGTATAGTATTTTTTTAATCCCCTTGCCACCTCTTTTAAAAATATATATATACTTTTATAGAGTTGCCATCATGGTGCAAGTATTAATACAACTTTATATTGTATCTCTTTTTCTTCTTTGTAATTCACTTAAAAATCTTGAATTCACGTTTTCTTTTAATTTACATAAAAATACAGACTTTTGTACTTTACAATCCAGTCTTGTAATGTCTGCATGATACTCTGTCAAGTGACTAAATCACAATTTTATTAAACATTTCCCTATTGTGAATTTTTAATTGATTGCTCCCAATTTTTATGGTATAAATAATGTTGTAGTGGTGGTCCACCTGCATAAAGTTATCTTTAATTGTTTTTCTCCTGAGGATAAATTAATAGAAATAAAATTAAGACTGAAGAGCATGGTCATTTTTATAGGATTGCATTATGAAAAGATGCCTGAAAAAGGCCCTTTCTATGAGCAGACCAGATAAAAATACATATACATACAAACTGAGAGATATGTAAATTACCCTCTGAGACTAGAGAACAATTGCTTTTGTCCTGATTTCCTCCAAAGACCTACACACCGAGGGGATTCCTCTTTATGGAATGATACCCATCAAAAGTATGGGCAGGAAGAACGGTGGAAGTTTGGGGAACTCTCTCTGCGGGTGGAATAAAAGTGGAAGATGGAGCTTCAACCTGGCTTATATGCAGCCCTCCAGAAGGAAGACAAAGTTACTAGAATGTATAATCTTTCTGGAATAACACAAAATTTGAAATTTCCCCTTGTTTTAAATCATTAAATGTCAATTTTTCTCAGTAAATTTTCAGAACAATACTTAAAATTAATAAGGATTCATTCAGGGTTGGGAGCATCAGGAAAGGAAGGAAGCAGGGGACTGGGCTACCCTTCAGACATCACTAGGGGAGTACCGCTTAATGGTCGGCTGCTTGGTGAGTTGGGTTGGCTGATCCTGTCTCATGTGCGAGCCTAGATCTAGTGCCTCAGTCAAGGGTATTGAGAGCACTCTTGAGCAAATACCCAAATACGGTAATCTACCTAAATAGTATTTTTATATTCAGTGGAGCCATAATCCATTAAAAATCTTTCTCTGCATTCACTTGAATGCTCTTCATTTAATGGTTAAGTTATTGTATCTCTGTTTTCATGAGATTTCTTGGCAGAAGAAATATATCTAAAGTAATATTTAACATTGGGAATATAAATAAGTATAATCACAGTATATCTCTAACCCAGTTAACACACAAAAAAGGCCTAGCATCTAATAAAAAACTACCAGAAGATTGAGAAAAAGATGCTCACAAAGCCATTGTCAATTCAAATAAAATATTTATTAAGCACTTGCTTTGTACATTGTACTAGACACCATGTGAACGGGAGGAGAAGGGCGGTACCAAGAAGCATGAGAGATGTTTGTGCCCTCCCGGAAAGCTCTAATTTAATAAATACTGGTCGAATCAGCCAGTTGGACATTAGGTGAAACATACATTGTATAGGTGTGCATCCATTACATTTTTGCTCTTTATACATTTAGTGTGGGAATGTGGAGTCTTTAGTGCAAACATGAATATGTATAAGGAATTAAGACCATTTATAGCTTCAACAGTTATTCTCATAATGCTCTTGTTTAAATTTTTTTTCAGAAGTGCTTGTTGGATATACCCAAGAGTGTGCTTTATATTATGGAGTTGGGTTTTTGGTTAAGAATTATGGGCCTCCTATTATCCTGTCTGATGTGTTGATCTTTTCAAACTGTCATTCAGGATAGATGAGTTGCAAAGTACAATGAAGCAGGCCTACATTGTGGGTGAACAAGAACAAGTTTAAATGTGTGTTGAAATGATTTTAGAACAAATTTCACAATGCTAATTGTGCTTCAAAGTAATCTCTCTTATGAGTCAAATCTAACCAAAGAAATGAATGTCATGTATCTATTTTATGAAACAAATGTAAACTAGATCACAATATATTAATATAACATAGAATAATACTGCATAAAATATGTATAAAGTTTTCTGATAATTAGATATATGTTAGAGCATATCATATAAAATGTATATGATTATTATTATATTTTTCATAAATGTGAGAAATTAGGCACAAAATATATAATAATCCTGTAGTATTTACTCAATTTCATAAATGAAGATAGGTCTATATTTGTAATATGTATTATCTATCCTTAACCAATATATACAAAGAAGACATTAGGCATTTTGTATATGTAGAGGGAACAATAGTGATATCTAAAATTTTGGTTGTTACATGTCACTATATTTTTTATGCAGATAATGGTGGCAAACCCCATATAATAAGATTATATTTTATAAAGTAGCTGTTATTTTGTTAAAATTTACTTGTGTCTTAATTTAATATTCATTAAAAATTTTATTCTAAAATTATTGTCTAAAATATACATTGAAAATGGATATTCCCATTTAAAAAATAACAGGCAATATTTCTTCAATTCATTTGTCTTTTCTGACAAATATAACAAATTTTAAATATAATTTAGCTTAATGGGTTCTATCATGTAGTGCTTTGTTTTTTTAAGTAATGCCATATATACTTGACTTAATCAGAAATTGTATGACATCCAATGTTAATTATTCCTGAAGTTAAGTCCCCAATTTATTTTTGGATTTGTTATCATTGAGGCTTTAATTACTTAGAATGAATTAGAAATGGAATGAAAAAAACTAAGCACTAGTGGAGCCACCCTATGCTGAAAGTGCAGTTTCTGGCTTCTGTCAATTGTGACTTACACTGCCTTGCTTTGTTCATGAGGAAAACCGAACTACATGCCAAATATGGCAATAATCCAGTAGGGATTGGGAAATCACTGCAATGCTGAAATTCTTTACACCTTCTGTATCAGCCTACAGAGTATCTCACAAAATGAGAAAGTAAGTTCTTAAGCCATAATTTAGTGGTATTTTATAATTTCAAAGATAAAATTCATACTTTTCTTTCATTACTAAATTAGATATATCAGACTCCTAAAATTATTATAATATAGATAAGGAGAGGAGGCATTGTAATTGATTCTCTGCTCAAATGGGGGGAAGTTAGTAAAGGGAACAAATTCTGGAATGTTTGGCAATAACAGTTTACAATCTGTGTTAGTTTTCTATTACTGCATAACAAATTACCCCAAAATGAATCTGCTTAAGTCAACTAACATTATTGTCTCACATAGTTTCTGCGGATTAGGAATCCAGAAGTGGCTTTGCTGAGTGATTCTGGCTCAGGGTCTTTCATGGGGATGCAGTCAAGCTGTTGGGCAGACTTCAGTCTCTGAAGTCTCGAGTGGGGCTGGAGCATCTGCTTCCAAGTTCAATCACATGGCTGCATGCAGTAGGCATTCTTTCCTCACCATGTGCTGCTCATCACATGACTTTCCCCAGTGCAAGTGGTCTAAAATGAATGCTGTAGGCTTTTATAAACTAACCTCAGAAATGGCACTCTTTCACTTCTACCATAGTCTTTTGGTCTTTTGATCACACAGACAAACCCTGGTACAATGTGAGAAGCAACTACACGAAGATGAGAATATCAGCAGTAAGGTTCATTGGGAGTCATCTTAGAGGGTAGCTACCAACTCCTTCCTTCCTTTTTAAACATTCATTAAGCCCCTTCTGTGTGCCAGGTACTGTGCTAAATGTTGGAGCTACAACAATAAACAAAATAGACATGGTTTCTATACTCATGGTGACAATGAAGTACTGGATTGTTTACAGTGAGTAAAGCTGTATTAAGGAATCTCACATACAATTTCAAAGGCTCTCATAGTATTTTGTATTAATATTTCCTCAGCATAGCCCTGGTGCTCGTCTGACTCCATGAATGTAGAAACCATTCCTACCTCAATTAATAATGAAAAAAGTGGAAACCTGGAGAAGCACTTCCAGTAAAACAAAATGGCAGCATAATTGGAAAGTTTTCTTGGAAAATAGTTGCAATCCAGATCAGATCTAACGGAAACTTAGAAGCATCAAATTCTAAAATGATTGAGATGGTGCTTACTTTTATTATCCATTGAAGAAAAATTCTCTATTCTAGACAAATGGAAGATTTTATCAAATTATAAATAATAACAATGCTTTGCAAGGCTTATTTTTATTTTTTGTTACCTGATTTTACCTTTCTCCCTAATGTCAACATTTGAATCCTGAAAACTTTGTGCTCTGTCAATAAATCCATAATAAATGCTAAAAGATTTTCACAAAAAAATCATCATATAGTAAATGATGAATCATTTTAGAAACAATGGCAGTAAAAATTTAAAAATTAAAGAAACACAGAGTTGAACTAAAGAGAGAGGTAAATTCCAGGTGCCAGAGAAAAAGAGAAATCAAAGCAAAGTAATAAACAAGTACTGATACCAATGTGACTTGTGGGATTTGAGAAGCAAGAACTGGAGTTTCAATTCTCACCTGGGAAAGAGGGCCTGGGTCAAGGTGAGCTGGGGCCTGAGAATGCTCCTATTCTCTAAAGTTCACAATCTATGAAAACAGCCTCTACTATCTCTATGCAGTATCCAAGAGGAGCCTACTAACTATTCAGGTCATTATTCATTATTATGTAAAGATAAATCAGTGACTATTATTAAATAGATCTTTTCTTTCCAGAGGAGAAAGTCTCCTCCTTCTCTCTCCCTTTTTCTTTTCTCTTTTTCAGAGTAGCACACATCTCTGATTGAAGATTATAATCCAAACTCAATTCCTGGGTGGCACAAGCTTAAACATGATTGAAATCAAATGTGGAGATAGTCGTGGATCGGAAGAATCAACATTGTTAAAATGTCTATACTGCCCAAAGTTATCTACAGATTCAATGCAATCCCTATTAAATTACCAACATCATTTTTCACAGATATAGAAAGAATAATTTTACGCTTTGTATGGAACCAGAGAAGACCCCATTTAGCAAAAGCAATTTTAAGCAACAAAAACAAAATGGGAGGTATTAATTTGCCAGACTTCTAACTATACTACAAAGCTATGATTATTAAAACTGCTTGGTATTGGCACAAGTGCAGGGACACGGACCAGTGGAACAGAACAGAAAATCGAAATATAAAACCATCCTCATATAGCCATCTAATCTTTGACAAAGCAGACAAAAACATACTCTGGGGAAAAGATTCCTTATTTAACAAATGGTGCTGGGAAAACTGGATAGCCACATGTAGAAGACTAAAACAGGACCCACAGCTTTCACCTCTCACAAAAATCAAATCACGGTGGATAACAGACTTAAACATTAGGTGGGAAACTATAGAATCCTAGAAGAAAATGTAGGAAAGACTCTTACAGACATTGGTCTAGGCAAAGAATTTATGAAGAAGACCCCTAAGGCAATCACAGCAACAACAAAAATAAATGGGACCTGATCAAATTAAAAAGCTTCTGCACAGCCGAAGAAACAGTCATGAGAGTAAACAGACAACCTACAGAATGGGAAAAAATTTTGCATACTACACATCAGATAAAGGACTGATAACAAGAATCTATTTAGAACTCAGGAAAATCAGTAAGAAAAAATCGAACAACCCTATCAAAAAGTGGGCAAAGGACATGAATAGAAATTTTTCAAAAGAAGATATAAAAATGGCTAACAAACATATGAAAAAATGTTCAACATCTCTAATCATCAGGGAAATGCAAATCAAAACCACAATGAGATACCACTTAACCCCAGTGAGAATGGCCTTTATCAAAAAGTCCCAAAACAATACATGTTGGTGTGGATGCGGAGAGATAGGAACACTCATACACTGCTGGTGGGACTGTAAACTATTGCAACCCCTATGGAAAACAATATGGAGATACCTTAAACAGATTCAAGTAGACCTACCATTTGATCCAGCAATCCCATTATGGGGCATCTACCCAGAAGAACAAAAGTTTGTTTATAGCAGCACAATTCACAATTGCAAAGATGTGGAAACGACCCAAATGCCCATCAATTCACGAATGGATTAGTAAACTGTGGTATATGTATACCATGGAGTATTACTCAGCTATAAGAAATAATGGTGATACGACATCTCTTTGGTTCTCCTGGAGAAAGTTGGAACCCATTATATTAAGTGAAGTATCCCAAGAATGGAAAAACAAGCATCACATGTACTCACCAGAAAATTGGTTTCCCTGATCATCACCTAAATGCACATTGGGGAATGATACCAACTGGATATCAGACTGAGGCGGGGGGAGGGGGGAGGGGATGGGTGTATGCCTACATGATGAATGCATAGCGCACCCTCTAGGGAATGGCCATCTTTGAAGGTGCTGACTCGGGGAGGTGCGGGGTGGGGGGAGGGGATGGAGGTATGACTACATGGTGAGTGCCAGGCGCACTGTCTGGGGAATGGACACGCTTGAGGCTCTGACTCAGGGGGATGGGTGGGACATGGGTAATATATATAAACTGAGCTTTTGTACCCCCATAATAAGCTGAAATAAAAAAATGTGGAGATAGTGATGTTTTGTATTCTGCAATGAAGGATCAGCAGGAGTAATGCCAGTAGAAGATCAGAAATAAGAAAGAAAATTAATATAAAAAGGGGTACAAGGTTTATGAAAACACTCCTGCATGGACATTTCCACAACTCAAGTTCCATGGGACATAACTCTCTCTTTTTCTCTTACACACACACACACACACACACACACACACACACACACACACACAGGCATACATGCTCATACACTCAAATTATGTTCTTAATTGAAAACTACACACTACAGAAGAAACAAAACAACTGTAAGAAAGAGTTATCAAATTAAAAAAGGAGAATTTTTGCCACAAGAATCAGAAATATGGAACAATTCAAAAGATGTTAAAAATTATATTTAAGTAGATTATAAGGAGGTTCCCATGACTCCACCCACTAAGGACTAACCCTCTGTCTACCAGGGTGGAATCTTGTATACCCACCTACTCATGGAGGTGAAAGCCATGCAGAAAGTGGGGACAAAGTCTAGAAATGTGGCTGTGAACTTCAGCCAGAGAAAATCAGGAATATTTGCTGGAAAACTGGTCAGATTTGTGGATGGCTTTATTGTAGCACAGTCAGATGACACTACAATGATGGTCACAGTGATCAGTGAAACAAAATCTTTATGCTCTCTATTCATACCTTTGGTGATTGACAATAGATAGAAAGCTGCCACAGCGGGTGCAATTTCCACAGACTCTCTCAGAACAGAAGTTGGTTTCTCTGATAAAGTAATGGTTACAAGTGAATAATGGATGGTTCAGTTAAAACATCTCTTTCCAGCTGACTAGTCCTAAGATACACTGTTCCTTTGTAATTTCTGTTTTCAGTAGATGGTGTTAATGAACCTGATGGCCTAGCAAACAATGGAGCCTCTGTAGACCTCTTGATATACTTCTCTGAATGGGCATTGTTGGGGCAATACAATTAGGAATGACTGATGGAGAGTGTGTTAATACAATGAAACATGCAAAAACATATGTCTTACTTTGAACTTGGTGGATGCTGAAGCACCAAGAAAATCAGACTGTTTTATTGACGGTATCTGCGAAAAAAAATGTATTACGGCAAGATTTCTCCACAATATTAAAGTGAGAGTGAGGTCTACCTAACAAATAGTCCAAGCCATACAGAAATGAGTAAAAGAAATTGGTATTACTAAGCATATAATGTAGACATCATTTTCTGCTTTGCGAAAAATTGTGACATACAGTCATATGCTGGCCTTGGAAAGATTTAGTGGTAAATTGGAACTTGTTAAAATTTCTGGAGATAAATAAAGCTATTAGTGCAATAATATTGGATACTGTGAAATAACTAAAGGAAAATTTCTAGACATCATCTCATACAGATATAATCCTTTAATACCATTTTCAAAGAGTTTTTTAAAAGTATTATTTTGAATGACTACAAAAACTATGATGGCTGAGATATGACTTCACTTAGGAATGTATTGTAAGGTTGATATGTTTCAAATTCTTCATGGATAAGCACTATTTTAAAAAGGACAATTGCAGGGAATTTGTATGATCACATGTGATTCATCATATTTTCTGTGGTTTGATTTTATTACAATAGCTATAAATGAGGTAAGATACAAACATTGTGTTGCACCATGAGTTTCCTATTTACATACTAATGAAATTGAGTAAGCCATTTCTATAAATAGAAGAGAACCTGGACATGGTGCTGTGACAGATAAAACTTTATAAAGTGTTACTCACTTTATAAGAAAATTAGGAGCTACAATTAGAATCTGAAGCAGTTTACACTGACAAGTGATACCAGAGACACTGGGGCAATGGTAAAGCTGTAGTCAAGCATGATTATGGTAGTAACACAAAACATCCAACTTGATCAGTGAAAGCTTAAATATTCTATGGTCCTACAATTGGGAATTGGCCAAGAAATGTAGGTGAAAGATTTTGGGTGTTATCTAGCTGATGAAAGAATGAGGTATTATTATAAAGTAATTCAGCTTTCTGCTGTAACTCTTGTCAAAACTCTGAATGACAGAAGCAATATAGTAATAGAGGAGGCAATTCTTCAACTATTATTTAACTCTTTTTTCCCATGATTTCTTAAACAATTACAGAGTAGGGGTTACCTCACTGAAAAAGACAACAATGTTTCAAGAGAAACTTCTAGTCTCAGGATTTATATATAAAATAAATATGTACTAATATTTTGTTTAAAATGCAGAAAAGGAGTTAAAAATAATAGAAACAAGATGGGCAGTGTGATAAGACCTAGGTGGTGTGAAAATAGAACAGGAGCATTTGAAACATAACCAATGAATGTCTGTAAATGAAAAATAATAGTCATTTACTTTACAATAAACTCAATAGGTTGTTTAGAGAGCAGATTAAATAGCTGATAAAAGGAGTTAATGAATTGGAAAGTAGATGTAAAGAAATTACTGAGAGGATAACAAGGAGAGATAAAGGGGTGGAAAAATAGGAAAGATAAGAGAAAGATAGGCTAACAACAACTTTTCATTGAAATACTGCACCCTCATCTACAATCTAACACAATTTTCTTAGATGCAGACCAGAATGAAAAATGATCTAAATATTCAACATTTCAAAGCACAAAAGGAGATAAGCTACTGTGAGCAAGAAAAAACATATAGCAAATTTAGACCCTCAATGGTGCAGATATTATAATAATCAGAAATGGATTATAAAAGAATTTATGAGAGGAAAGTTCAACAATACGAGACCAGAAAAATAAGCAAGTAGTAAGATTTAAAATAACAAAGCAAATCTAAAGAATGAGCCAGGACATTCAGAAATTTTAAAAAATATAATCATTGAAACTGTAGGATAGATTTAAAGAGATTATTTAAATTCAGCAAAGATACACAAAGAAAAGGAAAGTAGAAAAGATAAGTTAGAACACATAAAGGCTATAATGATAAAGGGTAGCATACATCTAATCAGAGTTCCAGAAGAATAGAAATGTAAGAATGGGAAGAAATAATATTTGAAGAATGACTGAGAATCTCCAAGAATTAAGGAAATCCATGCATTGGCAGATTCAGAAAGTATCCCAAATCCCATAAAGAGAAACAAAAATAAATCCAATTCTAGATATTTTTAGCAAACTGCAAAATTTCAAAGATAACAAGAAGACATTAATATTAAAAATAACTAGAGAGAAAAGACAGCTTATCTATAATGCACTGTTAGAGTCACTGCAGGTCTTTCAAAAGCAAAAATAAAAGCCAGAATATGTTAAAATATTATCTTAATAGAGCTTAAAGAAAAGAACTATGAACCTGGAATCATTGACTCAGCAAACTCTCAAGACTGAGAGAGACATTTTCAAGCAAACAAAATAAGTTTATTACAAGCACACATTCTTACAAAGAAATATTACAGATAGAAGAAAAAAATCTATCTTAGACTAAAGAAAGTCTAAGATGCAAATGTAAAAACATGTGGGTTAGCATCAAATGATTAACCATAATTTTTAATTTATGGGGTTAGTAAACAACTAGGTAAAACTTTTTATTGGAAAAAAGTGTTAAATTAGACAGGAATTTTGCTATAGGAGTTAAAGTCCTGTATATTGTATATGTTAAAAAGAAGGGGGGCTTTGATCTTATCAAATTAAATATATATGCTATTTTTAAAGATTACCTATTAATAATAAAACAGAATATATAATATCCAAGTCAGTAGAGTAGGAAAAATGCAATTTAAAAAATAACACTAGAAGGCAAGAAGACAGGAAAGAAATTAGGTTAAACATATCTGTATTCCCAATAAATGTAAGTAGATTAACTTCTTTACTCCCACTCACATAGTTAAAAGAAATTGTTGGTTTATAAGTTGCTGACAGGAGATACATGTGAAACATAAAGATATAGAAAATTAAATATACTTTAATGATGGTCATGTAAATTCAGGTATTTCCCTTTTTTTGCCTATAAATCATTGAAACATAATATAGAAAATAAAAATGAAAACTGCAAACACCAATTTTTTAATAAAATTAAACAGCAACAAACTCCCTAAACCCAAAAGTGGTAAGAGTGCTGGCAAAGCAGTAGAGTAAAAACAAAGATAGAAAACAGAGAAGACCCCACATTTGCCAACCTCCAAAAATGATGAAGTACATACCTATTCTAAATCCCTTGTCTGCAGCAACTGAAATGCACTACACAAACTGTTTTCATGATCTTCCTTTGATCTTATTTTCTTCCAGAAATTAGAGGCAAGGCTAATCCCGGACCCACTCAATCAAGAATCCAATTTTATATGACAACTTAATATATGATGAATATGGCACCTCACATGGTAGATTAAAAAGATGAATTATTGTTAAAATGGTGTTGTGACACTGGCAACCATCTGAAAAAATAGAAGTTGAATCCACACCTTAAATTAGGGTAAATTTCCAGTGAACTAAATATTTAAATATTTTTTAAATTTATTATTTATTTTTTTTAAATTCAGTATATTATGGGGGTGCAAACATTTTGGTTATATGAAATGCATTTGCCTCGCTCAAGTCAGGGCCACAAGCATGTCCTTCCCCCATGCAGTGTGCCCCATCTCCATTAGCTGTGGGTTTACCCACCCTACCCCCTCTACGCCATACCCCCCAGCCCGCTACCTGACCAGCACCCAGTATTACTACCATGTGAGCACGTTAGTGTTGATGAGTTAGTACCAGTTTGATGGTGAGTACATGTGACACATGTTTTTCCATCCTTGTGACACCTCACTTCAAAGGATGTGCTCAATCTCTATCCAGTATAATATAAGAGGTGCTAGATCAACATTGTTTTTTGTAGTTGAGTAGTATTCCATGGTATACATATACCACATTTTATTAATCCACTCATGTATTGATAGGCATTTGGGTTGTTTCCACATCGTTGCAATTATAAAGTGTGCTGCTATAAACAATCAAGTGCAGATGTCTTTATTATAGAATGTCTTTTTTTCCTTTGGATATATGCCTAGTAGTGGGATTGCTGGATCAAATGGTATTTCTATTTTTAGCTTTTTGAAGTATCTCCAAATTACTTTCCGCAGGGGTTGTACTAATTTGCAGTCCCACCAGCAGTGTAAGAGTGTTCCAATCTCTCCACATCCACTCCAGCATTTGTTATTTTGGGACTTTTTGATAGAGGCCAATCTCACTGGAGTTAGGTGATATCTCATTGTAGTTTTGATTTGCATTTCCCTAATGATTAGAAATGTTGAACACTTTTTTACATATTTGCTGGCCATTTTTCTGTCTTCTTTTGAAAAGTTTCTGTTCATGTCCTTTGTCCATTTATTGATTGGGTTGTTTGATTTTTTTCTTCTTGATTTTCTTAAATTCTGTATTGATTCTTGTTATCAGCCCTTTATCGGATGTGTAGAGAGCAAATATTCTCCCACCCTGCAGGTTGTCTATTAGCTCTAAGGACAGTTACCTTGACTGCGCAGAAGCTTTTTAATTTGATCAGGTCCCATTCGTTTTTCTTGCTGTTTTGAATGCTTTGGAGGCTTATTCATAAATTCTTTACCTAGGCTGATGTCTAAAAGAGTCTTCCCCACATTTTTTTCCAGAGTTCTTAAGATTTCACGCCTTAGGTTTAAGTCTGTTATCCAACAGACTGAGTTGATTTTTGTGAGAGGTGAGAAGTGGGGATCCAGTTTCAATCTTCTGCATGTGGATAACTAGTTTTCCCAGCACCACTTATTGAATAGAGATTCTTTTCCCCAATGTATACTTTTGTCTGCTTTGTCAAAGACTAGATGACAATATGAGAATGGCTTTATATCTGGGATCTCTGTCCTATTCCAAAGGTCTATATCTCTGTTCTTGTGCTAGTACCACACTGTTTTGGTTACTATTAGCCTTGTAGTAAAGATTGAAGTCTGGCAGACTGATGCCTCCCAATTTTTTCTTTTTGCTTAAGATGGTTTTGGCTATACAAGGTCTTCTCTAGTTCCAGATGAAGTGTACATATATTGATTTTAATTTTATTTACTTTAAAAGCACATTAATAAAATCTTTATAAAAGATGCTAGTTTTTTTTCTGACATTAAAAAGTTAATTAGTTAGTTTGACTGTCTTTTTTCAGTACCTAAAATTCAATCTGTTAGTTTGTGGGTGGAACATGTTATGATTTTACTGTGTCATGCACTGACCAGCTGTTAATTTATATTAAGCCAGGTATATTTGTTCAAAAGAGCAAATTATTCAAAGAATCATCAAAACAGTCCCTAATGGTTCCAATGAAATTCCATCCTAGTGCTTTCTGTTAATTGCCCCTGACTTTATATACTTACAACAGATGTACTCCATGGCTGAAAGAAAAATTCAAGCATTCTAAGTCAATTAAAAAAAATTTTTTAAGGCTAGTCAAGTGAAACAGTGGAAGTCTAAGTCAATTTTAGTAGAAATTCTCAAACCAAAAAAAAAAAAAAAGGCATAAGAGGATTTAAATACAAGATTGTGTGAAATTTATAAATTAATCTTTGTGGTCATATATAAATATTTTAGAGGTATATAGACAGAAATAAATACTTTCTGAAGTCCTTGATAATAGAAGAGACAGAGAAATTTTTAAATTGATAAGTTATCTGTAGTTCCATGCTTTTAAACTGCATTATATTCTCTTGATTCATAGATTTGTTATTCTGTTAATACCTCATGTTTATTTGAGCTACATATTTTTGTCAAGGTTCTTGTTCTATGTTTGGACAAAAGAACACCTCTAGTGCAACCCAACATTTTTATATTAAAGGGTGACTAATCATGTCCTTCTCTTCTTGTTCACACTTTTCACTAGGCAGATGAAATGTTTTGCAAATTTAGAACCCATGTGCCATCTGGCTTTTGTGTACATAATTCATGCACTGAGAGGCAATGCAGTTACATAATTAAAAGGAACTACTTTGGAATCAGTATAGGCTGTGTGGATAAGAGCTAATTCCATGCCATCTCTGGGCTTCAGTTTTCTCATCTGTAAAATGAGGACAATACTTATGTACAGTTGTGATATGGATTAAATAAGTATAGAAAGTTGTTAGCTTAAAGATACTATGTATATCTTTCAGAATTGAACATAAACTAGTAATTTACTAAATTTTTACTTATGTAGAAAGAAAATATAATCATTAGTCAAAATCAGTCCTTATCAAAAGAGAAGAATTTTTTTCTTAGGCTAATATTTTTTATGAATTGATGATACTATCACATAGTAGGAACAGGTGCTGTGAGACACAGAGAAGGGAATTGCCACTTTTATATCAGGGTCAATAAAAGGCATAAGGAAATATAGAGATGTTACAACTAAAAAGAAAAAATCACTTGTAAAATGTATTAATATTTCATTTACCAAATGTTTGGTAATATAGGCACCCAAACAACAGAAAGACCTTGTATGACTCCATTTTTAAACTATAGAAACCAGAAATGGACAAAGGTCTCTATGAGAGTAAGAAATTATGGGCTTAATATTCAGATAATTTTGTGGTTTTATATATTACATTTTAAAGAGAATGTTTCCATATAGTGAACTCTAGTCCTGCTTTGTGATGTGCTGCTTGTCCCATGTCCCCTTTCCAACTTGAGGTTTTGTATAAGCAATGATTTTGTCCATCACCTCAGTCCTTGAGGACCCTTCTTCCCTGGGGATCATAGCAGTACTGCTGATATTGAGGGCCATCTTTCGAATGCCAAGCAACTCTGCCTAACATGACCCTCATATATTCTCCCAGGTGAAAGATTCTCTGTAGACTGCATAAAAAATACAAACTGGGCTGGGCAAATCCTGTGATTTGTTTAGGATTTGCAGCTATACTGCCTGCTAGCTACATAGGCTAGCACTGTCTAATAGATACATAATGTGAGTCACATATATAATGTCAAATTTTCTAGTAACCACATTTTTTCAAAACTAAACATATACAGGTGCAATTAATTTTTATGGTATAGTTTTTAACACATGTCTAAAATATTATCTCAACATGTGATCAACATAAAAACATTGAGATATTTTCATTCACTTTCATTTTGCATCCTCACAATCAGCATGTATTTTATATTTATATCAAAAGCCAACTCAGACTAGACTCATTTCAGGTGCTGAGTAGCCTCCTATGGCTAGTGTTTTCCATACTGGACAACACAGATAAAGACAGTCAGCTGCAGATGGATCTGGAAGAAACAAGCAGAGAATGCACTGGAGTCAAGACTTGGGGAGAATATGACTAATCTAATTTAAGGAAAAATTTAAGGAAAAAAAAGGGAAAGATATTCTCATTTTGGAATTCATTATTGGTGCTGATTCTTGTTTTAAAACAACTTTCCAAAATATACAAACTGGGAAAGAGATATTTAATCTAGCATGTGATATTTCACCTCATTAGAATTGAAAATGTGACCACCTAGAGATTCATAGCATAGGACCAAATACCATCAAATAGCAATGTGATTCTATTTGAAACTGTTCAGAAAGGAAAATCCATAACTTAGACCTGAGAAGATTTAGGAAAACAGCTATCTTTAAATATTTGAAAGATTCTCAGAAGATGCCCAACATGAATGCTCTTTGTTCAATAAAAACCCTAACATTCTAAATTTATATTGAAGAATTTCTATTGACAACTCCTTTACTTTCATTTAAGTCTAACGGCAGAATCTCATGTCTGCTGAGAACTGACTTTTTATATTTCCATCCTAACAGGGAAAAGCCTAAAGTACCCAATTCCCTCATTCCGTAATTGTAATTCCTGTGTCTCAATCTCCTTCTGGAAAGAGTCCCCCAGCTAAATGTTAGGAAGTCATTAAGAATTCATCTCCATTCAATCTTCTGGATCTCTGCCAAGCTTGCTAACAGAGTGCCAAACAACTTAGTTGTTTGTAGATCTGAGCTGAGCTGAACAGATGTACTTACACGGAGTCTTTATTTCCTAGTATAGATTCTGAGTTATCTGACTTCCTATCAGATTTAATTTTGATGACTTCTACTGGTTTCATTACTGAAAGCAGTAGGAAAAAAAATGTATAATCATATATGAAAAATGTTTATAATGTAATCACATTAGCAATATAGATATTTCATTTCTCAATAGTTATCTTGGTCACAACTTGCAATTTATTATCAGCTGGTTATTGAGTTTTTCAACAACAATGTTCCTCTCTTTTGTGAAGTTAGCTGGTTCTGTGATTTTCTTGGTAAGTATCAAAAATATGGAAGTATTTAACATATTAAGTAAAATAATTTTTGGTAGTTTTATTTTATTTCTTCATCATTAATATGTGTGATATAAGAGAAAAATTGATAAAATTTATGTGTTTGGATAACATAGATGATTAACTGATATTAAGATATAAAAGGGATGGTTTTCATTATGAGCAATCTCTGTGCTTTCCAGACTTTTGAAGAATTGTACCTATGAATGTTGTATTTTATCAGTATTATTCAAATATAACCCTGAAATCCTTTCCTCTATCTAAAAGAACAAATCATTACTGTCAAGTGGTGCTTGCCCTGTGGGTTTATCAAGTCACATACACCTTAAGGATAGTTGATCTACAGGTTAGTGACAGTTTGCCTTATGGATCTGTTTAGGGTAAAAAAGACATAGTTTACTTCAAGTGATTACCTAATCCCTTTAATTCCTGTAAAGTCTCAACATAAAAATAACTTGCATGAATGTTAAAAGGATCATAATTAGATAGGACACATGCTAAAATTTTTACTTTTCAGGACAGCAGAAAGTAATACAATATCCAAATGACTATGGGTATATCTTGTAAAGAAAATATCTTTGAATGAATACTTACATACTTCTTTTGAATAGTCCCTTTCACCTTTATATGTCAAGATAAAAGAAATAAAATACATCTTTCCACCATATCAGACCCTAAAAGTAGATATCAGGTGGCCTGAATACACTAGAGAGGAGATTAAAACAATTGAACAGGTCTCTTACAGTTGCATTTTTCTTGTGGTTCTTTTAAAAAGAGAAAAAAATAAGTCATTGGATTTAAAAAAAGACTGAGCTATTGAAAATACCCAAGAAAAAATGGAAATAAAGACATATAGAGATATATGTATTTGTGTATATATTAAGGGAAAAATCTATGTGTATATATTTTATAGATATATAATATATTATACATACATATCATATGTATACATACACAAACATGTGTACATACACACACACACACACACACAATCCTCTCTTTAAAAAAGCGTAAATGCATCATGGGCCGAGTTGAGCACTTTATGCCTCGTAAGGTTACTTTTTATGTAGATTGCTTGGAAAATTACTGTTTCCCTCTCTTGTGTGACTTCCATGAAATCAGCATTCAGCAAGCCTGGCTTCCTGGCAAACAATGGAACATTCAGCTCACATGTAAGGAAAGAGATCCCACCAAGGAGAAAGGAGGGCACAGAGTGGGAAAAGTGACAACTCTGGTACAAAGGAGCAAAGAACGGTGATTCAGAAGGCGAGTGGGAGAGCAAGCCTGCCTCCATGCCTGCCACGGTATAGATTCCACAACTGGCACTTACTTGGCACATACCCCACCAGGGCACTGACCTTGGCAGCTTTACAAAGGTAACCTTTATATGAAGAGGAACTGTTCTTCAACAATGTCTCCAACATGCTTGCCACAAAAATCCTTCCCCAAGCCACCCACCCTCCCCAGGAAAAAGGGGAAAAATACATGGAAAAGCATATTTTATTTTTCCTTTACCCTTTACCCCTTCTTACAGGGGCAGCATCCATGGCTCATTGTGGAAAATTTCCTATATGCCCTTTTATAGTCCTCAAGGACATGTAAACAACATTTAATTATAGGACACAGCAACAATGGCTTGTATTAGTTCACTGCATTTTCCTTTCAATTCAAGACCATAGGATAACTAGCTTTCCCTAGTAACCTTTGTACGGGTAATTCTGTTAGGCAGTCTCATTCCCAGTGGGGCAGTCTTCACCTGGAACATTGCCTTCTGTCCTAGGGATCCTTTTTTCATCCACGTCACATTATAAAAGTGATTGTGATGGTGGCTCTCTTGCTTCTATTTATGTCACCATTTATTGCCTGCAATTTGTTATTCTCAGTATTCATGTACTCAGAAGAAGTACCAACATATATATGATACTTTGTATGTAAGAAAAAAAATAACACTTTTGTTTAAGAGAGTAGGAGGGAATTTCATACTCTTGCAGTATGAAGCATTAATTCAGTGGGAACAAACATGAGTGGGAACAAAAATGAGAATCTAATATTGTTTTTGATGAATACGGAAAGACTAAGAACAGTCTCAATTCTGGGGAAAAATATATTTGAAGAGTTTATATGTCTGTGCATGTGTAGAAGGCTGCCAGCTGAGACTGGCGGTAAGTCCATTCAGAAATTTCAAGTCATAGCTCCTCCGGGAATAATGTGCTATTGTGCCTGCTAGCTCCAACTCAGAGAGGGCTTTTTCCCTTACAGCTGGCATCAGGCTTAGGGATGAATCACTTGCCTCTTTATGGTTTGGCTCCTCTTATTTTGTTGGAGATTACTGGCCATGATTGATGGCTCCACGCAACTGGTAAAAGCAAAAAATAACTGCTCTGGAGTAAAACAACAAGGAAGAAAAAGGCAATACTTTTGCCCAATGTTTGCAGCTAAACTAGTCAGTTATGGTTGCATAAGAGTGGAAATTTAGTTTCCTATTTTGTACCTCTGATATAATTGTTTTTACCCATAATTGCCAGATCATGCTATACACTGAGAAAAATAGTTTCTATTAAGCAAATACTTTTAGGCCAGACTGAATACAGCTCCATTTTGGAAGGATATTTTGAATAATAAAACAATATTATCTTACATGTCTGCCTTCTATATAGCAATACATCACTGTATACTTTTTCTTTTTAGTATTTATCATAATTTTAATTAATAAACTATTTGTTAGTTATTTATTTGTCAATAGTCTTACAAGAAAAATTAAGCCCTAAGAAAATAAGGACAAGTCCATCTTGTTCATTACTATATCCCTATTGTCTAACACACAATAGGTGTTCAATAAATATTTTAAATCAATAAATGAATGGCTACTATAGGATGTATACTGCAAGGTTTCATTACATTACATCATGCATATTTAGTCATGGAAAATCAGCCAAATTTATATATTTTCATGAAAATATGAGGGAGTGGTAAGAGTAATATGAGAGAAAGTGATATGGAAGTTTAGGGGAGAAGAAATCAACTTTTTGACTTGGGAAGGAGGTATCAGAGCAGACTGCAAAACAGGGGTGGTGTTTAATTTGGGGCTTGAAGGTAGAAGAACAGTGGAAACTTTGAGGGGCTGAAAAACATAGAAGATATTTGGGTAGAACAAATTGTTTAAAGCAGAGGGCTGACTTGCGGAAGTTGTTGGAAATCCGGTATAAACAGATTAGGATCAATTTGTTAAAAGCTTTGTGTAACAAATCATAGGATTTAGAATTTATTTAGTCCTGAAGCAAGCCAGGAAGGCTTTTTAGTGAGGAAGTACCAGAATCAGAGTAGGATATTGGGAACACTAATCTGGGAACAATGTGAAAGATTTGTTGGTGTATGAAGAGGGAAGTGAGGAGTTGAATTAGAACGCTAATGTTATAATCCTGACAGTAGCTAATGAGAGTATGATAAAGAGCTAATGGAGAAGACAGTTCAAATAGAAGAGTGATGCAATGGGAAAAACAAGATGCTTTTGTCAACTGAGCATTTGGATTTAGGAGAGTAATAACGTGGAGGTTTTAAACAATAGTTAACAGGCCTATAATTTCACAGTAACCAGAAATATAGAAAATGAAACAATGAACAAATTTGGATAACAAGATGATGAATTTAGTCTTAACATGTTAGCTCAGTGCTTCCATTTGCTTAGAAAGTTTGACAATACAATTGGACTTTCCACATATTCTGATGATTAGTGATGTTTTTGTATACCTTAAATATATACAATTTTCATTTCTCAATCATATCTCAATAAACCTGTCTTATTCCATTTTGTGCTGCTATGGCAGAATACCTGAGACTGGGTAATTTATAAAGAATAGAGATTTATTTCTCACAGTAATAGAAACTGGAAAGTCCAAGGTTGAGGGTCCCACATCTGGCAAGGGCCTTCTTGCTGTATCATCCATGGTGGGAGGTGGAAGGGCAAGAGAGCACACATGGGAGAGAGAAGCGAAGGGGGCCAAATTCATCCTTTTATCAGGAAGCACTCCTGAGATAACTAACAGCAATAATGGCATTAATTCATTCATGATCGTAGAGCCCTCATGACCTAATCACCTCTTAAATGTCCCACCTCTTAACATGTTGCACTGGGGATTAAGTTTCCAGTACATGAACTTTGGGGGACACAGTCAAACCATAGCAAAGCTAAAAAAATATTGAAAATGTTGGGAAGTGATATAAGCAGATTCTAGATAGGGCTGTATACAGAGGCTCAAATGATAGTTTCAGGACCTGGATTTTCTCTATAAATCTGAGCTCTACTTCTCTGTTGGTTTCTCATTTGAACATACTCTATCATACCAGTAGAAAGACGGCTGCTGCATAGGTTGAGCCAAATTCCTTTCATGTTTTATTTATTTATTTTTTGAGCCAGCTTCTTTTTAGTTTCAAATTTTGGCAAAATGGGATTCTCTCTTCCAGATTCAGAAAATTAATATTATATTCTAATCAGTACAATGATAATTCCTGAACCAATCATTTTGACAAGGGAATGAAAGGTACTGATTGACTTAGGCTGGGGTCACATGCCAACTCCTAGAGATGAGGATGGAGTTGGCCCCAGAAGGAATTAGATAACTTTTACTAAAAAAAAATGGGAAATGAATGCTGTATTGCTCAAACCCAACACTGCTCTACTACAACCTGCCATTGTCCTGTGATATACTGATAAAACCACAAATGAGTGGGATAGTCAGTGTATACCTTGAAAAATATCCTATATACATACATGTGGAATTCTGAGACAACTTGTTACATATACATTTTTATTTTTCAAAAAAGAGTTCATACTAGATACATTGTCTTGGAAACCTGTGGATTTTTTTTCAACGGTATATCATAACCATCTTTCCACATGGATATATAAACACTTTTTTTATTTTATTAAAATCTGTTGTATAGGTTGTTACAATTTATTCATACACTCAACTTATTGTTGAATATTTATTTTTCCAATTTTAAGTGATTATAAATTGTTGAGCAATAAATTTTTGTAGCTGATATTTAGGAACATATTTTTGTCTCATTGGAATGAACTATTAGAAGTGAAAATTTGTGATTAAATGATATGACTTTTTATGGTTCTTGATGTATATTGACAATATAGTGCAGTTCTCTCTCTCTCTCTCTCTCTCTCTCTATTCATACGACACTATTGGCTCATACTAAATATGACATCACAATTGATTTTTTACATACATAAACTGTTCCCAAACTAGGTATTTTCAATTCTCATTCTAGTAGCAAAGCAACTATAAGCTTTAATCTCTTGAGACATTTTTAAGCCCTTAATTCTTCAGTATGTCATTTTAGTCACCCAATCCAGGTTTGTGTTATCTATAAATTCCATACCTAGGTCTTCAACATCTTCATCCAACCCTCTTATAAAAATTTTGAACTGTGAAAAACCAAAACATGATCTTGCTACTATTTACTGAAGTCTCTTTATATGTTGGTATCAAATTACTAGAATTTTAGAATCTTTAAATTTAAGAGTAGGAAATCAGTTCAAAATTAAATGTCCAACTGCTTATTTCTAAAAAACCAATTAGGAAAGAGACCCAAACAAATTTACCAATGGTTACAAGATTACACAGCTGGAATGATAAAAATGCATACTGTTAATAATATTCAATTTTAATTCTACACTCATGTTCCTCCCCATTCTCCAAATATTGTTTTATCCAGAATTATATCATTGGGGGATTAATCACATATTTCACTGAAATCAAGAAACTTTATGTCAGTGACATTTTCCTATCAACCCATCAGCAGAAATCAAGTTACTGTGGCATGCTTTATTTTTCAGTGTACTTATGGTGGACGTTCCATTTATTAATTCAACCTACTTTTCTTTCACTATGCTATGATCATAATTAAAGCTTCTTGGGCTATATATCCTCCTTCCTAGGTTGAAGATTATTCTCCTTTATGAATATTAGAAACAAGATTAAGTTGGATGGAAACTTTGCATTTGATGAGGCAGGAAATTGTGTCATGGAGAGAGAAAATGACTTGCCTAAGAGTAATGTTGAGTCAGTTGCCTTTCTTTGTCATCTGTGAACATGACAGCATCTTTCCTGACACTATTTCTCTCTTTTTATTTTGAACACATCTTTAAAATTATTTCTGTTGTCTGACATTTTTTGACCCTTATCTTATTCCGCAAGGACTTTAGTCTTCCTGACACTATTCATACAAATTCATACTAATCTTTTGGCTTAGTCCTAGTCATATGCCCCACATTCTATGGTTTGTCTAGTCCCTTTAAGAAGATTTCTTCAGTTGTCTTCATCCCTATAAATTTAGATCATTTTTAAATGATTACTTAGTTAGGATTTATTCCCTCCAGCCCATTCTAGATTGCCCCTATTATCAGAAGGCACATACCTTTATATAATAACTTGTTTATATAGCATGTTTCTTCTCTAAGAATGGGCAATAGCTTTTCCCAAACTCAGGCTGACTTTTCCATTCCCATGCCTCCCTGTTATTAAGTTCCAAATAACATTGTGGCTTTTATTCAACATTGTTGCCATTTCCACGTTTTCAATTTTTTCTTCTGATAGTTAAAATTAGGTAGAGAATCTTCCTTTCTGGGAATGGACCCACAGCTGTCAAGAAGAGTTCTTTCCCATTTCTGATGTTTTTCCAGCAACGCCCATTACTGGGTGTGTAAATCTGTCTAACTCAGCATCTTAGTATTGCAAATCTACTTGGGTGCTGACATAAGCTACATTCTCCACAATCAGTCTTACTGGTAATAAAGATGCTTTTCTTTCTCTCTTTTTTTTTTTCCTGTTTGCATTCTTTCTGTCTAGCTCTTCTCTCTATTAGTTTAGGGAAGGAAAGTGGATTTTCCCTCTTGAGCCCCATCAAAGCCCAGTGTCTGAAAACACTGAATACAACTCCACAGCCTGTGGTAGAAGCATGTTAACCTGTTAGCCTCCCACTATGAAGTCCCCTAAAGATGGTTCTGATTTAGGGCTGGATGAGTTCACTGAAAGTGAGAGACTATGTGGCAGTAAACTGAGGAAAGGTGGTTCTGTATTTGATGAAGAAAAGATGACAAAGAGTTAACAAAGGCAATAAAGAAGGAAGAAATTGATGGAAAGTGAGAGGTGATACTGGAAATGGCAAATACACAAATCAGACAATTAGTTTCCCAAGTAGCTCCAGATGTATTACAATTTGCACAAGTGAGGAGTTTGACAGTAAAAATTTTAAAATGCAGATTCTTCTGTGGGCTCCTGTGTCTGTATTTTAACACCCAGGTGCTTTGTAAGCACACTAAAGATTAAGAGCTCTGATCTAAGCAGATTGGAAAGGAATAGGATCTGGTGTCTACAGGCAAGAGATGAGCTTTAGATAAGAAGTAAATCTCCTCCAACACCAGTTGGAATGATGAGAAGATAAACATGTTTAATAAGCAGTGAAGAGAAGAGGGCATATAAAGAGAAAGATAGGAAGACTTGCATTGCTTGATGTTGCATGGTATTTTTACCTGTTACTCATTTAGGGACAGAAATAATTTTCTGTGTGTGTTAGTCCCTGTGCTAGGTTCTTTACTTTTGTTCTGTGATTTAATCCTTGACAGGGACTCTATATAGTAGACATTAATTATTATAATTGCATAAAGTTATAATACTTTATCCAAGGATTAGACTTGTGAGTTACCCTGGAAACTTAACCACCGTATATGATGGATTTTAAAAGTTTCCTTCTATTCCTATTTTGATAAGAGTTGTGTTTTTGGGGGGGGGGTGGTAAACTCACAACTAATGGAAGTGGAATGTACTGTATGGGGGAAGGACACGCATGTAGCTCTGGCTTGGGCAGGGCAAACAGCATTACATGTAACCAAAATGTTTGTACCCCCATAATATCCTGAATAAATAAAAAGAAAAAAAAAGAATCAGAAATGGATATTGAATTTTCTTCTGAGTTTATTTTTTTCTTTTTTCTTTTGAGACAGAATCTCACTCTGTCACCCCAGTTAGAATGCAGTGGTATCATCACAGCTCACTGCAACCTCAAACTCCTGGGCTCAAGCGATCCTCCTGACTCAGCCTCCTGAGTAGCTGGGACTACAGACATGCACCACCATGCCTGCCTAATATTTTCTATTTTTAGTGGAGATGGAGTCTAGTCTTTCTCAGGCTGGTCTCAAACTGAGCTCAAGTGGTCCTCCTGCCTCAGCGTCCAAGAGTGCTAGGATTACAGGCATGAGTCACTGTACCTGGCCTCTTCTGGGTCTATTGAGATGATCATATTTTTTTCTCTTTTTGTTGTTGATATGGGAGATTACATTAATAGATTTTTGAATGTTAAATCAATCTTGCATTATCCTTCTTACACTGCTATATTTGATTTTCTATTAATAGTTGGAGATTTCAATACTGTTTTCTCAATAATTGACACAACAAGTAGAGAAAACATCACTAAAGATATAGAAAAGTTGAACATTATCAACCAACTTGGCATAATTGACACTTATAGGATATTATGCCCCCAAATAGAATACACGTTATTGTCACATACACATACATTATATTTGCTAAGATAGACTATATTCTAGGCCATAATAAATGTGTCAATAAATTCAAAAGAATTTAAGTCATACAAGTATGTTCTCTGACTGCGATGGAAGTAAGTTAGAAATCTGTAACAGAAAGATCTCTGGAAAATCCCCAAATATTTGGAAATTAAATAACATACTTCTAAATAATCTGTGGGTCAAAAAAGAAATCAAAAGAAATTAGAAAGTTTGAGCTGATTAAAATGAAAACACAACATATAAAAATTAACTGACCCCCTTATCAAAATATAATGACCTTCTTAGTTGATTTTACAGTCTTTGGTTTGTATTCTATTTTATCTGATAGAAGCATAGCTACTTATGCCCTTTTTCTCATTTCCAGTTGCATGGAATATCTTTTTCTACCGCATTCACTTTCAGTCGATGTGTATCCTTATAGGAGAAATAGGTTTCTTATAGGCAGCATATAGTTTCTTTAACCATTCAGCCACTTGATGCCTTTTAATTGGATAAATGAGTACATTTACATTCAGTGTTATATTGGTAAATAAGAACTTACTACTGTCATTCCATTGCTTGTTTTCAGGTTGTTTTTAAACTCCTATCTTCTTTTTTTCCTTCTTTCTGTCTTCCTTTGTGGTTAAGTGATTTTCTCTGGCAATATGCTTTAATTTGCTGCTTTTTATTTTTAGTGAATCTATTATAGGTTTTGCATTGTGGTTACTATGAGGCTTATAAATAATTTTGTAGATATAACAAGTTGTTTTAAAGAGACGATATCTCAGATCATAAAGAAAAGAATAGAAACAAATAAAAATAAAAAAAAAACCTCTCTACACTTTAACTCCATTTCCTCCACATTATGACTTTATATTATGTCAATTTATATATTTTTATATTTCCTCTCTCTTAATAGGTTGTTGTAACTATTATCGTTTTCAATAGATTTGTCTTTGGGGCTTCATATTAAATTTATGAGTAGATTGCACACCACAATTACAATATTAGAGTACTCAGGATTTGTCTGGGTGTTTAATTTTATCACTGGGTTTTATACCTTTATTGTTTTCTTTTTGCACTTTAGTGACTATTCTTTCAAACTGAAGAAATTCCTTAAGCATTTCTTGTAAGATGGGTCTGGTGGTGGTGAATTCTCTGAGCTTTTGTTTGTCTGCAAAAGACTCTATTTCTTCTTCATATTTGATAGGTTATCTGAATATGGTGTCCTTGGATGGCATTTTTTTTCTTTCAGCACTTTGAAAATATTGTCCTGCTCTCTTCTGGCCTATATGGTATCCATTGATAAATCTGTTGCCAGACAAATTGAAGCTTCTTTATGGGTTATTTTCTTCTATTCTCTTGCTGCTTTTAGGACCCTCTCTTTTTCTTTGACCTTTGACAGTGTGATTATTATATGCCTTGAGGTAGTCTTATTTGGGACAAATCTGTTTGGTGTCCTCTGATCTTCCTATACCTGGATATGTATCTCTTTCTCAAGTTTTGTAAAGTTTTCTGTTATTATTTCTTTATATAAACTTTCAACCCCCTGCTCTTGCTCAGCTCCTTCTTAAATATCAATACTTCTTAGATTTGGTCTTTTGAAGTAATTTCCTACATCTTGTAGGTGACCTGCATTCCTTTTCATTCCTGTTTCTTTTTTCTCCTCTGACTATGTATTTTCAAGTACACAGCTGTCTTCAAGCTCACTGAATCTTTCTTCTGCTTGGTGCATTCTGCTATTGAGAGCCTCTAATGAATTTGATCAGTTCAGCAAATGTATTTCTCATCTCCAGATTTCTGTTTTGCTTTTTTTTTTAATTATTTTAATCTCTTCATTAAATTTGTCTGATAAATTTCTGAATTGTTTTTCAATGTTATCTTAGAGATCACAGAGTTTCTATAAAACTGCTCTTTTGAATTCTTTTTCAGAGAGTTCACATATCACCATCTCATTAGGATCAGTCACTGGTTCCTTGCTTTGCCCATATGAGGAAGTCATGGTTCCTTGTCTGCTGTTGTTTCTTGTGGATGTGCGTGTATGTTTTTGCATTGAAGTTTTGGTTATTTATTCCAGTCTTCTCTGACTGGTTTGTTATGGTTTTTATGGGATATGTTCGCTTAAAGATTTTAAAACATTTACCTGTTGATTTTCTTTTTTTTACCACTAGGTTGCTGCTTCCTTTTCAGCACTAGATGGCACCTTAGTCCCAGATTTGCCTAGATTTTAGTAAGCAATTATACTGCTGCCCATCATGTATGAGGGAACCCCCCAAAGGGATATATCAGTAGTGTGGGAAGACTGATTAAGGTTTCATGCCCAGGGGACCTGTGGGACAAATCTCCTATAGCATGGTGCTGCTGAATATCCACTCTGATTTGGTGTCTCCTTTGGCTGAGTAACAGAGTTTTTCAGATTAACTAAGAAAAAAGAGACGAGACCCAAACAAATAAAATTATAAATGAAAGATGAGATATTACAACCAGTACCACAGAAATACAAAAGATCAAAAGAGACTACTATGAATAGTTATATGCCAACAAATTGGATAACTTAAAGAAATGGAAAAATTCCTAGAAATATACAACTTACCAACAATGAATCATGAATAAATAGGAAGTTTAAACAGACTAATAATGAATTAGGAAATTGAATCATTATTTAAAAAGTCTTCCAACAATAAAAGCCCAAGACTTGCGTGTTTCACCAGTGAAATCTACCAAACATTTAAAGAATAATTAATGCCATCATTTCCAAACTCTTACAAAAACTGAAGAGGAGGGAACACTTCCAAACTCATTTTATGAAGCCAGCATTACCCTATATGAATAACTGGGTGTTGGGCAGATGTAGGGGGGGAGGGTATGGGTGTATATATACATAATGAATGTGATGAGCACCATCTGGTGGATGGACACACTTGAAGCTTTGACTCGGGGGAGGGGGGGCAAGGACAGCATACGTAACCTAAACTTTTGTACCCCCATAATATGCTGAAATAATAATAATAAAAAGCAATCTATAAATTTAATGCAATCTCTATCAAAATTTCAATGATATTTCCCACAGAAGTAGAAAAAGAATCATAAAATGTATGTGAAACCACAAAAGATCCCAAATAGCTAAAGAAATCTTGGGCCAAAAGAACAAAGGTGGAGGTATCACACTACCTGATTTCGAAATATACTACAAAGCTGTAGTAATCAAAACAGCATGACATAAAAACAGACATATAGACCAATGTAACAGAATAGAGAGTCCACAAACAAATCCACACATTTATAGTTGATCTTTGACAAATATGCCAAGAATACACAATGGGAAAAGGACAGTCTGTTTAGTAAACGATGTGGGAAAACTGGATATCCACATGCAGAAGGATGACATTAGACTGTATTTCAGACCATATGCAAAGATCAACTCAAAATGGATTAAAAACTTAAATGTAAGACCTGAAACTGTTAAAGTACTAGAAGAAAATATATGAAAAAAGCCTCGACACTCTAGACAATGACCCCCAAAACACAGGCAAAAAAAGTGACAAAAGATAAATGGGATTGCATCTAACTTATTAGCTTCTGCCCAGCAAAGGAAACTATCAACTCAGTGATGAGACAACCTATAGAATGGGAGAAAATATTTGGAAAGCACACATCTAATAAAGCGTTAATATCCAAAATAAGGAACTTAATAGCGAGAAAACAAGTAACCCAATTAGAAATGGGCAAAGGACCTGAATAGGCATTTCTCAAAAAAAAAAAAAAAAAGGAAGAAATACAAATGGCCAACAGGTATATGAAAAAATTCTCATCAGGGATATGCAAATTAAAGCCACAATCATATATCACTTCACAGCTGTCAGAATGGCTGTTATCAAAAAGTTAAAAGATAACAAGTGTTGACAAGGATATGGAGAAACAGGAATCCTTGTACACTGTTGATGAGAATGTAAATTAGTACAGACATTATGGAAAACAGTATGGTGATTTCTCAAAAAATTAAAAATAAAGCTACCGTATAATCCAGTGGTTTTACTACTGGGAATATATCCTATCTTAGTCCATTTATGCAGGTGTAACAAAATACCACATCCTGGGTAATTTATAAACAATAGAAATTTATTTTTCATAGTTCTGAAGGCTGGGAAGTCCAAGATCAAGGTGCTGACATTTAGAGTCTGGTGAGGCCTTCTTGGAGAGGCCTCACATGGCAGAAGGAGACAATGCTGTGTTCTCACATGTGGAATACAGAAGGGAAAAAGGGAGGGAGGAAACTCCTTTACCCCTCTTTTACAAGGGTGCTAATGCACTTTTTAAAAAGTTAGCCAGGTGTGGTGGCACATGCCTATAGTCCTAGCTACCTAGGAGGTGAGAGGATTGCTTGAGTCTGGGAGTTTGAGGTTGCAGTGAGCTATGGTTGTGCCACTGCACTCCATCCTGAGCAACAAAGCGAGACCCCCATCTCTCTACAAGAAAGAAAAATTTCAACAATTGAGTTCTGGGAGACACATTCAGCCCATAGCATATCCAAAGAAATGAAATCAATATATCCAATAGATGTCTGCATTCCCATGTTCACTGCAGCATTATTCACAACAGCCAAGGTATGGAATCAACCTAAATATTCATCTGTAGACAAATGGATAAATGAAATGTGGTATACATATATAAAGTAATACTCTTGAACCTTAAAAATAAGAAATTCCTATCATTTGTGACAATATGGATGACCCTGAGGACATTATATTAAGTGAGGTAATTCAGGCATAGAAAGACAAATACTGCATGATCTCACTTATATGTGGAATCCAAAAAAGTTGAACTCATAGAAGCAGAGAGTAAAATAGTAGTTGCCAGGACTGGGGTAAGGGAAGGAGAAATCAGGAGATATTGGTCAAAGGGTACAAGTTTCAGTTAGATGGAATGAATTAGTTCTGGAAATCTATTGTACAGTATAGTGACTATAGTTAATAATTTGTTATATACCTGGAAATTGCTGAGCATAGATCTTAAATGTTCTCACCACAAAAATATAACCATATGAGGTCATGAATATGTTAATTATCTTGATTTTGGTAAGCATTTTACAATGTCTACATACATCAAAACATCATTTTGTATATCACAAACATATTTGTCAATTGTACCTCAATGAAGCTGGGGAATAAAGAAGACATCACTCTGTTAATGATTAAAAAACATTAGAATGAATCGTAGATATGCTAAATATTATTGAATGAGTGGAGGAAAATGCATTCTGTGGGAGGAAGGATCACATCAAGCTTCAAAGTTTATACCTTGAAATGATGCACACTTATGAAAAGATGATAAAATTCTGCACCTAGTTTGGTAAGCTGAAAACTGCACAAAGCAAACCAACATATTTCAGACTCAATGAATTCTGAAGATCTGCAGAAGCAAATATAGGTTCTTTCTTTGAAATTTTATACTTGACTGGCTCTGGAATCAACCTTATAAAGCCATTCACAGGTCACTTCCCTAAATCCACTCCTGGGTGCTTTCCTAAAGATCACAATTTCAGGAAAATGGTCTACGTATTCTTAATAACAGTTTCCTCTGCATAATAAGAGGTTCTTACCTTAGATGCCAGTGAAACAGTACTCGCTGATAGAGTATATAACGCCTTTTAAGTCAAAAGGTTACACCATGGAAAAAGTATCCCCGAACATGAATCTCATGACATCAGAGTAGTGCTTGGTAATTCTGGCTGGTAGGATACTCATTCAAGGGCTTAGCATGAAATGAATAGTTGCTGAATCACTAAAGAGGAAAATACCAACAGCGTTAACTAACTTCTGCTTGGTTCCATTAGAAGGAGTCTAACTGAAACCAGCCTTAGGCAGATACAACAGATGCATAAGGTCCTGGCTGCCTCACCTACCCGCAACAAAGAGAAAAAGTGTTGCGCTTTTCCCATCATTCAGGAGCTCCCAGGACTGAGGCTGGTGAACAGCATTAATGTTCACAAGGATCAGCTCTTAGGGAAAGCATTTGCAAACCAGGGCATCAAGGATTTGAATGATATGGACACCTCACCTAGATTCAAGTCCTAGCCATGTCCTAATGCAGGGAGAGAGGCAGGCTGCTGTAACTTGAGGAGCTGCCATCCCATATCAATATCTCTTGCTTACTGTGACTTACTATGTGACCCCCATTTCTCCAATTATGCATTTTACCCTGCTTCCACCAAGGATTTTTCACTGTAGTCTTGCTAATGTTGTTAAAAAGGCACAATTTGGAGAGCATGTGCCCAGGAAGACTCATTCTCTCACCTTATTCCAGACATTGCTGACATGTCATGTTTTTGAGGACTTTTCTAGCCACCCTCTTTAAATATCACACCCTGACTTTCTCACTCTAAATCCTATCCTACTTATGGTTTCTTTTTAAAATTTTATGGGTGCTCTATGTTGTTATTTCTGGTCTCTCCATACAATTCAAGTCAACTACTAAAAGGTACTGATTCTACCAAACAAAGATACATGACTTCAAGATCCAGTGCTTTTAAATCTTCTATAAACTGTGCTTCTTCCTCAAATATATGTCTATGATCCTATTTCTCCACTGCATTTTTGTGGCAGACGTTATACTTATTTAAATGATTCTCCCTCTTGTTCTTGCTATAAATGGTGTCAGAGAAGCCTTGACAGGGGGATTGCTTGAGTTTCTGTGTCACTCTCTGCAGCTGCTCCTAGTCATTGAGGTTTCTACCACCATTTATAAAGAGCTGTTATATCCAGTTACATAATATTTAGAGGCAAATGTTTTCTAAATCCACTTCTACCTCTCTTGACAAAGAAAAGGGTGTGCAGGACTTAGGCTGGAGACTGGCTGCTTTCCTAAATTAAAATCGTCCAAATGGCACTTCCTGATGAGTCACAGGGAGTCCATGGGCAGGGTGCTTGCATGTCATTACCAAGGTTACTGAAACACTCTACTTTTGGAGCATATTTTCAGCAGTGTAGATTCTATATAGAGACAGATGGGTTAGCTATTTTGTTTAATTTGAGGGCCATCAAAAGACTAGTCTCAATACAAATTTTATTCACACTTACTTGATCTGAAATTCCTGCCATAGATACCTTCTGGAGTTACACATCTTCTAAATAAATAAAGGTATTTTTTTCTATAAACACTAGGGTTACAAATTAGCTAGTTGACACATCAGCAGGAGTTAGTTACCTAATCAATAATTAATCACATCTCTCTTCAATCAGGGGAGCATAAGTATCTGACAGGTGAATAAAAGTGGCAGTTTATTATGAAAATTAAATAAAGCATCATATGTAAAGTACTTGGAACTTAGAAGGTGCTGAAAAAAATAGTAGTTCAAACTACAATTAGAGGAAAAAAATAGAATAAGTGATCTTTAGGTTTCCAAGGTAGGCTGAAAAAGCTCTTTATGCCAGTGTTCTTAAAATTCTACGTCATTGTAGTGAGGACCAGAGACATTGCTGCCTCGTAGGCCCCTGTAGTCCTAGGAAATCTTGAAAAGAAGCCCTAGGTGGTTTTTGCTTTATAATTTCTAATTCTAAAACTATTCTCTCTGATATGTATATATATGATTAATGTCAGATCAGTCTTGGATGTGGAGAAGAGAACACAAAAGTACCTGATAATCTTTAGGGGGAAGGCATAGTTTATTCAAAATGTTCTAATTACTGTGAGTAATTAGGAAAGGAAAAATAATTCTATATAGGCCATTGAATGGGATCTCATTTCTTATTCGAGACAAGATCTGGCTTCCTCTGGAAAAATCACCAAATCAAACTCCCTTCATCAGATGTATTGGTGCCATAGGCTTTTTAGAGGAGTTGGGAGGATAGGTTCTTTTCATCTAAAGCTCTTGCCCTTGGGCAAGTCACTCAATCTCTGAGTCTTGGTTTTCTCATCAATAAAATGAGTACAATATTGACATTATCTACTCCACCAGTTGTTATAAAAATCAAGTAAGATAATATGTGACCCTTTATTAAAAAAATTTATGGAATAAAATGTTTCAGGTAATCTGCTAGGAATTCAAGGTACAAAAATGAGTAAGTCCTAGTCTCCCCTTGGATAGGGAGTCAGACTCATAAACAATGGCTACTCATCATAATATGTATTAATTTTATAATGTAGATACAACAGAAACCCATTTATCTATTAGAATAAAACTGATAGAAGATTAGTTATCGAAAAAAGTTCATTTAACTAGAATATCATACGAGTGATTTATATATATATGCGTGTGTGTGTGTGTGTGTATACATATCTTTAACTTGACCCACACAAATATACATTTATTGGTCAATTTTTGATGTTCTATGTATTTCCTTGAGTATAGATCTACCGACTGGAGTTTTGAGTTGTGTTTCTTCCATAAATCATACCTATAAGACACTGTGTATACTTTCTAATAATTACAGTTTTCTTAAAGCTTAAATACACTTGGAGAACAAACTTGCAAAGGTGCTTAGAGAATCCAGTGGTTTGAGGTAGACACCGCAGAGAGCATGTCATTTGCAGCTGGCTCATAAAGGAGTTCAACAGGTTAAAGGAAGGAAGTAGCTGTTGAAGTGTTAGAGGAGGCAGTAGGGCTTTTGAGGCACAGGAAACAGTATGTGAAAATCAGAGGGGCTGAATCATGGGATATATGCTTCAGCCACACTTCTCCAACACTTTGAGGAAATGTAGTCAAAGGATAGGATATCTGAGAGGAAATGAACAGATAGGTACAATTCTAATCACACTATGTCCAATTTTTCAACAACTCTACCCTAGCCATGGTTGGAGTTTCTGAATATACAGCTCACCTTTATGTCACCTTGTCAAAATTTCTGAACAGGTTCATCTACGAAACCTCCTTTCATACATAGGAAAGAAGAGAGGTCAAGAAGAGCATCAGTATAGGCATATTTCCAACCTGTAGGATTAAGACAGACTTCACTGACTTCACTACCAATGGGATCAGAAGGTGAAAGGCCCATTTGTCTGGAGCAAGGCAAAGTTTAAGTGTAAGCTTCCACCAGTCATCCACCTGAGAAACGGTGATTGCAAAAAAGGTGTTGCATAGCACCTTGTAAGATTAGAAGGCTGATCTTTACCCACCATACCTTCCTTTAGGGATTACTCCTTACCAGACTAATGTCTTACTCCTTTTCGAATCTGGGCTCAGATGCCACCTATCCATAGACAGTGTTCCCTGACCTCTCTCCCACTGTCTTTTAGTCTGATAACAATATTCATTGTTTTGCCCTCCCATAGCACATTTCCTGAGCCTCTGTTAAAACAGTTATTTCATTCTTTCTTGGATACATATGTGTGCCTGAAAGTGGATTGTAAGCTTCCTAGACATAGGATCTTTATTTTTAAGACTCTATTTCCCCCAAAAGCATCTTCTACAGTGTAGTCAGTAGTTTCACAGTAGGTACTAATTTGTTCAACTGGAGAAAGGAAGAATAGGCTGGAAGACAGAGAATTGCATTTATGAAATGTGGTCCTAGAAATGGTGTCAAGATTAGGAAGAATGAAAAGTTTGGAGGGGCTCTAGTATTTAGGAATGAGGAGATACAGAGAGCTGGAAAATAGGAACTTTGGGAAAAGATCCGAGGAACTGGGATGGTTTAGCATGGAAATGGTGAGGATTTAGTGTAGTTAATAAGAGGCTTTGATTGTATACGTCAAGTGGTTACACACAGGAAGATTCACAGCTGTTTTATGGCTCTACCAAGGATGACACTAAGAAGAATACCATACAGTTAGTCTAATTTTCTTCCACATGTTTCTTAACATCAGGGTCTTTTCTTTGTCCACCATGTTTCTGTGTCACTCTAGAAACAAAGGAAGCAACGATACTTTATAGGCCATTAGAAATTGATTAAGCTGGTATGTAAATATATAGATTGGTCAGTGTCTGGGCCATTGTCCATGAGTCTGAATTTCATCTAAATTTATTTTTATTTTTTAATTTTTTTTATTTCAGCATATTATGGGGGCAAAAATGTTTAGGTTACATGTATTGCTTTTGCCCCACCTGAGTCAGAGCTTCAAGTGTGTCCATCCCCCAGATGGTGTGCACCACACCCATTAGGTGTGTATATACTCATCTCCTTCTTCTCCCTCCCATCTGCCCGTCACTCGATGAATGTTATTATTATATGTGCACTTAAGTGTCAATCAGTTAATACCAGTTTGGTGGTGAGTACATGTGGTGCTTGTTTTTCCCTTCTTGTGATATTTCACTTAGTTCATCTAAAAATTAGTCAGTGTTGACAATACCTTTCAAAGGGCACTCACTTAGAGTGCCTTTACCTGATCTATTCTGTGTGCAGCTCCCCTACCAGCTTCTCATGGATGTGTGCTTAATATGTAAATGTGTCTAATGGCTATGATTACTGGGCCTGTGGTGGCAGTGCTCTGTCCTGATGACAGCACTGGTCTAGATGAGGAAAAGAGAAAAAAAACAAAGTACTGTATACTTATCTGGGACATGACAATGGAGCCCTGAGAACTTTCTCCACCTCTCAAAATGAGAAGGCTGGCCAATATGTTAGAAGTCCAGGAGAGTAGGGAAACTGGTAGGGTCACCCTTAATTAACCCTTCAGTCAGCCTGTATCTGTACCCATCAAAGTAGATGTTACTTGAAAAATCACTTAGACCACCATCACATGAAAGACATTTTCCACGTTAGTATTACTTTTCATCTTATGGGGTGATAACAGCTAACAAATACAGTTTTGCTATACTAGGCTTATTTGTGTGTATGTGTGTGTGAACTGCATTTTTATTTGTTGTCAGAAGACAAAGCCTCACGGCAGCAAAAGAGATAGATTGACCCCAGAGTTAGCTGAGCGCAGAGGAAAATTGTTTGCACAAATACTTTTCCCTACCCTGAGGCAGATTTGCAACTCATCACTAAGGAGCTGTAGTGGGAAGGATGAGGAGAGAGGATTATTTCTTTCACTTCCGCAGTCCGTTGACCTCACTCTTCCCCTGAATGAGTGAGCCTGTGGTGGTGCCAGCATTCATGGTTTTCCACAACCTGAGTTATACAGAGAACCACAGCTATTTTCAGTAGAATCAGACCCCAGCTGAGAAACATTCTGCCCTTTTTGTTTTTTTCCCAGAACTGCAGAAATACAAAATGACCTGGAACTAAACATTAAGAACAAATATACTTCTTCAATTCTCTTTTTCCTCCCGCAATCATATTAACAACAACAACAACAACAACAAAAACAACAAATTATCCCTCCTCTCTCTTATGACTCCACTTAAGCACACTGTCTGGATGATTTACCCATCATTTTGGGTTCTTTGATGGCAATTAAAGAACTAGTAATTATTCCTTTTAAATTGAAGTAGTGCTATCTTTTTAGATGATAATCTCAGCAATAATCAAAAACAAACAAAAAATATACACCAAAAAACCTACCCTGGATTGATTAAAAGAAAAAAAAATTAGCCAAGACTCCTTCTTGATTCAATTTGAATTTTCAAAAGGATGAAAGTTATTCATGAATGTTTTAAGGTTCACTTCCATGCATATTTTATCAACCTTTGAATGTATCACCAATTTCTCTTTTAATTTCGCCTTTTAAAAATAGTAAAATTAAAACTGTCTTGCCCAGATTTAAAGGGATATTAGTTCTCTCCTCACATATTCTGTCTGGTCTTGTGAGAGTGGCCCATTGTGCCCAAGCACAACAGTTTCTTTGCAGTGCTGAATCTTAGACACCAAAGACAGCCTCTCTTCAATGGGGTTACTACAGGGGAGAAAAGGAAATTTCAGTGCCTCATAGAAGGGACAATCTAATCCTCTTTGCTGGTACATCTGCTGTGGCAGTTTTGCTCTGCAAATCAAAAGACATCCCATTAATTAAAGTTCCTTTTCCTTTCATTTTTATTCAGCTTGTGAAATGTGACCAGTATTCACCAAAAAAAAAAAAAAAAAGTTTCAGGCCACTTTAGTCACAAATATCTACCCTAAGGGTGTGCACTTTGATTTGTTGTCTGATTTCCGCTTACTGTTCTTCCTTTTTTTTTTTTTTTTTTTAAGAAGGAGCCCTTCTCCTTTGGCAGAGTGCAATACATTCAGAGAGCTTTACAAAACAAAGCTTTCAGCTCTGAGTCAGCAACAAACTCATCTTTGTTCCTGTGGTTCTATTAAGGAAAGAAGGCCAATTTTATGCAGGTTTCTATGGCCGGCTTCACAAAGGCATCTCTCTGTGTGCAAGCTCTCTGGCAGGAACAGCCGACTCTGAGATCATCGTTTTCAGTAATCACCAGCTGCAATGAAGATTGGAGGAAAAAAAAATCATAAACTGGTTTATATAGTGATTTTCCTGAGGACACTGAAATATAGATTCATTCACTGGTAGGCAATTAATAAAGGCAGCTCCTTGGTTTCACTCGCATGTACAGCTCAAGGCCTCCTCTATGTTTTCCTTTATCTCTAAACACACTTTGATGGGAAATTCATATCATTTGTCTTGAGGAGGAAGCAAAGCTAATTTCCATTTCCCTGGGTTTCCTTGAAAATGCCCAAGAATTCATGTTCTTCATTTGATGGTGTTTTAGTGTGTTTGAGATTACATTAAACTATAATCGCACAGTGCAACTCCAGGTATTTCACAGTTGTTTAACAATATAGCTAGGTACTGTAAGAGTCCCAGCTGGCCCATAGGGAGATGGTTTAAGACTTCCAGGATACATAGCAAACATTGGTAATAAACAAAATAGTTCCAAACTCCTGGGGCAGGCACTTTAAAAAAACATCAAAAACATGACCTATTTGTCATGAAGTTTAAGAGAATAAAGTTTGGAAATATGGAAGAGCATAGAGTAATCTGTGCTAGTATTTCCTTAGGAATGTTCCAAGATAGGTTCATTCATCCTTTGATTTAGAAGAAAATTTCTAAGTTTGAGTAGGAAATGCTGGTTTTAACAAAATGCAACTTCTTTTAACTGCAGAACTTCTCAGAACCCTAAATGTACTCATGTGCCTGGTCATTTTCTAAGAGAGCTTCTTTTATTCCCCTTACCTGGGCAGGAACATCTGCTTGGACTACTGTTCCAAAGATCACACTTTGGGAAATGTTGACCAAGGCCAATGGCGTGATTGTGAATGGAAAACATCGAAAGCTTAGGCTGCCTGGAGCTGCGATGAAGTTAGCAAGAGGAACTTCAGACACGTTTGTTTTAATATGGATATATAAAATATTTCTAGTTAGACGTTATCTAAAACTAGCTATTCAGAAATCAATTACAATGTGAAATAAGAGGGCACTGTACCTTCCCTCCTGCCCCTGCCCCCGATTGCTGACTATCTTTTTAAAGTAGAGCCTTAGAATCAAATCTGTTGGTTTATGGATATACTGGTTTTGTGATTCTCATTGCAGAGACTTCATAGCATAGAGGAACAGCCACGGTGGAATTTGAAACTTGGATTGCTTAAGTCCACTGAAACCTCGCAGTTACCATGTTGCTCCTTCTTAGTTCACGGCTACCAATTAGAGATGTCAGAATATATATTTTTGTCATGTTTTATGTGTGATGTATTTTTTTTTGTTGTCATATGAGATCTGCTAGCAAAGCCTTTGTTCATTATTCTTTTTCATTACCTCAAACAAGAAATATTTGTTGAGTGCCTTCCTTCTATGTACCAAGTACAGTGTGAACAAGACAGAGAGGGTCCCTGCTCTCCTGAAACTGACCGACTAGAGGGAAGAAAAAAGAAATGTCACATTTCATAATTTTCAGTCATGTAGATGATTTATTCATTTTATAAAACAGACTTCTGTACATTTAGAACTGAGTGAGTAGGGCAGAAATTACTGATGTTTTGAGAGATTAATGCATTAGATCCATCCTGAAACTTGCCTGGCCCAGAATGTCACCTTCACAGGCATTGAGCATAAACTTTGCTGTTGCAAACGTCTTGCATTTACATTGACTGTACTATGGGACAGAAATTCTTGAGGGTAAGGATGAGTCCTTTTAAGTATTTGCCCAGAATTCCTGAGCAACTGTTTCTGTTTTTCAGTGACAGATGAGTCACGGTGCAGATGAGATACAATCAGTGTGCTGATTGTTGAAAGGAAACAAGGGTTAGAATCCTTGGTACAAGTCTAAGCTTATCTGGAGTTGGGAAATAAATCCTAAAGGCACATACCTCAGTACCTGATATGCTAGAGCACATAAAGGATCTTTCTGAACTCTTGAAGCAAGTTGGGGCTTGCTTTAAGAATGTTTTTCTTATGAAACAGGGAAAGATGATGGCTAAACTATGGAACCAGCATAGAGATAGGATAAGGAAGCTATGATTAAATAATTCTAAGTTATGATACTTGCAAAAGACACAATACAATTTAGAAAAAAAGTTATAATCTGGGCTTCTAGCTTCTCAGGCAGCCCCTGTTTTTGGTCTTCTCCCTTCTCTTTCCATTTCCAGCTTTACCCTATAATTTCAGAGGTGACACATACGTATGGACATCCCATACCACCATATCCTACCTCTATTTTCACCCCTGCAAACAGCTGCTTCTGGGATACTTCTTGACTCTAGTGCTTGCACATCTGCAGTGAGGCCTGCCCCTAGGGAGATGTATTGAGTGGAAGAAATTCCAGCCCTCAAAGCAGGCAGGACAGCTGGACGGGAATTCTGGGTCCTGGGAGAACAAGGGCTTTGGCTCCAATTGCATACATTGCCTTGCCCTGCAGACTTCTCATCTGGGGGTGAACAGAGTGAGGGTGGGAGCCTGCTAGTACAGTTGGACAGAAGCCAACACAAGGACCTCTAAAGCACATATTCCAGGACTGGTGCTAAGAGTGATACCAGCTGGCTTTGTAGGCCTGCATTTGGCTTTTCATGTAACAGGGATGGGAAGACATTGAAGTGTTTTGATTTGCATTTTCAAAGAAGTCTCACTCTGGCTGCTATGTGGAGAGTATCTTGGATGAGAACACAAGTGGAAGGAGGGACCCCAGTTAAGAAGCTATTGTAGAGTTTTAGACAGCAGATGATCATCTCCATGGGTTCCTATGAACACCCATTAGTTACTGATGGACAGATCCCCTCACTGTCTTAAAAGCTCTTGGGAACTGCAGAAAACACATTCATCTGTGGGAGGAGGACAGGATGAGAACTGAAAGCTTCTGCTCCCCTGTAGTTTACCATTGACATCAATACAGCTTTATTATTCATCGGTCTCCACTAACATAGTTTTACTATTCCACTATTTTTACTAATATGACTATTATTTCAGAAAACTCTTGCCCAGGAAGATAGAAGGTGCAAATAACTATTCTTTGCTCCAGGAATTTACTGGATAAGCATATTTTAAAAATTAAATGTTAGACTGTTCAACTTACCTTCCAGACTTTTTGAAACCCTGCTTTAAAAAACCTGGTCTTGCTGTGGCCACTAATTCTAATGAACTATATCCTGATCCTTACACAATCTCAATCCAATACTCTGCATTGAAAGACCATCTTAAACCAATCTCAAAATCTGGTAAATCTCCCAACTTTGCCCTATTATTAAAAGGCTAACTAACACTGCCGAGGTAGTGTTCTTTCTTACTTTGTGAGGAATAAACTCAGCTTTGCCTCATCAACAGGTTACTTTAGTGACATTTATAGTGAATTAGTCTTTGGCAATATTGAAGGACCACTGAATTCTGATCAAGACCTCATGCTACTGTAGCTCAAGACCTTCAGTCTGAAAATAGTGTACTCCTCTGAGGTCCTTTGAACTTTCAGTTCAAGAATGTTACACTAAGACCTTCTAAATGTGTTATATGTATACTATGGAGTACTACTCAGCCATTAAGAAAATGGTGAACTAGCACTTCTTGTATTATCCTGAACAGAGCTAGAACCCATTCTTCTAAGTGAAGTATCCCAAGAATGGAAAAATAAACACCACACGTACTCATCATTAAATTGGTACTAGTCGATCAACACTTATGTGCACATATGGAAGTAATATTCACAGGGTGTCGGGCAGGTGGGAGTGGGGAGGAGGGGATGGGTAAATTCACACCTAACAGGTGCAGTAGGAACTGCCTGGGGGATGGGCACGCTTGTAGCTCTGACTCGGCTGGTGCAAAGGCGATTTATGTGACCAAAGAGTTTGTACCCCCGTAATATTCTGAAATAAACAAAAAAGCCTTTGCTTCATAATCCCGTGCTTGTAAAATTCTGAGTGTATTTCATTAAAGATAGTAGAAATTTTAAGATGTTCTTCTATCAAGATTTTTGGAGAAGTAAATAAAAATTTTCCTTGAAAGTAAAAAACTTTCTCTATTTATGACCTAAACATAAACCTCTGGTTGAAACCATTTTGTAAAATTCTAGAAAAAGGCGGTGTAGTTTTATGTAAAACTGGAGTATTTGACAAGATGCTCTGTGGTTCTCTAGCTAAAGAACACAAGAAAATTTTGTTTTGTTCTACTTTACTGTTTGAAATATCTTTAGAAAATGCTTCTTTTTGGCTTCAGCTGATGTCCAGCTGGCCATGATCGGCTGCCGTACCTCAGGGGCTCCTGGGAGTCGGAGGACCTGTCCAAGAACTTAACTTCCTCAGCTCACCTGGTCCTGTATGTCACACTGATGGTGAACATGGAGTGTGTCAAGAAAATAAAAAAGTCAGACAATTGAAATGTTCGGATGCTAACCTGGAAAACACAGGCAGAATCTAGGGAAGCACAAAATGTGGACTGCAGGGCTGTCATGCCGACCTCCTCTGCAAAACGAGGCGTTCCGAGCGAGCAGTACCAGTTTTGTGGAGATGTGTACTCATTAGCCCCGGATACCACGCACTGCATCCTAAATATTGGCTTGTTTGATAAAGATGATGATCACATCATAGGAAACCCAGAAAAGGCCAGAAACTTAATAGAAGAAGGCCAAGACTTGGGTAGAAGACACCATCTAAACGAGTATTAAGGTTTTGTTTGAATATCTGTTTTACTTATAGAGAAGTAAATTTACCATGCAGCTTATAAATCGCGGCATCATGGTGCCTCATCTGGAGGGTGCTGAGAATTTCTGGAAGTTATTGTAAGTTTCGTGTGGAGGGGGAGAAACCAGAATGCCATTAGGAAACATTTTCTGTTGATATTTCTAGCAAATGGCCCAAGATACCTACTAAGAAAAAGACCTCAATCTGCAGTACTTTGTGGTGATTTGTTTTCTCATTCTAAATACATATCCACTTTTGTAACTAATTTTGTTTTCGCATTTTTGTATTTCTTTGTAAAGGGTCTCTCAATAATGTGTAAGTTTCAAACCCAACAAAACTTGGATCAGCCCATGATTTTGTGGCTTGTTCATAATTTCAAACAGGCAGCTGGACTCTTTCTTGACATTTTAGAAATATACATCCTGTGAACATACAGTTTATGAAACGTCTCTAATGTTTGCTTGCTATTTCGCAGATATTGCCTTAGAAAGACCTATTTCAGAGACAAAGTCATTAATGAGAAGAGAGTCTCCAACATGAGACCACTTTCTGTTTTCATTTCACAGATGCTGTTAATCAGTCTTTCCCCAATATGTAGCTATTGAGGATGAAAAAAGAACCTGTTCATTACATATGTTATATGAGAGAAAAGAGATACTACACTAACAGGCAGATGCAGCTGGAACTGTCCAGGTCATTGAATTTGAGGTGGATGGAGACTTTGGGGTGGATGCAGAGTTCATGGATCCCTGGCTCTCCACGTTTATTACTGCTGGAAGACCACAGGACAAAGCACATATAAGGAATAATGTCAGAAAAATCGATAGACCTGTACCAAGAAACTATGAAGAAAAGAGATTAGAAACTTACCAGGGTAATTAATTTGCAACAAGATACACTGAAGAATTGTGATATTTTTATTTTTAAGAACATTTTAGTACCTAAAGAATTTCTTTCCATGCCATATTAGTTGTAATTTTAATTATGTAAACAGCTCAACTGTATAAAATGAATATTGTATACTTGCTTGCAGTTTAAAATATTTTTTTCTTTTGGAAGTTAAGAAAACTGCACTTAAATGTTTCCAGAGAACTTTACAATTTTGGGGGTGGAGGTTTAGGTCTGCTATTGAGGATAAAACCATCGATATTTAGATTCCAAGTGTAATTTTTGGAGTTTTAATTACAATATTACTAACTATTCAGAGTAATTTTTAATTCTGAAAGTAAGCATTCATGTCCTTATATGCTTTGCCAACATTTTTTAATAATATAAAATGTATTTCCCCTCACAGAAGATACAGTGAGATAAAAAAAAAAAAATCCCTCATTATGGAGCTAATTCATTCCTGCATTTGGAACCTAGTAGTTACTCAATAAATGTTTGTTAAGTGAACTAATTCTTTCAACTACCAGATAATGCCTCCTAGAAAGAAAGAGTTTATATTTAAATGATCCAATGATAGATAAGCTTTGAAAATGGCTTGTGCCTGCTTATTGATGAGAAAATAATTTTTTGTTTATTTTATTTAAAAATTTTACTTATTATGAGTACAGGAAGGGATAAAAAAAGGAGAAAACAATGTTTATTATGAGCCTTTAAAACTATTGAGCTTATTTTAATTTTAGGAGGGCTTTTAAATGCCTCTTTTTATTCCTAGTTGCTGGCATAGTCACTGGCATGTGGCAGATGCTCAATAAATATTTGTTGAATTCATGCATAAATTAGGCATTTTAAGGGTTCCTGCATTCATCCGAAGTTATACATATTCTGTTAACATTTAGGTTGATAATGTATTTGATTAATGATATGTAAATGTAATAATATCAGCAGTATAAAAACCTATCTTTAATGACTACTAAGCACGAGACCTTCAGTGAAAATCTAAAAATAGGCTAGATAAGAAGTATAGGAAATTTTGTCATCTTGGGATGGACACCCCTATTATATGGCCAAAGATAGAAGTAATAAGCATGGCCAGCAAGAAGTATGAGCCAGTTAAAAGGACAAAGGAGGGAATTTGAGGTTGTGAGAAAAACACATAAGGGAGATGATTAAGATATATGTGGGAGGTGACGGTTTACCTGATTTAGCTAGAGCAAGGGTATATTGAAGAGTAATGAGATATTTGGTTAGAAAATATGGGGATTGTGGACGCTGTTGATGGAAGGTCTTAGATGCCAGACTCTGGAGTCTAGATGAGATGACATGGGCAAGAGAAAGTGAGTCTAAGAGACTGCTGTGATGAAAGCAGTGTTTAAAAAACATAATGCTGTCAGGTGTGTGCAGGATAAATGGCTGGCTTAGAGGCTAGAGAGGTTGGTTATAGCTAGGGGCCAGCCAGCTCTTGGCAGGATTTTAGGGAGATAAAGAGAGTATTAATACAAATGCATGAGGTGTGACAGGGTCAACATGTGGGGACTGATTGACGATGGTAAGATTCAGGGTGCTCATTAAGGGTTAGAGACATTTGGCTGAGTTTAAGACTTACTTACATTTCAGATGTCACAGACCCCAAAGGGACATGCCCTCCCACATAAATGATGGGAAAGGAAGAAAAGTTGAGACCTAAGTTGTAAATTTAGGGATTTACCAGCATAAGTGTGATAACTGAAACTGAAAGAATTGATAAGTATAGAGAACATAAAGAAAAGGGAGAAGAAAATGTCAAAGTAAGCTTTGGTTGGCCACACAGCCTAGGTCAAGAAGGAGGGGAAGCGACGGGAAAGAGTGAAACTGTAGCTTAGGAAATAGAAATATTATGTTTTAAGGGAAAAAGGAAGATTTCATAAAAAACAGTGGCCAATTGGGTCAACTGTAGTCAAGGAGACCAAAAACAAAGTTGTAAATATGAAAGCCCAAGGGGAAAATTCATTCATCTGGGGGAAGAAGAGTGAGAGGAAGAGAAGAAATAATTTTCTTTCTTTTTTTAAACAAAGTTTTAAAAATATTTATCTCTGAAAAATACGAGGTTGGATATTGAACTATTAATGCTTTCAAACGGATTAATATAATTCTTAATGTAAGGGGGTTACATAGTGACATACAGGCTTGATTCTTACAGTACTGCTGCTAAACTTTCTATGCAATGAAAAAAAGTAGATGATTATAATCCTTAGATGATGAAGACAAACAGTTCAACCCAACTCCCATATGGAAGAAATAGACATACTTTTACCTTCAAGGGGGATGAGTTATCTTTTTAGAAAAGAGTTATTTTCTTGCTGGGCTATTCTTAGTGACTTGATACAGAGGTTGGTGGATATATTTCTGTTCTTTTGCATAGTTTCCAGAGGACTAAAAAGGGAATAGATAAAAGAATTTAATCATGTGGAGAACAGAAAAGAATGCTTATTTTTAAGCTCACTCAAAATATATAGGGGAAAGATGTGAAAACAAGTCATAAATTGAAATTGGAAGGAAGTTGAAACTTACATTCCTAGCTCTGTGATTTGATATTTATAAAGGAGGTAAAACAAAAATAGATTTCTATATTTAAAATATGAGTATATATGTATTTGATGAAGAATAGTAAGTTATATTTAAACACGTTTTTGCAGTATATGGTAAAATATGGTTTCCTACTGTAGTGATGATTTGTAATCAATTTTCTTATCCAGGCTTATTCGTAATGCAAGGTTAACAAGGCTGAAAGTTATTTTCAGTTACCTCTTTGTGGTTCCATTGTCAAATATGTACATAATAGGGCTCAATGTTTATACAGGTAATTGGTTTATTAAACAGTTTCATCCTGGTGGGGTGTAAGCATGAAATGATTTTCTTTTTCCAATTGCTACTTTCAACTATGTGCTATTACATCACTCTTTCCAGTCTTCTTAAAATTATCTTTGTTTCAGTAACTTTCCTTCCACTTCAAGGTATTAAAAAATCGATTTCATTCCAAAATGACAGAAGTTCAGACATGTGCCAAATCAGCACACTTCCTCTCTTTATATCTCGTGCTTGCTTAATGATCTAAGGAGTTTGCATTGTCAAGGTCTAGATGTGGGTTCTGTTTTCATTTCTTTTCCCTTTCTAATTCTGTTCCTTTCCTTTCTGGATTTATCTTTCTCTTACATTGGTGTCTGGGAAAAGAAATATGAGAAAGAACAAATAACTGTTCACACCAGCATTCCAAGGCTGGCTTTTTCCTGGGATACAAGTATGAATTTTCAAGGAGTTACACTCAGGTTCCTACTGTAGGGTACATTCCACATGCTCTTGTAGCTGTGGTTCTCTTGTTCATTAATAAGAAGTTTCAAGTATGGACACCTTCCTGGCAATTTCCATCTGGGTAAATGGTAAGGTGTACAGACTGCTCCAATAGAGCTCCCCTATTGCTATCTTTCTCCAATTCGGTCTTTTTATTCAACAAAAATAAGCACAGAAGGCAGATCCCCAATCCTGTTGTCAAAGGAGAACTTAATGCAATTTCCACTTTTTTTGCAGGGGACCCCAAATTCGAAACATTTTCTTCACTTGGCTTGTGGTGGGGCTGAAAGGATCAAATCACCTTCTTTCCCCTTTTGTTCTTCAGACAAGAGATGGCAATAGCTCCTTGTCCACTGTGGCTAGCTCCCTGAATGCATAATCATCACCTGTTGGCTTTTCTTCACCGGGTCCACCCCTTGTACATTGTTCTTTTAATCTCTCTTCAATAACCTGTTAGAATGTGCCAAGTGTTTCCTGTTATAGCTGAAATGGATGACAAACATAATCTCTATGACTCTGTACTATAAACATTTTAAGGTGAAAATGTGATTTACCTGTAGTATCTTATGAAGTATGCATATCCAAATGCTACTAGACACAGAGAGAAGAAACTGTGGAATATGATAACTTGAATTAAAATCTCAGCTTCAACCTACATAAACTCATTTGTAAAGTGAGCATATACATACCTAACTCATGGAATTGACATGAGATTCAATGAGATAAAGGTTATCACCTAAACAAATATTAGGTTAAACTACATGAAATTGCCAATAGTTGATCATTTTTTGGCCAAAAGAATTGCAATTTTGTATGGTTCAAGCTAATAACATTGTTTGAAAAAGACACAAATAAACCAGAAGGATAGAGAAGTGCCGATATTAAAGAAATGGAACAAATATACTATGCAAACTCTAACTAAAATAAAGTTGGTTTATCTGTATTACTATCAGGCAAAAGATAATGAAAACTAGAAAACATTAGCAGAGATAAAGAGGGTCAATGATCAAAGTTTGATTTTACTGGTAAGATACCAAAATTTAAAATTCGTAAGCAACTAAATATGGTAGCCTCAAATTATAGAAGGTAAATAATGAACAAAAATAATAGAAGAAATCGATAAATCCATGATCATAATAGGGTATTTTAGTATAAATTTCTCAACGCTTAGAAAAATCAGAGAAAAATATCAGTAAGAAAATCTGTTTAAATCTTCTGATTTGAACAACACAATTAGCAAAAGAATTAAGGGATGGATATAGAATATTGAATCCAACAACTGTGTAATACACCTTCTATTTAAGCACTAGTAGTATAAGTGGAATAAGCTTGAAAAAGATTGATAGAATTATTCTATTTAAAAGAAACAAAAAGAGAAGATTTTTAAAAAAATGAGCAGTTGACACATAAAACTGGAAAAAATCCAAAATAATATACAAGTGATAGGATATAGAATACACTGTAAACATAGAACATACAAAAAGTCATATCATATATCTATAAATGAAAGCTCTAGAAGCATATTTACCAAGCAGTTAAGAGAGATCATAAACAAGTAACAAAATTTAGAAACTGTCTACTATTTACTGAATCATTCCATAAAAGAAAAAATAAAATTTAGAATCAAAAATAAATATTATGATATAGGTGCTTTATAAAATAAATCAAATTTCTTTATTTAAGACCATATGAAGAAGCAAATACTAAACAAGGGTGATTTGTCTTGTATCTCTACTTTTGAAGAGTATTTCTATATTACAGTTTAATCACTGTTAATTTAAGCAGTGTTACCTTAAAGCAATGTAATATTATCAATTTTTATTTCAGGATAGTATTCTTTATGTTTTGGCTTTCCAATAACATTATAATAAACTTATCTAAAGCAAATAAAGTATGATTTTTTATATTATTAGCTGAAATCCCTAAAGACAATATACAATAAAATTAATGGTTAGTCATCAATAGAATATCTTATGTTGAAATTTAGTCAATACATCAAAGACTTTTTCAAAGTGTTTTTTGCCAATTTTTTTCTAACAGTAAGAAGAGAGACACCATTGTCTCAGAATTGCTCCACAACTAGTTATTTTGAAATATTCAGTAAATCATTATTAAATATGATTGCTCTATTGTGCTACCGAACTTGTCTTTCCCCAAAGTTCAGGTAAGAAGTAGAGCACTGTAAGAAAGCTGCAAAGATGCTGAGATGTAGGGAAAAATTAGGGGTAAAAAGTGCCCTTTGGATTTGGCGACCTGGAATAAATGACAGCCTCAGGGGGTATAGTCAGGTGAAACAATGGAGGATGTGAACAGATTGGATGATCTAGAGATACTGAGGTAGACACTGGTTGGAGAGGTTTAACCATAAAAGACAGGAGAGGCACAAAGCAGATGTTTAGTAATGAAGAGTTGAAGGGAAGCCTTCTTATTTTTTCCATAGAGTGACTTCAGAAAGTTAAATGTTGGCAGGAAGGAAGCAATATAAAGGTAGAAGCGAGGTTCCAGGGAACAGGGGATAGTCAATATTTTGTAATTCCTGAGAAACTACTAATTTTAATTGCCTGGTTGGATTGCATAATTTTTTAAACATGGGTCATTTCTTCAGCTAAATTTAAGTTCTTTGGTGACAAGTCATTTTCCTGTTTGGATCTGATTGCTCTCAACGCCCAGATTCACTGCCTGCCACGCACAGATATACACACACACTGTAGGCACACCATAGACACACTGAGATATACACACACATACACACATTCCATGGAGATGATTGTACATAATCGATACTTCATGCACATTTGTTTTTCTCTTGCTAAATCAAGATATTTAAAGGTTAGTGACTTAGGAATGACGTTTCTCAGTGACTCTGCCAATAGTTTTCCCTTTTGTCTTAATAGAAAATGATAAACCATGTTCACATTCTCTCATTAGTATTCAGCAACAATAGATGGATACTAAATCCTCACTGAATAATTTAGTTCTCAATGTTTACCCTTTGATGTACAAGTACAACATAACTGGGAAACACCATGTATTGAATCTATTCTCAGAAGGGCTGGCGATTTAGCATGTTTAACACTTTAAATGCCAGATGAGACCCTGAGAAAGGCTGCACAATAAATGTCAAAGAAAGTTTCAAGTTTCTATTGATACATTTATTCCCATCCTCCCATCTTCACCCATCTCCATCTTTGCACTTGCTATTGGAAGCCTAACTAGGTCAGGCGTGATGGCTCATGCCTGTAATCCCACCATTTTGGGAGGCCAAGGCAGGAGGAATGCTTGAGGACAGCCTGAGCCAGTGTGAGACCCTGTGTTTATAAAAAGTAGAAAAAACTAGCTGGGTATGGTGGTTCTCACCTATAGTCCCAGCTATTCAGGAGGCTGAGGCAGAAGAATCGCTCCTGAGCCCGGAGTTTGAGGTCGCGGTGAGCTATGATGATGCCACTGCACTCTAGCCTGGTCGACACACTGGCACAACTAAAGTTTCTTGGGCCAGTAGTTTTACTCTTTATCCTGTTCTCAGATATTGAAGGTTGAGAAGTTTTTATTGTTTGTTTTTTAGCTCCAGCTATATTTCTTAAGACTCTAGGATTCACCACCAAGGGGGCATGGAGAAAGGTGTTGCAGGTAGTAGGAAGAGCATCAGCCCAAACAGACTGAGGTTGAAATTCTGCCATTTAAAATTCTAGGCTTGGAGGAGACTCTTCATGGAGTCCCATTTCCTTGTTTTCAAAGTGAGAATGACTTTACTTACCTGGCTACTTAACTAACGTCAGGATTAAAAATAAACGTCCTGGCAGGTAGTGAGCCCTCAATCAGTGGCTGTAATATACTGGAGTCAGGGAAACAATTTCTTTCATCTTATTCTCGCATTCACCTTTATTAGGGGAATTGTGTGATTTCAGTTTTTCTCTCTCCTGGATTTCTCATTTGGGCCAATTTATGCTCAAACCTGTGATGTGCTGGAGGAAGGACCTGGACCATTTTTCTTATTCCTACATATGGTGATAAATGGAACACATCATTGAGATTCACTGACTATAATTATGGCAACTCTACTTGGCAGATGATCTTATTTTGCTCGTTTATGTCTTATAAAGTGACATTTATTAATATTTAACTTTTATTTATGTGCTAGTTAGTGACGTGTGCTGTACAGATAATCCAAAAATGCCCATTTTCTGGTCTTAAGGAGCTTATTTTCTAAAATGACAGACAGCTCTATTCACGCCCTTGAGGGATAAAGAGTGGAGAACAGTTGTGTGCTGGCAGGGGGTGCCCCTCTGTGATCCAATGTGCTTTCTACCCCTGTCCTATATACACGCTCAGCCTGATTTATGTGCGCAGTTGAGATTCCTGCAGGTCTGTATGAAAGCAATCGGTCAGCCCACGATGGGCTGCAGGGTTTCTTTCAGACTGCAAACACAGGGGCTGATGCCGGGTTAAGCATTTTTTTCCCTGACCTGTGATTCCTAAAGGACATAATTCCATTGGATTTTAGGCTAGGGACCTTGCCAGAATCCCACAATCAGGCAGAGTCTCCACACAGCAACTGAACAGAAGGCAGAGAAGATAGAACAAGTCAGAGTTGAGGAGTCTTAGGGACTTAGGGGACAAGCCGGACTTTTTAAAAGCCTGGCTGTGGATACAGGCCAAGAGCTATTGAGAGTTCATTGCCTAGCAACATGAGACCAGCTAATAAAGGGGAGTTGGAGGCTTTTCATTTTCCTAGACTGCAGGTAATTTTTCTAGGGGACTTTGGAAAGTGTGTTCTTGTATCTTTTTCTTTTCTGGAGTCTCACACTTATTCTGCATGTCAATGAGATGACGGAATTTAGTGAGTTCTCCCTGCATGCAGAGTGATAGCTTTCAGGGGCTCTGTCCCTTTGGCAATGTTGAGCATAGTTGCTATATGGAAATTGAGAGCTCAGGAGTAAGTTGGTAAGCACCACTTAATGCAAAGTAGCAGCAGTGGCTGAATACATTTCTGAAATAACAAGGCAGATGGAAACTAGCAGCTGTGATGAGACAGTGGTAAATAAAACATCAGCTGAAGTTCTTTAAAGAAATATATTTCCAAAGAGTGATGCCACCCTACATTTTGGAAACATTTATAATTCCCAGGCTTCATTGTCTTGTGACTAAACAAGCTATCCAAAGCCAGGTTAGGAGAACTGTTATGGAAAATGCAAGCAGTCTGGTGTGTTCCTCTAACTCAGAGCCACTCAAAGTGCCAGCCACAGGCCAGGGCTGCTCTGCAAAACGTTACCCATCCATTTGAGGTACAGAAAGTGAGAGTAATCATTTACAAAGTTTTTAAACAATTCAAGAGTAATATAATGTCTGTTGAATCTAATATTTAAAAATTGGTGCTCATATTTTCATGTGTTTTTTGTTTCAGTTTATAATAATTCATTTTATTGTACTTAAAGTATTGCTCTACAATGGATCAGAAACTAGAGACAAGAAAAAAACTGGCCCTTTGACACAGTTTTAGAAGCACTATCTGGAGTCAACAAACTTTTTTAAAAATCCAGATACTAAACTTTTTAAAATTTACGGGCCATACAGTCTCTGTTGCAACCATTAACTCAGCTGCTGAAGGGAAAAAACAGATGTGTGTAGGCAAGTGGACATGGTTGTGTTCCAATAAAACTTTATTTACAGACACAAGTGGTCAGCCTTGCTCTAGAACAATGCTTCCCGAACTTTACTGAGCAATCAACTCATGAAGATTTCAAGTCCGCATTTGTGGGGTGGGCCCTGAGATACTTACATTTCTGACAATCTCTCAGATGATGTTGATGCTTATGGTTCATAGACTCACTTTGTGTGTTAAACCTCAATAAAAGAATTTTGAAGTTGAAACGGGAAAACCAGGATTGGAGTCCACTCTGCTATTTGCTTGTAAAGTAACTGAGGCAGAAGTTACTAATCTCTCAACCTCAGTTTTCTCATCTGAAAAATGGATATAATTTCTATTCAATTTAATTTCTATGAAGTTTAAATAAAATTATGCATGTGAAAATGTTTTATGAAAAACGCAAAAAATAACGCTAAAAGGTGTAATATAGACTTAAGGTTTTCCATTACCTGTAATTTTCTTTAAACTACTTCAGTTTAAACCACATGAGAATATATATGCAGGTTAACTTATATCCACATGCTAGGGAAGTTCATTTTTATTTGAAATACTCTAGTCATGAATACATATTCTGTCTGTGTTTAGTTAGCATCTGAAGGACCCTTATTATGAGTCCACACCACAGAGGTGGCTATTGGAAGCGAGTAAAAAAGTAGCATGTAAATATCAGAGGTTTGGTTAATACTACTGTTAAAAAATAACATTTATTGTGAAAACATATGCAGTTCAATAAATGGCTAAAAGACACCAGGTATGGACAAAGTACATGTAATGAACCAACCAGTCCAGCAGCCTAACACCTCAGAGTGAGCCTCATTATAGAACACCTTCCAATCTTGTCTGTCCTTCACTCAACAGAAGCCAACTATGTCCAGTTGGAAGTTTAGCTGATAATGCAGTCAGAACAGCATTGCATTTTTTCATTGAAGAGAATCTTTCTTACTGTTTTATCAGAAGCCTTGAAAGGACAAAGAACTAGGACTTCACCAATCTTACAGAACAGGCTGTATGACTGTTTTTTGTGACTGCTTCCAAATAAATATTCGTGTAAGGGGCTAGAGACAGTGTAAGACTTGGTTTTAACTGCTCGGTAGTGAGGTTGTTGGGGAGGAGATGTATAGCTCTACCTATCTCTGATTTCCTACACCTAACAGTTGTGAGTAGCCAAACTGGCTTCAGACAGTTTGCCACTTAAGATAGCATTATTTTATTTTATTTTTTTTATGGCACAGGGTTCTGCTAAACATTAACATTTTCCTTTTTCTTCTTCTTCTATAGGAAGGTATAAAGAAGCCATCTTGGATTTTCTGAGAGAAGCTACACTCACACTCTTCAATAAATGGCTAAAAGATACCAGGAATGAACAAAGTACAATTAGTGAACCAACCAGTCCAGTAGCATCTTGTGTCCCTGAAGATAGTTGTGCTGAGAAGGGCAGGGATAAGGCAACCGGCTCTTTTGTCTACAACATGGACTTACCACAAGACCCTTCATGCCTGGTAATTACAGAAAATGGCTTTATCTGGAATGGAAAGGTGGGTGGTTCTCCAGGATTTAAAATGGAAAAACTTGCAGATCTGACAAAGAGAGATCCCTTGGGGACATGGAAATGAAATTTAGGGTCCTAAAAGTGAGGGACTGCTGAACCAGTTCCAACATAGTGCTCTCAGTAGCCTTGGGATGTGGCTTTGAGTGAAAGCAAGGAGGTGAACATCAGCCCAGAAAGAGTCAAGTAATTGAGGACTCAGCCTCTGTCTTAGCATTCCAAGCCTGAATTTCTAAGTCCCTTTATAACATATACTCCAAACCCTTCCTTGTATTTGAAGCAGAAGACAAGTGCAAGCAAGCTTAACCTTGTAGGCAAAATGACCTGCGAAGACTGAAAAGTGTATGTGATGTATTTTAAAACACCTCTGGCCACTTGAAAACCCTTAGTACAAGTCCCCATGGAGAAAGAGGAGGGAGTTGTTCTGGGTGGACGTACTATTGGACTCAACAGCTTTCCTGAGGCTGGCTGGTAACCAGAGAGTGAATGTGTAGGGCCTGAAAATGAGGGCTAAGAGCTGCAAACTTGGGAGCTCAATTGAAGGGCCCTTTGGGCTAACTCAGTCTAGAATGAGATCCTCCATCTACAAGGATCCACAATGTCCCTGGAGGGATAGCATCATCGAAGTAGGACCAGTTCTCAAGAGTGACACCATGTGGCGGTGAGAAGGAAAACAGCCTTGACCGAAGTCTCCAGTATTCTCCCAATTGGTGTAAAAGTTGGATTGATCCCTTCCTTCAACTACATCAACTGCATGGCTGTTGACAATTCACGGAGAAGACAGAATCCTGAAAAGGGAGATGCCTGATAATAAGGTGTATGGGATCTTTCATAATTAATTAGAAAATAAAAGAGATGTGATCATACTAGCCCCTCTCATTTGTGAAAGAGGTCGTATGTTTGTTACAGGAATCAAATGAAATAACAAATGTATTTATTCCTTGAAAAGAACAAAATAAACTAAAAGTAGTGGTAATAAAGTTATCACAGGTAGTACATACTACAATATTATCATAGGCTGGTAACTTGATGTCAGATAAATTAAGTGCCCCTAGGCAAGTGTCCTACTTGCCTCACTTTGTGCTTTTTAAATTTATATATCTTGAGGATTATTTTGGGTTGAATTATGTCCTATAAAAATGTGTTCAACTCTGAACCCCCAGTTCTTTTGAACTTAACTTTATTTGGAAATAGAACTGTGGCAAATGTAATCGAGTAAAGGTGAGGTCTTTAGGATGAGTCGTAATCCAATATGACTAGTGTTCTCATGAGAAGAGAAGAGATGTGGAGAGAGACACACACAGGGAGAATGCTACGTGATGACGGAGATAGAGATTGGAGTTTTGCTGCCACAAGCCAGGGAATGCCTGGAGCTACAGGAAGACAGAAGCTGCAAGGAAGGATTCTCCCCTAAAAGCTTTGGAGGGAGCGTGGTCCTGCCAACAACTTGATTTCAGCCTTCCAGCCTCCAGAACTGTGAGACAATAAATTTCAGTTGCTTTAAGCCATCAAGTTTGTGGTACTTTGTTAGGGCAGCCCTAGTAAATGAATACAAGGACTAAACTATTTAAAAATGGAGAATTTTTCTGTCATTCAGAGAGAATGATGTCAAGAAAGCACGGACAAGGTACTGAGAAATGTAAAAATATAAAGGCTTTTACATGTAGCTGGAAGGTGAGAAATGAGCTTAATCAGAGCTAGAATCTCTTTGTAGAAGATATACACTGTGGTTTTCAGGATAGTTAAAGGAGCTCAACAGATGGGACACTCTTCAAGCCTTTGAAGGAAATAGAGACGAGATATTGTTCAAGTTCTGCCTCCCTCAAGACTTTCTACCCTTCTTCAAATTCCCTCCATTTCTCCATCTTTCCTCTTCTCTCTCACTTCACCCTTGACCCAGTAACCTCTAAAAAGGTTTATCCTGCTTTCCAATATCTTTAATGTAGTACTGAAATGAGAAGTCTAGTTTAAAAATCTTGCTACTTGAGAGATAGCCAACAATTTCCTAGAGAGCCTTCCTAGAGCCCTTTTCCCCTTGGGAACTAGCTTTTCCCTTAATGTGTAAGCAAGCCTAGAAAATCACCAAGATCCAAGTTATACATGGGACTTCAGCTACCAAGATCAATCCCTTATTTTGTCTCAAATTTTTTTTGATGCATATACTAGATAATGAGTTTGTTTTCCTGCAGAAGCACCTAGTTCTGAGCCTGGGTACATTTAAAGAAAGGAAATTGAGTAATAGGTAAGTCTCCTCCCAGGAGAGGAGATTTGAAACCTTTCAGTGAAGGGAATGTGGAGTCACTTGGAAATAAAAAAGAACCCCCACCCCCACCACACATACACACACATACACACATACCCCTCATAAAGCTGCTACTCAGAAGTGAGAAGGGAATCTCTGAGGGTGAGGAAAAATGAGACACAAGCTCTGAGGCCTGAGATGGAAACACCAGCAAGGGAACCTCTTGAGTTAGTTTCCTAGCAACACAAAGCCAATGTACTTTTGACATTTTGTTGTCATTCCTTGAAAATAGTGACTCCTAAAAAGAGTAGAGAGAAAAGAAGGAGATGGAGGAGAAGGAGGAGGAGGAGGAGGAGTAACTTACTGATAGCTAATATCATATTCAACTGCTGTAACTTAACAACAAAATGAATTATAATAACGTCTGCATGTTCACTGATCCACGTCTTTTTAGTGATTAATTAGAACAGAATCTGACTCTGCAACTAAAATTGTAAAATGGTCATATTGTTATTTGGGGCCTTCGCATCATGAACTGACCTAAGCCAATTCGTCCATTCACAACTGTGAAATATCAGAAGCAACCCAACCCTTAGGGGTAGAGAGGCCTCTAGGTCTCCCTTTCCATACCATCACAACTAGCGGAAATGTTAAATTAAAGCAGTTGTCAGAACAAATCTGCCATAATCCAAACATGTATGAATAAGCAGACCCTAAAACATTGACTATGCTTTCCTTTCTCTTCCAGGGAAGTTCCAATTCTCTTTTGATGCACACTGAGGCATTTTGCATGAAACATTCATTAAATACAGATATGATACTATTCCAGTAACAAGATTCAGTTAACCTTTTAATCAGAATTCAGGATCTTTGAATGAGATCTGCAGTATCCTTAAGTGATGATGCCCAGCACTGAATTGAAACCCTTAATCTCAGGGATTCATATAGCCTCAGCAAGGCCAATTCATAGATCTTAGACACCATTTATTCTACTAATTAAAAATTCTTTCTAATATCTTTTGTACAATTCAGATCCCCTCTAGGAATCTTATAGACACTTACAGATGCTGCTTCTGAAATCTAATTTGAGTTTTTCAGATATTAACAAACCATCCTCGCAGCATGCATATCTGATTAGAGTACTTAAAATATTTGGTCACTTACCCCTAGTCTCCAGATGTACATAAAGTTAACTTATATACAAATACGTCACATTGTTTGAAATGTTAATTAAATGTTGATAATTTAACATCTATCCTCTTTGTTCCACCAAGATGCTCATTTTCCTCTGAGTTATTAAAACCTGCTCTCAAATCTTTATTCACACAAAAGAATAAATAATAATAGCTTTGAATAGGTGCATGGGGAAGGAGACAGAAATAGAAACGTTTTATATTTTACAGTATTATTTTAAATATAGAACTGATCCTAATAAGTCAGCTCCTTTAAGTCACTTAGCACCCTCGCCTGCTGGCTGAGATCAGTCAATTAGTCTTCCCCATTAGCCAAATGCAGAAGAGAAACACATATCACCTTAACACATCTCTTTAAACTGATGTTTAAAAAGTAAGATAAGTGATAGGACTAAGAAGTGGCCACTGCTATATCTCTCCAGGTAATACAGGGTGTCCCAAAAGTCGCCATACACAGGGAAAATGGAAAATTGTAGCTAAATGTATCTTTATGTACAAAATGTTCATTATAAAATTTTTCCTTCTACAAAATATTTTGTATTTACCTTGCCGAGCTCAGTGAGACCAGAGATTGCTTCTCAGCCTAAGAGGCTCAGATTTTGAATTTGCCAGTGTTTTGGAACTGGTTATGTTTGGGGACACCCATTTATGCTAATTAAGAAACCAAGTGGCTGATTAAAAAAACCCAGGAGAGTAATTAATTCACAATGAAAAACATAACTGCCAAGTGAACCTAATACTAACATTAATTTAATCCATGCATTTTCTCCCTGCGGGAAAACTACTGAGAATATGAAATGATCAAGGATCCAATTGGACAGGAATGAAAAAAGAGGGGGTTGGTTATGTGACATAGATGTTTTATGCCATGAGGTTCTGCCAGGCTGATGGGTCTCCATACAGGTACATACCCTGAGGGGGCTATTTCCTCAACTTGACCCAACAGGTAACCTCACTTCCTACCACCACAGAGCTTGGGTAGGCGCTGAGAACCATTGTCTCTGGAAATCTCCTTTTTCTATGTTTTCATGGCTTAAAAAAAAAAAAAAACCCTTCTAAAAACAAATCCCTTCTTTAGAAATGTGAGCATCTTCACTCTGAAGTTGAAGTCTGATGGTTCTTGGAGCCCTGTGACTTTGCATATTTGTTTTGTATTGATTTTATGGTTCAATTCCCATGGCAACTTTATTTCTGACAGAATGAATTACTGTCGGCACCTTTTGTGGTTCCATGTACTACTTATAGCTAGTAATCATTCTTCCAGTCGATACAGAAGAGAAGCACTAGTGTCTTGTGATATTAGAAATGAAAGCTTAGGAGAATTTTAGGAGAATAGCTTTAGAATAGTTGCCTTATACAGGAATCAGTAAATATCGGTTGAATTAACCAGTGAGTGAAAGCTGCACATACTAGTTCTGGAAAGAACTTAAAAATATGGTGAAAGAAAGGCAGGGGCATTTTTAAATAACCAAGATAGCCTGGCATTGCAGTCATCAGCTTGGAGCCTACACATTCAGTCTGTATTTGCTGTTCTGACTCAGTTTCCTTGCTATCAGAGGGGAGAGATCACAGCCAATAACTTCCTATGAATTGATCAGTGAATCACAGGGAAGGATCTCGGGAACCCAAAACAATATGGAATGTTTCCTGTAGTCTCAGTGACGTCCTGAAGGGGAAATGCATCCCCTCTTCTCCCTTCCCCAGTACTTCAGCACCAAGATTCCCCGTCTATCCCCTCCCGGCAGGAGTAGGTAGAAGGCAATACAGTGTTAATGAAGGAGAGACATCATGACAAGAGATAAAAGCATGAGAAAATTTAATGGAAAGAGCTTTGAAAATTAATTAGAAAAGAATGGTAAATAGTTTTGTTAAATCCCACAGCTGTAACTAACCTACTTTTGAAGATTGTGTGTGGGTTTAAAAAAAAAAAAAAAACACCTCTGCTAAATCAGTTTTATTCTACCGTGCTCTGATTATTTGCTTATCCTTTGAAATATGATATTCTCTTTAGAGCCTTTAGCTTACTTGAAAATTTTACTACATTTTCAAAATATGTTGTGATACCATGTTCTTCTTTGCTTTACTTTGTTTTGAAAAAGAACCCTGGTATAAAAGGAACAAATCATTTTTTATTGTTTTGTTCTTGTTTTTGTACTCCTGGCTTGTTTTAATATGCTCTTTCATCTTCAGCAAGATCCTGCTTGCCCAAGCTAAAAAAGTCATTTTTTTCAGTATTAATGTCAGTTATTTTGAGGCTAGCTGGGTTTACACATCAGTAACAAAATTAAAAATATTAATAAAATTAATAATTCCCTAGAGAAAGTAAAAGTAATAGCTTTCTCTATAATTCAAATGAAGCCAGTGGAATGTTTTAAAATGTATATTTTATCATTGTGCTTTCCTGTTTTAAACTCTTCTGTGGCTACCCTCGTAGTCCAAAGTCAAGATCACTTTCCTGCTTATCTTTCTAGCCCCAGCTTTCATCTTTCCTCATCCTTGCTCCCTTTCTGTTCCCGGATCATACTGAAAATTTGCAGTCCCATGAATGTGCCACTCTTTCTCTCCTCTTTGGTCCATGCACCTGTTGTTCCTGTCACCTAGGTCACCTAGCTCCTGTGTCACACCACATTCCCTCCATCTGGTTCAATGTTGCTTTGTTTCAGTCTTTACAGGACTCTGCCAACCATGTCATTATCACTGATCATAGGACTGAAATTGCCTGTGGACTCCATCCTCCAGAAATATTTGTTAAATGAAAGAATAAATGAACATTTTATCAATCCTTTTTTAAATAGATAGGACAGGAAGTTTCTACTCAGCCTTTCATATGTCACAGACTTCATTCTTGCTGTCCATGCCTTTAGGGCCAGTCATTTCCTTATAAAAATTTTTGGAATTTTGCTGCTCTGCAAATATTTCAATATAAATGAAGACTACAATTATATGTAATGATATTTATATGTAAGTTTTGTAAGCATAACTTTTTACCTTTTAAATTTTAATTATTATGGGTGCATTTTTTTAATAGTTGTATATATTTTGTGGGGCACATGTGATGCTTTGACACAGGCATACAATGAGTAGTGATCAAATCACCATAATTGGGGTATCTATCATCTCAAGAATTTATCATTTCTTTGTTTTAGGAACACTCTAATCTCACTCTTTTAGTTATTTTAAAATGAACAATAAATTAGTGTTAACTAATGGGTATGAAAACGCAGTTAGACACAATGAATTAGATCTAGTGTTTGGTAGCACAAACATAACTTTTAAGCATTCATTCTTTCATTTGTTCAGTCATTCATTTATTTATCAACTATTTAATAAAGCCCTTACAGAGATCAGTGATTCAGTGGTGATTTTTCAGAACTATATTTGGAGAAAATCTTGTCCTCAGAGTTCCTTTCTTTTCTTTCCTACATATTGGGACTCATCCAATATATCAAAAAAAAAAAAAAAAAAAGCAAAGAAAAGAAAGAGAAAATAAAAAAATGTATCTATCAATTCCATTACTTATTTTCTTTAATATAACTTATTCTAAGGAGAAACAACTATATAGTTTTTTAGAGAGGTGTAGAAGATTAGGGAGAGACAAAAAGATTATTTGTAGTTTGCAAATGGCCACCAACTAGAAAAATTTAGATTGTGGTATATTAACTCATTTTTATCTTGTTACCCTATATTTTGAAATTTGAATCTTGGTCTATATGTTAGAAAGTCATACCAGATTTGCTTCCTTTTAAAACACAAATATTAGCTGCAAACCATTTTCTTTTGAATATAACTTAAAATTATGCTTTATACTTTATGTAATTTGTGCCATCTAAAAACTGATTCAAAATAAGTGACTATTTTTCTAAGACACCATTTTGGATGGAGAGGGGAAAATATTACCCCATTTAATGAATACACTAATTGTAGGACACATCTCCATTTTAGAACCTTGAATGCATAAAAATGAGCATTTTGAAATCAAAGATATATCATGTATTTTTTCTTTCTGTCAGAAATCAAGCTTGATTATGTGGTCTTTGCTATACAAGTATATTCTATATTCTTCCAGTTAAATGTGTAGAATGGACACAGAGAATTTCAGCTGCTTTCTAAATTTGAATAAATGAAAAGCTTGATTTCTCTACAATGAAGAAATGGCAGTACTTCAAATGACTCTCATCAAAGTCACGCTGGTTTTCTGTCTGCACATGTACAGGTTATGCTGCCTCTTGGCTGAGAATTTCAATATTGATATTTTGCTTCCAGTCCATCATTTCACTGTGGTGTATTTTATCTTTCATTTCATCCAGAGGCATGTCAAAGCCCAGGCATAATTCCAGAATGGAACAAAAGTATTATTTTTGGCTCAATGATATTACTTAAATATATGTTGGTCTTAAGTTTGGCTTATTCTCATCCATGCCATTCATTTTATGTAGTGATCAGACTAGTGTTTTACCATTATCAGTCTAGTGTTTTTCAAAGTGTGCATTATGGACCACCCAGCCCAGAGTACCCTTGGTGCTGGCAGAAATGGTGATTACTGGACTCCAACATTTACTGTCTGTGTTCAAATATCAAAGGCTAAGCTCTGGAATAGGTATTTTTAACAAGTCTTCCAGGAGACTCCTATGTACACTGAAGTTTGAGAAGTTCTGCATAATGCAGCATGGACTCAGGTGCTAGACAGTCTGGGTTTGAATCTCCTTTAAGAGCAGGAAGACCATAGGCAAATTAGCTGAACTATTTGTGCCTCAATTTTCTCCTCTGTCAAATGAGATAATAGTAGTGCTTCCCTTTAGGGATGTTTTCAGGATTAAATGAGTGAATATTTGTATAGCACTTAGTGTTTGGCATGTAATAAACACTGTGTGCATGTGTGTAAGTGTGTGTGTATATATATGTGTGTGTATGTGTATTTCTGAATCTATAGAGATCATGGAAAAATAACAGATGTTCATTTAACAAATATTCCATGGACACACACTCTGTCCTGGGCCTGGGTCCTAGCCTATAAATGCATTCTACTGGAGGGGTAACATGCAAGCACACATGCACTCAGACCTTTAACAAAAGTCACTTTATTAATCCTCAAAGTCCTAGGAGGTTGGTAATATTATCCTCTTTCTTTTACAAAGGAGTGAACTGAGCTGCAGAGAGATTAAGTAACTTGGCCAAGTTTGGACAGCTGCTAAGTGATGGAGCTGCAATGAACATGGGCAGCCAGGCTTCACCACGTGCTCATTTAATGTCGCTATCCAGAGAAGTGTATTCCATTAAAACGAATGCTCAACTGACCGAGGCTGTGTTGACTTAGTTAAATGAAGATCTATCTGGAGGTCAACAAAGTACTGGGTAAGATTCAAACTTGGTAAGTGGGCACAGTCTGCTGCTGAACTTCCCAGTTGATGCAGGGATTGGGTGGAAGGTTATCATCCCTTGAGGGTTTGGCATAGATGCTATTATAGTCACAATAAGTGAAGAGCCTCAAAAATTGTATTTTAAATAAACATAAGTTTAGTTCAGAATTAAATCTTGTTTAAACTCTAATAACTGAAAGATCAAACATCCTAATGGTGCCAAATAGCTGTGTTAAACTCCTTAAGTCTATAACGAGTGTCACTTGGTAGTCAAGCTGAACAGCAGGCTTTTTGGGGTTGGGCTGTATTTCATTTTCTTTTCCATTGAAAGGAGAAAGTTATTTAAGGTGTGGTATCCATGAATAGTACCTTGTATTTACCTGAAACCTAAGGTGTTGAAAGACTTTTATTCATGCCAATGCCCTTTTAGTTTTGGATGTGTGGTTAGAGGTGATGGTTAAGAGTCAAGACTAGGAATGAATCAAGCCTAAGTTCTACGATGCCAATTGTTCACATGTGGGAGAGGTGTTGCAATTGCAGGCAAGATGAAATCATGTGCAGTAATTCACCCCTTTGCTTTAAAAGAGAACCGCGGTTTTTTGTTGTTGTCATTGTTGTTTGTGTGTGTGGCTACATTTGAAATAATTTGGTAAGGAGGGAGGGAGAGGATGTCCAAATTTTGGAACTATGGAGGATGCACAGGAAGATACCTAAAACCAAGTTGAGGGGAGGAGATAAGAAGTCTAGAATTTCTATTTGTTGTTTGATACAGGGAATGTATATATTTAGTCCTCTTCAACTTTCTTTTAGTATAAATGGTATTAAGTTTAAGAATTCATAAAATAAACAGATTAGTTTTGGAGGAGGTTATAGAGACTTCTAGGTTTTTGTAAAAGAACATTTATCATAAATCTCACTTAAGTTTAAATTTAATGTGAATGAAATGCCTCTGAAAAGGTCTTGAAATGTGCATATCTTTTAACTAATAAAATGAGGACTTAAATGTATATTGTGTGATTATATATGTGGGTATATACGAGTTATGCGCTAAGTAATTCATCTTCTAAAACATCCAAAAAAGACATTTTAAAAAGAAGTAAAATGAAAAAAAATTGTAAAATACTTTTTAAATGGCTCAAAACAGTATTTCTGTCATTGAAAGTAGAATTTATTATTATTTTGATGTGATTGGGTACAGGAGGAAGTGTTCTCTGCATGGAAACAGAGCTGGTTTAGACAGGAGCAGATTGACCCCGTTCCCGCAATCTTCATTGCTTCCTCAAGGGTGTTGCCATGTGCACGCGCAGATGAAGCATCACCAAGTTTCCAAATGTTTAAAGAGGTTTCAGAAATCGAGATTTTTTTATGTGAAATCCTCTAAATTTTAAATTTGCCCCATTGTAAACATTGGGTGAGCAAAATAAAACACATTTGCCTACTGGGCAAAGCCCACTGATTGTCAGTGTGTTATCTCTGGTTTAGCCTTCCTGTGATTTATTCAAGATGAACACTTTTTAAAAAGTAAACATCTCTACTGCTAACCATGTTCTCCCTCTATAATCTCCATTGTTTCATTTTTCAAATAAAATAAAATCTACTCAACTCTTCAAGTCTCCTCGGTGCCCACAATCAAGTCTAAATTCCTTTAATAAGACCCCAAATCTGCTCCTTCCTGCTCTGGGCTCCACTCTACCTTTGTATGATGGTCTTTTCACAGGATGCTCTTCTTCTTGTCCCCTAATTAGCACCCAACCATGATTAACTCCAGCTGGGATGTTGCCAATTATGTGGAGCCTTCTAACTGAAGGATGTGGTAGTTATATAATTAATAGAATAGAAAGCACAGGAGGAAAAACCTAAATATAAAATTACCATTATAATCGATACCCAGTGACATGGTTTGACTCACTGAATATTTTAAAAATAAATTCTTAAAATTTAAAATTTTAAAAATAAATTCAACCAGTGGTATTGAGCTCTTTGTAGGTGCCATTCTGCTAAGTGCTAGAATTATGAAAATGAAGAACATGATCTCTGTCTTCACATTGTTGACAACCTATAACAGACATGCCATCAAACAACTGGGATACATTAGTAAAAGTGTTTTAATGGAGTTTGTTAGAAAGTGCCGATGGAGAATAGAAGACAGGAAAGGCCTGAGGAGCACTTTTCAGAGGAGATTCGTGAGATGAAATGAAAGGAAGAGTAGAAGCTTTTCATGGGGCAGGAGGAAGGGAAGGTATTTCAGGCAGAAGGAAGAGAAATTTGAAGCAGAGGATCACCATGTTTATATAAGAAAGCCTGGCATGAGAACGGCACCTTGTTTGCTAGGATTAGAAGTTCATAACAATGATTTCGTGACTACTGCTATTAAATTATCACTGTTCCCCTGTGCTGTAGTTTACATGGAACTTGGCCATAAAAGCATTTTCCCCGAGGCATCCCGTTATGAGCTACGAGCTTCTTAGCTCAAGCCCATAATGGCTCAACTGGTAAATAATGCTTTCCAAGTCTCTGGACTAAATCCAAACTGATGGACCATCACCGCTTACTGAACTCTGGTGTTAGAACAAGAATATACATTTGCCTGTAGGTGCTCTCTTGACCAGTTCCCCGCTTCAAACTATGAAAATTTCTACACCCATTTCCCTGCATTCTACTGTATCAAACTTCAACATTTTCCTCAGAAATTTTAAATTAATTCAATGAAATTTCATCACAGATAATTTGTGGAATTGAGATACTTGTTTGATGTTGCTCTTTTCACCATATTTAAACTTAAAATATTAAATTAGTAATGATCCTTTGACTTTTTATCTCTAAGAACCTCATTTTAATATTATATGGTTTGTGATTGCAAAATATCCAAAAGCATTAACGAGAACCCCTATGAATGAGTTTTGTTGCAATGTAGAGAAATAACATGCTTTCTTTCCTGCTGTACTCAAATAGTTGAATGAGGATATTGCTGTAAGGTAGAAAATGTTGACATAAATCTTAGAATTATATTTAATTTAAAATTTCAAAACCAGTACCAGCTTTTGATGACCAGAATTAGATGGAGCAAAAGCCCCGAATTTGCTTAGTTCTCAAAAGACGTGTTTTCTCCGGCAAGGTAAGGCTCCCTGGGGCAGACTGAGTCAGCTCTTAAAAAGGCAGTGAGCCATACTGTTGTCATTCACAGTTGTCCCCATTAAATTCCCTGTCAGAATTAGGTCAAGCATGGGCATTGGCTCTGTGAGGTTCAAAATGTTTTTGACTAGTGGTTCAGATAATTGTTGGTGACGTAGTACCATGTTCACCTTTGCCTCTCTCTTCTTTCCTTTTTTTCATTTATTTTTTTCTCCACTGACATACCTCAGGCTTGCCCATGGAGCCAGTGGCATTAACTCACTATGATGGCCAACTTGGATTAAATCCCCCTTGCTACAACGTTACAAACCCACTGAAGACAAGGACCATATCACTGTGTCTTGACCACCTTTGTGTCTCTAGTGCCTAGCAGAGGGCCTTCCATATTAATACTCAATAACTCAGTATTTCTTAAATGCGAATGAAAATACTTTCATTAGGCATTTAACACATTTGAAACATTGGCTGGGCTCTGTGCTTCTTCCTTAAAAATTTTTTTTTGTAATTATGGTTGGAAATTTACACATTTAACTCAGTATATAATCATATCACATATATAGCATTTATATATATTTTTTAACGTACCATAACTGATGTCAACTTCATCGTAAGCCTCCATCTGTAGTAGGAGTGGGAAGATGAGGGGAATAGAGACAACTTTTCAAATAAATTCGTTACCTCACATAGCTATTAATATCATTTTTGTGGTGAGAACACTTTACATCCACTCTCTTGGCATTTTTTAAACAATACAATATATTATTAATTATCATCACCATGTTGTGCAGTGGATCTCTTGACTTGATCTCTCCTATCTAACTGAAATTTTGTATCCTTTTACCACTCCGCGCCCCAACCTCAGCCTCTGATAACCACCAATTTATTCTAGTTTCATGAGATAAACTTTTTTAGATTCTACATTTAAGTGAGATCATTTGGTGTTTGCCTTTCTGTGCCTGGCCTATTCAACACAGCATGTTACACATGGTGAACACATACAATTTTATCTGTCAATTTAAAAAAAGTAAATTTAAAAAAGTCAGCCTTTTCTACTATAGTAACGTCCCTCTTTGTAGGGGGCGTAAATACTTCATCTTTCATCCTTTCTTCCATCTCTTCCTTTTCCAGATGGCCTCTGGATAAAGAAGGACATGAGTTTTACACACCTTGTAGTAATGAGAATGGGTTGTTACATTTGAGCAGGCACTTATGCTGTGCCTTAAGCTATCACAGGCACTTATGGATGAAGTCCATGGCTGTGAAATATTGGCAAAGCTCTCGCATCGTTTGGCCACCTCTGTTGCCTCTGCTCAAACTTGCTTCTCACCATGTTGTGGATCTCCCTGTGGCCTGGTTGAAATTCCCTCTCAGCACATTCATTTCAGGCTTCTCATCCTCTAGCCACCATTTTTATTCTGATGTGACTGCCCCATTTTGGTTTCCTCCAAGGCAATTTCGTTCCAGAGTCTGAATAAGAAAGTTGGGTTGAAGCTTTTTCCTATATGCCCCTCTAGTCGATTCTCCTTTTAAAAACTAATCACCACCCTCCCACACACCCTTTAGCCTGGCACCTTGAGGGTGGAGGGTGGGGTTGGGGTTTAGTTCACTGCCCAATCACTTTTCTCATTCCCTGTTCCCTTTCCCTCCTCCTCCTCCTCCTCTGGATCCAGAAAAGCTTTCTTTTCTTTCTAATCATTGTGTGTTACAGACTCCTCCAAAGTCATATCCTCTTTCTTTCTGGAGGTGACATCAAGAGAACATGATTTACAGAGAGAAATAAAAGCACATTGATTTAATATTTTCTAAGTATTGTACACATTATATTCATTTTACCCAAGAGAAAGCTAAAGCTCAAAGAGGTTAAAGTAACTTGCTTGCAAAATAACAAAGCCTAGATTCAAAGCCTGGCTGTAAAGCATGATACACCACAGAATTTAGAATTTTTGAGTATTTTAATTCAAAGTTAGGAGCTTCTTATTTCTTTTAGCAAGTTATCACCAGATAGTGCTTCTTATCAAATTAAAAACATAATTTGATAGCACTTCTTCAACCTCATATGATGTTCAGCATGTGAGACCAGAAGCAATTGCCCTAATTAATTAATTAATTTGACAAAATACAGTTTATATGTGAAAATGAATTAATGATTAGGTAAAATTAAAATCTAAATTAGGGAGGCACATCTTCCATTTTTCACTCATGGCTTGGAGACTTGTTTCAGTTGAGTATTATCTCTCTATAAAAAATAATCACAAGTATAATTAACAAAATTTGTTTCATTTAATTCTAAGGAGAAACAGAGTAACTTTTTCCATTTAAAACTACTGACTGGGGAATAATGAACTATGATCCATATTGTTTAAAAAGTAACTGGCTTTAGGTTTTTTAAAAAGAGCTGTAAGATATCAAATTTATCTTTAAAAAGAAATTAAAAACATAATTTTTCTGTATATATGACAAATGTGCAACAAGAAGACTTTTTTTTTTTACCTAAGTTGCCCCAGACTAGTATTAAAAATAATGTCACAAAAACTGTTACAAAAGAGAATGTCTCTGTCCCTGTCACCTCCACTCCTGGGGAAGGCCAACAACTCTCTCTTTAAATTAATTCTACATGTTCCAATTTCATGTGTTTCACACCAATCAGTCTTCTTGGTGATTCTGCGGTACCTGTTATTAGTTATAGTTCCAGGCAAGACCACCCATGTCTGCCAAGGCTCTGCTGCCCCTGAAGCTCTCTTTAAAAACACCCCTCTATTGCTGATGTCTGTGGATATGTGAGCAAAGACCTGCTCATGCCCAATGTTTCAGGGGCTTAGGCTGTCTCATCAAGCCTGCCATTTGTTGACACAGCTTACCCAACTGGCCCCAATGCTGCTGACGCCCTGATCTCAAAGCACCATGGAGTCTTGAGCAAGGCCACCTTTTTTTATCTGTTACATTTTTAGGGCAGACTTTTAAATGTAAAACCTATGAGAGTCTGGCCAAGGAATGGGCTGAAAATAGACAACATATTAATGCTATGTACAGAGCTACCTTTACCCTACAATACTTATCTCATTCTCCATTATCCAAACTTACCTCAACTCTTTCTTTCCTGAGTTGAGTACTTTCCTAGGAAGTTTAGCATTCCCTTATGCAAAATAGCATTGGCAATCATATCTTGGGCTCAAGCAAAGACCTTTGCCGTCTTTCTTCCTGACCACTTACTTATATTTACAACTACCTACTGGATATTTCAATTTGACATCACACATCTTCCTTGATGAATTCAGCATGTCTGAATTGGACCTGTCATCTCCTCTGATCTTTCATCTGGGTTTCCAGTCTCAATAAATAGGACCACCTTTTACCCAGTTACCTATTTCAGAAACCACTATCTCACAAACCCTGTTCTTCTGCCTTGTAAGTATCTCTTAAATCCATCTACTTCTCATTTCTACTATATTATGTCGGGGCATCATCTCGTCTGTATTTCTGCAAACTCCTAGTGGTTCTCCTCATGCTTTGTCTTCCTTCTCCCTTGCAATATGACTTGCACATTGTATAGCCAAAATAATATGTCAGAAAATGCAGTAAGATCATCAATTCTTTGTTTAAAAACCTTGAATTTCTTCTTGTTGTTCTTAGTCCCAAACTGGTCTGGCCATAATTATGTCTTTTGCCCCTGGAAACTGCCATGTTCTTTCTCATCTCCAGGCTTTTCCAAGTACTGTTCTCTTTGTATGGAATGATGACTAAATTTTTATTGAAAGAATGGCCAAATTAATAACATTTTACCAGAAGAGAGTACATTAAAGAACTCTCAATAAATAGATTTCCTGAATTTATTTATTTTCAACTGAACAACCTCACTACATTTAAAAATGTATTTAATGTTTTACAAACAAAAAGTAGAACTGAAATTGGCATATCCATATGAACTTGTACATTGGTTTTAAGGTCCTAGTAGGAGTGTTCAACTAATTCTGTAGCTTGGACTACAGTGTGGTTTTCCACTCTCTGAAATTATTACCCTCTTTGACTTAGGTAACATCTGAAGATACAGCCAATCCCTAAGGCAGGAGGACAAATATAGAACAGTGAGGGAATCACTGGACACTTCTCAGCCATCCAAATCCCTCGAATTAAACTTGGCATAAATGGAGTGGCAGATGTCACTGTCAGATTGCTCTAACATCCTTGATATGACCTACTGCTAGATGCTCTAATTTCATTTCAAAAAGCCTGAGTAATCTTTACAAGTTTGGACGGTGAAAAAAAAGAAATTAACTTTATGACTTGGCAAAGCCAATGGCATGCAATCCATCTAGAAACAGACCTAGAAACCCCATCATTCATAAGAGCATCTGGCTGCCATCTACAGGATGCTGGGCACAGGCCAACTTTGATAATTACATTCAGCTTGCCCACCTTCCCTAATCACTTCAACTGGATGACACACATTCAATTCTGTTCAAAAAATACCAGGCATGAGTGCTAGTCAATTCTAGAAGGTGACTATCTCACCCTAGAAACTGCAGCATTTTTTAGGTAAGAGAAATAATTGTACAATAAATTCAGAACCATGGCTTAAAAATGGCGTATTATGAGATAATGAAATTGCCAATGGTATTTCTCAGGAAAATTTAAACATCTTCACTGGCATTGCCTTTATAGTTTACTAAAGGAAAAAATATTTGTTTTTACCTGGTCTGACATTTCAATTTGGTTTTATCGTAATTAGAGGTAATAAGATCAATGTGGTACTAGGCACTCAAGTATACACACATTGAAGGGGTTTTGTTTGGTGTGAGCTGGATTTTATAAAGTCTAAAATACAATTTAAGAAGCAGGGCTGGGCGCGGTGGCTCACACCTGTAATCCTAGCACTCTGGGAGGCCAAGGCGGGTGGATCGCTCAAAGTCAGGAGTTCGAGACCAGCCTGAGCAAGAGCGAGACCCCGTCTCTATTAAAAGTAGAAATAAGTTATCTGGCCAACTAAAATATACATATAGAAAAAAATTAGCTGGGCATGGTGGCGCATGCCTGTAGTCCCAGCTACTCGGGAGGCTGAGGCAGTAGGATCGCTTAAGCCCAGGAGTTTGAGGTTGCTGTGAACTAGGCTGATGCCACGGCACTCACTCTAGCCCGGGCAACAAAGCGAGACTCTGTCTCAAAAAAAAGAAAAAGAAACAGATGAGTATTAATTGCACTAGAGTATAAAAATAATTAGGAAACAGAAGATGTCCCTTTTACTTACATTTTCCTAAGCATCTTATTTCTATAAGACTTAATGTAATTTTACTAAGAAGTCTGACATTTTATTTGAAATAGTTCATGTTTACACAATTCAGACATTTTAAAAAGTCATTCTATTCTTCCATGCTATTCTTAGAGTTTTGAAAGTGGAAGGATGTTTTATGGGCTGCTGCTGTTTTAAAAGCATCCGACATTCATGTGAGGGGAAACTTGGGAAAATGTGCTGAACAATAATAAAAATCAATACTTATGTAAGTTTCACCATGGGCAGGAAAATGTTCTATATGATTTGCCTGTATAAACTCAGTCTTCGTATTAACTCAATTAGATGAGTACTTTTAATATTCCTATTTTTGTAAGTGGAGAAACTGAGGCACAGATAAGTAAGTATCCCAAGGTCACATAGCAGGCAAATGGTAGAGCCAGGATTCAAACCTGAGGAGTCTGTCTCTAGAGTTCATGCTTTTTAAACACCATACTATACTGCCTATCCCCCAAACACCACAAGAAGTAATTATTCTTCTTAGAAGTAGTTAAGTATCCCATAGTGAATTTGATATTAGAACATTAATAATATTCCTTGAGCAGCATCATTAATGCCAGAAATGAGGGATAGAGCTGACCCACTGAAGACCCTTTCCTCTAGCAGAATTCATTTATAGTGAATTACAATAGCACTAGCAGATTAGTACAACCTGCCCACTTGAACTAATTGTAAAATAACATGATCAGAATATGTAAACATCTAGCCCACTTATTAAAAAATCTTGGGAAAGTTTGCAGTTCTGTTAAACAAGCATTCATTTGGTGCCTACTGTGAACAAGGTACTATGCTAGGCTCTTGGAAAAATGAATCAAGTCTAATTCACTCTTCAAGGACCTCATAGACTGCTGGAGACACCATAAATGTACACAATTACCTCTAATGAAACTTATATTTTGGTAAGTATTAAAAGAGGAGTAAAATTAAAATGCAAAGCAAGCACAAGAGGAAACTTAGAGATGGGGAGTTGGGGATTGACTATCAGAAAAGTTGTAGCAGTCAGCAGACTTCTGGGTTCAAACCATTGCAATGAGACTTCAACAAAGGATATAAAACTATCCAAGTCACAAGGCACAGGGATAGTGGGGAGAGTTCTGGGAGACTAAATAGGAGAGATGTGTTGGTGCTAGATTATGAAGAACATCATATGTGTGTTTTACATAGAAAACACATGTGTACATCCAGTGTAACATCTCAATGTATGTATTATGTATTCATATAGTCTTCATTGGAGACAAATCTTTGTGTCTCTTTTAATAGAAAAATATTATGCTCTATATAGCTAGCTCCTTACTCCAGAATAATATAGCAAAAAGGTTAAAATCCCTGTTCAGAGCTGCAATAACTCTGTGACCTGTTTCCTTATTTAGAACATGGGAATAGTAATATTTACCTCATTAGGATCCCTATAAGGCATAATAAAATAATGCATGTAAACCTTGACATTGAGGTGAGTTCTTTAAAAACATAAACTATTTTTTCAGCCAGTTATACTGAACATTATTTATTCTGTCAGCACAGGGGGAAAAAATAGAGACAAATATTAGCTTGCCTAGGTAGGTGACCCAGCAATTAAAAATACGGAAAAACAGAGGTGGGTTCAATGAAAGTGACCTGTACCTAACACTAATCCTCCGAGTTCCATTTGTTTTTTAGAATCCCTTACAACATGTCAGTGGAGCAAGACTCCATGAAGAGGACACACCATTTCACTGGCTGATTGGGTAAACCAATAGGAAGAGGGGTGGATTTTCTCCTTCAGGGAGTGAAACTGGCAGGGTGTGTGAATAACCAGAATTTCAACATTCCAATGTACCCTTTTTTGTATTAATCAATGGGCCTCCTGGCTTTCCACTTTCAGTTGTATAAAGTCATGTGTACACTGATGAGAGGACTATGAGTCTCATGGAAAGATAACCTATTTTTCTTAAATAATTTTTGTCCCTAGCTGAAAGATGAATGGATCGAGGAAAAGAGAATAGAGTAATCGTATCTAAGCCCAAATTTTCCATGAGGATGAGTAACTAATCCCTTTTTACTTCAATGTATCCTTAGGAGAGAAAAATAAGGATAAAATCAGTAGACAACAACAATGAAAACAAAACCTTCTGTATGTGGCTTCCTTGGGGAAAAGTATTCATTGAAATGAATTTTCTTTATTCAAATAAATGAAGATTAAATCCAATAATTTTGATGCTTTTAAAATAATTTTCAATTTACTAAACATATACTTGACTGCTTCAACAAACGATATGAATTTTGAATCACTGACCTAGATATGATGATGTATCTCTAACAGGAAGATTACATGAGAATGGAAACCAAAGCGTAGAAGCAAGAATGGCCCATTTACTATCACAACCAGTGACCCACTTGGGGATTTGTGCTTCCCACTGCCATAACTCTGGACTCTGCAGAGAATTCAGAAATCATTCTTACCAAGAAAGGAGCAAGTCCAAAATAATATTCCCATGAATTATAAGCTATGCCTCTACTTGGGCACTTCAGGCTCCTGTGCTAAGGGACAAGCAGGCAAAATATTAGCCATAATCATGGCAGGAATAATTAATCCTGACCAACATAAGAAGGTAGGGCTGGTATTACACAATAAGGACAGATAAAAAAATATGTTTGGCATCCAGGAGTTGCACTTAGGTGCCTTTTGCTACTCCCTTGCCAAATTTTGATGGTAAATGGGCAAGTGCAGTAATTCCAGTCTTTGAAAGGCATGGGGACCAGGGTTCCAGCTGTCTCAGGGATGAGGGTCTAGGTAATGGCAGTAGGTGAGCCATCTAGACCAGCAGGGATGCTAATTGAAGATAAGAGGAATCCATAAAAAATAGTAAAGGAAAGAGACAATAAAATCACTTGAGCTCTCAAGATAAGCTGCAGTAGCAAGGGCTGTATTTCATCCCACTAAGAGTACTCTTCTAGGTTCCTCCAGGAATAGAATTCTGCTAGAATGTTGAGGGAGTTACTCTAAGAATATATATGAAGAAGTGAATCCCAGCAGTGCAAGAAGTGGACTGCACACCTAGATGCTGAGGATGTTGTTGGCAAACAACCTTCAGCTATCTGTCCTTTCAGGGGTTGCCTCTGCTGTAGAGAGCTACCTTTCCTAAGGTCATGCCCTTTCCCAATATGGTTCATATCTAATGACTATATGATATGGGAATATGAAAATGTTGCTATTTTGACCAAACTAGGGACAACTTTTAGCTCCCAAGATTGCCATAGTGTCAGCTGAGGTCTACTCTGGGCTTGCATCACAGATCAACTTCCACTTTTGCCCAATCCTACTTCTTTCTCAGCTCTTGCACAAACCCTACATTTAAAACTCCATCTTAGAGTAAACTGCACCTGAGACACCCTTTACTGGTGGTGGTGGTGCCTGTGTTGGCAATGATAGGAGTGACGGTGACTTCCCAATGGTTGCAGCATCAATTTTCTTTTGCAGATATTTCACTGGTGGTAGCAGCATCCGCAGAAGTTTTATGTGACAGTCTGTGGGCCAGCACTATTGGTGGCAATTTTGTCATTATAACAATTGCATGGCACAGTCTCAGCCATTCTACCCAGAAGTTTAACTTCAAGCCTTATTCTCTAGATCTTTCAACAATTTTGTGTGCTATCCAATACCTTTTTAGGTTGTTGTTTACTAAATTTATTTACATTATATCATTTTGTTCTAGCAGTTTTTTTGTTGTTTGTTTTGTTTATACAAGCAGAGAAGACATGATACCATGTCTCATAGTTTTGGATCACTGTATTTCTCCGATTCCCATTCTGCAACAGCAGTACAATTTCTTATCTTATATTTACAGTTGAATTTTTACCCCAATACTGTTATTGTGACTATAGTGGCTGAAAATGGAACAGTCATACAGTTTCCTTTGGTCCCAAACCAATCAAATAAAAAAGTGTAGTGCAGTTATTACTATCAAGTGAACTAGCATGTATAATAATACATATTCAGAATACCAAAAGTCTAGGTGGAATCAGGGGAACAGACAAAAAGATACAGCTCAGCCAAACGACTGTCTATTTACAAAGCATCATCCATAGAGATATTTAGCCCAACTCACTGACGGACATGTTCAGCATCCCCAGATATTTAGTGTCAAATAGTCTTGGTTTTCAATCTCTTTAACACTAATTTATAGAGATTGGCATGTTCAGTTTTTTAAAAAATAACTAGGCATAGAAGTAATATGTCTCAAAATTATAAAAGTCATATATGATAAACCCATAGTCAGCATTGTATTGAATGGGAAAAAGTTGAAGGCATTCCAACTAGGAACTGGAACAAGACAAGGATGCCCACCGTCATCACTTCTATTCAACATAGTGCTACAAGTCCTAGCCAGAGCAATCAGGCAAGAAAAAAAAATGAAGGGTATCCAAACAGAGAAAGAGAAGGTCAAACTATTGCTTTTTGCGGATGATTTGATCTTATATCTAGAAAATCCCAAAGATTCCAATATCATTTTAATAAACTTCTGCTTAATCAGAATGAATTCACTTATGTTGTTTAAAACAGACTAATAAAATAATCTGTCTTAAACAAATTAACATTGAACAAGTTTTGAAAGATTAGACCTCTAATACTTGATTGATACATTCCCCCAGCATAGAACAATGATATAAGTTTTATGGGTATAAATTAAATAACGCTCCCTTGAAGAGGCATTTTAAACCACACTGTCAATAGTGAAGGAGGATTGGCATGTTACAGATGGAAAACAAAGATGAGTTCAGTGATGCAAATAAAAAACATATTTATGTAGCTGAAGGAAAAGGGGATACCAAATGAGAATGACAAAAGAGGGAATTCTGACCCAATGGAATTATTTAATATATTTGTATTTTGAGTAAGGTGAAATAAAGACCAGATCTCTGGATACACAGGAAATTTTAATTTCATTAAACGCACATGATTTTTAAAAATACACATTTCAGATTGACACATTTCTAACTCTATTCCATGTCTCTTAGGGGATTATGTTACGGTGAATTTGAGGGAGAGCATACAGTTTTCTAATGATAAAAACTGGCAGGGGATGGTATATGTGAATAAACATAGGAAAGTTGCTTCTTCTCTTTTTCAGTCATCAAAATGCTCTAAGAATAAAAATAAAAGATGGTGTCCTAAATAAAAGAGTTCTAGGTTTAGGTAGACAATGGATAATAACTGCACCTTTACATTTTATTAAAATATAACCAAAATACAAAAGTAACAAGCTCAATAAAGTTAAAATGAAAACTCATAAGGTGAAAGCACATCATATCATCCTGTACTTAACTATCTTTCATGTTATATTTAAATGTCCCCTACAAAGCACAGCCCCTTTTTGGAAATTTTCTGTTTGCTCACTTGAAATGTTTTCTTTTCCTGTTTCATGGACCAGTATTTAATGGCATCCACTAGCAATAAGAGAGCAGCTTTTAAAAGACTTATATTAGATGATTTCCTGGGGAAATGGCTATGTGCTTGGATGGGTCTGGCACTATGCCTCAAATGTCAACAGTATTCAGGCTGTGTCAGAGATCCAAAGAGAAAATCTGTTCCAAATACCTAAGGATGACTTGGCTTCCATCACTCTGCAATTCAAACCTGGAGACTGTCAACAGAGGTCCCCCAGCTGTTCTTGCCTGCATGAATGGAATAGAGGAATAGAAGCCAATTTCAAAAGGAGCCAATGATCAGAACCTGAAGAATTTTAGAGGACCAATTCAGAAGCTTAAGTTATAACTAGAAATGAGCCAATGGCTAGTATGAACTACTAAGCACAGGTGCAACATATTTCTCTTGGCAGTGTCTAGAAATAACCAGTCTCCTAAAGAGTCTTTATGGCCCTGGGCCCTTTCAAGTTGGAATGAATCAAATCTGTGAAAAGCAAGTAATACAGAAAGCAATAGAAAATGAGATTGGTTTTTGTGCCTTTGGTGCACCTATAAGAGAAACCATGGAAGAAAAGAGAACTTCTCTTCTTATTAGTAGGAATAGTGATGTGAAACCAGACATAGGCTCTTCTTGTGGTCATTTTTATTGCTTTCCACAATTCTGAAAAATCACACAACTCACAGAAAGACAGGCATGTTGTAATGCTCTAATTTCCTTTATCATTTGGGATAGACAAATGAGATGAAGATATTTATGACAAATGTAACTATATAGACTAAAAATTCTTTCCTTTCCTCTAAAAATAACCAGGAGAATTGAAGACAAAAGTGAAAATTCCATTCTTAGTGAAATTAGGAGACAAACTGCAAGATATATTAAGAGTTTCTAAAAGCTCCCAGTTAAGTGTAAGAGCCAAGCAAGAGGAAGTGGAGAGAACTCAGAAGCAGTAGATTTCAGAAAGCCCCAGAAATAATGCATTTCCTGAAGGTGATGGGTATACTCTAATGAAAAAATATATGTCCTTCTCTGGAACAAGTGAGAGAAATGGTGTGAGCCAGAAATCCCCTAGGATCTAGTTACATTCAGAGAAGCAGAGATCTACCCATGAAAATTACACTCGCAGGAAGAAGTTTGTCTTTGTTGAAACATAGAAGAAAGTCTTTAGGTTCTGAAAGGTAAGTATCCTGGAATTCTACTCTGCCCCAGCAGCCAAGAACTTCTTGCAAATAGCCATCCAATTCATTCAAAAGACTAATAACAATAATAATTAGCAAAAAGGTAGTGTAACTCATTTAAAGGCAATTATAAAAAAGTAATTAGCACTACGGTACCCAATAAAGATGCTGTAAGAAAAAAGGCAGAAAATATTAGTAAAATTTGAAAAAGAAAACTAAGCAGATTTATGAAACGAAAATCAACTTCAAATGAATCTTGAACATATAAAACGGTGTTCTTTGCTCATAAGATAAATATAACTGAAAACTAAAAGATACATTTTACCAATCAGATTTGAAAAATTAAATTTCAAAATTTGCCAATACAGCATTGGTGAGGAAGTAGAGACAGGTGCTTTCATACATCTATCACAGGATGGCAAATTGGTAAAATAAGAAGAAGCAGCACTTTAGCAGTATTGAACAATATTGCAGCAGTTTATACCCTTCAATTCAGCAATTCTATTTCTAGGGATTTACCTGAGAGGTGTACTTGCATATATACAAATGAATATGCCCAAGAATATACATATAAAACATTGTAGCCCTATTTTTGATAGCAAACACTTGTAAACAACCTAATTTTCATTTGTACAGAACTAGTAAAATAAATTATGTAATATTCAAAATGAAATATTATTTAAACTTTGTACAAAGAAAACTGTTAGTTTTGTATTAACATGGAATGAGCTTCAGGATAGATTTATTGGGCAGAAAAGGCAAGTCCTTAACAGTATAGTACACTACCATCTACCATCATGTAGAAGTGTGTGTATTCTTTATTCAAAAAATAATCACTGAAAAGATAAAGAAGAAACTAGGAAGAGTAATTACTCATAGGAAGAAATGGGGAACAGTACAGATGGTGAACAGGGAAGGGAAAAAAACTTTTGACCACTTGTCTTTTATACTTTTTGACATTTGTTCCATGCTTATTAAATAGTAGCAGTTTATTAAGTAAAATAATTTTTAAAACTGAGATAAATATTCCCAATATGCCACAATATTGCAAAACTGAATTTTCTGTCATTGTAATCTAGTTTCATTATACATTTATAGACCTGAAGTGGAACAGCATATATTTACATCTTTAGGCTTATTTGTTGGCCCTCTGCAAGCCAGGTTGCACTGAAGCTGCTTTCTCAAAACTTACTAGCAGTCTCCTGATTCCTGAATCCAATAACCACTTTTCAATCCTCCTCTTATTTGAAGTCCCTGCAGTGTTTGATACTACTGTCCACCCCTTCCTTGCTGAAACACTGCCTCTTTGTTAGCACTTCATCATCTACTACAGTCCTGGAGTTTAGTCTCTCTAAAGCTAGGTCCTTCATAGTATGTATATAGTATTCGCTCTTCATTGAGTCCTAGGAATGGCAGGATAAGAACAACGTTTTTTTTCAATTGTCTTTCCTGGTAAAATGCCCTATCACTGCTGACATTGGCTTAAGCCTGTAATACGTACTGTCTCAAGCTTTTAATGGTCAAAGGACCTCTTGCCAAAACCTTAAAATCATCTTTGGTTGAAGAAGCAGAAAATAATTAAGAGGTTTTTTTTTTTATTTTATTCCCTTATAGCTATTATTTTCTGTTTTGGAGATGGCACATAAAGTATTATACTTAGAAACAGTGGAATTAGAGCCCAGGACTCAAGAAGCAGCAAAGGGCAGAGCCTCTGGAACCAGATTAACTGGGTTCAAAGTCCAGCCTCATTCCTCACTAGTATGTAACCTTGAGTGAGTTATTCAAACTTGATCTGGGTGAGTTACTGCAACTGTGCGTGTCTTATTTGCTTCTCCTTAAAATGGAGGTCTCATGACAGTGCCCAATTCATTGAGCTCTTGGGTAGATTTATGAGGTAATAGACGTAAAATCACTTGGAATCATTGCTGACATCCAAGCTCTTATATCTTTTGCTAAAAATATTTTATGCAGAAGATTCTATAATACTAAATCCAGATTCCGAAATCTGAATTCCACTCCCATTGCTGCTACTAATTTGATCTATGTTTTAGATACATTTTCTGAGTTTCAGCTTCCCTGTCTGCAAAATGGGAGGCTAAAATACGATCTCCAAAATTCTTTGTCATCTACATAATTCTGAATACCCAACTGCTTTGAGGAACAACGTCTTAAGCCTGTTAACTTCAAAGCCTAATAGCCAAAGCCCTGCTTTGTGGATGAATTGGAAAGCATTTCTAAAGGTCAGAATTAATAGCTTCACAAAATGAAAAACATACAGGCTTGCTTTATGAAGACATTTAGTATTTTACTTATTTTTGAACATAGTAACCACTTCTGTTAGGGAAAAAATCCTGTTCTTAAGTGATAATGTGGCTCTAAAGTTGAGTATCTGATAAACAGAGGCTCATAGAAATTTCTAATACTGAGGAATAAAACCAAAATTGCATAGATTAGAAATATGTCGATCATCAGAAAAACCCTTACCTTAGGAATAAAGTATATATTTTGAAATCACTAAGTTTAAATTTGACAATTAAACCTAGATTACCTAAACATTATTTTTGAAAACAAGTTACCCCTTAAATCCCACATTCTTCAGTGAGAATGACTAAAACTTTGGGACTCTTATCTTAACACATTAGTCTCATTTGCTCCTTAAGCCAGATATAGTCCTGAGTCTGGACTCCTTTGTTTCACCCTGTTGCCTTTGTGTCTAAATTTTCTTCACATCTCAACCTGGCAGTAGACTGGCTGACTTGGGCCTTTTATTCTCAATCTATCACAAAGCCCACTGCCAAGTATCTCCTTCTTTAGATCACTTTCCCTGAATATTTGTATCTAATGAACTCTTACTGGTTATCCTCTATCATGTATTGTGTTAGTAAGTCTAAATTTTTCTGCCAAACTTTGAAAACTCTCCTGACTCAGTCTTCCTTTAACTGACTCAGCCTCTTTTCCTATTGCTCCCTTCCCCTTTGCAGCTTCTGCCCCATACATTTCCGTATTCTCATGGTCTCCAAACACAACCTCCTCCTCACCTCTGATTTCATGTAGGAATTAGGTTCTTCTTCCTGAATAACTCTTTCTCATTTTCTCTATCCATCTAGACACCTGTCCTCCCTACCCTCTATAACATGTCAAGTCTTATTTTTGATTGCAGCTTCACATATTTACTGATATCCTTCCATGCATTTGCTATCAATAACTCAGTTTCATAACTCTCAAATTACTTCAGGTTCATGCAGTATAAAAAAAACTTATATGGTCATCATCATAATGTAGCAGAAAATATTCCTTCGGGGAATATATGACTTAAATTTAAAATCTGTTCTTCTATTGACCAGTTGTGTTTCTGTTGACAAGTCATTCTGTGAGCCTCACAACGTTGTTATAAATATTAAATTAAAAGATAAAAAGCTATTTTGTAAGCTCTAAGTGTAATATTAGTACCATTGTTATTAATGTTACTTCTATATAGAACAACACATCCTTAAAGTATTAGATAAATCAGAGTTATATCACCAAGTGTTTAATAAGTAAATGAAATATATTTCAAGATGCCACAAAACAAAGTTTTAAATTAAAAAAAAGAAAATTGGAATTAAATGTAAAACCGTCTGGATTAACATAGTTCAATCCAATGGACTAATAGAGTTCAGTCCTAAATAATGAATTGGATGGCAATTCTTATGAGAAGGAACTCTCACAATAAAAGTGATGGGACACTATTTATTCAAGTGCTTCCCAAAGAAACATTAGTATCAGCTGACTACACCCATGGCAAGTTACAAGAAACCTGCTGTAATTGCATTGTGCTGTCACTGATGAAAGATCTATTTCTATGAATAGAGAAAGCCTAATTAGGGCTTCCGTGCAAAGTAATTCTGATTCTATATATTTTTTCTCTGTGACCATTCTTTGTGGTATCCACAGGCAACTACATTGAAATCAGTGGAGACTTACCTATTGAGGAAGTTTAATGGGAAATGCTAATGACCAGAAAATGTTAATAAGTTGGGAACATATATTCTAGTCTAGCTGAGATGAAGAGCATCATGGAAGAAAAATTAACATTAAAACTCACAATTTGGTTGCTAAACCATTGTATAATAATTTAAGAATATAAGACTAAGAAGTAGAAATACAAAGTACTTTTAAAGATTATTTAATTGTTGAAGTTTTCTTTGCAAGAAATGGATAAACTTGAAGGATTCTAGAATATTCTTTTCTAAATTTTCTACAGTACTTTAACATACATTTATGATGAACCCAAGAGTTAGAACTGAATGAGTAACAAAAGTGGAATTCAAGTACATCTATGGGAAGCTAAGACTTTCAGACTTAGCAGAAACTTTTAAAGAGATTTTTGTGTCTTAGACAAAGATAGCCAAATGTCCGTCAAAATTTGGGCTTCCTTTCCCATAGTTTAGGGTTGTTGTGGGGAAGCAGCTGCCAAGATAATGATTATAGTTTGAAGTTCTCTTTGCATCTAAGGAGGATCATGTGACCAGTTCTCCCCAGTAGAATATAAGCAGAAGTAATCAATTTCTGGAGAGAGAGGAAGGAAGGAAGAAAGAAGAACAAATTAGTGATTTAAGAAATCTAAATTTTGAATTGCTTAATGTGTTTCAATAGTACAAGTATAGACTACTTAACTGAGTTGTTATCTAATTCAGTAAAACTGGCTTAAAGAAGCTGGACATGATGGCTCACACCTGTAATCCTAGCACTCTGGAGGCTGAGGCAGGAGTTCAAGACCAGCCTGAGCAACAGCAAGACCCCCTCTCTACCAAAAATAGAAAAATCAGCCTTCCCAGCTACTTGGGAGGCTGAGGCAGTAGGATTGCTTGAGCCCAGGAGTTTGAGGTTGCAGTGAGCTATCATGATGCCACTGTACTTTACCCAGGGCAATAGAGTGAGACTCTGTCTCCAGATAAATAAATAAAAAGACATTAAAAGAAATTTGCAACAGTGTAAAACATTTCCACTCTTAAAAACTGGCTTAAAGAAAGATTAGAACATGACTTAAAAGCATGTCTTGATTATAAGACCCTGAGGTATTCTTGGCCATTGGAGATAGTAGCTTCTCTGCTAAATAAATTGACTAGTCCTGGATTTCCTTACCAGGGAAAAGTTCATCAGTTCATTTCAGCCAAAGGAAAAAAAGTGGAGAGCAAAAACCTGAACTATACAAAATAAAGGACGCAAGTATTTGAGCAGGTGTCATTCCAGTTTGGACTCTGACCAAAAACATGAGTGTTCAGTGTGTATGATGTATGTGGTGGGACTGTAGTAGGTGGTGATCAGAGGCTGCTGAAAGAAGAGCCAGGCACTTATAAACTCAGAAATGTTCTGCTTAAACCCAGGTCCCCAGGGATAACCCTAAGAATGAGCTTGATGGCTTCAAAGAAGCTTTGGGTCAGAAAATAGGCAAGTAGCCTCTGACAAACAGGAGAGCTTTGAATAGCTAGGTCAGAATTATATCTTTTAAAATTTGGGCCCTTAAGATAGCAGTTAATTGGACCTTAAAATGGATTCTGAAGGATAGATGGAAAATTTACCATGACATAATTTTTTTTTCACCCCTTTAAAGTAATATTTAATAAATTACGCAATTACCAAGAAAAACAGTTGTCATAAACATTTTAGGAAACATGGTGAACCTTGCCATATCAGCCATTGCTTTATTGCAAACCACCCTCAAAACTTAGTGCTTTAAAATACCTGCCATTTTAAAATTTTAATTAACAAATAATAATTGTTAATATGTTAGGTACAATTTGATGGAGTTTTTTTATTTGTATAATTTTAAGGGGTACAAGTGCAATTTTGTTACATGGATATACTGTGTAGTGGTGAAGTCTGGGCTTTTAGTGTACACATCACCTGAATAATGTACATTGTACCCATGAAGTAATTTTTTATCACTTTACCCCTCCCACCCTTCTGAGTCTCCAGTGTCTATTATTCCACTCTCCGCATCATGTGTACACATTATTTAGCTTCTACTTAGGAGTGAGAACATGTGGTATTTGATTTTTTGTTTCTGAATTGTTTCCCTTAAGCTAATGGCTTCCAGTTCTATCCATGTTGCTGCAAAAGACATGATTTCATTTTTTTTTATGGCTGAATAGTATTCCATTGTGTGTATATGTATATTACATTTTCTTTATTCATTCATCCATTGGTGGACACCTAGGTTGATTCCAAATCTTTGCTATTGTAAATAGCACTGTGATAAACAAATGAATGCAGGCATCTTTTTTATATAATTGATTTTTTTGGTGGGGGTAGGGGGGCAGTAGATACCCAGAAGTAGGATTGCTAGATCAAGTGGTAGTTCTACTTTTATTTCTTTGAGAAATCTCCATATTGTTTTCCATAAGAGTTGTACCATTGATAATTTAAACTCCCACCAACAGTGAATAAACATTCCTTAATTAAAAAATTAAGTCCCATCTGTCTATTTCTGTTTTTGTTGCTTGTGTTTTTGAGGTCTTAACTATGAATACTTTGCCTGGACTAATGTTCAGGAGAGTTTCCCCTAGGTTTTCCTCTAGTATTTTTAAGTCTTTAATCTGGAGTAATCACATTAACTGACTCCAAATCATACTAGAAGGCTATAGTAACCCAAACTATATAGTACTGGTATAAAGGTAGGCATATAGAAAAATGGAAGAGAATAGAGAACCCAGAAATAAAGCCACATAGCTATAACAGAATGCTTTTCAACAAAGCAGACAAAAACATACACTAGTGAAAGGATGCCTTATTATGTAAGTGGTGCCAGGAAAATTGGATAGCCACATGCAGAAGAAGGAAACAAGACAGCTATCTCTCACCATATACAAAAATTAACTCAATATGAATTAAAGACTTAAATGTATGACCTGAAATCATAAAAGTTCTCAAAGAAAGCATATGAAAAACTCTTCTGGACACTGGCCTAGGCAAAGAATTCATGACTAAGACCCCAAAAGCAAATATAGCTACAACAAAAATAAACAAATGGAACTTAATTAAACTAAAAAGTTTCAGCACAGCAAGGGAAATAATCAACATAGTAAATAGACAATCTGCAGAATGGGAGAATATATTTGCAAACTATACGTCTGATAAAGGGCTAATATCCAGAATCTACAAAGAACTCATAAAAGTCAGCAAGAAATAAAACAAATAACCCCATCAAAAAGTGGGCAAAAAAAAGACATGAACAGATTTTTTTTTCAAAAGAAGGTAGACAAATGAAAATATGCTCAACATCACTTAATGATCAGGGAAATACAAATGAAAACCAGAATGAGATATCACCTTACCCCTGTCAGAATGGCCATTATGAAAAAGTCAAAAAACAATAGATGTTGGAATGGATGTACTGAAAAGGGAGTGGTTATACACTCTTAGTGTGACTGCAGATTAGTACAACCTCTATGGAAAATAGTATGGAGATTTCTCAAAGAACTCAAAGTAGACCTATCATTCGATCCAGCAAACCCACTACTGGGTATCTACCCAAAGGAAAAAGAGGGATTTTATTTAAAAAAAAAAAAAGACACCTGCATTCAAATGTTTATCACAGCACAATTCACAATTGCAAAGATATGGAATCAACCTAAGTGCCTATCAACTGATAAGAGTATAAAGAAAATATGATACCATGGAGTACTACTAAGTCATAAAAACGAAAGAAATAATGTCTTTTGCAGCAACTTAGATAGAACTGGAGACCATTATCCTAACTGAAGTTTCTCAGGAATGGAAAAATAAACACCACGTGTACTCTCTAATATTAATAATTGGGAGCTAAATGGGGCACACATGGGCAAAAAGAGATATAAAGGACATTGGAAATCAAGAAAGGTGGAGAGTGGGAGGGGGTGAGGGGTAAAAACTCACCTATTGGGTACAATGAACACTATTCTGGTAATGAGTACACTAAAATCCCCAACTTAAGCATTATACAAGGTATCCATGTAACAAAAACATTTGTAGCCCCTTAATATTTTGAAATAAAAACAATAATTCCTTTAAATTAGAACTATGACCTATGTTGAAATACAAATTGAGTACTAGATTTCAAAGGGTTGATATTTGACTACTTGCTCTTTTACTGTTAGAATAATAATAAAGCCATTACAAGCTTTATGGTTTACAAAATATATTCTCATATTTTGTTCTTTTCTAAGTGACTAAGAGAATTGTGTTCTATGCCCCACTCTACTTTTCACTTAATCATGCTTCAGATTTTGACCAGCAGCTCTTTTCAAAATTAATCATGTTAACTCTGATTACTACCTGGAAGATCTGCTCCTCTTCTGATTTTTCTTGACAGTTCACAAATAATCTACATCCTTTATAATTGTGTCTCAGTATGTCCTTGCGTGTTACTTTTCAAATTTCTAGTTATAACATCTGTTTCAGCTGACCTCATGGAAGTTGCTTGGGATTCTAACATTCATCACTTATTGCACATATCAGCTGGAGCATGTGTAGGAAGCCTTGATTTATGAAACTCAAGCTGGCTGTGGTACAGTACCCTGTTGGTCATAATATCCCCTGACTTGAGAGTTGGCTTTAACTATGGCCGAGTGAGAATAAAATTACTTTTATAGTGTAATATATAATGAGAGGCAATAAATTTGGTGGGAAACCATTCTGCTCAAAATACTTTTGAACATTTTAGGAAATTTTAAAATGTTTTCTTGGGAGAATCACTAGGGGGAAAAAAAATCTAGATTTAAGACAAACAGAGAAAGCAGGCCATAAAATATTTAGTCACTGCTTAGCCAAGGATTGATTCAAGGTAAATTAAGCATTAAAAAATGCTTAAAGGAGGAAACTATAAATGATGTGTCTGCTGAGGCACTAAGGGTGGCATTTTCACTTATTAGGAACAGGATAATCTTGGGTTGGACACAAGCTTGTGAGTTTTCATTATTTTTCTTTGTGATCTGGATAGGAGAGGTCAAGGCAATATGAACTATTTGGAAGCCACTTAAGAGAGGTTGTATTTCTTAGACAGATAATTAGGACTAGAGAATGGAAAGTTAATATATTTCTATCTAATTAGGCTAAATTGGAGCAGGCACAAGCGATAAATTGAAAGCTGGCCAGGAAGCTCTATAGCTTCTAAATCAAATTCTAGAAGCATTAGACACATCATAGGAACTTATAAAATGCAAATTACAGGCCTCACCTCAGATTCTCTTACATACAGTTTGGGGTGAAAACTTAGAATCTGAATTTGATTTGGAGACAGTGTTATGATACATTTATCATTTCTTATTAAAACAAGAAGGGGACATGGTTTGAAAAGTAAAATGAATAAAAATTACAATGGAATGTAAAATGTGCATTTGCCTTATTTGCCAGAATTTCCAAAGTTCTGCAAGCAAAGCAGCTATGCTTCTTGTATTTATAAGCATGCATTTGCACATGTTGTACGGTATATATACTCCATTTCTTTAATCAGTGATTTTTAGTGTTAGAACCACTGAGACAAATTCTATTATGTACCTATATGACATATACATGGATATAATGTTGAGTGTAGACTCTGGTGACAGACTGCGTGAGTTCAAATCTTGCACCATCACATAATATATGCGTGGATTTGGGCGGGTTTCTTAACCTCATTGTACCTCAGATTTCTTATCTGTAAAACGAGAATGATGATAATACATCACAGAGATTATTGAGAAGAGCAACCTATTTAGTACATATAAAATGCTTAGATATTCATGGAATACAAATCCCTCAATCATTTACTTCTTATAGTAGTCACTCAGTAGTATCTGCTGAAATAAATTGATGGGTTACAATACAGATCTGGAAAGAATTGAAAATATTATTGCTTAGCCTAAAATGTGAACTCATAAGGAGAATGAAGTAAATATAATAGAGTTCAAATTAAAGGCTGCACTCTAATCTTAAGCATTATCTATCTCTCAAGTTGTTTATTGGTATATCTTGTCTAAGTTTTTAAAAAATTCTTAATTATTTGTTCCATTTTTAAGGGAAAAAATTGACTGGAAATAATTTAAGGGCACTAGAAGGAACTTCTAATTCACTCCCTCTTTTATTTGGAATCCATATTTCTCCTGTTCTTTATTTTTCTCCTCAATCTTGTTTTTTTCCTGAGGCTGTGGTGAAACCAGAAAAATATTTTTCAACTTCACCCTCTTTTCTCTTGTATTCAAAACACATAGTAAAATTTTGAAATAATTTTATTCATAGTAAAGGAGAAAAACACAAAGTTTACAAAATAATGTCTTCCTCCTTAGACCCATGTCCAAAAGGTAGGGGATTAGAGGACCAAAGTCTCTGAGACTCTGACTATCATCACTTCAATTTGGTGGTAGAGCATCCAATTAGTAACCAATACTGGACTCAGAAGAGAGATGTTCTTTATTAGAAACTCTGTCCATCAGCAGCAAAGCTCCAGTTTTGGAGCTAGGGTCTGACATAGGTTCCCTATCATGGAGAAAGTCTGGTGCAGAAGAGCTCTCAGATGCAAAGGCAAGATGCAGAGTGAGGTAACAGATTAGACCTCAGGAAGAGGAACCAGGGTCTCCTTTAACAACATAAGGCAGCAGGGAGGCCAATAACAAAAACCTACGGCAGTCATCTTTGGCTAATGGAATTCCAGATCTGGCAGAGGAGCCTAATTCTAAGCCCAGCGGTGTGGGGGCATGTACAACTGTGGATAACTTCCTGCTTGAATCTAAATTGGCTTAGAAACTAGAACAAGGTAGAGCCTTCAAGTGCACCTTTCGATTAATAGGTGGATCCAACGAATTTTGTTAAATGGAATAGAATCAAAGATCATTTCTCACACAGCAGTGCCACACTGCTGTGATGTATTGTGACTCAGGGGATAACAAATTGGTCTTACTGAGTAGAACAGCAAATGGATTTTAGAAAGGATATTGTCACTGAAGGATAATAGCCATAGAGATAATGAAGAGTTACCTACTCCTTGACAATATGTTTTATGTTATGTAATTTCAAATGATTTTAAGAACTGCTTTAATTGTTTTGCTTGATAGAATCATATTTAATATTTTAATTAGCTAAAAAATTGATTGCTGAGGTCTTTTAATAAGATAAATAATAATGTAAATAATAATGTAAATAATGTAAACATTACCATTTGTTAAGATGGAGATAAAACACAAAAATAAAACTGATGCCCAAAGGACTTTGTATTCTAAGCCTTGTAATTTAGATGGTTAATTTCATCTTAATTTTATATCAATTAAACATTAAAGTTTATCCTTTCCATGATATAATAGTTCTCACATACAAAGAAAATGTGCATTACATTAATAATGAAGAACAACTATAAAATGATATTTTGGATGGTGTAGAGATTTTTCCTTGCTTTCTTGATTTTTTTTCTCAAGATTCAATATTTTTCTAAAAACTGTTCTTTTATACTGGTACCTAGAAAAAAATTTTGACTATAATAATTTAAGGAGAACACTAAACTTTATGATATATTACTGCAGGGCTTGCGTCTTGGCAAGAAACCGGAATGGTTGGTATTAATGGGAGCATGATGGCTCTGAAAGAAAACCAGCTCATGGCATTATGAATCACAGGGCACTAAAACATTTATAAATGAATGAAAAGGCTTGGGGCTGACATGAATTATGAGTCTCATTATGGCACTGTAATCTTTTTAGCAATGCCTAGGAGGGGCAAGACACCTCCCAAGAAAAGTTGTGAGGCTTCCATTACGTTATTTTTCTACTGGTTGGCTATGGTCAAGGTGGAATATGGTCTGTATCCCTGGAGTACATACACATGGCAACATGTCTCTGCATGCAAATGTCTCTATCAGTAAAGATCCTGCAAGACTCCTTTCTTCTAGGATCAAGCATTATTATTACTGACCTTCAAGAAATAATAACAGGCCCTAGTAAGAAGACAGCGTTTCCAATCTCTCCATTTCTTATTCAGATAGGCTAAAATGTTTCTATTATTTTCCACTGACACAAGCTGACAAAAACTCAGTAATATTAACTAAGATATTTCCCAGGGGCAAAGAAAAGCAGAGATTATTTAGTTAATTACAAGGATTGTAAAAAAGGAAAAAAAGTAGTGGGAAGTACTTATCAGTGCAAATATATATGTTCTTAGCATTAGCATATCCTGGATTTTTACCATCTCATTATAGCCCAGGCTAGCATGACTTCACTGATAGGGTCAACTGGGGAAGAGGCCTATCTGAAATAACTAGAAGCCTGCATTATCAACCATTCCCCTCCAAAAAAAAGTATTATTTTAACATAAAAGTCTTATTAAATCATGGATTTAAGTAATGGCAAGCCTCTTTATGATCAGATTTTCCATTATGTTTTTACGTGCACATAAATATTTCTAAAATAACTGAGAAAGTTTGTTAGGTTGACTATTCATGTGTGAAAACCCCTCCACACATACTATTTTGTGCGTACCTGTATCTATCTATCAGTAATCTTCTACCTATTGAGATGAAGACAAATATAAAATTACTACGATTCCAATGTGTGGCAGGGATACTGCTATAGATTACTGAATTTCTTTTTCTTCATCCTCCTAGGATGCGAGGTACACCTTAGATTGTGGCCCCCCATACAGTGAAGTGGGGTCATGTGACTGAATCCTGGTCCATGAATGTGAGTAAGTATGATGTTTGTCACTTTACGGCCTGGCTAATAAGAACATCCGGGGGAATACTTTCTGCTCACTCTCTTGCCTCACCTGCTGAACAGGATCTGTCAGAGCACTCTAAGTCCATAGGGAATGGAGAAGGAAGCTACCAGGTCAAAAGGATCCTGGCCCCTGAATAACTGTGCAGCTCTTTACTGGCCCACATTCAATGTAATGTAACTGATAAATACGCATTTCTTACATTAAACCACTGAGATTTAGGGATTATTTGAAATTGTTGTTAGCCTACCCTGGCAAATTAATACCAATAGTCTTCTATCTAAAATGTGTGAAAATATGAAATTAAAATATTCCTGTTTAAGATGTAGATCAAAATTGATGATGTATTTTTCTTCCTTTTTTATCTATGTGTTGTAGAAATGTCTTCTCAGAGATCTGTAGATTCCATTTATTAGAAAATAGTGTTATTAGAAAGATAAAGTATTAGATTAAATTAAGAAATTCTTAGAAGAAAGCACAATTAGAAAAATGGTCTTGGCAGATGCTTACAGGCACATGTCCAATCACTCTTTGGATCCCATCTTCTCTCACTTTGGTTATCTCTGGATCCTAGTTGTGTACTGCTACCTCAGTGTCTCTGTCTTCTATAATGATTCCATTACTATTCCTGAGTGTTAATATTCAATGCATGGCTGCACACCATCAGAATAGCCCTGTTGTCCACTTTTCTTTCCTTTTCTACTGCAAGTGGCAAAGAACTTTGGTGAGTTTGTTGAATAATTGCAACAATTAGTGTGTGGGACTTAGCATATTCATTTGGATTTGCTACACTTAACAAGCTAATTTATAGTCTATAGATTATGAAAGGGTTTTATTTTTTTGCAGTGATTAATACCTACATTTTCTTTCTTCTGTGTGACTTATCAGTATAGTAGATCTAAATTCATTATGGTAGCCACAAAAGAAGATAAAGAGAAAAAGAAAAAAATAACAATTTTACCCTGAAAATTGCCATAGAACCTAAAGTGCCTTTTAGTATATTTAAACCACTAGACATGAATTTATAAGCCATGTACATGTTTTAAGGCATACATCTAATATTTCTAAAGATTTTCTGAAACTAAAGTAGGGTCATTTCTTTAATCATGGGTCCCTACACTTTTCTTTAGGAAGAACTCTACTTGCTTCCCAGGAATATTTACATCCCCCTAAAATCCATATGTTGAAGTCTTAATCCCAGTACCTCAGAATGTCACCTTATCTGTAAATAGGGTCATTGCAGATATAAATTGTTATGAGATCATAGTGAAGCTGGATGGGCCCATAATCCAATATGACTAGTGTCCTTGTAAAAAAGACAAAAATTGAAACAGACACACGCATAAGGAGAATGCCCATGTGAACGTGAAAACAGAGATCAGCAAAGATTGCCAGCAAACCACAGACAGCGCCTTGACTTCAGACTTCTAGCCTCCAGAACTGAGACAATAAATTCCTGTTGTTTATGCCGCCCAATTAGTAGTGCTTTGTTTTGGCAGCCACAGAAAACTAATACATTTGTCAAATCCCAGAGCCCTGGGCCCAGCACACTCACCTTAACTGTGCTATCAGAGCCATTCTTAAGATACAGAAAAACAGGACATCACGTTGGTGGGCCCATACTCTGGGTATCTTAGCCTTTGGGGAAGAAGGATGTAGCATGACATTATGCAGATGAAAGAAGTTTAGCATCCTCCATTTACTAAGGGCCATCTGAATGCAAGGAACTGTTCAGGCAGTACACAGCAAAAGGAACAATTTGCCTGCTCTCAGAAAGCTAACATCAGGAAGACAGATTATAACCAAGTAAAGAAATGGATAAATAAGATGATTTTGCAAAATAAGACAGTGAAGAAAACAAGGATAACGTAATAATGATTGGAGTGTTCTGAGTAGAATTGTCAGAGAAGACCTCTCTTGAGGATAAAACATCTAACTGGAGGCCTGAATGATAAGATGGCGCCTATCGTGAAAAGCCAGAGCAAGAACATTCCAGGCAGAGAAAATGGGGGGCACCAACACTATAAGGCAAAAGTACACCAGGTCCTCTAGGGACATAAAGAAGACTCCATGGCAGATCTTGGTGAGCAGGAAGTGGGGTAGCACAAGCTGAAGTTGGAGAGGCAGGTATCACTGTGGTGAGCCATGGCACGGAGATCAGATTTTATTCAAAGTATAATGAGAAGCCTTTAGAAGATTTTAAGCAGGAGGTGACCTGACCCGATTTAGGTTTCAAAAGGTGACAGCTATAGGATGTTAATAACAAAAGAAGGGAAATCTGCTTTTGCAATAGTCAAGATGAATGAGTCATGATGGTGAATCAGACCAGGACAGTCTCAGTGCATAGGGAGGAACCAATAGGATTTGGAGTGACGGTGAGAGAATGGGAAGAATAAAGGATGAATTGTAGAATGGGGCTTGAAACCCTGCTGGTGCCATCAGTGAGGTAGGGAAGATTGGGGAGGATCAGGTGGAGGAGATAATGGGAGAATGGTATTAATAGAGTCAGAATTAGACATTTTAAATTTGACATGTCTGTGAAATGTAGTAGAGATATCAGGGTGCAAGTGTAGGGAAAAATCAAAGATGCAAATACATTTTTGGAAGTTATCGCTTTTTAGGTGACCTATCATCATGGGAATGGATAAGATCACCTTCTAACCAGGGAGAGACAGGGAGACATGGCCTCTGAGCTGAGCCACTGAGAAAGCAGCATTTGTAGGTCTGTGAGGGGAGAAACCAACAAATCAGAATGAAAAGGAGGCAGCCTGTGAGGTGGGAGGAAAACCCAGAGAAAGTGGTGGCATAAAATCCATGAGATGAAAGAATGCTAAGGTGTAGGTCAAATGCTACTGAATGGGGAATAAGAACTGAATAAAATAGGAATGGGCAACTGGTGCTTGGATCTGGTAAATTTTGATATATGTTATAAAAGAAGCAAAAAAAGATGCTCAGGCATTGAATAACAGGGGAGCTGGATTGGGTAAGCTGATCGTATGAGGAACGCTGCAGATAGGGAAGACAGAAAAATACTCAATGTAAGAATCTCATTAAAATTCAAATTAAAGAGGGAGAAAAAACTGCCCTTCAGTATTTCTCCCATTCTCATAGCTGTTAATGAGTTCCAGCCTAGCAGCCTCTCCTGAGCTCAGCAATATTGTGGTCTATAAGATAGCCAGGGCAGAGTCTACTACAGGACTTTCTCACGTGCCACAAAAAGGGCTGGGGACCAAGATGAGAGTGATGGAGTGAAGGCCTGAACACTAAAGAATTTGGCCCTCAGAATTTTCTGGACCAGTAGGAGGAAGATCAAAATAAGCCCAACTGAATATCTCTCCTATTTTCCTGGGACCAGAAAGAGCTAAAAGGAAAAGGGAGGCCAGGTCCCCTTATGTAAGGACCCTAGCACACTACCAGAAGTTTATACTGTTAATCATTCTCTCAGTCTTCTCAAAAGGAACCTACAGCCTTTTACCAGGATAACTGTGCATTGGGAAAAGAGAAATAATCAGACTTTCAGGGACTGCTGGACACTAGCTCTGAAGTGACATTGAATCCAGGAGACCTGAAACGTCACTGTGGCCTTCTAGTCAGAGTGTGGGCTTATGGAGGTCAGGGATCAATGGGGTTTTAGTTCAGTTCTGTCTCACAGTGGGTCCAGTGGGTCCCTGACCCCATCTATGGTTATTTCCTCAGCTCCAGAATGCATAATTGGAATCCAGTTCCAATTGTAATTGGAATAAGATATACTTAGTAGGTGGCAGAATCTCCACATTGATTCCTTGACAAAGCTTTACAGAGGCAGTAAGTCTTCATCAGGTGTGAGGCAGAAGGGCTCCACCTGGTTCCTCAACAGGGAATTGTTGACAACCTGCACGGTGAAGAAGAGACTGCTGATCCTTCCTCTACGCTTGGGTAGAACTCTAAGCCAATGACAAGGAAAAAAAAAAAATACCACATACATTTATGGACTTTCACAAGAAGAAGCACATGAGAAGAAGACTCCAAAACAAAAAGACAAGTCCCCGAATGAAATAGAACTGCTGGAGGAGATTCAAATATAGGCATCCCCAACCTTCCTGTACATTTAAAAGGTGGATCTTAAAAATTTTAAATTAATTTCATAGATGAGTTGAAAAGGATGGTCATTATTGAGACTCTAATTAATAAACTGGTTAATCAAGTGAGGGAACTGTCTCAAACCACAGATCAAAAATAAGAAAAGATAGAAATCATGAGGGAAAGTAATTGGTGTCTTCATTTAATAGAACCAAACTATGACAAATACACATTCTAGGATGAGGAAAAAAAAAAGACAACAAATGGATGAGAGACCAGAGAAAATCATCCAACAAACAATAGATGCTGATTTTTCTGAGCTGAGTAGACACCTACATCCGCACACTAAAAGTTCTCACTGGCTGCCAGGTGAGATGGAAGAAAACAACAGAAAGTATGAAGAAGAAAGAAGAAGAAACTCTCACAAGTTTCCAAAGAGAAATAACAAGATACAAGTACAGGGAAAAAACAGATCAAACCGTTACTTCTGACATGTACCACTAGATGCTAGAAGAGGGAAAGTTGAACCTCTGCTTGACCCCAGGAGGCATAAGCTGCAACCCCAGATTCTCATATCCAGCTAAAACATCACTTACTCATGGGGAGAAAAGAAATGTGTGAGTATATGCACTGATGCAGAGAATTTGTACACTGAGAAAGCCACCTGTGAGAGACTCTGACCAAATGACAAATCCATTAAAATAGACATCTGTATCAATGTCCTAGAGTTGTCACAACTAATCACCACATATTTGGTGACTTAAAACAACAGAAATTCACTCTCTCACAATTATAAAAGCCAAAAGTCCAAAATCAAGGTGTTGGTTCCCTCCAAAGGGTCTAGGGGAGAAGACTTCCTTCCTTGCCTCTTCCAGCTTTTGGTGGCTCCTTACGTTTCTCAGCTTGTAATCTCTGTTTTTGTCTTCACGTGGCCTTCTTCCCTGTGTCTGTATGTCTGAAATCTTGGTTACTTTCTCTTATATAAACACCATCCATTGATTTAGGGACTACCCTAAATCCTAGATAATCTCATCTTGAGATTCTTAACTAATTACTTCTGCAAAGACTCTGTTTTCAAATAAGATTACACTCTCAGCCTACCTTTCAGGGGCCACTATTCAACCTACTATAGCATCTTAAAATAGGAGATCATAAGAAGGAGAAAACACAGTGGTGAGCAATAAACCTTGGGTACTTACAGAGTGCTGAAAATATGCAATGTAACTGCTAAACAAGGACTTTTGAAATAGAAAAGAATTTTTGGAATACGGCAAGGAAAATTCCAATAATAGTCTAGAACTAAAAATACTAGTCTATCTCAGCAAAACCTAGGAGTAGAAGGGAGAGGGAGAGTTAAAGGAAGGGAAAATATTTCAAACTTCTTACTTGTTGAAGGGAAGATAAAAGCAGTGGTAAAATAGAACATCTTGATGGAAAAATAGTTAGAGGTTTGTTTTCATATATCAGAGAACTACATGCTAGGTCCTGATATCCAGAAAAGAGAGGGAAATTTTCTACACTTTAATAAGAAAGAAGAAGGAATCAGTGACAACTTGATCAACACCCCCCCCAAAAAAAGGGAAGCGACACTGTGAAATAAGTAATAACATAATAAAAATGTAACAGGGAATGGCTTGAAAAAAAAAAAGCAAAAACACTTTCTTTCTCTTTAAAACTTCCCCCACTCTTTTTGGGAACTGCAGCCTAGCCTACATCCCTGAGGCAAATTAAGTCTTTTGTTAATACTCCCAAGTGGCATCAGACCACCAGGGGCTGGCAGAGTTTATAGGCTTTGTCTTTGGCAGAGATGGGACCAGATGATTAGAATAGTTAAGCACAGTAATTGCCTAAAGCTGAGAACCCTCCCTTTAAAAGCTCTGTATTTCTACCTCTGTTCAAGAAATTCAGATTTTGAGACCAGAAGGTCTGCCATTTTTACTCCTTTGCTGGCAAAGTAAAAATCTCTTTCCTCATCAGAGAAAATATGCAATGTAACCTCCAGACCTACCATGGCTTTTTGGTGAATTCTGTGCCAAAAAGCTATTCCTTTGTTGTTGTTGTTGTTGTTGTTTAACATTTAGGTTTGCCTTGTCAATCAGATTATAAATTTCATTTATTCATTCCACCAAGCTATCTAGAGCATCTACCAGGTGCCAGGCACTATGCTAGATGTTGAACATAAAAATGTACCTAAAACATAGGCCTTAACTTTCAGAAACTTTCAGTCTGGGAGGAGAAAGATTGAGATCCACAATTATTTAAGATATTAAATGTATGCTGTTTTTAATTATTTCACCAACAAACATTATATATCTTTGACTAGAGTAGCTCATACTACACATAATCTAGCCTACTGATGGGCACATAGTACAGTACTCCTTGATATATGAGTATGTCTGAATTCATAAATAATTCTTAAATTGTTATTACTTCAAAAGACTAATGAAGATAAAATATTTATAGACATATAAGGGTAGAGACAACCACACATTTTATCTGATTTATATGGTAGCATGAATGTCACTGAATTGAGAAAACATACGCAATCTTAATAACAGATGAAATAATAAATGTTTTGTGAACATCTTTGTAAAAATAATCTTGCATAAAACTATTATAGGATTAGTAAATATTATAAGAATGGCTTAACTTTCCCTATTGACTAAAGTTTCTGCTGAATTAGAGCCATTTTTGCAATAGAATAATACTAAGAAGTGGGTAAATAAACCAATTGAATTTTTTTGTTCTGCTGTATACACAGAGGGTGTAACAATAAATATTGACTAATCATGACAAAATCTGGTTTACAAATTGCAGCAGTGATTGTGACAGATTTAAAATTCTCATAATAGTGGTAAAGTAACACCTTTCAATTTTAAGAATGATGCGTGGCTCCCAAGTGGTACACACCTGTAAAAATATTTATCATATTATGAAGATATTTACTGTCAATCCTGTATTTTGGGAGAGGTTCTATTACTCATTTCAGAGCCCAGATAATGGGTTTAATTTCACTGGAGTCATAGCTAATAACCTGAACATTAAGTGGTGTGAACATACCACTCCCTGATTCATGTCAGGAATTAGGCCTCACACTCCCTTTTTTGAAGGCATACATTTAATAGTTGCTTCTGCTGAAAGATAGGGATTATGGATTTTAATTTAGGCCAAAAAGAAGATGGCTGACCAGAGACACCAGCTGTCAGATTGTCTCAGATAGAAGGAAAAGCTGTAGATGAAAAAGAAAAAACAAACACACAAACATAGATCAGGTGTAATTCCAAGGGAAAAGTGCCAGAACCTATAAAAAGATTCCATGAGAAGAAGTTGTGGAGCAGAACATGAGGGAGCAAGATATCAGCAGAGGTCAATCCCTGAGAGTCTCAGAGTCCAGTGAAAAGGATAGGTGGAGTAGTTTGTTTCTCCCTTCCTCACATCTCTGGCAGTCAACAGGCTCCTGAAGTCATTTTATCAAAAAGATACCTACACTCAAATGTTTATTGCAAAGCAATCCACAATTGCGAAGATGTGGAATCAACCCAAGTGCCCACCAATTCATGAGTGGATTAATAAAATGTGGTGTATGTATACCATGGAATACAACTCAGCCATAAATAAGGATGAATTAATGCCTTTTGCAACAATTTGGATGGAAATGGAGACCATTATCCTAGTATCTAAAGAATAGGAAAACAAACACCACACATACTCACTATTCAATTGTAACAAACTGAAGAGCACAAATGTGCACAGAGGGAAGTAAAACTCAGTGGAAATCAAGCAAGGGGGAGAGGTGGGAAGGGGATGGGCGAAAACTTACCTAACTGATACAGTGAACACTATCTGGGTGATGGGCACACTTACAGTCCTGACTCAAGCATTACAAAAGTGATACATGTAACCAAAAACATTTGTACCCTTGTAATATTTTGAAACTAAAAATGATAGGAATTATGGGGACACATTCCATCATTGTTAAAAGTATGGGAGAGGAAGGCGTGGATCTCCACCTGCCACAACGCTAGAGGATTGCTCCTCCACAGGAACGGCGGTGTGAACCCACGGAGAATCACCGTGGGACACGGGGAACAGGAAAAAACAGAGGCGAGTGAGAAATCAGACCGAGATAATTTGGAGAGTGCAGGACGGAGAACAGACAGCGGAGTGCGGGGCGGCCTTACCTGCCTCACCGGACAGTGGGGCGGGTTCAGCCCCACAGCAGAGCGGCTTGATCTCCCCACTGACCCCCACATCCACTCGGTCAGGGATCTGGCTGAAATTGGTGCAGAATCACCGCGGGAGACGTGGAGCTCCGAGGACAGGTGACATAGGCGGGAGAGAGCTTGGACTCGGGTGGGTCTCCGTGGTGCCCTGTCTCTTAAAGGGACAGACGCGGACCTGCACTGAGGCGAGGGGCCGCGAGCGTGAAATATTAAAGCGGGACTTTTTTGCTTTTTTTTTTTTTTTTTTTTTTTTTTTTTTTCCCGTGCGGCAGCTCTCCGGCTGGGGAGCCGCTGCGGGCCCTGGCGCCTGCCGAGCTCTGAACGCTCTCGCGCGGTGGCCATCTCGGTTCCCACAGCTAAGCGGAAAGGACCTTGGACTCTGGCAGGCCTCCGCGGTGCCGGAGCCCTATCTCTTAAAGGGACAGACGCGGACCTGCACCGAGGCGAGGGGCCCCGAGCCTGAAATATTAAAGTGGGATTTTTTTCTTCTTTTTTTTCTTTTTATCTCTCTCTTTCTTTCTTTCTTTCTTTCTCTTTTCTTTCTTGTTTTCTCTTTCTTCTTCTTGTTATTCATATTGTTTCTCTCCTTTTTTTTTTTTTTCTTTTCTTTTTTCCTTTCTTTTTCTTTTCTCCTTTCCGGTGTCCCTCCAGCCCAGGAGCTACTGTAAACTCCTGAGTGCTCCAGACCCCCAGCTGTGATTCCTATCGGACCCTGAAAATTACCCCCCAGTGCCAGTGATCTGCGGGTGGGCAGGAACAATTGTGCGGGCCAAGGTCTAATTGCTGCAGAGCCATAGGGTGCCAGGCGACTCCTCAGGAGGCTCCATCCCTGATCCATAGACCCTCTCCAGGTCCCCTTCCCAGGTGTGAACACTGAGTGCTTCCCTAAACGCAAGAGTGTGGAGCCCGGACCTTGGGAACACTGGGACAGTGTAGACCTTTGCCCGTGGGAGCTGCAGCAGCTGGGGCACTGAGGGAGTGAGGGCACTGCCTCCTCGGCCTAGCCAGTGTCTTTCCTGCTGAAGGAGACAGAAACCACACATCCAGAGGAAGAACCAAAAAGCCAGGGGGAGGGAAAAAAAAAAAAAAAAAGAGAGGGAGAAGAGGCTTTCTGCTTGCAAATCGTGTGAATCCTGCCTACTAACTGAAAGTCCGCAACACAATGATTTAACTTGCCAAACTGGTCTTAGGTCAAGCCAACCCTCTGGGGGTGGACCCATCAGAAGCAGTCCCCCAACTGAGATAGAAAAAAGAAACTCTAAACAGCACACAACAGTCTCCCCCTATAGATAAAGGAAGCAACATTCCTAGACTGTTCCATAGCCTAAGAACAGAGTACAAGACGTGCTGTTAACTAGACTAAAGCTGTGAGAAAAGATCTAACGATAGAGCCAGATGGGAAGGGCTCAGCGGAAAAATATGGGGAGCACAAAAAACCAAACGGAAACCTCGCCCCCAAAGAGAAATACCAACTCTCCTCCAATTGGCACAAGCCAGTTTCAGAATACCAACATGTTACCAGAAGAATTTCAGTCTTGGGTTATAAATAAGCTGAATGATATACAAGAAAAAATTGATATCCACCGCAAAGAAACCGCAAAAAAATTCCAGGATTTGGAAGAAAAATTCACTAAAGAAATAGACGTATTGAAAAAAAACCAAACTGAACTCCTAGAAATGAGGGATTTATTCAGGGAGCTACAAAACACAGTGGAAAGTCTCAAGAACAGGGTAGATCAAATAGAAGACAGAATCTCAGAAATCGAAGATAACTCTTTCCAATTAAATAAGACAGTCACAGAGATAGAGCAAAGAAATAAGAAAAAAGACCAGAGTCTTCAAGAAATGTGGGATTATGTGAAGAAACCTAACGTGAGAGTTATAGGCATCCCTGAAGGTGAAGAAGATAATAAGCAAGGGCTGGATAAACTATTTGAAGACATAATAGAAGAAAATTTCCCAGGCCTTGCTAAAACTTTAGATATACAGGTTCAAGAAGCTCAAAGAACCCCTGGTAGATTCATAGCAAATAGGAAAACACCACGCCACGTAGTCGTCAGACTGACCAAAATATCCACTAAAGAGACCCTTCTTCGAGCTGTAAGGAGAAAGAAACAAGTAACATACAAAGGGAGGCCCATTAGAATTACGCCAGATTTCTCAACTGAAACTTTACAAGCAAGAAGAAGTTGGGGCCCCATTCTCACTCTTCTGAAACAGAATAATGCCCAGCCTAGAATCTTGTACCCAGCTAAGCTAAGCTTTCTATATGAAGGAGAAATTAAGACATTCTCGGATAAACAAGGACTGAGGGAATTCACCAAGACAAGGCCACCCCTCCAAGAAGTACTCAAAAGAGAGTTACACATGGATCATCACAACAAAGACCCACGAATGTAAAACCACCCAAGAGCTAAAGATCAAATTCTAGCCACCACAATGGCTCAAGAGAGAAAACATAGCAATGAAGTTCTACCCAATAAGATAAACAGAAATCTATCCCAATTATCAGTTCTCTCACTAAATGTCAATGGCCTGAATTCCCCACTCAAGAGACATAGACTGGGCCAATGGATAAAAAAACACAAACCAAGTGTCTGCTGCCTTCAGGAAACTCACTTAACCGGCAAAGATGCATTTAGACTGAAAATAAAAGGATGGAACCTGATATTTCAAGCAAATGGTAGCCAAAAGAAAGCTGGTGTGGCAGTTTTAATTTCCAATAACTTAGTCTTCAAACCAACAAAAGTAATAAAAGACAAAGACGGTTACTACATACTGGTGAAAGGCACAATTCAACAAGAAGACATAACCATACTTAATATATATGCACCCAATCTAGGTGCACCCAGATTCATAAAGCAAATCCTACTCGATCTAAACCAAATCATAGGCAACAACACTTTAATAGTTGGAGATTTTAATACCCCACTGACAGCACAGGACAGATCCTCCAAGCAGAAAATAAGTAAAGACATAGTAGACTTAAACAGAATGCTAGAACAAATGGGCCTGACTGACATCTACAGGACATTCTACCCGAAAACCACTGAATATACATTCTTCTCATCAGCTCACGGGACATTCTCTAAGATTGACCATATCCTAGGTCATAAAGCAAGTCTTAAAAAAATTAAAAAAATAGAAATCATACCCTGCATCTTCTCAGATCACAATGGAATAAAAATAATAATGAACCTTAACAGGAACTCTCATTCCTACGCAAAGTCATGGAAGCTAAACAACCTTCTCCTGAATAACAATTTTGTAAAGGAAGAAATTAAGTCAGAAATCAAAACATTCTTTGAATTAAATGACAAAGGTGACACAACTTATCAAAATCTATGGGATGCAGCTAAAGCAGTCCTGAGAGGAAAATTCATTTCCATAAATGCCTATTTCAAAAAGACAGACAATTTACAACTAGACAACTTAATGAATAGACTCAAAGAGCTGGAGAAAGAAGAACAGACTGACCCCAAACCCAGCAGAAGGCGAGAAATTATTAAGATCAAATCAGAATTAAATGAAAAAGACAACAAAAATACTATAAGGGAAATTAATAAAACAAAAAGTTGGTTCTTTGAAAAGATAAATAAAATAGACACACCACTGGCTAGACTAACCAAGAGCAGAAAAGAAAAATCTTTAATAACTTCCATCAGGAACATGAAAGGAGAAATCACAACCGAAGCCACAGAGATACGTGACATTATCTATGAATATTACAAAAATCTTTATGCACACAAATTGGAGAATGAGGAGGAAATGGACAAATTTTTAGAATCACACAGCCTTCCCAAGCTCAATCAGGAAGAAATAGAATTCCTGAATAGACCAATATCAACAACTGAAATTGAAACAGCAATAAAAAACCTTCCCAAAAAGAAAAGCCCTGGTCCAGATGGGTTCACACCTGAATTTTACCATACATACAAAGATGAACTGGTGCCCATCCTACATAAACTATTCTTCAATATTGAGAAGGATGGAATTCTCCCCAACACATTCTACCACGCCAATATTACATTAATACCAAAACCAGGAAAGGATGCAACAAAAAAAGAAAACTACAGACCAATTTCTCTCATGAACGTAGACGCAAAAATCCTCAATAAAATCCTAGCAAATCGTATCCAAGTGCTGATTAAAAAAATAATTCATCATGACCAAGTAGGCTTCATCCCAGAGATGCAGGGGTGGTTTAACATACGAAAATCTATAAATGTAATTAACCACGTAAATAGAAGCAAAAATAAAGACCATATGATCCTCTCAATAGATGCAGAAAAAGCATTTGACAAAATTCAACACCCTTTTATGATAAAAACACTTAACAACATAGGCATAAATGGGACCTACCTAAAAATAATACAAGCCATATATGACAAACCCACAGCCAACATCATACTGAATGGGGAAAAACTGAAAGCATTCCCACTCAGAACTGGAACCAGACAAGGCTGCCCACTGTCCCCATTACTTTTCAACATAGTATTGGAAGTCCTTGCGAGAGCTATCAGACAAGAGAGCAGAATCAAAGGTGTCCAAATAGGGACAGAAGAGATCAAACTCTCACTCTTTGCTGATGACATGATGTTGTATCTGGAAAACCCCAAGGACTCAACCAAGAGACTCCTGGAATTAATTAACGAATTCAGTAATGTCTCAGGTTACAAAGTCAATACACACAAATCAGAGGCATTCATATATGCCAATACCATTCAATCGGAGAACCAAATTAAGGACTCAATACCTTTCAAAATAGCAACAAAGAAAATAAAATATCTAGGAATATATTTAACTAAAGAGGTAAAGGACCTCTATAAAGAGAACTATGAAACGCTAAGGAAGGAAATTGCAGAACACGTAAATAAGTGGAAATCCATACCATGTTCATGGATTGGAAGAATTAACATCGTTAAAATGTCTATACTACCCAAAGTAATCTATAGATTCAATGCAATTCCTATTAAAATACCAACATCATTTTTCACAGATTTAGAAAAAATAATTATACACTTTGTATGGAATCAGAGAAGACCCCGTTTAGCAAAAGCAATCTTAAGCAATAAAAACAAAATGGGAGGTATTGATTTGCCAGACTTCAAACTATACTACAAAGCTGTGGTTCTTAAAACTGCTTGGTATTGGCACAAGGGCAGGGACACAGACCAGTGGAACAGAACAGAAAACCCAAATATAAAACCATCCTCATATAACCATCTAATCTTTGACAAAATAGACAAAAACATACTCTGGGGACAAGAGTCCCTATTCAATAAATGGTGCTGGGAAAACTGGATAGCCACATGTAGAAGACTGAAACAGGACCCACAGATTTCACCTCTCACAAAAATTAAATCACGGTGGATAACAGATTTAAACCTTAAATGGGAAACAATTAGAATTCTAGAAGAAAATGTAGGAAAGACTCTTACAGACATTGGTCTAGGCAAAGAATTTATGAAGAAAACCCCTAAGGCAATCGCAGCAACAACAAAAATAAACAACTGGGACCTGATTAAATTAAAAAGCTTCTGCACAGCCAAAGAAATAGTCATGAAAATAAACAGACAGCCTACAGAATGGGAAAAAATTTTCGCATACTACACATCAGATAAAAGACTGATAACAAGAATCTATTTAGAACTCAGGAAAATCAGCAGGAAAAAATCAAACAATCCTATCAAAAAATGGGCAAAGGACATGAATAGAAATTTTTCAAAAGAAGACATAAGAATGGCCAAAAAACATATCAAAAAATGCTCAACATCCCTAATCATCAGGGAAATGCAAATCAAAACCACAATGAGATACCACTTAACTCCGGTGAGAATGGCCTTTATCAAAAAATCCCAAAACAACACATGTTGGCGTGGATGCGGAGAGACAGGAACACTCATACACTGCTGGTGGGAATGCAAACTAGTGCAACCCCTATGGAAAGCAATATGGAGATACCTTCAACAGATTCAAGTAGACCTACCATTTGATCCAGCAATCCCATTATTGGGCATATACCCAGAAGAACAAAAGTCATTCTTTAACAAAAACACCTGTACCCGAATGTTTATAGCAGCACAATTTACAATCGCAAGGATGTGGAAACAACCCAAGTGCCCATCAATCCACGAATGGATTAGTAAACTGTGGTATATGTATACCATGGAGTACTACTCAGCTATAAGAAATAACAATGATACGACATCTCTTTGGTTCTCCTGGAGAGAGCTGGAACCCATTATACTAAGTGAAGTATCCAAAGAATGGAAAAACAAGCATCACATGTACTCACCAGAAAACTGGTTTCCCTGATCATCACCTAAATGTACATCAGGGAAGGATACCAATTGGATATCAGACTGGGATGGGGGGTGGGGGGAGGGGATGGGTGTATGCCTACATGATGAGTGCGTTGCACACCCTCTGGGGAATGGTCATGCTTGAAGGTGCAGACCCGGGGAGGTGGGGGGGGGGAGGGGATGGAGGTATGACTACATGATGAGTGCCAGGTGCACTGTCGGGAGAATGAGAACGGACGCGCTTGGGACTCTGACTCGGGGGGATGGGTGGGACATGGAAAATGTATATAACCTAAACTTATGTACCCCCATGATGAGCTGAAATAAAAAATATATATATATAAAAAAAAAAAAAAAAAAAAAAAAAGTATGGAAAAAATTAGCATATGTAAACTTCCCACTAATATGATTTTACTTATTGTAACCTCCAGTCCACTAAAGATGGGCTTTAAAGTGTGGAAAAGATGCTGCAGAAGCCAACAGGAGATATGTTTTGAACTATGAGTTTTGGTTCATAGTCACATATATATTCTAAAATTTTATAAGAAATATACATTTAATAATTAAGTATCCTCATACTCTTATTTATAGACATTTTTTCCTCTGGGAATTTTTTTCAAAATGAATGGATTTCCTGAAAACCTAAAACTCCTCTATAAATGTAGAAAACTATATTCTTGAATTACATAGCTAAGCTGTTTTAACTATGGCCGTTGAGACCCTCATCATGCCTAGCTGAAATGCTAAGTGATCTCCATGCACTCCTAATATATCAACCTTTATAACAAGTGAAAACAGAAAGCAAAACCTGTAATAGTTTCTTTCTATACCTCTACCAGTAACCTTCTTACATGCATTTGTTTATTTTGAAACTCAGGTGCAGTAAGTTGGATCAATCATACTCCTCACACTTTTCATTCCATGTCATCATTATTGATCTTTGCAGAACCCAGCAGAACTGCTCTCTCAGCCTAATGTCCCACCAACAATTCAGGAAAATTACCTTTTACCCACACCTGCACCATCACTTGATAATATCCAACTCTTCGTATTTGCCAAAGTAAAGGGTGAAATAAGATGAGAGCAATTTTTGCCTAAAACTAAGACAATGGACCTTGACTCTGAATACATTTTATAGCACATGGAATTTAAAGGTGATCAATTATATGAGGACTTTTAAAAATATCTCATTAAGAAGATGTTTATGGAATTCCCCATAGCATATAGAGAATATACATAGAATACACATTTGCAAATATAAAAATGGAATTTGACATTTCCTAGAAATCAGGTACCTTTTATTTTTTGGTTAAATGTTTTCATTTTTAATATATCTAAGGACTCATTTCAACATGAGTACATTTTTTCTTTTTTTTAAATTACAAGCAGTTTAAACAGAGATACATTCATTTAATGGGCATGAATCTATTTTATTGATACCTGAAATATTCTAGTGACCATCTGAAAATAAAAGAAAATAAATAGAAATAATAATTATATAATTAAAAAATAGAAAACCATGTTAATATAATGGAGGTCTATTTCTTCCCCGAAGTTATTTTTTATACAAACTGGTCCTGAGAGCATAAGAAAAGGAGAAAAAGTGTTATACTTTAAAAACTAAACATGATTATCACAAGGTTTTAATATGCTAACAATGCCAACCAGAAAAAAATGTTTTCAATTATAAAATAGCTACTGCATGGCAAGCAATTAGGAAAAATACTTTGCAAAGAATTATAGATTAAAGACAATTATTTAGTAATGAATAGAAACAACTATCTAAAATGGCTCATTTAATTGGTTTGACATTTGAAACCAAAACTCTAAAAAAGGAGAATTTTAAATTACTCCATGATTAGAATAGAATTTAGGCTCTGAACTAATTTAGCTGGAAATTATTAGAAGTGTCTAATGGCTATTGTACACAATGAAGTTGGGCTCTGTGTTTTTGTGAATGGAGAGGGAATAAAAATGGATTTGGTGCCAAGAATGAGTTTCCCGTGTAATTGTGATCAGTTTTGTCCAATGGCTAGTGCTGAGAGACGATACTTACAATTTTGTTATATTATTTGACCCATGACATTTAGCAATAAGTTTTTCTTAACCTGTTTTATGACACAGGAAAAAAAAGAACCCTTTAATTCCTTCTCTCAGATCTCTGGAGATTGATGATGGTCTGAAAATTTTTAGGTAGGTATGATTAATGTGTACAGAGTCTCCAGTATTCTACAAATGCTGCAGGAAGTGCTAAAGGGAGACTGGGAATTTGCTGAGTTTTGTTATGCTAATGTATCTGCATGCAAATTCCTTTTCAAACTGAGGCCAAGGTGCCAGATCTATGTAGAGGAGTCCTCTAGCTAGTCAAAAATCATCACTTTCTACTCTCTTTTACATAAAATCAGCATTAGTGAGCAGAGGGCTGTCCTTACTCTGCAGCCATTATGACAGAACAAATGGGAAATTGCCCTGGCTAATCATGAGATATCAGCATTTCTCTGTTGTTCTATCTCAGGTCTTTGCTCCTCTGACCTCAAACAGAGAAGAAGGAACTAGCCTCTCATCAGGACTGATCCCTTTCCCTCTTCTTATATTAACCAAGAGGCTGGAGAAGATGGTTGTCTGATCACAGGTAGCAATCTGGGCCTTAGCTTGAATTCCAGACAAGAGCAAAAGTCCCATTTAACATGCTTTTATAAGAGAAAGATCAGATGGACCTGGAAATGAAAGAAGCTTGAGTAGCACGAGCAATTGATGATGCCAAGAATAAATATTTGTGTAGTTTATAATAGGAAGGGTGGGAGAAAATGAAGTCAGGGAGGGATCCATTAGCATTCTAGAACTTTACCATGCTGAGTAATAAGACATACTATACTTTTTCCTTTCCTAGTAAGAATGTAGGTTAAATCCAGAGGCACATGTAGGCTAATAAAAATGGTTTTGCAGTTTGAAATGGCTGACTGTGATATAATGCAGTGGCCACTTACTGGTAAGTTTACTCAGAGAAGAGAAGGGAGCATCATCCAGTGAATATTAAATATGAGGTATTTGGAGTAGAAATCACTAAACTACCTCAAAAAAATGAAGCAGAGAAGCAGCAGTGCAAATCCCCTTGGGTTAGCACAATACTGCAGTCATGGTAGAGGTGCACTGTTCCTATCTATCTTGAAGAAAGCACCTGCTGTGGGCAGTGAGGTTAGCTAACAAGTCCAGCTGCTGTACTATCAGGAGCTGCTGCAGCAGGGATGCTGAGGCCTCATTCTCTCCAGGATGGTCCCAGCCAATGACTAACATGGCAGCCATTTCTGCCCAACGCAAGACTCTTCTAATGGAGGAATCCTTGTTCTAGGGATCCCTCTTGGCCTGTCTGAAACTTTCTGAGAGCTACAATGCAGTCTGAGATTTTTCTTGCCAAAAATTTTTTTTCCCCCTCGCTTTTCACAAGTGTCAGACATGCATTGTGTCTGAAGACTCTCCCTGTCTACCCCTGGTCCCCCTTCCCAGGCGTTTTTCCTAATAAATCTCTGGCACTTCTAATTCTGTCCTAATGTCTGCTTTCAGAAGGACTTTAACAGACACAGGGGATGATCTGACAGTCCTTGTTTAGTTAGAGGGAAGAGTAGCAAAAGGCTCTTAAGGATAGTGCTAAAAGAGGTACTTATCACTTCAGCATCCAGTCTTAAAACCATTTCTGAAATTTCCCTGTCTACCACTGTGACAGACTACATATATCAACCACCTTTTCTGCTAAAAATGAAAGAGCTGGGTAAAATATTTCTAAATATAGTCTTAATTCCATCAATGACTTGGCATTTAGTAAGGAAAACTCAGAGAACAAAACCTAAGTTAAAGTGGGAACCCAAACAGTTAAATGGAGCACTAAAATTAACTCTCACAATGAGGCTATTTGATAGACTTTGTGAGCTTGAACTTTGTTTGGTTTTAATAAGCATTCAAGATGTAGGCGAGGTCATAAAGAACTAGCTGACAAAGCTTAGGGCCTGAAAAAGTTGGGAAACAGTGTTTCCACATAAAGATATCTCATTATAAGAATAAACAAATAAGCCACAACCATTCTGACACACCCTTAAATGTGTCAAGGATTCAAACAAAAGTTGCCTCTCTCAAATTTTGCTGATAAATTATAAAGAAAACATCTGCCATAGGAAATGTGTAATGAATGTTCAACATTATGCAGGTTGAACGAAAAATTCAACTTTATGGCACATTTTTTTCAACGTGAATTCTCATTGATTTGGTATTTGAAGAACCTTGGGTCATAACTTTGGTATAAGGTGGTTCCAGGTTGATGTTTGTAAGGGATTAAATGAAACAAACATGAAATCTCTAGGAATAAATGCACCAGGCCTCAAAAATTCTCACAAATAAGATTGTGAGATATGATATCATGATCAAAAGTCACAAGCAAGCTGGAAGGCAATCATACTTGAGAACCTGGAGAAACAACATACCATAGAATCAGACTAGCAAAGACTTGCTATATAATTATCAAACACAGACTACAGAATAAATCTTTTTTACAAGTTTGCACAAATAAAAGGTGTTAAAAGATGAATAAATAGCAAGAGTGTATACAAAAGTTCACACATAATCTTTTAGTAAGTGAAATCCACATCCAGAAATGAAAGATAGAGTAACTGAAGAGAATGAGTGAATTAAAAGATAGGTCTGAAGAAATCATGTATACAGCATAGAGGGAAAAATATGAAAAGAAGTAAGTGGACATGGAAGATACTCATCATGTGAAAATTTAGAGAGAAAGTAGAAAAAGAATGGAATGGATACAACATTTGAAAAGATAATGGCTGAGGATTTTCCAGAACTGATGAAAGAAACATACTTTGAGAAGAAATTTAGAAGCTTACATGCCCTTCATAAACTAATTTTTCCTCTAATTCAAATCCTTTTAAATCTTTAGAAATATGTTTTTAATGATTTAAGTGTAAATAGCCATGTGATATACCCTCCTCACATTATAGAATTGAATTACAAAAATTGTGTTTGGTGGATAAATAGTTATTTATCCCTAGGCTCCTGGTCATCTTTTCATCACACTGTTTAATGCCACAATCTAGTGATTTTTAAATCCCGATTAGCAGAATAGTTTCTACATGAGTCATTTTCTTCTGAAAGTTAAGCCATGATGTCACAAGGAAAACAAATTACTCTATGCATAAATCCAGGAAATCAACCATAAGAAAGAACATAGTTTTTTGACATATTTGGACATTCAAAAACTGAGATATTTTAACTGTCATATCTGGTTCTTTAATTTCCCACATCTGTCTAATTTAGATTAGACACTCTTCCTGGCAGGAGAATGTCAATTCTTCCTTCTTTGGTTTGTAAGAATATATTGGTTGTCACTTTTGAAATAAAAATATGTTTATGCTGATAATAAAAGTAACATAATATTTTTATATTCCTAGGTATATAAAGTCAAACATGAATTCCTCAACACAGTTTAAGTTTAATAAAAATAATCCAAATCAATAAAATATTCTAATATTCTTAATAAAAGTTCTCCGATATATAGGAAAATAGTGAACTTTAGATAAAGTAAATTGATGTTACTCTTAAATGCCTGTGCTAGTAGTTTAAAAGGAGGATAATAATCTACCAGTTGTTGCAATAATTATTAGAATTGTCATTCTTTCTAATATTCTTATGTAAAACATAAATATACATACTACTATATATACTACATATATACATTACATCTAAAATATATACATATATAAATAATGTATATATTACAAAATTTTATGTAGCATATAGTGCTAATTATAATATAATTCTCACTATTTTCTGGATTTTGAGATAATCCAGACTAGTACTGTAACCCAGATAACTACTTGACTCAATGCTTGGAACTCAAAATTTCTATTTTCTCTCTCTTTGTATTTCCTCCCAAATCAAACACAGTATCATTGTACAATGACACTGATGCTTCTTCTCAGGTAAAGTAATTGAATCAAGAGCTCAAAAGGAATGCAGCAATTTTATCTCTGTTTACAGAAATGAGCATATTGCATGTCCAGCTCTTATAAAATTTTGAGAGGGCAAATGAATAAATGATTTTTTTATTCTGGTTTCTGATGACTACTCTTAGTGGCACGAGCACACTCAGAGTCTCAACAGTGTCGTGCTGATAAGAGTGTCTGTTCTGTGTGATTGCCTGTTCTATTAGACACCTACACTACTAGTCCCAGCACTATCAGCCTCCCCAGTTGTTTGATATATGGACTTAAGAGAAATGAAACATTCCATGTGGGTAAGAATATTGATTAATGCATCTCAGAATTCCATCTCCCATGAGGCTTAAAAGAAAATTTACAGAGATTATAGCAATTCGCCTTCATGAATTCAACTACCAGAGGTCGATATATTTTTGGAAATTTTTCCATTTCCCTTTAAAAATCATTTATGTCTTTTATTCATAAATTTAGCAAAAAATCCTCTGAATGTGCATATAAATATAAAGCTCCTTTTGGATGAACAATTAAAGCAATAACGTGAAACATTTACTACTGGGAGAAAACTCCAATTATGACCTTGAACACCTGGTCAGATGATTATTATCTTTTCAAAGAAAAGAGTGATTACTTGAAGGGAAAAGTTAGAGAATGGATAAATAGAGGAAAAGGTAAAAGCTAAAAAAAAGAATTCTAAGGAAATTCTCAGTGACAACATACTTTTTTGAAAAATGGGAGAACAGAATCATTGCTTCAAAAAGTATAGACCCTCTTTCCCCCATTCTTTACTTCTCATGTACTCACAGAGGCTTTAAATGCAAACGAGATCTAAAATTTGGAATGATACCAAAGGGTAGTCTTGAGAAAACTCATGAGAAATGACATTTCTCCATGTAGCTAGAACAAATGCTGGTGTTTGAGCTGGCAGCACCAAATCCTCAGTGTTTCAGCAAATGTGTCCCAGACATACGGTGGATTTTTGGAGACAGGATGGTCTTATGAACTCAAAATTAACTATTCTATTTGTTCTCAAGAAGTTTAGCATTTTCCAATAATATGAGAAAACCCGACAATTAGTATGTGAAAATAGGGATAGATGGAATAAATTTAAGTAAGCATTAAGGGGGAAAGATGATTTAGGTACTTTCTCATTGTCTTCTGTGAGAGAAAAGCTCCTTAGGAAATTATGGAGGGAAAATGTGGCAACCTATTTTTCTATTTCTTCTGTTTTTCACTTTTAATAGCTTTATTGAGGTATAATTAATATACTAAATAAGTCCTCCATTATAAATGTGCAATTTGCTGATTTTTAGTAGGCTTATACACTTGTACAACCTTCACCACAATCCAGTTTGAGAACACTTCCATGACCACTGTAAAAATCCCTTGCCTTGTTTATAATCGATTGCAGATTTAATTTGCAGGAATACAGTGTTAGGTTTCTTTTTATGTAGATTTGACTTTTCTAGAAATTTTATAGAAACAGTATCATACAACATATGGAACGTTAGGTCTGTTTTCTTTTTCTTAACATAATTCTTGAGGTTCAGTCATGTTAGTGTATAATCAATTCATTCTTTTTCATTGGTATTATTCCATTTTGTGGTTATACTGCATTGTGTTTATCCATTCACAAATCGCTGGACACTTGGATTTTTTTCCAGCTTTTGGCTATTACGAACAATGCAGTTTGAACATTTGTGAATAGGTCTTCCTGTAGACATATGTTTTTGTTGCTCTTGGATGGATACCTTGAAGTGGAATTGCTGGTTTGTAACTATCAAACAGTTTTACAAAGTTGCTGTACCATTTTACATTCCTTTGAGAAATGTAGGACAGTCCTAGTGTTTTTTCACATCTGTATTAGATTGCTATCATTACTGTAACAAATTACCACAGATTTAGTGGCTGCAAACAATACAAATATATTATCTCACAGTTCTGGAGGTCAGAAGTTCCAATGGGTCTCTCGGGGCTAAATCAATGTGTTGGCGAAGCTTCCTTCCTCCCGTAGGCTCAGGGGCAAATGTGTTCCTTGGCTTTTCCAGCTTCTAGAGGCTGCCAGCATTCCTTGGCTCCTGGAACCACATCACTGCAATCTCTGCTTCCATCATCACATCTTCTTCCCTGACTGACCCCCCTGCCTCCTTTTCATAAGGACCTTTGTGATTTAACCAAAGATAATCTTCCCCTTTTAAAATCTTTAATCACATCTACAAAGATTTTTTTTTGCCATGTGAGGTAACATATACACAGTTTCTGAGGATTAGACATGAACATAGGAGCAGGTGTTCATTTTTCTTCTGACCACAACAGCCTCGCCAACATTTTGCATCGTTTTTTTTTTTGTTTTTTTTTTTAGTTATATCCATTCTCTGACTTCATTGTGGTTTTACTTTTCATTTTCATAATGACTAATGATGTAGAATATACCTTCATGTGCTTATTAGCCATTTATATCTCTTCTTTGGTAAAAGGTTTATGAAAATATCTTGTCACTTTTCATTGGTTTGTCTTGTTATTAAGTGGTAATATATATTTTAGCCACAAATTCTTTACCAAATGTGTGATTTTCAAATAATCTTCTATTATCTTACTTGCCTTTTTATTTTCTTAATGGAGCATATAGAATTGCAAGTCTTTTTACTTTTGGTAAAGTCTCATTAATTATTTGATTTCTATGAAACATGTTTTTAGTGTCCTATATAAAAAGATTTTTGACTAACCCAATATCAAAAATTTTTCTTCATTGTTTCCTTATAGAAATTTCATTATAGTTTTAATGCTTGTGGCTATGAGGCATTTTAAGTAAAATTTTTATGTGGTGCTTATAAAGGTAGGAAGTTCACTTTTCAAAATAGATATCTAACTGTTCCAGTACCTTTGGTTGAAAAAATTCATTTTCCCCCTTGATTCACCTTGGCCCCTGTGTAAAAATTCAATTGTGGGTTTACTTATGGATTCTCTATTCTGTTACAATGCTTTATATGCCTATCCTCACACCAACACCACACTGCCTTGACTATTGTAGCTTTACGTTAAGTTTTAAAATCGGATATTGTATATTCTTTATGATCTGCTTTTTTAGTGAATATTTTATTTGTTGTAAAATCATTGTTAGTGTTCTAGATCTTAATATAAAAGTCCAAAACCACACTATCTAATAATTTATATAATTTGTTGTCTGGTCTCACCTGGCTGGGTATCACCAAACATCCTAGCTGCACACTGTGGGTGCGGGTATCAGATGTAGGTGGTGTGAAGTGGTGAGAAACTGCTCACATCAGAAGGCCTACTTAGAGATCAGGAAACACTGGGCAGAATGGAAAATGGGGAAGGTGACTGCTACCAGGAGCAACTGAAATCCATCCAAGACTGGCAATTGTCCTACAGAAGACAGGAGGAAGCGGCTCTGGTACATGGCACAGAGAATGGCAGTGGAAAGCCAGGGATAGCTTGTTGAGAGCCACAGGAAAAGCTGAGATGACCCCAGGCCTTTTCTTCTTTTCTGTGATAGAAGTCCATTTGGCTAAAATTATTTTTGTTCCTTTTACTCTAAGCTTTCTTCTTGTGGAGTTTGGAACAATCCCTTTCTCCTTACTCCCAGAAGCCCACACTTTCTGGCCTGACTACATCACCACAAGAATACCTCATTCTTAGAGGGTCTGACAGGATGGTACAGCGGAGGAGAAAGGATTCTTTCCTCCGTGTCCTCAGAATATTCCCTTTTCTTAGGGAAGGAAGTTCTGCCAAGGACCAGGGCTTGATAATGGCCACTGCAGGTTGAAAACTGTAGATTTTTAGTCTTCCATTATGTGGAAGAAATTCATTTTTTTTTCTGTCTACTCAATATATATTAAAAAGATAAAATGAACATTTTCTAATTTTCTTAATAAATATTTTAAATAAAGTTCTGCAACCCCTAATCCTTAAAAAAAACAGAGGCCATACAAAATTGGTATTTGATATAAAATTTTATCTTTTAGTCTGCCATTTTCTTCCATTGATTTCCTTATATGTAAACTTACCCTATTTTTTGATCAGAAAACATTCTGTTTGGGATAACTATCAGTTCACTGGGACATATTGTTTAAGAATGAATTTTTGATTGAACTCTTTGACAAGTTAATCTTTTTCTTTACTTGAGCATGTTATCCTTAGTATGGGAGTTTCTTATTTTCTATCAGGTAATTTGTAAACTACAATACTAACCATCAATGAATATTATTCACAAAAATATTTTGAGAATTGAGGTAGCCTCACTCCTCCTATTTCACAGTTCCTCAATTAATGAAGGCCCTGGCTAATTCCAATCTTATTAGTGAAAGCATATCCTCAGTGGCTGGTTTTACTGGCCCCAAATCTCAGTTACCCAGTAACTCTGGCACATGTTGTCAGGTCTTCCAAACCATCCATTGCCTATATCTCCATTTGCTGCCTTTCATTTGCTGAAGGCCCACCGTTATAGTGCATCAGTAGGCAGTCTAAATCCTGGACTCAGTTTTGCCTTGTATATCACCCATTTTTTCCCCATGGATTGTATCCCAGTTTTATTCTACTTGCCTATATCCTTATCCTACCCCCATATTTGACTAAGAAAAAAAATCCCAGCTTCTGTTTACACATCTCTTATTTAACATTCCAAGGCTAGGCTAAGTCCCAGACATAATCTCCTATTTACCAATTAGAAACTATGTCTAATTTTTCTCTTGCACAGAATTCTTTGTGTGCTCCACAATGGCACTGTTGCTGATAAATTACCTCATTTCTTTATATGCTTGAGTTTCTATAAGAAGGTATTGTTAAATTTATCACTATCAGAAAAGAATAAAGCATTCAGTTTTATATGGCACTGTGTTAGATGCCCTAGAAAAGTAGACTTGACAGCATTGGTTCCTGTTCTTCAGGAAGTTATTTTATGATATAAAAAAGAGATACAGACACACATTTTAAAATAAGATTCTACATTATGTGAGGGGAAAGTAATTTGTTATGGCTATAGTCCAAGGGCTTCAGGAATGCCCATTGGGGATGATGGATGATAATATAGTATCCTCCTATTTCAAAGAATTTATTAAATGTATCTATCAATGTTTTTTAGGAGGACAATGATCCATGGCACAGTAATGAAATAGACTTTGCAATGGGTTCCAAAATATGCCATGCTGATGATCATTACCTGCATTGTGTTTCTCTTTTCCTTCTTTCTCATATTTACAGAAAGTTTATCTCCTTAATTGGTAGTCCCAGAATTTAAAATATATGATTAAAAACAAATATCCTGTATCATATATAATTCTGGAAAGAAAATTCCTTATTTGATTACACATTTTGCAAAGTTGGAGGAAATGAATATGCCTCATGTATAAGTACTGTTTCAGAAATTACTGAACACTTCTCCTAATGGTTTACATTTGACAATGTCATTTCCAGTCATTTATTACTTAATATTCACAGTACTACCATGACAGAATTGGATAAATAACTCTTAGTCCTCTTTATGAAAATATAATCCTTAGGTGCAAATGAAAGGACTCAGTCAATGTTACAGATAAAACATTAAAAGACTGATATGGCTAGATATTACTATTCTCTAGTCAATGCCACTACTTGGTAAGTCAGGGATATAGAGAAGGACTTGCTTTCTTTTTCTCTTAGGCTTACAAGGTAGATTGAAGTGTCCAGTTGGATGAGAAAAGAGTCTAATCAAATATAGAGGGAGCAAGTCATGGGTTCCATTAACCAAGAAGAAATACATAAAAACTTTTCTCATTGGGGCATGAAGAGGTCAGCAAATCCTCTCAACAAAAACTGAGAATAAAACTGGAAAAAACTAACAAAAATAACTATTTAATTGTCTTAAAATTAACCAAAGGGAGGCGACACATTGAGAATTATTTATTCCTAAAAAACTAGTAGAGCTTCAAGTAAAAATAGCAGGAAACTTCAAAGTGGCCATTAAAAATATGTGCCAAGAAATAAAGGCAGTTGTGGTCAAAAAATGAAAAGAAAATATGATGACAATGGCTCAATACATAGGGGATCTCAATAAAGAAGTAACAAGTATGAAAAAAACCCTGAAATTTAGAACTTAAAAGTGTAATAACTGTAATGAAAGATTCACAGGATGGGCTCAATAATAGATCTGAGATAGAAGAAACAGAAATAGAGGCCTGGAAGGTATATCAACAGAAATTATCCAATTCAAAGAACAGTGAGAAAAAAATTGAAGAAAAAGGAATAGACTCTCAGAAATGTATGGTATTCCATAAAGCTCATAAACATATCTCAAATGGCAGCCCCAGGCTTTCACCAGGAGAAGCTGGAAAAAAAGAGCAAACAAACCCAAACTAAATAAAAAGAATTATATAATAAAGTTCAAAGCGAAAATATAAAGAAGAAAGGAGAAAAATAATAGAGAAAGCCAGTGATACCAAAAGATGATTCTTTGAAAAAAACCAACAAAATGAATAAACTTTTAGACAGACTGATGAGGAAAAGCAGAAGACACAAATTATCAAAATCAGGAATGAAAGAGGAACACCATAAAGACTCTAAAAAATTATAAGGGAATATCATGAACAACTATATACCAACAAATTGGACAAACTAGATAAAATAGACAAATTATTAGAAAGATACAAAGTGCCAAAACTTTTTCAAGGAGAAGTTAAAAAACTGAATAAATGTAGGTCACATAAAGACAGAGAATTGTAACCTTCCAAGAAAAAATAGTCAGGCTCAGAAGACTTCACTGCTGAGGAAGATATAATATTAATACTACACAGACTCTTTCAGAAATAGAGTAGCAGGGAACACTTTCTATCTCATTTTCTGAGGCTAACATTACCCTGAGAGCAAAGACATCTCAGAAAGGAAAACTACAGTTCAATAGCCCTCATACAAATAGATGCTAAAATCCTTTTAAAAAATTAGCAAATTGAATCCAGGAACATATTAAAAAAAGATCACCTGCCATGAGCAAGTGGTATTTATCCCAGTAACTCCAGATTGGTATAAGATCTAAAAGGAAATTAATGTAATACAGAATATTACTAGAACAAAACACATAAAATGCCATCACAGTAGATGCAGAAAAAGCTATTTGACAAAATACAACAGTCATTAATGATTAAAAAAAACTCTCAAAAAATTTTATAGGGAGCCTCCTTAACAAAAGGACATCTGCAAAAGTAACTATAGCCAACCTCAGACTTAATGATGAAAGACTAAATATCAACAAAAACATATGTCCATAGGAAGACCTATTCACAAACTGCATTATTCATAGTATTTACAGACAAAAACTGGGGAAGAATCCATTGATTTGTGAATGGATAAACACAATGCAGTATAACCACAAATGAAATAATACCAATGCAAAAGAATGAATTGATTATACAATGACATGAATGAAACTCAAAAAATTATGTTAAGAAAAAGAAAGCAGACAAAACATTCTATATGTCATATGATTCTGTTCCCATTAAATTTCTAGAAAAGTCAAATCTACATAAAAAGAAACCAATCACTGTATTCCTGCCGATGAAAGCTGCAATTGATTATAAACAAGCACAAGGGATTTTTAAAGTGGTCATGGAAGTATTCTCAAACTGGATTGTGGTAAAGGTGTCACAAGTGTATAAGCCTACTAAAAATCAGCAAATTGTACATTTATAATGGAGGACTTGTTTAGTATATTAATTATATCTCAATAAAGCTGTTAAAAGTGAAAAACAGAAGAAATAGAAAAATAGATTGTCACATTTTCCCTTCATAATTTCCTAAGGAGCTTTTTTCTCACAGAAGACAATGAGAAAGTACCTAAATCATCTTTCCCCCTTAATGCTTACTTAAATTTATTCCATCTATCCCTATTTTTACATACTAATTGTCTGGGCTTCTCATATTATTGGAAAATGCTAAACTTCTTGAGAGCAAATAAAATAATTAATATGGAATTCATAATACCATCCTCCCTCCAGAAATCCACCATATGTCTGGGACACATTTGCTGAAGCACTGAGAAATCAGCACTGCCAGCTCAAACGCCAGCATTTATTCTAGCTACATAGGGAAATGTCCTTTCTCGTGAGTTTTCTCAAGACGAGCCCGTGGCATCATTTCAAGTTTTAGATGCTGGTCACTTTTAAAGCCTCTGTGAGCACATGAGAAGAAAAGAATGGGGGAAAGAGGGTCTGTACTTTTTTGAAGCAGTAATTCTGTTCTCCCATTTTGCAAAGAAGTATATTGTCACTCTGAGAATTTCCTTAGAATTCTTTCTTTTACCTTTTACTTTTTTCTTTCTCTGTTGTTTGTTCTCTAGGTTTTCTCTTAAAGTAGTCACCCTTTTCTTTGAAAGGAAAATAATCATCTGACCAGGTATTCAAGGTCGTATTTGGAGAATTTCCCCCCATTCACTACTTCCTCAAATAAATATATTTTACCTGGATTCTGAATTGAACCATTTAATCCATTCATTTTACTCTTCATAAAGTAAATCATGATTGTCACATCTGAATCAGTCATGTGGTGAGTCACATCAATTTTAAATAGCTGAAGTAAGTGAATTGGCTAACATGAAATTCATGCACTTCAGCATATGTTGACATTGCCAAAATCAATTGCCACCAAGTCACTTCTTAAAAAATGACAATTGTACAGGCCTGCAAGTAATATCTATAGGGATGACAGCCATTCATTCTTTTTCACTCAACATTATTCATTATGTTCCAACCTCCTGCCAAATATTGTGCAAGGTTCAGGAGATACAAAATTGGAAGCGAAAGTTCCTGACCTTGGAGAAGCTCTCATTTAACTAAAAGCACACATGCTAAGAGATAATTTGCTCTATAATATGATTAGAACTATAATGTGATATAAACAAAACGGACGAATTCAGAGATGACAGAATGTGTTTTACATATTTCTTCTATTGTTCCTCCTCAACGTTAACAAACTTCAACCCCAATTTTTTCATGGTTCCTTAGGAACTGATGAGAAGGTAAACTAAGGATTGTCACAAATGTACCGTGGCAGGATGCTGTTCATAGCAGCAACTACCCTATATCCTTATATTCTCAGGTTCTATAATCTGAAAATATCTGAATAAAAATGGTGGATCCCAAACCCCTGAGATTGGTGTCAGTTTTTCATTAAGAGAAACTATCTCAGGGACTATTGGATAAAAATCATGATTGAATGCAGGCATCTACTTTTATTTCCTCCCCAATCCCAGTACAATAATAATAATAAAGGGACTTTTAAAAGATATAAACTCAGAAAGATGTGAAGAACAGGAGAATAAAGAACAACAACAAAATTTTAGAAGCCAACAGAAAATTAATAACAAAATTTAGAAGAGCCCCCTAAATAAATTCTATCTTTAGATCTTCTGAAGTTTCAGAAATTTATGGCACTATCTCATGAAAGTGGAAAATTTGAAACTCTATTTAAGTAATAAATAAATCTATGTATCCATCACCTCCAGCAAAATAAATTAAAAAATCAGAAGCAAATAAATAATTGAATTTCATTTTCAAATATAGTATCTTTAGACTTCCAAATATGAGAAAATCTATCTTTAGGAAGATAAAATTGACAGAACACCTAATACATCTGAATGTATAGAGAAGAGTAAGATGTGCCAATGAGACTGGCATTGAATTATTGGTAAGTACAGAGAAAGTATATAGAACAGCAAACAAACAACAGCAGCAATAAGAATAACACCAAAATAATAAATACCAAGGAACAAAATGTGTGTAGGAAAGAAAAAAATTAGCATAGTTGCTACATTGATTACTATAAATTGTATTTGCACAATTATGTTAACCTAAGCACAAAATATTTGTATTTTGGAGTAAAAAGTGTACAATTCAGAGATCATGGTAAAGAAAGGAAAGATTTAAGAATTTTTTCTCATAACTGAGAAGTCAGTAAGCACTGCCTAGAACTGAAACACCATGAATGACAAATCATGCATATCATTTAGGGACATGAAGTTTGATATCAAAATAAATACTAAAATTGATGAAAGAATTGCTTCTGTAAAGGAAGAAATATATGTGTTTGGGTAGAGGTGGTTCTGGGTTTTTTCCTTTGAACTATGTGTATGTGTAAGTATGACAAAAATAATAATTGAACAAAGAACAAAATAGAAGCTTTGCAATACCCATGTTGTTCATTTGTCATTTGCTTGCTTCTTGACATAGCCTATTCTTTCTAATAAAAGAAAAAAAACCTATTAATTTTCCATCTTCATCATTCTTAACTACTTCAAAGGAATTATTCAATTTTAGAAACTTGAAGCATGATGCTAGCTACAAGAGGGATTTAAAATTCATTTCCAGGCCGGGCACGGTGGCTCACGCCTGTAATCCTAGCACTCTGGGAGGCCGAGGCGGGTGGATCGCTCGAGGTCAGGAGTTCGAGACCAGCCTGAGCAAGACCCCGTCTCTACTAAAAATAGAAATAAAAATTATCTGGACAACTAAAAATATATATAGAAAAAATTAGCCGGGCATGGTGGCGCATGCCTGTAGTCCCAGCTACTCGGGAGGCTGAGGCAGTAGGATTGCTTAAGCCCAGGAGTTTGAGGTTGCTATGAGCTAGGCTGATGCCACGGTACTCACTCTAGCCCAGGCAACAGAGCAAGACTCTGTCTCAAAAAAAAATAAATAAATAAAAATAAATAAATAAATAAAATAAAATAAAATTCATTTCCAAATAGTTTACATATATATATGTGTGTGTGTCTGTGTGTAAGAAAATTTCACGGGGCAGATACTAATAATGAAATAAGCTGCATGAGAAGAGAGTATCAAGGCTTTTATGCCCTACCCCCCCAGCAAATAAAACAGCTGATGAAGGTCAAAAATTAACTATATAAATATCTAGCAGTAATGATACTTTAATACCAAAACCCTACCTTTTTTAATCTCTTTATTCTTGAAGGTATGTTGGTATTTGTGTGTTGTGGGGGGGGATTGAAGAAGAGAATGGGAATAGGAATAAACGCAGCAGACTTACAAATCCAATAGAAACCGGGTGAAGACCCCACTCCCTTCACTATTTATTGTCACCTATCTTTCTTACAAAACATTTGTGCTACAAAGAAAAAGTTTTGTATGAACAGAATCATTTTTTTAACTTTAAATCAAGAAGCCTCATATATGGCAGTCACAAGTATATGTTACAAAATCAATGAATTTATAACCAAGAGGTGGTAAGTTTAGACAAAAGAAAGTCAAAGGTAACTCCCAGAATTCTTACAACAAATTCACTGAGATTCTGTATCAGCGGGGATCTTGTTAAGTGCGCTGAAAAATGATTAAGAACAGGTGGGATCCTGGCTTTCATAAAACACCAAGTTAGGTATCAAGAAAACATGATTAAGAAGTTGATTTTGCAATACACTAATACATGTGCTAAACAAAGAAAAAAATAATCATTGTTCTCTTCTCACTTGTAATGTGACACAGATATAATTGAGTAAAAGGTGCTGGAGCATCTTAAGTAACATCGAGCAACACATATACTGATGGTGTTATATTCGTACTGCACGTGATCAAAATACAGCATTTTAGAGGGTGGAAATAATCATTAAAAACATTACCATGCATATCTTTTGACCCACTACTGGGAATCTTTTTTAGAAATTCTACATATGTGCAAATATATGTAACCAAGGATATTCAATGCAGTATCATATGTAAGAGAAAAAGATGGAAACATCTAAAATATCTATTAATTTTAGCGTATCCAAAGGATACATTTATATTATGGAATATTATGATATATATACACATATATACATACAATGCCTACAACAAATATATGGTAATAAAGTTATGCATCACTTAACAATAGGGATACATCTGAGAAATGCATCATTAGGTGATTTTGTCATTGTGCAAACATTATAGAGGTACTTACACAAACCTAGAAGGTATAGCCTTCTATACTTCTAGGCTGTATGGTATAGCCTACTGCTCCTAGGCTACAAACCTATATAGTAGGTTACTCTATTGAACACTGTAGGTAATTGTAACATAATGGTAAGTTATTTGTATATCTAAACATATCTAAACATAAAATGGTACAGTAAAAATATAGTATAAAAGATTAAAAATGGTACACTTCTATAGGGCATCTCCATTACAATCTTATAGGACTGCTGTCATATACGTGGTCTGTCATTGACCAAAACATTGTTATATGGCCCTTGACTATACATCCAAGTCATTTTTTAATAAAGACAATTTTTAAATATTTCAGCCATTTTATATTTTTAAAAAATGTATGTGTATGTACATGCATAAATTTCAATACATAGAATGAAACCTAGAAGGATACACATCCCGTGTTGGTAGTGATTACCTGTGGAGGGTTACATGGAAATAGTGAGGGAGGCTTAGAGAAGCCAAATAGCAAAGTGGGTAAGAGCAAGGATTTCAGTGCCAGACCTCCTGAGTTTGGATCCTGGCTCTGACACTTAACTGTGTCCTTTCTAGTTTCCTCCTCTGTAAAGTATTGTATGCATGTGAGGATTGCTTAGAACAGAGTTGGCAAGTAATCAGCATTACATCAATTAGCAAACATTAAACAAACATTCATCAATATTTTCAAAGGAGACTTTTAGCTTTTACTCTGCAAACAATGTTTTACTTAACTCTGGTACAGTATCCTAAGGTGTCATTTTATCATCTAAAACAAAGATGACCAAATTCAGAAATTTTGATGTTACTGCTTTAAACAATGATGAAATTGTGTAGAAATGTCAGAGCATGGAGTTCCAAGACCTCCTGCCCACTCACTGGTAAATTAACTAGAGTACTCACAGTAAATAATTACCCCTCTACTGTCTCAAGGGCAGGAAATTACTGTTCTTTCCCCTTAATGAATCCCACAAGGCTGTGTACACAGCAGGTGTGCACTAAATGTTTGCTGATAATGATAATGGTGAGGATGCAGACAGCTGTGACACACTATAAAACTTAATTTAAAAGCCATCAGGAAAATGTAACCCAAAATATGGTCCTCCTAAATTTCATCTGCATAGGAAACAAATTCTCTTAGATTATTAATGAAGTAATTCAGTGCACATTGTACTATTGATTGCTTTGGTACCATCCTGAGTTTTTGCTCATTAGCATGACCTAATTATTACTTCAGATGATTCAGAGGGCATAGCAAGGTCCATTTATATTATTTTAGTCTTAAAAGTTGGTCTCCTGTAACCACTTTCTAAAGTAAATGCATAAAACAGTTGTTATCAGCTAAATTATATTTAATCCCAGCAGCAAGATGTGCAGTAGTATGACTTTTCGACCTCCTTAAATTACAATGCTACTTTGTTTATGTAATGGAATACTCCCTTTCTAAGTGTTTAACTAGTCCATGCATGGATAGAATGACTTTATTGGAAACATAATGATGCTTTTCCATTTTAGCACCATCCCAGTTTTGTGGGAGTGAAGATTCAATTATTTATTTGTAGGTTATATTGTCTCTCTTCTGCAATCATTGAATGAGTCAGGCAATGTATGAATGATACTTGTTCCTCCCATCAGAAACTCTGAAATTAGTCTTTAATAAAGGAGCTCTGTTTCTTGAGGCTGGTATGATGATAACTGCAGTGATAGGAAGAGACTCCACATAGAAGACACATTTCAGGAACAATAGTCAGGACTTTGGGGTACAGGTAACCTTCCTTCATGGGAGATTCTCTCTCCATAGCTATATCAGGAAACAGAAAGCACACTAGTTATCTGAAGAAGGACATTTTAATATAAAGAATTATGAACTAGTGTTTCGTAGTTCTCCCTGTAGAAATCTCTCACCTCTTTCATTAAATATATACCTAGATATTTAATTTTCTTTGAGGCTATTGTAAAAGGTACTGTTGTTTTGATTTGAGTTTTGGCTTGACTATTATTGGCATATAAGAATGCCTCTGATTTGTGTGTATTAATTTTGTATCCTGAGACTTTACTGAATTCATTTATCAATTCCAGGAGTCTCTTGGTTGAATCCTTGGGGTTTTCTAGATATAATATCATATCATCAGCAAAGAGTGAGAGTTTGATCTTTTCTGCCCCCATTTGGACACCCTTAATTCCCCTCTCTTGTCTAATTGCTCTAGCAAGGACTTCCAGCACTATGTTGAATAGAAGTGGGGATAGTGGGCAACAACCCCATCAATAAATGGGTGAAAGACATGAACAGAAACTTTTCAAAAGAAGACAGAATAATGGCCAGCAAACATATTAAAAAATGCTCAACGTCTCTAATCATTAGGGAAATGCAAATCAAAACCACAATAACATATCACCTAACTCCAGTAAGAGTGGCCCGTATCAAAAAATCCCAAAGCAACAAATGCTGGCGAGGATGTGGAGAGATAGGAACACTCTTACACTGCTGGTGGAACTCAAATCAGTGCAACCTCTGTGGAAAAGAATTTGGAGATACCTCAAAGAGCTACAAGTGGAGCTACCATTTGATCCAGCAATACCACTATTAGGCATCTACCCAAAGGAACAAAAGTCATTCTATAATAAAGACATTGCACTCGAATGTTTATGGCAGCACAATTCACTATAGCAAGGATGTGGAAATAATCCAAGTGCTCGCCAATCCATGAGTGGATTAATAAAATATGGATTAATAAAATATGATTCTGAATTGTGCTTTCCCTCCATAATTTCAGTGGACACTCCAGGTAGAAGGCATTAATAGCAGCAGGTCACCAAACACACGAATGATATTTTTTGTGCTGAAAGTAAGTCACAATGGAGGTGCTTTTAGAATCTTCTCCACAGACAGCACCACTCTGGAAAAGCAGTGGTGCCTCTAAAGGACATCAGTGGCATAGCGGCCATTTCGATGATTATCACATAAAGAGTTTTAAAAACACACCTCACTAGTGCCAATTTATACAAATATAAAAGAGGGTCTTATTGCGGGAATAATTACAAATAACAAACTAGCAGAGCATACATGCCCCCTGAGTCATGAAGGTCCCACACAGAGTTGTATGTAGCCAGACATATTTGAATGGAAACACTATGAAAAAGTATCCTTGAGGGACCTACCCCAATGATGCACTACATATTTATAGGAGCAGGACATGTCTAGACCAATGTGTTACAACAGAAGCTTTTTGACCCAAGAATAACGCTTGTTAGAAAGATTCTCTGGAGTTCAGGAGCTGGTATAGCCTGTTTATCAATTGAGCTAACTCAGACCTGCTGAGCCAGCTCTTTGCTAGCTGTTAGAAGGGGAGAGAAAATGAGGCTCCAGAGCCTTCAGATTTGTCTCTCCTTAATGTTCGTCTATAAAAGATGCACTTGCCACTGCAAATCTTAGTTTAAAGGGAGGAAAATAGCTGGTGCCACATGCAGACTAGGTCTAAGAGGACAGGAACAACCCTTTAAGAGTAAAGTCTTCAAAAATTTTGTGTTAAAAAAAGGCTTTGATGCATTAGTGATGCTTTAGAAACTCCTAGAATTATCTGGAAAATTTGAAGTAGGTTGGTGATACAAGGAAAAAAAAAAGCAGGAGCCAGAGAAATATTTTTTTGTGACTTAGAAATGGATAGCCTGAGGAAATGGATTATCTTTAAAACATAAGTAGATTATATACAAAGATACGTATTTGATCCAACAAAAGGGATTTTATAGTTATATTAAATATTTTATATATAAATATTATATATGTAAATATACATGAAAGAACTAATAATAATATATTCCCCCTGATAACGCATCAGTAAATTTAATTCTAATACCATTTTGCTTAAAGTAGTTGATATCCTGACCATCAAAAGGGGTCAATATTTTAATTTTAAGAGAGAAAATTCAGATACCATGGAAACATATTTACTGACCTAGTTTTGTTTCTTCATTGTGCTAAAGGGAGGAGTAAATGTGGAAAACAGAAATCAGGAGGAAAAGAAAGTAATTTATTTCTGTTTCTGCTTTTCTTTTTTGGCAACACCTCAAGCTCTGTATCATCGTTTTCTACTTCCTTAAAAGTTAAATTATCTCTATGCATTAGCAGTTTATATCCTTTTACTTATAGTCAGTAGAAACAAAGAGAGTTAACAGATTATACATACATATGTATGTGTATATATTTTTTTTTCTTAAGTCTTAAATTCTGTACTAATATAGTAACAGATATCATCAGCTGGACTGCCATAGCATTTCCCCCCTCCTTTTGTTAACAAACCACACATTCACCCATACGCAAGTTTGAGCAGGCAAAAGGCCACCTAGCTAGACTACATTTCCCTGGCCTTACTTGCATGTAACTGTGGCACTGTGACCAAATTCTCACCCAGGGAATGTGAGCTGCAGGAATATGTGCATTTCCATGGTACTTGGTGGACATCCACTTTCTTTCCTTTCTCTCCTTACTTACTGGCATATGGGGACAACTGGAATAGCCACCTTCTAAAGATGGAAGCCACATGTTAAGGATGAGAAGTGAGAACATCCCATCTGTCACTGGGTGACTTCACGGAGCAGAGAGGTTACATAAAAACGAATCAAATATCTATTTTATTCTTTCATTTTTAGGCTTCTATTGTAGAAGCTTAGATTGTGCCTTAACTACAAATATTAAACTATAAAAAATTGCCAACCTATTCTAGCACTGTATTAGGAGAAGTATATAGTTCTGAAGTCTTTAGCACATATTTTTCATCTAAATTTAAAGACATGGAGGTAAGATGAGTTAGTCACAAATCACAGTTAACACAAGTCACAAGTAAATTAGACATAAGTCACATTTTCTTGTATATCTAGGTTTTTTGTTAACACTTAAAACTGTCTGACATATTTTTCACTCACCAGGTGTTAATATGTATTTTTGATTTTTTTCCTAACACAATATTTTTTAAGCCACTTCAATTATAGAAATGAGCTCTGAGGACACAAAATATCACTCATTGCATTAAATCTATATCTCCTACAGGAAAGAATGATTGCACTAAATTAAATCTCTGTCTTTCTAGCTGATATCCAAAGATTCTCATTCTGACAAAGCTATGTTAACTATCATTAAAAGAACTGCCTCAATAAACAGACTTGTAGTGCTGCTATAGGCTATCCTGGTAGAACAAAAACAAAACAAAAACTTACACAGTTTTTGCAAAGAAACTGTCTAAGACTCTAAGGAATGTTATATAGCAATTTCCCTGTGCAAAGTCATGATTAATTAGTGTGCTCTATTTCACCATCTCCCTTTTTTTTTTTACTATGATGTTTTCCCCTAGCATATGGTTAGAAAAGTCTTACATTTCCTACTGCTTTAGAGGATATTTGCCATCTTTAAATTTTCAAGAGTTACAAATCATAAATCACACAGAAATAACTCATCAAGAATTGTAGCTGTTACAGAGGAGCAAAGGCAATACAATCAAGAAAAGATATTCAACAAATGGTCCTGGAATAAGTGGACATCCACATGCAAAAAAAAAAGTGAATCTAGATTTAGACTTTATGCTCATCATAAAAATTAACTCAAAATGAATTATAGATCTACATATAAAATGCAAAATGATAAAACTCCTAGAAGATAACATAGGTTAAAAAAAATATAGATGACCTAAAGCTTGGGAATAACTTTTCAGATATAACACAGAAGGCACAACCCATGAAAGAAAGAATTGATAAGCTGGACTTGTTTGAAATTAAAGTTTTCTGCTTTGCAAAAGACACTATCAAGAGAAAAAAAAGAGAAGCCACAAAATGGTAGGAAATATTTGCAAACAGCATATATGATAAAGGACTATTATCCCAAATATACAGAGAGCTCTTAAAACTCAACACTAAGAAAACAAACAACTCAATTTAAAAAGGGGCCAAAGATCTTAACAGACACCTCACCAAAGAAGATGTACAGATGGCAAGTGAGCATATGAAAAGATGTTCCACATTATGATCATCAGGAAAATGCAAATCAAGTGGATTAACAAAATGTGGTATGTGTATACCACAAGGTACTACTCAGTCATTAAAAACGAGGAATTAATGCATTTTGCAGCAATTTGGAAGGAACTGGAGACCATTATCCCAAGCGAAGTATCTCAAGAATGGAAAAACAAAGACCATGTGTACTCTCTAATAAATTGAAACTAACCAACAGGCACACAAGTGCACAAAGGGAGGTAAAAGTCATTGGAAATCAAGCAAGGGGAAGAGTGGCAGAGGTGAGTGGCAAAAACCCACCTAATGGGTACAATGCACACTATTCAGGTGATGGGCACTTTTATAGCCCTGACTCAAGCCATGTAAAAAAACATTTGTACCCCCTTAATATTTTGAAATAAAAAAAGATTCTTTTACAAAGCAAAACAAAACACAACATGATACCACTACACACATACAGTACTAGAACACTGACAACACCAAATGCTGACAAAAATATTGAGCAACAGGAACTTGCATTCACTATTGATGAAAATGGAAAAATGGTACAGTCAAATTGGAAGACAGTTTGGCAATTACTTACCACACAATCCAGCAATAATACTCCTTGGTACTTTCCCAAAGGAGTTGAAAACTTATGTCCACAGAAAAAACATGCACATAGATGTTTATAGCATAATTACCAAATCATGCTATAATTAACAAAACTTGGAAGAAGCCAAGCTGTCCTTCAGTAGGTGAATGGATAAACTGCAGTGTATCCACACAATGAAATATTATTCAGAGTTAAAAAGAAATGAGCTATCAAGCTGTGAAAAGATGTAGGAAACCTAAAAGTATATTACTAAGTGAAAAATGCCAATCTGAAAAGCTTACAAATTTTATGATTCCAACTATATGACATTATGGAAAATCCAAAACTATCTGGACAGTAAAAAGGAGTCATCCTTGACTTTCTTTTTCTTGAACAGCCCATATTCAATCCATTGGAAAATTCTATTCAACTTCAAAATCTATCCAGAATCCAACAACTCACCTACTATCCCAGTCTAAACATTATCTTCTCTTATCACACTGCTTGCAACAAATCCATAACTCGGTTCCCTCTTTCACCTCCATCCCACTACACTCTATTCTCAACACTGTAGTTATGGAAATTCAGTTAAAATGAGATTTTAAAAACATGATTGAGTAGTTAAGAAAAAGATAAATCGAATAGCTCTAATATTCATCTAAGACTATGCTGTTCAATATTAGCCACATGTAGCTACTGAACTGTGAAATTGAATTTTTATTTTATTTTACATAAATTATTTAAGTTTAAAAATTAGATCATTATAAAATATTTTTCTGTTCAACACAACTTTACCAATTTGGTAGGAATACATTTTACTTTAACTGTAGAAAAGTTGACATCTGAATTAAAGTCTGTTGTGAGTATAAAATACACAGAAATTTTGACTTTGTATCATAGTCTGTTCGGACTTCTATAACAATAATACCATAGAATGGTGGCTCATAAACAACTAAAATTTATTTCTTACGGTTCTGGAGGCTGAGAAGTCCAAGATCAAGGTGTCAGCAAATTTGGTGTCTTGGGAAGTTCCACTTCCAGCTTCATAGATGGCCCTTTTCTTGCTGTATCTACACATAGAAGGGGCAAGGAAGATTTTAGGGGTTTCTTTTATAAAGGCACTAATCCCATTTGGGAGGACTTGCCCTTATGACCTAATCACTTCTCAAGGCCCTACCTCCTAATTCCATCATTTTGGGAGTTAGGATTTCAACATATAAATTTCGGGAATGACACAAACATTCAGTCCTTTAGCACTTTCAATTTTAAAAAAATTGAAATATTTCTGTCATTATTTTATATTGATTGCATGTTAAAATGACTATATTCTGGATATATCATGGTAAGTAAATAAATTATTTCATCTGGTTCTCTTTTGTTTATTGTGGTCACCAGAAATTTTAAAGTACACATGTGGTTGCATTATCTTGCTATTGGACAGCACTGGTGTAAGAGTTTCAAAAGAAACAATGTTGAGGATGATGGAAAAGCAACATTTGAAGAAATAATTGCTGCTGACTTTCCAGAAAAAGGGATCTTGGTAGAAAGAAATCTCTGAATATTATGCAAGATAAATAAACATAAATCCATACCATATCATATTGTACTGAAAATTCAGAATATCACAGATAGGCATAAAATCTGAAGAGCTATCAAGTTTACCAACAAAGTTTGACATTTAGGTGGACAAAAGACTTCTCAGTACCAGAAGATAGGGCATTTAAGTTCAGAAGGAAATAACTGTCAACCTATCTAAACTGTGATTCAAGAGTAAAGGCATAATGAAAAAAAAAACACAAAGAAAATGTATGGATTACATTAAGAAATAATGAGTACTAAAATTAATTCATTAAAAATTATTATATATAATAGATTATCAATTTTACAACTAAACTGTTCTGCTAAAAAAATATTAAAGTTCTAAAGAACCATAACGAGATCATGAGCATGTATGGCTAGTTAAAGGATAAGCATTTTATCCTGGTCAAGATGAACACTAATTTAAAAAAAAATTAAAAATAAGTATGAAAGATACTAAGCAAAAACTGACAGGCTCAAGAGGAGATATTGACAAATCTCCAGTCAATGAGTAGTGTTTACAAGACATTATTGGGCAAAAAATAGTAAAATCAGTTGGTGGTAGCTATATGGCTTTATTTCTGGGTTCTATATTCTCTTCCATTAGTCTATATGTCTACCTTTATACTCGTACTATACTGTTCCGGTTACTATAACCTTGTAGCATAATTTGGAGTCAGGTACTGTGATTACTCCAGATTTGTTCTTTTTGCTAAGGTTATCCAGGATCATTTTTGATTTCATATGAAGTTTTGGATTATTTTTTCTAGATCCATGAAAAATGACATTGGTATTTTGATGGGAATTACATTGAATCTGTAAATCACTTTGGGCATTTTGACAATATTGATTCTTTCAATCCATGAGCAGGCAATGTTTTCCATTTGTGTCATATGTGACTTCTTTCATCAATGTTTTGCAGTTCTCCTTATTCCTAAATATTTTACTTTTTAAAGCTACTATAAATGGTATTGAGTTCTTGATTTGACTCTCAGCTTGACTGTCATCAATGTATGGAAATGCTACTGGTTTGTGTATATTAATTTTGTAACCTGAGACTTTATTGAATTTATGTATAAATTCTAGGAGTACTTTGGTGGAGTCTTTAGGGTTTTCTATGTATAAGATCATATTTTTGGCAAACAGGGGTAGACCTCCTCTTTCCTGATGTGGATATCCTTTGTTTCTTTCTCTTGTCTAATGACTCTGGCTAGAACTTCCAGCACTATGTTGAATAGAAGTGGTGACAGTGGGCAGCCTTGTTTTGTTCCAGTTCTTAGGGGGGATGCTTTCAACTTTTTCCCATTCAGTATGATGTCGTCTGTGGATTTGTCATATATGGATTTTATAATTTGAGGTATGTTTCCTCTATGCCTAGTTTGTTGAGGATTTTTATCATGAAGCAGTACTGGATTTTATAGAACGCTTTTTCTGGATCTATTGAGATGATCATATGGTTTTTCTTTTTAATTCTGTTTATATGGTGAATCACATTTATTGATTTGTGTATGCTGAACCATCCTTGTATCTTTGGGATGAAACCCACTTGATTGTGGTGAATTATCTTTTCGATGTGGTGATATTTTGATGAGGATTTGCCAGTATTTTGTTAAGGATTTGTATACCTATGTTAATGAGGGATATTGGTCTTTAGTTTTCTTTTTTTGTTGAGCCCTTTCCTGGCTTTGGTATCAAGATGATACTGACTTCATAGAATAAGTAAGGGAGTGTTCCCTCCTTCTTGATGTTATGGAACAGTTTCAGCAAGATAGGTACCAGTTATTCTATGAGGAATAAGTGAAATAAGCTAACCATTCTGCTAAGAAAGCTAAAGAAAAGAACAAAAAGTAAATATAATATAAAGAAGGAAATAATAAAAGTACAGAAATCAATAATGTAGAAGGGAGAAGGAAACAAATGACAAACAAAATAAAAAACTAATACTTTACGGAAACCAAAGTCTCTTACTACAAAAGCCACAGATTGAACAGGTTTTATAGATCAATTTTACCAACTTTCAAGGAACAAATACCCCTTTTATAAAATTAAAAATCTCAAAGAATTCAAAAAGAGAATCAGCAACGAGACTTACCATATAAATCTAGTCCTTAAGACTAACACCAGTGAAGTAGAGAAACGAAACATGGAAACAAACTTCAGTTGTGAATACAGATGGAGAAATTCGTATAATAAAGAGACATGACAACTAAATTCAATACATTATTATTTTGTTTTGTGTGACAGGTGAATAGTGCGGATCCTGTTTCAGTCTAAAGACTGAAACAGGATCCGCACTTTTCAACGTTCCTTTCAGAATCATTTGCTTCATCAGCAAGGAATGGCAATTCCTTCTCCAGACCAATGGAAGGCTAGGCCAAAGTAACTGGATCTTCCCAGGAGGTGTGTGGCACCGCTTTTGAAATAAGCAGTAGGTTGAAAACTATTTGGTATTTTTCCGTAGCACTTTTCACCATAATTGTCATAAGGTTGGTCTCTGCGTCCAGAAGCATAGGATAGTTTTCACAGACAGAAGCATGCTGAGGCCCAGGAAACTTGGCATTTCCAATAGTTGGTACTAGAGACTATCAACAAAGTGTTGGCCGGGCATGGTGGCTCAAGCCTGTAATCCTAGCACTTGGGAGGCCGAGGCGGGCGGATTGTGTGAGCTCAGGAGTTCGAGACCAGCCTGAGCAAGAACGAGACCCCGTCTCTACTAAAAAATAGAAAGAAACTATATGGACAGCTAAAAATATATATATAGAAAAAAAAAAATTAGCCGGGCATGGTGGCACATGCCTGTAGTCCCAGCAACTCGGGAGGCTGAGGCAGTAGGATCGCTTAAGCCCAGGAGTTTGAGGTTGCTGTGAGCTAGGCTGACGCCATGGCACTCACTCTAGCCCGGGCAACAGAGTGACACTCTGTCTCAAAAAAAAAAAAAAAAAAAAAGAAAACAAAGTGTTCTTTTAAGTATTATTCCACTGTGGTTTGAACATTATTTTCAGAACCAGAGCAGTTTTCATGCATTAGCATAAGAATCCTCCCTCCTAGTTGAGATTTCTCTGTGGGGTGTAAGGGCGGGGCTTGTGTCAGCCGTGTGTTTGATTTGTTTACCTCCGGAGTTGGTAAGTGTATATTTGCCTGAGATGGGAAAAGTGTGGATCCTGCCTCAGATTTCCTCCTGACACTTTTGAAATCACCAGTATGTTGGTAATTATTTGCCGTTTCCATCGCGTTTTGCACCGTACTAGTGATAAGGTTGGTCTCTGCATCCTGAAGCCTATGATGCTTTTCGCAGAGAAAACTCTACTGAGGCCCAGCTAACTTGGTATTTCCCATACCTGGCACCAGAGCCTTTGGAGATACGGCTGTTTTCTGTATTATTTCACCGTCCTTTCACCACTGTTTCAAGAACGGGAGCACTTTTCAACCGTTAGCCTAAGAATCCTTCTTTGGAGATGAGATAATTTTCTGGGGTGGCAAGGGCAGGGCCTCTGTCAGTCCTGGGTTTGTTGGACCAGCGCCAGACATGAGAAGTGCGCCTTTGTGTGACAGGTGAATAGTGCGGATCCTGTTTCAGTCTAAAGACTGAAACAGGATCCGCACTTTTCACCGTTCCTTTCAGAATCATTTGCTTCATCAGCTGGGAATGGCGATGCCTTCTCCAGACCAATGGAAGGCTAGGCCAAAGTAACTGGATCTTCCCAGGAGGTGTGTGGCACCGCTTTTGAAATAAGCGGTAGGTTGAAAACTATTTGGTATTTTTCCGTAGCACTTTTCACCATAATTGTCATAAGGTTGGTCTCTGCATCCTGAAGCATAGGATAGTTTTCACAGACAGAAGCATGCCGAGGCCCAGGAAACTTGGCATTTCCGATAGCTGGTACCAGAGACTATCAAGAAAGTATTCTTTTCAGTATTATTCCACTGTGGTTTCACCATTATTTTCAGAACCAGAGCCAGTTTCACGCATTAGCATAAGAATCCTACCTCCTAGTTGAGATTTCTTTGTCGGGTGTAAGGGCGGGCCTTCTGTCAGCCGTGTGTTTGATTTGTTTACCTCCGGAGTTGGTAAGTGTATATTTGCCTGAAATGGGAAAAGTGTGGATCCTGCCTCAGATTTCCTCCTGACACTTTTGAAATCACCAGTATGTTGGTAATTATTTGCCGTTTCCATCGCGTTTTGCACCGTACTAGTGATAAGGTTGGTCTGTGCATCCTGAAGCCTATGATGCTTTTCGCAGAGAAAACTCTACTGAGGCCCAGCTAACTTGGTATTTCCCATACCTGGCACCAGAGCCTTTGGAGATACGGCTGTTTTCTGTATTATTTCACCGTCCTTTCACCACTGTTTCAAGAACGGGAGCACTTTTCAACCGTTAGCCTAAGAATCCTTCTTTGGAGATGAGATAATTTTCTGGGGTGGCAAGGGCAGGGCCTCTGTCAGTCCTGGGTTTGTTGGACCAGCGCCAGACATGAGAAGTGCGCCTTTGTGTGACAGGTGAATAGTGCGGATCCTGTTTCAGTCTAAAGACTGAAACAGGATCCGCACTTTTCACCGTTCCTTTCAGAATCATTTGCTTCATCAGCTGGGAATGGCGATGCCTTCTCCAGACCAATGGAAGGCTAGGCCAAAGTAACTGGATCTTCCCAGGAGGTGTGTGGCACCGCTTTTGAAATAAGCGGTAGGTTGAAAACTATTTGGTATTTTTCCGTAGCACTTTTCACCATAATTGTCATAAGGTTGGTCTCTGCATCCTGAAGCATAGGATAGTTTTCACAGACAGAAGCATGCTGAGGCCCAGGAAACTTGGCATTTCCAATAGTTGGTACTAGAGACTATCAACAAAGTGTTCTTTTAAGTATTATTCCACTGTGGTTTGAACATTATTTTCAGAACCAGAGCAGTTTTCATGCATTAGCATAAGAATCCTCCCTCCTAGTTGGGATTTCTCTGTGGGGTGTAAGGGCGGGGCTTGTGTCAGCCCTGTGTTTGATTTGTTTACCTCCGGAGTTGGTAAGTGTATATTTGCCTGAAATGGGAAAAGTGTGGATCCTGCCTCAGATTTCCTGCTGACACTTTTGAAATCACCAGTATGTTGGTAATTATTTGCCGTTTCCATCGCGTTTTGCACCGTACTAGTGATAAGGTTGGTCTCTGCATCCTGAAGCCTATGATGCTTTTCGCAGAGAAAACTCTACTGAGGCCCAGCTAACTTGGTATTTCCCATACCTGGCACCAGAGCTTTTGGAGATACGGCTGTTTTCTGTATTATTTCACCGTCCTTTCACCACTGTTTCAAGAACGGGAGCACTTTTCAACCGTTAGCCTAAGAATCCTTCTTTGGAGATGAGATAATTTTCTGGGGTGGCAAGGGCAGGGCCTCTGTCAGTCCTGGGTTTGTTGGACCAGCGCCAGACATGAGAAGTGCGCCTTTGTGTGACAGGTGAATAGTGCGGATCCTGTTTCAGTCTAAAGACTGAAACAGGATCCGCACTTTTCACCGTTCCTTTCAGAATCATTTGCTTCATCAGCTAGGAATGGCGATTCCTTCTCCAGACCAATGGAAGCCTAGGCCAAAGTAACTGGATCTGCCCAAGAGGTGTGTATCACCGCTTTTGAAATAAGCGCTAGGTAGAGAACTCTTTGGTATTTTTCCGTAGCACTTTTCACCATAATTGTCATAAGGTTGGTCTCTGCATCCTGAAGCATAGGATAGTTTTCACAGACAGAAGCATGCCGAGGCCCAGGAAACTTGGCATTTCCGATAGCTGGTACCAGAGACTATCAAGAAAGTATTCTTTTCAGTATTATTCCACTGTGGTTTCACCATTATTTTCAGAACCAGAGCCAGTTTCACGCATTAGCGTAAGAATCCTACCTCCTAGTTGAGATTTCTTTGTCGGGTGTAAGGGCGGGCCTTCTGTCAGCCGTGTGTTTGATTTGTTTACCTCCGGAGTTGGTAAGTGTATATTTGCCTGAAATGGGAAAAGTGTGGATCCTGCCTCAGATTTCCTCCTGACACTTTTGAAATCACCAGTATGTTGGTAATTATTTGCCGTTTCCATCGCGTTTTGCACCGTACTAGTGATAAGGTTGGTCTGTGCATCCTGAAGCCTATGATGCTTTTCGCAGAGAAAACTCTACTGAGGCCCAGCTAACTTGGTATTTCCCATACCTGGCACCAGAGCCTTTGGAGATACGGCTGTTTTCTGTATTATTTCACCGTCCTTTCACCACTGTTTCAAGAACGGGAGCACTTTTCAACCGTTAGCCTAAGAATCCTTCTTTGGAGATGAGATAATTTTCTGGGGTGGCAAGGGCAGGGCCTCTGTCAGTCCTGGGTTTGTTGGACCAGCGCCAGACATGAGAAGTGCGCCTTTGTGTGACAGGTGAATAGTGCGGATCCTGTTTCAGTCTAAAGACTGAAACAGGATCCGCACTTTTCACCGTTCCTTTCAGAATCATTTGCTTCATCAGCTGGGAATGGCGATGCCTTCTCCAGACCAATGGAAGGCTAGGCCAAAGTAACTGGATCTTCCCAGGAGGTGTGTGGCACCGCTTTTGAAATAAGCGGTAGGTTGAAAACTATTTGGTATTTTTCCGTAGCACTTTTCACCATAATTGTCATAAGGTTGGTCTCTGCATCCTGAAGCATAGGATAGTTTTCACAGACAGAAGCATGCTGAGGCCCAGGAAACTTGGCATTTCCAATAGTTGGTACTAGAGACTATCAACAAAGTGTTCTTTTAAGTATTATTCCACTGTGGTTTGAACATTATTTTCAGAACCAGAGCAGTTTTCATGCATTAGCATAAGAATCCTCCCTCCTAGTTGGGATTTCTCTGTGGGGTGTAAGGGCGGGGCTTGTGTCAGCCCTGTGTTTGATTTGTTTACCTCCGGAGTTGGTAAGTGTATATTTGCCTGAAATGGGAAAAGTGTGGATCCTGCCTCAGATTTCCTGCTGACACTTTTGAAATCACCAGTATGTTGGTAATTATTTGCCGTTTCCATCGCGTTTTGCACCGTACTAGTGATAAGGTTGGTCTCTGCATCCTGAAGCCTATGATGCTTTTCGCAGAGAAAACTCTACTGAGGCCCAGCTAACTTGGTATTTCCCATACCTGGCACCAGAGCCTTTGGAGATACGGCTGTTTTCTGTATTATTTCACCGTCCTTTCACCACTGTTTCAAGAACGGGAGCACTTTTCAACCGTTAGCCTAAGAATCCTTCTTTGGAGATGAGATAATTTTCTGGGGTGGCAAGGGCAGGGCCTCTGTCAGTCCTGGGTTTGTTGGACCAGCGCCAGACATGAGAAGTGCGCCTTTGTGTGACAGGTGAATAGTGCGGATCCTGTTTCAGTCTAAAGACTGAAACAGGATCCGCACTTTTCACCGTTCCTTTCAGAATCATTTGCTTCATCAGCTGGGAATGGCGATGCCTTCTCCAGACCAATGGAAGGCTAGGCCAAAGTAACTGGATCTTCCCAGGAGGTGTGTGGCACCGCTTTTGAAATAAGCGGTAGGTTGAAAACTATTTGGTATTTTTCCGTAGCACTTTTCACCATAATTGTCATAAGGTTGGTCTCTGCATCCTGAAGCATAGGATAGTTTTCACAGACAGAAGCATGCTGAGGCCCAGGAAACTTGGCATTTCCAATAGTTGGTACTAGAGACTATCAACAAAGTGTTCTTTTAAGTATTATTCCACTGTGGTTTGAACATTATTTTCAGAACCAGAGCAGTTTTCATGCATTAGCATAAGAATCCTCCCTCCTAGTTGGGATTTCTCTGTGGGGTGTAAGGGCGGGGCTTGTGTCAGCCCTGTGTTTGATTTGTTTACCTCCGGAGTTGGTAAGTGTATATTTGCCTGAAATGGGAAAAGTGTGGATCCTGCCTCAGATTTCCTGCTGACACTTTTGAAATCACCAGTATGTTGGTAATTATTTGCCGTTTCCATCGCGTTTTGCACCGTACTAGTGATAAGGTTGGTCTCTGCATCCTGAAGCCTATGATGCTTTTCGCAGAGAAAACTCTACTGAGGCCCAGCTAACTTGGTATTTCCCATACCTGGCACCAGAGCCTTTGGAGATACGGCTGTTTTCTGTATTATTTCACCGTCCTTTCACCACTGTTTCAAGAACGGGAGCACTTTTCAACCGTTAGCCTAAGAATCCTTCTTTGGAGATGAGATAATTTTCTGGGGTGGCAAGGGCAGGGCCTCTGTCAGTCCTGGGTTTGTTGGACCAGCGCCAGACATGAGAAGTGCGCCTTTGTGTGACAGGTGAATAGTGCGGATCCTGTTTCAGTCTAAAGACTGAAACAGGATCCGCACTTTTCACCGTTCCTTTCAGAATCATTTGCTTCATCAGCTGGGAATGGCGATGCCTTCTCCAGACCAATGGAAGGCTAGGCCAAAGTAACTGGATCTTCCCAGGAGGTGTGTGGCACCGCTTTTGAAATAAGCGGTAGGTTGAAAACTATTTGGTATTTTTCCGTAGCACTTTTCACCATAATTGTCATAAGGTTGGTCTCTGCATCCTGAAGCATAGGATAGTTTTCACAGACAGAAGCATGCTGAGGCCCAGGAAACTTGGCATTTCCAATAGTTGGTACTAGAGACTATCAACAAAGTGTTCTTTTAAGTATTATTCCACTGTGGTTTGAACATTATTTTCAGAACCAGAGCAGTTTTCATGCATTAGCATAAGAATCCTCCCTCCTAGTTGGGATTTCTCTGTGGGGTGTAAGGGCGGGGCTTGTGTCAGCCCTGTGTTTGATTTGTTTACCTCCGGAGTTGGTAAGTGTATATTTGCCTGAAATGGGAAAAGTGTGGATCCTGCCTCAGATTTCCTGCTGACACTTTTGAAATCACCAGTATGTTGGTAATTATTTGCCGTTTCCATCGCGTTTTGCACCGTACTAGTGATAAGGTTGGTCTCTGCATCCTGAAGCCTATGATGCTTTTCGCAGAGAAAACTCTACTGAGGCCCAGCTAACTTGGTATTTCCCATACCTGGCACCAGAGCCTTTGGAGATACGGCTGTTTTCTGTATTATTTCACCGTCCTTTCACCACTGTTTCAAGAACGGGAGCACTTTTCAACCGTTAGCCTAAGAATCCTTCTTTGGAGATGAGATAATTTTCTGGGGTGGCAAGGGCAGGGCCTCTGTCAGTCCTGGGTTTGTTGGACCAGCGCCAGACATGAGAAGTGCGCCTTTGTGTGACAGGTGAATAGTGCAGATCCTGTTTCAGTCTAAAGACTGAAACAGGATCCGCACTTTTCACCGTTCCTTTCAGAATCATTTGCTTCATCAGCTGGGAATGGCGATGCCTTCTCCAGACCAATGGAAGGCTAGGCCAAAGTAACTGGATCTTCCCAGGAGGTGTGTGGCACCGCTTTTGAAATAAGCGGTAGGTTGAAAACTATTTGGTATTTTTCCGTAGCACTTTTCACCATAATTGTCATAAGGTTGGTCTCTGCATCCTGAAGCATAGGATAGTTTTCACAGACAGAAGCATGCTGAGGCCCAGGAAACTTGGCATTTCCAATAGTTGGTACTAGAGACTATCAACAAAGTGTTCTTTTAAGTATTATTCCACTGTGGTTTGAACATTATTTTCAGAACCAGAGCCGGTTTCACGCATTAGCATAAGAATCCTCCCTCCTAGTTGAGATTTCTCTGTGGGGTGTAAGGGCGGGCCTTCTGTCAGCCCTGTGTTTGATTTGTTTACCTCCGGAGTTGGTAAGTGTATATTTGCCTGAGATGGGAAAAGTGTGGATCCTGCCTGAGATTTCCTCCTGACACTTTTGAAATCACCAGTATGTTGGTAATTATTTGCCGTTTCCATCGCGTTTTGCACCGTACTAGTGATAAGGTTGGTCTCTGCATCCTGAAACCTATGATGCTTTTCGCAGAGAAAACTCTACTGAGGCCCAGCTAACTTGGTATTTCCCATACCTGGCACCAGAGCCTTTTGAGATACGATTGTTTCTGATTCTGTTAAGTATCTAAATTCTCCTTGCGAGCTTTCTTTGCTCTGAGTCTACATTCATTAAGCAGTCTTTTAATCATTATTTAGCTTTCCATATAGTTCTTCCTACAAGAAAAGGATGTTCTGATCATACACATTTTAATTCTTTTTTGGTCCTTATATTAGTTATTTCTTGCCATAAATTAACAAATTAATATTCAGGTTTTATTCCTCAGTTTTGAAGTTTAATATTGGTTTGCCCTGGAGATGTAGGCAGAAGTGCTTTAAAAAAGTCCAGTTTCTGAGGCTGTAAGGCTGAGAACAGATCTAGACTTCAGAAATGAATAGTAGCCACTAAAGGAGATCTTCTGGGAAATAGCCTGGTGGCCTTTCCCCAGGTAAGCACATACTCAGCCCACATGCTTTCCACATACTTGACACATGTTATGGTATTTCTCTAAAAGACATCAATGATGCTGCACTTTCTACCATTTGGCTTCTTGATCAGAGATGTAGATTTTATTACTGGCTTGTTGAAAGGAATCTGTCTGACATCCACTGGCCCTACATCTGGCTGGTTAAAAATGAACGTTTTGAGTGGTCTTTTCAATAGTCACCGTAGAGTCATCAAGACCTCTGCACAGCTCACCCAATCATTTCAACCACATTCATCATCCATACGCAACACTGTGCAATCGCTTTGGGGAGTGAGGAGAATCTTGACAGGGTGTATGATTATTTATGGTCTCACCAGGGCTCCAGTCTGGCCACGTATGCATGAACGATGAGCAGTACACTGAATGGCTGACTCATTCGTTTTACTCATTTTAACAATAAATGAGAGGGACTGCTCAGCAGAAAAGCATGTGAGCTTTTTCAGATTATCAAGATGCCCTTATGGGAATATATTTGGTCAAATTGTTGTTAATATTCTGCTTTATCTAAGTTTTAGTTTCAACAACCACCAACAAACTTACTTTTCATTTATGCTTTACAGAATTTATTGCTTGTCCTCATGGCAACTAGGTGAGGCAGGTAAGGTAAACATTATTATTTTTATTTGATTGATGAGGAAAGTTTAGTTAAATGATTATGGCAAACTCAACACAGTCAACAAAGGACAGAGCTGGAATTTGAAGCCAGACTCATAAAAATATGATTCATGTGTTAGTTTAAACTTCAGAAGAGTGGTTCTTGCATTTTACTGTACTATACTCAGAATCATTTGGGACCCTGACTAGATACTGAACTAGTCCAAGGTGCTAGTTTCTTTCTCCCAGAACAACCATGGCAAAACAACAGACAGAAGCTAAGCAGAAGAAAAAGGAAAACTTGGATCTAAAAATCTAACTAAAACCTGTGACAAAGTTTTGGGGAAACCAAGGTCCTTAGGTTTGGGGGGTACAGTATAGACAGCAATAGTAAGATTGGTTGGGTAACAGTTTCTAAATTACCCAAATGTAGCAGAAAATAATTTTTAAACAGAAAATAAAAAAAGTTAGGAGATATAGAGTACAGAAGTAGAAGTGCCAAAATTGGGATAATAGAAGCAATAGTGAAAAAGGAAAAAAATAAGGCAAGAGGAAATATTTGAAGAAATAATGAAGATAAGTTTTTCTAAATTGAAAAGAAAGATGGAAGACTAAAGATTGAAAGACCTTAAAGAGACATAGGAAAGATAAGAAAAACCTCACACCCAGACATATTACTATGAAATTTCAAAACATGAAAGAAAATCTAAAATTTACTAAAGAAACAGAAAACTCTTTAGAAGCGGGTTTTTCTGGGTAAAAGAATATATATGCATTTACAATATTAATTGATAACACCATGTTACTCTCCATAAGAATTGCACCAGTTTATATTCCCACCAACAAAGTATAAGAGATGCCTGTTTCCCTGCAGTCTAGACAACATAGTGCGTTACCAGACTGGAATTTTTGACATTTTGATAAATGGTATTTAAGTGTATTTTTAATGTACAATGATCTCATTATGAATGAAATTTAACATATTTTCACATGTTTAAGAGCCATTTAATATGTAGATGGTTTAATATGAGCTGCCTATTCATATCTCTGGCTCATTTTGTCATTGGGGTTTTGCTCTTTATATTTTTCCTGTTTTTCATTTCTCTTTGGTTATGGACAGAAATGTCTGATCTTTACATGAATAAAATTTGAATAAATTTGTGTATCTTTTACAATTTGTAAATTTTTGATGTTATAAGGACTTTCCCATTCCAAGGTTAGAGTTCCTGGGGAGTATTTTTTTTAAGCAAATTCCTAAGCACCTACCCCAGAATTTCTATTTCTGTAGTTCTGGTATGGACCAAAAGTCAACTTTAGCAATCTCTGCTCTAGCCTACAAAACTCTCACCTTGTATACTCAGCAAGTGATTAATAATGACAGCTACCCAAATATCACTTGAAAGTAAAGCACTCACTGAAGTTGCAACTGATTCTCAAAGGGAACAAATACCATTAATGCCCAAGAAGTAAAGTTGTGATCACTTTGAATACTTAAAACATTCATAAAAGCATAATTGTAAAAGTCATGGAACTTAGAGACGGAAGCATTCCTCCCACAGCCTCATTGCGTGAGTACCTCTCACCTTTATTGTAGCCACTGCTGTTTCTAGATCCCAGCTTGCAGTCCTCAGCCCGCTGCTGGCCCACAGCCTGTTAGGAAGCAGGCTGCAGAGCAGGAGGTGAGCGGTGGGCTAGCCCGGAAGCTTCATTGCATTTATAGCTGCTCCGATCCCCCGCATAAGCTCCGCCTCCTGTCAGACCGGAAGAGGCTTTAGATTCTCATAGGAGTGGAAACTCTACTATAAACTCTGCAAGTGAGGGATCTAGGTTGCTCAATCCCTGTATCTAATACGTGATGATCTGAGGTGAAGCTGAGGCAATGATGCCAGAGCTGGGGAGCGGCTGCAAATACAGATTATCATTAGCAGAGAGGTTTGACTGCACGATAAATATAATGCACTTGAATCATCCCTAAACCATCCCCCCACCCCTGGTCCGTGGAAAAGTTGTCTTTCACGAAACCAGTCCCTGGTGCAAGAAAGGTTGGGGACCACTGTCCTAGGGCACCAAGCACAGATGGGTGATGGTACAGCTCAGGGCAGGCTGTGCAGAGGCTGACAGAGACTAGCAGTTCTAGAAAGAAGGAGTTTCTTCTTTCATTACCCCCTATCATCTGTTCCCCTGCATTCAAAATTATTTTCCCCACATTTCTACATTTATCTCATCAATTAGAGATTCAGTGATTCATTTAGCACAGCAAGTAAGCGCTCTCTCTCTCTCTCTCTCTCCCCACTACCCCCGCCCCAACTCACACACACATACACACACACATTGTGTCTTTAAACATCATTTAGGTCAATGGTTCTCAACTGTGACTGACTGCAATACAGTCACCTAGGGAGCTTTATAAAACTCCCACTGCCTGAGCCAGGCAAATCAAATCGAAATCTCTGGAGGCAGGTCCAGCAGGTACTAAAGTCTCCCCAGGTGATTCTAATATGCAGTCAGGATTGGAACCAGGTGACATAGTTTGGTTCTTTCATCTAGTTAATCAATTAATTCATGCACAGGAAGAACAAGCTTAAGGACACAATAAGAATTTTGATAACCTTGAGAAGTGCTTCTGAAAAATGGCTTGTCCCTGAGGAACCACTTCTGGATAGGGTATTGAAGTAAACAATGTGGTTTTCTAGACAGCAACATGAAGAACTTGGGAAAATTTACCATTTTGTTTTATTATTCCAAGATGCCCTGAAAATTGTTTTCTCTCTTTTCATTTGTTATCATTCTAAAAGAAAGAGTAAAAGTTACAAATGAGCTCCCTTTCTTCCTATTTCTCACTCCTCCACACTCCCCTCTATTACCCAAACAGAAATACCTTTTGTTTCCCATAGAGCCTATTTTCTAGACATGAAGTGTCAGATATTCAGCAGCACAGAAATCCAGTAGGAATTTTTTTCCATCAGTGGAGTGCATTTTTTTTTAAATATTTAAAGACGTGTCATTTTGAAGCAATTTCCCTCTCACTTCCTGCGTGTTTAAATGTGAATGAATGGGCTAATGTGTAATTCATATACTATCTCTGCATGCTGGCAGCTGATATTTATAGCTAATCTTTTGAGCAATAACTGCTGTTCCCAAACCTAACAATTCCCTTTCTGTTTACCATAGTCTTTTCCATATCAGATGCATATGGCCTGAAAATAGAATTTCCTTAATCCTAGTCTTTTCCCCCATTTTCTCAATTTCTATTTTGTCATTAAGTCTTTCTTTTCTCTGTTCTCCCACAAAGTAATTTTGTTCATATTACTACTTAGCAGTTCCAAATAAAGAACATCTTTTAAAATAAAATTTATCTACATAGATTGAAAATATGATTGTGTTAATGACAGAATTACTTTGGTTATTAAAAGAAAAGGAAATAGATATTCCCTATATTTTTGGCCAAATGTGTATTAAACCAATTGTCTTTTAATTCTATATTTTTATTTTGAATCACAATAATAATAGATTCCTATTTAATGTGCATAAACGCATTTTCGTATTGGAGGCTCTGAGCATAATGATTTAAGATAAGAAGCTTACCTAAAAACCAAGCTCTATGGATACCAAAATAGCTGTGGGTGCAAAATAACTCGATTTTTTCGTAACATAAAATGTTCATTTTTAAAAAATATAGACAACTAAGTTAGAAAACATTATTAAAATAGAGCATATCAAATTAACCTCTTTTTAAAACTTCATTTCATTTACACAAAGTGTTCATTTATATTTATTTATATAAACTCCCACTGAGTAAAAGCTTAAAAAAGTTGTACTACCAGCAATTTTTTATTTTAACCATTAAAGATAATTTGAAAATTGGGGAGAATTTTGATTTTCTGATAACTAGCAACAGAATATAATTTTTTCACTAAAAACCTAGCAAAGTTATACAAATTCAGATGCTTGAAGGTTTTAAAAGTGTTTTCAATGTGAAAATAATTTGCTAATATTTCTAAACTTATCAGAATGTTATCCTATATTTATCTGCAATATTTAATGTATTTAAATGTAAAGACTTCCTGCCCACCTCATCCATTTGCTTATTACAGCAATATGTGGCAAAAAATGTAATTTAATTATTATGAATTTTTGTAAGTATTTTAAAAGTTATTCAAATGTATTTTTACCTTCTGGTTTCATATTGTATTTTTCACATAACTTTTCAAATGAAAAATGTCAGCTCTGTTTTAGTTTTAAGAGTGTGTGATTCTTAGATAGCATGTAGAGTTAATTGGAATTTTCTGTCTGGTACCATTCTGAAAATTAAAAAGTCAGTTTATCAATAAACCAGTATTATCATTTTGATTTCTGCCATTCCCTCAAATTAAGTCTGGGAGTCTGACATTTATCTTTCATGAGAGTGATTGCCAAGTATAAAATTCTTAACTATGGTAATATTCTGGGACATAATTTTCTGTTTAATTAGAAAAGTATGGCATCTTTAAATGTTTGATGGTGCCTTTAAAAATAAATACTATGTGACAACAAAGATTAAATGGAAAAGTTTTTATAATATAATTAAATTACCATACTGCAAATGTGTTTTTCATTCTTGGTTTAATGTCTATGTCTATGGCTGAGACAAAGGATCAACTGAATTAAATAGAATGCAATTTAACAGGAATGAGTGTCACATTTTCTGTTTATATTTTTATAAATATTTAGCAGGAAGCACACAGTAAAACTTGTAAAAAAAAAAAAAAAGAAAGACAAGAAAAGCTTAGTTATTTTTTTTTTTTTTTTTTTTTTTTTTTTTTTTGAGACAGAGTCTCACTTTGTTGCCCGGGCTAGAGTGAGTGCCATGGCATCAGCCTAGCTCACAGCAACCTCAGACTCCTGGGCTTAAGCGATCCTACTGCCTCAGCCTCCCGAGTAGCTGGGACTACAGGCATGAGCCACCATGCCCGGCTAATTTTTTTGTATATATATTTTTAGTTGGCCAGATAATTTCTTTCTATTTTTAGTAGAGACGGGGGTCTCACTCTTGCTCAGGCTGGTCTCGAACTCCTGACCTCGAGCGATCCACCCGCCTCGGCCTCCCAGAGCTAGGATTACAGGCGTGAGCCACCGCGCCCGGCCTGAAAAGCTTAGTTATATTAGACAATAAACTTAGTCAATTTAACAGCAGCTTCAAAAAAGAAAAAGTGAATGTTATTTTACTCTATTAGTGGAATGGTGCATTAAATAATTGACTCTTATTTTTACTGTCCAGGTTACACTTGATGTATTCTATTTAATATACTCATCACTATATATATATATATATACACACACACACATACATATATACAGGACAGGGCTCCTATATGGTATTCTATGTTTTATTAATAGTTATTGGGGAAAGGCAGGTTCTATGATCAACAGATTTTTTTGCTGCAGGACTTCTTGATGTTTTTAATATGCTAAGAACATTGTACCTCTATGAGACAATATAGTATGCACATTTTTTAAAGCAATTGATCATGGAATACTTTCTTCATAAGATACTTATTAACAGCTGGAGAAATAAGTTGAGGAATAACTGGATTCTATAGAACACAGTTGAGAAAATGCTGGTCAATTGGAACTTCATTAAATGGGAATAACCAGAAAAGCATTTCTCAAGTCCCCCTCTGATCCCCTCACCACACTGGTCACTCTCTCCTGATCTCTCTCTGTGATCTAGTAGCCGTCTTGGAGTTTGGCTTATATTCAGATTAAAAGAAAAATATTTTCCTTGCTTTAGGAAATATCTGAAGCAGACACAAGAACAGATTTGCTTACTACAAATTTAAAAGTTTTATAAGGAGAGGTCAAAACCGGGATATTGGAATGGGTGCAAACTTTTGAAGGTGACATATCTATGTTTCAATGTTTTCCATTAATGCAAAAAGCTTCTGTTGGAAGAATAGTACAGAGATGGAGCCTGTTATTGAATATCTCATAGCTTCTGAGCTATACAAATGTGAAAGTTTTAGTCAAATTTTTTGGGAGCATTGTAGCACAGCAGAATATCATCATTAGCAGTGTACAAAGTGAAGTCAGCAGATGCCAGATAATCTTTCAATTAGCAAAACACGTATAGGAAATACAAAAGTTATGAAAGTAGAGTCCAGGGTTATAGAGCTCCCTAAGAGTCAGCCAGTCCAGTCACTCATTTGATGATTGAATTTCCTGTCTCCCTAAAAGGGTTTGATGGCCAGGGAGGTGACGATTTCCCCTGCAGTGATAATGTACAAGCAGAGGCTAAAGGGCCAAGTAAGAGGTGCAATGAGATGGTGTGCAGGACACTGAATTAAGTGACCTCACAGTCCCCTCTTTTCTAAAATGTTATAACTCTGATGTAATGGATTAAAATTAATCCAAAATATGAAATATAATACAATTTTACATTATATTTAAATCATCTTATGGTAAACTGTGTAAGGCAGTTGCTGGCATCATTGCATTTTTTTTTTAAGCTATTTATAAGATGTGTTCTGTTCACACTGCCTACACACACCAGGGGGGAAATGCTTCAGAGGGAAAATGGAGAAGAGTTCATGCCTGAAAAATGCCCTTAAAAAATCAATAGGAAATCTGTCTTGCCTTTTATTCTTTACTGATGTCTAATCAATATCTGGTGTGCTGAGGGCACCTCTCTAACACTGAGAGGTTCCTGCTTGAAGCTGATGCCACATTTAGCTCAGCCAGCTAGCACATTCGGCATTGCTTCTTCTTTCCCATCTTTCATTTCTCAGATATGTCCTTGATTTGGGAGCTGCTTAAGATTTCCACCTATACTAGAAGATTGTAAACAGGAGAACCTTCTATAAGTTTGGGGAATCCAGAGCACAGAGAATTTTTGCCTTATGCAATAAGATATCAAAAGGTGTCCATGCCAATGGAGACACTAATTCAACAGTTACCATATTTCACACCATACCAAAGTGGAATGCAAGGTTACGATGTAGAAATTACAAAGGAGGAGTTCTGAAAGTCATTATATGCTCCTAACCCCTCACCCTTATCAAGGTTGTATTAAAAAATGTGAAGGATTTGAGTGTTGAGGGAAATGTTACTGAGCTATGAATCCCCAAGTAGGGAGAGGTAAAGGTGCTTCCCCGTCAGTCAATCTCCATTCCTCCATTCAGTGAAAAGGGGCTTCAGGAGACTTAAAGACCTTGATAAATATCCTCTGTTTAGAAGACGGAGTGGACTGGTGTCTAGACCCTGACGGAGAAATATGAAGGGGCAAAATGATGACAGGATTGTTGCCCTGGTGTCAAAGTAAAACATGGATAGTCATATTGAGAACAACTAGCCTCCCAGAGTTTGTTACAGGAAAAATAAAATAAGGCTGATATTTATTCCACTCACACATGGGCTAAAAACAAGAGGAAGCTGGCTTGGGATAGACTTAAGTTCTTGTCCCAAAGCCTCTGAGAGAGATGAACATTCCAATGAGAGAAAAGCTTGAGGTGTTATTAGATGCCTGAGGAAGATGAAAGAAATCAGAGAAAATAAAGATGGACTGCCCCCTACTGGAGAGACGCTCCCTAAAGATGTGGTGTGAGCGGGGCTTTGGAGAAGCCAAGAGAGTCTATTTCACCCCAACCCTGTGACCATGAAACCAGATTTCAATTCCAAAGTGAGCCCTGACCAGATTATAATAGTATTAATCATGTAAACACTCATCTATTTCTTTTTACTCTCCCCCTTCCACTTGCTCTGACCGTGCTGGGGTCAGGCATCATGGTGTGGCACTGGGGGATAGGCGGGTGGGGAAGCAGGGAAGCACGGACCAGAGCTGAAAAAGTTGAAAAGTCATAACTTTAAATGGAGATTAAAACTGTGGTAATTACACTGGCCTGGAAATATTTCCTAACTAGAGAAGCTTTTATTACTGGAAAGTGAATAAGAAAATAGTATTTCTTCATAATTAGGAGCATTTACTTGTGCTCGTTCGATATAATGGCTCCATCTGTTTTCCCAGGGGAGGCCCAGGGCAAGATCCCAAAGGTCTGCACACAACATGGAGCGTAGCAACAAAAGCATGTACATGTGTAAGCAGATGCAGGGGCATCTGAACATGTCCTGTGCTCCTCTAGAGAGAAATGCAGGAAGAACAAGTCAGCAGCAGATACAGAGATGGATAATTGATAACCAAGAACCAGTTGTCCTCACCTATACCTGCCCTGATGCCAAGAATTTAGGTATAATTCAAGAAAGCAAGGAGAAAGGATAACTCTGAATTGACTGAACACGTGTTGAGTTGATGGGGGATAGAGTCTACAGTCAGTGGACTAAGAATTAATCTTTTGTGCCAATATCTTGACAGGAATTAAGTTGAATGATAGGAAAATTAAGTTACATTCTTAGATCTCAGCTTGATGCCTGAGAAATTTCTACTCATCACATTAAACCTACCTAAACTGAATCCACTATCTTTCTACACATTTGACTTGGCTTGTGAATTCTTTATTTTTGTTAGCATTGTTGTTTTTAGGATTATGGTTCTCTGAATTCAATGTCTAAATTTCATATTCAGTAAAGCCCCATACCAAGCCTTGCTAATTCTTTTGTAGCTCTGATAAAAATGGTTCATTTTTATTCTTGTGGGCACCTCCAAAACAAATCAGTAACTTCTGAAGTGGTCTCTGACTCCACCACAATCTGTTATGCACGCTTCCAATGACTCTCCTTCAAAACATGTGATCTTAGAGGTTTAGAGCCCCGCTGGGATTGTTAAGCATCTAGTTGCACAGTGACATTCTCATATGCAAAGAGTTTCTGTGGTTCCCATTACCAGTATTCTGCTCCATGTCCCTTTCCACCCTGGATCCCCCTGTTTCCTACTTTCTAATCTATTTTGTGCTCATCATCCCTCAGAAATGACTTTTCAATTCTTTCCTCTACTTTACCCCTTATATTCTTTCTTCCCAATATGTTCTCCCCAAATTTTTAATTCACATATTTGTTGAAAGAACTATAGATCTGTACTCAGTTGTAAAAAATAATAGAGAGAGATCCATTGGCAAGTTTCCCCTGGTGGTCATACTTTACAAAATTATGGTGCAATATTACAATCAGGATACTGACACTTGATGCAATCCACTGATCTTATTCAGATTTCCACAGTTCTACTTGTACTTCAATGGAAGGGAGGAACGTATGTGAAGCTGTGTGTGTGAGTGTATTAAGTGCTATACAAATTTATCACCTGTGTAGATTTGTGCATCTACCAACACAGAAGATACTGAACAGTTCCAAGCCCACAAGGATCCCTCATGTTGCCATTTTCATAGTAACACTTCAACCTCCTTCCTCCCTAGTCCCCTGTCCCTAACCCCTGGCAACCACTCAATCTTGTCATTTCAAAGATGTACCATAAATGAAAACTGTTGGGGTTGGCTTTTTGTGCTTGGCATAATTCCCTGATGATTTATCAAAGTTGTTACATATATCAATATTAGCAATTTAATGAATGAATGTTGATTGGATGAATATGTAACTTAGTGATTTAATATGGATAATGCCCTGCTTTTTTTCCAAAAATATTTGGTTTGGAAACATTTTGACATCAGTTTTGCAGAATATTTTATATTCCCTGATTTCGTGTGAATTGAAAAACTTCTTGAAGTCACCATGACACTTAAACACAGCCCAGCTAGCTGGCTGATACGTAGCAGAGATAGCACAAGCAAGAGGCAGGGAAGATCTTCCAGACAAGCAATCCCAAAGTTCGTCCTTATAAATCAGGGTTCTTAATCCTGGCTAAACAGAAGAATCATCTGATGAATTATTTAGAAACACTAATTTTGAGGCTCTACAGAGATCAATAAAATTGTAATTTTCAAAGATGGAGTCATTAAATTTAGAACTGATATTTAACCAAAATGAGTGTTTCTAGTTGGCATCTAGCATCTATTTTGACTGGATAGTGCCCAGGTCTTACTAGTTTTAAAACATTTCCAATATCACTTCTAATTATATCACACATCACATGATACACTGAATTTAAAAGATTATTTTATCCTTATTCTAAAATGCTTATCAGAAAATTAAAATAGAATTCGGATGCTTTTGGTAGGGAATAGAACAGGTAACATGAATTGTAAAGTCCCCTCTGTAATTCATATAAACCACTCACACTAAACATCTGTTTCTAAAATACCAGCAATAGTTGAATTTGTAGTCAAAGCTCCAATATTTCTTTCTAGTCTCTTTATTTTCATGTATTTATTCATAAACAAACATTTATAAAGAATTTGTTTGTGCCAGCTCTCTTCAATACCTCTTCAGTCTGGTCTAATAAAATTTCTTTAAGAAGTTTTGACACACATTGCTGGTTCCTTTCCAACAGCTTTTTGCCAATCTTTCTATGTAACAGAACTTCAGTTTATTTGGGGGCATCAATATGCCCAGCTAAAAATCTTAATTTCTTAGGCTTCCTTGAAGTAAGGATAGCTATGTGACACAGTTATGGCCAATGATAAAGAAATAGAAAGCTACCAAATGGGAGATCCAGAAAAACTACTGGTACAAATAAAATATTGACCATGCTAATCTTGTATGTACCTTTTTGCCTGTCACTTTTCTCCATTCTTGCTTTCGATGCAAATGCAATGAATGGAGGCATGCCATCTTGTGACCATGGGTTACACACTATGAATGATGACACAGGAAGCTGGAAGCCTGGTTTCTTGAGTACCTTTACTGGACTTGATCCGAATGCCCCAGTCTCTTTTGTTACTTGAGTAAAATAAACCATCCATTTGTTCGGGATTCTGTTATATGGAGTCAAATGTAATTAACACTGATAGAAGAATTGAAATCACCTAAGACAAGTAACTTTTGCTTAAAACTAATGTGAGCTGCTTGCCTAGTTTCCATAAATTTAGTTTCCTAATCATCTAATGCAACTTACTCTACTTCCTCAATGATTATCTTGCCTCACCTCAACCTTTTGAGTATCACATAGGTTGTTCATATTTCCACCCTACCCCATAGCTTGATAAGATCTCATTTTTTTCCTAGTTATCCCTTCATCCTTCCTCTTTGATTACAGACATCCTATCAGAGACCTTAGGATAAAATTTTCCTGTACCAGCCAAAGCACGTCCACGCTTCCCCAGCAGATCAAACCTTACCCTTTTGTAACCAGGATTGAGATACTACTCTCTGGATATGATGAATTATTTGCTATTCCACAAACACATCACATTCTCCCATGCCCACTTCTCCCGGAGAAGTTATTTCTTCTGCTTGGAATGAAGTTCACGCCTCCCTTATCTATTTAGCTAATCCCCAGTATTACTATAAGTCCCCAAACAAACTATCTCCCCAGTCAGAGCTGTGTTTTTTCCCTGATGGTCTCTAGGTGTTTGGCGTATATCTTTAATTTGAATTCTAATTTCCTGTCTTCCCACTATACCGTGAACATCTTGAGGGCAAAAATAATGTCATATTAATACTGGTGCTCTACCCTCTCCACCTAGCGCATACTAAGCACTCAATAAATATTTGCTAAATGAATTTTGACTCTTAGCTATACACACCTAAAGGAAATCAAAATGTAGTTCAACCTCCCTAAAGTATTATCATTCCATGCTGCAAGAGCCAAGAACTATTTCTGTTTATCTTTGTAGAGTTTTCAGTAGAGTTCTAAATTCCTTAAGTAATAGATAACATTAAACTTTTCCAGGGGCATATATGTATCCATCTTTGATATCTTGTATATACATTTTAGCCAGAATCCAAATACAACTGCAAATAGGTGCAAACACACAACACATATCCCTTCTAGTTATAGGAGAGGAAAGGGTATTACTGAGAAATACCCCTATTCCCTAATTTTCTCAGGTACTGCTATAGGTATATTAGTTGAGTTTCCCCCAGAAACAGACCCTAAAACAGGGACTTCATTGGATATAGTTTAATTTGAAAGTATCCCAGGAAGCACTTATAGGAGAGTGAGACAGAGAAGGAAAGGAGTTGATTAAGGGGAACATTATCCAGAATATTCCCAGGTAGTCACCTTTGGCTCAGTCCTGCTGGAGAACTTTGGAAGACATTGTGAAACCTGACCCTCAGTGGAGGGAAGGAAGCTGGAGCTTTTAGAATCCAGCTCTCAGCAGCAGCTAAGGGCTGCTTTCACAGACAGTAACGTTCCATCGCTTCTGGTCTGATGACACCTGGGTTGAGGGAAAGCCCTTCGATAAAAGTTGCAGGTGTTTGCAGAAGGAAATCTTACATATGAACTGGAGAAGTGAGTGCTAAGGGATACAGCTGGGACAGTGACAGCGTCTGCTTCATTAGCTAGAATGTAAATAAAATGGCATGTTCTCTAATCACATCCCAAACGTTCCAAATGATCAGAAGATATTTTTACATGTTGTGATTTGCACTCTAGAACAATATTTAAAATAATAAGGATTTTAAGTAATGAAGTAAGGATATTTAGGTAAAGGTTTGCTAGAAGAAGGATACTACTTATGGGAAAGTATGTCCGTGGACGAAGAGTTGAGAAAGTTTAGAATGACTAGGAGGTGTACATCCATCTTTTTTCTTTATTTCTTTTTTTTTTTTTTTAAGACAGAATCTTGCTCTGTCACCCAGGGCCAGAGTGCAGTGGTGTGATCATAGCTCACTGCAACCTCAAACTCCTGAGCTCAAGCGATCCTCCTGCCTCAGTCTCCTGAGTAGCTGGGACTATAGGTACATGCCGCTGTACCTGGTTAATTTTTCTATTTTTACTAGAGATGGGGTCTTGCTCTTGGTCCCAAACTCCTGACCTCAAGTGATCCTCCTGCCTCAGCCTCCCAGAGTGCTAGGATTACAGGAATGAGCCACCACACCCAGACTGAATTCTTGAATGACTGCCATTATAAACACAAATCTTTGTGGACTCGAGATATAGAATAAGGATTTAATGTAAATGTAACCAGAGTTTACATACCTCTAGTTTGGGTGCAAACAGTGTTTCCCACATTATCCTTCCATCCTTCCCAACCCCCGCTGCCAGATACAACCCATAATGTACTCAACCCCTTAATACTCAGACTGGGGAAAGTTATTTCCTATTGATTCTAATGCTCATAGAAACAAGTTCTAGAATACATACCTCCCAGACACAATATAACCATTCCCAGCTCCCACCTCCTATCCATGAGCAGGAGCCAGCTCTTTCCATATGGTAATTTTTTTTCAGAAGTATTATTGCCATGTTCTACCTTTAGGTCTGGATCAGAGCCATTTGAATCCATATTTTTAAAAATTCCCCAAATTGAGAATCTCAAGAAGAAGCTCTTGGATGTCTTAGCCCCACTTCCTTCCAGAAGGTCCCTAAACTCATTCTGAACCAGTCCTCTTCAGCACATCCACATTGAGGAAAGAGGAGCTTTTACTAAATTGTGGAGGGTGGAGGGTAGTATGAGGGTCATGATGGACTTCTTGTAATCCTTTTTCTTCTGGAACATTTTTCAAAATGGTTATTTCCATCCTTATTACTTGTCTTTCTAAATATGCTTCAACCAAAAAGGAATGACTACTTGTGTTTCTGTCACTGGAGGGTTTCAGATTGTGACTAGGTAATATTTGTCAGGAATGTTCTAGAAGTGATTTATACATCAGAAAGGTTGAACCAAATGACCACTTATCTTTCTTTCCAATTTGGAAATTGTTATCATTTTATGGGAATCTTCCAGCATCTTAAAAACATTTTTTCATTTGATTTTTTTTAATTTTCAATTTTTTAAATTTAAAAATCATCCTCAGGGAATTGTCTCTGCACTAAATTTTATAAGCAATACTTCCATTAGGCCAAAATAGAATTTTCTCATCACAACATTTTTGTGAAACTAACGCATCCAAGGGGAAGTGGTGCCTCATTATCTGAGCTCATTATCTTAATCCTGGCCTCAGCATTGGCCTAGAAAATACTTGTGTGATTTTGCTGGGAGTTGGCAGATGGGCTGATAGGCAAATGCCCAGCTGCTTGTCATAATTCTGATAAAGGAAGCTTGGCCCACACGTCCACACAGCCAACTCCTGACAGCAGGGACTGTGGAGCAGTGAGTGTGGCATCTGCCTTTTCTAACTACCACATGCTGCAGACAAGAAAGTGGAACCAAACATTACACAACATGTTAACAAAATGCCTGAGTGAAATATATCAAATATATTAAATTAATTATAGCACACATCCCTTAAAATTAAAGAGAGAGAGAAAGAGATTAAACTCCAAAGTCAGTTGTTTTGGAAACAATGGGCTATAGTAGTTTTACTGAACTGATTCCATTTTGTTTTGATTCTAAGGGTGTATAGACTCAGCTTTCGTGTTACTAATGCCAAGCCTATTTTTGAATCTTAAGAGATAAATTCAAATCATTCAGCATTTAGGCATGTTATTTAAAGTTTGTTAGAAAAGTTATGATTTGTGTCTTAAAAATTACCAAAGATTCCTGATACTACCCTCTATTCATGGTCTCCAAAACATATGAATTTTAGTAACTGGTATAAATATTGCTTTGTCCTGAATTTTTGAAAATTGTGCTGCTGATTTTAGGAGTCACAATTGTTTTTCCTTCATGTACATATTATTTAAAATGTACTCAGTACCTATTATTTATATCATCAAAATAAATATTACAACATTGAGCAGGGGCTGCCTGTTCCATTTCATTAGTATAACTAATTAACGTTATATTTAAAAGAAAGATTTAACAAAATATATATTTGCAAAAAGCTCAATATTCCAGAGAATTGTGCTGTGTACATTCACCCGCAATTCAATTCTTTTGTGGAAAGATACTGTTTCGCTTCAGGTACTGCTAAGAAAACTACCTTCATGTAAAATTATGATTGAAGTTTGTTTTGAAACATTAAAAAAGAGCTTTAATTGAGTTCATGGACATTTAAATGTATTCTCGAAAATACAATTAAAATAATGACTATCCAGCAGAATGACAAAATGAGAAAAGCAAAACCATGTGTAAAAATTTAACCTCTAAAGCAGTGTTGCCTTAAAACTAGAAAAGAAAAGCCCTGCTTTGGAAATTCCCTTCCTCTGGGACTTTGTCTTCTGTGCAGGATAATCTTTAGTTTAGGGACTTGATGGACAAAATGGCATCATCATTGAGGCTGGATTCAAAGTGAAGAGCTCAGTAAATACCTGACACAGTGGATGGCTAAGGTTTTCTCTGATGGGCACCTTTCCCTCCATATGTTGAGAGCATCCACTTTGTTTTGCCCTCACCCCTCCACCCTACTGCAACTACATACTCTTCCAGGGCTGCTACCATCATCATATTACTTTATTGCCCCAACTCCATGGGCATGAAACTCTAGCCCGATCAATTATAACATTTACCTAATCTATTAAAACTAGAAACAAGGAAAAGCAATTTTCTTTTCCCATAGTGGGAAATCTGGAACGATGTGAGTTCCCAATCTGTGGGCAGACATGATTTCAGGTACAGAAAAGGCTGCTGAAGGAATGTATACAAAACACAGAGAGTAGAGAAGAGAGATAGAAACAGATAGTCCATACGATGTTCTATATTGGATTCCTATTTTGGATTGGATTCCCATTTTTCCAGAAGTCCTGATTGTAATGCTATTTGTTTGGCTTGCTGATAAAATTTCTCCCTTTTGGGGCAAGATAGTTTAAGTTACTTTTCTGTTACTTGTACTCAAAAAATTCTCAGCAATACTCTTTGTGTGTGAAGATTGATTGATCGTTTGGAGCATGCCACAGCTTGGACAGAGAAAATAAATATACATGCAAAAAGATGTGCTATAGTTACGTTTTATGTACCTTACAATTTGTGACCCACACTATTGCTCCACTGACTGCTGCAATAATGACATATTACATTTATATCCCAGTAACCATCTTCCCATGTATGTCCACTCTTATTTCTAAAAATAGCTTGACCAAAACTCACACAGTGACTTCCACGCCCTGGCTTCTGTTCATGGTACACAGAACAGAGAAAGTACAGAACTAAAGACAAACAAAACCAAAAACCCCTTTGTTGTACAATCTTTTAAAAGGCAGAACATTCTGCTGGTCCATTCTTAAGCTTATCTAAAATAGCATGATTACTAATGTTTCAAAACAGGTGGTCTGGTGCAACACTCAGGATTGCCTAAAGATGACCCTGAGATTCTCTGGGGTTCCCTGAGCAATGAACTGAAAGTTTGAGCTGTCAGTGATAGGGAATGAAGCGAATCTCAGCGTTCTGTGAGACTGGTGGCTTCCTCTTAAAGGCAGGAAGAGCTATACTTCCCGGTGATTCTAAGTGCTTTCAGCACTAGGCAGCTGGCTATCCCAGAGAATGCCCATAAACCCTGCCTTCTCGCAACCCAAGTGGACTACGGGTCCCCCACACTGGAAGGGTTGCTCTCGCACTGCCCTTTAGGAGAGCGAAGTACTGAGCAGCAGCATCTCCTCCCTGCAACACACACTCATGGCAGGTCGAGCAGAGCTCCTAGATGGCAGGTGATAGGTAGTGAAAGATGGGTGGTTCTTTCCTGTCCTTTTTTTTTTTCTGAACCGGACTCTGTAGGTTTTGAAAACCTGTTCCTTCACAGACACTGTATGACTTTGTAGAATTCATCTCAAGCCCTGTTGTACTACAAGAGGCAACTAAAAGAAGACCACTTGGTTCGACATGTCACGCGGTGAAGTGACAGCCCTTGATAGGCACCAGTGTTGGTTCTTCTTAACCACTGGCCGTAATTGCATACATAAAATGAGTATGAGCCTGGCTGATTTTTATGCCTGAATCTGAGCAGAGAAAACTCAAGGACCATGTAGTAGCTGAACTATGTAAATACGGTCTGAACACATCTGCCATCTCTTGGCAAAATCAAGTACCTGCTCTGATGAATCCAATTCAGCAAATGTATATCCCTGCTTTCTCATGCAGCATCCTATCCTGTCCACTTCAGGGGAGTAGCAAATGAGCCACATTCTTTACCTTTATGACTATTTTCTACCTGTAAAGACCTTTGTATTATCACAGATTTTATGTTCTTACAGTAGCTCGCTTGTTTTATAGTTTGAACTTTTTCTCACATCTGGAAGACCAATGCCTATCTCTTTCCGGGTAGATAATACCTTCTGTACCTGGAGTAAAATATAAACCTGCTGCTCAGTAGTTGCCTAATACTTCAAGAGGACCCGAGTATGCCCTCCTTGGCTGCTACCGGCAAGTTTGAGTCTTGGAGACTGAAACTAAAGGGGATAAAGTATTGTGCTCAGAGATACTAAACACTGGAGGGAGGAACCTGAGATTGAATGTGAGCCACGTCTGCAGAGAGCACCCAAAATCCAAATTCCTTCAAGTCAGTCTTTAAAACCAAAGGTGAAGCATGGAACCAGAAATGGATGACAAAGCAAAAGGGTTAGTAAGACTGACACTCAGTAGGGGTGGTAGGTGGGAAGTACCAGCGAGTCAGAGCAAGAACAGAAAGAAGGATCTAGGGAAGCTGCTGCAAACAGAGCTGCTTTTATTTCCCAGAGGACTTGGGGGTACATGAGTCAGACTGGTTTAAAAGTTCAAGGGCAGGGCAGACAGCAGTAAATGAAAAAAGTTATTATTCTTGCATTTATATTGTACCTGAATTATTACATTTTCTTGGGGCTCATTCCAATGCTGTTGAAAACACAAATAGGCACCTTTTGTTTCACCACCTCGAAGAGTCCAGAAGCTACAGCACAGACCATTTTTTTAAAAAAATCTTTCAAGCAACATAAATGAAAGCTCTAAAGCAAATATCTTTGCTGAATGGCAAGATAAAATTGTTATTTCTGAAGTGGAACGTAGAAGCTAAGGTATAGCACTTCACATTTCAAAACGATAAAGCAATTTTTTGATAAAAGTTTCACAAAGCATTTTTCTGTGAAGTGACCTTCTGTGTCCCTGGCCAAAGTACAATCATTTACCCATTTTCTCACCCATTCCATGAAATGTTTTGAACTAATGTCAGCTTATTAGCTCCCACTAAGGGCAAAATTTTCCAGCCTCTGTTTTTCACATATTTTAGCTGACATTTATTCTCACTCTAGGTGTCAATCTTCTAGTCTTCTATTAGCATTAGAACTAAAGTTTATAAATTAAAAAAACTGCAATAGCTAAGATTAATGCAAATAACAGCTAAAGAAAAAAAAATCCCCAATTATGAAAGAAAAGAGCCACAGCAACACTGGTTTTAACAAATCACTATCGAATACATATTTGCACATGTATTCAACAAGTATGTGTTGGACACTTACTTGGTACATATAATAACACATGTAATAATGTAAATTATATAGCATATATCATAATGTAAAGCATAAAATAATGGTAAATATGATGAAGAAAAAATGAAGAAGGCTAAGGGGGATGGAAAGTGATGGAAGTGCCATTTAAGGTACAGGTTATCTGGAAGGCAAATGCACCACCAGTGTTGTATACATGTTAGGAGTTAATGGTCGGTAGGAAAACACAGCTGAATTTTTAATCCCAATTTGACAGTTCATTATCATCACTCCTCTAGGCAGCTTATTTTGTCTCCCTAAATTTTAGCGTCCTAATCTGTAAAGTGGTGATAATAAGGGGACCTACTTCAAAGGACTGGAGTGAGTGCTTAGCAGCTGGGCACATGGTAATGCTCCGTAAATGTTTATTCTTATCGGAGAGTTGAAACTGCCATTTGTTCAAAAGACAGCATTAATGTTGTGCATTTCCACTAAAATAAGGAAGCCTCTTCACCTAGCATAGCACCATGATCACGTCTTTGGCTCTAACAAATAGACTTGACTTAGAAGCAAACTGCCTGGATCTCATCTGACATCCCTCTGCATTTCTCCAGTGGTCGGAGGACCCATGTTGTTTTTCATTAACTTATTTTCCTTGGGGTGCTCCTAAGTCATTTTTACTGGCTGTCTCTACTCTAGCAAAATGAAGTGTATAATTGTTTAGCTGCCAGAGGTTTTAGTTGCCATTTTATTTTCCTCTATGTGAACATTTTCTCTACCAATTTTCTAATCTCTCTTCCAATCCAGATAATGGTACATCATAGACCCGTCAGGGGTAATTATAATATGATATGGAAAGAAATAAACTGGCTTGCATATAAAAAGACAGCTTCACCTGTTAAAAAAAGAATCCCCAGATGGGATTTTTTGCAGTATTGCCACAGGTAATAGATGTGACCTTTCTGAAATGATGGAACTTTTTATTTGTTTTTTTTCCCCTGCTTTTACAGACATGAACATCTGGTAGTAATGGCAGATGATGTCAGACACGGTCCCTGCCATGACTTTGCCTGACTTCACCAGCATTTCAGCATCATGTCACCCAAGTATATCACTCAACTTGATTGTGTAGTCCTCAAATCCCTACCCATACAACCTGGTTATTCAGGTTACCTCAGGGTTCATCCAGAAAAGTGCTCTATCATATAGATGACAGAGATGAAGTGACTTCACCAAGGCATAATCAGTGACAGAACTAGAACTAAACATGTAAGTTCCCTGATTCCTAGTTCATCCAGCCCCATCCATTTTACAGTCTGCCTCCCTGCTCTGAGTGAGTATCACAAACTCATCCCACAAGATTAACAAGCAGGAATATATTAACAGAGAAGGGATTGATATTTTACATAGAGTGCAGATTTTCCTACAAGCCAGCTACAAATGACATCAACATAGGCCATTATATAGCCATAATATTATTTAAAGTTATTCTACTTTCATACAAAATGTATGGTAATACAAAATAGTAGTCTTAACATTTTGATCAATTTAACAGATAATGGTATCATGCGTACTGAGTAATAGCACCAAAGACGACAACAAATTCTATGAAAACTGAAGCTCTAGCAAAGAAATGGGAATGAGTCACTATGCTGTTGGCAATTATATCATTCCAAAATAAATCAGTTGTGGGTTGAGGTTTTATATAGAATCCATCTGGTGCTTGAACCCACAACGGCCTTTTCTTTTATATTTACTCACATGTGTGTATAAATTTCTATGTATCTGTATCTATCAAAAGAAATCATTATGCATTCCTGATGATCATTTTAGTAGGATAAACATATACAGGAGACATCAATGATAACAAGTAAAGACAAACTAAGAATTCAAACTCCATGTGTCTCTAAATATATACAATTATTGACAGAATTCATAAAGCTAAATATTGGCTTGAAAAATACAGGTTAAAATGTCATTTTTCTTCAGTTTGAAACAATCAGTGGTCTTTATTAAGTTAAAGTGTATTTAATTAATTACTGCCCTTATACCCAGGGAGGGACCTCTGTTCTAGGTCCTATATTGTAAGTGATCCCACATAACAGAAACAAAAACAAAAAATAGATGTATTAAAGATCATCTGAGTGCCACTGTCACTCTGGATCACTCAGTGTGACTACAGCACAGCCTATAACTCTAAACACCCATTCCAATGACTATACCATTGAGGTCTCTGAGAGACAGTTATCCACATATCTTGCCTAGTTTAGTAGAAACAAAACACAACTGCATTGTGAGGGTTGTGAAGGTTTGTGGGCTGTGCCACTTGACACTGCTTCCGAGAGGAGGGGCATGGGAGCTGCCAAAGAGTTTGGATAAAAGACAAATCAATCAACTACTTAGATCCTTCCTCTCCAAGAGCATGAATGCAATAGAGTCTTACATAACAAAGTGCAGAGCATCCACCTTTTGCACTATCTTCTAAAGCAAAAATTAATAATATGGGTTTTTGAAAAACAGGCAGAGGAATTTTTTTATCCAAGTATTTATTGTATTTTATCAAAGGAACAACCTAGATTTCCAACAATAAAGAAATGGTTAAACATAATTATACACAAATGTGATGCAATATTGTGACCAGATTTTTTTAAAGTTATGTTTTTGATTCTATTTATTAACTTAGGAAAATGTTCAAGGGGGAAAAAGCAGGATACAAAAACTGTGCTTCATGTGATCTGAAATTTTTAAAGAAGTGTTTATATATGAAAGAAAATGTAACAAAAATGTACATAATAGATGCATCAGTTTGAATAAGTTAAAGTCAGTCAACAGCTACTTAAAACAGGAAGATGTTTACTGGTAATTTAATAGAAAGTCCAGAGGTAGACTATACTAGTATTAGTGCAATAGCTCAACTCTATTGGTGGTCAAAGTTCTTGTCTTCCACTGTATTGCTCTTAGCATATTAATTTTTGGCTTTCAGCTTGTTGCCTCATGATTGCAAAATGGCTTCTGTGACTCTGAGCCTTCCATACTCACATAACTGCATTCAAACAAAAAGCAAAATGGTCGTCAGCAACAGCGGCTATCTCCTAAAATGCAACCTTGCTATTAGGAAGCAAAATCCTGCTCGAACCCTCAGAAGACTTTCGCTGAATCTCATAGGCCAGACTGAATCTCATAGGTCACATGTTTAAACATGGGAAGAATAATGGTATTGCATATGCCTGTTTTGGACTAATCATGAGTCATCCCCTGGTGGCATATTGTCACTTAAAATCTGGCTTATTCTAGAGGAGAAAAAAATGGAAATGACCACTGGATGGGTAACCAACAGTATCTCTTCAAAAGAATTATTACTGAACAGTAGAATTATAGCTGGTTTTTATTTTTTGTCCTTCTGTATACATTTTTATGTTCCTATATACATTTTTGTCTTTCTATATAAATTTTCTATGAGCATCCTACTTTATAGTAAAATAATTATTTTTTTCTTGAAGAAAATGCCCCCAAACATTATAAAGCTCCTAAAGAATTTTTTCAGCCTGATGACAAATGCATAAATGAACTGGCCTGAGGGACATTCCCTCAAGGATCATGAAAACATAATCTAATAAATTTGCAAAAACCTGTTATGGCTACACTGCTATTTATGACCCCAAGTCAAAATGGCCTGCTTAATATGATTTAAGTTATAGCTGAGGGAAATGTTTGTCTAGCTAAATTTAAGGAACAATAAAAAGGACAGAATAAATCTGAGTCTAAGCCTACTCAGGCAAGACCAGTGTTTACACCAACAGGGGCCCCCAGTTCATGTAAATTACTTCCTATCCAGCTGCTCTTTGGTGCCTGATATCTCTGGGTTCCAGATTTCCGAAGCAATATAGCCAATTTTAAAGTCTAATAAATATTTTAAAATATAGCCTAAAAGAAAAATGGAAAGAGGAAATCTCGGGACAGAATTGCACAGCAGTTTTAAATCACTATTCCAAATTCTGACCCTATGAGCTTTGCTGCCTTTGGAATAACGAATTTGTTATTACCATGAGCAAGGGGAGCTACAAATGCAATTAATAGCTCATTTTGAAAAGATTCATTTAAATCTTTCATTGTAATGTCAAAATCAGAAATGTGGTGGTATTTATATTTTTAAATTTAGATGCCACTGCATACACAGAAATTAGCACACATATCCACCAGGGTTAATATTTACCTGCTTCCTAAATTCATGTGCCTGTTACTGCTGAATATGAATTTTCAGTCATAAATGTGATTGAAAATCAAAATTAAGTCAGTATAGATTTTAGAAAGACACTTTATAAAACTACAGTATTCTTTCAAAAAGATTTAAAAATGAAAATTCTTTGTATTAGCAAGTAGATAGTGTTCAATTCTACTTAAACTAAAAAGTAAATAATATATATATATCATCTCATTAACTTTAAAATATATGAAATGATATTCACCAAATTATTTACAGTGGTTACCTCTGGAAAAAAGAGTAAAGAATAACTAACTTTTACTTCATGTGTTTCTGTATTATTTGAGTTTGCACAATAAGTATATATTCATGTATTACTTTGTAATTGAAAGTGAGTAACATGTTTTAAAAAGAGTAGGTCTTGCATGTAGTTTTATTCCATTTTCTTCAGTTACATAGAATGAATACCACACCATGCTATTCAAATTGTGGCAGGAAGCAGTATACCAGAGAGCTCTCTAAGATAAGAAAAAAAATAAACATGGTAAATTTACTCTGTAGTTATTAATTTAAAGCCTTATTTTTATGTTAAAAGAAACCTTAAAATAGTGTAAGTAAATAGGATACAAAATTTGCTCAACTTACTAAGGTAAGACAAGAAGCCCAACCAATGTCTTATTTGCTGTGAGCCACTTGGGGGTCTAGTTCATAGGGAAACATGAGAAGTACTGAGTGAGACTAGCCTCTTTGTTTTAAGGGCTGACAGTGAAGTTTGGAGAAGCTCAATGACTTGTCCAAGTCATAAGACACTCATATCACTTGTTAAAGATAAATTATTCTGACATTTTTTTTCAAATGGTAAGAAACACTTTATTCAAAACTATTGCAATAGAGGAGAGAGATTGAGCTCAACTCTAAATACAGCAAAGACAGTTGAAAATTTATAGTCAGAATGGCGGGGTCAGTAGATGGAAACTTACTAAGAGGAGATATCAAGAGTAGAGGATTCCCACTCAACCGACTTAACAGGAGTCTTATAAAAGCAGGCCAAAGGCTTAGAGGTCAAGGGTAAGGAATGAGGAATTTGATCATATACCAAGGGTGAACGGTGGTCTCCAAACTGATTCTTGCTATAAAAGCAAGCCAAGATCAAGGCCTAGTGGAGAAGGTGGCTAATGTTTGGTCAACGAGGGAACCTTTATCACCATGGACTCTATTTTTTGTTTTGTTTTGCTCTTTTCTGTCAACCAATAGCATCTGCCCCCAAAAGTTTGTTCTGGCCAATTGACAAAACCGGTCTTTGGTAGGGAGAGTGAAAATAGTGAGGTATGGTAGTGTTTAAAATAGCTTTTTGGACTTTAAAAGATTTTCTGGCAGTTAAAACAGAGGAAATGAAGTAGCTTCTCTAATTTCTGAAAATGTTTGTAGGAAAACAAAAGCATGCTTCCTATGAAAGGTTGAAAAAACTTTTTTTGAAATTACTGTTCTCACACATCCTTCAGAAAATTATCCCAGTTTTGATCTCAGCCTATCCACTTCTACCCAAACAGAAAGCATGAAATAAATGGTGCTTCTGCTAAAAATGGTGGAGCTTTGCTTTACTCCTCCTCTCTCCATTTTAAAAACAAATTCCAAGGAGCCAAAGAAAACATATCATTTTGAAAATGTATTTCATTTTTCAGAGATGTTATTATTTCCTTCATCACACAATATGAGGTTTCATGTGGTAGCCCATGTAATTTTTACGGCTAAACATGTGGTCTGAGGACAAAATAGTCATGGTCCACAGAAAGCCTGGAGATTTAACTGCTTCACTTAAATGGCTGATATTGATTTTCTCGTGTATCTGGGAAAGTATATGAAAAAGTCTCCATGATTGAAGTATCTTGGAGCACTATTCTTCGTAGGAACAAAGTGAAAAGAAACAAGTTCATCTAGAGCCTGTTATCCTTAAGAGTATTTGGTGTCAAAATTCTGATTGCTAATTTACATCGATATTTATATTTAGTCATGGAAGGGTTTAATTCTGTCTTTATGCACCTTGGCTCCTGGCCGTAAGGCGGATACCAATTTTTTTTTCTTGGAAGAGATGTTGGGATTTGAGGTTGGGCCAAGAAAAACTAAAGAGGCTAGGAAGAACTTACAGATGGAGATAATTAGCATATTAAAAATAGGCCAGCCAGATTTTTTTTTTTTTTTTAATCAGGAAGTAGAGGGGTAAATGCTCTTTCTGGCAAGACTATAGAAGCTGTGTGGACAGAGGAAATGTGATTCAAACTCTGGTATGAGAATGGTGTTTTACTTGAACCAGGTTTCAAAAGACTAGAGCAGGAGTTCCTTTTACTGAAAACCATGGAGTTGGCGGGCTTTATAGGGCCTCCCTTGAAATTCCGCTCCAAGGGTACTGTTTTGAATTTTGTTTGAAAGTCTTAGAATGGGAGACGCTTGGTTTCAGAAGACACAGGATAAACATCGTGAACTCAATTGCTTTCTAATGCATGGTAGAGGAAGTGGCATTTCGGATACCACCTCCTATTGAAAGGGGATTATAGAAGAAGGCAGTAGGTGGGAACCAAGGCCCCAGAACAAAACCGCTCAGGCTGCATGAGCTATTTTGCCAATCTTTAAGCAAAGGCCTGAGACTGATCTGGGATTCAGGCTCTATCAATGGGGTAGGCTTAATCACCAGATAATTCACTGCGGTTTCCTGAAGCTCTGATTCACAGAGTCAGTTTCTTCAGATCATAATTCCACTCTTTCTCTGAAGTCTGCTCTTATTTAAAACAGACTTTAGGGGCATCTTTTCTGAAGCAGTTCTTCTTGATGGGTGGTATGGCAACTGATGCTCGAATATGGAATTATCCACGTGGGCCAGAGGATTTTTAACATTTCCTAAGAATGAGCAATTCCTCAATTCCCATGGTCATCTGCAAGTATGGTTAGCCATCTCCTGCTGACTCTACTCACCATGGATTTTACAAATATAAAATGTTAAAAATTACTATCTTGTAAAATTCTTTTTGCTTCCATAGGTAATTAATACAAAAATGTAGAGAGATAATATGAAATTTCAAAATATAGGAGGAAAAATTATCAGCCTGGGATAATTTCATTGCCGATCTACACAGAAGAATGGGTTAAACCAAAGGACTCATATCCCTTCAGTAGCTCTAACTCCATCATTAAATAGGCAGCCTCCCCTTCTGCTGTCAAGATTGGGTCTTGGGTTTGTCGCCATGTGGAATATTTCAAATAGCAGATAGATTTTTATCCCTGCTCCTACTCCATTCCACATTAAAGAGAAATAGTTTCCTTTTTACTTTCTTAATCAGTCAACAGTTTCAAATATCCTAACGTTAGAAATAACTTAATCATTCTTAGAGCTATAATTCTCACCTCAGGCTTTACCACTGTGGGAGGAGTAATAACCCTCATGTTCAGAGGGTGTGGGATTGTTTCAAACAGCAGGAACAGGGAGGAATACTCATGGAACTCAGGAGATCTACTTGGGTACTTCCCGATACTCCCTTTCTCTATGGAAACTGAATGGACAGGTGCAGTAACTGACCTGAGAAGAGTGTGACTACCAAGAGCTCCAACCAAATGAGCTTTTCAGTCATACCACCGAGTAAGTTGCTCAGGCCTGCTGAGGTGATAGCTAAGGGTAGCAGTGGGAGGATTTGGAATGGTCAGTGGGTGAGGAAGAGAATGAGTACCAGTTGCAGCTCTGAGACCAACGCCATCAGATGCTCTATTTCATCTCACTAACTTCCCTCTTCTGAGCTGCCTCTCAAGAAGAGGGCTATGGGAAACATGGGAGTTGGAGGAGCTGATTTCTGAAGCTATATGAAGAGATAGGTCTGTACAGAAAAGGGGAGGCCTATAGCAACCACGGAAATGTGTTATTCAGACTTCCTTAAAGAAAACCTGTTGCAGTGAGCATAGTGGACTGACAGCCTAGATGCTGCACCTCTGGACTTCCCACCACATTCACACCGAGTCTGCACTTCCTCTGGACCCACAGAACAGCTGTCCCCAGAGCAGAATAAGAGTATGGAAGGAAGTTTCCGAGAAAAAACACAAGATAGATATGTCATCTGTTGGTTTTGATTGTGTGAAAATAGGATTAGATTTTACTGATTCATAGGTGCTTTAGGAAAGAAATACAGAGAAAGGCATATAGCAAAATAGGTAAATAAAACATGAAGCAATTATTAACTCCAGGAAAAAACAAAAGCTTCTTCAAGAAAGGCTATCTAATCATAATATACTCTGAGGCTTAGCAGGAATAAGTCCTTACATGTTATAATAATGTAAAAATCAGGATGAATGGACAAGGAAAGCAGAGAAACTAGATTTCCATCTTGAGAAGCAGTAAATTAACATGTAATAATATCTCAAATACGTAACACTAAAACTAAAATGTGGCACTATAAGAATATAATTTAGAAAAACAGGTAAACACTTTGCTGCAGCCTCAAATTGGCTTGTTGATAATGAGGTGTCCTGCAACTCATGTTGCAGTCATCCAGCCACTTTTATTTGGGTGTTGTTCATTTTTTTGTTTGTTTTTCATTTTTTTTTTGGTGTGTAAGTCACAGATGACAGGAAGCTGGTACCTTCAGCTTACTCTCTTATTCACTCTCTGTATGCGAAATAAACTGTCTAGCTCTGAGGGGCTCCTTGTGTCTTTACCCATCCAATGAGTCAGGCCTTGGACTTGGCCTTGCCTTGTTTTTTTTGTTTGAGATTGACAAAGATTAAGTAAGAAGCCATCCTGCGAAATTCCTCTAATTTACAAGGATGTTTTAGTTTGTTTATATTATTTACTACTTAACCGTAAGGCTATGTTACCTCAAAGCTAGTTTATTAAAAATTCTATTGTAGTAGAATATTTGTTATAGGACATTGTATTTGTCCACATAAAATGATATACTTTCTATGAAAGAATGTTGAATTAACCACTAATCTTATGATAATGAATCTATGGACTGGTGTCCTCATAATTAATCTTATGACTTTATAACTTGTATAAGTTCTACTGCTACTGAGGAAATTTTCCCTAGACTCTCCTTTTGGGAGTTTGAACAAATAAAGTAAAATGATTTTGCCACAAATCCAGTTTTAAAAACACCATAGAAATTCTCATTCTTTCACATGTCTGCTTGAGTAAACAAACTTTGCATTGAATAGTAGAAGGATTCAACTTGAATTTTTGAATTGGATAGTAGGAAGAAGCAATCAAAGGGACAGGAGTCCAATCCTTGAATGTTGGTGAGTTTTCTTGCTGTGGATAATGTGGCAGATGAGGAATAGTTACAGACTACAAGTTGGTTAACCCAAGGCTATTTGATTCTTGAATAACATACTGAGAATGAAAGTATTTTAACCCTTATCATCATTAATTTAATTCACATTTTTTAAATTTATTATTTTTTTCCCAAAGTAGAATTGAAACCAAAACGATAGGCTAAGACAGACACAGCACCGTGGAGTTAATGCAGGAAAACATTACAGAGATTTATGCATCTGTCTACACTTTCTCTATCTGATAGCTGCCCATCAAGGTGATACAATATTTGCATCTATTCATCAAACAAACAACCTGGCCTCCCCGCCTCCTTGAGATATTATCCCATAACAAAAAAAGTAAGTTGTTACTATTTCAAATGGTTTACAAATCCCAACAGATCTGTTTTTGCTTTATAAGACATTCTATTGTACTTTAACACCATGAAGTAAAATGCCTGACAAAGTGCTGGTAGAAACCAATTAGCATTCAGAAAGGCTGATGAGCTGTGCACTTACTCTGCACCTCTGGGATGATATCTGTTGTGAATCCTCTTAAGATCCACCTTCCTCCTTCCATCCACCAAACCCAGCACAGTGAAGGCCCTAGGGATTAATGCTTCTTTCAGATGCTGTATTTTCATCCTCCACCCATTATTGGGGATAAAAACATCAATAGTAGCAAATTTGGATCCTGATACCGCCTGGAATGCAGAGAATACAGCCTTCTCTGGAGCCAAAGAAGTTCTAGGGCTACATGGCTTTGAGACAGCAATATCCTGAGGATTCCAATGTCAACGGGGGCTTAAATATGATGGCCCAAAGCAGCTGCCACATCAAGACATAATTTTTAAATATATCCATATGCTCAGAAGTGAACCAGTAAGAAAGTAGAGCCGAATGGGAAACATCAACCGAGTGTGTGATATGAGGGAGTTGAAGTTTTTTGGAATCCTATTGAATTAATATTCTGTCATTCAACCATGTTCTTTCCCATTTTATAGCTTCAGCATTAAATTAGATGGGAAGGGAACTAAATCCTATGTATAGCAGGGACACAGTTTCCTAGATTATTATTTGCGAGCCATTTAAACTGTGTGTACAGATGATTAAGAGGAAGTCCCTGGCTTAGAAAGAAACATCCATGTAAGTCAAAGTACCATTGGTGCCAACGCATATAACACACACTATCTGTGGGATGGGCACAGTTTGACTCAAATGGTACAAAAGCAAATTATGTAACCCCATATTATGTGCCCCCATAATATTCTGAAATAAATAAATAAAATTTAAAAATGAGCCAGAGTTACAGTAATAATAATAACAGTTAATACTTAGCAAATGCATACTTAATATGTTAGGCCTATTATCTCATTTAATAGATGGGTGGCATTACAATCCTTCTTTGTAAAGTAATCATCTCAAATCTGCAAAAATGCACCTTACAGTGAAGATGGAAATTGAAAGTTGATTCTCTGCCTCCAGGGTCTGGTGTTTATAACTCTGCAGGCGTTTACAATATGGAGCCTTAAAATCTGCCAACCTCATGGCCTGATTTAAATCAACAATCTACAGTGATTGCTGTCAGAAGCAATCCGCTGTGCATATTATGTTTTCAATGAGTAGCCAACAAATGGCAGTGCATCGTGAGGTGCTAGCCTGTCACTAGCAGTCGGAGAGCAGTGGCCCTGGCTCTCCAGTGACCCTGAGGGCTGGAAGGGTGACGTCCTTGGGATATTCCCTCTTCAGGGTCTGTACTTTTTGATAGAAAATGTCAATATGACAATGACTACCACAGCCACCCTAGGGACAGTGAGCAAATCAGCTCTAGAGAAGCAGAACTACGGGTTGGGGTGGTGGCCTGAGGTAATGAAGAAAACCTGGGAGAATAATGGAACAAGGAAATGGTATGGAAGCCATGACAGGAAGGTGTGAGTGCCCTCGCAAGAAAAAAAAAATCTATCACAATGAAGTAGAAGTTGAAGAACTTTGGGGAGATAGGAATGGAAAATGCTGGAGAAGTCAAGGATTTCTTCTATTTTGTCTTTCCCTCATGTCTACAGGCACAAACACAATTCATGGTTCTTCCAGCACTGCCCCTGTATCTACTAGAGCTATTTCACTTCCTGCCCCTGGAAGAAAATGAAAATGTTTGGTCACTACAATTACTATTATTGGCTTGCTTTAGTTATAATAAAATAAACATTTTAGGCTTCCACTTTTACTTAATTTTGAGCTTGAAAAGTGGAAGCCTCTTTCTGGCCCTGCAGTATGGTAGGCTTCTTCTCTCTTCTTCCCCAGTGCTTTTATTCCTCTTCTCCCCTCACTCTTTCTTCCAAACCTTCATCTGAGGTTTCTGATACTTCCAGGCGTGGAGCTGGAGAGAAGAGGAGAGCTAAGGAGAGCAAGGGTTCTTTGGTCGTAGAGTGGTAGCACTACCTGACTTTGACTTTGCTTAAGGCTGATTCTACTAAGAGACACTTTAGTGGGTTATTTTGAGAATCCACTCAATTGCTTGAAAATGTCCACCTTAAGTTCTCTGGGCCTGGGTGTCTCTACGCTACCTGGTTACTTATGCATTCCTTAGCCTCTGGCAATGGAGCAGTACATCCACCTTCTCTCTGCAGCCCTTTTAGGAAGGATGTAGAATGACTCTAGGATCATGCTGTGTCACCCATGGCCCACATCACTCCCAAAAAGAACACTCATCTCTGCTTAGCCCAGTGCACTCTTAGGAGTGCTGGGAGCCTAACACAACCACCTCTTCAGCTTGCCTGTCGTAGCTACCCAGTCAGTCTTTTACCATTGAGATTTCTCAGGGGAGAGTCAGCTATCAGTGTACTGTGCCTTTAACCTTGGGGAACACACATCAGACTCTCTGTGTGGTCCAGTTAAAAGTCTGGCTTAAGGGGAGGGTCAGGCATCCCTCAGAACTTGCCCTTGTAGGGGGCATGGGACTCCCAGTACATCTCTCCAAAGAAATCTTCCTAACAAATAATATTACAATCTTCTTCTTTACCCTTTTATATACCTGATAAGGATGAGGAGTTTAAGAAGGATCTTCTAGTTCTCTGCCTATTACTTGAAGTCCTGGTCCAGGACTTCAACTTGGAATAGGTACTGTTGTTTTGCAACCTAAGCTTCCATTCCATTTCACCATCCTGTTACAAGATACTGCATATGTCGCATATTTAGTATTTTCCACTTTTACTTACAATCCAGTTTTCTTAGACCTCACCAGATTGAGAATATAAAATAAAGTTACAGTCTGTTTTTATGCCCAAATTATAATGGCAAGAGCCCCAACTGTTTTGATGACTAGTAATTAGTACATCTCCAAGTGTCCCCAAGATATTTTTAGAAGTTCCCCAAAAGGGTGGCACACACATGCCCACAACCCAGTCTGTAACTGCATGCTATCTGTTTTTTCCTTCCTTTTCTACTCTGGCTTATAATTTTCTACATTTTCTGCCTACAGATTTGAGGAGTGTCAGATCATTGCTGGGTTCCAAGGGGAGATGGAGGAAATGGCTTTCTCTCCAATTGTGTGCCACATTTGGTCACCAGGACTTTGAAATGGCTTTTCTTTCCCAGAAATTAACCTTTGGCCATCTCTTACTTCCTATGCACCCTCCAAATCTCTCCTAAAAAAATGGTGCCATTATTTTTCTGACTGCCACTTTTCTGAGCTTGGGCAGTCCAACCCATTTAAGAGCCAGAAAAACTTCTATCCCTAGCTCCCCACAACCACAGACTCCACCACCCAAATTCTTCCCTTCTCTTCCCTCATGCTCCAGTAGAAAACAAAAACCTCTGTGCATATTAATAGATGAAAAGGAAGGGGACATAAAAGTCTCCCTAATAACTTCTGGGCCCACGTTCTGCTGGCTAAGGATGTCCAATATTATCTTTCTTTTATTTTGTAATGTCAAGAATCGGTCAGGGCTGGGCGCGGTGGCTCACGCCTGTAATCCCAGCACTCTGGGAGGCCGAGGCGGGAGGATCACTCGAGGTCAGGAGTTTGAGACCAGCCTGAGCAAGAGCGAGACTCCGTCTCTACTAAAAAAAATAGAAAGAAATTATCTGGCCAACTAAAAATATATATAGAAAAAAATTAGGCGGGCATGGTGGCACATGCCTGTAGTCCCAGCTACTCGGGAGGCTGAGGCAGTAGGATCGCTTAAGCCCAGGAGTTTGAGGTTGCTGTGAGCTAGGCTGACGCCAGGGCACTCACTCTAGCCCAGGCAACAAAGTGAGACTCTGTCTCAAAAAAAAAAAAGATTATGAAGAATCAGTCAGGAAGAAAAAGCAAAGTGGATGACAATTACATAGTCTGGTACTAATGGAGGTGAAATTATAAATATGTACAAGCTTATAAATGCAAAGAATGTCTCCAGAAGGACCCGCATCAAATTAATAATGGCGGTTGCTCCTGGGGTGGGAACTTGGTGACTCGGGTCAGAGATGGAGAGAAGACTTACTTTTCACTGCATTTCACTTGTACCTTTTGAATACTTTACATGTACATGTATTCCTTATTCAAAATGTATTTTAAAAGACATTCATTAAAAATACTTTGAATTTTATGATTTCTAAAATTATCGCCTGTATGTTTTTGATAGCTCCATTGAGAAAGGATTTGTAATGGAAAAAAGATCCTTCCCTTTTTTGTATGTAATAACATTTTTCAAAACATTTTCAAAACATTCTTTTCTGAAAAATATTACTCTAACGTTTTCCCTCTTTTACAGTGTTCCAAATATAAACTCTTTTAGTAAGTCTCCACATTGCTGAGGAATTTAGACAGTGACAAATTCCAAACAGTGGCTGACTCTTTACTTATTCTTTGAAATATGAATTCAACATCCTCTGCTGAATACTACTAATGTCCTTTTAAATGAATAAATATCAGAAGTTTCAAAACCAGAAGCACAGATTTCAACATTATTATCCCATACATTTTTAATTTAGCCATTCTAAATTTATGTATATTACATTTGGAGTGTGCTTATATTGTCAATGAGTAAATGTATCACTTGTTCACTTTTTTTCATGCTCTGTTTATAAAATAGTGCTAAAGAAGTTATATACGTAAAAATTGAGACAGCAATTGGTTGCCTTTATCACACTCAAATATTTTCACCGACAATGAAATGATCTAGTTATCCCAGATCTTTAGCAATTGGGCTGGGGTGGAGTAGGGGGGTTTGCTGGAGAAAAATAGATCAGTAAATCAAGGAATGATATATGTAATCCAAGTATGTTCATGAAATTAAATCCCGGTAACAGAGTAATCTTTATCCTGGTTTTCACAGGCAAAAATTGCTGAAACCTCAATCCTCTGGGCAACTCCCTCTTCAAATTGGGTTTTTGGTGTTAACAGGTTTTCCTGTGACCCTCCCTTCCCATTGACTCTTTGTCCTCAGTATAGGAGGATGTTCAAATTTCTTCCACCTTAATCTCACACACACACAAATACACACACACACATACACACACGCCTCCAATACTCCCAGAGAGACATACAGACCCATATAAACACACAGATACATATAGACATAGCCACACACACACAGATAAACACACGTAGGTACACACACATCGTCACATACTCACACACAGACACTCAGAGACACACATACACATGGAGATAAATAGGCATGAGCACACACAGACACACACATACAGAGGCATACACGGGAACACACACCCACGCAGACACAAGCTCACACACAGAGAGACACATGCAGGCACACCGCCCGGAGTTGCAGCCTCACACCTACACCTGCCATCACTTAGCTGCTCTATTCCCCAGGCTGCCGTCCTCGTACTCTCTTTGGATTCACTTCCAAGCTTTCAAAAAAAAAAAAAAAGTCTACACTAGCTACTCCAGTTTCTCACCACTCTTTGAGTCCTCCTCCCTCTGCAATCTGCTCCCTGCTCCACCACATTATTAAATTGCTATCTCCTAAGTCATCAGTAATTTCCTAGCAGCCAAAGCCACAGGCACATTTCAGTCCTTAGCTTACCTGACCGACCGCTCTCCTAGCACTTGACACTGGTCAATTATCCCTTGTTGCAACACACTTGTCAGGTGAATTTCAGGGAATTACTCTGTTCTGATTTTCCTCTTACCTTTCTGACAACTCCTCAGTTATTTAACAGTTTTATTACTATTATTAATATTATTTGTTTAATGCATATTTTACATCAGGAACTAGGGAGAGAAAAAATAAAATCAGGAATCTCCATAAAAGGTAATAAATGCTCTGACTAGAGAAGTGCAGGGAGCTAGAGGAAGATGGAAAGACAGAGACAGAACTGTCGACAAAGATGAATTCCCAGGGAAATGATGAGTAAATGTAATCTGTAGAAGAAAAATGTTACAGGCAAAGGGAGCAGAGTAGGTGGAGGTTTGGAGGTGAGAGAGAGCCTCACTCATTTGAGGAAATGAAACAATTTCATGGGAGCTGGGACAAAGGCAGTAGTAACTGTCATCATTGAGGGCTACTTGGTGCCAGGCTCTAGATTAAGTCCTTTTAGACATATTATCTAATTCATTCAATGCCGCGTGGTAGTTATCATTATCCCTATTTTTATAGAAAAATAATAAAAAATAGTAGCTAATATATAAGGCTTACTATCTACTAGTTATTGTCATAAGCGCTTGATAGATCTTAATGCCTTAATTCACTGAATCTTCATACCAACCTTATATAATATAGGTTCTCTCTCTTTCTCTACATAGATATAGTTATAGATACAGACATAAACATAGACATAGATATATAGATATAGAAATAGACATAGATATAGATAGATATATGGTATCAACTTGTCTATTGGTATATATGATGACTATAGGAGCCAGAATTTAAACCCCAAATGTCTGAGTCCAAAGCCCATGCTTGTTCCACTCCACTGCACTTCCTCTGGGAGCAATTAAAGAGTCTCAGGTGTCCTGGGATGCCCTGCTAACCTATGTGATTCACTGTATCTTAGGGAGGTGGTACCAATGACTCCATGCTTAGGCCACCCAGTAGATGACTACATCCCACTCTGCCATAGCACACACCCTTGTTACTTCACAAACTAGGCCCCAGGAGCCTTCCCTGTTCATCCTTCACCACTTTTGTTTTTCTCTTTGTCCCTCTACCATTACCCCAATCCTACACCCATATTCTCAAAGAACATTTAACATCAAGGAAAAATTTTTATTATATAGTCTTAATATTTCTTTTAAAATATTAATAATACGCACATTATTATCCCAGTTTGGGGAATGACATATATGCACAGATAAAAGACAAAGAATACACATAAAAATATCATCAATAGCTACAGGAAGGTTTTATTATAGGTGATTTTTATTTTCTTGTTTAGCCTTTCTCTGTTCCCTGAATATCATCAATAAAAATGTATTTTAACAATGAAACTTCTACATCATTTTTACAGTAGCTGTTACACAAACGTAGCTTTTTTATCTCATTGAATGGTTATTAAATGCTCTGCCATTTGCTATAAAAGAAAAAGGAGGTAGTTGAATTCATGGTCATATTGCTGAGAGTGGATGCATTATTTGTATTATGGATGTTGCCATTTGAGATTAAAAATTAAAACTGGATCTATTTTTGTTTAGGTAGCAGCACCTCCTCTGGCAGGTAATGTGTGTAATTAGCTGAAACCGGGTCATTTCTCTAAGGTTCTAAGTTTTACAGGAGTGAAAGAAAACACAGTATGTATCTTAATGCTCTTTCTCCCAACAGGGGCTCTGGTAAGTCTGTGTCAGCTAGAAGTAGGTCTTTGCACATCTCTCAGAATCAAAATGAAAATAATCTCTCTCCTGGAAAATAAATGCATCAGATACAGAGGTCACGAGCACAAAAGGGAAAAAAATGGTATCAATAACCATCTTGAACCCAACCAACTGAAACTCTCTTACCTTTATAGTACATTTTCTTCCTTCTTTCAACCTAATACTATCTAGTTCAAAGATTTTGGACTCTTAGCATCATTAGAAACAGTCTTCAGAACATGTAATTTACATGCATGAAGGATTTTAATGCCAGTGAGCTCTACAAAATATCCCGTGAGAACTCAAATTTCCAAAACACATTAAAAGAGCAATGCTTTTTCTTTTCTTTTTAAATTTGGTTTTAACTATAGTAATTTTTTTTCTTCTTTCTTGAAGACCTGGACCTATACCTTAGCAAAAGTCTTCTTTATGTCATCATCTCAACTGTTTTCACTACCTTCCCCTAGTCTCGCATGAGCTCTCCAAAACAATTTTAGAGGTGACATCAGGATCCTCTGTTTCAACTACTTTATTTTATTATTGATGTGGAAACTGAAGCCCACAGAGGTTAAGTGATTTGCTTATGGTTATAGAGATGATTAGCAGCAAAGGAAGATAGATATTCAAGTCTCCTAATTCTGAATTGAGTACTCTTTCCTTCATACATACACGATCTCAAATGAATCAGTAAATTCTTTATAAAGCAAATACTTCTTAAACAAAGCCATTGTTGTGATAGCATCAGAGCAAACTTTTCTCTCAAGAAAGCTAAAGGCCTTTTATCAAGACTCCCCTGGGTTCTTCTTCAAATTGAAGGTCTCTCTGACATTAGCAGTAGCCCTTTTTTACAGGGCTACTGACTGCCAAGTTATGATATGCATAGTGTCCACTTTCAAAACAAACTTCAAAGTATCTATCAAAATTCCCATTTTATTAATAAGGAGACTGAGTCTTTGAGAGACTTAAACAATCTACCTAAAATTCTACAGCTTAAAATGGCAGAACCAGGACTCAAACCCAAGTTATGAATGAATTTTGCAATACAGTAGGTTACATCTCCTTCCATGATGTTTTAACTCCAAGAACAAAATGACTTAGCTATGCTTTTTTTTTAAAGACAGGAAAAATATTTAGGGTTTGCGATAAAATACATATCTGTAGTATATTGCTCTTGCTTTCATTCATTCATTCATCAGGCATCAGAAACACAGGCATTAATGCAATACTCCAGAAAGAAGCCTAAAATAAACTTATCAGCAGGTTCAGTAGAGCAATAAAATACTTACAGGCTTTGATTACGTAATGTATAAAATACACTTACTTAATATGTTGTTTGGGCTGTAAATTTAAGAGAAAAAGGAACTTAAAAAGGATTCTGAAGATAGCAGGATGATTAAATGTTTGAAAAACAAAGGACTACACAAAGAAGGGAATTATTTTGTCAACTCAAGAGAAAGGAACATAATAATAGTTTCCTAGTGTTTGAAAGATTGTTATCCTGACGATGACAGACATTTTCCATTTACAAACAAAATGAGACAAAAACAAATGTAACAAAGCATAAAGGGTTTGGCTAAATGTATTCAATAGTCTGCTAGGTATGAGAGATTGAAAAGTTTGGCTTAATTTATAGGAAAAACAAGATCATGGAATTTCAAGAGCAGTAGAATCTCTAATCCAATAAGACTTATAAAGTAATGGTTTATACATGGCAAAACTATGATTTTCTCTGAGTAAGGTATATGTGGGGAAAAGAATAGGGACAAAATTGACTTCAAAGTCCCTAATATTTTCATGATTCTATAAAATGAGGCATTTTAATATCACCATCTTATTAAATGTATAATCTTACCACTTCCCACCTAAAATTATTCAGTTGTCCTAAAAGGCTAGCCAATATTTTCATGAGCATTGTAATCATGGGCTGTCCTTTGAAGAAGGCCCCAGGGCTGAGCAGTGAGAAGCACAGCACACAGAAGCTGGAGGATGGACACAGAACAGGTAAAAGGAACCCAAGGGCATCTTGATAAAAAACCAACAGTGTTCATGCTAGGAATATTGTGCAGTCTCACCAGTATCTGGTGAGCTTCTTTTACCATTTGATTTATTCTATTAGGGAGTTGCCATGCAATAAATATTGATTCACTGAGGCAGCACTTATTTCCCTAGCTCTGTTCCCTGACATTGGTAAACTGACTTGACTTCTTATGCCAAAAGCAGTGCTACAATCATGATCACTGTTGCTTTAAGTAACAGTTGCTCTTTGTGATAATCTTAGAAGGATTGTTGGGATTTCAGGGCAAGAAAATAATTAGCCACAAAAACTCTCAGAAACTAGACCCTATCTATCACCATATATTAATAAAAAAAATCAAATCAAAATGGATTAAAGACTTAAATATCAGGCCCGAAACTATGAGACTACTAAAAGTAAACATTGGGGAAACACTTCAGGACATTGGTCTGGGCAAGGACTTCTTGAGTAATACCCTCAAAGCACAGGCAACCAAAGCAAAATTGGACAAATGGGATCACATCAAGCTACAAAGCTTTTGCACACCAAAGGAAACAGCCAAAAAAGAGAAGAGACAAACCACAGAATGGGAGAAAATATTTACAAACTACCCATCGGACAAGGGACTAATAACTAGAATATATAATGAGCTCCAACAACTCAATAGAAAATCAAAAAATCTGATTAAAAAATGGGCAAAGGATCTGAATAGATATTTCTCAAAAGAAGACATGCAAATGGCCAACAGGGGTATGAAAAATGCTCAACATTGTTCGTGATCAGAGTAATGCAAATCAAAACTACAATGAGATATCACTCACTCCAGTTATGGGTTTTATCAAGAAGATAGGCAATGACAGATGCTGATGAGGGTGTAGAGAAAGAGGAACTCTTGTACACTGTCGGTGGGAATGTAAATTAGTGCAACCACTATGGTTACCAATATGGAGGTTCCTCAAAAAACTAGAAATAGAACTACCATATGACCCAGCAATCCCACTGCTGGGTATATAGCCAAAGGAGAGAAATTCAGTATATTGAAAAGATATCTGCACTCTCATGTTTATTGCAGCACTATTCACAATAGCCAAGATTTGATTCCAACCTAAGTGTCCATCAATGAAAGAATAGATAAAGAAATTGTAGTACATATACACAATGGAATATTATGTAGCCACAAAAAAGAATGAAATCCTGCATTTGCAACAATGTGGATGGAACTGGAGAACACTATGGCTTAAGTGAAATAAGCCAAGAATAGAAAGACAAGTCTCACATACTCTCCCTCATATGTGGGAGCTAAATAAATGTTAAAAACAATTGATCTCATGAAGATAGAAAATAAAATAATGGTTACCAGAGGCTGGGAAGGGTAAAGGGGAGGGGGAATAAAGTGGGGATGGTTAATGGGTGCAAAAATATAGTTAGATAAATGAACAATATTTGATAGCACAACAAAGTGACCAACAATAAGTTAGTTATATTTAAAAATAACTGAAAGAATAATATTGGAATGCTGCTAACACAAAGAAATGAAAAATGCCTGAGGCGATAGATACCCTAATTACCCTGATTTGATTAATTCATATTGTATGCCTGTGTCAAAACATCACATGTACCCTATAAATATACAGCTATTATGTACCCACAATAATTAAAAATTTTGAAAAAGAAAATAATTAACCAAGGAACAGTGGAACACGGGACGTCACTGAGATATAGTTGTGATATGGGGCAGTGACAAATCTTCTCTATGGATAGTGCCATAAACTCTAGGTCTTGCAGTTTTGAGAGATACAGAAAGGAAGTAGAGGAGAGGGTGCTGAATCTTGGGGACCACTCTTACCTCCTTTCCATACTATTTCCTGGCCTTTCTGACATAAGAGTATGGGACCTAAATGTCCAAGAAATTGAAGATGTAGGAGTCACACCTGAGACGAGCCACCTCTTGCTAATCTTTCCCTACACATCAAAGGAGAAAGCTGATGGATTAAACTGTTTATAACAAAACTGGTTATTCAGGTTCCAGATTCTATACACCTTCCAACTCTCAGTCTACCACTCATTTATTTCACTGGCTTTACTTCTGATGAAATCATTTTTCTTGAATAATTACATTCTAAAGGGGGTTTGACTTTTAAAAATCATTTTTTAACTATCTTCAGAGAACCTGAAAAATTGCCTATCTGGTGCAATTTTTTTTTTCATTTTTATGCTCCAATAACCTAAAATGAGTCACAGTGAATTTTATCAAACATAAAAAAAATAAGTTCTGGATTGGAAGTAAAAATTACTTAGAAACTTAGAGCACAGGGGAGCAAGAAACTTAGAATGAAAGTGCTTTTTCAACTAGAACATTCCTGTTGAGACAAGATAATAAAAATGTTCACAATAATAGAGACAATATTTCTGCTTGGGATAATCTAAACAAAAGAAAAAATCCTTATATTTCTGGAAACATGTATTTGTCTAGGCATTTACGTCTTTCTTTAGACAAACACATGTCACTTTTCATTGCTTATCAAATATTGAATTTGTTGGATTAAATCTTTTAGTTTGATCTTGTTTTACAAAATATGAGACCTTTTTCTTACAGTTGAGTAAGTGCACAGTTAGATGGCATGTGTAATTTGATATTATGCTTGTTTTACAACATAACTGAGCTAGCTGATATACAATATCTAATTCGTTTCCCCCATTGTATTTAAATCTTTAAAAAGAAAATAATTGAAAAGATTTAAAGCCATCTGCAAATCTAATTACCATGAACTCTTATGGATTGTCCCAATTCTATTGTCATTCCAGAGTGCTATAAGTATTGTCTGAAATAAGTAAGCCATAGCTAAGGCTGAGCAACAGTTTTTTGTCATTTGGAAATGATCATTGCTCTAGTAGAATTTGACTTGCTATAAAAATATGATTTTGTGTAAAGTTTGTTCTTTTTCATTTCCCAGGAAACCATTTACTAAACAGCTACAAAATTAATTTACAGTAGTAGGTTAAAGGAAGGACACAAAAGTAATATTCAAGAAAGAATATGCAATTATTTAAAGGAATAATAACATTTGTGAATGGTTTTTACTTATTTAAAAGAATCAAAAATGAGGAGCGGAAGCATTGGGAATATGGGTGAGACAAACTCAAGATAAGTTTAGGTGGTCCCAGTGCAAAGAGGAAATGTGTTTTGTCTCAGGGTATAGCCCCAGGGGACTGAGAGCATGGTGTCAGAACCACAGTCTAGGGATGATGTGTTTTGTGCCCAAGGAAAGGCTCACAGAGGCAGCATGACCTAGACTTGCACAGAGAAAACAGTTGGAGATTTCTTGGCTCCTGAGAAGGCACAACAGAAGCAGAAAGCAGATCACACACTTAACGTGGTCCAATTAGGGGCTGAAAAGACTGCAGTGATTCACATGGACATAATGAGTGAGGTGACCTTGGGGCTGCAATCATCCCAGCACAGCAGGTGTGAAAGCCAATGTCCGGAGATTATAGGATCAATTACAACTCAGTGGTGCCCGAGAGAAGCCATGGCGTGGTTGAATATCTGAGATTCCCTTACCTGGATGATACTTAAGCCTCCCACTACTTAGATCAACTGAGGGGTTAAGGAAGAAAGAAAAGCAGATCTCAAGTTATATATTTGCATAGTGAGTTCTGTAGCAATAAAACTCATGTTGGCTAGACAGAATTTCACAATGATCCATTCGTTCATTCAACAGCATTTATTGAGCTAGAATTTTGAAACATTGATATCACCTCTCAGATGATAATCACTATCATAAATTCCAGAAATACAAATATTAATGGGAAAAGGATCCTGTCATTAAGCTGGTTACAGACCAGTACAGTAGAAAGGTATGCGAACAAATAATTGCAATATAGAGTAAATTGTGCTTTAGTGTGGGGGGAGTGTGTGTGTAAACAGCGCACTGAGAACATAAAGGAAGACATAAACATAGCTTCTCAGTGGGGTGTATAGGAAAGCCTCATGGGCCAGAAGATGTTGAGTTGGGATTTCAGATGATGGACAGAAATAAAACATTTTTCCAGCAGAGGAAACAACAAAGGGTAAAAGCATACATAGTTGTTACAACATAGAGAGCTATAAAACAATGCAATGAGTGGTTGAGGAGTAGCTCCCAATTGTGGAAAATAATGCTGGAGAGGTAGGCACAGACTAAAATTATGGAATTTCTTATATACTAAGCTAAGGAGTTCATTCTCTGTTTATTCATTGTTTTCTTGTGTTTTTTTAATCAAGAAAATACTGAATGGTTTTTAAGCAATTGTTAAATTATCAAATTTGGGTTAGAGCTATTCATGTCTTGTCTTAATCACCTTCTATTCACCCCACTGGTAAGGAGGGGAATCCACCCTGGGGTCATGGAATGGCCAAACACGTGATACCCAACCGTGGATAGATGAGATGACAGGGGTTTATTAGTCACATATACTCACTTCCCAGGACCGGAGGACACCACACACCACCCACGGCCACACAAGGATTGGACTCCAGAAAAGAGAGAACCAGTAGGGACTATACGAGGCAGATCTGTAGTATCAAGACAGTGGGTTCTCCTTGGTTCCCATGAAAGGATGTGATTGGCTTGTTTGAATAATTCTGTGGGCTGGCAGAAAACAGAAACCCACTACTCTGGGCTAAGCAGGAATGAGGCATGACTCCCTTGATAAGAGTTATTTGGCTAGAGGACCTTACCCACAGAAGCAGAGTGGGAAGGGAACCTGCAATTAAGCTATTAGAGACCCTTTTGGTTTCACCAGATGTCAAGGTACCACATGATAGTGGGTCTTAATTTTAGGCCTTATACCATGTGACTCAATTTAAAAAATCTAATACAATTAAATATTGAATTATGATAAAATATTTATGACCTTAAAATGTTAGAACTTTTAGTCCTGTATAGCCTTTTAAATCATTAGTCTCCTTCCCACAGTAAAAAAAAAAAAATTGCTATAATATAAATAGACCTACCATTTAATCCAGCAATCCCACTACTGGGTATTTACCCAAGGGAAAATAAGTCATTTTATCAAAAAGACACTTGCCCTCAAATGTTTATTGCAGCACAACTCACAATCGCAAAGGTGTGGAATCAACTCAAGTGTCCACCAATTCATGAATGGATTAATCAAATGTGGTATGTGTACACCATAGAGTACTACTCAGCCATAAAAAATGGATTAATACCTTTTGCAACAATCTGGATGGAACTGGAGACCATTCTCCTAAGTGAAATGTCACAAGAATGGGAAAACAAACACCACATGTACTCACTATTAAATTGGAACTAACCAATCAGCTCTCATGTGCACAGATAAAAGTAAAACACAACAGAAATCATGCAGAGGGGGCGGGAGAGGAGGGGATGGGTGAAATCATGCCTAACAGGTATAATGCACACTATCTGGGTGATGGGCACACTTATAACTTTGATTCAAGCAGTACAAAAGCAGTCCATGTTACCAAAACATTTGTACCCCTGTAATATTCTGAAATTTAAAAAAAAGACTCTTCAATGAATTCCTTTTGCCTGAAGAATCAATTATGAGGCTCTCAGTATCCACCTTTCCTTTATAATCCTTTTTCTTTTTAGGTTTGCCCTCCACCCTATGCTTCTACACACACCCTAAGCACCAATCATGAAGAAGTATCTGGAATTTCTAGAATTTCGCCTGTAGTCCAGGTTTTTACAAGTTGCTCCCTCTGCTAAGTATGTCCTCCACCAGGCACCAGGTGAAAGGAAAAGATTTCATGCTCAGAAATCACACAACTGTCAAAGTTCAAATCCTAGAGTTGATTCTTAATAGTTGTGAATTATTTAATTTCTCTGATCCTCATTTTATGTTTTTGTAATATGGGGTAATAAAAGTACCTACTTCACTGAGATTTTGTGAATATTAAATAAAATATTTAGATTTGTTTATTACAATGTCTGGTACATATCAAATAGCCAATAAACAACTGAATAAACTGAGATGCTTAGGGAAGTTTTTCTGAGATTAAACGGGTCCTGGTTTCCCAGTGTTTCCCCGGGGTTGGACTAGGCATGGTTTTTATGTGAACATTCCTTCCAGTAAGTACACAAGCATCCAGTGATCAGGTAAAAACACACCTTGACCCTTGGGAAACATACTTAAGTGTTTTTTTTTAATATTTAAGGAAAGTAGGAAGCTGAATAAAAGCACAGGTGGTTGTGGAAAAGAATCATGAGGATGACACAAGGGCAGACTTGAACTTCAGACACGTGCTGACTGTAAGCTGACCACTCTGGTTAGACTCAGTCTTCACAGACTGACCCCTCAAGATATCCCGACAGCATTCACCACACAGCTGCCATCCCCCCTCAAGCATCGGGGCAGTTTTCGCCTTACCTGATGGAGGGGGTTGTGGGTGAGCAATGCTGAGGTCACCTGGAGCCTCCAGAAAGCCATCGCCTTAGGAAGGTCTCCTCCAAGTTTCAGCTGAGCTGTTTTACTAAAGCATCTGCACAGCACTGACCCCTGGTCAAAACAGGCGATGTCTGATTAATAGGCTTGCTTTGTAATCATGGCTCTGAGGCAAAATGGGTTTAAGGTGATCCAGCTTATCAACACTGTTTTTTGGCAAGTGGTGAGACTGATGATTTGCACCTGTTCTTGTTGAGATCCCTGGAGTGCTCTGCCACTGATTACATAGCAAAAAGGTCAGCCTAGACTCCATTTGGTCTCTTGGTTCCAGGATGTTAAATGCACTTACCAATCATTCTTGATTAGAGAGAAAAAGGCACAGCCCTGCAGAGGAAGGACCACTGGAACTTGCTCCCAGCCTCTCCAGACATCTCTCTTGCTGTGAGGCAGCCTTTGGCTGAGATGCATACATTTGCTTTAATGCTGTTGCTCTGCTGTATCTTTTCCGTGCAATAAATCATAAATCCACAAGTTTTGACATTTTGATACCTATAATAGCAAAGCACTTTCTCACTGCTGTGATTTGCACTGTTGGGTTTCACAAATATGTACGTATCTAGCAAACACATAAAAACCCTACCTGAAAATGTATAAATGTTATTAAGGCATAGAAATAGATCAGTTCTACGTATTTTTAAATACTATTATGCTTAAAACATCACCTCATGCATGTGACACATATTTTGAATTTAGTAATGTGCAAAGGTATTTATAAGAATTGAGTGGAAAAAGTAGCTTGCCATATGATACAGAGTAAGGCATGATATTCAAAAGCAAATGTAGGAAGAGTTAAAAACCTAACAGGGAATGTTAAAACTGAAAGAAATTTAAAGAAAATGTAAGAGATTATCTTTGTAGATCTACAAGTGCAGAAGGGCTTCTGAACAATGATCCTAAATAGAATCAGTAAGGTGAAAAAGCGGCATATTTGATTACATCAAAATTAAGGCTAGACAAGATTACTATAAAACAGAAAACTGAGAGAATATAGCAAAGCCTAATCCAGTAAAAAGAGTTTACATCTAAATATATAGAAATTTAGGTAAGTCACTATGAGAAAGAAGGAAAACCACACAGAGGCTTAAACCCACTGGTAATCAGATTAATGAAAATTGAAATGACAATGACATAATAATTCATATTTCTCAAATTGGCAAGACATACATACAGTAAAAAAAGAAAACACCAAATGTTAAAGAACTATGTGAATAAATAATAATCCACTGCATTACTAGGGGTTGTATATTCTGGTATCAATTTTGTGAATAGTAACCTGATTGTACTCAGAGAATTTATGATCCAAAAAGCTCATTTCTGTATTTACATTGCAGAGAAATTAATTTATATGTCCATGAGAATAGTGAGCAAGGAAAGCACCATTTTGTTTGCATAGTTGAGAGTCTGAGGCAACAGTGATGTCCATCTCTAGGGCATTGTATAATAAAATGTGGTAGATAAACACTATGGAATACTATGCAACAACTAGAAACAATGAATGAGATATATATATAACAACATGAATAGATCTTAAAATATATGGAGTGAAAATGTAAAAAAAAATAGAATTAAGTCCATGGTACAATGCCATTAATGTAAACAAAAAAATACGCACTTAAAAAACTAAATTTTCATCAGGATTCACACACATTCAAGGACACAGACGTATATCAAACATATGTGGAGAAAGGAAATGAGAGAGAGTATTAAGAGAGGAAAAAAGTAAAACAAAAAGAACCAAGTAAGGATGTCTATTGGTAATACGAAAGAAATTAAGTAATACATATTTAACTAAATTCTTTGCATACAAGCTTCAAAAACTGCATGCAGTTCTGAATTCTGCCATAGTGCCAGGCTTTTGACAGAATCCTCTTATGTATTTGAAAGCTGTATTTAATCAGGGACAATTACATGGTGCTGTTACAAAATTTAATCATTGGACTCATTAATTAATACATGTAAAGAGAATTAGGGTGTTGCCATATTTTCCTCTTATTCAAATTAAAATACAAAATCTAACTGAAAATTTTATGAATTATTTTAGTACTAAATATTAACATGCATCATGAAAACACTAGAATTAGAGCTACCCGATAATTTATCATAGAAATTAGGATATTTTTATGAATAAAAGGAGACATGAAAATAATTAAAATTATATAATTTTTGAGACATTTATTTACTGGTTGATCATGATGCTATTATATTTGTGGACATAAGCAATGATTCTATTCACATATGATTATCAGGGATTTTGCTTCCAGCTTTGACAAAGTAATAGTGAATGAATTTACTTTCCCACCTTAAGGAATTTAAAAGTGGACAAAATATACAAAGCAAGAGATTTTGTACACTGAACAACAGGCAGGTCAGGAGAGGGATTCCTAAGACAAGGGGAATAAATGAGGTAAGTTTGGGATTGCCCTAGCTTACTACCCAAAAAGTTTCCAGAGAAGAGGAACCCAGACCAGAGGCTGGCAGATTCGCTTGGTTGAAAAGACAGAGTTGAGCATTTGTGGAAGCCAAGGGAACAGAATTTGCAGCACAGAGTACCAGAGAAAAGAGAGCTATGGACGAGAGAACTATCCAAGCCTTTAGGTAAGTACCAATCAACCCATGCATGGGAAGAAACTACCCAAAACTGGGGAAAAAATATCAAAAATACTGAAATAGAATGAATCTCAAGAGCTCCTGCAGAGTGGGAAATAGTTCCCAACAGGCAGAATGTAAACCTCTCTTAATTCACATGGGGAAAAATTAGTCCTAGTCTAAAGGTTGCTCAGGCTGTGTCTACCAAATTTTAAAAGCAGGCTTCAAAAGGGTCGTACTGTTTCCAAGTAACTAAATTGAGCTCCAGAACAAAGTTAAATAATATTAACAGGAGTGCATAAGTACCCAGCACCCAACAAGTTAAAATTCATATTGTGTGGTTTCCAAGCAAAAACCGCCAGACATGAAAAGCAAATATGACCCATATGGGGAAAAATTAAATCAATAGAAACAGATCCAGAAATGACACAAATATAGAATTACTAGACAAGGACATTAAAACAGCTATAACTCGAGTCCATATGTTCAAGAAGATAGAGGAAATCATAAGGATATTAAAGAAAAGCATGGAAGATGTAAAAAAAAGATCCAAATTAAACTTCTAGAGATGAAAATATAATATCTGAGGTGAAAAAAATAAACTTGGATATAATTAAGAGCAGATAGAATACTGCCGATCAAAAATAGGCACTGCATCCAAAAAAAATTGCCATAAGTCAAGTTATTCCAAAATGAAATAATAGAATTTCAAAATTTGTACACCATCTGGAGCCTTTTCATTGATTTTTTTCAGTTCATCCCTTGCTTTTATTTTATAGGATTAAATTTCAATGTCTTCCTGTTTGTATGATTTTATGCTATAATTGCAATTATCCAAATGACCAAGGTTGTTGACACTTTGACATGAACAATGTCAAGAGATTGTTGGCCCTCCATCAAATAATTTGATTAAACATCTCCAACTGATTTTGTATAAAATGCAAAAAAAAAAATTTAGAGGACTCATTTTCTAAAAATTCAATACTACTGTAAAATGCTAATGGAAATTTATAAAGTTAGTAGGCAGCAAAGAAGAAAGCATGTACCACTATGGAACTACTATGATATTTCAGATTTTCTTTCCCTCATTGAAAAAAAAAAGCAGTGTTGAAAACATAATTGAATAGTTTCCTAGATTAAAATTGTATACTTGTTTTCTGTCATTCAATCACTCAACATATTAAATTTTCTGGATCAATGGAATATGCCTAAATTGAATTATACTGTTGTTTAGTTGAGTATCTTGTACTACTTTTACTATACAAAATACATTGTTCAACAAGATTCCTGTTGCAGAGAAAACATTCCTCTATTTAAATTTGGCTGGGGTGTGATGCTTGAAAGCTACCTCCCTTAGCTCTGCAATATTCTCTCCGGATTCATTTCTTCCCATAAAAGCTTCCCCTGAAGTCATGGGGGGGATGAGTCTAGCAATGTAGTCTCATGGTTTTACGTACAAATTACAAAAATGACATATGTTAGCTGCAATTTAAGTTAAAGATAACTGTCTCTTTTTACTTTGATATCTTCTCTATCATGCTCACTCCTGCTGAAAATGTCGTGATTGACATTTTTTAGGTACAACTGAGCAGAGGTTAGGTTGGGAATATGCCATTGTAAGTCCAGTTGCAAATACTTGTTTAAAATATTCAAGACGTTTCCATAGAACCAGTTAGAAACGACGTATTCCCTATCTTCTCCTATGCGAGGGGTACATTCTTTACACATCTTTGTTCATTAAATAAATAAGGAAGAATTAATGAAATATAAAGCAAAGGCCTTAAAGATAAATAATGAAACCAAAAGAACTTAATTTGTCATTGAAAGTGAATTGCAACAACAAAATATTTCAGATTATACCAAAAGCAGCAATTCATTAAGAAAAACAGATAAATTTATAAGAGAAGTAATGAATGTACTCTTGGCTTATTTGATAACCTTCCCAAATTAAGAGGAACAAATTAATGAACACATAAAAAAACATTTCAAATTCTTCCTCATTTGACATAAAATTTTGATAACAATGAATATACACATATGTAAAATTGCCTACAGGGCTTGCCAAAACACAAATTGCTAGGCTCTACCCCAGAAAATTTGAATCAGTAGGCATTAGTTGGAGTGGAGGACAAGACCTTGCAAATCTATTAACTAAATAGTTTCCAGGTGATGCTCATGCTAGTGATTCAGGGGCCATATTTAAGAGAACCATTGATGTTTTAGATAATTTTCTTAAGTTTCTTAAGTCATTTCTTCCTTTTACTTCCCTTGTCATAAACTTTGTAGCCTGTTTCATATTTAAAAAATGAATGGCCTTAGATACAAATATTGCCTTACATTAATAATGATAAGATTCCGATTGTTTCTTTTATTTGCTATTTGCTTTCTTAAATAGAAACCTTGGTCTTCAGAATATGTTTACCACCACATTTTGTCCAATATCAATTCGTTTCCAACTTTATGGTTGCATATTTGAATTCTGAAAGATTCAGGTGGGTAAGTGCACCTATATTCAAGGTTTTCAAGAACTTGTACATGAACAATTTAATTTTTTTATTTCAAAAGATAAAACAAAAATCTGAAAGTCATTGCATAATAAAAAGCTTGTTATTTTCAATATGGTCAAAATGATCATATGACTGAATTTGACTATTTTGCTTATTAAGGAGGTAGTTATATTTTATGAAATTGAGGTTTTGGTTAACTGTTCCAGAGAACTCACAGGAGTGAATGAATTTAGGGCATTTGAGTCATTCTTACTTTGTCGACAAAGTGATAATTGACTCTAGATTACTTGGCACATGTAGCTGTTCCTGGCTAATTTCTAAGTCCTACCAGATGTTGGGTATTGCTTTTGGAACGCTCATGGACCACTTCTCATGTGTGTCACTCTACTGCCATGTGGAAGCAAAATCTTTGTGTTACAGTTCACAGAAATGTGATTCCTTAGCCATCCCAGTATTGTATATCACACTTCTTACTGTCTGATGGGGACAGAAACCAACTCATTGATCACTCATTTCCTATTTTACTTTTTTAAAATTTATAAGTGAAATATAACATAGAGGTTCCCATATGTTTGGTAAAGGAAAATAAGAAATGTTTAGTGACTCTTTCATGGAAAAAAGCAGACAGTTGTACCTGCAATGAAGTATATTCCCAATATGGTATTCCATTTGATTATTGCTTCCAAAAAGAACTTTGAAAAAGCAAGTAAGTAAAAGATTCATCAGGGAAGATGAAATAGTACTTCTCCTGCTAAGCACTTCTAAAACTCTTGGACATTATATATAAAACAAGCATAAGAAATCTCTGAAAGATTGAGAGAAGGCAGCAGACAGAAACCTCAGGACCTAAGGAACAACATGGAAATGAGTTCTCTAGGTTTTTGTTTTATTATGTGTTTTATTTATTTACTTAGCCTCACATACCCCCCAACTTGGAGCAGAAGATGCCAGTTACCCGGAAAGGCCAAGGCATGCAGAAAACATATACAGCCCAGCAAAAGCCTGTTCTTTCTAGCCAAAGACCAAGAAAGGGGCATCATTGAAACACACAAAATTTTTAAACAATAACTGCTTGATTTCAGCTAAACAACACAGAAAAAAACCTGTGGCTTTACCACCACCCAAGCCAGCAGAGTAAGAGAGGAGCCTAGACTTCTAGGTCTGGGCCAGCAGTAGTCTGGCACTTTCCTCTCCCCACTGGGGTCCTGGTAGATAATCAGGACTTGCACCTGTACTCTGCCTTCTTCAGGGTGTCAGAGGAGGGAGCAGTAAGGAGGCATTCGTTCCTTCCTCTCCCAGCCAGGGAGTATCAGAGGGGCATCCTGTAGTACTAGAAGGTAAGGAAGTACTCAAACAGCAAGAGAGAAAAAGACACTGCACTGATGGAAGTATGTTAAAGGAGCATAGGAACCAACTGAAAGAGCAATCAGCAGTAACTAAAGCCAAAAAAATTTGAGGAACAAACTAAATTTAAAAAGTAAGCATTATTAAAGCAATCCATGTAACAAATCATTTGTAACCCCTTAATATTTTGAAATCTAAAAAAATAAAGAAAAGAAAGAAATATGGCATCCCTATTAGTATCAGTTAACAAAAGATATGCAAATATAATGAAATCAATTAGGTAAACTGTTTAGAAAATGAAAATTTACTGTTGTCAATTTAGAAAAATTAAAAGCTTGTGGCTTTGAAGAAAAACAACAATTATACAATAAATCTAATTGCTGCTTAAAAAGAAGTATTGGATATATAAAGTATAAAACAAATATGAAATAAATATCAGTGAGCCCACACTGATATAAATAAATAATTGAATACATTAATAAATAAGAGAGATGAGACAAATCTCCCATGCAAGAGAGGCCAAATAATTTATGTAGATACTTCACCCTCAAGGAGGTAATATAACTCCCCACTCCATTAAGTGTGGCATAGATATAGGTTTTTCTTTCCAGAGACTATAGTTACCCAGAGGGGGAGAAACACAAAACTTCACAATGAAGAAACCTGACAGATACTACCTCAGCCGGGTGATCAAGGTGAACATCAACAGTATTAAATCTGGGACTGCAAAGTAATATAACCTCTGTGGAAAGTAATATGGAGATACCTCAAAGGGCTAAAAGTAGAATTACCATCTGATTCAGCAATCCCATTACTGGGCATCTAACCAAAGGAACAAAAGACATTCTATATAAAAGACATCTGCACTAGAATGTTTATAGCAGCACAATTCACAATTGCAAAGATGTGGAAACAACCCAAGTGCCCATCATTACATGAGTGGTTTGATAAAATGTGATACATGATTATCATGGAGTTCTACTCAGCCATAAAAAACAATGGTGATCTAGCACCTCTTGTATTACCTGGATACAGCTGGAGCCCATTCTACTAAGTGAAGTATCACAAGAATGGAAAAACAAGCACCACATGTACTCACCATCAAATTGGTATTAACTGATCAACACTTAAGTGCACATATAGTGATAACATTCATCTGGTGTCGGGCAGGTGGGAGAGGGGAGGAAGGGATGAGTATATTTACACCTAATGGGTGTGGTACACACCATCTGGGAGATGGACAAGCTTGAAGCTCTGACTCGGGCAGGACAAAGGCAATATAAGTAACCTAAGCATTTGTACCCCCGTAAATATGCTGAAAGAAAAAAAGAAAGAAAATTAGTAATATCAGGAAGAAACAGTATTAGATTGTGTTGATAGTATGTACTCTAGAAGTGATGTGATGAAAATGGCACTTTACCTCTGTGATATTCCTTCCTAAATCCCATAATCCCAGTCTAATCATGAGAAAAATATCAGACAAGTTCCAATAGAAAAACATCCTAAAAAAACACCTGGCCAGTACTCCTCAAAAACTGTCAAGATCATCAAAAACAAGGAAAATCTGAGAAACTGTTGCAACTAAAAGGAGCCTAAGAGGAAATGATGGCTTAAGGTAATATGGTGGCCTCGGTGGGAACCTTGGAGAAAAAAAGAACATCAGACAAAAACTAAGCAAATCTGGACTTTGAGTAATGTATAAAAACTAATTGTAACAAATACACCGTACTAATGCGAGGTGTTAACGGTAGGGGAAACTGGGTGCAGAGTATATGGGAATGTTCTGTGCTCTCTTCTCAAATCTAAAACTGTTCTATAAAGTCAAGTCAGCTTTTTTTAAAGTAAGAAGAGAGTTCATGTTACAAATTAGAATCTATTTAACTGATGGTTTCATTTTTTAAAAAATCTATTCACTAGCTATCTATCAAAATTGGCACCTGAAGAAAAGGGCTGGTAGACCAGATCAGTTTTGAAAAGAATAGAAATTGGCAAATTTTAGATCAGAGAATGTCACCCAGGTGAGAAAATAGTGGATGATACAGTTCAAAGGGCTGTGGACAGAAAAGAGATGCCAAGGAGTACTGTAAGAGAGGAGGGGGATGCTGAGTAGGGTCTTGGAAGGAAAGCAGCCCACGCAGGGAAGGGGCCCAGGGTAGGAGGTGAACTGGCCAGAGGCCAAGCTGAGGGGAGGGGCTGGGGCTTGCGGAAGACAAAACTCTCCCTTCTCCCGTCAAGTTAAACCTATGGTGTTAGAGAAAGCCTGAAATTTTACACTTGGAACTAATCCTACGAATGGAGATTTTGAGGAATGGTGTTAATAAATCATGAAATTCTCACTAAAATAGTTTCTCTCCCAGTTCAGCCGTAGTTGATCTTGATCTAAGCTGGGCTATAATCCTGCTCTGAATGGAATCCAGGCCAGGCCTTCTGCCTTTGTGTTCATCCATTTCTCAGCCTCCAATGGGTAGATCTAGATTTGATATGGTCTGAAATTTATAGGATTGGAGCTGGGGGAACTAGATGCGGAGAGGAAGAGAGAATCTTTGAGAAAAACTTCCAAAATCACAAATACAGTAAATTCTCCCTTAAAGTCATGAATAGGTTCTTAAAAACTGTGACTTTAAGAGAAATGATGTGTAATGAAACCAATTTGACCATAGGCTAATAGATACAAACAAGAGTTAAGTTCCTATGGCATATTTCTGGTTGCAAAAATATCACCAAAATTCTAAACAAAGACCCAAAACATTTCTAACATTCCACATGGAAATAAATGTGAATTATACATACATTTAACAAAGATTAATAAAAACAAATAAGATCATTATTCACCCAATTACTGGTGAATACATGTGTGACAGCGGCTGTAGCGATGGTGGGTGAGATCAAGGAATAAATGTTTGCAAAGTGAAAATTGTAGGAAGCACCTCCTACCACCACACAGTTCAAAAACAAACAAGAATAAATGTCCCAGGATGGCTGAGTGCTTTCATATCACATCGTTTATTGTTGTGCATTTGTGTGATTATCATCTACTTTTTGAATTTTTATCTGGTGATAATTTGTATGAGTGCATTCATTCGTTTTTCAACCTGCTTATTCCAGTTCAGGTTGGCCAGAGCCCAGCAGCTCAGGGCACAAGGTGAGAACCCACCCTGGACAGGACGCCACTCCATCACAGTGGGGTACACTCATACAGACCCCCACATGCACTCAGACTGTGGGCAAGTTAGACACAGATTTGAGGTGTGGGAGGAAACCGGAGCATCCAGAGAAAACTCACAAAGACACGGGGAGAACATGCAAACTCCACACAGACAGTGTCCCTAACCAGAAATTGATTTTTTTCTCACCAACCTTCTACCTAAATGACATTAATCACAATGATGCTATTCAAGACTCTACGGCACAAATTTAGACACAAAAGTCAATTTCTATTTAAAACATGCCAAAAAATTACAATGCACCACAAATTTGAAAGAGCTTATAAATGTCACAAAAGGGACAATAAATATGCTCTTTTTCTGGCACACTTTTATATTGATTTGCCACGGATGAATTTTTATCTCTGTACACAGTATGCCTTGCTTCTTCTCCACTGCCTGTCAGTTTCTGGTGCTGGAGATGGAAGACGCACGCTCCTTGTGATGTGACTTCTGGCTCTGCACCTTTGTGCCAGCACAGTGGGTGCAGGAGTCCCCCAGGATGGCTGACAGTAACTTAACTACGAACAGAAGTAACTACAAACAAACAACATATTCCTCTCAGTCCAGATTAACTCAACTGCCCCTTGAGTAGTTTTCAAAAATGTTCATGGCCACTCTAGTGGCTCCTGACACAGAAGAATGACAAAGGAGAAGTCAGAGTGGGTAGAGCCAAGGTTCATAACGGATTGCAGTTCAAATATTTACTTTGCAGACATATGAACTTGTGTTCTAATTGCCAAAGAGCTTCCCAGGGCCTTGTTATGGCTCTAAAGCTTAATGGCTTTAAAGCTTCATCCGCCTCAATAGTGAATTTGCCTCTATGCACCAAGTAGTATACCCTGCATAAGAGGGTGATTTAAGGAAGCTGTCAAAAGTCTGAACCTACTAATTTGTTCATCTGGTCTTTTTTATCAGGTTATCAGAAGTCATAGCAGAGATTTGTTTGAATCTTTATATATCTAGGTATTATATGTACTGTGTGATACACATACCTACAGTGGTTTGGCTCAGGAAACACTAAATGAGAGTGTTTAAAAAAAATTTTAATTCAGAGGCCATTAGGACAAGATGGCTCCAGAGGCCTGGGAACCTATGGTAGAAAAAACAAAACAACAACAACAAAAAAAACCTGACACCCAATTCAGTGTAAATGGTAAAATGAAACTTAATCTTAACCAATCAGAAATCTCCAACTAACCTATTACTAGGGACCTTCCACAAGAATGATCTGAATAAGGGTATTGGTCCACTTTAACCAAATATTTTCTTTTCCTTTCTTCCTCATTCTCCTTATAAAAGCTCCCCCTTCATTGGAGTCCCTGGACCACTTGCAGCCCAGGGGTGCCCAATTCATGGATTGCTGAATGCTCAAATAAACACTTTAATGTTTTCATGCACCTCAGTTTACCTTTCAACAAGGGTGAAACAAAATATTGGCATTAATGAGTTCAATGAGTTCACCGGCATTCTACCTCTGCTTAGCATGGGACCCCACACTCAGATGTGCCCTATACTTGGTTTAAGTTTCTTTTGTTGCCATCTTGAAATTCTTAATAATTTTTAAATAAAGGGAACTGTATTTTCATTCTGCACTAGGCACACCACTGCAAATTATGTAGCTGGTCCTAATTGCAAATTCTACAGTGATATTTGCAGAAAGAACTTTTGTAGTGTTCATCAACATTACTCTGTCAGAAAAGTGAGAATAAATGTTTATCAAATAAAGTCTTGTTATGTTTCTTGATCATCAACTATTTAAGACTGCAATGCAAATCATATCTATATTGTCGTGTGTGCTAAACTAGTAAATCAACAACAAATGCCCAAATGCACAAGATAGCACTTCCCTTAGCAACCTGTTCTGGGAGATGGAACAAATAGATTTCTAATGCTCATGTGATTCGCTGCTGGTCCACCCATACACTGACCATGGTTTATACAGATAGAGCTTACCTTAGCAGGAATTGAAGGTATTTTACACTTCTATATATTTTTGTCTTAGTTAAATTCACATATTTTATTTCAAAACCTCTTTGAGAAAAGGTGTTTGTGATAGTAGAAACCAAAACACTAAATGTTTTTACAATCAGCACCTCTGACTCTCATGTTTTTCAACCTTTTCAAATCAAACTTCATCCTCTTCTTAAATGTGCTTTTCCTATAATAGAAATATCATTTACACATGTCAAGAGTCTGTTTTCCAAAAGAAAACATCCATTCTTTTTCTTCCATAAGAAATTATTTTAACATTTCCAATTGAAATGTCAAATAGTCCTAAGGAATTAAAAAAAATTTTTTTTTCTGATTTCTAGGTTACAACATGCATTTTGGTTCAATTTATAATCTCAAATATGTTTTCTAAATTTCCATTAACTTCAGTTGGAAATGTATTCGAAGAGGAAATCGTGCCAGAGGCTGATAAACATTTCAAGGATAAAGGCACAATTGAAATGTTCGGTGAGATCTATATCTGCATTATTGAAAATGATGCTACGTACACATCAAGGTTACACAATGATTTTTCTTAGTATCTCAAACTTCATAGAGTAAGTGGAAGTTGTTCTAACTCCTGTTCTTTTCTGCAGAGCAAGGTCTCCTGGCGTACAAAGCATTAAGTCAAATGTTGATGCTATTGCTCATATATCTCACTAGATGGCGCTAGGAGCATCTAAAATGGCTGAGCACCACACACTAGCGTTCTGAAACATGTCAGCATTTCCTTAAATTGTAGAATATTCCATTTTTGAAAGAAAAAATATTTTTAAAAATTACTTTTGTGCAATCTTGTATACCATTTATACCTAAAAAATGCATTTCTCTCAATGTTAAAAAAATCACAGAATTCTATTGGAAATTGCACACTTTTTACCGTATTTAAGCATTGTCATTTTTCTCAGATCTGGTTTTCCCTCTTGCTTATGAACCATCTCTGCTCCTGTACCATTCTGCCAAGCTGCAAAAGCTGCAGTTGTAGGGCCCTAAAAGTTTTTTCCCCCAAAATGTATAAACATCTACAAGAAAATTAGAAATAGTGGCTGATAGAAGGTAAAATGTCTCATCTAAAGTCAGATAAAACAAGCTAGTGGTTACACTGAACCCAAGTTTTCAGCCTACGTAATCAGGGGTCATTAAATTATAGTTTTTCTGACTCTAGGACTCATTGCATAAAGTAAATGGTGAAGTGGGTTGGAAAATTATGGCCTCAAATAAATAAAGTGGAATCCTTTATTTTGCTGATGTTGGGAAACAGCTTCTAACTTACAGGCTGCTAGTCTTCCACTGGATAGTTAAAGTTTTTTAGTATATAATTTCCACTATTATATAGGACAGAATTTTCTCCTTGCTCTCTTAGTATTTAATTAAAATATCAATGTTAAAGGTAAAGTGACTGTATGACTAGATGGATGTTCACGGGGCTAGAGCAGACCCTCCATTAGTACAGGTAGAAGGGTAGAAATAAAACTTGGGGACAGGATGGAGGAGGACAGAGACAGACCTACATAATCAGGCCCAGAAGGGTGTCCACGAAGACATTAAGTAGTATAACATTGCCTGAAGTTGGCACTTAGCCTCCATGATCTCTCTCTCATGGTTGGCCCCAGGGATTTTTTAAATGTCTTAAAAGACAAATTTTTTGGACACAAACACATCTTTATTTGTTAGCACCTCCTGGTGTTTTACACAGAGCTGTCCTGTAAGAAAATGCTTTCTGACCAAATAATTAAAACTTTATTTTGGTTTTCAGCCAAAGATCTTTGTTTTTATTTAATTACTCATGTATCTCTATTTTTACTTAATCTGAATTCTGGTTCATACAGAAGAAATCAAAATAGTGAAAACTATTTTTAAATAGGTTTTGTGCATTAAGTTTGATTTTTGGAAAAAAAATCTGCCATTTTGGAACAATAAAATACCATTTGCAATATCTAATAGGTTTTACCAATATAAATTATAGGGGTGGGAGGCATAGATGTGTGTTTGTCTCAAGGAGTGGGTTCTAAAATTCATAGAACGTTCACTGATTTCTGAAGAATTATCTCTGAAGGTATGTAAGATATTGAGAAAACATGAAACTCTATCAGTTACTATCAGTGTGTGTTGCACACGTGTTGCTACACCATGGCATACATGTTACCAAGCACTCCCAAGGTAAAGAGATGTGTGAGTTACATATGCTTCACAAGGCCCTGGGCTCAAACTAGCAGGAGTTAAATATAACTCACATGGCAGTTAATGTGTTAAAGATCTAATTGACTTTTATTTTCAATTCTAGAATACTCTTTCATTAGCTTAATTTAATAGCTTCGGTTGAAACTCAGTTTGCATAGAAAATATGTATGAGACAGAAAAAGAAAACATAGTTTTAAAAAGATGAAGAAAAGAATAATAAATTAGAGATACCAACATGTAGTTTTAAAACTAAGATTTTTTCCAAAAGTATTATACATGAGAATTAAAATTGCTTCTTCCTTGGTATAATGACAAGCTAGGAAAATCTTTAGCCATTAAATTGTGTCTTTTGTTTCCAATGTTTTGCTAATAAAAAACACAATAAAATAAACTTATTTTAAAAAAACAATAAAAAATACAAATACAGCCTTGGAGAAAAAATACAATGAACGTATCCAGAAACTAAAACCTATTTTCTATGATATTTGAACATCTATAAACGGGAGCACAGTACAAGATAATAATTCTCCTCCCCTCCACACCCCCCATGCCCCTACATCCCAGGCTTCAACTTTTGAAGTTATGACTATCTCAGGGCAAACACATTAACAATTCACTTTGACCTTAAAGTCTTTTCTGAGGTACAACTGTGATTAAGTTATGGGAAGTTACTGATTAACATTTGTGAGACTTATCTAGCCATTGTGCTTGCCTGTAAATGTCAGAATGAGTTATTCGTTAGTATTTCATGGGTACAATCAATATCACTAGGGAAGTTAAACAAATTGGTTGTTTAAAAACATCCTTCAAGGGTACATGAGATTAGAACTGGCAAAGCTTCTGCAAAGCAATCATTGGAAAATACTTCAAAGAGGTTATTATATTTGTGGCACCCTTGTTTATTCCATTTTCACTGGACAGTGTGTTTTTTTTATTTCCAATTCTTTCATTTACCTCTTTATTTGCTGCATACAATGTATACTTATATGTGAATACAGTCATTTTTTTGGAAAACATTTTTTGAGTGTCTGCTATGCTGCTGATACTGTCTGGTGCTAGAGACTTATAGTTAATGACAGAAACCTGTTCCTGCCCTCCTGGAGCTTCTAGTCTAGGGAAGGACGCAATTATTAATTGGTGAAACGTGATAAAATGGGGAAAGTTCAGTATGATTTGGAAGCCCCCAGGCAGGGCACCAAACAATGTTGGGAATGGAGAAAGGAGTCAGAAGGGATTCCTGGAGAATATAGCAAGTAGAGTGAAAAAGTAAGGAAAAAGCCATGTAGGAGCGGGAAGAGGGGACAGTCGCCAGCAGAGATTTCCACGTGCCCTATCTATTCATAGGTTGTAACAGAAATCAGTCAATACTAGGTTGTGAGCCCTTTCAGAGCAGGAGTTCTACCTTATTTATGTACCTATGCTGCCTAGTTCAGGAACTGACATTTAATAGATGCACCATAAATGTTTGATCAAAGAAATAAAGGGAAAGATACAGAAAGTTATAATGTATCCAGGAAGTAAGTACAAATCTGCTAGGGAATGAGATTTCCTGACACCCTTCTACAGGCAATCCTAGTAGGTAATGAAAGCTAAGTTCATCAGGTCAAAGGTGGCAACAGCACAGGCAAAGAGACCTTTCCTTAAAAGTAATGCCTTCTTTCTGGGTAGGTGTAGATCATAACTCAGGTGAGAGATGTTTCTTATGACAAGATGGGACACAGGGCAGGAAAAGACCAAAATGAGAGTTAGGTACATGAATTAAAGAAAATCTGTGGACAAGACAGAGGGAAAAAAATGAAAACAGGAAAAAGTAAAAAAAAACAATAGATTAAAAAAAGTGGGAAAGGAAAATATAAAAGTCTTTGAGTAAGAAGGTTGAAGAAAACTGGAAATAAAATGATGAAGGAAGAACAAAATATAAAACAACGGGAAATAGATTTGACTATCCATTCCAAGTCAAATTCATGAGAATGACTACAGAAAGAAAGGCCTGTCAGATCTTTTTGGCTATCTTATCGAGGACCTAAAGTCTTCTGACTAGGAAAAAATACACCTCTTATTATGACAGGAACCAAGATATTATTAAATCAAATGTTTGTCAGACAAATACATGATAATTTTTGGAAACTATTGCCTGAATTTTTCCCCTTCAAAAAGGATTTTTTCCAAATATGTATTTATGCCATTTGTTTAACCACAAGTAAACAGTCAAATTATTTTGTTTGTAACCTCAAACCCAAAAGCTTGTTCAGAACAGAAATATGAACCAGAAATAAATTACATGGTAAATCAAACCCCCATTTTGGGGCTGGGACACTATGCAAAGTGGTTTACAATTTGTTCTTTGCAGTGTAAATGAAAACCACAAGATTTTGTCAGGAAAGGAAATTTTTTTTTCCATTCCCCATCAGATGGGTAAAAATCCAAAAGTTTGAAAATCCAGTCTGCTGGTGAAGCTACAGGAAACAGACCCTCTCGTCTTGAACTGGTGAGACTGCAAAATGTCACAACTTCTATAAAGGGAACTTTGACAATATCTAATAAAAGTACATGTGCAGTTACCTTTTGACCCAACAACTCCACTTCCAGGAAACTATTCCAAAGACACACTGGAAAAATATGAAAATACATAGGCTTCAGTGATTCATTGTTATTTTATTATAATAGCTAAATAATAGAAACAACCCAGATGTCTGATTACAGGACAGGTTGACTAAACTATGGTGCATCCACATAAGAGAGTGATATGTATCTATAAAAATAAAAACAATAAACATATGTAAAAATCATTTTCTATATAATATAGAGTTATCTCTACAGTATATTGTTAAATTAAAAGACTAGTAAAATAAAGGAAAAGGATGCATGGAATGCTACTATTTAGCTTCAAAGAGGGGCATAAGAATATTTATATATTTTCTCATATTTTAGATAATAGAATGATAAGCTATGTGTATATTTATTTTATTTATAAAGAAAGGAAGGAAATAGGGCAGAAGAGAGAGGTATAGAAACTAGATTTCTTAGTATATACAACATTTTGTAGATTTGACTTTAAAACCATGTAAATATTTTACTTAGTTATAAAACAAACTTATTTTTTAAATTTCTAAATATTTAAAGCAAATTGAATGAAATTGTGAATCTGTTGATGATATCACTTCACCAAGTGATTTTAAAACACAGTAATTTAAACTGTAAAATCCCAGTAAGATGTATCCTAAGGATAAAAAAGGTTTGCAAAAGAATATTAAACTAAGAAACATATTAGTGTAATTTTGAAACTAGTATATGTATTGTGGAAAAAGTAAACATTTTTATTAACAGGCATTTTCACCATAAGAAAAAGGAGTTACAAGTAGAAGATTAGTAAAGTATAAAAGTCTCTAGTCCTGAATTTTATTGGAAGTATTAAGAGTCAGTATAAACCATGATGTATTATGTATGTATGTGTGTGTGTGTGTGTGTGTGTGTGTGTGTATGTATAAAGATTAATGAACTTAAAGACTCATTCTGTAGACTATGTAGTCTATAGAAACTGTACTAGAGAAAACACAGAAAACTAAAAATAAATACCCAGAGCCCAAATGACCTCTGGGAAAATATATAGCAATATAATATCTAACACATGTGTAACTGATGTCTGAGGAGGAAAGAGAATATGGCAGAAAAAAAAATTTACAATATTAAGGTAAACATTTTTACAAATCCAATTTTTAAAAATTCAACCAGAAAATCAAAAACTCATAAATCCCCCGAGCAAAAGAACCACACCTAGGCATATCACAAATTACTAAATATCAAAGATACACAGAAAATCTCAAAAGGAAACAGGGAAAAAACACAAATTGCATTTGTGAAACAATAATAAGAATTATCACAGACCTCTCATCAGAAACAATGCAGGCTAGAAGAGAATGGAGTCACATCTTCAAAGTGTTAAAAGAGAAAACAGGATGTATAGTCAAAGAAAATACACTTGAGAAATGAAGGCAAAGTGAAGATACATACAGACAAACAAAAGCTGAGAGAATTGATCATGAACAGACCAACATTACCAGACAAATTGAACGAAGTCCTTTAGGCTGAAAAAACATATCAGAAGGAAACATGTATCTAAATGAAAGGATGAAGAGCGCAGGAAATGATAAATATACAGGTAACTATAACTGTTCTACCTTCTTAATTTTTTAATACAGTTGACTGTTTAAACAAAAATAATACCTGTATTTTCATAACATATTTAGAAATAAAATGAGTGATAACAATAGGAAGGAGGGAATGAATGCAAGTATACTGTTGGAGGGATCTTATATATTAATGTAAAGTGTGAAATATTAATTAAAGTGGACTATAAGTTAAAAGTGTTTATTATAATAGTGAAACCTTAGTGAAATTTTGTACAAAAGAGTTTTAACTATTATAAAATGCCAATAGAAAAGATAATAATACACTACTGAAAATAATAATTCAAGTCAAGAAAATAAAAGAAGAAAAAGGAATAAATAAGAAATGAGAAAAACAATAAACAAATAGCAAATGGTGGATTAAAGCCCAAATATATTAATAATTGTGTTAAATATAAAGGAACAAAAGATTTAATTAAAGTATAGCGATTGTTATGTTGAACAAAAACGTGAGATCAAATGAATAATTGCAATTAAAAAATCGCTCCCCCAAGGAAAAAAATATATATATATATTCTAAGCCAAATTTATTAATTTATTAAAAGGATAATACATTGTATTATATCTAATTATGGTGTAGTTCCAGAATGCAAGATTAGCATTATATTCAAAAATCAATTTACACATTAACAAATTAAAGGAGAAAAATCATATGATCACTTGAACAGATGCAAAAAAAAGTGTTTGATAAAATTCAGTACCAACTAGTAATTGTTTTAAAACTCCCAGAAAACAATAGAGAGAAATTTTCTCCATTTGTTCAAAGGCATTTGCAAGTAAACAGAAAAACCCACAACTATGAAGAACTTTTATACCTAACCATGGAAGGATAAACATTCCCCCTCTAATACTGGAAACAGGGAAAGGACGGCCACACTAACCACTTATATTGAATATTATACTTGAAATACTTACCATGGTGTGGTGCGGGGCTTTCTCTCTGCCTGAAGTACTTCTGTGGTGCATCTAGCCCGCTGACCCAGATAAACCTGTGTCTGCTGAAACTTTGGCCAGTGTGCATTCAAAACACCTATACCTAGCCCACTCTGTGGAATAATGAGATTTCAGGCGACTAGATGTAGTGTACTACTCGTCTGCTTTTAAGTTATCCCCAATAAAGCCTATATTATATTTGTACTATATTTTGTCTGTGATATCTTTGCATGAGTACTGATTATATATTGGAACTTATCATACATGTTTTACCAAAACGTTTCCTAAGTGACATTTGTGAAAAGTTATTTCATGTATTATTTCTAGGTAATAAAAAATACCGAAAATTTCCTAACTGCCCGACAATAGATTATTGGTGAAATAAATTTTGGACATCCAGTGAATGGGATGCTAGACAGTCATAAAAAAATGAAGAAATTCATTATGTTGTAACATATAATGATCTCCAAGCTATAATGCTAAGTGAAAAAGCCATGCAAAGAAAAATGTGTATAATAAAAGAGGAAGGGAGATAGACGTGCATTCACTTGTATATGCATAGCATATCTCTATAAGGATTCACAAAAAATGTTTAATGTCAGTAAATTCTAGATCAGGAAACTTGTTGGCAGGGAACAACAATGGAAGGGAGTTTTTTGGGTTTTTTTTTTTTTTTTTTACTAGAATTCCCTTCTCTTCCTTTTGAATGTTAAACCATCTTAATGCATTATTTAAAGTTTAAAAATAAAGAAAAACTCATTTCTACAAATCACAGTAATATGTAGTTCTATCTATGTAGTTCTATACCTAGCACGTACCTGCTGTTATGCATAGGGTAGGCTGAGATGTGATAATAGAATTTATGCAAGGGAATAGGATGGTGCAGAAAAATATCATGGCAATGAATGTAAAGTGCCAAGTTCCATGACACAGTAAAGGCAATCTTGTTTATGTGAGCCAAACATGAAGTCCCTTATATGCAAGGCTGTGCCAAATAGACATGTCTTGGGGGGGACTCCCCTTCAGCCCCACCCTTTTCTCCCTTGCACCTTACCCCCATCCTCCAGCTCAATACCACTGTCATGTAAACACAGATGTCTCTCACTTGTCCTCCACCTGACCTCATTTTATCTGATGCTTTAAAATCCCATTCCACGCAAAGCTAGCAAAGAAGATAAAGCAGGATTTAGAAGCCAATGTATAATAGAAGGGAAAGGAGGAAGAGAGTTCCTATGATAAATCTGGTGATCTAATGACCAAATCATGTCATAATTTACATGGGAAAATGCATTTCTAGTTCCTATGCAAGCTGCATGTAAATGAAACACTTTGAATGATAACCTATTTGTAGACTAAGGAACTTCTATGTTTATGCTTAGAAGGGAAGGAAGGCATAAAGACTGAAGGTCATAAGAGCAAATAAACTCAAGGCTGATATTTAGATCCACTTAGCAAGCACGCATTGCTTTTTCTTGAAAATAAATCTTATACTGAATCTCACTTATGTATAGATAATGCTGATCAGTTTATGGAAATCGCAAAAAAAGCAAAAGAAATGTAGCAAAGGGACAGCAGACAGTCCTGAGGAGCTTCAAGTCAGCAACTTCAAATAGCTCTTTTTCCTCCTATAGCACTGACACAAAAATATGTGAACAGATGGTACTTCTTGGCTATTTATAGTTTGTGTTGAAACTTGTTAAAGACAGTTTGGATCATGATTAAAAAATTTTGCCACCTCTTAACTGAAACATACCACAGGGTTTTTCTTAGAAGGTGTTGGAAAGGCAGCTGATGATTATAGTCAATGTTTCCTCCTTCTACGGATAAAAATCTAAAACCACCAATGGCCTCCTGAATGCAAGCAAATAAACACAGAGAATCACAGATAATTAGATGTCCACAGGTAGTCTAGTTATTCTCTTAAATAAATGGGTGTACCATTGGTTCTTGACACACTCATATAAAACATGATCTTTTACTTCATGTGTCTTTTTCCTTGAATGAGCTGTAGCATTCATTAGGGCTGTTCTCTGTTTCCTGTTCTTGCCCTTGTGGGCACTGGGGAAATTTACACTTCTTTGCTCCCTTGTGTTTTGGCGGGGCTGTGGGACTAATTTTAGCCAATGAGTTGTGAACGGAAGTGCTGTGTGGTAGCTTCGGGCTGTACATTTAAGTACCAAGGCCAGATCTAAAAAAAATTTTTTTCACTTTGTCACGCTAACCAACAACAACTGAAATAGTAACTAGTGACTGCTCTTGCAGCTCTGGTCCTTGAATGTCCACAGTAAGCAAAGTCCCATTACCAACCTGTGATGGACATGCAGCAGAAGTAAGAAATAAAGCTGTATTATTCTGAGCTTCTGAGACCTTTTAGTTTGTTTACTACCATAGTGTGATGCAGCCTATGTTGACTGATGCAGGTCATGACTAAGTCAATATACAATAAATTAGCAACGAATGACTTACCGATGGAAATGGGGAGGAAACAAAGATTTATTGCTAGGGAAAGCACTTCTTTTTCCACATGAGGCAGGACAAAAACAAAAAAAAACACAACAAAAACAAAAACAGGTACTCCCAGGCACATATGTGCAATGCCTCAGCTGTCCTGTAAGAATGACTCTCTTATTAAGTTTTCTTGATTGCCAAAACATAGAATCTACTAGAACTAATTTGAGTAAAATGGACTATGGAATCATTATATCTCATAATGTTATATAAGGAAGAAAATTTTAAGAGGTAGGGAAAAAAAGATAAAGAGATAAACATTAGGAGAAAAACATGTAAGAAAATTAGAGAATCAGTCCAAGAGGAGGTTAATCAGGACTGCCACAAGAAAGAATAATCAAGGAGATAAATTAAGAATGAAATAATTCAATATAATTTTCTAGAAATGAAAGAAAGAAACTTTCGGATTGAAAAAAATCCACTGGCTGCTCTGCATAAATGTTGAAACCTAACAACAAATATCATAGTGAGATTTCAGAATCCTGCTGAGACGATTCTAAAAGATCAGAGAGAAAAAAGGGTAGGAAGAAAGAAATCAAGAGAAAGGAAGGAATGAAGAAAGGAAGAGGCAGAGAGAGAGAGAGGGAGGAAAGCGGACAAGCAGATTTGTGACAAAGCATCAAGAATCATAATGCATTCTGTATTAAGATGGTATTAGATGATACATATATAAAATAGACCCAAAATATGAAATGGCTCAAACATATTATTTTATTTCTCACTCAGGTAAAAATCTGAACTTTCTTGTCAACAGACAGTTTGTTTATATTTAGTAATTCAGGGACTAAGGATCTTTCTTATACTGGGGTTTTCTATTCTCTGAAATGTCATTATCATCTGTATTCAGCTCACCAAATAAGAAAAAGTATGCAGGAAACACTCTTTTCTTAAAAGCTTTGAGCAGGAAAGAAAACACATCCATTGTACCTACATTGCATTAGTACTGGGACAATCATAACTACGAGCAAGGCTGGAAAATGTGGTATGGTTGTGTGGCAGGATTTTTGGTGACTAGCTAGCAGTGCAGAAGAAGCAAGTAGGCCAAGTGATGCCCACTAGCAGCAAAGATTCCCTTCAGGATCTAAGGAAAGAAAATGATGCTTCTGTGCAGGTGTGCAACTGTGTAATAGAAAAGAACACTGACTAATAAAAACTCGGGATGCTTGCTTGGAGCTGAATCATTTTGATATAACTGATTATAAAAGCACAGCTTCATATGTATTATTGTGCAGGCATCTACTGGCTGACAAAAGTTTGATGATCTCTTGGGGATGTTGTTGGCACTGCCCCCCTGTTTAGGAAACATGTAAGTAAGCTTCAGCTGAAAAGAAGACTTGCATGAGGATCCCGATACACATGGGATTCTGGTTACTGTTTTTGCATCTTTTTCTAACAAATATACCACAGTCTGCAACAAACAGAGGACATTTGTGCCCACAAAGAACAAGAGAGTGTAGCTTGATAGCTTGACTGAAGACAGAAACAGGGTTAAACAGAGGGGGAAAAAAGACTTGGGATAAGTCAGACAAGAAAAGCCCATATTCAGGAGGACTGGAAATTGGAAACCCAGTTAGAACCACTGGAACCTAAGAACAGCTCCTCTGAATCAGACCAGAGAATCCTACAGCCCACTTTTATTTTGCCATAGTAGACCTCAAATACGTGCATTTTTGCCTTTTCTGGTTTTATTACACTCTTTAAAATATGCAGCAATAAAATTTGCAAACAAAAGTAGAAATCAAATTCCACCAGAACACAAACAGTAGTTTTATAAAGGGATGGAATGATAGTTCCAGTTTGTTTGCAAAAGCATTTGCTTTAACTCAGATCACTGAGAAGTGGTGAGAGTTAGGCTGTTAACCAAGTTCATGCAACAAGAAGCAGTGGCAGGAACCACAGAGAGCAAAGCTGAAGGCAGAGGATCTTCCTTCCAAAGAACCAGAGAAAAGACCAAGCGCTGGAGCCAACCACTTCAGATGCAGTAATAAAGCAGATACCATTTTTTAGTGCTGCTATATGCCAGACTCTATGTTAAGGACTTTACATGGATTATTTCATACATTCCTCCCAAATAACTTTATCCACATTTTACAGATTTGAAAACTGAAGTGAAGAACATCTGAAGTATTCAATGGAGAACAACTTTCAACACAGGCCATCTGATAGCAATATCTACTTGGATTAGCTACATTCGATTGCTAAGTGAGCTAACAAGCAAGAATGAAATGCCTTTACCAGAATCACACAGGTTCAAAGACTGAGTCTGATAACAAACTTTCAAATATGCATTTCTCCCTCTAGTCCATAGTCCCCTGACTTATCTCATTGCCTTCTGTGGCCTCCTCTCCTTTCAGAGATTTTGCCTTTCTTATATATCTCTTCTTACCACCCATCCTGCCCAAGACTTAACCCAAGACAATCTATTGTCCACTTAATAATCAATTAGATTTTCTCTCTCAAAAATTTGAATTATAAGACAGAAACTGACATTAGTTGGCAATGGGTACTAAAGCTGAAAAACCACATGGAATATGTGCAGCCAAAATGACCACAGAGAAGATGAGCAACTCAAAGACATAGGCTGCAATAAAGGAAGAACAGAATAAAGAGAGTAGAGAAGAAAGAGGAGAACAAGAGATCAACGGCCCTTGAGAGTCAGAATGTACCCTCAGTCTTAACTTTCCAATTCCCATCTCTGGAGTCCTGAACACCTGGCTCTGCCTTTAGCCTTTAGATATTCTGGGATTCCCCAGTCCAGAAACTAACTGTTAAATAAATAAAGGTGCATCCTAAGTTCATGTATTGAAATAGTAGTGTAATATATAGATTTAGTATAATTCCAATCAAAATACAGCAATATTTTATTTTTTTCTTAGAGAACTAGACAAGTTTTTTTTTAAATTTATATGAAAATTCAAAGGCCTAAAATAGCTAAGATAAAAAGAACAACGTTAGGGAACTTATACTAACAGATCAATAATTAATAGAAAGCTACAGTAATTTAAAAAGTGGTATTGGCATAAGGAAGGAATAATAGATCAAGGGAACAGAATATAGGCTCTGACACAAAAATAGACATTAATTTATCATAAAGGTCACAATACAGAGTAGAGCAAAAAGAACAGTTTTTTCAATAAATGTTTCTGGGTTAATTGCACTATAGTATGCATACAAAAAACAAAAGGATCTTGACCCTACTTTACACTACTAACAAAACTCAATTCCAGGTGGATTTTGAATGTGAAAGATAAAACAAAAATCAACTAAGACATACATAATAGAATATCCTCATACCATTAGGATAGACAAAGATATCTTACACAAGTTACAAAAATCACTAACAATAAAGAATAAAGAATAAGAGATAAAAAGATAAATGTTTATGGATAAATTGGAATGAAGGTAAATTGGGTTATTCAGAATAAATAAAGAACTCCTACAATTAATAGGAAATCAGTAAGAAAAAATAGCTTAATAGAAAAATGGATAAAAGACTTCAACAGGTTCTTTACAGAAGAGAATTATCCAACATCCAATAAACATGAAAAGGTGCTAAAAAAAATTAACCATTAGGATAAAACAAATTATAACGACAATAAAATGCTACTAAACATCCATCAGAATGGCTAAAAGTTAAAATACACACACAAAAACTGACAATTCCAAGTGTTAGTAAGTCTGTGGAATATTTGGGATTCTTATTTATTGCTGCAGAAAGAGAAAATTTATCCAGCCACTTTAACATTTTCCAGAATCTACAAACATTGGTACATATGTTTAATACAACAATTATATACGTGTGTGTGTGTGTGTGTGTGTGTATATATTTGCATTGGTGCATTTTTGCTATATATATGTATTCAAGAATAGTCATAGTAGCATTACTTGTAATAACCAAAAACTAGACTCAGTCCAAACGAAGGAATCATGTACTTTAATGAATTCTCTCCTCTGCAGGACAAGACCCTAGAAAAGCCTAAATCATGACAATTATAATAGTGACAATGGAGCAGTCAGGGTATGCTGACTCCCTGAGACACTTCTAGGAAGTACACCCAATCCTACCTTCTCATTGTAAGGTGGTCTCAGGCACCTGGTTTGAAATGCATCATGAGTTCAGAGGTTTTGTACAAAGACAGATTGGGAAATAAAGGTAGTCTGCTCCAGGACCCTGAACCTAGGGCTATCATGAGAACAAAGTGGATGAGTGGGTGGTTTCTGCTAAGCCACAATTTCAGCAATACTTCTGGTATTTAAAGGATAAAGCACTTCCAAATGAGTTTTAGCTGCAGCCCACCAAGGTTTTATGTAGGTTGTATGGCCAGAAAAAAAAATGCAGGCTGGCAAAGAAGGAACTTTACCCGACTCAAATCAGCTCAACAAGGAGTCTGACTATTCATGACTATGATATTGATACCAGTGAAAAACACACTGCTACAGAAGGTACCTAGTTCTATGAGGGCATTCTCCCTGCCATCCGTCTCAGGCTAACTCTAAAAAAGAGTGAAAAAAATTGAAATTTTCCCAATAGACAATAAAATAGGATAGCCAGTTTGCCACCCAAGGAACTCCATCTATTTCACAACCATGGCATTCACTGATCTGACTCATCGTGTAACTTACAGCCCTTGGCCTCATAGTACCAATTAAAGAGGCCATTGCAAGACCGAGCTTCTTCCCTGAAGGCTGTTAATGCTTGCTCAATATCAGTGATCAACACAGTGTACTCTATAGGAGGTCTCTTCTCCAGCCTATACCCTCTCTTTTCACTATTGATTATTGGATGCTGTGTTATTTAGTGATCAGTTGTCTGCAGGGAGCCTAGATTTTTTCAAAATACAAGGAAAAAAATGGAATTTCTCAGAAAGAAACATAAAGGCAAGACATATCCAGATTTCATGAGAGATTGGAACCAGGGTAAAAAAGTTGGAATTGACTTGATTCTCTTCTTTTTAAGAGTACACGATGTCTCATTTCTGCCTCTTCTTTCTCTCTCTCTCTCTCTCTCTCTCTCTCTCTCTCTCTCTCTCTCTCTCTCTCACCCTCGCTGTTCCTATCTCTCTTGTGTATTTGCCCTCTTGGCTATAAAATACAGGTTGCATCTCTTAAAGTTTTGAGAAAAATCACATAAAACTGGGACAATTGTTTCTGTTAAGCAAAATGCTTATATTTCTGTTTGCAATGTGTTAGTAGGTTAAATTTAGAGTTTACTCTAGCAGATCTCAAACTTTTACATACATCAGAATGATCTGTTAGGCTTGTTGTTAAAACACAGATTGCTAAGCCCAACCTCCAGAGTTTCTAATGCAGCAGGTCTGGAGTGAGGCTTGAGAATTTGCATTTTTTACGAGTTCCCTGGTGATGCTGATAATGCTGGTCAGGGGATTCCACTTTGAGAACCGCTCATTTATTCCAGTCCGTAAACTGGTGAAGACGAGAAGGAGAGGAGGAGAAAACAAGAGAAGGAATAGATTATTACCAGGTGATGGAAGGCCCTGATACACAGAAACTGGCTGTAATTGAGTCTCTTCCCACCAGGTAGAGTGAGAGCTTTTTTTTTTTTTTTCGAGACAGAATCTCACTCTGTTGCCCCAGCTAGAGTGCTGTGGCGTGATCATAGCTCACTGCAACCTCAAACTCCTGGGCTCAAGTGATTTTCTTGCCTCAGCCCCACGAGTAGCTGGCACTAGAGGGGCACGCCACAATGCCCAGCTAATTTTTCTATTTTTAGTAGAGATTGGGTCTCGCTCTTGCTCAGGCTGGTCTCAAACTCCTGAGCTCATGCAATCCTCCTTCTTCAGCCTTCCAGAGTGCTAGGATTATAGCTGTGAGCCACCGTGCACAGCCAAGGTGAGCATTTTTGCAAATGTATGTATGCCAGACCATAATTAGAAGAATATTTATGAAGGAAGGAAAAAATATTTGTGTGTTTGGAATCCTAAAGAATAGAACATACCAGAAGAGTGTACTAGACAGGTTTCATTGTTTGTACAATCTTCTACTTCTTCTAGAAAATCTGTGTCACTCATGGTTCTTAGAATAGGCAGTGGTCCAGAGCTTTTATGGCTCAGTTGGCCTGTGTCAGTCTAGATTTACATTTATTCCTGGTGTACTCAGTACTCACTTTATTCTTGAAAGTATGGTCATTTTATAGACGGCAGATGTGATCCACTTCTGCACCTTCTCTCCCCCTCACCTTTCCCCTCAAAGCTCACTTGATTGAGAGAAACTACCTGACCCAAGGCTAATTAATCCACTGGCTGATTAGCAATGAATCAGATGTTGACTGTTGAGAAATTATGCTAAAAGATTCTTAGAAATTAAGTCAGGTGTAGTTCCTGGACCTGAAAAGTCACATGGAGTCAGGTCTGGGGAGGCCCTCTGGGGACATACTTGGCCATATTCAGGATGAGGAAGCCGAGAAAGCCAGCCAGAGAGCAGTGGAGGAGTGAGGCCGAAGGAAAGAAATAGACCAGCAGAACAGAGAGAAACCGAGAAATGAAGAAGTCGATTGAGGTACAGCAGTCCCTGAATAGCCAGAGTTCCTGATTTTCCTGTTACCAGAGCCTCCAAGAGGCCTAGCTGTAAATATCTCCCTAGGGTTCTCTAAAGTTTCCGCTTATTCTTTTAATAACCACTCTTGAAAGGGTTTCTTTTCCTTGCAAGTAAAAAACCATTGAGTAGAAAGCTACAGACACAACATGACCAAATGTGCCCCAAAGCGGCTTCCTATGCCCTGGCTCTGCGTGTCTTCTTCACTTTCTGAGCTGCAAGATACTTTGGTCTAACACCATTGCTAAATGACTTTTCTGTCCAGTTCTCATCCAGAGCTGCTAGGCTAAAGTGGAACAGAGCTAGTGTCAACAGGGCTAACTGTGTGTGTAAGTAGAACAGATGCACAGAGGGAGACTGCAGTAAATTTTGAGGTCACAGAGACTCATTCACTTTTTATAGATAAGAAAGCCCAGGGAAAGTGACTTCTTCAAGGTTATAGACCAGAAAATTTGCCCTAAAAATTATTCGTGACTTCTCATTTTTGCCTTGCCAAGTTTGCTTTTGTCCAAAGTGTTGACAGGGGAAAGAGTGTTCAATCTACATTTTAAGAATGGAAATGAAAAGGCCATAGGAAGGCAACACTAAGTTCTGTTGACTTGGAAGGATATAACCCAGTAAATAAAAAAAGCAAAAATAAAAATATGATCCTATAGGATTATATAAGATCTGAGTGTCTACAAAGTACTCAGTAGAGCAGCACAATCTGAAGGGACTAAATATCTGGTCTAAAATAGTTCACTCTGACTTATAAAAAACCTATAATCTTTGGAAATTGATCTTCTGGTTTCCTTCTTCCTACTACAGCTGGGGACCAGGATAGAAAACAGATGAAAAATACTAGCAGCACTTTTTTATGTCCTCTTCCACAAAAGTATCATCTGGCCAAATGAGCTTCAAAAGCATTTTAGGAAATTTTAGTATTTACCAACTTAAACTATCAATTTTCTGATTATAACTATTGATCATCTGCCTACAGATTGTCAGGTTACACAAGGGCACTATCCCAAATATTATAATGACAATTCGTGTTTACAAATATTAAGGAAATCTTAAAATAACATTGCATTTTCCAATACTATCTGCCTCACTGAGATGGTACCATATCTATGAAATGGATACTTTCCTGTAGGAGAAATCCTGTTGCTAGCAAATATTGTTATCTGGAATTGGGAAGACAGTAACAAATAAGTAACTTTATTGGGCTGTCAGACATACGCAGCAAAGCAGCTCTCCAAAGCTGTGACCCAGTTAGTTGTACCTTAATTTTCAAAAGGAAGTACATACTTAACTCTCAGCAGAACTCAACACACAAGTTATTGCCAGGCAGGGCCTCCAACAAGCACACTTTCAAATTCCTTACCCACCACCTCAACCTCTCTCCGAACGTTTACACAGGCTTTTATTCTCAGCTCTCTCAGAAAGAAACATGTCAAGATGAGGACCAGCCCCTCCACTTGCCATCCACTTGCCATCCAAATCTTGACCTTCCATTCTCTTCTCTTCCTCTTTACAACATTTCCCATCTCACATTTCCCTTCACTGGCTCTTTCCCTTGCCCTAGAAATATACTCAACTCTCTCCCATTGTAAACATATTAACTTTATACAACCATATTTATGACTCAAGGTGCATTCCCCATTTCATTTTATTTTTTAACCACTGAACTCCTCACCTGCAACTTGTCTCTTCAGTCTGGGCAATTCCTCCTCCACCTTATGGGAAGGAAGTTCCTTGTCATCCACTATCAAAGTCAACCATCTCTTCTCGCTCTTCATTTGACTCTTTCTCTTTGCAAGAGCAATTCTGTTGATCACCACATACTTCTTTAAATTCTCACCTTCTTCAGCTTCAATTTGCTTCTTTGACTCCCTTTCTAACTTTCTGAGTATTTCTCACAACTCTTACTATTTTCTTTTCTTTTACACATCCATGAAGTGTAACTTTTCCACTGGTTTCCTCCTTCTGGACTCTTTCATTCTCTCTCAGTTTTAACACTCACCTCCACTAGTTTGGCTCTAACATCTACAATTTTAGAATTGCTCTCTCTTCTGAGCCTCAAACTTAAATCTCTGTTATGGTTTGAATGTTCCCCTTAAAGTTTATGCATGGAAAACCTGATCCCCAATGCAATAGTGTTGATAGGTGGGATTTTTTTTTTATTTCAGGATATTATGAGGGTACAAACATTTTGCTTACATGTTATGACTTTGCCACACCCAAACCATGATTTGAGGTGTGCCCTTCCCCCCCTACAATGCTTACCAAGTCCATTAGTTGTGAGTTTGCCCATCCCCAACCCCCCAACCCCCAAAGAATATTACTACCATGTGAGCACCTTAGTGTTGATCAGTTAGTGCCAATTTGATGGCAAGTACTTGTGTTGCTTATTCTCCCATTCTTGTGATACCTTCCTTGGGAGGATGGGCTCAAGCTCTATCCGGGGAAAATATGAGAGGTGCTAGATCACCATTGTTTTTTATAATTGAGTAGTATTCCGTTATATACATATACTATATTTTATGAATCCACTCATGGATTGACGGGCACTTGGGTTGTTTCCACATCCTTGCTATAGTGAATTGTGCTGCCATAAACATTCAAGTGCAGATGTCTTTATTATAGAATGACTTTTGTTCCTTTGGGTAGATGCCTAACAGTACTATTGCTGGATCACATGGTAGTTCTATTTTAGCTCTTTGAGGTGTCTCCAAATTCTTTTACACAGAGTTTGTACTAATTTGCTTTAAGAGGTGATTAGGTCATGAGGCCTTTGCCTTTGTGACTGGATTAATGCTGTTGTTGAGGGAGTATGTTAGTTATCGTGGGAGAGGGTTCCTGATAAAAAAAGGTTGAGTTTGGCCCCCTTGCTCTCTTGCTTTCTCATGCTCTTTTGCTCTTCTGCCTTTGCCCTGGGCTGACATGGCATGAAGGCCCTCACCGCTTGCCAGCACCTTGATATTGGACTTCCCAGCCTCCGGAACTGTAAGCCAAATAAATTTCTTTTCTCTGTAAATTATTCAGTCTCAAGAATTCTATTATAGAAGTATAAAACAGACTAAGACAGCCTCCAAGTGTTTGTTTGAGAACTCCAAAATCAGACTCGCTATCTTCTCTACAAAACTAAATTCGTTCTGTATTCTCAGTGAACTGACCCGACATAATCTCTCAAGCTCCTCGTTATAACTCCCATTGCCAGCCATTTTCTTCTCCAGCCATAAAGAACCACACAGTATTTCTGTCTCTGTGGCTTTGTACACATTGCTACAGCTCTCTAGCATCTATTTTCCCCAATTTTCCTCTTATGAAAAGCCCACCAATCCTTCAAGGTCTAGCTAATATCACTTTCTCCATGAATTTTTTCCAAACCTTTTTGGTCTAGATTAAACCCTTACATAAAGTGGAGGGTTTGTGTTCTTATTAGATTTTATATAGCTTTTAATTTATACTGTCCTGTCTTTTAGAGTTTTATACATTTTTTAATTACTAACTATATCTTGCATTTGTCATGTGCCTATTGTGTGCCTAAATTTTTATATGTGTTAACATCAATCCAGTCATTCCTTCAACCAATATTTATTAAGTCCCTAATTGCAATATGTTTATATTAAATAGCTTTGGGATATGACCGTGAACAAGGTAGACAAGATCCTTGCTCTGTGGACTCTAAGGAGGTGGTAATTTTACATAGATGCAAGCACAGTGAGGAGAGTTCAACAGGATAATGTGGCAGTGACTGGGGGCTGTTTTGGCTGAATGGTTAGGGAAGGCTTATGTGAGAAGGCAGGAGGCATGATTGACAGGAGGAAGCCAGCCTGATGTGATTCCACATGCAAATACTTCAAGATCAGAATGAGATGTGCAGGTTCCAGGAGCAAAGGACCATCGATATGGCTAGAAAGACATAGTCCAGAGATTATGTGATAGAACGTAAAAAAGAGAGAGACAGGAGCCAGATGATGTAGGATCTTGAAGGCCATGGCAAAGATGCGAGATTTAATTCTTATCAAATTGAGAAACCATTAGAGAATTTTGAACGGGGAATGAGATGATCTATTTTATGCATTTAAAAAATCATTCCAGTTTTTGTGTTGAGAATAAAGTATGAGAAAGAATCTAAGAAAAGAGAACATTTAGGAAATTATTGAATAGTCCTGGCAAAAAAGGATGGGAAGTGGTAAGGAGTGGCTACTTAGGGGATTCCCATTGAAGTGATTGTTCTTAGGACTTGCTGGAGTATTGAATGTAGGCATGAGGGAAAGAAAGTAATCAACTATGAGTCCTCTGATTCTGTGTTGAGAAACTGGATGAAAGAAAGTGCTATTTAATAAGTTGGGGAAGGCTAGGGGAAAAATTAATTTTTTTTATTAGGGGGAGGGGGTTCCAGAGTTCTATGCTGGACACATGAAGTTTTGGACATATTAGACATTTTTAATCCTCACAAAAATCTTACAAAATAGATGTTATCATCATCTCATTTTACAACCAAGAAAGTGAATATTCAGGGATGTGGTAAATCTCATTGTCATGAGAAGTGAAGCTAGAATTCCTTCTCAGATCTTTCTAATATCATTAAGCCCGGACTATGGTCTGAAATTTTGTGTCACCCCAAAATTTATATATTGAAATCCTAACTCTTAAGGTGATGATATTAAGAGATGGGGGTCTTTGAAAGGTGATTAGGTCAAGAGGATGGAACCCTCCATGAATGGGATTAGTGCCTTGTAAGTGAGGCACAAGGGAACATGGCTGTCCCTTTTCCATGTGAGGACACAGTGAGAAGAAGTTATCTATGAACCAGAAAATGGGCCCTCACCAGACACCAAACAAATTTGCTAGGACCTTGATTTTGAACTTCACAGCCTCTAGCCTATGAGAAATAAATTCCTATTGTTTATAAGCTACCCAGTTTATGGTATTTTGTTATAACGGTCTAAACATCTAAGGAGTTCCAAAAGGGCCCTGTTGATTCTCTATGAGGTATCTAATAGATTTCAAGATCTTTGAGGACAGAGGTTACTCGATTTGGCTTCTCCATATCCTTTATCATTTAGCATCGGCTATATAAAACATGTTTCCATAAAATCTGAATTTTTAGAGTATTAAAATTATATATAAGCGTTATGTTGAGACCTTTGAAAGTGAAATCACTTTCCTCTGCCTTGAGGAACATATTTTTCCTGAGAGGTATCCTTTCATATCCTTGATGACAAAGGTGCACCTGGATAGTGGGAGGAGTGCCTTTCGTCTTTCTATGTAAGTATCTGAGAACTGCTTTATGGTTGTACCTCTGCTTCCAAGAAAGAGCTAAATTTCGTGAGCAAAATAAAAGAACTAAAACAGGTAGGCAGACTTTGCAAACACATAGATTACAGAGTAAAAGCCTGCTTTAGTAATCTGTACATCATCTTTGGAAAATCATTTTTATTGTGGCCATCTTAAAAGCTGTGGTTTTATTATTAATTTAAGTGACTGTGATAAAAAAATGTGGCCTAAGTAAATGTCACTTTTTAAAAAAAATAGACATTTGTGTATTACTAAAAGCCTTTGTTAATTATATAATAACCTTCCTGATTCTAATAGCTAGAATCTTCCTATTCATTAGTTCCATGAAACAATCATAAATGTCTGTACCTAGAGCTTGATTTTCCATTGTACTCAGACGACTTCCATTTATATTAATGAGTGTGTATGCATGTGCACATGTAGCAAGAATAACCCTTTAGTTCTCTTAAACCTTCTAATAGTTGATACTTCATACCACAGAAATAACCATGTTTTGATGACTACGTTTCTTATTTCAATTGATCCAATCTGCCTTCTCTTTCTCTAAAACTATTAAGCTAAATATAGAGCTTTAATCTTTTTCAGTATTCAGCTTGAGTGAACCTTGCATACAGCAAAATGATTGCTGTGCAACAACTGTAGGGAACATGATGTGCATATGGTGAAATTCTCACTTAACTGTTTCTTCTGTGAGACCTGCTTTCTCAGACAACTGGGCCCTTTGATTCAGTCCAGTTCAGTGATTAAAGCAGTGATGAAGTGTACAGGCCCTGGAGTCCCACTGTCTGGGTTCAAATCTCAGAGCGACCAATTACTAGCTCGCTCGGTTGGGTCTTCATCTGCAATGTAAGGATAATAGTATCTACTTCACAGATTGTTTGAAGATTTAGCTAGTAAATACACTTCTAAAATATCCCTGGAACACATAAAAGACAAAGTTAGTATTGCCTTACTCCCCAATTGTTTCTGGGGTTTGAATGCAAATATGTGACATGTATTTAATTTCTATTTTTCTAGGTATTTAATTTTTTCATCCTTAAAGCAATTGTCATCTCTCAGAGAAAAAAATATAAATCAAGTTAATGGCCTACTTGTGGCAATGAGTAAGTAGAAGGTAGGGCTAACTAAGACCTATGCATCAACAGTATATCTCAAAAAAACTAGAAACATACATGAACTTCAAATGATGTTTGGCATATGAAAGGTAATGTTTGAGTAGTGGAAACTATACTTTCTTGACTGAATTACTTTTTCCTAATTATGTACTGGGAAAGCAAGCAGAATTTGAATCAATATATTTTTTCAAGAAATATTAATAGCAATGAATTGTTGCACTATTACACTGGTGTGAAGGCCCGATCACATGCTGAGAATTCTGTGAGTTCTTAAATATAGCAACAGCCTCATAATTATTGTCCAATTCTTCACCAAGGCCTGGCTCCTGAGTTACCAAGAAACTATTTTGTAGAATCACCAATAATAAGAAAGAATAATAGCACATTTACTATTTCATTTGCCTGGAATTCTCCTCCTGCAGGTATCTGCATTTCTATGTTCAATGTCACCTCACAGATGGGCTATCGGGGACCACACTACAGAAAAATAAAATAGCTTTCCCCTGCCCTAAACTCTTTATCCCATTTTTCAGCTTTGCTTTTCTTCATAGCTCTTAAAATTGCTAGACATGTTTTAAATTTATTTTTGAGTGCTGAAGCTTTTGTTGTTGTTGTTGTTGTTGTTCACGGTGTATCTCCAGTTCTTGGTAAATAGTTGATACTAAATAAATAACTGTGAAGTAAGTGAATAAATTTTTCTACACATTCAAATATTATATATATGATATATATGGCAATCTCCACTTTTCACATTTTGAGGAACCATGAAATTGACTGTGCAAGCTGAATCCATGCAAAGCATTCTTAATAACTGATGTGAAAAAATTATGATTGGTGACCTTTCAAATATTTTTTTAAATATTAAAAACTGTTTCACTGTCAGTTATAGACATATAAGTATATCAAAAAATAGTAAAACTAACATTTATTTAGTACACTGTAATTAAAAACAGTAGACACATTGAAAATTAAGGTGCTTTATTTGTTTGTAAAACATTTACCGAGAGTAGTTTGAACAATGCTTGCTTTCTTCTCATTGTGTAACTTGCAATTAGGAACAGGCATCTTCCTACACCTTGGTGAATTATCACCCTCCTTTCTAAGTTCCGATCAGCTTCCAAAATCATATGCTTTGTACTTTTCAATGTCAAGACATACTTCTGAGAATTTCTAGAATGTAAAGTTGTTTTGCCAGTGCCACTTCTGGGACCTCTTCATCCTTTTCATCACAACCACTTTGCTCATTTATGCTGATGAGTTCACCTTCACTGAGTCCCTCTGGCAGGCTGTCCAGAGCCTCTAGAGCTGTGGGAGGTGTAAGGGCTGAGGGAAAATTTCCCCTTCGCCCTCTGATGGTTTACTGAAACATCAACTGACAGAAGGAAGATTAATTGGCAAAAAGACATACAAATTTATTAATGTGCATATGAGGGAGAGCCACAAAGTGATTACCCCAACACCCATGGGGACTTAAAGCATGGCCAAAAACAGATTATGGTGGTAAATTAGGTTACAGCGACAAGACAGATTAGGGGGGTGGGGAGAAGACGAGGCCTGGCTAGCAAAGGTGGTCTTATTACGTAGTTGAAATCTCACAGGTAGCAGCCCTCAGAAAGAATAGAGGGTAAATGTTTCTTTCAGACCTTTAAAGGCTCAGAATCTCAGTTAATCTTTCCTAGATCAAGACAAGGAAAGGCTTGACTCCAGAAATTCAAATCTAACACAAAAGACAACTTTGCAGGGCTGTTTCTCTTTGCAGGCCCTCTGAACAGTCATCTCAAAACATGTCAAAGAAGTATATTTTGGGGTGAAATATTTTTATTTCCTTCACAAGGTTGACATCCCCACAGTCAGCTATTTTAACTCCGTACACTTTTGATTTGCATCCTGCAAAATTATTTACACAATGCTGTAAAAGTTTCTGCCATACTGCATAGATATTACCCACTTTTACTTCCTGCTGTAATGTTTATATATTTTCAATTGCATGCTCTATGCCACATTTCTCCCAAAACTCAGCTAAAGAAGTTATGTAATTTCCAGTTGTAGCATCAACAGCCTGTCTTCAACTCTATATAAGAAGCAAGACTTTAAAAGTTAAAACAACTTCTTGGCCCATTGGCTGGGTTAATGAAGTTGTGTTTGGTACAAAAAGCAAATTTTCACAGTTTTTAGTCCCGAAGAGCATTGCAGTGACAGTAGTATTGCTTTAAAAGTTAAACTACTTTGCCTACAGTATCTCTTAATGCTGGGAAACCAAGAGGCAACACAGCTCCATGCTTTGCTTTCTGCCTGTGAACTGAAAAACAGATGTGCAGTGACCAATCACTGACAGACTTTGAAAGAGATGATGTGAAGGTCACTGATCATGATTGGCAGCATCTGTTATTTACACAGTGCTTTGTGGACCAGAAAGCTAGCAGCAGAGTTTGTACCTCTTGTAGTTACTCAGTTAATATACTGCGGTAAATGTGAACTGTGGTGTTGAGGGACTGGTGTCATTTAACTAAGATAAGTGAAGTTCATGCATGTCACAGCCATGCAAAGCAAGGACTTCCTATATACATGAAAGTATCCGTTTTCAGAACCGAAATTTTTATTGTTCTGAAAGTGACAGACAGAAAAGCAACTTAAGATAGTGCAGGAGTGGAAAATACAAATCTAGACAAATGATAACAGAGTAAAAGAGCCAGAAAGAAGAAAACAGGGTGAAGGAGAAATTCAGCGAAGTGTCTCAGTAAGGAACTGGAATTTGCCTAGACTACATTCTTCAGCTAATTCAAGGAATTTATGAACATAGGAACCAGGAAGTAGAAAGTGAGTCATCAATTCCAGCATCAGGAGACTGCCTGGTAGAATAGTTTTAGCCTAAAGGAGAAGGTTCTGCTTGATTTCCACTTGTTTGTAAGGATGGCATTTAGATAAACATCCAGCAGACCTGGGGGAGTGAAGTGTTCCTACTGCCTGGAAGGCTGATCAGTATAACCTGCCACACCTTCATGCTGGGAAACGGGAAATCTGCAAAAGTAAGGCCCTGATTAGGCTGGCAACTTCCATCAGTTACATGTCCCTACCCCATATCCACCGATTTTTTAGTTGGACTGGTTCATCACAAATGATTAATATAAATATATTTAGCTCTTATTCCAGAGCATGGATAAGTTATTCTCTTTTGCCTTTCTTTATTTTCACCCATTTTCAGAACCTACCAGGTATTAGACATGGACCCCTCACCTAGGTACAGTCCATTTGACTCTTACTATTAAGAAGGTAATGCTGCTCAAAGCAAGCAATGCCAGGTTGTTATCAGCCCTTACAGAACTTTGTTTTATAAAAGGCTTATTTCTATGTACCTGTAATTAAATGCTTTTTTCCCTGCCTATATGTTAGTTCCCTTGAAATAAGTTTTTTGCCTTCTCCTATCAACTAAGTGACAGATACTTGGACAACACACTTAATTTGTAGCCAGTGTCTTAACTGTGGGAACAGTGAAAAATTTTCTTATACATGACACAATCAGAGAGGTGTTCTTTGGCAGTTCTGTGACCATGCTTCTTTTATCACTGTAGTTTGCTTGACTACAGGTTAGTAAGACAGTGAACACTTGGAGACCTGAAATTCAGTAACTGGCTACAAAGGATAAGTCAGAGAAAGCAGGAATTCTAAAGATGAGATAGCTTTTATTCAGCAAAATATGATACTATCAGGCAAAAAGCAGAGGTGGCCTTAAACAAACAGCCAGTCAAACAGGCTTCAGGACAAACATACCAAGTTTCCTCCTGGGACTTAAGCAATGCAAAAGTCTACCAATACAGAAACTCCTCAGAGTATAGCTGATCTTAGGCCAAGGCTCTCATAAATCAATTTTGCATAAGAAACTCCACGGATGTTATTAAATATGCAGCTGGTCCAACTCCACCTCATAGAGATTCTGAATCAATTGATTTGTGAATGCTCAGGAATCTAGAAGCCACCTGTATTTTAAGCCTTGCCTCATGAATTGGCCTACTGCCAAGTGTGAAAATACTATTCCTGTTTAAAGATGAATTAGAAAGAGTGCTATTAATAAATGACAAACTTCCTTTTTATGAGTTAGTTATAGGATATATGTGTTTCAGAGATGCTTTGATTAAATCTACAGCAGAGGTTCTGTAATTTTAGTGTGCATCAGGTTTACCTGGAGAGATTTTAAAACACTGATTGCTGGGACTTCCAGTATCTTCCTCTTTTTAATGTCATTTTGAATTATTATAATTTCAATTATCAGGTTTCATTTACAAGCATACTGACATTTCACTCCTAGAGAAAACAGTATGAAAGCCATTTACTTTGTAGCAATACTAGATATTAATAAAAAGATAGAAAACTGCAGCAGGGAGAACCAGAAGTGAAAAAAAAATGAGCAATCGTGTGCACTATAATTTAAATATGTCAGTAAATATTACCTTTTCCTTCCTGGTGATGGAACCAACTGATCTCATGTAACCAAATCAAGTGACCAAGTGTGTGTATATATTTGTGTGCATATACACACACATATACATGCATATATACATGTATATATACACATATATGCATATACATGTATACATATACACATGTATGCATGTGTATATATATATACATACATATATATATCATATGTGTACAGAGATTTGAACTTACTCAACCATTTGAGTTGGTTAAGCAGTTTCGCTAAGGCTGTTGTCTTCCTGTCTAAAGCTGGGCCTGATGTTCCCAAAGCAGGCATTTGGGAAGGAAAGATGGAAAATAAAGTGGGGGAGAACAAGGACAATCTGGAACAAAGCCGCACAAGTAGAGCTCATGAGTTCAGACTGAAACCTCAGTCAGTTCACACTGCCTCTGACCTTGGTGTGTGGATGCCCTGCAGCAGCCAGGATTTTCTTCATGGAACTGAACACAGACACCTAGCTCAGGAGATGGAGAAGCCGAAGAAGGATCCAGTTGCGAGCCTGGCCACTGGCCCCTCACCCCAGCTGGATGAGTTAGCAGACAGGTGACAATGCGTGTGAGTACAAAAGGCTGCTGCTTTGTTTCCATCTTCCAAATCTCCCATGAGAAATTCTCTTATGACTCAGGGAAACCAGAAATATACAGGAAGGGGAATTCTGGTAAATGCAGTTTAGCTCAGCCAAGCTGATACATTATTAAACAGTATTTTTTTTAAATCCCCAAGCTTGGAAGGGGCCTGTAGTCCCAGCTACTTGGGAGACTGAGGCAGGAGGATCGCTTAAGCCCAGGAGTTTGAGGTTGCTGTGAGCTAGGCTGACGCCACGGCACTTTAGTCCAGGTGACAGAGTGAGGCTGTCTCAAAAAAGAAAAAAAAAGAAAAAGAAATTGAACTCCCCTCCTCACTCCTCCGCTTTATATTGAAAATAATAATAATAATGAAAAATAAAATCCCCAAGCTTCCCTGCTTAAATAACAAAGATCTATTATCTTATACAATTTCTGAAGTCAAGAATCCAAGAGTAGCTTAGCTAAGCAGTTCTGACTCAGGATCTCTCACGAGTTCATAGTTAACTGTGGCTGTCACCATCTGAAGGCAGGATTGGGTCAGAGGATCCACCTGCCAGCTCACTCACGTACATGATGATCTGAGGTCTCCGTCGCTTACCACGTGGGATTCTCCACAGCAGCTCACAACACAGCCGCTGGCTTCCTGCAAAGCAGATGATCACAGAGACAGACGGCAGACATGGCGGCCACAGTGTCTGCTTAAACCAATCTAAGAAGTGATAGTGTATCATTTGTGCCATATTCTACTGGGCACACAGTCCATCCCAGGTGCAATGTGGGAGGGGACTACATCAGGATGTGAATACCAAGACGTGGGGATCATTAGGGCTGTCTACCACAAAGCCAATTGGAACAAAAATGCTCTGCGTATTCATTTCTCTCCCTGACCAGTAGCTCTCTGTTTTTAAGAGCAGGCCTTCTTGATGGGGAAGGGAAGCTGGTGCTTGGATTTTACTTCTTCAAGGAGATTTCACCTGGCTTCTTCTGTCTCAAAGGGTCCATGATCTGCTAAACTCTGATGAGTCCCTCAGAAGCAGGCCTTCTTCCAGTTTTCTGCTGTGCTTCCCATACAGCAAGAAGAGGTTATGTTAACATGGACTGATGCAAAGTCAAAAGTGGGGGAGAGAGGAGAGATAAGAACAAGGAGTAACTGAATCAATGAGGGGGGAAAAGGTGGAAAAAAACCATGTGGGATTAGGGATTGGAAAGGTTGGGATACAGGGTGCAGCAGGAATAAGTGAAAAAGTAACTGGAGCATTAAAAGCATCACAAGGTTAATGAACTCTACTACATTGGTATGTTCAAGTAACAGTTTTCTTGTTAACCAAGCATTAATAAAATGCCAAGGTCTTTGTTGAAGTCCCCCCCCCCCCAGAACTCAGAATGTGCCTATATTTGAAGATAGAGCCTTTAAAGAAGTAATTAGTTAAAATGAGGTTCTTAGGGTGGACCCTAATCTATGTGCATGGTGTCCTTGTAAACGGGAAATTTGGACATGCAAAGACAAGACACCAAAGATGTGAGTGCACAGACAACAACCTTTTCAGGCAGTGAGAAGGCAGCCATCTGCAAGCCAAGGAGAGGAGCTTCAGAAGAAACACATCTACAGACACTTTGATCTCAGACGTCTTGCCCCAGAACCGTGAGAAAATAAATTTGTGTTATTTATGCCACCTAGTCTGTGGTATTTTGTTATGGCAACTGTAGCAGACTAATATTGTCTTCCACTGGGCTTTATCTAAAAAGCATACCTTCTTCCCATCCTGGAGTGGAAGTCTGAATCAAAGGAGCTGTTGAGCCCATCCCAGTCATTTAAATGTGTAATAGCTGTATCCTCCCCACACTCCAGTGAGAAATGGACACTGAAACCATCCTCAGGCAAAAGCATCTGCTTAGAAATGCCATCTGGAAGTCCTTCTGATATCTCCACCCTAACATGAAATGTATGTCGGGGTTCTTAGTTGCAATCAACAGACGATGACTCTGAGTGATTAAGCAAGAGAGGAGTCTACTCAAAGTGTATTCAAAAATTTCAAAATTGCTGGGAAGGCTGGCGAACCAGACTTCAGGCTAAGTTTTCAGGAACAAAGCCCAAAACCTCACAACAGAATTGGCCTGATGAAAAAACCTGCTGTCGTTGCCGCTTTCCCACTGAGCACTAAAGGAAACTTGGCAGCTGCCACCCTCTCAGTGCTACTTCTGTGCCAGGAACTCTGCCTTGGACTCCCTGGGAAACTGCCCTGCCACTGCCAAGACTGAAAGTTTAATGCATCTGCTGCTGCATGCCCCAGCCAACGTGGAAGCTCCCCACAAGGCCGATAGCCTTGTTGCTTCTGATATACATAGCCTAGGCCCAAGGTCTGCTGGCAAGCCTGAGAATTTGAGTTGTGACGCAAGGAAAAAGCACAACCCTCCATGTGGGAATTTACCCAAATCCTGAAAGGTCTTTCAAAGATGATGGTTAGCCTTTAAAATTACAACTACGTTCGTAGAGACCAATTCAGACTGCTGCTATGACTTATTAACCTCCATTTTCCTTTCAACACTCAGCTCTGTATGCTTTCTTGAAATTTTAGCTTCTCCAGCTCCAGGTGAAATCTTCACTTCAACACCTGGAGGGATGCTCGTTGGCCAAACAGTCCATCTGAGCTTTCTCTCTGTAGAACCAAGAGATGGGATTAAGGTAGGAACTAGGACCCCATGTCCCCACTGATGACCAATTTCAGATGACCTGTTCTTGGTGTCTGTGAATGAATCATTTGGTTGAAACTAATTCAGTGAAACATAGAACAGCTGCTAAAGTTAATCTTAGGGAAAATATTATTTGTATTTCTTAAGTTGAAAATGATTCAGCGCACAGGTTATAATTTCCTTTGTTATTTTTTGTTATTAATAGAATGATGTGTTTTGACAATAGGACTAATGTTAAATTAGATGTGCCACTTGGAAAAAAACATCCTTTCAGAAGTGAAAAGTAGACAGGATCATACAGATGGACTATATCTAGCTCACATCTTTCAGTACCTGTAACCATCTTTTGTATCTTCAAAAAAAATGCTCCAGTTTTGAGACCCTAGTGTCATAATTTTTGCTTTAAACTTCAGTAAATTTCCTTTTGCCTCCATTTCTACCACATTTATATGGCCAAATCCAACTCCTCATCCCTTAAAACTATTCCACTTCCATGTTCTCAAACTCAAAAACCCCTTCTCTGACCACATCATCTATTTGTCTCTCCTCTTCCTCTACTGTATCTACTGAACCTATTTTCCCATCTCACTGTGACTTCCAGGCCCTATATATCCTCCTGTTCTTCTATTACATTACCTTTTTCTAATTTAATTTTCCATTCAACTGGGCCAGGATGACCCATAACCCCATCACAAATCCTCTCCATTAGATAACCCCACCTTTCTCAGTTTCCACATCAAAGCTGCCAAAGTTTGCAGGAGAAAGTCATGAAAACCTCTTGAGGAGATTAAGTGTGTGTTCTCTAATTCTAGGTGTCTGCCCTGCTCCTTCTAATTTATATTCATCATTTTGTGTTGATGTCCTAATTTTCAAAACTGGTTCAAAGAAACTTCTTTCCCTAAACTGTCTCTATCCAACCTCCAACCTTTAGCAGATAATTTTTATCTTTTACTCAGTTGAGCAATCACCAGCAACAAAACCATGCTGCCTGTACAGAAATAAAATGCTGCAAACAATGATATGCTATAAAGTGTGATTCTATAGGATTATAAAGTGGTGTTCCCATGGCAACAACCCTGGTTCAGGTCCATATCCAGGGGCTGATTTAGCAGGAAGAAATAAAGTTGTGATGCCTTTCATTTGTATCATCCCAAGACCCTGGAAGGGACCTGCATTAGTTTTTCTATTGCTATGTAATAAATTACTTCAAAATTCAGTAGCTTAAGTAATATACATTTTACTTCACAGTTTTCTTGGTTCTGGAATCAAAGCATGGCTTAGCTGGGCCCCCTGGTTCAGGTTTTCTCCTACGGCTTCGATCAAGGAGTTGGCCCTAGCCGGGGTCTCATCTGAAGGCTTGATTGAGGAAGGACTGACTTCCAAACTCATGTGGTTGTTTGTAGACTTTTAGTTGCTCCAGCATTGTTGGACTGACAACTTCTTGTTTCAGTTTCAAACTGGCTGTTGGCCAGAAGCCACCCTCAATTCCTTGCCACGGGGGCTCCATAATATGGCAACTTGCTTTAGCAAAGCCAGGAAGAAAGAGAGTCAGCTAGCAAGACAGTAGTGACTATCTTATGTAACTTAACCCCATCACCTTTGTCACATTCTGTTGGTTAGAGCAAGTCACTAGGCCAACCTACACTCAAGGGGAAGGGATCACACAGGGTTAAAATAAGTACCAGGAAGCAGGGATCTTTGCAGCCATCTTTAGAATCTGCCTGCTACAGGGCACTAGCAGTATGTTCACTGGGTCATATATTTTAATAAATTTTACAAAAATAAGATATTTTAACTTCAAATGGTTAAGAGCACCATCTCTTTCCACTTCAAACTTCCTTATAGCCTATATCCCCAGGAACACCCTACCCTCTCTTGGCTGGTGGCATTGGAATGATAACAGGAACTTTGTAATACATATACGGAGAATGTGAGTTGGAAATACATTTAGCATGACTTTAGCGCAGTATGTTAATAGTCACTTCCTTGTATAACTAATTTATTTCTAGTTACTCTAGTGTAGGATTGATTTTCAGAAATACTCCAATTGCCTACTCTGCTGACTCAACCAGCCTTGTGACACAAAGCAAAGGTCATATCTTTATATGAACATGTTCTTGGGCTTCCAGCACTGGCAGAATCAGACACAATATTTGAAAGGTATGGAGCGAGAAGCTTGTCTGGGAAATTTTGTTGAATCATTAGATGTGTATAATTAGAAGCAGAAGATTCAGTGCTTGACAGAACTTGTAAAGAATACATTCAATAATGCGGCATGGACAATTATAAATATATCATTTATTTTTTTCTTTTCTGATGGCTAATTTGTGATCTAGGATTATTAGATATTCTGGGTATAAAGCAACAGTAAGTATGTTTCTGGGCGAAGTTGGATGTTTTATGTATTCCAGCATATCAGAAGCTATCTTAGTGTGAAATTAACAGTAATAAATTATAAAATTGGAAGAAACTTTCCAAAACTATCAATAATTTTTTTAAACTATGGCTAATCATACCACAGAAAAAAAGTAAATCATCTTTCTGTTCTCTTCACAGAAAATTATGTTACATGTCAAGAGACAATTAAATGAGTATGTAGTTAAAAAAGGTAAGAAAATAAAATGTTAGGAATATATGCCAGATTGTTAAAAAATATTCTGATGTTTTCTGGATTTTTTATATTTATGGCATTTATTGGCTTTTAAAATATATACTTTTTTTTTTTTTTTTTTTGAGATAGGGTCTCACTGTATCACCTGGTCTAGAATGTAGTAGTAGTAGTATCATAGCTCCTTGCAACCTCAAATTCCTGGTCTCAAGCTATTCTCCTGCCTCAGCCTCCCGAGTAGCTGGGACTATGGGTGTATGCCACCATGCCCAGCTAGTAATAATTTTTCCATTTTTTGTAGAGACAGGGTCTCACTCCTGCTCAGGCTCATCTTGAACTCTTGACCTCAAGGCATCCTCCAGCCTAGGCCTCCCAAAGTGCTAGGATTACAGATGTGAGCCACTGCATCCAGCCGAAATACATACTTTTTATAATTTTTTTCTGTAGATAAATATTGAGTTTGATACTTGATTTTATATTTCTTCTCTTGAAGTGTCCAAATTGTGTCAGCTTCAGGGCCGTGCAAAACCTGGCTCTACACTTCACTGGCCTGGACTTCACTGGCTTCCATTCAAAGCCACACTCCCCACTGCTACCCAACAGTCTTCCCTAGGAAACGTTCACTGCCCTGTTTAAAAATCTTTACTGTCTCTCCATCACACAAGTTATCTGCAAATGAGGGTCCCAGTCTAATTTTCATTTTTATTGTCAACAACTCCCTATTTTAGTTTTTGTTTTGTTTTTCTGCCTATATAACTACTTGCAGTGTAACTACTTGCTGTTATAAAAGCATCACTTCTGGTCCCTTCTCTCACCATTTTCCCTTTGCTCTCATTTTTGTTTGTCAAAATCCTACCTACCCGTTGCCTGTCTCAAACGGTGTTTCTTTCATAAACCTTTTTCCCTGCTCTCACACTATGATAGCCTCTCCCACCTTCTGTATGCCTGTACTACTTTTACTCCATTCTCATTGTTCTTATATTTTACAATTGCATATTGCTTTTGTAATCACTTGTTTTTTATATATTTTGATTCTCCTTATAATCCTAAGCTCTTTGACAGGAAATATTACTTCTTTTTCATCATAACCTCTCTAGCACCTCTCTGGCTGTACTGGTAGAATAGTAAATATTATTGTCTATACATGATTGAATAATTTAATAATACAGCATTTGACTGAACAAGAAATTAATTCATTCAAATGCTACCTCATTTATTCATAACAAACAAATATTTATTGAGGCCATACCATGTGGTGACACCTGTGGTCACTGCTGAGAACTAAAAACTTAACAAAATGACAATAAAAATGCATTCCTTGGCCATAGGGAGGTAAGAGTCTAGAGAGGCAGACAAACATTAATGCAGGAATCATACAAGCTAATATAGAATTTCATCCTTGACAGGGCCTAAGTAGTAAAGGTACATGGAACCGTGAGAGCGTATAATGTGTAAGATGTCAACCAGTCTGGGCAATTTCATGTGCATTTCCTATAATGAACCAGAGACACAATTCCATTTTTTATCTTCTCTGTAAGAAAATAGCTAAATTATAATCAATTTTATTTAACTACTTCCATAATGTTTAATTCCTTAACTAATGATTCATTTGATCTTGAAAATTTTACCAAATTAGAGCAATGCTTGTCAATCATTTCTAAAAATCGGCACTTTTTGCTGCTGGTTTCTGAGTGCATGAGCAAAATCAAGAAGCCCAAAGCTCAGTTCTTTCTCTGGGTATAATACTCCCTTTATTTGGACTGTGGCTGTTGATAGCTGAGCTTATCCTGCCTGTGGTGCTCTTTTGTAGCCTGTCAGCCACCGTCCAATGCCTTTGCTTGCACAAATTGTCCAGTTCTGCAGCCTGCATTGCATGTGGTCTGTGTGCATCTCGGGCTTCCCAGATTAGGGTATATTATGGATTGAATTCTGTCCTCCCCCCAAAAATACACTGAAGTCCTCCCTACCCAAATGTTAGGAGGTATCCTTATTTGGAGATAGGGTCTTTACAGAGGTAATCAAGTTAAAATGAGGTCATTAGGGTAGACCTCAATCAAATATGACTGATGTCCTTATGAAAAGGGGATATTTGAACATAGAGACAGACATTCACAGGGAAAAGATTATGTGAAGACACAAGGAGAATTCTATCGACAAGCAAAGAATGGCTGAGGCTATCAGAAGCTAAGAGAGAGCCACAGCCTTCAGAAGGAACCAATCCTGCTGACACCTTGATCTCAGACTTCTGTCCTCCAGAACTGTGAGACAGTAAATATCTGTCGTGTAAACCACTTAGCTTGTGGCACTTGTTATGGCAGCCCTACAAAAGTAATACATGGCATATTTCCATAGAAAAGTTTATATGAAACTGATGTCCAGGATTTTTACCCTATAGGATTTTTTTTCTCTCTAGGATTAGTTACATTTAAGCCTAAATACAAATATGGAAACAGCACCCAGAGTCTAAACAGTATATGGCCATTGAAAAATAACAACAACAACTAAAAGCTCTCCTGATATGGACATTTCTTTTCTAGGACTGACTTAATGTCACCAGGCCCTTTGGGCCTGGGTTTCCTCTTCTGCTACCTCTGACAGAATTAAGACAAAGTGTAGCAGGTACCCCTTCAGGGCAAAATGAAAGAAGCCAAAAATGCTCTTGAGCTCAGAATGCAAGAGGAATGTGCAGGGAGGACAATGTAGTTTTGTATAAAAGTCTCTTAATTCTTGAGTTACTACGATATTTACTTTAGGGATTGAAGGGACCATTGTTATGTCCTGGCTCAGTGGGAAAGACATTTTAAAATTCATCCAAACGGTTACTCCTGTGAAGGAGAGCCTACAAAATAAATAACTTCTGTTCCTTTCACAATAGGACAGCAGTAGGGTGCTTTTCCCATCTGGGTTTTAAAGGGTGAAGGAGAGGCGTATAACACATATCCACCAAATAAGAGAAGTTGTTATGCTTAGTTAATCAATTTGGGTAGAAATAAATTGTTATAAGTTAAATATTATTTTTTTCAAGAAATAGTTTTTGAGCACCTATAATGTATTAGTGTTGGGAATACACAGGTGAGCAGAAATAGGCACAATCCCTCTCTCAGGGAGTTGGCAGGATACTAAAGGAAACAGATAGTAAGCACATGGCAAATTGCAACCACATGTATAAATGTAAAATTCCAACTGTTACAAGTACTATTAAGAAGTAGTACATGTTGCAGTGAGAGTTAGTAATGGAATTTAACTTACCAAGGAGATCAGGGACATTTCCTATAGAGATTTTGTACTTCTTTTTTGCTATCTAACATCTGAGCTCCTTTCAAATATTTAGGGAATTTTCTAAATTATAAGCCTTGGTGGGAGTCATAAAATGCCTCCCACTAAGAAACTGAAAATGTCAAATACTTGCCTTCCCAGCTTCCTTTGTGGCTAGGATGCCATCAGTGCTCATCTGTCCTTTCTCTCTCTCCCCCCGCCCCTACCATTGGCGTGATGCAGAAGTGGCAGTGGTACAAACTCTACAATTTAATGCTTAGTGATGATGGTAGCAGTTTCATTCCCAGACCAGTTTCTGAGAGTGATTAGCATGTTATTCCTAAGTGCTAAGGCTTGGTTCTCCAGACTATGTAACCATTCCATCTGTGAGTCACAAATATCATTTTAATAGACGCTTTTTTCTGCATAGGTCAGAAAAAGCTTCTGTTGCTTATAAGTACAAACCATGAATGATACAATTCCCCCTGAGGAAGTGCCAATGGGACTGAGATTTGAAGGATGAGTAGGAGTTAATTAGAGAAGAAAGGAGGCAAAACCATTCCAAACAGAAAGAGAATCATAGTGAGGGTAACTGTCAGAACAGGAATTTCAAGTGTGAGGAGGAACCCAAAGTATGAGATGAGGTTGGACAGGTAGGCAGGCAGACCAAAAGGGAGAAATCACTGGGCTGATTTTAATAGAAATGGAGGAAAATTGAGAGACTTAAACAATACTTAGGAGGTATTGTGAAGTCATCCAGGACAGGTGGATAATTTGGATATCATATCAAAAGGTGATGGAGGGGGATGCAAAGGCTTGTGCTACTAATTAGATGGCATTGCCATTCACTGAGAGAGAAAACGCTAGAAACAGACCAGGTTTAGAAGTGATTAAGCAGGACGGGAAATCATGACTTCTGTCAAAGATACATGCATTTTAAAGGATTTTAATTCCAATAGGAAATGTCAAGTAGGCAGGTAAGACTATCAGTCTACAGCTCAGAGGAAAGATCCAGGCCAGATATATAAATTTGGGAATCACTGCTATACATGTGATAATCGGAGCTGAAATGAGCTCCCTTTGGGAGAGAATATAGAGTAAGAGAAGGAAGGGCCTATAACTAAGTCTTGATGGTACTCACCATATCATGGGAGCAGCTAGAGGAATGTGAAGAAAAACACGAGACTGTCTAGGTACCAAAGCCAAGGGAAAGCATGATACTGAGGAAGAATGAAGTCTGATTAGCTGGTTTGAGGGCTCTTGAGATTCCCATGTACAGTGAGGATGAAGAAATATCTGAAGAATTCAACAGCATGGAAGAAACTAAGAATTTTAGGGAGATCTGGGTTTGTAGAATGAGAACACAAAGGCCAGATTGGAATTGAGGTGACAAAATGACAGCAAGTATAGAAAATTTACAAGCTTAGCTATGAAGGTGAGGAATGAGATAAGGCTTATGTTGAATTTAAGGTGTGGATTTAAAGGAGACACATATGCATGTGTGTGCTTGTTTTATAAAAAGGGAGAGATGTGAACTTGCATATAAGTCATGAGAAGAATTAAGTTGAAACAGAAAGGTAAAGAGAAATTAATTAACATTGACAAGTTTCGTGGAGGTGAATGGGCACAGGACCTACAATTTAAGGGAGAAGGAACTAGCCTTATGTGGCAAGAAGGGAAGAAGGGGAAGATAGGTGTGGGTGTAGGTACATTCGCATGTTTGTTAGGAAGAAAGTAAGGTAGTTCTAGTCGTATGGCTTTAATTTTCTCAGCAAGGCAGATATGTTGGGTGGGGAACAGAAAACAGTTTGAGGAAAGTAAAGGTTTGGAAAGAGTTTGAAAGTAATTTGAACCAATCAACACAGGCACATGCTGGGTAGTAGGTATTGAATTCCCCAATAGAACCAACCTGCTCTTTTGAGAGATTTTCTCCAGTAGGCGGAGGTATAGATATACAATCTGTGCAGTCTTTATTGTAGCTTCATGGGCGTGCAATCTGTGCAGTCATGCAGGGCCACACGCGAACTACTCTGCCATCTCAGAGTTAAGAAATTCTTAACTTTTTGAAGAGGGACTCACATTTTCATTTTGCACTGGGACCTATAAATTATGTACCTGGTCCTACCAGGACTTTAGAATCCTGCCCATATTATTGAGATCCTAAAATGGTATTCACAAAATACTGTTTGAAATAGTGAAACAATGATTAGCAACAGACTTGTCACATTAATAGAATTTTTTAAAACCTCAAGGCATAATATTAAGAAAATTCTATTAAAATACCCAAACATTTGTTTCATGGCTAAAGTATATAATAAAATCATCATTTTCACACAGACTGGCGATTGTATGAGTTGCCATATCTATGTTAATTTGTAGTGGTAATCTGCCTGCAAACAAACTGTGACAAGAACTTTAGGAGCCTTTCTGTACATTTTAGTCAATTAAGATGATATAGTCATCATATAATGCTATTTTTGTGAGTAGTATTGTTGAGCTTCCTATTAGTTTATAACTTTGAAATCTTAATTACTTAAGCTTAGTAATCCAAGGTTTGTTCATTTTCTCCATACAGTTTGTATATTTAATTGACATATTCGCCAAACTAATGACATTGGTGTCTTCCTTTTGGCCTGATGGTCCCAACCTTTAGGCCTCCCAAAAGTTTTATTGTTGTCCAGCACCTGTGACCTGTGACAGTTTCATGTCCCCTGAAGGAGACAGAAAGTTTAGAATATTATTAGCCGTCTTATTTTTTTCTTTAGAGACAGGCTGGAGCCTCCAACTCCTGGGCTCAAACGATCCTCCCACCTCGGCCTCCCAAAGCACTGGGATTACAGACATGAGCCACCACACCCAGCCATTGTGGGCTTTTTTGAAGGAAAAGAGGAGTGGGTGGGTACACTCAGAGGTGAGTGGCTGTCTTAACACCTGGGAACCACCAAGCCCACACCTGCCACGCTCCCCACCGCAGTTTGCTTTATTAGTCCTTTAAAAACTCTGAAACAATATGTTGTAAAAGAAATAAATTACTTTTCATCTCGCAAAAAAGCAAGATCAAAGGTTGTTGAAGCTGCCTAGATCAGGCTTGCACACACGCACCTCCAGAGAAGGGAGTTTTCCTTTCCAGCTTCCTTGGCAAAGCCAGTAGGAAACAAGAGGCCCTTCAGGACTTTGGATTCAACCTGAATTCCACGTGCTTCTCCAGCTTGCTGATGGCAGATCACGGGACTTCTTGGCCTCTGTAATGTCATGAGAGATTCCTATAATCTCATTGTGGGAATTGTCCCATAATAAATAAATAAATAAATAAGTCTCCTATTGCTTCCCTTTCTGTGGAGAACCTTGACTAGTACAGGTATATAAGAATGCTATACTATTTTTGCAACTTTTCTGTAAGTTTAAAATAATTTTAAAAGTAAGTAATCTTAAAAGTTCTTTAAATTTTTTTAAAGTAGCCTTTAAGAATTCTTTTTTATGAACTCTTCTTGTTCAGAAATAGGCCTCGTTGTTATTCTGTAGGTATAAATTTGCATAATTTGTTAAGGAAGAGGAAGACTGAATTAATGGAATTAGCACTGTTGTGTGTAATAAGTCAAAGAATTAACTTCATTATTTATTAGTAGCATGTTAAGATACACATACTAGTCAGGAAAATGTTTCTTTCTCTTTTCTCTCCTACCTTGTAGGTTTAGGCTGACCCATTTGTGAGAATGTTTGCTCTTCAGTGGAGAATTAATGTTTATGTACATATTTGCACTTACTTGTATGTATATGTGTGTTGAAAAGATGGGGAATGCATGAGAGACAGAGAGAGAGAAAGAGAGCCCTTCCTTAATAGTTACCTGATGTATTAGTTTCCTATGATAAATTATCACAAATGGTGTGGTTTGAAACAACAGAAATGTATTCCCTCACAGTTTTGGAGGCCAGAAGTCCAACATCAGTTTCCCTGGACCAAAATGAAGGTGTCAGCCAGTCTGCACTCCCTCAGAAGGCTCTAGGGGAAAATCCCTTCCTTGCCTCTTCCAGCTACTGGTGACCACCGACATCCCTTGGCTTGTGTGGCTACCTCACCCCAATCTCAGTCTCTGCGGTCACATTGCCTTCCCCTTTTCTGTGTATGTAATCTGCCTTTGCCTCTCCCTTATAAGAACACTTGTGATGGCATTGAGCGCCCACCTGGGTATTGAAAGATAATCTCCCTATCACATGATCCTTAATTTAATAACATCTACAAAGTTTTAGCTGCATATAATGGGGTGAATAATGTCCCCACAAAATTCGTGGCCAACTGGAACCTCAGAAAGTGACCTTATTTGGAAATAGGGTCTTTGCAGATGTAATTAAGGTAAGGATTGAGATGAGATCCTACTGGATTAGGGCAGGCCTAATGAAAGAAAGAATGAAAGCATTCTTCTAAGAGACAAAAAAGGAGACACAGAGACACTGGGAAGGCCATGAGAAGACAGAGAGAGATTGGAGTTATGCTGTTATGCTGCACAAACCACGGAATATCTGAACCTACCAGGAGCTAGAAGATACTAGGAAGGACTCTCCTCTGAGCCTTTGGAGAGAGTGCGGCCCAAGTGTGCTGAAATTTTGTGATCATTTTCTTTATTGGGATTCTTTTCAAATTTATCATTCAGGGCTTTCAATGGACCCTTTCACTATGAAAAGGCATGTATTATATTGTTCTGGGAAACTTTCTTATTGACAGTTTGCTCATCAACATTTTCTCTCTTCTCACTTCCTGTTACCACCCAATCAGGTTCATTGCCCACGGCTCAAGAGGAAGCCGATATGCTGAGACAGCAGAGGTTACAGCAGAGAAAGTTGGTTTAATATTGTAGGGCACCATGTGAGGTGAAGGGAGAAAGTTCTCAAATCTGTCTCCCAGACAATTTTTAGGCCAGGGTCTTTAAAGATAGCTTGGGGGGCAAAGGGCTAGGGAATTGGGTGTGCTGGGGCAAAGGGCTGGGGGTAAACTCATAGGGTGGGGAAGCAGAGATTGTCTTCTTGGGCTAAGTCAGTTCCCAGGTCTCAAGACCAGTTGAGTTAGTTCCTTGGTATGGGCCACTGGTCTGGTTGGGTCAGTTGGTCCACCAGAAGGCAGGGTCTGGAAGATATCTCAAAGACCCACCTTAGGTTACACAAGGGTGGTGCTATCTATAGGAGCAATGGGGAAAGCTAAGAACCTTTATGACTATCAGCTATGTGACTATGTGCAATTATAGGAAAGCAAGCTAGGGAACATTTTAACTATGCCTATTCCTTTACAGAGTTCAGGCCCCTACCACAGTTCCCAAATTACAACCTTTTATTAATTTTATAAAGGGCGCTTTCATTCTTTTGATTTCATTAGTCAGAGATTGCATCTTCTCCATTGTTTCCCTCATTTTCTTATATTTTCTTTCATTCATTATTTTCTTCTAATTCTTCTGTAATTTCCTAAAATGTACTCTTCACCTTTAAATCTCAGTTGAAATTTTTTACTCTGTTATCTTAATTTTAATTTCCAATTACTCTTTAAGTTCTCTGAGTTTTTTTTTAAGTCTTCTTATTCTTGTTCCATGATGCAATATCATGTCTTATAACACATCTCTGAGGCCATAAGTTATAGCATTTTTAGAAGTTGTCTTCTACATTCTCCGCTGCTTTCTCTATCATCCTTTTTTTTTTTTTTCTTCTTCATGTTTTCTGCTTTGGGGTCTGTTCAGACTAGGGGCTTCTCTTAAATATCTAATTCTTATTACATTTAAGGCACTTAAAAATCTTGACTGAAAGTTCTGTGCGCATGGGCAAAGCTTGTTAGTTAGTGACCTTCTCTAAAGGACAGCCAGCAATGGGTGGGATTTTTCCCTGGATCACCCACGATGTCTGTAACTGAAGGCATTTTCCCTGAGGATGTCATTCCTCTTGTCTCCTGCCTGGGAGGTTGATGCCTGGCTCCTAGAGTTTTGGGAGAAGAGGAGGAGGGGCTTTGAATCCATTTGCTGACTCTCACTTTATTTCCCTGTTCTTAGGGTTCTCTGTTTCCCTAAGTAAGTAGCTTTTCAGTTCCAGTTTCTTCCGAGAATAAACCAGCCTCCTTCTCCTTCAGGGACAGAGGATAGAGGTAAGGGTAGTTGCCTGACCCTGTGAAGTGCAGGAGGAGCCCTGGGGAACTCCTGGCTCTGTCTGCAGACACATCTTTCAAGTAGCATTTTAAGAAGGGAGGCAGGAAAAGTGAATTTTGCTTTTCGCTGCAAAGCCAGTCCCTCTGCTTTCAACCTCTCCTCTTCACGGTGCCTCTGCAATAACTGGGGTCCCAGGATCAGGGATTGTCTGGGACTTGCTTGCTGTTGGCACTCTTCCCGCGCTGCCTGTAAGGGACAGCTTTCTTTTATCTTCTCTGTCGGTAGCCATTCCTCTCTGTTGTTTCTGTCTTCCAAAAATGTGTTAACACCTCTTGTCCACTGTTTTCTTTTCTCCTTCTGTTGGCATCTCTTTTTTTTTCCTTGTGGATTTAACCTTTCTTCTTCCCTTTCTACCATCTTAGAAAAGGTTTAGAGGGGAGAATCAATAACAAATATTAACAGACAGGAAATCGGCTAAAAACTATTTACTTGACCCTGACCTTTCTTTACTGGCTTGACTTCTACATTATTTGGAAACAGCATACTTCTGTTGGGGTTGTGGCTATGAAATCATTCTCTACTTGCATAATAAAACCACCGTAAAAGGTTTCTTTGACCTTTCAAGCATTAGAGTTTACTTTTATAGGCAATAAGTAAGGTGTGTCATATTGGAAAGTTCCAGGGTGTCTAAATTTCCTAGTTCAAGGTTTTTATATCTTTAAAAGGAATCATAAAGAAATGAGTACTTGCTAAGTGTTGATTGTGTGTGCATCGCTGAACAGTTGCTGTCTAATGTAGCTCTCTTGAAAATCCTCTGAGATAGATTTTGCTGTATTGTCATGACTATTTTTATAGACAGGGAAACCCAAATCGGAGTTGAGGGAACTTTCTTAGTGTCGTACAAAGCCAGAAAATAGTGGAGTCAGGGTCCATCCTGAAACAGCCTTCAAAGCCCACATTCTTTTACAAATTAATCAACTGTTGTGACTCATTGTCCCTCCCAAGGCATGAGATTGACACAGTCTGCCAAAGTTGATAGGTTTTATCAATTTTCAAACGATAGACTGCCATCAGTTATAATCTCCTGGAAAGTTATTCTATAAATCATAGTTTACAAATTGTTTTCTATGTCATATCTGTCACTAAAATTATTTATTCACATTAAAAAGTCAAAACCACATTTCAGAAAACATGCACGGGTCAGTTAAATGTATTTTTTATTGAAGTATTTTACTTTTTAAACTAATATTAAAGACACTGTCTAAGGACACTGCCTTTTTTTTAAAACCTAGATTCCCCACTCTGCAATTAAAACTTTACCTAAATGCACTACTTTGACATATGTAGAACACAATGGTTTAGCAACTTTGAGCAAAGAGAGTTTTAAAAAGTTTTGGTTTTGTTTTGTATCTCTTTTTTTCTTTTTTTGAGACAGGGTCTTGCTCTGTCACCCAGGCTAGAGTGGAGTGATACAATCATAGCTCACTATAACCTCAAACTCCTGAGCTCAAGCAATCCTCCCACCTCAGCCTCCTCAGTAGCTAGGACCAATTTTTAAATTTTTTGTAGAGTCGGGGTCTCGCTATGTTGCCCAGGCTGGTCTCGAACTCCTGGCCTCAAGCAATCTTCCTGCCTAGGCTTCCCAAAGTGCTGGGATGACAGGTGTGAGCCACCGCAACTGGCATAACTATTTTTTAAAAACAAGGTAATATAGTAAAAAAAAAAGTTTTAGCACTTTGGAGCCTGACGGTCCTGGGTTTAATTTTTACCTCTGACCCTCAGTAGCTACGTAAATGTGAACAAATTTCTTAAACTTGTTTTATCTCCATATTCTAAGTTGATGATAATTATAACTAGCAATTTTGTTGAGAGAGCTAAAAGAGACAATGTCTTAAAAGGCCTTGGGGAGCGCATCCTCAGTGCTAGTCTCAGTGCTAGGTTTGTTTATTGCAAAAAAAAAAAAAAGAGTCTATGTCAAGCTAGTTCAAGAAAAGGAATTATTGTTAAGAAAGGTGCATATGAATGGAAAGTGCACTGAGGAGTCATCAGGAATGAAGACAAGTTGAGAAACGGGTTTTGCCTGCTTTCTCCTATATGGTGCACTGGGCTCTGCTCTACAAAGCCACCTCTGCTTCTCTCTAAACTCCTGCTTCATTCTCCTCTCCTTACCAACCTTCTTCCTCTGCTCATTTATAATTTCTATTCTTTATAATGTCTACTTGTGTGTGTTTTTGACTTATCACCTATGATTATAACATCACATAATATCTTTCAGTGCACGCTTGTTCTTGTACCTCTGCTACTGATGGGCAGTTTACTTCATTTATTTTTTAGTTCAGATTTACCAGGAGCAATTATCTGATTTACCCAGCTTATCTTTTCAGTTATTGACCTAAATGATAGGCAATATAGGGCTTTTGCCAGACTGTGGTTTGGTTGCCTTAGCTTTGGTTCAGTCCAACTAGAAAAAGGAAAGACAGTCAGATGGTCCTCCCACAAAATGCCACTGACCGTTCTGCAAGAACTAATGTGATAGTTTCCTTAGAATTCTAAAAAGTTTCCTTGGAAGTGAAGCATATGAGCCTAACAACTCTACAGTAGTAGTCTACAGATTTCAATTTCTTTTTGGCTTTGATTTCCTATGCCCAAATGACAAAAGTAGTGTGAAGATCCATCATTTGTCCCCTCATACATTCTATTTTTCTTTCTTCTTAGAGGATCCAGTGATGTTGTCAGGAACAGGAAATAATAATTTACCAATATCCTCTGCAGTCCATTTACCATTTATTCTGGCTCTATCAGAGTTAGTGCAGGTAGTTGGCAGGATTGAAAATCAATTTAATGATTTGTTTGCTAAGGTTCTTTGTGAGCTCAGCGTGGCGCTAGGTATTGTGGTTCATTTAAACAAGTGTAAAAATCAGGCCCTACTGTTAAAGAACTCAATCTAGTTAATTAGTCCAAAAATAATTCATGAGAAATTTTTCTAGAATAATTAATAGGAAGGTAATGAGTGTGATGGAAACGTAAATGGATTCGAGGCTGGATTTTGCTCTCTCTGTGACTCTACTGTTTGCCAGTCAACTTGTTTTCTGGGCCTCAGTTAACTTAAGATGAGTGAATTATGCCAGGCTATCTCTAAAATCCATTTCTAACCAACAATCCATGTTGCCATTTTTTCTTCTTTTAAGACCAAAAAAGATTTCTTTTTTATAATTCTTCCACTTGCATTCCACCAAATGAAATTAGAATTTAGTTATACAGGATTTCTACTAGGAGAGATTTATCCATTCCCTATTCCACAACTTGTGGACCTTCATATTCATTCACCACTCACTCAATGACTCACCTGGAGCAAAATCCAGTCCTGCAAACTCCATTCATGGTAAGTGCCCTGTACAGGTGTACCATTTTTTTATCTTTTATATCGCATTTTCACTGTACCTTTTCTATGCTTGGATCTGTTTGGATGCACAAATAATTACCATGGTGTTATAATTGCTGCTGACTCCCCAAACATAAACAATGAAAAAAAAATGACTAAAATCCAGCTGGTATGCATTTGAAGTAGTATGAAGAATACACTTTTCCTGTGATTGAGAGAGAGAAAGAGAAAATTTGAAACTTTACTAATACATAACTAGAATTACTTTGATGGGGATTATACTATAACTTGGCTCTAATTTGATACATATTTCTAATTATTTTCTTTATTGGTTTTCACTTGAGCTGGACTTTATATTTGCTCTCCCCTCCCCCTACCCCGTGACCTCTGTCTGAGTCTCTTTTTTCCCCCTATGATCTTTAAATGGACTCATTTTCTTGCCATAATGAAAATTCAGGGCCTTGTTTATTCTTTTCTCTTCTTTGATGATTAGGGTATAAATCTAGAATGCTAGAAGTCATTTATCCTCTCCTTCTTCTTTCTTTCCATTTCAAAGTTGCCACCAAGTCCTTCCATTTCTGTCATCCAACTGTATATTGATGCCTTATGCTATTCTCTGTAACTGCTGCCACTGTTTCAATTCAGACCTTCTACGTGTCTTGCTCGGATAGCTGCTAGACCCTCCCAAATGATCCCCATGATCTAGACTGCTTCATCCTCACACTTCCATGGTTTCCTTCCTGAAACACAGATATGACGATGGCTCTCCTCGGTTTCAAGTACTTTTGAGGATTTCCATGGCCTATGAAATTACTTCTAACTAATTTATACAGGAATAAGGCCCATGTGATTGTTTTCTCCATTCATCTCTGTTCCGATCACATTACCTGACCTTTTAATAGGTCCATGCTTAGTGTCTGAAATTCTCTCTGCCTCACATGCTGTTTCTGCCTTGTCTGCCCCATGAAATCATACATATATCTCAGCTCAAATACAATCTTCAAGACACTTCTTCTCTTACTAACAAATTTAGTTCCCGTGCTCTTTGTATAACATTCTATTTTGACATATCTCACACTCTGTAGTAATTTTTTACCCACAATCCTTTTTCTCCAACTAGATCAAGGGAAAACAATTTATTCTATTTATCTTTGCATCACTAGCATCTAGTGCAGTGCCTGACACAGAGTATGCACTCAGTTAATGTTTCTTGAACGAATAAATTATTTTATACTACAGGCCCTTTTGGGAGAAGCCTAATTTACTTTCTGTGACATAGAAAGTACCTCCAAAGAGAAGGTTTCACTGCTGCAGACCAAACAGTAATTTTAAGGGATTTGTCTTTGGTCTAAGATCTGGAAACATAGCTCTTATTCTTTAATATCTTCTAAATATACTTTCTCCTAAGGAAACTACTAGGAATATCATACTCAAGCAACCATTTAATGTATATGAAACCATTTTATCCAAATGTGAGAATTATAAAATCTTAGTATCCACAGGGATATTAGTTGTAATACAACTGTTAGGGATTGACTTGTGTCCCCCAAAAGCTATGGTGAAGTCCTAAGCCCTAGTACCTGTGAATGTGACCTTAATTTGAAATAGAGTCTTTGCAGAGGTAATCAAGTTAAGATGAGGTCACACTGAACCACCGTGGGCCCTAATCAAATATAACTGGTGTCCTTATAAGAAGAGAAGAGACAGACACAGACACAAAGGGAGAATGCCATGTGATAACAGGGGCAGAGACTGGAGTGATGCAGCTGCAAGCCAAGGGACACCATGGATTGGCAACTACCAGCAGAAGGTGGGAAGAAAGAAGGAAGGATTCTACCCAGAGTAGCAGAGGGAGAATGGCCCTGTTGACACCTTAATTGCAGATTGCTGGCCTCCAGAACTGGGAGAATAAATTTCTGTTGTTTGACCCACCCAGTTTGTGACAGTTTGTTACAGCAGCCCTAGGAAACTAATAAAATAACCCAGGCCTTACTTTATGTCTTTAATATCAAAACTGTTTTTTAGTAACTCCTGAAATAGGAGCCTTACTACCTCCAAAGGGAGTGTATTGCATAGTAGTAGAATCCAATATGCCAGGATGAATGTCTCAGGGGGATTTTCCATTTGCTGCCTGAAACTGTGGCTTAGAACCCTCAAACTGAAGATCATGATGTCTTTAAGTCTCACAGTTTCAGCAGCTTTTAATGACAATTTACATGAGGGTGTTTCTACATGAAAAGGCTGAGAATTGAAAAATACAATCTCCACGTTTCAAGCATATGGGGCTTGATGGACATTTTCCCTACATTAACTAGAAACACTGGTATTATTTCAGCACAACCTGACTCTGATTGACTGACGGTTTACATTGTGTAATCACATCCTTTCAAGAAGGGGGAAATTACGAGGCTGTCTTCCTCCTACTTAGACCTAATTACATGGAAGGAAGGATGTGCCAATTTTCTGTGTCTCTGGTTGTTCTGGCACCAATCAGGTGGAAGACAGGAATAGGTATCAAGAAGCACTAACACTAGATTAAAGGAATTAAAAGTCAAAGCAGCTAAGAATCCAAGGAATATTATGGGATTAAGGGAAAGAGCAGGCTGCCTGTAAAGTGATTAAGCTTCCTTGGCTATAAAATAGAAAGAGAAAAACATCACTCAAGTTTAGGATTACCATTTCTCAAGAAAGCACGACAAAAGATTTTTGTGTGTTTTTGCTTTCAAATGGCTCATGAAGATGATGTAAGTTGTAATTTGAAGAGCATTTCACTTTTTCAGTTAACAGAGCTTCACAGAAAACTGAAAACCTTTACTGGGAAGGTAAATGAATACCTCAGCCAGCTGCCAACAGAGGAAAATAAACGTTATCTCTAAAAGAAGTGAGTGTTTACAAAGGTAGAAGTATATACAGGATGCTCAGATAACCATTTAAGGTGTTAATCGAGGCGAACACTGGTAATTTGTGTAAATTAAAAAGCTGCAATAGTTATTGTTCTCTTCTCTCCTTTGCTGCCCCACCCATTCAAAACATCTCCCCTACCTCAACCACAGCACAAATGATGTATCTGTAAGGCAGTCCAGAGAACTAAAGGAAGCAAAAGTGTAGCTGATATGCGCTATCCTTTACACAAAATCACTAATAAAGAGTAGAACAGCTTATTGGCTTTGTTTTGTAAAGTTTTGACCTAGAGCACCATTTTATATCATTAAAAATTTGAGGTAGTACCACAAGCTTTGCCTCACTGGTCCAGACCCATGGTCCAGTCAGCACATTAACTCCCAGGGCATCTAAGGACATTTCTATGGGAATGCATGGCTCTTCTCCTCAAAGCAGCCTCTGAGTAAGCTCTCTCACATTGGCTACTGGGCCTTCGGTATTTAACTCACTTCGGGTGTTTTGTTTTGTTTTGTTTTTTGAGACAGGATCTTGCTTTGTCACTCAGGCTAGAGTACAGTGGCATCATCATAGCTCAAACCATCCTCCTGCCTCAACCTCCAGAGTAGCTGGGACTACAGCACTCACCACCATGCCCAGCTAGTTTTTTAAGTGTTCTTATAGAGACATGGCCTCGCTATTGCCAAGGCTGGTCTTGAACACCTGGCCTCCAGCAATCCTCCTGCCTCAGCCTCCAAAAGTACTAGGATTACAGGCATGAGCCACCAGGCCCAGCCTCTTCAGTTTTTTTTAACAAAATTCTTTCAGTATAATTTCCAATAGACTCGCCTGGACTGAAATGGAATATAAAATTTAGTATTTCTTAATTTTAAAGATAGTCTCTAACCCTACTTAGCATCACCCAGGCCTGCCTACATAGAACTGGGTGCAGGAAAGCTTTTGGAGATGTGCCAACTGTCCCCAGGCCTCTGACTCTTAGCCTATAAAGTAGGATGCTGCAGTCTCTGCTTCTGGGTTTCAAAATCAAGCACAGAAAGATGTACATCAAATCTAAATCCAGTGAACCATAAGAGAGACTTGCCAATACTCTGTTATTTCCTATTTCTTCCTTGAATTTGGCCACCTGCGTCTTTCATTATGCCTGGTTATTTATCTCTCTGGCTCTTCCTTCCTCATACTCCTCACCAGCTGTTGTTTGAGAATCTCTGTACTTCTCCTATTGGAAACGAGGCGTTCTAGTTTACCGGGATTAGGCAGAAGCACAAATTACTCAGATTGCACCTCCACATACATCCCTTACAAAGAGACCTTTGCTTTTTAATTGACCTTCTAGACTTGAGAGCAAATGTCCCCAGACCTAGAGCTGTCTTACCTGCTTTTCCACAGTCATGCCAAATATTCTGCAGGAGTGTAACCAAACGGGCTGATGACAGCCCTCCAGCCAGGGGGCCACACTGTATAGAGAATTTACTAACAATAGTAAAAGCAAATAAAAATTGGTCTGCCTTATATCATCATCCGTTTGAACCTCAGCTTTCAGTAAGAGTAACAGGACAGAGAAACTCTACACAATGACAGTGGCAGGGTGGGGGCGGGATGGAGACTGGCATCTGCAGCCCCCACCTTTAGTGAGCTGTCCTCGTGGGCCCTGACATTGTCTGTAGATCCCTAGGAAAGAAAAGTGCTTTCCTGAATGATTCCTAAAAGCTCCTTTCTTGTTTCTAGCCATGGCACCGACCTTTCTGACCCCCACATTGACCTATTTGGTGGTCTCCATGCCTCTGGTTCTGGGACTCTCGACCCTCTGTCCAGACACATTTTTCTCCATCCTGTTGTTCTTATTGGAAGCTGAGGCTCAAACTGGCTCAATTCTTAGGTGAACTGGGCTTCTTGCTCTTGGTTCCAAGTGAGTTTGGGGCTTAGTTCTACCATCAGCTAGCAGCTTCAAAAGTGAGTTTTGTGTAAATGAAGCCTGTTCATGTCTGGCCAGCCCTGCCCAGCATACCAAATGCACCTCTGCCTCTGATTCTTTGCACTGTTACTTTTTTTCTCCCAGTTTTATTGAGGTATACTTGACAAATAAAAGTCGTATATATTTAAGGTGCACAACTTGATGTTTTGATATATGTACAATGAAATGATTACAGCGATCAAGTTAATTAATATATCTATCACCTCATATAGTTAATGATTCTTTTGTGTGTGTGGTGAGAACACCTAAGATCTACTCTCTTAGCAAATTTCAAGTATACGGTATTATTAAATATAGTCACCATGCTGTACATTAGACTCCCAGAACTTACTCATCCACCTAACTAAACTTTTATACCCTTTCACCAACGTCTCCTCATTTCCTCCCACACCCAGCCCTTGGTAACTACCATTATACTCTATGCTGTTACGAGTTTGGCTTTTTTAGATTATACATATAAGTGAAATAATACAGTATTTGTCTCTCTGTTGCCTGGTTTATTTCTCTTAGCATAATGTCCTCCAGGTTCATCCTTGTTGTGGAAACAGCTACCTTATTCTTTTTTTAAATTTTCAATTAAAGTCCTATTTTGGTCTCTCCATCCTCCATGGAAATCATCTTTTATTATTTAAAAATAACTTAAACCGGAGTTTCTCAAACTTTAGTCATTCATATGCCACCTTCACAAATTTTCCTGTACCTAATCACCACCTAAATAGCTATCAAAATCATGGCTCACTCTATCAGTAACACATATACCATACTTTAGGAAACCTGATTTTAAACACGTAGTATTAATAATAGAAAGCTTTCCACCAAGGGAAAGGAAGGCTGTTCCTTTATAGCACAATATTATTTTGTACATAAATCATTTTTCTAGAAGAAAAATACTGTAATATGAATATATTCATTTTGTTATTAATATATACTTGCTACTGTTATTCATTAATGCCTTTGTGAAAATTGATAGTGAAGTTGGTGAATTAAGGAACATATTGTAAAAAATAGGATACTGTATCAGTAACTAGTCTTGGCACAGAGCTCTTCCAATTTTTCTCCCTTTCTTCAATACAAATTTCTAGGGAACACAGAGCTTTGAGGCACATAGTTATCTGATTAACTTATTAATCAAATTCTCTGCACAATTTAAGGGATTTTATTAACAGATATTTTCACTTTGCTCATATGGTTTTGCACAAACCATCAATGAGCCAATGATAAAGTTGAATAATTTGTACAAGGATTACTGAGTATTACATTGAGAATGACTCTATACAGAATCTTCCATTTTGTCGAGTATCATTTATTAACGAGTTTATTCATGTTTTAGGCTTTCAAAATGGCTTTCTCCATGAGCTCTAAAAGTTAGAAATGAACTTCTGTCATCTGTTTTTATCTTTTTTTAATATATAACCTTTGAATCACAGGAATGATTGTGGGAAGGTATCAGAAAGCAGTAGCTTTCAATAAACTATTGCAAACAGTAGGAAATTGAGTTTCTCAGATGTTTAGTAACCTGAGCAATGATCAAACACTGACATATCCCATTCTAGTTGTTTTGCTCTTCAGAATGGAAGTAATGTCTTTCAAAGACCCTGGAGAGTTAAACAACTTTTGAGACAAAACAAGTAGATTCCCCAAACTGTGTTAGGTTTCTCATCACTCTCACGAGAAAGGGTAATACAGACTCAGAATTAAAACCAAAGGGGAAACAAACAATGTCTCTATGTCTTTTCATCCTCATGGGAGATGATACCTGGGGACTTCAGTGTTAACGTGGATTTCTCAAGCTACCTCCTCTCAACTTTGAGAAAGCAAAGTCACTACATTATTATTATTTGTGCCATTGCAATATTGTGCCATTATTACTTGAACACTGTCAACATTAGACTTAAAGTCTGCAATATTTCTTGGGAGGCAGAATCATACTTTTACTTGGAATCAAGTCCTAACCTGGTTGTAATAAAGTGAGGGATATTTGTGTTTAATGAGTATAACTGTTATTGGCCATTATTAAATCACAATGGATTGCTTGAGCTCAGGTGTTCGAGACCAGCCTGAGCAAGAGTGAGACGCTGTCTCTACCATCAAAGCCATCAAGAGAAAGAGTCTGCAAGTGAGACAGAAGGCACTATTTTATATAACTTAATCATGGCAGAGACATTGCGTTGCCTTTGCCATATTCTCTGGATTAGACACAAGTCACTAGTCCAGTCCTACCTCAAAACGAGGAGATCACACAAAAATGTGTGTACCAGTATTCTGGATTGAATCTTGGGCCAGAAAAAATTGTGGGTGGTTGTTGTTGTTGGTTTGCTATAAAGCTGCAGTCTCCAACTCTCAGGTGCTGTTAGTGTTAGGAACTGGGCTACACTGCAGGAAGTGAGCAGTGGGCCCAGCAAGTGAAGCTTCATCTGTATTTACAGCTTCTCTCCATAGCTCGCATCACCACCTGACCTCCATCTCTTGTCAGATCAGCAGTGGCATTAGATTCTGCATTATGGTGAGTTGTATAATTATTTCATCATATATTACAATGTAATAATAATATAAATAAAGTGCACAATAAGTGTAATGCACTTGAATCATGCCAAAACCATACCCGGCCCTGGTCTATGGAAAAATTATCTTCCATGAAATCAATACCTGGTGCCAAAAAGGTTGGGGACCACTGTTATAAAGGATATTATTAATATTATGAAAATTGATGAAATTACATAAAGTTTTAGATTAAATAATAATATTATGTCACTGTTAATTGTTTTTAATAGTTATACTGATTGTTATAATAATACTGTGATTGGGCAAGAAAATATCCTTGCTAAGAAGACACTGAAGTATTTAAGAGTAAACTAGCATCATAGAGAGTGAATTATAAGGCAAATGTGGTAAAATGTTAATAATTAGAGACGTGAGTTTTTGTACCATTCTTGCAACTTCTCCATAAGTTTGAAATTATTTCCAATTTAAAAAATATGTACCTAAAGACTTTGTGTATATTTAATCAATTTTCATAATATTCTTTATAGCAAAAAAGTTATGGGTATATACACATAAGAAAGAATAGGAGGTAAGAGGTGGAGTCATTGAGTACAGAGAACTCATTTCTGGAATTTTGCTGTAAAATGAGCAGAGATATGAACTAGCAGCTGGAGATGTTGGAATTAAGAAGGTTTACTGTGATTGCCATTGCTTGAATATGAGTGATATTAAAGCAATTATATAATGGGGAATAGGAAAAATCCAATTGAAAAGGGACAATGGATGGCTCATGAGGAAAAGATAGTAATTTCAGAGGCAAAACCCTTCCACAGCCAGGTAGAGATGAGTTCAGTGCATATGTGACGGCTTGGCCTTGGACTGCAGCATGGACAATTCATCCACTGCAGAGGAAGGGACAACAGAGGACACTGGGCATGAGTGTAAGCAAGTTTAGTCGATTTAATGGTTAGAGAGATGAGAAGTGCTTCCCTAACAGCTCCTATTTTCTCACTACAATTAGAAGCAAAGTCACTAGCTAAAATTGAAGAGGGGGAGGAATGTTGGAAATTTAAGGTCACTTCAAAGAAAAAAGCAGAACTGTAAGAACGAAAAGGTCAAGAGGAAGAATAGCAATAATAAAGTCAACAAAGATATTTATTAATATAAATGAACCATGAAGCTACCTTACTTTTAAGAGGAAAAAACACTATACAATCATGCATTTGCTTAAGGATGGGGATACATTCTGACAAATGCATCATTAGGCAATTTTGTGGTCGTGGGAACAGCACAGAGTGTACTTACACAAACCTAGATGGTACAGCCTGCCACACACCTAGCCTATACTGTGTAGCCTATTTCTCCTAGGCTACAAACCTGTGCTGAATACTATAGGCAGTTATAACACAATGGTAAGTATTTATGTATCTAAACATAGAAAAGGTCCAGTAAAAATACGCTTTTATAATTTTATGGGACCACCATTGTATATGTGGCCTGTTGTTGACCTAATGTCATTACGCAGCACTTGACTGTATTTATTTTTGATTATCAAAAGCCCATAAGGGGGGAAAGTGCACATAAGGACAAAGCTGTCTATAAATCTGCAGTTTGGGGAGTGCATATCTGTAAGAATAGAAGGGTGATTCCTCACTCACATTCTCTCTGATCTAATAACTGCTCTGGCTTTTAAGATGCTTCAGAAACTAAACTCAGCAAAAACTGCAGCCCAAAGATGTGGCAAAAGTTGAATAGAGCTAGTTAAGTTTTATATTATGTATATCCTTTAATTTAGTTTAACATAGCCTTTTTATGCCAATAAGTGTGTCATGCATAGATGAAATGCTACACTGTCTTATGGCTTAGCAGTGTTGGTCTTGGTCTCAGATGGACAATTAGAACTCAGCCTCTCTTAAGACTTGTCTTCTTTGCCAAATCATGCATAGTCACTCCCTAGGTACCCCATGGTTTTGTTGCTGTGCGCATGTAAATTTACTTGAGAACATATTTACTGTCCTAGGCAAAAAGCTAAATACCTATTAATCTATTTCTGAAAAAAAAAATAAGTCACATAGTGCCAGCATTCCTAAAGAAAAAGTGTTTTAAATCAAATAACACTGAAATGCATAAAACAGAACATGATGAGAAAACACTGGGATTCCACTGAGACGCTTCTCAGCCATCAGATTCTTTCAAAAATACAATACTCTTCCAAAGTGCCTTATGCTTCAGTCTCAGAAACCAATTCAGCTGAGACCTAGATTTAAGGATGGCCCAAAGATTTTGCCACTAGCCACACGTAAAGCTAAATAAAATTTAAAATTCTGTTTTTCAGTTGCACTAGCCAAATTTCCAGTACTTAATATCCATGTGTGGCTAAGAGCTACCATATTGGACAGTGCAGATATAGATCATTTTATCATCACAGAGAGTTCCACTGGACAGTGCCAGTCCAGACCACGTAAAGCCCCTGTGATTTTCTCCATTTTCAAAATTATTACTGGTCCAAGGGAAGCGTAAGGAAATACGAGCTTCTGATATAACCTCAGAACCACCTTGGACTTCAAATTGACCCCAAACTGGAGCTCTAAGCTTTCCCAATCTGGGCCTGACTCAATACAGACCCACATCAACCAACAGAGTTTAGGAAGAGGATGAAGCAACACTTACCTCAAATGACAAAATAATGCCTACGAAGATCCTTTTGAAACTATGAAGTGCTATGCAAAAATAAAATATTCTTTCTATTTCCCTAAGCAATTGCCTTTACTTTGTTGTGGGGATTTCCCTAGATTATTATATTCATTATTGGACTCCGGAACTTGACATAAATGCAGAAAATTTGCAGGCAGTTTAGAGGAGATACACAAAGATGATGAAAGGTTTGACAAATAAAATATTGTGGCTAAAGAAACAGAAGTCATTCATCCTGGAAGAAAATTTTATAATTATCTTCAAGCATGCATATTATATGGAGAATTATGTCTGGCTACTTTGAAAAATACTACAGAGAGAATAGAAGAATTAGATTAAAGTATCAGCACAAAAGTAAATTTCCTGACAATGGTGGCTGTGCTGGAACAGGCTATTAAGGAAGCTTAAGAAATCTTCTCTGCAAGTATTTGAAAGCAGAAAAGTTTCTATATAAAATATTTTTCAGTCATTGTCTCCTTCTTAGGAAAGCAGTAAGATATAGTAAATTATGTAGATATTCCCATATTTTGTAACATGTGCAAGTCTGGTACCAGCTGGTTGGCCCAGGGATTGGTTCTGGCTCATATTAAGCCACCTATAGCCAGATGAGTGGCTACTATTAGAGCCCCACTCAACAAAGGCACTTTATCCTGAGAGTTATCGTAGCAGATAAGGTCGTTGCTTCCCCAGAAGCCACTTCTCTTCTTACAATACATCCCATTATTTTTCTTGAGGTACCACCCTTACCCCATAGCCCAGGTCTGGCTAATCAAAGCATCCATTCCCCCTGGCCACAGTGATTGGTTCAGAAATAACAAGTAACCCAAGTTAATCCAATATTATTGTTTCAGTTCTAGGACTTTTTTTGCACAAACTGTTGGAAACAGAGAATCTCTCTTTGTGATGTATTTGGAAGTGTGAGATTTTAAGCCTGGTTCTAGTGATCTGGGCAGGCTGCCTTTGCATGGAGAGTACAGCAAAGTAGTGCTCCTTAGAGCACTACATTCAATTGTTCCAGAACAGAAGCGTTGGATCTCCTGTCAGGGCAAGCAGCTAGAGAGAGTAAGCAACACACTAAGCTACAGAGCTGGGGAAGGGGAAAGAAGCACAAGACAGGGGCCACTTTCAATGGTCCTTGGCCCCATCACAGTTCTTCAGGACAAATGAGCTCTCATCTCCTAAACAGTTTCTTCTGTCCCTTAATTCAGTTATCACTGCTCCATGCTTTCCCTCTGCTGAACATTTATGGAAATTTCCCAGCCACTCTCCTCTCTCCTATTTGTCCTTCCAGTATGTTATTTTTCCCTTGCCAACGTTTTAGTGTGTTCTTAGGAAAGCGATAAATGTGCATGGTCAATCCACCCTCTTTAAACTACTTTTATGGTAGGAACAAGCCAAAATACCTAAGAAGAAGGAAAATAGAATGAAGAAGAAAGTAAGAGAATTAAAGCAAGATGTAATGTCTGCTAGCTGCTGTCCTGAACAAAACGGCAGTGACTGGGATACACTTACTCAAGTGGTTCTGGACACGCGTCATGTATCCTCAGAGTAGCAATGCTTCAGTGGGGCTGAGGATCAAATCCTGCTGGGTCCCGGCAGAGACTCAATCTATAGATGTTTGAAACTGCAGTTTTCCCCTGGCCCAGTGACAGTGATAAATAGGTTAATTTGGTTGTTTTGTTTTGTTTTCATTTTTTCTACTTTCAGATTAATTTCAGGTCTTTTCTCTAAGATATTTTTTGTTTGTTTAACAAATATTTAATAAGCAACTAATATTCACACATTATTATGTTATTTCCTAAAAGGCAGTGATACGACCCAAATCTTGCTTCAAAAATATCTTTCAATCTTTTGGATAAAAGTAATCTGTATATTAAAAAATACAAGAAGAGAGGTATTTTGGAAGAGGAGAGCAGGTCAGGGAAGGAGATGGAGATGGGGTAGGTGGGGCCGTGGTTATTTGCAACAAAAGGAAATGTTTGGGAGGAGTTAGCCCTCTGGTGCCAAATTGGAACACTAGTATTTCCAGATGTCTCTAAAATCTCATCTCAGTAGCAGGATTAATATTGAAGGGACCTACCCAGACTTGAGGGTGGAAGAATTGGCCTGCTGAAGGTATTATTGCTAAAACACACAATTTCATTCTGTTCTTGAACTATAATCTACAATCTTTGGTGGCCCTTAGCTTCCGTATTTAAAATCTTTAAGGTTGTTTTCAGTTCTAAAATTTTAGTATTTGAACCCAAATTCTGGCTTCTGGGCAATCTTCCCATAGTTTTTCTATTTATATCACATCCTGTCCCAAAACCATTAAGTTGTTTTTTTTTTTTCGTTTAACCCTGATTTGAAATTCTACGTTACTTATTTCAGTCTCCACCCTAAACATATTTTTTTCTTCCCAATTTATTTTTAAGGTTGAAATAAAGTTCAAGTGAAACCTAGCAAAACATAAACCTAGAACAAAAAAGAAGGATATAATTTATTTTTTGGTGAAGAAGAAATTATTTGTAGCTAGAAATAAACCAAATGTTCTCAAGCCCATGAATGGAATTGTGTGACATATTTGGGATTGTATGATTATATTAATTATATTTTTCAAGGATATCCTGAAATGGGGTTTTTCTGACCTAGATGAATCATCCAACCGTTATGATAATAATAGCTCTCCAAAGCTGAGAAATCCCAGGTTCTCTGATACTATAATGCACTGCAGAGTCATCTCTCTATCATATAATTTGAACAACAATCTCTAATTTTGTTTTCCTTCACAACTGAAAAGAACATCTTGAAATTGGATGATTTTTAAAATCGTCAGGAATTCTCCATTTCTTCCATTCTTCTGGACAAAGAAACTTTAATTATAATGATATAAAATTCACTGAAAAAAATAGTGCTCTGTAAGCAGGGATTTCCACCTTTTTCACATTGTGACACACATGAAAAATGATTATATTTGCACAGCATGGTAGAATAAACCTTAGAGGCTCCCCTCAGCCTGAGGCAACACACCTAGTGGTGACAGGACCCTGCTAGCATTCTGCTTACACACCCAAGGCATTAGGGAAACCTAACAGAGTACGGCATAGACTTTGGTTCAAGAATTGCTTCAACTCCTTTTAATCTTCTTCCTGATCAGGACCCCTATTTCTCTATTCCCACTTCACCCCCCAAAATACTGCATTTTTGCTCAAGGTAGGCTAACCCTGTGTAATTTCATTTTTATATTGGTTTCATACTTTTTAAAAATCAAAAGGAAATAACAAATGAAAATAGAATTTTACTGTTTTACATTAGAATCAGATGGTTTCATTACACATTACGATTTTAGAGGTAGAGCTACTATGAGAGATTGGCAATAAGACTGTTGACCTTCATAGTCTGAATTTACTGATCATGTCAACAGTTAGTTCTCATGTGTTATGCATGTGACTTGAGTTACATATCTAACTAAAAGCCCACCAAGGCATTATGAATTCAAGAAAAATGTCTGTACTGTTACCTAGGAGACTAATAAAATTCCTTAAATTTTCTTTTTCTGTTTGTTTTTAATAATTTTTAAACTTTTCTAGAGACGAGGTCACTCTATGTTGCCCAGGCTGGTCTTGAACTCCTAGCCTCAAGAGATCCTCCCACCTCAGCCTCGCAAAGAGCCAGGACTACAGGCTGAGCCAGCATGCCTGGGCAAAATTCCTTAAATCTTGTGTTCATGACCTCCTACTGACTTAGATTTATAAAAGATGTTGTAAATGTAATTAAATTAGATGCTAGTTTGTGACTGCTGTTGAATGGTACTATCACAAAATCATTTCCATTTTACAGAACAAAAGAGAAGGAGAGAGAAAGAGAGAGTGATAAAAAAAAGAGGAGAGTTGTAGTGGTGAAAGGTATATCTTTTTTCCTTTTGCAGAAATTAATTTGTAATAAAAAATAAATATATAATCATGAAACCTTTAGAAAATAAGTAAAAGGAAGGCTTATGGTAACTTTCTCAGGTGACTTATTCAAAGACCTTTTATAAACATAAAACATAGTTTCAAAATTCTGACAAAATACAATGATGGCTACAATGTGTCAAGTTCTGGGTCCCAGACTCTGCGCCAAGCACTTTCCAAAACTTTCCAAGCTCACCTCATCTTCAGAACAATCCTATGAGGTTGGCAAGTTTACCTTCACCATATAAATAAGACTGCTGAAACTAAAAATTTATTGGCTAGTCTGAGGAAATATATAGAACCAGAAGCGATAGAGCAAGCTTCAGAAGCTGAGCTGTCCAATGCAAGTGCTTGTGATCTTAACCACATGGCCTTAGGCCCAACTATTGCAAGAAATAGATTCTGCAGATGTTAAACCAGCTCATTTTACTAATTTAGCAAGATATTAAACAAATTCTAACCAAACTTCGTTCCACATTAGAATCACCTGGGGCACTTAGATTCCTGGTGTCATTATACACCAAGTTGTCATGTATGATAGAGCTGGCGGAACCAAGCATCAGTATTTTTTAAAGATCCCTAGATGATTTCTATTGCAGCAAAATTTTGGAACCACTGATCAAGCTGATTTTGAAGGTCTTGGCCTACAGCTGGTCCCATAGTTCCTAAATTTCTCTTAGGACAAACCACTGTGCTGCAGGTTCTAGAGCTAGACATTTAGTGTCAGACTATGACTACCCCCTATTTGCGCAAATATTTTCCTTTTCCCACCCCACACCCACACCCCTAGCAAAGAATACTCTGCTTACACTATTTAATCACTGGGATATGCTCAAGTAGGCTGAACAATGATAGCAACTTCTTCTTTTTTTTATGTACTGGAACAATATTATCTAAGCATACAGAAAAGTGAGAAAGAGATTTGGCAATTAGCAGTTATTTTGATACTGCTAGACAGCCAAATAGGAAAATTAGGCCAAAAAAAAAATCACTTTGGAACTTAACTACCCCATTTGGCTGTCTATGATCAAATTAGTCACCAAATTACTTATTTACTTGTCCTGTGTATATTATAAATGAGAACACCAGTTGAAAAGATAAACACAACCTTTTTTTTGTTGTCTTTTGTAAAAGGTAAGAATTGAAAAGAACCTTACAAGTCATCTGGGCCAACCCCTTCATTTTACAGCTGAGGAAATGAGGCTCCAGATTATTACCTTATTCTCCCAAAAAAACAACCAGGACCCTCAGGATCTCCTGCTAAAGCCAAGGGGTGACCCAGTGCCCAAAGGGGTATGTCAGAAGACTTGGCAGAGGCAGGCTTTCTGGAAGGGGCATGCAATTCTGACACCCACTACACTTGGATATTCTGGGTAGGTGGTGCATTCTGCTTGACGTGAACTGAATATAGAAAAAGAAAAACAAAAAAATACAAAAAGGCTGTCTATCAGAACCGTTTTTCAGGATTGGCTGAGCTGCAAATATCTGGCTTTTCTATGGCAACTCAGCTACCCTCCTAGCCTTGGGCTTTCAGGGGAGATAGAAGTTGAAGCCCCTATTGGGAACCCCCTCACGGATCTTGAGGTGTTAGGAGGGTGGGCTCCTTCTTTGACATCAGCTCCTACAAACCTGGGGCATCTACCTGCAGGCTTAGATGATTTGTGACCCCAGAATTGTTGTGGTCCCTAAACCTGTGTTGACTTTGTTTACTTTGTGTCCCTCAAGAAAAACAAGAGAGGATGGGCAAGGGAAAGAAGAAGGAATCAGGCCTGGGGTAGCTTCTTGGGGTTCCTATATCTGATCCTCCCCATAAAATCATATTGTAGCATCTTACCCATACTGGTCTCCTAAATTTAATTACTTTTTTTATAACTACAATTGTCCTCTTAAGAGCATCTAAATAGAAGGGGAAAAGGAATATTAACCAACCAAAACTAAGGTTTCCCTTCGAATTACAAAAAAAGTATAAAGATTATTCACTTTAGAGAAGCAAAACCTTACAATATCATAATATGACCAAATAGAAATTTATCTGACAAAGCAGATAGCTCGTTAATGATTTTGTCACCAATAGATTTATTTCATTACATGCTAGAAATGTTTTATCTACTCCCCATGGTAAATACTGTAGAAGAGGACTATACTGTTAAAGGGACTGTAATTGCATTAATGCAACCTGAAATACTAGTCAGCTCCTTTGGAAGGCAAATCACAGGATTTTTTGTATTGAACTCACTGGGAGTGAACAAAACCCCCAGCCTCTGTTCCACCTGTAATGTCAATCAACATGGCTCCTCCAAAATGTACCTGGATAGAACTGGTATGTTTGTGTACACTTTGCATTGGGTCCACACAAATGTGCAATTTAGGATGCTGAAAACAAGTGGGTTGTCTTTTCTGTGTCCGTATTTAGGCATTTCTAAATCTCTATATATGTAAACTGCCCTTTCCTTTTTAATTCCCATTTACCCTTCCTTCCAAACCACTAATAGAAATCTTATCCACCTCCAGCTGAAAAGCTCCCTTCATCTCTATTTTACTGTTCTAGGCAAAAGCCCCTCACCCTTAAAATCGTCTGAAATTTTATGTCTATCCATCCCAAACCCATCTCTCCCCATGCCAAAACATTCCCTCTGTTACTCTCGTTAGCCACAATGTATTTGTGGCAAGAAGGAAAAACTTCCTATTAAAAAAGATGCCTCAAGCTTGCTTCCACAACAGAGGGGAGCTGTATAAATGATGGCTTTTTGGTTCAGGCTCATTTAGTTATATGAAGGTAGGCCCTAAAGCTCAGTTGGAATTGGAATGGTTGAGACAATAAAGAAAGAAAAGTATCTGCATAATTTAGGATTTAAAAAAATTTTCCCTTGGCAGTCAGGGAGAAAAAGGATTGGGGGGGTCCTAGAACTGGAGGAGAATCTTTAAGAGAAAGATTTAAATATTAATAGAAGGCAAGAAAGGCCTAGGGGGAGATAAAAGAGAAAGGGAGACTATCCCTCAGATAGGAATATCTAGGGATCTTTTAAAAAAGTAACATCTGTGGTCAAAAGGGGTTAGGGGAACTATACCTACCTGGTCAGAGACCAGAAACTCTCTCTTTAATCTGGTCAGAGACTCTCCTTTTCTGCACCATTTTCCAATGGAGTATATAAAATAGAAAGCTATCTGTATTAGTTACAACAGAGAGAGAAAGTTCACCTCTGTAAACTACATAAATAAGTAAAGGAAAGGACATTAACTAAAAATGTTAATTGTGAGCTGAGAACTGAGAGAGTTCTAGAGAAAAGAGTTGTCATAGTACAAAGGAAAGATCATTTATCCATATAGAAGGCATGAGTGTAAATATGTAGGGAGGCTCTTCATATAGTTAAGGTGGGAAGGACTTTCACCCTGGAGGAAGTTTCCAGCTGATACTGATAAGGAGGTGAATTCATATGTCAGACCATACTCATCTGAGAAGATAAAAGCCTGGAACAGGCTGTTCCAAGATAGACTACATCCACAGGTTTTTTTTTCCTCTTCAGAATTCTATGAGGGGTGCCTTTCTTCTTTACTTACGAATGCAAGAGTCCAGGAAAGCCGTTTGGAGTTGTTCTATTATCTTTAGGAACCTTCATCATTCGGCCTTTCTCTCTGGCCTTTTGTTCTTTAGAGAGATACAAGGGTGTGGAAAAGAATAAGCAACCCTCTAAAGAATCCAAGCCCTAATTTTTTCTAGACTCTTAAAATAGTACTGACACTACAAAGAAAGTGAATTGCAACCTTAATACGGTTTTTAAAATCACTTACTGTCTGTGCTCCAAATAATATGTAAGCAACATAAAGACAGGGATTTTATCTGTATTGTTCAATGCATTATGTTCAGCACCTAGAAAAATGTCTAGAGGGTGGGTGTTAAAAACTATTTACAAAACTGACATGAATGAATGTTCCTATGGCCCTGATATCCTCACACCCCAGGCAGACATCTGTTATATCAGTGGTGCTTTGGTGAGGGCAGGAAGGAGAGCTGGGGGCCCTGTGCAGGGCAAAGGTGACAGCTGCAGGAGTCAGGAGAATAAATAGTGATTAATAATTAACAGGGTACAGGAATTATGAGTAATAGAAGACCAGGAAGATGTGGAAATATTGCAGGGGTTGGGGGTGTACTTTCTTTCCAAAAGCATGCAAAATGGTGGCCCCAGACAATTACTTGGATTAAAGAAAAGGGTGACCCTGAAAGTCAGGAGAATTTAAGGACAATTGAATGAATAAATTGTAAAACCATTCTTTCATTGTGGACAAACTCCCTTGCAGTTTAGACTTTTATCTCAACCTGAGACGTAGAATAAGAAACCTAAACATCCATCACTACTTAGCTGATGAAGGCCCAATAGCAAATGTCACCCTGTCCCGTTCAAACTAGACCAGCACACCCACACACCACGAATTAATCAAAGTGGCTGAAGTTTCACCAATACTGCCTCTGTGAACCCACCTCACTTTTTCTTTTTTCCTTTTTTATTTTATTTTCAATTGACAAATAATAATTGTGTATATTATATTTTATGGGGTACCATGTGATGTTTTGATATATGTTTACATTATGGAATGATTAAATCCATCATTCCTCTTCTTTCTAAATTACTCTCCATCTCTGGATCAGGCTCTGCCTAATTCCTGGCCTAGCAGTGGTAATTGAAATACTGCCTTTGGCCTTTTGAATTTAAAGTTAGTTCTTGGTCTTCTCAGCATTTGAATCTGGGGTTTTCCCAAAGGTCTATACCCTTTGGGAAAACGGTGCATATTACCCTGATTTTAGATGGGAATCCATGGCCAAGCTGCAAATTCTTGCTATCTTGATGCCAGGTATCCTCTGCTGGGTTGACCCCAACTTCTCTGTAAAGAAAGAGTTAGGGACAAATTAAGATAATCTATTAAAAACCTCACATGTTGAAAGCAGATACATGTGAAAGTATCAGGGAAAAGGCAAACACCAAACAAATGTGTGATTAATATTCAACAAAATTTACTGAGTGTTGTTTACTAAGCATTATAGTAAGTGTTGTTATAATCTCCCTTATTGTCTCTTCCCACTCATTTTGATTAAAACTATTTTTCCCTTAACAATAACTTGTTGGTCTAATATGATGGCCTTACCTTCCTATTCCTTGTTTTATTGGGGTTGCCTGTTGACTCTTTTGTCTCTCATTGTACAGTCTTTATTGGCTCTTTTTTCTTTTGTTGCACAATTTCTCTCTCTCTTTCTCTCTCTCTCCCCCACACACTCTCTCTCTGTCTCTCGTTTTCACATGTGCATGCACACACATGCATACTCATATGGTTTTGAGGCTAATGCAACCCATTTACACCATCATCTTCAAATCTTCAGATGTATAATTCTCCAGACCCCATCTCCACAGTCATCACAATTACACTTTATCTTATAATCCATTTCTCTATGAGCAATGGTCTAAGGCACTTCGGTGTTCTTATTAATAAACTGCCTTGATGCCACTGTTACTGAGTTTGTCGTCTTAACTTCTCTGCATTTCTATTTAACATCATCTGCACACCAGGATAGCAATACGGCAGATCTCACCTTTAACAGACATTGCTGCTCCTCTGAGATTCCCTATGAACTGCTTACCTGCTGTATATCAAATTCCTCCATGCTTCTACTGGCCTCCTGCTCTGCCCCCTGAAACCAGCATTCTAACTTCAGAGAGATCTGCAAGCCTTCAGTGTCCTTTAATTCACTTTATCTCATTAGAGCCTTCTTTATGAAATTAGACTTTGTCCTCAGATTGAGCAGCATCATCCCCCCGATCCCACTAAGCTAGATGCCCTGGGCCCCGACATTCTGCAGAACTGGACGCTACCGTCTTCTTTAAAGGGCCACTACCATGGCTTGCTTTCTCCACTGCTGCTTGCCGGCCACTGAGGATCCTTAGAGGAAGACGCAGGGTGAATCAGAACTAACTCAGCATTAGCCAGTTTCAACTGGACCTTCATGCTACTGCTTGATCTTTTCATTTTTTTCTCATTGATTCAGTAAACTCCCTTCTTACGGAAGATATTCCAGGCCCCAATCACAAGATCAAACATAGAATGTCAGGGATGTTAGAGATTGAGTCCAGTTCCTTTACTTTGAAGGTAAGAAGAATGTGAAACTGGTAGACTTGGCTGAGATCAATAGATATTCTCAGGCAGCTGAAATTTTAAACTCAGACTTCCTGACTCCCACCTGCTGCATCACAGTTAAGCCTCCTTATTTTCCCCATACTGTGTAAGTCCTGTTTCCTCTCTGATCGTTTAGTAGATGATCTGGCCTCTTATGTCACAGGAAGATTTGGGCCATCATGCTAAGCTTACTCCAGCATTATCATGTTCTGTGGGCCTTTTAGTCTCTTCGATACATTTCAAAGGAAACATTAACCCTCTTTATTTCTACAAGAGAATCACTTCACTTTTTCACCTGGACTGTAAAACCCAATCCTTCCATTTTCTCTGTTTTTAATTACTTTTTTCTCTTACATTTTCAATTGCTCCTTCTCTATAGATATCTTCTTTTAAAACATATTCTCATCTCCCTGCCCCAATAAACAGCATTTAAAAAAAAACAGAAAACAAAACAAGGTTGACCCCACCTTTTTTATTATTTACCAAATCATTTCTCCCATAGTCAAACTCATGAGATGGGTGATTTGTGCCTGGTAATTATCTCTTTCCAATCCTCACTCTGAAATACATGTACCAATTTTACAGCCTACCAAAATTATCCTTGCAAATATTATCATCTCCCTTCTTTCTTTTCAAACCCTAAGAAGTCTTTCTGTCATCTACTAGCCATCAAAGCTGACACATGGCAGTAAACCAGGGATTCTCTGAAGGGTCTCCCATGTTGTGACAATTCCACAGTGTCATTGTTCAGAATATATCTTTGCTGTGCTCTCTGAGTAGTATTCTCTACTCTATTGCTAAGTTAGGGTAAGATATAATAGACTCCTATTGAGTAGGAAAAGTCACTCCTTGCTTGGGTTCTGGGCAGAAAATGGAATGCACAACTATCAAGCTCTATTTTTAAAATAATTAAGTCCCCCTTATAGTCATATTATCATTTAACTCCTTTATACCCACTGTAATGTGGATTTCTGCTTGCACAGTTCCTTTCTGTCACTGGATCTGTTTCTAAACTATCTTAGTCAGCTTGAGAGACTATAACAAAATACCATAGACTAGGTGGCTTAAACAATAGGAATTTATTTTTCACAGTTCTGGAGCCTGGGTAGTCCAAGATCAAGGCGCCCAACAATTGGACTCCCTGGTGAGGACTCTCTTCCTGGCTTGCAGATGGCCACCTTCTCATGGTGGCCTCACATGGCAGAGAAAGAGAGAGAATTCTGGTCTTTCTTTCTCTTCTTATAAGGACACAATTAGAAAGTTAAGCTGAAGAATAATACAATGTTAAAGAGTTGATTTGAGCAAACAATTCATGAATTGGGCAGCTTCAAACCAGAAGTGGTCCAAGAGCTTCACCAAGGGAATACAAGAGAGAGGCTTATACAGGACAACACAGAAGTAATGCAAAGAAAATTTTTAATTTCTTACAGTTATACAGTTACTTTATTTGATTCATCCCATTGGAAAGTTCCTAGTTATATAATTATAGTATGTTTCTAACTGATTGAGCTTAAGTTTTGCTTTTCTTTAATATAGGCATTTATAAGAAATTGATTGAGTTAAGTTTTGTATATGTTTGCAAATCAAGCAAGGTTGAGGTCACTCAGGAGGCCTAACTGCTTTTGTCTGCCCAGGGATTCTTCAGGCCTGGTCCTCATTTGTGTGTGTGTGTGTGTGTGCGTGTGTGTATGTGTGTGTGTGTGTGTGTGTGTGTGTGTGTGTGTGTGTGTATGACAGAATCTAGCTCTGTCACCCAGGCTAGAGTGCTATGGGATCAGCCCAGCTCACAGCAACCTCTAACTCCTGAGCTCAAGTGATCCTCCTGCCTCAGCCTCCCAAGTAGCTGGTACTACATGCATACACCACCACGTCTGGCTAATTTTTTCTGTTTTTAGTAGGGAAGGGGGTCTCACTCTTGCTCAGGCTGGTCTCGAACTCCTGAGCTCAAGCAATCCTCCTGCCTCGTCCTCCCAGAGTGCTAGGATTACAGGCGTGAGCCACTGTGCTGGCCTGGTCTCCATTTTAATTTACTTTAACATTATTAGTCCCATCATGAAGGCCCACCTTCATGACCTCATCTAAACCTAATCACCTTCTAAAGGCCCCACTTCCAAATACCATCACATTAGTGGTTAAGCTTTTAACAAATGAATTTGTCAGGGGGGAGGGGCATGAGCATTCAGTCTATGATATTACCTATCATTTCACCAGAAGATGGCAAAATTTGAGAGAGATAAAATGCTGTACTTCTATAAATTCAGAGTGATTGTTAACAGCTCCTGTGGGACAAAAATAAAAAGAGTGTAGGTTGGGGAAAATATAGGTCTACCCACAGTTTGGCAAAAATTTTGCTTACTGCTTCTTCCCAAGTGGTGATAATAACCAGCTCAGAATTAATTAAGTTTAATAGATGAAAGAATTTTGTCTAGCAAAAGAGCCTTTTCCTATAGGAGCTTCATGCTTCATATTTTAATGGCATATCTTTTTAACTGTTGAGTTTAAATTTTATAAAAACTAGAAAAGTAGTCAAGATCCTTAAAATATATACTGAAGGTTTTTTTTTTAACTTCTAGTTATTTGGTTTAATTGAGATGATCTTTCTATTTTATTTTATTAAGAAGTACCAATTTCCTCATCTTCTTAACGTCATGAATAATTAATAAGATATATTAAAATTTTAAGTCCTCCAGTTTTATAATTATTTAGTTTATAATTTGAATACCTAAATACTGGTGATTTTGACACATTTATACAATCAGGTTGATGAATTATTTTTTTCCTGTTGAAATAATTTTTCTCCAATGAAATCAACCTCTGAAGAAAAGCATTCAGATCTTTTCTGAGATATGATGCCACATTGGACATTGAACTAAGTTTGTACAGTATCTCTTAATTCTAAGATACTGGGGTTGACTCCTAATTGTCTGCCAACATGTGTTCTCCCTACTTCATAACAGTGTAGTTGTGTCTGGCACATCTCCACGCAGCTAAAGATGATCAGACTCCCCTGATATGACCAAGTGACTGGGTTCTCAATGGAACGTGAAGAGAAGTAACATACGCCACTTACTTAAAGAGAAGTACTTCCCCTACACTTCTGTTGTTCCCCTGTCTTGTAATCTGGACCATGTGGGCCAGAGAAAACCTAGAGCAAAGCATCTGACTGGAAGAAGCCTAAGTCCCTGAATGACAGCTCTCAAGGAACACAGATGTCCACCTCTCTAAACTGCCACCTTCCCCTAACCTGTAGCATGAGAGAAAAGTAAGTCATTATACCATTTCACTCTAGCTAATACAGACACTGTTGAATAAATGCACTTTATTTATTTAATGTTATATGTCTAATTTTGTGGAGGAAACATAGGAATATATGATGTTGTTCCTTCTATCACTGAGAGTATAATATAGTAAAAAAAAAACCAAAAAACTAACACAGGAGAGACAATTCAGACAACCAAATACTTCATTGAATTAGTACAGAGCATTGATACTCTCAGTGAAAGAACTAGATTAGTTAAAGAAGTCTATGAAGGTGGAAGAAAGGTATTGAAATATGGGTTAAAATTTTTTTTAAGTGAACAATAGGAAGAAGAACTTTCAAGGCTATAAAGTTTGTATGCGTAAATGCATCAAGGCCAAAAGGAGTACGTCATATGAAGGAAACAAGGTGAAACTGGACAGATCAACATGTAAAGTTCATGATGGGGGGAAAGGGCGAGTGACTGTGGTAGGGCAGCTTATGCAGAAATTTAGGTTCTTAGTCCATAGAATGACGTAAATGCAATAGTAAGAAAAACAGATTAGCCTGGGAAGGGAGTGGAAGCAAGGATGATGATCACTTCAGCTATGACCTGAATCCTGGAATGTGATAAAATAAAGTATCATAAAGGAAAACAGAGGAAGATAAAACAGAAAACAAAACATACTTCCTCACAGAATATGGATTTGTAAAAGTATAAACTATGTAAAAATCAAGGTTTTCATGAAGCATTTTTACCTTGTATCAAAAATACAACTAGCAGTAACATCAAGATAAAATCATTTAGGACATAATTCTTTTCCATTTACTATCACTGTTATTGATATTCTTAGCAACACATTTTCTGCCACCATGATGACTTAATCCTGATTCATTTGTAGTTGGATTAGTTAGTTAGTTATTTTACGCATAAGACAGTGTTTTGTAATCTTGGTGAACTTGGTTGCAAGTATAATGCCTGGTACGTAGAAAGGGCTCGAATATTTTTTTGTTGAACTGTGTTAGAAACTGCACGATATTTCTATTGCAAAATTTTCTGTATGTGGCATACATGGTGATGAAGGTTGACTTTCACAGGAGAACCTTACTTCATAAGGTATTTAACTTGATAATTTAAACTAATGCATTAGAGAAGCAATTGTATTATCATTTCCAATTGTACTTTTTTTTGTTTTAATACTATTCTCCAGGGAAGATGTTATGTTAATCATGGTAGTCTTCCCTTTATTCATTCTTTGAAAAAATTTTACTGAGTGCTACTGGGTGGTAGGTACTACTCTATGTCCTAAGGAAAGAGTGATTAAACAAGCTCCTTGTCATCATGGAGCTTAAATTCTCATGCAGAGAAAAACAATAAACGTCAACAAATAAATAATATGAACTTATTAGTACAGTGAAGAATATTGAATAAGAGGCTACTGAATATTGAGGTAGGGAAGTCAGATAAAGCCAGAGAACTGAATGATGAGGTAAAGCAGTTATGCAAGATCTGGGGGACGAAAATTCCAGGCAAAGATAACAGCAAGCATAAAGTCCATGAGGCAAGAACCAGCCTGGCAGGTTGAGAAACAGCAAGAAGGCCAGTACAACTGGAGCAGCGTGAACAGGGGAGAGGAATAAATGTGTCCAGGGAGATTGGAAAGCTCCTGATTATGTTGGACTATGAAAACCTGGGACAGTAGTTTGGAAAAAATAGAAACAAATTACATATATATATATACGTATACAATGGAAAATAAATATCTTTGTGGTTAACATTATCTGCAGTTCAACTTAAATCAGAGGTTCTTGAACTAGAACAATCACAATTGTGCTTTAAGCTTCTAGTAAGCATTTTATTGGCCTACTCTTCAACACAAGCTGACACAAAATTTCACCAGGCACCTGAGGCAAGCTCCTAATAAAATGTCGGAGATTAAAGCAAACATAAATAAAGAAGAGGACAGTGAGAAAGCAGGAAATAAGATATTTTTAAAAATGTATCATTAGAGTCTTCAGGATGGTGGCAAAGGAGAGTCCGCAGCAAAACTGCAGCAGGCTAGATCAGAAGGATAGAGGGGTTGAAGAAATAAAGAATCATGTAAAAAATTGGGTCAACAAAACCAAAAGCTAGTTCTTCAAAAAGGTAAATAAAATCAATAAGCCTTTAGCCAGCAAATTAAGAAAATATGAGAGGAGACACAAATTGCTAATTATAGAAATGAAAAAAGAAACATCACTACAGATCCCATGGACACTTAAAGAATAATAAAGGGATATTATGAACAACTCTGTGCACACGAATTTGATAACCTAGATGAAATGGATCAATTCTTTGAAAGATATCATCTTCCAAAATCCACACAAGAAGAAATACGCAATCTGAATAGGCCTATTTCTATTAAAGAAATTGAATTGATAATTAACAACCTTCTAAAACAGAAAGTACCAGGCCCAGATGGGTTCACTGGTAAATTCTACCAAAAATTTAAGGAAAATACTATAATAATTCTTTAAAATTTCTTTCAGAAGATAGAAGCAGAGAAAACACTTCCTACCTCATTCTATGAAGCCAGCATTATCATAATCCTAAAATCTGACAAAGATATTATAAAATAAGAAAACTATAGTCTAATAGCTCTCATGAGCATTGATGTAGAAATCCTCAACAAAATATTGGCAAATTGAATCCAACAATGTATAAAAATATATACACCACAGCCAAGCAGGATTTTTTTCAGGTATACAATGCTGATTTAACATTCAAAAATCAATTAATGAAATCCATCACACCAACAAGCTAAAGAAGAAAAATCACATGATCATGTCAATATATGCAGGAAAAGCATTGACAAAATCCAACAGCCATTAATGATTAAAAAAAAAACTTTCAGCAAACTAGCAATACAGGGGAACTTATTCAACTTGGTAAAGAACATATACAAAAACTCTACAGCTAACATCATACTTAGTGGTGAGAAACTCAAAGCTTTCCTGCTAAGATCAGGAACAAAGTAAGGATATCCCCTCTCAGCACTCCTTTTCAGCATTGTACTGGAAGTCCTAGCTAATGCAATACGACAAGAAAGGGAAATAAAAATTATACAGATTGAGAAAGAAGAAATGAAACTGTCTTTGTTCACAGATGAGATGATTAAGTATAGAAAATCTGAAAAAATTGACCAAAACCCCCACCTCCTGTAACTAAATAAACAATTATAGCAAGGTCTCAGGATACAAGATTAATATACAAAAGTCAACTGCTTTCCCATATACCAACAATGAACAAGTAGAATTTGAAATTAAAAACACATTACCATGTACATTAGCACCCCCAAAATGAAATACTTTGGTATAAATCTAACAAAATATATATAAGATCTATGTGAAGAAAACCACAAAGCCCTGAAGACAGAAATCAAAGAAGTAAATAAATAAAGAGATATTCCATGATGGTAGATAGGAAGACTCAATATTGTCAAGATGTCAACTCTTCCCAACTTTAACTATAGATTCAACGTAATCTCAATATCAGCAAGTTATTTTATGATTTGACAAGCTGATTCTAAAGTTAATATGGAGATGCAAAAGACCCAGAATAAGCATCTAAATCTTATAGAACAAAGTTGGGAGGCTGCCTGACACTTCAAGACTTATTATAAAGCTACAGTATCAAGACAGTGTGGTATCAGCAAAAAACACAAATAGATCAATTGAACAGAATGGAGAACCCAAAAATAGACTCATATAAATATAGTTAACTAATGTTTGACAAAGGGGCAAAGGCAGTACAGTGGAGCAAAGATAGTCTTTTCAACAATTACATCCATATGCAAAAAAATAAAAGTAAATACAGATCTTATATCCTTCATAAAAATTAACTCAAAATGGATCATAGACCTAAATGTAAAACACAAAACTATAAAACTCCTAGAAAATAACATAGGAGAAAATCTAGATGACCTTGGATGTGGCAACGACTTTTTATATGCAACACCAATGGCATAACACATGAAAGAAAGAATTGATAAGTTGGGCTTCATTAAAATTAAAAACTTCTGCTCTGTGAAAGACACTGCCAAGAGAATGAGAAGACAAATCACAGACTGGGAGAAAATATTTGCAAAAGATAGGTCACATCTGAAAAGGACTGTTATCCAAAATAAGCAAAGAATTCTTTACTCAATAATAAAAAAAACTAACTAACTGATTTAAAACATGGTCAAAAGACCTAAACAGACACCTCATCAAGGAAGACACAAAGATGGAAAATAAGCATATGAAAAGCTGCTCAACATTAGATGTCATTAGAGAACTGAAAATTAAAACAGCCATGAAATACCACTACTCATATACTAGAATGTACAAAAATCCAGGACACCGACAACACCAAATGCTTGCAAGGATGTAGAGCAACAAGAACTCCCAGTCATTGCTGGTGGGAATGCAAAATAGTACAGCCGCTTTGGAAGACAGTTTGGCAGTTTCTTAAAAAACTTAACATAATCTCACCATATGATCTGGCAACCGTGCTCCTTGGCATTTACCCAAATGAATCGAAAATTTACACCCACACAAAAACTTACACATCATTGTTTATTGCAGTTTTATTCATAATTGCCAAAACTTGGAAGCGACAAAGATGACCTTTACTAGGTAAATGGATAAATAACCCATGATACATACAGACCATGGAGTATGATTCAGAGCTAAAAAAGAACTGAGATGTTAAGCCATGAAAAGACACAGAGGAACCTTAAATGTATATTAATAAGCGAAAGAAATTAATCTGAAAAAGCTACATACTGTGTAATTCCCAACTGTATGCCATTCTGGAAAAGGCAAAACTATGGAGACAGTAAAAAGATCAGTGGTTGCCAGGCGTGATGGGAGAAGGAGGGATGAATAGGTGGAGCACAAAGGACTTTTAAGGCCATAAAACTATTCTGTATAAGACTGTAATAGTGGATACATATACATCTGTCAAAATCCATAGAATTTACAATACCCAGAGTGAACCCTAATATTAACTATGTATTTGGGGTGATGATGTATCAATATAGGTTAATCCATTTTAACAAATGAGCCACCTGTGCTCTGGGAAGTTGATAGGTGGCAGGGGATATATGTATTTTCCGTTCAATTCTGCTATGAACCTGAAACAGCTATAAAAAATAAAGTCTATTACATTTGATTCTAATTATTAATACAATTGACTCTCCCAATTGGTTTTTAAAAAATTGGAAATGATACATTATCTGATATGTTGGGAAGCTATTGATCAGAGGTTTAGACTTCTTTAGGAAAACTTGGAAGTGAAATAATAATAAATATATAAAGAACTAATCAAATAGAAATGCAAGTACTATCTATGAGGAAAATTTAAAAAGAAGAGAAACTAAAACATTTGGCTCAGATTCAAATATTATTTATATACTCATAAACATTAAATATTGATTTAGTTCCTATTGATATTATAGGAAGTATCCTCTATTTTGATAAGCTTTGCCTTGATAAATTGGGAAAATTGAAACTCAGTGAAAAATACCAAACCCGTATAAGTTCATAAGAAAGATTTGGGGAAGTGAACTGTGTGTGTGTGTGTGTGTGTATGTGTGTGTGTGTGTTCAGGATGGGTGCTGGTTGGTAATACCAGAAAACATAGGTAAAAGTGTTGAAATTTTAATAATTAGTGGTCATAATACTTTTGAGAAAAATTATTATTGTTTATTATATTTAAACCATAAGATTGTTCCAGGTTTCTCACAAAGGTTTTCTGAAAAAATGAAAACTCAAGATCAGGGACCAAGCAGCCTAAATTTAGCTGAGGTGACCGCTGGGAGCTCTCAGCTCTGGGTAGTGAGAGCAACAGCAAGCAAAGAGATTATGGATCTGTGTTTTTAAAACACAAGACTGACTCTAAAAGGAAAGATAAAAAAGATACTGCCATGGACTAAATATCCCCTCCCCCCAAATTCATATGTTGAAATCCTAACCCCTAATGAGATAGCATTAAAAAGTGAACCTTTGAGAAGCAATTAGATCATGAGTATGAGGTCCCCATGAATGGGATTAGTGCCCTTATAAGAGGGACCCCAGAGAACTCTCTCATCCTCTTTCCTGCATATGAGGATGCAAGGAGAAGTTGACAGTCTGCAGACCAGAAGAGGACCTTCATCAGAACCTCATCTTCCAGTTTCAGTAAAAGTTGAGGCTATTATTCTAATTTCCTTGCTGTAGTTAGTATTTTAAAAAATATATAAGTGTGTGTGTGTGTGTATGCATACATATAGATATAGATACAAATATAGATATACACACACACACAATCTGTAATCCTTCTCTTAGCATCAAGTCAAAACAACTGAAAGATACACAGCTTTTCCTTCCCCAGACTCCAAGCCCCACATACTCATTCAATCTACAATTCCTTCCTTTTTCCTCATTTTGTCTTCACATTTAAAGTTTGTCTTTTGTGCTCATGCTTTCTTAACCTTACTTATGTATTGATATATAGACATCAGACTGGGAGGTAGGGAAGAAGACACAGTCCTCTAGGAATGGTGTTGATCCCACACTCTTTAGAGAAGATCTGGGCGGGAAAATCTGTTTGTGCACTGAATTAGTCAAATCAGCTCTCTTTGGGAGCTACCTACTCATTGTCTAAATTCTGGTCTTTTTGGGTTGGTGAGAGCTATAATGAGTAATATCTTTAAGACCAGGGATAAAAGGTTACACATATTCATTTCTGTTTAACTTCTAAATAATTAAGCCTCATATGCATAATTGACAGTAAAAATGGCCCAGACATAAGAAACATTATCAAGACTATAAGTAACTTAGTTCAAAATCTTGGTAATGTAGGTATGCTTGGTTAATCTTTTGAAGATTTTATGAAAAGAGAATTAGGCCAAACATATCTATTTTTGAAGTGCTATTGACAAAGCTGAATGCAGCTCACTTATCCATGGATTACAGTATCAGAAGTTAAACATATTGAAATATTTTAACAGTGAATTGAAAGGTATTTATTATAAAAAGGAAACTGTAGGTGTTATTAGCCTCTCTTTCCCTCTTATTCTTTTTATTTGTTACATGTGAAAATGGAAAACAAAGCTATAGAAATCATAACTTTAAGCAATTCTAATAAATTAGCATAGTTCATGATTAGGATAAGCCTTCTGATTGACCATATACTTTGAACTTAATTCTATCTTTCCTTATAGGTACACACATGCTGTGACATAACAATTCTTCTTTCTGTTTATTACTAAAACCTAATGTTTTCTGATGTTATATGATCCTTCTCCATTTTGATCCATGAGAACTGGAAAGATAAATAGGGTTAGTTTAATCCACCACCTTTTAAAAATTTCTAACTGTGACCAACCCGGAATAGAATTGAAGTGCAGAGGCGGATACAAATTGTATTTACTCTTCCCTTAACAATGCCCTTAGGTCAATACCAAGTTCACCTTCCTTGAGTGCTCAGAAGTCTTCTCTTTCCCTGAGCCACCCTTCCTCCTTCATTTTCTCTAAGATCTCCTCCATGTATGGGCCTTGGCCTCTGGTGCTAAGCTTGTAAAGTTGATCTAAGTTTTCCATCCAGTAACCTACCATCTCAAGCCCCCTTTTACCCACAATCCTCCCTGATTTGTGGGTAAGCTCTTTGAGAGCATGGACATAATATATTCCTCTCCAAAACCCCAATTCTCAGAACAATGCCTGGCACACAGTGGGTATTCCATAAACATTTGTTTAGTGAATAAATTCTCACAGGCATTAGATTGAAGTAACTAAAAGATAGAACTTTCTCCTGCTAACATTGATTACTCTTTGCTTAAACACCTCAAGGGATCTGAATGAAAAAGACAAAGAAGTTTGCTGTGGTTTGAATATTTGACCCCTTCAAATCTCATGTTGAAATTGGATTTCCAATGTTGGAGGTGGGGCCTAATGGGAGATGTTTGAGTCATGGGGACGGATCTCTCATGAATGGCTTGGTGCTGTCCTAGGGTAAGGAGTGAGTTCTTACTGTTTTAGTTTCTGCAATAACTGTTTGTTAAGAAGAGCCTGGTTCCTCTGCATCTTCTCTCTCTGGAGTGCTCTCTCTGTCTTTCTCTCTCATCTCCTTTCCTAGTTCTGTGATCTCTGCATGCCAGCTCCTCTTTGCCTTCCGTCATAAGTGGAAGCAGCCTGAAGCCCTCCACACAAGCAGATGCTGGTGCTATGCTTGTTGTACAACTCATAGAACCATGAGCCAAATAAACCTCCTCTCTTTATTTATTTTTTTTTAAGAGATAAGGTCTTACTCTGTCGCCCAGGCTGGAGTGCAGAGGTGCAATCGTAGCTCACTGTAACCTTCAACTCCTTGGCTCAAATAATCTTCTGGCCTCAGCCTCTCAAATAGCTAGGACTACAGGTGTGTGCCACCATGCCCAGCTAGAAACCTCTTCTCTTTATAAACTGCCCAGCCTCAATTATTCATTTGTAGTAACACAAACAGACTAAGATAGAGGTGAAGAAGGCAGAAAATTCCATCCTACTAGAATGGTAAATCACTTCTGGGAAGGGAACCAGCAGCCTAAGAAGTCAGATTGGGTGCTTATTGGATGTGGGTACATTAATTGATTACATTTGTACGATGAACCAACTAAGATGGAGTTACAAATCTGAAATCCAAAACCAGAACAGTGGACAGTGTGTTAGGGTATGGGCAACAGGGAAATTAAAAAAAAAAATGAGGGGCAGAAAGCAAGACAGACATAAGAAGAACAGACATTCAAAGAAATAGCACTACCGTCAGAGACCATGTAAGTGCCACAGAGATAAGGCCAAGATGTTATCCTCGGCCAATAAGGAAGAAGCTACATCACAGAGAGGCAAGATCACATTAATGTCCAATGATAACAGTTCTCCTCGATACCAGTTCCTCTCTCCCTAGGCTTGGAATTAATTTTCATGTAGAGAAAGTATTTTGGTAGTGGGAAGGAGATATCTAGGAGTAAAACGGATCAAAATATTAAAATGTAGTTATAAGGAAACAGAAAAGGAAGAAACAGGACAGCCCAAAGTCATATGGTATTAGCTTTCTTAACCAGAGAAGGGCAAACAGCTATGAAGAAAGTGATAATCACACAGTTGGACACCAGCCCAAGGCTAGGTGACAGACAAGAACATAAACTCAAAAAGAAAACTAGAAAGCATGCCCTGGAGAGGGTGGGGGAGTGAGATCCCCACTGACCTACCCGCCTTATGTAGCTATAGCAAAGACACAGATACCTGAGGTTCATTGTCTCCACGGCTTGTTTGCTTGGATGCTTGGATGTTTGTCCTGAAAACTTTTTCTATCCAAGTTCATGTGTAGCTTGGCCTTGCTTATTTTTAAATATGCCATAGTGCTCTACAATGTCTTCTCTTCTGAATGGAATCCACAGAACATGATGAATGGGACCTGGTGAGGAAGCAGCAGGCAATTGTGGTAAAATGAGTCTCAGGAACTAAGTAAGGGCTCAGACTATTGTATCCTTCCCTTTATACGTATGGGCCATGTGAAAAGCAGTAGAAAATCGTAGTAATGCATATTAAGTGTAATTCAAATGCCCATTTAAGGTTACGGAAATTTTGTAGTGAACAATGACTATGCAGAAAGTATAAAGGTGTTAAGGGATGAATTTGAAAAGTCCTAAAGCTTATCTAGATTAAGAAACTAAAATTAAACATATCAGGTATGCTTTGTAACATTTCTTAACTACAGATGGTCAAATGTGTACAAATAACCAACCATTTAGCCTTTGCATTATGGCCTTTATGAAAGGGTAGGTCAGGTGATTATGATCTGATATCCACGGATGGGCTTCAGATGGTTCATATACCTTCTGAAATGATAGACATTTCAATGACGGAAATGCTATTTTGAACCATAACTTCCTTCAAAGGAAGTTGAATCTTTAAAGAAAATCACGAGATCTCAAGAAATACTTGGTGCTGCTTACAGAGGAGATGGCAGCTTTGCTGGGATAAGCACCTTGATACTTCTTTCTTCCAATGTTTTCCTGAGAAGGGAATCCCGTAATTTTCATCACATACTTATCTGTACATAAGAGCAAAGGAATTGAAAAAAAGAACTATTAGGAACACTTTCTCAAAAGTAATTTTATATTGTGTATTTCTGGATTTGCTTTGTATTTTTTTAAATAACCATGTGCCTTTTTTTTACAAAGACATGTCAACATCTCCAGGAAATTAAGGTTCTTTTTTGGTATTTCCTCCTCTTCTTCTTTCTAGATATTTGTACTAGACAACCCATTCCTTTCCTTTGATTTCTCTTTCAAATTTTAAAGACAAATCCTCAGCCTTTCTTTTTTTAAACTCACCTCGTAAACTTCCATTAAATATGGACTTACAACACACCTAAGCGAGTAACTTCCGCCTCTTGAGTATTTGTATATGGCTGGCATGTGAGTTCATGAATGGTTTAAATTTGTTCTAAACCAAATTGCTCAATATAACTTTTAGATTATTTGTGATAGTTAATGGTAGCTGCCACAGAGGTAGCTGAGGGTTAACTGATATCTACAACTTGTTAATGGTTTATAATGAAAGCAAGTCTCAAACCAAAATCTGCCACATAGACATTTAATAAACAAATATTTGTAAGCAAGTGGGCACAAAACAGGGTAAGACCATTCATACAGCCTATTCTATAAACTCTATGAAATCCCAGTTCTCTGTACCCTGAAGAGATTCGAACACAACTTATGTAAGAGATTCAGTTGATACTGATACAATATTCTGGAGGCAGGAACACTCTAGAGGTAGGGATGACCCTTTAGGGATCATCCTTAAGGGTACAGGCTTACTAGATTCTCGTGCCTTGTTCACGCAATGGGGAGAAAGTGTTTTAAAAATACTTTTTCTAATACAAATATCTCAATAACACTAATTTCATCAATAAGGCAATATCTGAACTTTGTTATACTGATTAGGAAAGCCTTTGATGTTGATGGGAGATAAAGATACCTGAAACACTTGTACTACAAGTGCTGCTTCCGAGGGACAACTTTTCTTAAATATGGACAGACAACCCCAAGATTATGGGTTTCTGATTAAGGAAACTGGTTACCCTAGAATTTAGCTCAAACTAAAAGAAATATATTATCACACTGCAAAGGCAAGAATACTTGACAGTAAAATACAGATGTCACAATAGCCCGTTAAGGTAGTCCCCTCATTCTTGAGACATCTAAACATGACCCCTTATAAACTAAATCAGCTTCTTTGCACCACATGCAAAGAGAAGTATTTGGGGAGTTGGGAGAGTAGAATGTGTTGTGGAAGGAGGACTGCCCAGAAGTGGCAGCTCTGCAGCTTGAAAGCGAAGAATGAGGAGCATAGCCAGGTCCACTCAGTGAGCAGGGGTGCAAATGTTTGTTATGGCAGCCTAGTGTACACCCAAGTTCACAATCTAACACTCCTGACAAGACTCATGTCTTGGTCCAGTTACATTGCTATAAAGGAAATATGGAAGCTGGGTAATTTATAAAGAAAAGAGGTTTATTTAGCTTGCAGTTCTCCAAGCTGTACAAAAAGTATGGCACCCTGTGAAGAGGCATCCTGGCAGTGTAACAGCCCACTCTCAGGAAAACTAATCCATTCCTTCAGAGAACCAATGCAGTCTCGTAATAGCCAGAACTAACTCACTACAGGAGAATGGTACCAAGCCATTCGTGAGGATACATCTATTAATAGCTGCTAAGTGACCTCAGGCAAGTTGCTTAGGCTGTCCAAAGGAGTATCCTCCCTGTAAATGGGAACAATAACAATTCTCTAACAGTTTTTTAGTTTGTTTGTTCTGTTTAGTTTTAGCATTGGAGAACATTTAGTAGAAGTGTTGCAGATGAAACTCATTTGCCATATCAGATCTATGGATCCAGAAAATTCTTAAATGCCCTCACCCACTTTCCCCTGATTTGCATGCAAAACTTTGGTGAGAAGATGTCTGCTATCAGTTCAGGCTGACAGTTGTCCTGGAACCTAATTGCATGGTCTTACGAGCTATTGAGACATCATGGTATATGGACTATTTTTTGTAGGATGGTGTTATGTTCCTATTAGGAGCTGAAGGAATACTTCTTGAAAGTATGAATGGATAAGTTGATTATTGTTCATCGTAGTGAATTGAATGGTGCCGCCTTCCCCCTAAAAAAAGATATGTCTATGATCTCATCCCTGGAACTTTTTAAAGTGACCATGATGGGGCGGGGGGCGGTTTTTGCAGAAATAATTAAATTAGGGGTCTTGAGATGAGATCATCCTAGATTATCCAGGTGGTCCCTAAATCCAATGACACGCAAGAGGAGAAGAACAGACAGAAGAGGAGGAGGTCATGTGAAGATGGATGCATAAGCTAAGGAAGTCCTGGAGCCACCAGATGCTGAAAGAGGCAAGGAAGGATTCTTCCCTAGAACCTCCAAAGGGAACTTGGCCTGGCTGCCACCTTGATTTCAGACTTCTGTCCTCCAGAATTGTGAGAGAACAAATTTCTGTCTGTCGTATAAAGTGCCCAGTTTGTGGTAATTTGTCATGGCAGTTCTAGAAAACTAATACATTTGTCATTCCTTTGGGCTGTTTGTAGAAATTGGTCTCCATAATTTGTATATATAATAGTAGAACCATTTTTATCTGAGAGGCTAAAGGGATGATTGCCCCAGGCTTTTTGCATAATAGGTACTATTTGAATTCTTTAAAATGGCAGATGCGAAATCCCTTAAGCTCTGTCAAAAACTGACGTTCAAATTACATGATTCTTCAAGAATGCTATCTTATTCTAATAGTCCTAAATCCCTCAGGTGTGTTCTTAATTAAACTTTTTATTTTGAGATCATTATAGGTTGACATGGAGTTCTAAGCAGTAATAGAGCAATCCCATATACTCTTTATCTATTTTCTTCAAATGATAAAATCTTGTAAAACTATAGTGCAATGTTACAATATGTTATCTTGTGAAATCTTATTCCCCCAGTTTTAATTGTACCTTTGTGTGTGTGTGATTTTGGTCTGTGTAACTTGATCCCCTGTGTTGATTTGTGTTTCTATCATCACAGTCAAGATACAAAACTATTTTATTGCCACAAAGATCCCTCATGCTGCCCTTTTATAACCACATCCACTTCTCTTTCCTCTCTTACCCTTGAGGATCACAAATTGATGAATCTTAAGGGAATTGTGCTAAGTGAAAAAAGCCAATCCCAAAAGGTTACATACTGTACAATTCAATTTATGTAACATATTTGAAATGATAAAATTATAGAGATGGATAATAGGTCAGTGGTTGCTGATTGGGGGGTGTATTCATTTGAAAGTGAGACTTATTTAAAAATTTCAGGGGTTGTGTTTGACTCAAGATTATCCTGTATAGAAAATTAATTAATTAATTCCATAAACATTTGGGAAAATCTTTTGTGTGCTTGCTCCTATCTTGATGCTGGAAATATTGAATCCTTATTTCAGGAAATTCTCAAAGATAACAAATGAGAAGCTCTAAAATGAAATTATGTGTTAAGCTGTTGGTGAGGACCTAACGTGTGAGAGGCTGTAGTTAAAGGACTGTTTCCCTTAAAGAACTGTGAGAAACTATGAAAGGATTTGCCATATGAGTTAAGGATCTGGGAGAGTAAGCCGCTTAGGTTGTTAAGATACAGATATAGACAGTGAACCGTGTGACCTCTGGAGTCCTGGAAGAGGGTAAATGGACCAGTTACAAGCATGAGCACCTAGTAGGTGTACCACAGGTGATGGAAAGATGACAGCTCTGCTGGGTTGGATAAAGGCAAGGGACGTATGGAAGTGTGAGATGTCAGATCCTATGAATCAGTGCAGGATGTGTATGAAGAGTAGTGCAGAAAAGAACCAAACAAAAAAATCTCTGCAAAAATGAGTCCTGAGAGTTTTGGAGAGAGCTAACGTAAGACCATGCAATTAGGTTCCAGGACAACTGTCAGCCTGAACTGATAGCAGACATCTTCTCACCAAAGTTTTGCATGCAAATCAGGGGAAAGTGGGTGAGGGCATTCAAGAGTTTTCTGGATCCATAGATCTGATATGGCAAATGAGTTTCATCTGCAACACTTTCTACTAAATGTTCTCCAATGCTAAAACTAAACAGAACAAACAAACTAAAAAACTGTTAGAGAATTGTTACTGTTCCCATTTACAGGGAGGATACTCCTTTGGACAGCCTAAGCAACTTGCCTGAGGTCACTTGGCAGCTATTAATAGATGTAGCCAGGAACCAGATTCATCTGTTTGACTCCAAATCCAACCCCTTCACCTAAAGCCTTTCAAAGAGTTAAATGATGATGGGGGCAGAAAGGGGTGGCCTGGAAGTATAGCAGAGAAGGGGAACTTAGGAAGATAAGGTTACCCTGAAATCCATAGAATCTGAAAGTTAAATTTCCGACTCCCGGCTTTTCAAAGTAAAGTGAGCAAGTTCTCTGGCTTTGGCTTCAAGAATAGAGATGGAAAATTTGACTATTGGATAGAACTCTACGAAATACCAGATGCTATATTTGAGCAGAGCTTCTCTGGGTAAATAAATTACACTTAAAAATATGTACCAAGCCTCAGTGAGGCCACAATAGTTCTACAGAAAATATTTCAAAATAAAAGTGCAAAAAATGAACATCTTAGGGAGTCATAAAGAGCTTTTCATATTTAATCAGGATACAAGTTCAGAAAAGCACCTGTACCTTTGTTGGGTACAGATGGGGAGCAGAGTAAAGACACAGCAATAGAAAGTGACCTAGAATTGGAAATGCAGTTAACAAAACACATTTGGATGGGTAAGCTGATTCCAGCTCCATATCTAGGTCACACGTATATCCAGGAAAAGCACTCTTGCACATAAAATACTGTCAGCCTGTAAGATCTGAAGGTCAATGGCATTGTCTGGGGTTATAATATCTCCATCTAATTCCTTAGGGGCAGGTGATACTGAAATAAGTAATTTTAAAAAACAGGTCCAACAAATTTAAGAGAGTAAATACTACATGAAAAAAGTACACAAAGATTCAACAATGCATACAGTAGGTTTTGTTTTATTTTATTTGTTTGTTTTGCTACTTGTATATTTATTAGACCTGCTGTGACCACGTGGGATTTTGGCCTCCTGTAATGCTGCTGAACTATCTATAGTGACCATGAAATTCACTTGAAAACAGGTCTTAATGTAATACTAACAATTTGATGATATTTTATTACCCATATTCCTACTGTTTTGCCTTTCAAAGCAAATAATGTATTCCAATTTAATATAACTAGAGAACTTAGTGTTTAATAAAGATATCATAGTCACAGTGGGTCCTTTTGTGCTTAAACTAAACGGTTCCCAGTCAGTTCTTAATCAACAACTGAAGTTACAGACCTAAGCAATTATGTTTTAGGGAAACACAAACTTTGTTCAGTATTTGTTCAGCTGCTTCTTCTCTGAGAGTTTTCTGGTGGACTTTTTTTTTTTTTTGATGGAGTGTGGACAGAAGTGTTTTTAGATGACTTAATGTGAGGCTTATTCATACCATTACTTAGAATTATATGAATGTTAGGGGTGTGGTGGCATTTTCCCATTTGTTCTGTTGGAGTGAAAGACTTAATGCATTTTCTCCCAAGGTCTGATAAATATAAATTTTAAAATATCTTATAGACTATGACTCAGGAGTGGAAAATCTGCAGCCTTCGGCCACATGGGGCCTTCTGGATCCTTGAGTGTGGCCTTTTGACTGAATCTAAATTTTATAGAACAGAAATAAAGGGATTTGTTCTGTGAAGTTTGGATTCCATCAAGGGGCTGCACTTGCATACACTATGTATATGTAAGGGGTGCCTGTGTGTGTGTTTGTGTGTGTTTGTGTATATATGTCTGTGTATATGTGTCTGTGTTTAGGCTATGAATGATGGTTACTCCATCATTGCTTGGCTTTACAACCTTGCCCTAGAAGACTTAAAAAAAGTATTTTGTAGATTATGATGCTGAATCAGAAATTTTTCTAGAAGGTAATATTTTATTACAGAATTATAAATTATTCATCAGAGGAAACCACTAGTAATCTTAATTGTTTATAATACACACTTGTACATAATTTCAAGTAAGGGAAATTAATTTATAGTCATCATTTCAATACTTTTTTTTTAGATATGGGTTACCCAGTACAGTATATCATTTCATATGATTTATAATTGAGACAAAAATGCCAAATTTTCCCACATGTAAAGACATATTAAAAGATCTAATCCAAAACAGAATGCCCCTAGGGAGTAGAATCAAAATGATATCATTTAAAAATCCAAATTTCTATGGTATCTGGAATTTTTTTATATGTTATTAGAAAAGTGGTAATAGATTGAAAACTTAGAGCCCTTTTTTATACAAAGATACATTTGTTATACACCATTCCACCATTCCATTATTCCATTATATCTTACTATGTTTCATAGTAAATTGAAGCACTTATTTTTGTAGACTGTGTTGCCAATGTATCAAATACCCTGCCATGAAATCTGTGAGTGCCCCAGCTTCCTCATACTATTAATATTTAATATTTACAGGCAAGGATGAACTTTGAGAGTTCTGAATTCACATCTTTATGAAAATTCTGAACAATAGTATTGAAACCACATCTGGGTGTGGTGTTTTACCCAGTATATATGTAAAATTTGACACTGTTACTTTTGGTTATATTATTGTACCTCTTCCCCGCCCCCCTTTTTTTCTTCTGCTATTCCTAGGTGGGTTTCTAGCCACCTCTCCACAGGTTTCAGTCTATAACCCAATGTAAACATGCTTTAATATTTTAAAGTAATCCTATTCCCTGGGTTGGTCAGATTTTTTTCCCCCCACAAACATTTTCCTCCTCCCTGACTCGGTTATTTATTGCTATGTAACAAACTACCACAATACTTAGCAACTTAAAGAAAAAAAAAAAGCGTGTTATATTTCAAGATTCTGTGGATTGGCTGGTCTCAGCTGGGCAGTTCCGCTCCACGTGGTATTATCTGGAGTCACTCATGTGATGCATTCAGTTGGGAACTTAACTGGTGCTGGAACACGCAAGATGATTTTACTCATGTGTCTGGTGCCTCAGCTGGGGTGGCTGGAATGGTTTGAGGATAGCTAGGCCTCTCTCTTTCTGCATGTAGTTTCTTATCATTCAGTAGCCTAGTCTGACTTTCACTATGTGGTGACTGGATCCCAAGACAGGGAAAATAGAAGCTGCAAGTTCTCTTAAGGCCTGAGCCCAGAAATCACACACCATCACCTCCCAATATTCTCTGGTCACAACCAGTCCCAGGGCCAGCCTACATTTAAAAGGAGGGGATACAGACATTACCTCTTGATGGTAAAAGTGGCATGGAATGTACAGAAATGGGGGAATTGTTGGTGGCCATATTATGCATACAATCTACTACTCCATATGCAGAAAAAATGATGCCAAATGGACTATTTTGCTTGAGAGTACGTGCAATGAAAATTCTGAGGCTTTTCATAAATTTTATATTTAATAATAATATGTAATCCTTATATGGAGAATAGTACAGGTTATAGTTTTATATAAAACCTTATGCCCATTAAAGAGAGAATGAACGTTCCTATCAAGTAAACAAAAAAGATGAGTTTTGAAGTTAGGCATGTGGATTTGAATCTTGGCTTTGTCAGGTACTAGCAGTAAGACTTTGAGCAACTTTCCCTTTTAGTCCTTCATTTTTCTCACCTGGATTTATGGGATTATTGTGAGCATTAAATGAGTCAACATATGCAAAGTGAGTAGAAAAGTGCTTGGCACACAGAAAGTAGAAAATAAATATTAGATTTAAATATATAAATTATTATTACCTATTGTTATGTAACATAGCAACACTTGGCTTATACCTCCTGGAGATGTGAAGTTTAAACTTAATCATTAAGCCTGATTACTTCCCCTGTCTCCCTCACCCCCTGCCAAGTAAAAGTAGGAAGTTATCTTTACTCTTTTATACTGGCTGTTCAACAGGAGTCCTAAAGAAGTGATTTACCAACTTTTAAAAAATTGTAACCCATCTTGAGAAATATAGTTTACATTGTAGCCCAGGACATGCAAACACAGAGATATTCACCCACACATAATACTATACAAATGTTTCATGAAGAATACTGATCCTCAAGTTGTGCTATGAACTCTGTTTTTGTTCTTCTGTTCTATTTCAGTCAATTGACAACAACAAAATGTTGGTTAGCACCCACTGTTATTAATTTTTTATTTATTAATGTAATTAATTTCATTACCTACCAAATGGTTCTAAGCTATATCTTATGGTCAATGGAGAATAGAATATTATTATTATTACTGTTTTAAAAGCCAGTCAAATTTAGCAGTGGGGGGTTGTATACCAACTTTAGTGACACAAATGTTAATAAGTTCTGATAACCCTACTATCAGACCAGCCAGAAAATAGAATATGAAACACACTAAATGTTCAGCATAGGAATTATTTTTCAGGTGTGGTGCTGTAAGAATGTGCCATATGTAATTTTCAATCAGGCCAGTTTGGTTATAGAGCAAAAAGCTCTTTCATAAATAGGGCCTGATCTCCCTACTCAAGAGGCTTCATAAATTCTTTCAGTGGGACATAGGGGCCCAGGGGAGGAATGTGTACAGTAAGTGTTGTGTTTTTTTGTTTTGGTCCTGTGATAAAGTACCTGCTTGTTTACTTGGAGCTACATGGAGCTAGGTTTGGATTCCAACTTCACAACTTACTACTTTGTATTCTTAAACAAGTTATTTAAACTCAGTTTTGGAGTCTTGGTTTTTTGATTTGTTAAAGTAATACACAACTAATATCTACTTTGATTGAGTTGTGAGCATTAAATGAGAACACATACACAAATACCCAGCAAAGCGTTTGGCACATCCAAGACACTGATAATTCATTTATTGCTTCCTCCCCCTACAATACATCACAAACCTCTGAATTCAGTTACTTAGTTTATGTGTTGTATATTTTTGGAGGAAAGCTAAGTTTTGGTACAATACCTACTATAATCAAACCCTGTTATTTCTTTAATGCAATTTAATTTCTGCAACCATGGATTATTCCAATATTCTATCTAATAATAAATAGTTATTAATTATTTTAGGATATGGATGTGAATTATGAGATAATTTTGTGTTCTCAAGTCTTATATAGTAAAATTTGGATTGATTTCCCAGTTATCAACAAAATCATGGAAAAATGTCCTAACAGAGAAAAACATTTCTAACTGCTGTGTAGCTAATAACTGAAAAAATAAACATGACTTGCACTACTGTTCTCCTTGGGTCCCGTATTTAAGGTTATCAGAGTTCTAAAGACCCCTGGACCGGTAGGATTTTCACGATTGGTTATTTAGCTTTCAAGGAGTCAAAGGCAAGTACCTAGGTCCTAGGCTGATGTGATCATCTCATATATCCCCAGCTGGTGGATCTCTAGGATGGGCCTGGTCGGTTTAAAATTTGTGCCTTTGAGGCTGGGGGTTTGTGTGTGGGAATGGGGGAAGGAGGCCGTGACACATTTCCCCCCTCCTGTGGTGCGACCCAGTCGTGTGCCGCCACCACCGCCGCCGCGACAGTCCCCACGTGGCAGCCTCAGAGAGCGCAGCGCCGGGCGGGCTCGGGCCGGCGGGGCCGCAGACCCCTCCCTCCGCTCTCCGGCCCTTCCCCGCGGCCTGCGTGGGCGCCCGCTCGGTCCTCCACCGCCAGGGGGCGGGCGCGGCTTCCCGGCGGCGGGGGCTCATTGGTCGCGGCGGGGCAGCGTGGGAGGAGGCCCGGAGGCGAGCTGGCTTTCTCCTGGCCACTCGCCGGGGAGAGGGGAAGCCGGAGGAGCCCGGGAGGAAGCGGAGGCGCGGGCTGGAGGCGGCGGGTTCCGTCGGCCTCCGGCAGGACTGACCGCGGGGAGGCCGCAAGGCGGGCGGGAGGCCGGTGAGACGGACGGACGGGGAGGCGGACGGAGCCGCGGCCGAGGTGGGGGAGGGACGGAGGGAGGCCGGGGGAGCCAGACGCCCACCTCCCCCCTCACCTGCCGCGCCCCCTGCGGTCGCCGGCCGGGGGCGGGCCCCGGGGCGCGGCCGCGTCGTCACGCGCGTGCGGCCGTGGGGAGGGCGCAGGCGGGACCGGGGGCCCCGAGCGCGTTGGGCCGGGGGTCCGCGCCGCCGCCCCGGCGGCTCCTGTCGGGCGCCCCCTGGCCCTGCGGAGGGCGGGGCGGCGGCCGCACCTGGCGCGGGGTCTCGGCGCTCCGGCCTGGGGCGCACCTGGAGCGCGGCTTCAGCGCGGTCCCCCCGCGCGCTCCGAGGCTGGGATGGAGTTGGGTGTTGCATGTGAGCTCCGGGGAGGGCCGTCTTGACTCACTTGTAAAGTTTTAGTGTCTCCTAAACTGCAGGTCCTGTTTATTTTTACAGCCTGTTTAGTCATTGGGTGCTCGGTGTCATTTCTTTTTCTTTTCGTTTGGTGACTGCTGCCCCACAGTTCTGTACCGTGTGTGACGATTAGTGCCCGGAGAGCTAAAGACTACAAATGACGGGTTGCCGATTTGAGATTGAGATCTCCAGCTGTTTGGGGGCGGAGGTGATGTTTTCATCAGCTTGCACCTTTAAAAAAAAATGATTTCCTGTAATACAGATCTGCTGTTCTAATTGATAGAACCTCTTTTTTTTTTTTTTTGGTTTCTTTTTAATTAGTCAGAAATATGAGTGCAATGACACTAAAATTGCTTACTACGTACTAGGCACTGTTCCAACTGCTTTCCTGTGCACATTTATTTAATTCACGCAACAGCCTCAGTGAATAGGTCCTTTTATCTGTATTTCCAATTTTACAGATGAAAATACAAACTCCCAGAGAGGTTAAAGCTTGGTACTGACAGTAGATCCTCAGATCCTTTGGCCTTGCGACTACCTTGCAGGACGAGTGGTGTACTACTACATTTTCCAAAGTTTTGGAAACATTACTGTTATTCATACAGTATAAACTCTTTATATGAAGTATGAAGAGATCACCATTTAACTCAGAAAATAAAAATTAATAACTTAATGAATGCCATTCAACAAGAAATTGGCAGAATCAGCAAATCGTCATTGGGTTTGGGTCATATGATTGACCTTGTACCTCTTTCTAGAGGCAGCCATTCTCTTGAATTCTCTGGCTGTTTGCTGACTTAGTCACAATATTTTCAATTTTATACACGTGGTAGAAGCTTTGCATCCCAGATTCTTATGTTTTCTCAGCTCATGATATAGCATTTCTTGATAGGAAGAAATAAAAAGAGTTCAGTCTAGTGATTGTCAACCTGGGGACCTCTGCGATTCAACAGTGGGATTTTTTAAAAAGGACACAGGCCACATTCCCCAAAGTCCCCATTGTAGGGGGCTTCTCTCTTTCAAAAAGGAGTCAAATTAACACTGGGTTCAAGTGACTTTCAAAAAAATTTAATGGATGTTTTATTACAATTACAGAGTTTTAATATGGCTTGGCACCGTAAGCATTGTTAATCTTTCTTAATTTATGAAGTTACATTAAAAAGGAAAAGATAATTTGGACAAAGGGTCAAAGGGCTTAGAAACTGTTGAATGACAAAAAATGTTCCGTGTGGGGGATCATAAGACTTTTATATTTTTCACCATATATTTTAGCTTTTAAATGATGAGTCTCAGTTTTCAAAAATTTCTATAATTTTTAAGAAATATTACAGTGCGTACCATGTGCCAGTATCATGGATACCATGAATAAGACAGCCTAGACCCTCAAAAGCTATTTTTATTTTCTCTAAGGCAGGGAGTCTTTAATTTTTTTTAATTTTAATACCCATTTCTTAAAGCTGAAAGGTATAAGACCCAAGAAGGGAAAGATTTTGCTCTTATGGCTCGCAAAAATCCATCTATTTCAGAACTTAGTAAATAACAAAAATTCATTTTAAATTTAGTCCAGAAGGGTCCCTCTTCTTGGGATCAAATAATCTGGATTTTAAACAACAGTTCTGCTTTTAGTTACTTCATGAATGGCCCTGACCGAATTACTATCATGCAATACTTATTTTCCTAATTTGATTGGGGAAACTGAACATGGTGATTTCCCAATATCTTTAAACTTTAAAGGATTTTGTGATTTTCTTTTTAATGCAACTCCTGAAATACAATCAGCTGACTGTCTCACAGAGGAGATTAAAGTGTTCAAATACCTCTAAGTCTCCACAGTGTACTCCATTAATATTCTTTTATTCTCCTTTTCATTGGCCTATTCCATTTGGTTGAAATTATTATATTACATTTCTCTTATTTCCAATCTAATTTTTTAATCTGCTATTCATGATTTTTCTAGCTTCATTTTGGTTTTTTCCCAAGTTTCTTAATTTTAATTCATAAAACATAGAATTTACCATTTTAAAGTGTACAATTTAGTGGCATTTAGCATACTCAGAGTGTTGTGTGACCATCACTTCTGTTCAGTTCTAAAACATTTCATTACCCCAAAAGGGGGCTTCAATTATCCATTAACCAGTTATTCCCCATTCCTTTCTCCTCCCAACTCCTGGCAACCACTGACCTGCTTTCCATCCCTATGGGTTTATCTGTTCTGGATTTTTCATAAAAATGGAAACATATAATATGTGTTCTTTTGTGCCTGACCTCTTTCACCTAACATAATGTTTTAGAGGCTTATCCAGGATGTAGCATTTATTAGCACTTCATTACTTTTTGTGGGTGAATAATAGTCCATTGTGTATTTCATTGATACATACCATTCCATATATATGATTCCATTGATACAGGCCACATTTTGTTTCTTCATTCATCTGTTGATGGACCCTGGTGAGTTTTTATGTGCTAGTGAGGAAGTCCCTAAATTGATTTTTCTCATAAACTCTACAAGGCTCATTAAGGTAGTGTCATGGTATCAGGTGTGCCAACTAACTACCATTCATTACCTATAGTTAGGTGATCATTAAATGAGTTTTGAAGGACGTATAGTCAACAAAAATGAAATTTTAAATTGATTCAGGTAATACGTTTTTGGAAAATTTTACACTAGAAGCTTCTTACTGTCTGTTCTTTGCAAGTGGCTGCTGTTGAAAAAGTTAAACTGAGGCATAATAAAATTGTAGAGTTTATTTGAGCAAACAATGATTCATGAATTGGGCAACTCCAGGCCAGAAGAGGTCTGGGGACTCCATCAAGGAAAAGGAAGAAAGAGGCTTTCGTAGGAGGGACATAGAAGCAAAGCAAAGCAAACATTTGATTGGTTACAGTTACGTAGTTGCCTTATTTGTTCTATCCTGTTGGAAAGTTCCTAGTTATATAATTATAAGTTTATTATCTGTTTCTGATTGGTTGGATTTAAGTTCTGCTTTTATTTACAAGAAATAGCTGAAGGTTTTGTATGTTTGCAAATCAAGCAAGCTTGAGGTCACTTATGAGGCCTAATTGGTTGTGTCTGCTCAAGGATTCTTCTGGTCTGTTCTCCAATTTAATTTACTTTAGCACTGCTAACTTGCATTCGGTTTTTGTGGTAGAAATGGTGTGCTAATACTGCATTTCATCCAGGTCCCTTGGGCAAATGGAACCACTCTGTTCCTCCATTTCTTCACATAGAAGCTTTGACTGACAGAATTATGTCTATCCTGGTGCACTGAAATTCTGCAGACTACTTAAAGACAGCGTAAGTGGGTGGATATTTAGGGGAATTCTTAAACATTTAGAACGGGAACCTATAACTTGTCATCTGGTATCGTGTAAAATAATTACACGAGATGAAGACAGCAGTTAAAGTGTATGTCAATCTGTGCTTTTCTCTAATCCCGCTCTCTTTTTTTAAAGCAATTTATGAGGGTACGCTTCATATACCCTATTTATTTTCAACTTGTTGTAGTTAAAATGTATTTAGTTTTATTTTTGTCATTGTTCCCAGTAATATCTGTTTGTTTCCGTCCATTCATTCATCCATCTCCCCCTGGATGGTATAGTGTAGGATTAAGGTAGTTTAGATGACAACTTTTTAAACAATTGTAGAACTCTGAAGGAGTAAGCAAAACTGTCCTTTTGTAGGGTTCTGTCTTGTTTTCTATTTTTGGTATGTTTGTGTTCTGGGTTACAAAAATCAAATCACCATTTCATTTCCTCAACTGCATTATAAATTTGTAAGCAAAATTCTGCTTTGGTAGATAAAAACTGCAAGAAAACATTTGGGTAATTTTAAATCTAATACTCTTTTTTTTTTTTTAACCATTGCAAACAAAAGTTCTTTTTTCCCATGTTTCTCTCCACATTTTCTCCAGATTATTCACTGCCCACCTTTCCCTCTTTCCCCCCACAGAAGACCTGTTCCGAGATCAGGCTGATTTCCATTCATTGCTCAGAAAAGAATGAAAGTTCTTGTCATATGAATTTTACTTTCGGATTTTTTTGGTCTAGATCTACCATGCTTTTTTTTCTCTAACCTTTCTTGTGCATTCAAATGGTGTGCTGTAGATCGGAAGTTCTCAGATCTGAGCATGAATGAGAATCACCTGGGGAACTTGTTAAACATGCAAAAGTTTCCATCCCCACTTGTAAGGATTCTGATTCGCCAGATCTACGATCGGCTCAGGAGTTTGCATTTTAAAAAGCACACTAATAATTGTGATTTCTGTGCTGTGGGTAACACTGTAGTTAGGGCTTCATAGAACTTGATGCGACGTTTCATTGAATCTGTGATGCCATAGTTTGTAAGGTACACTAATATTTTATATGCTACTAAGAAACAAAAATGTGGTTATAAGCCTCAGCCTGGGTTTAGACATGTTAAAGTGAGGGAAGCACTGTGCACCTTGAAGTCAATAAAATAGGATGTTAAGTGCCTAAGGAACCAGAGGCCCCTCTTATTATCTTACAGGGTTATTATGAGACATAGGAGATACAAGATTAAAGAATTTTAACTCGTCATTTCTTTAGATCTTTTACCATGTAAAATATTTGTAATGAAGAGTTTATATAAGGTATCCTTGACTTCTGTTTATAATGAAAATTGCACTGGTGACTTTAAGTGCAACTTGGGTGTATCTCCACTTTGGCCCTATATTTTTGTACTCATTTCCAGTCATTTATGTGTTGGTGGCTCAGTTCAGAAGTCTTATTTCTAGCTTCCTTGTAATTGAGTGATTTCTGTTTTGTAATTATAGTCCACTGAAATATTTACTTAGTGGCTCATTGGCACCAGGTGTAATATGATCATTTGATCATTTCTTTCTTTCTTTTTTTTTTTTGAGACAGAGTCTCACTCTGTTGCCTGGGCTAGAGTGCCGTGACGTCAGCCTAGCTCACAGCAACCTCATACTCCTGGGCTCAAGCAATCCTGCTGCCTCAGCCTCCAGAGTAGCAGGCATGCACCACCAGGCCTGGCTAATTTTTTCTATATATATTTTTAGTTGTCCAGCTAATTTCCTTCTATTTTTAATAAAGACGGGGTCTTGCTCTTGCTCAGGCTGGTCTCAAACTCCTGAGCTCAAGCGATCCACCCGCCTCGGCCTCCCAGAGTGCTAGGATTATAGGCGTGAGCCATGGTGCCTGGCCCATTTGATCATTTCTTTAGCCATCTTTTTTCTGTTGAGAGTCCATAGCCCTCATTAATGCCAGGTAGCTGATTATACACATATACACCAGCTACATACCACCCTGTATTACAAAGTTTCAGGATGTAGTGGTAATTGGGTGAACACCAAATCTGTGTTGAAGTAAACCTGAACTCTGGCTGCCGACTTGGAAAGAAATGCTGTAGTGGCATATTAGGTACTGAATGAGAGAATATCTGTAGGTTAGAACGAATCTTTCCCCACTAGTAAGACTTCAGTGAAGAGCAACCCCACTTGCTTATGGTGCTTCCTTCAGTGCTATTGTCTGGGAAAATGAAATATAGGGAAAAGTTGCTTAGCTATGTTAGATTTGGGGATGGGAGAGAAGAGCACAGGTCCATTTAGTTTTTAATCCCTTAAAGTGTTTTTGGAAAAGATGGTTAAATGCTTGTTGATCCACTGAAATATTGCAGAAATCTGATATCTCTAATTTCTGAAGAGGAAAGAGTAACTCTAGGTTTCTTTTGCTGATTCACAGTGATTGAAGGAATTGTACTATGCAATTCTTAACGTTGAAATCGATCATGTTGAAATACTTACGCTCTTAGAATGTAGTATGTGTGGTCTGTCAAGCTTGGCCACTTCTCCCTACAATAAGTCTTTGGGGTAAAGTTGATCTAGGTGGAGCACTTTCCTGATTTAGCCAAGCCCTTTTGCTAACCTGTTTTTAACTGGAGGGACAAGTGGATATTATAGTTATATTTTGCCAACTTTCATTCTTAGAAGAATAGAGTTTTATCTAAGTTGTTGTAAATCAGAAGTTTTCTGAAGTATTACTGTCTCTATTCATTGGAAGGAGAACAAATGAAAAGCAAAAGTGTAGCGATTTATAGTATGTTGTTGAGGAAGATAAAATCTATCCAGTGTAATCCCCATTTGCTTCCTATCTAGCAGTGGTTAACATTCTAGGGGGAAATTAAAAACACTGTCTGGCTCATTTGTGCTTTTCCATGGTATACTTCTAATTCTGTTTCTTATCCACGCTTTAGATCTTAGTCCTCTTTTAAATGTAATTTCAATATGATGCTACTTAAGAAAATAAGAAAAGCCATATGATGCTTGTTCAGATAACTATTAAAAAATCGAGATGTGGATCATCTATACTCCTCTCTTCCCAAGATTTTCAATAGACCATTAAAAATTTATTCTAAAAGACTTAGTTATTGGTTCAACTGACTTATTTATAAGTTTCTGGTCTGTTTCTTTGAATCTCACCCCTGGGTCACTATACAGGAGTGGATATACATTTATATCATTTTCTTCAGTGATCTTTTGAAAAATTTGTTGTTCTTAGCATTATAGAATTCATATGGATTACCTTGCCCCCTCCCCCACCAAAAAAAATCTGTTTTTGGTTTTTGTTCCTTTTTTCTTCTCCCTAGTCAAATGTAAGTTTAGTTTGGTCCTTTAAAAATATGGGATACTTTTCTAGTTTTTAGGTAGGCATTTAAAAAATTTCCCTTTAATCATCAGGTCATACTCACTTTTTAAAAGCTATTTAACAGGGGTGGGGGGGTGGCAGGGGGGAGAGAGAGTGTGTTAAAATGGTAGATTCTTTTAAAAGGATGTCTTCTAGGATTTAGTACCAGAGTGTCCTGCTACTATTACTTTCTTAAGTTAGTAATTGGACTTTTAATTTTAATCATTTAGTGTTAAAAACACCAAATTCTATTAAATTTGGAATGTTTATAACACAATGATAGTGATGAAGGTATCACACTGAGTTTTTAAATGTTAATATTTTTTCAAATGAATGCTATCTTCTCGCCTCTCTCCATTTTGTTATTTCAAAAGTGTATTCAGCCTGGCAAAGATACGTGTATGGTGGCATTTGGGTGAGACAGGGCACTTGATGCATTCTGTGCCAGCCACATACCACCCTGTAATCTATATATAGATAAATCTAGCTCTTTATAAACATATAATTTATCATATTTTATATATATATAAATTGTCATAAGGGATTGGATCATGTGGTTACAGAGGCTGAGAGGTCCAGGATCTGCATTTGACAAGTTGGCAGCCAAGGAGAGGGATGGTGTAGTTCCAGTTTGTGTCCGAAGGCTTTGTCCCAGGTTGAAAACAGGCAAAGAGAGCAAATCCTTACTCAGCCTTTTTTGTTCTATTCAGGTCTCCAATGGATTGGATGAGATCCACCCACATTGGACAGGGCACTCTGCTATACTTAGTCTATAGATTCAAATGTTTATCTCATACAGAAGCGCCATTACAGACATTATTCTGGGTTGCCAGAATAATGTTTAAATATATAGGCATCCTGTGGCCCACTTAAGTTGACACATAAAATGACCATCATAGGGCCTAAGTGTACTTTACATCTATCTGTTTGCATTTTGACCTTTTTTCTTATTCCTCTTAAAAAGCCCCAGTTCCCATGAATATTAGAATCGTCTGAACTTACTCAGTTGGTTCACTTAAAATTGTAATTTGGCCAGCACTGAATTGAAGTTGGATTGAATTGAGTGATAATTTCTTTATATTTGTGGAGTATAACTTGTAATATTTTTCTTCCAGTTTAGTTGTCAATATTAAATATGTATATCAGTGGGTATATTTGTATGCTTCATTTTCTTGTGTCATTCCTGTTGGTGCAGGGTCTAACACACAAGCTTAGTCATTTTGACAATCTTTCAAATCTCTGGAGTGGCTAGTTTGCAGCAGAGATTAGCAGTTCCTAGGGCAGTCTGCAAAAGCAAAATTGATTGAATGGCATTTTGTCAACATGTAGAGCCTCTTGTAGAGCATGTCAGTAAGCGACTGAGGTGAAAAGGAAGTGGATTTGTTTGTAGTATGTGTTTCTTACCCTTCATGTGACCTTGGACAGATCCCCTGATCTCATCTATAATTCTGTTGTAATACCCACTATATCTTGAGGGCTGCTGAGATTACGTAAAATAAGAATGTGTGTGAAATGAAATATATGTATACATTATTACCTAGTTATTACCATTATTACCTAGTTAACTGGCAAGACATCCTCCTCCTAGTAAACAGTTGTTTTCATGACTTACGATATAGAGCGATGTTCTTGTAATTCACCTGATTTAGTCCACTTCTCAAGGAAAGTATAGAAGTGTCACTTGACCTTTACTCTCTTGTTCCTGAAGTTAATTGATTCTAGAAGAATGCCTCCTTGAATAAGCCTGATTTCTACTTGACTAACAAAATTTCACTAAATCAGAGCAAAGTAGATAGTTGGGCTAAAGGAAATGTTTAAATTGTAAAACCTTTAGTGAAATTCGGTATGTCCATCTGAGGTCCTAGTTTAGACTCTCTTCTTCAGTCTAGATCACTTATGTTTATCCAGTTTGTTGTTTTGTTGCCCAGGGACATCATGGTGGCCCCCCCAGCTGTTGATTCTCCAGTGATTATGTGCCTTACCTATTAACAATCTGATTTGGTTCAGTCATTTATATATTCATCTAAAACACTGAAACTTGTTGGCTTATATGACACTTTTTGAAGCAAATGTGTTAATATTTCATGAATGTACTATCTGAATTTTTTGTTTCTTTAATCTGTCCTAAAAATATCCTCCACTAATATTCTGGTTTTGGTAACTAGCTCTGATTTGTATGTTTCTTCCTTTTAATAATATATAAAAATATTGTAAAGCTTTTCCCCTGTTGTCTCTAGATTTAGAGTTCTGAATTAATAGCAAAGGTCTCTTCCTCCCTTTATTATTGTGTTCATTTGCTTTGGACCTGTTCTATCCCCATTTGATTGTTGGTGGTTCAGTCTGAGGTTTCTATTATGTTTTTGATCCCCCCCCCAAGATTATTATATATAAAGATTGTCTTTAAATGTCCTCCTAAGAAGACAAGTCAGTAATGATTTAGAATTAGCACATCATTATTATAAATAGATGCTCCTTGATTTGCTTTCAAATATATTCAGTATACCTTCTTTATGCTGATTTGTACTCTTGCATCATTAATTTGCTTCTTGAGCAAATTAAAGATGTGCTGAGATATAATTTGATGAGATTTTAATTTAGAGATTTTACTAAGGTTAATTCTCTGAGAAATTTTAATAGGAAACAATTGTATTCAGCTAGACAATTGTAGTTGCTTATATTGTGGGCTTAGGAGTGATGAGTTTAGAAACAGGCTTGTTGGGAGTTACAAACAGGTGGCAGGTATATGAGGCAGTGACTCTAATTATACAGATGTGACCTCAGCAGGGAATGGAAACAGTGAAGTAGAACAGCAAGTGTCTGGTGCCCAACTGCTTATCACACTTTCAAGGAAATTTTCCTAGGCCACACTCAGATAAGAGTGAGGTTATTTGAGAATATTACCTGGGAGGAAAGGCATGTGTGTGTTGTGAAAGCAAAGTTCAATTTTGCTGGAAGCCAGAGAGGATTTATAACCTTTTGGGGTTTTCATTTGAAAAGCTGAGAAGGTTTTGGTTTTTTTGCTTTTTATGTGATAGTTTGTGAATACTTCAGTATATCCTGTTTCCTTTTAGTATTTTCCTAGCCTGTGGCTAAGTAGTTATTTTAAATAGATATATAACATCGACTTTCCTATTACGTGGAAGGTGTTCAGATAATTAACAAAGGGAAAGAAATCAATAACACTCAACTCAGTTTAAGTGTTCTTATTTTCTTCAGGTAGATTGTGCAGAAGAAGGGGAGCCAGCATATTATGAGCATTGGACCTTTGAATGCTGTCCAATGCCCATCCCTTTTTAGTCCCCCCTGCCTATTCCAGTAGTAAGAAAACTGGATATCTCGCTTTTCAGTGTCCTTCATGGGTGTGCCATTATTTTTATTTGAAGTGTTCTATGAATTCCTAGATCAGACAATGACCTTGAAATATAAGCATCAAAACACAGTCTAAAATAGAGAAATAGGTATTGCTGGTTAATGTTACTCATTAGTTAAAATTTTCTTTTGAATTCTATTCCTTTATAATAAGTTGAGTTGACTGTGAACACTGTCCACCTAAACTTGGATATGGCTTTCCTATCAAACTCATTTATTTTTCCATTTTCTTTTTTAAATTTTACCTATCTTGATGAAGCCACTGCACTCTAGCCCAGGCAACTGAGCGAGACCTTGTTTCAAAAAAAAAAAAAGAAAAAATTTTGCCTATCTTGAATTATTTCTTAGGAAGGAAACATACACATACAGACTTTTTTCCAGCATTTGTTTCTTGTTGATATTAAAATAATATCAAGGAACAGTTTCTTCATTTGATGTATTAACATGACTCTGTCAGCTAGACAAGGTGGCTCACACGCGTAATCCCAGCCGTTTGGGAGGCTGAGGAGGCAGGATTGCTTGAAGCCTGGAGCTCAAAACCAGCCTGAGCAACATACTGAGACCTCTGTCTCTCCAAAACATAGAAAAATCAGCTGGACATGGTGGTGTGTGCCTGTAGTCCCAGCTACTCAGGAGGCTGAGGCTGGAGGATCGCTTGAGCCCAGGAGTCTGAGGTTGCAGTGAGCTGTGATGATGCCACTGCACTCTAGCCTGGACAATGGAGCAAGACCCTGTTTAAAAAAAAAAAAAAAACTCTGTCAAAAATGATAATTACCAGGATATTTAAAATGTCAATTCTACACTTTTGAATATATTATTTTATAAACTTAAATTGCAAAACAAGAAAAGGAAGAGGCCCCTGGTAATAAAATAAGCCTTTGCTGTGAATGCTTATTGTAGTGATACTTCAATTGTGCCATATCAAAAATGAAGTGACATCACATACTAGAGTCAGCCAACCTAAATTTAGCCCCATTTCTATGCAAGTAATTTGTTTCATAACTATGTAAGCAGCTTAATTTCTTTGGACCTCATCTGCAAACTGAAGATTTGGAACTAAGTATCAAAAGTTCCTTATAGATGCATAATCACTGAGAATAATAAGGTATTATCTTCTATTTACAAGCTTCATGGCAGGGTTTTACTCTTTGTTCATTCAGTTAGGGAGTTGAGGACCCAGCAGGATAAGACACAGACCCTCCCCTTGAGGTTGTGGGATCCAGTGGAAGGAGACAGGCTCACTGATAAGAGTTTCTTTAATTAAATGTCATCACTGGTATACTTAGAAATGTCATAACATTTATTTAATTAGTTTAATATACACACTCCAAATCAAACTCTAGGGAGGAACGTTCATTCTAGACCTAATGATGTTTGCCTTTTCTTTTGATTTTTTAGGAGCATATTTAATGAAAAGCACCGTAGACTGAAAAATCAAACATGAGGGTAGCAGGTAAGACACTTAATTTAGTAGAAATAATTTTGCTTTTTGTGTAACCTGTTTGGTAAATCATGATTAAAGGTGAGGGTAAATAACCTATATAGAGTGCAAAGCTGAAATATAGTCAACTAAATCATTATTTAGCCTTTTTTTTTTTTTAGGTAGTTGGTAGATCACAAATTGGACATTTAGTCAGTATTATGCAAGTTTTGGGGGGCAAATCTTTTGCTGAAATTACAGGTTGAGCATCTTAAATCCAAATGCTCCAAAATTCGAAATTTTCTGACCACTGACATGACACTCAAAGGAAGTGCTCATTCAGGCATTTTGGAGTTCAGATTTTCATATTTAGAATGCTCAACTGGAAAGTATACTGCAAATACTCCAAAATCCAGAAAAATCTGAAATGCTTCTGGTTCCAAGCATTTCAGATAAGGGATTCTTGGCCTGTGTTTATGCTAAATATTTTAAGTTATGATTTTAATATTTATGTTCATATACCTTAAGCTTGTTTGCCTAATGAGACAGTCACACATCAATTAACGATGGGGATATAGTCTGAGAAATGTGTCGTTAGGTGATTTTGTCCTTGTGCGAACATCATAGACTATACTTACACAAACCTAGATGTTATAGCCTAGTACACATCTAGGATATAAAGTATAGCCTATTGCTCCTAGGCTACAACCTGTGCAGCACGTTACTGTACTGAATACCCTAGGCAATTATAACACAATGGTATGTATTTATGTATCTAAACATATCTAAACATACAACAGGTAAAGTAAAAAATACAGTCGAAATCTGCAGTCCCTGACTCCCAGGCCGAGGACTGGTACCAGTCCATAGCCTGTTAGGAACTGGGCCACACAGCAGGAAGGGTGGCGGGCAAGAGAAGCTTCATCTATGTTTGTACTCTCTTCCCATTGCTTGCCATTCCTCTGTCCCCTTGGTCCGTGGAAAAATTGTCTTCCATGAAACCAGTCCCTGGTGCCAAAAAGGTTGGGGACCGATGATCTAAAAGATAAAAAATGATACACCTGTATAGCAAACTTACCGTGAATGGAGCTTGCAGGACTGGAAGTGGCTCTGGATGGGTCAGTGGTAGGTGAATGTGAAGGCCTAGGACATGACTATACACCACTATAGACTTTATGAACATGTACACTTAAGCTACATTAAATTTATAAAAAAGTATTTTTCTTTCTTCAATAATAAATTAACCTTAGCTTACTGTAACTTTTTTACTTTATAAAGTTTTTAATTTTTTTTAACTTTTTGACTCTTTTGTAATAACACTTAGCTTAAAACACATTGTATAGCTGTATGAAAATATTTTCTTTCTAGCCTTATTCTATAAGCTTTTTCTATTTTTAAAACTTAATTTTTTTCTTTTTAACCTTTGTTAAAAACTAAGATGGAAACATACTTAGCCTAGGCCTATACAGAGTCAGGATCATCAATATCACTGTCTCTCACCTCCGCATCTGGTTCTGTTGGAAGGTTGTCAAGGTCGGTAACATGTCGGGAGCTGTCATTTCCTGTGATAACTATGCCTTCTTCTGGAATAGCTCTTAAAGGACCCACCTGAGGCTGTTTTACAGTTCACTTTTTCTTTTATAAGTAGAAGCATTATACTCTAAAATAATGACAAAAAGTATAGTATCATTCGTCCTCACTTAACGTCATGAATAGGTTCTTGGAAGCTGTGACTTAAAGTGAAAAAAGACTTACTACAAAAACCAGTTTTTTTCCGCATCAGGCTTATAACTAAACAACATTGACGTTGAAGAAAATGATATTGAACTAAAGAATGTTCTTAGAAGACCTGCTGTGTAAAAGATTCAAAAAATATTTGTTTTTTGCTCGGTATTTGTTCAAGTTCAGTCTACATAAGTGAGGTTATATGTAATAACGTTAATCTGTTCATTAAGCAGCTTATGGAGGAAATTGAAAACGCCAATGTTTTGAAGGTAGTTATCTTTGAACATTGTAAAAAGACACATTCATAAATGACTGGAAGGGCTGATGAACTCTTCCTATCTGTATAGTAAAAGTAAGTATGTTTCCCCACTCCTCTTCATCCAAAGCCCTAGGAGAAACACACATTTTACATAGAAATTTCTACTAAGTGTGTGCCCAGTGTAGGAGATAACTTGTAATTTCTCAAAATCAAGATAATTAGTGTTTATCTTAATTATCATCTTCTCACTAGCAAACCAAATATTTTCCTATGGGAGCATCTCTTAGGAGTGCCTAAAGTCAAGCTGGGTGAACAAACAAGTCTTCATACATTGGTCATAATTGTATACAATCAGGCACAGTTGATTAAATATGATTATTAAACAAAAGTAACTGATGGTCTTTATAAATGCTTTTGTTGAAATTTGAAAAACTGAATCTCTTTGTTTTGAAATCACAAAGCATCTTATTAAAAGTACCTGTACAGTTGTTGAAGAAAAATATTCCCAGAAACCAAGAGCTTGTGTGTGGTTTAAATAAACATGTTGCAAATTTTTTTTTTAGGTAATCTTTGAGTACAGCAGGACTATTTATGACTACATAACTCCAGATGATTTTTAAAGTACATTGTTTAAGTATGGCAATTTGAAATAAAGCAGTTTCTCTTTCTCACATAATTCTGAATTCATTCCAGTTGAAATTAACTTTATCATCTAGTCCATTTCTCTGATTTTGACAATTAATTCCCCGGTTAATTGATGAGTAATTATTCGCTGAGTGCTTATTTTGTGTTTGGCACTGTTCCTAGTGTAGGTCTTGAGGGAACTGCATTTAATGAACAAGTAGGGAAGATTAGCTGTAAGTTTATTGCTTTTATTTAATATCTTCTAATTTTAGAAAAAATCTATTTGCCTTGAAGTATCCTTATAGCCATTATAGCCATTATTCTTACAGTGAGGCATCAGTGTCTGAAGTTTATGCTTTTTGGTTTATGAGAAGTAGGGACACACTCAAATTAGTGCAGTCCATGGCTAGGAGGAAGAGGGAATCTTGTGGAAAGTCAAGAATGGGAATTGTGGTGTGGTATATTTTGCCCCTCCAACTCCAGAATTGGTTGCTGGTTCTGGACTCAGGCCAGCTTTGGGGAAACCCTCTGTAACAGAAGTTCCAGAACTCTACCATCATGGGACCCTCTGCTACTTTCTCCTGCTCTAACTTTTCTCTCCCTTAGAGCTTCTGTTTCCTCCTAGCTCCTCCAGTGGTCCAGTGTAAGTGAGTAAGTCTTGGTTTAAGACTCAGTGCTGCCACTGACTAGTTATGTGCCTTTAGGCAGGTGGTCTAACATTTTAGCCTTATTTTTTTATTTGTAAAGTGAAAATATCTTGAAAAACTGTGCAAATGAGATTATGGTTCTAAAGCATTTAGCTCTACAGTTGGCATTCAGTAAATGGTATATGTGAGTGTGTATTGTATACATATATACATAAAATGTAGGTATATATGTATATAGCTATACTAGTGTAGGTTCAGGTTTGGTTTAGTATGGAATTTAGTGTAGAACTTTTGAGTTACAAACTTGATAATTTCATCATTTTAATATTTCAGTCTTGAACAATGAAGGTTTCATATGTCTGCTTTACAGGACAGGGAAAGGTTATCTCTGGTTGCATGTCCCTATGATTGCTAGAAAATAAGATAGTAAGACTATCATGTGACATAGAATCTTCAAGCCCTTGGTCTTAGTCTTAAATGATCGAGAAGAAACATGCCATCTGTTACCATTCATCTATTTAGCAAACAGTTGTTGAGAATATTGCTGGGTACAAGACACTCTGATAGATCCGAGAGGGAAAGAGTTCAAAGCCTAATAGAATTTTGCTCTCCTTTTTATGCATAAAAAATGTAGGCAATTTGTAGTTGTTCTTGAAAACAGGAAGTGGTTACGGTTTTTGGTGGGGAGAGGTAGGAAATGAAAGAGAGAGGCAGTGATTGATTAGTAGTTAGACTTCCTCACTGCCATATCATTTGTATATTAATAAAGTGGAGTTTCTTCTTTTTTTTTTAAAGGCTTTACTTTTCTTTTTTTTTGAGTAGGTAGTTTTAGGTTTACAGCAAAATTGAGAGGAAGGCACAGAGATTTTTCACATACCCCCCTCCATAACCATCAATAGAGTGTTTCTGAATAGAAATGAGTGGGCTCTGAGAAGCTGTTGCTTCTCACCATCATCGGTGTTTCTGAGCACCATCAGTTCATTTCCTGTCCTCTCCTCCAAGGATGCAATCTGATCTCTTTAGGTTTATGAAATTAGAATGAACGTTATTTCTTTTTTATTCTTCCTCACCTATTAAGTTGAGCTTGGTAATTTTTCAGAAGAATATGGTAATTGGGTTTTAAAATGAAGTACGGTACAAACCACTGGCTTTGTTAGGATCCCTGGATTCCATTCCTTGCACTGCCATTAATTTATCTGGGCCTTTTTTAACCTCATTTGTGGGCCTTTTTTTCCTTAAAGATAATGAGATGACTACTGATACTGTCTACCTCTTATATAAACACAGATTAAACCACAGATTAAGAGAGGGGAATAGAGATAGTACAAATATTAATATTGTTTCTGAATAAGCTAAAGAGATGTCTCTGAAATCCTAAAGGTAAGAGGAAGGTATTTCTTTCCTGTCATTTTCCATTTCCTTTCCTGTCTCACACTTTTGTTTGCCCTAGATTTGTTTAGCTATGGAGAAAAATGAGAAGAAATGATTCACATTAAGCAGTAAGGCGCTCAGACATAATTAAAGATATAAAGTTATGGAAGTTTCCGTTTAACCATATTTTGAAGCATTTGTGATAGATGCTAGATTATGTCTTTCAGTAGTGTAGAAGGCCTGTCTTAAACTAGTATTAAGTATGAGGAGGAAGACTGTTGTTTGCCATGCCAGGAGGGCTTATGTAGCTCTAGGAGATGTGTTGGTTGGTGATAGGACAATAAACCTGTTACATGTCACTTGAGAACTCCTTACTTGGTGGTTATCCTGGCTTTAGTGTGTCCAGAAGGTCCATTGTTTTTGTAACATCACAGTATAGTACTGCTGCTTATATTTGAAAAGGATTAGGAATGCGTTACACAACAAACTTGGTGGTAGTGTTCCATTAGCCATGGCACTTTTGTGTAATCAGCTGGCATCTGGTAAGGTAATTGTTTTGCATATAAAACTAGGCAGATGGCTCAAGGAGTCTTGTGTCTAGAAAGCTAGCCAATCTGAGACTTCTTTTATCAGAAAAATTCCTTATCTTGATGAGTTGTTTGTACAGTTTTTTGTTGACACTCAATAAAATTAAAATCCAGTAGATAAAAATGGAAATTTATTAGTCTCAAAAAAAATTTTTAATAAACTTACATTTTTCATAGAAATGTATCAGAAAAGTTATGTGGGCTTATAAACTCATGCTGAATTATTTCTGCCTTTTACCTAGGTGCTGCAAAGTTGGTGGTAGCTGTGGCAGTATTTTTACTAACATTTTATGTTATTTCTCAAGTATTTGAAATTAAAATGGATGCAAGTTTAGGAAATCTATTTGGTAAGTTTTATTCTTTTCCGTTTCTTAAATCTTATTTTTGGTGTGTTTGTGTAAATTTTTATCAGTTTTCCAAGTCACTGTGCTGTTAGTCTATCTAGAAAAGGAAATGTAATTATATCACTAAGCATGATTTATTAGAATATTCTAAAATATACAATAAGAAATCTTAGAATTCAGTATAAAGCATGAATCTTCTGTTCAACAGTTTGCATATATATAACGAGCCTATTTTATAGATGCTTAGGGGAATTAATCATCATGTGCTAAGTGCATGTTGTATCTCAGATATAACACCTCCAAGCTTAAATTGTTTTCCTGTTTGAGTTGGCTGCTAGAAAATTTGAAGCCAAATCTAGCCCTCAGTTGCCAAGTGATTAGGAGTCACAATAATGCATTTTAGATACCAGCCATAAAATCTATCTTGCTTTCCTACCCTTATTTTCCCCTTGTGGCATTTTTCTTTTTATTCATTCATTTAGTGTTGCTGTATTATAAATGTACCATCATAAGCTCCTCAACCCAGTTTTTACCAGAATCTTTAAGTTAATAAAATAAGTTATCATTTGAAATGTTTTCAAATGAGCCAATTACATATAATGTTATTTTAGATGGTTGTGTATGACTATCTCATTGAATCTCAAATAATTGTCAAGTATGCATTTCTCTTCTGTAAGTATACAATTATGAGAGTGAAGAATAGAATTTTATGTTTACATATTAAAGTGGGAAGTAATTACTTAACTATGGCTCTATATAAAATCACAGCCATGCATCACTTAATGATGGGGATACATTGTGAGAAATGTATCATTAGGCAATTTTGCTTGTTGTGCAAACATCACAGAGTATACTTACACAAACCTAGATGGTATGCCTGCTATACACCTAGGCTATTTGGTATAGCTTGTTGTTCCTAGGCTGCAAACCTGTACAAAATTACTGTGCTGAATACTGTAGGCAGTTGTAACATAATGGTAGGTTATTTGTGTGTCTAAACATAGAAAAAATACAGTAAAAGTATGATATTATTAATATAATTTTATGGGACCACCATTGTGTATGTGGTCTGTCATTTACTGAAACATCATTAGGTGGCACATGACTGTAATTCTGAATCTCTTCTGGAGACTGTTTTTGTAGGCCTCTATTATTTGGAGTTAGAGAAACTGTTGATATTCTTCATAGATCCTTGTATTTACATTGAATAGCTTTGACTAAAACCTTAAGGTATGAAGTAATTAAGCATGAAAGGTGAGATTATGAACCCTGGAAACAGTATTTTGACCTAGTAGGCAGAAGTCGAATCAAAGAACTTTGAGATCTCTGGAATAGTGAGTTTTGCTTTCCATAAATTAATGTTTGAAAGAGATTCCCAAGAGCTAATTCACTCCCTCTCCTATCTAATCTCAAGACTCCCTTATACCAGTGCTTCTGAAACTCTAATGTCAAAAGAATCTCCAGAGAATCTTGGTAAATGCAGATTCTGATTCAGTGTCTGGGACGGGGCCTGAGAATCTGCATTTCTAACAAGCTCCCAGGTGATGCTGAGATTCTTACCCATGGACTACATACTGTGTATCAAGGCTTTAGACAATTCAGCCATGTAATCCTCTATTTCTATATAAACATTTTCAGGTGACTTTTCTTACAATGACTACTTAAAAGTACTTCCTTGTAACAGGTTGAACATCCCTAATCGGAAAATCCAAAATCCAAAACTCTTTGAGCACTGACATGATGCTCAAAGGAAATGCTCATTAGGACATTTTGGATTTCCAGTTTTCAGATTAGAGATGCTCAACTGGAAGGTATAATGCAAATATTCCAAAATCTGGAAAAAGAATCCAGAACACTTACGATCTCAAGTGTTTTGGATAAGGGATACTTAACCTGTATGGCATGGAATTCTGTCTTTTGTGCTCCCGAGTAATTTTGTTCCACTGATTGTGTTTCTGCTTGTTGGAGCTCTCTTGTACATCACTGATCTCTCAAGTAGTTAAAATTATAGTCATAGTCCTTCAAATCTTCTTTTTATAAGTTTTTGTCAAGTAATAGGATCCTTCTTTCAGCCATTCCTTTAGATATAGTTATTTTCCTCCTGAACCTGTTTTTCAGCACCCATCTTAAAAGAAGTATCCAGGATCCAGCATAAAATGGTTATTGCAGAGTATACTGAGATTTAACTTGTTCTGGTGTGTGTACTTCTGTTATTCCCTAATGGCCAACCCAGGGGCCTTTGAGAGCACGCCTGGCTTCATTTGAATGATAGGGCAGAAACCAGCCACATTGAAGGCATTGAGAACTTATTCTGTGTTGATCTGGAAGCAATATGTAGGTAATATATAGCTATATATAGCTAATATAAGCAATATATAGCTGATCCTTCCAAGAAATGTCGGTGGTTAGATAAGAAGATTATGAGGTGGTAGCTGAACTCAAGCACATTGTACATGTTTTTCTTTTTTAAAGTAATGGAAAGAGTTTCACTAGTCTTGGGTGAAAGTTCAGTGCATGAAAATGAGATGAGATTGAACAGACAAGGAAAGGAGGATCCTTTAAAGAAAGGAGGCAATGGGACCATTGGTAGATATAGAAAATTACTTTGGGAAAAGGCCCACTGTTCTCAGAAAGAAGAGTGGAGAAGAGGCTGGGTGAGGCCACAGTGTGGCCTGGTCTTATACACATGCCACTGGTGATCCTCCTCCAGTAACACTGCTCATGTCCATCCCCACCCACTGTCTTCCATCTTTGTCCTAGTTTGGATCTTCATGTCTGGTCTGGACTGTTTTATAAACATCATAGTGATGTCCCTTTGTTTCTTTCTCGTCTTTACCATCTGCCTGTCACCACTGCCAATACCATTCTCTTAAAACTCAACAATCTTTAGTACTTCTACTTACTGGAGAATAAAATCCAAGCTCTCTAGTTAGGGTGGCACCCAAAGCCCCCAGCCTGCCTTCTCAGCTGTTCTCCACCCCTCCCTACCGCGAGGGTCACACTTGCCATGCCAGTCTGCACACAGCCTGCAGACGCAAAGCCTGTCCTGTCCTTTCATATCTTGGCCTTTGCATGTGCTGGTTCCTCACCCTGCACGTCTTTCCCATCTCCCCAGCATCTGTTAATCCTTCTCATTTTTTAAAACTCTGCCTAAATGCCCTTTCTTTGGAGAAATTGTGCTTGAACCGCCTTCTTTCCCTATTAAAATGTATTGCTCTTTTTCTGATCTGTTTTAATTGCACAGTACTTATATCTCAATTTGACACTAATTTTATTCTGCCTTACATTATAGAATTTTTCTTCTTTTTCATTTGTCCGTCTCCCCTCACCAGAGAATGAACCTTGAGGGCAATAATATCTTGATGCATCACCCAGCATCTAGCACTGGGCCCTGTGGATAGTAAATGCTAATTGAAAATAAATGTAGGTAACTGAGGATTAGGATTTTTATGTGGGAAGGAAGAGTATTTCCAAAGTCGGGTTCATTTAAAGCTGTATTAGTTGGAAAATCACTGGTAGTCAGCTATGAACAAGCCCTGAGCTACTTTAACCGAGATAGCTGTCTGTCCTAATTTTTATTTTACTATTTCCTCATGTTAAACCTGCCAGATTTTATTGTATATAGTTTAGTAGTTTAGCTATTGGATTTAGGCATTCTTAGGACAGATGGTTTATTCTGATGTTGTAATTGAAGTAGTACATTGTATCTATATAAGCTTACTGGATTCTGACCTGTTGCATTGGTGAAAGTTTAATTTGTGGGGTTTTATTTTAATTTTCATACAGACTATTTTAGCAAAGATGGATATATGGTTATCTTTGCCACTTGTTTAGCAGCTAACTTAATATGCCAAAGGGTAACAAGTTTAACCTAGCATTAGAATTGTTGCTATAATCAGTACCTTAGGAACCCATAGGATTAAATATAATTCTTTTGGTGGTGAGTTTTCCATTTTTTCAACTTGTTGATATAATAACTTGGTAGTTTGTAAGTCATTTCAATTCAGGTTTATTGTATAGTGTTGTTTTAGAAAAATAAAACAAACTTATTTCTAGAAAGGAAAAATGAAAATTTTGCCCATAATTAGTAAAGTTACCAAAGTATATTAATTGTGATTTTTTTAAAACAATTTTTAATAAAACTGTATTTTGAGAAAATTACAGATTTACATGTATTTGTAAGAAATAATACAAGGAGATCCTGCATACTCTTTACTTAGTTTCTCCCATTGGTGACATCTTACAAAACTATAATACAGTGTCACAACCAGCATGTCAACATGTAACCCACCAATCTTACTCAGGATTGTAATTTAATGTAGTGTTCTTTTTGAGCATGAATACTTAGCTAGTAAATGTACTGAACACGGTCCAAATTATTTTTGCATATATTGCTGTAGTAAGTACTTAATGTTCTATTGAGTTGATTTCTTTTGACCTTTTCAAATTTAAACCATTGATAGTGTAGACATAAATTACTTGCAACCTTATTAAAAATGAAAGTACAAAATAGTTCTGATTCATTAGCCTGACTTATTGAAAGAAATTCCTTGATGAAACCAAATCAGAAATGTTTATTATTGTTCCTTGAAGTAAAAATGTATATGTTGAAAGATATTGAGGGATAAAGCTCTCAGGACATTTTGAGGCGGAAAAACTTGCAGAAGAAGAGGGATTTTTGTGTTTGTATATTGCACCTGTGTTCTATATTTGGACAACACCCTGTTTTATTTATGATAATTAATTTACCTGTTTAGCCCCGAAGTGCTAGCATTTTCAGAATTGCAGGCGTTTTTGTTTTGATGAGGATTGGATAAAAATGAGCTTTCATCTGGAAAGAAAAGTCTTTGACAAGAATTTCTTCACCTTAAAGCATCTTCTGCCCTTACTCTTACACAAATTAAATGGAGGTGATGTTACTTATTTAAAAACCTGATGATTTAAAAACCAGTCTTCCCAAAATTGTATCCCAGTAAAGTTCCTTTTTTGAATTGAGAGTAGGCCAGGCGTGATAGCTCATGAGTATAATCCCAGCACGTTCAGAGGCTGAGGTGGGAGGATCATTTGAGGCTAGGAGTTCAAGACCAGCCTGAGCAACATAGCGCGACCCCATCTGTACAAAAAATTAAAAAAAAATTAGCCAGGCTTGGTGACAGGCACCTGTAGTCCCAGCTAATTGGGAAGACAGGGTAGGAGGATCGCTTGAGCCCAGGAGTTCGAGGCTGCAGTGAGCTATGAGTGCACCACTGCACTCCAGCCTGGGTGACAGAGCAAGACTTTGTCTCTTAAAAAATAAAAAAAAGTTTGTTTTCTGCTTTATTCCATGTTATTACATTACCTTTTTGACTTTAATGCTGTATAGTGTTCTACAGAGTTAATGAACCTTCATTTACTTGGTCATTTTTCCTTCTAAACATTTAGATACAATCTTTTAGCTTTAACTTTCTGTTTCCCAGTTTCGGTATTGGATGTACAGGAAGTTCATAATTTTCTAAAATAGTACAGAATTAAAAACTATGCGACTATTTATAGTCAGACAGCTGGCTAACATTTATCACACTGCGTACTATTAGCCAAATCAGGAAATGGCTGTCCACAATACTTTGATGATCTGAGTTATAATGTCTTGGGCTAGGATCAGATATTAGTGCTTTTAAAAAGCACTAACTATAATTGTGATAGATGGTCAGGTTGGGAACTACTGCATTTAAGTTCAGGTTTGACCTTCTGGATTCCTTAAACTGATAAATTATAAAACTTTTAGTAATGACCTTTTCCCTGCCCCCCAGGCTTCTACTCTAACCATTAAGATAGGTTTATATATATTTTCTGGTGCTTTATTTGCATATATACATAGCACCATACAACAGTAACAACTTTTAAACACCATAATATTCACCAAGTATGTATTTATAGTCATTTAAAGTTAAGTTTGTAGAGTAACTTTGTGATTAAGATTTAAATTTATAGTAACTATAAAAACAAAATGTAAAGGTAAAAATAAAATGTTACAGCAGTAATAAAATACTACCCTTTAGGATTTCTCAACATAAGTGTTGATAATGAATTGTGGAGCATAATGTTACTTTCTCACTTCTTCTCTGAACTGATATTCATGTTTCCTTTATTGTATACTGAGCAACTATTATATTCAAGCACTTTTATTTTTATAGACCTATCAGAAGCTTTAAATATTGGCAAGTGTATACTTGCAAATAGGCTTATTCCTTCTAACAAATGTAACTTCTTTTCCTTAGCAAGGTCAGCATTGGACATAGCTGCACGCTGTGAGTATCTCATCTCAATATTTTACACATCATTTATTTTGTCTTGTCTTAGGCATATGAAAGGTTATGTTTAAATAATGCCAGTAGTTCAGTATGAGCAAAAACTGATTTAAAAATTTCTGTTAAAGTTACAAGGATGCTATTTGATTGGCCAGCCCGATATTCTTGGTATTTATTCATAAGGGATATTTTTATTAGTGTTTTTTAGCTCCGGTATTATAAGTACATAAAGTGATGGAGGAGTAAGTAGTAAAAGGAGAATTCCTGGTTAGAATTTGAACATTGGTAGATAGTCAGTGAAACATTAGGTTTTTTAATGATTCTGACGGTAATGGTTTTTTTGTTCATATATGGACTGGAAATGCAAAGTAACAATTCAAAACCTCTCACATCCTGAAATTTAAAAATAAACTCAAGAGTAATTAGATAAAATATATTTATCCTCATCAAGATCATATTACTTGATCCATTTGTCAATGATTAGTTTGTCTCCTAGGAGATTCTGGCTTTTGTTGTGTTTTATGTTGTTATTGTTTATCTTTTTGCAGTTCTTTGAAACCCTCAGGGAAAAAAAAAACTCTACCATATGTTTTAAAACATGTGTATCTTGATGTCTTACATAATGCCCTTCATGGTCTGAGATATGAAATAAACTGACAGAGTCTCTTGTTTTCTAAAAGAAAAAAAATCATATTTTCTCCCCCAAAGCTACAAAGCCTCCCAGATACAAATGTGGGATCTCAAAAGCTTGCCCTGAGAAGCATTTTGCTTTTAAAATGGCAAGTGGAGCAGCCAATGTGGTGGGACCCAAAATCTGCCTGGAAGACAATGTGTAAGTATTTGTTGATTTAAAACTACAAGATGAGCTATTAAATTATAGCCAATTGAAACTGAATTTAATGGACATTTTGAAAATGTATTGGGCATGCTTTTACTAAAGGAAAGTGATTTAAATTTTCATTACAGTTTTTTTTCCTTGCATTTAAGGAGTCTTAATGTTCCTAAATTTTATGTTAGAGAATGCTTAAGAACACAGCACTTGTCCAGCTTCGTGTAGAGATGAGGGATTGCCTCTGACTGAATTCTCTAGATCTGTACTGTGCCATTGGCTAGCCACAAGACACGTGTGGCTATTTAGTTTTGATTCTTAAATAATAAAGAGAAAGTTAATTCATATAAATTAATTAAAAGTTTGGTCCTCAGTGACAGTTGCAACATTTCAGGTGCTCAGTGGCCACATGTGGCTTGTTGGTCCTTGAGTGGAACAGCACAGGTTGAGCATTTTCATCATGGCAGAAATCCTAGTGACAGCATTGCCCTGGATAATGAACGTGTTCTCTTAACCAAATCTTTCATTTTAAATATTTAAGTGCTGCTCGTTGATGTATGAAATGATCCAGTGATAACCTCAGTTCCATTGTGGAACAAACTCTTTGCTACTAAGCAGAATGATTTCCTATGCTGAGATGCTCTCCAAAGTATGATTTTTAGGTTGTTCAAATACTACTTCAGCGTCAACTGTCACTTGTAACTTGAAGTTTCCTGCCTCTGGAATTGCAAACCCTACTATTCATTGGTGGTTTTTAATCAGCTGTTGCTTGGAAAACTAGACATGGGAGCTTATTTAAACTTCATGCAAAATAATATGTCATTAATTATATAGAATGGAGAGGTAATTTAACAGATAGAAAGGAGACCTAACTGAACTAGGTAGTTTCTCCTAGCTCTTTGTGTGTCTCTTCTCTTCTAAGAACCTCTTATATTTTTATCTTAGCCCCCTTTGCAGTTATTTAGCTATGGGAAAGTTATTTGGCTTCATGGGATCACACTCCTGTAAAATTAAGTGCTTGAGCTAGTAGATGATCTTTGAGGTCTCTACTCATTTCATATCTTTTTCCTCATTCTAATGATGGTCCATTGTTAATCCATTGTCTTCTGATTTCTCATTATAGATAGTCCTGTTTCACTGATATGTAAGAAAGCACTTGGATTTTAGAAGTTTGTAGGTTTTTGAAAACATTCCCATTCCCCCTTTTCACCTTGTTTGGCTAAAGAGACCCCCAAGTTTGAGTCTAAATAACAGAGACAAAGTTTTTTTTAGAACAGCTATTCCATAGGTTAACTTTGAACACTCACTCTGCCCCCTTGTAGCATGTTAAGTTTTAATGCAAAGAAGAGATCAAACTCTTTTTACTAGTAGGTTTTTTTATTCACAGATTCCATAGGTCAAAAAGAAAAGCAAAGAATATGTAGACAGTGGAGCCTGGTAAAATAAGTACTGGGCTTGGAGCCAGAGAATTTGGTTCTAGCATGGTGAGCATGTAAAATTTGTATTTCAGTTTCTTTAACCATAGAAAGAGGTAGGCTATCCATCTATCCTTATTTCAGAAATCATTCTGCCATTCCCATGAGAGATTAAATAATGATGGGTTTTTATAGCCAGGCCTCAGGTCATGAAACTAGTTGCCACAAAAGGTCTCCATAATTGGCCAGGGATCCCCAGTGGAGACACTGTAGGGACCAGCCTGAGGTCTAGGGCATTTTCCAGTATATTCTGTTTTCTATATTGAAAGCTTAAAAAAAGTTTTTTTAAAAAAATTTATAAAGAAAGGGTCTGAATTTTCTAAGCATCCAACAAGTATTTATTGAGCATTGTCCCTCCTGTCATGGAACTTACAGTCCAAAAGGGGAAACAGATACTTAAGTAAATGCAAATAAGTCTTAAATTCTGACACCAGCTGTGCAGGGCAGCAGGGTGTGGTGAATGTTGGTGGGAGTGCATGAGAAGAGGTGCCCAACCTCATCTAGGGTTAGGGCGTAGTTTCTAAGACAGTGATGTGTATTCTGAGAACCAAAGGGTAAGAGGGAAGACCATCCTAGACAGAAGGAACAGTGTGCTCGAAGACCCTAAATGGTAAGATCTAGAGAGAAATGAAGAAGGGCCAGGCCATGTAGCAGCCTGTAGGCTGTGCAGGTAAAGGGTTGAGATTTTTTTCTTGAGTGTGTTGAGAAGTTTTTCAAGATTTTCAAACTCTGTCATGTCATTCCATTTTCATTGGGGAAAAAAAATTGTCTGGCTGCTGAGTAAATTGATTAGGGTAGTGGAATAGAGAGAACAATTGGAAGGCCATTGCCAGTTGCTGCCACAGCTCTTGGATACTGCCTCCCTATTGGTAACAGACTTTATTGCTTGCATACTCACTAAAATATATATGTAGATAATAAAAATACATATGTAGAAAATTTAATATTTTCTTGCACTTGCTCTGAGTATGTACAACTCATGCTGGAGACTACTATTCTAGATCAGTGCATCTCAGTGGGGGCAGTTTTGCTCCTCAGGGGACATTTGTCATTTTGGGTTGTCATAGCTGTGGCAGTGCTACTGGTAGAGGCCAGAGATGCTGTTAACATCTGTCATTGCACAGGTCAGCCCCTCCACGAGAATGATTAGGACCTTAATATTATCATAGGCCAAGTTTGAGAGACTCTGATACAGACAGATTGTAATTAAGATTAGGATTATGGTCATGGTTTTAAGGACTAGTAGATGAAGTCAAAATGTATTATGGAGATTAAGATGTGTTTTTAATGTCTCATTAATTAGCAATAGGAGATCCTGGGTATAAACGTGAGGCGGTGTATAACACAAGAATTGCAGTTTTTTTTTTTTTGCTTTTGCTTTGGAGAACCCATAGAACTTAAGGTCAGATGAGTAGCTTTTTCAAGCATATACTCATTTGATTTCAGTTTGTATGAAGTTGATATTAGGAATAATTCTTCAGCTTTTATTATTGTCTTAATGTTTGGTGCAAGAATATATAGGAGACTATTTTGAGGGCTTTTTTTTTTTTTTTTAAACAAGTGACCATACAGTATTTTCAGCTGTGAGGGCCAAGAGCTAAAATCAAGGATATTATGTAGGTACTTCTATAACCGTTTAAAATGTAACCATTTAAAAATGTAAACCCATTTTAAGCTCATGAGTATTAAAATCAAAACAAAACAAAAAAACAGTTGGCTGAATTTGGCCCATGAGCTATAGTTTGCCAAACTCTGCTTTAAACTAATCATTTAAGAAGTAGTAGCTAGAACACGTAGTAGCAATTTGAAACAAAACTATATTTGAAGATGTGGATTGTATCTATAGATTATATAATCATTCCTTTTAGATTTTTGCCCAAAGATGGAGGATGGGGAAGGGGGCCTCCATATTCACGAAGGATAAAAGCAATATTTCAACTTGTGTTAGTAAAGGTGGTTACTAACTTTTATACATTTTAAATCTTAAGTGTTTTTCCATTTGTTAGAGATTTCTGTTTGAATTCGTTTTTAAAAATTGATAAGCTGCTGCCCTCTTGTGGGAAGCGTATGTCATTGTGCTTCCTTGTTACCTTTATTATTTCTTTGCTTTCTGATATATTTCAGTTTATTAAACACAACAGCACACTCCAAAATGATCTCTTCTTGGAAAAGTCACTGTGGCATTTAATTATTAATCTAGTACCCTTAATATTTTGAAATAAAAAATAAAAAATTGTTAATCTAGCAAGTTAATCATAGCTATTGCTTCTTAATATTAATGATAGAGTTTGCTTATCATAATATATTTCTGAAAGAACATTTTGAAACTTCCCTCTTTTTTGGTGCAGTCACATAATAAAGCGTAGACCTTTTTAATGTATATGTTTAAGACTAATTTTTTGTTAAAACAGCTTTGAGATATAATCCACATACCATATACTTCACTCATTTAAAATACACAGGCAGTGGTTTTTAATGTATTCACAGATGTGTTCAACCTCTGCCAGAGTCAGTTTTAGAACTTTTTGAATCTCAAAAAAGAAACTGTGTCCTTTTGCTCTCATCTTCTTACCCTCTTTTTGTTCTGCCCTGCTCCCCCACCTTCAAACCTTAAGTATTAGTTACTAGTTTACTTTCTGTCCCTATAGATTTGCCTACTTTGGACATTTTATATAAATAGCATATGATATGTGGTCTTTTGTGATTGGGTTTTCATTTAGCGTAATGTTTTCAAGGTTCATCCCTGTTGTAACATGTGTCAGTACTTCATGCTCTTGTTATGTTAGAATAATATGCCATTGTATGGTTAGACTACGTTTTGTTTTTCCCTTTATCAGTTGTAGATATTTGAGTTGTTTCCACTTTTTGGCTATAATGAGTAATGTTTCTATAAACATTTTTGCAAATGCTTTTGTTTGGACATGTTTTCATTTTTCTGTATACTCGGGAATGGGTTTTGGTTCAGATGGTAACTCTGTTTAACTATTTTGAGGAATTGCCGGATTGTTTTTCAAACTGCCTGCACCAATTTACCTTTCCACCAGCAGTGTATGAAGGTTCCAATTTCTGCACATCCTAGCCAGCACTTGTTATCATCTGACTTACTGATTGTAGCTATTTTAGTAATTATGAAGTGACATCTCATTGTGGTTTTGATTTTCATTTCTCTAGTCATTAATGATGTCTAGCATCTTTTTATGTACTTATTGGCTATTTGTATATCTTCTGGAGAGAGAAGTCTATTCCAACACTATGCCCATTTTTAAATTGGGTTGTTTCTTTATTATTGAGTTGTAATCTTTCTTTTGATTAATGTTTGCACTATAGATCTTTTTCTATCCTTTTACATTCCACTACCTATATTATTACATTTAAAGTGAGGTGTTTTTGAAGTCAGCGTGGAGTTGGGCTCTGTTTTAATCTACTATGACAATTTCTGTCTTTATTTGGTATGTTTGAACTGTTTACATTTATTATGATTATTGATATGTGAGGGCTTAAGTCTGCTACTTTATTTTATTCTGTTTGGGTTTTTTTTTTTGCTGCCTTTCTATGAGTTACATGAACAATTTTTAGAATTTCCTTTTGATTTTATAGTGTTTTTGAGTGTATCTCATCGTATAGTTTTTTTAGTGATTGCTCTGACTCCTTACAGAAAAAGTTTGCAGACTCAAGGCCTAGACTTAAGAAAATGATGGAGAAAATGTTAATTATGCAGATTAAACTTAAGAGTATATCATGTCATAGCTGTTTATATTGTGAATAACAAAACAAGGAAGTAGCCTTCTAGTATTTGAAAACTTATCTAATTCAGTAAATATTTTGCTCACATTATTGACCAAGGAGTGAAGTTCAACATAAATCTTTGCTGTTTTAGTATCTCTTTAACATAAATGAATCATCTGACAATCATGCTATGACTGTACTCGTTCATCAGTTGTAACCACAGTTTAGCTACAGATATGAGTTCTGTGATAATCAACTAACACATTCTGTGAGAATCAATTTGTTATGTGGAATTTACAATAAAGTATTATAGATTTTATTATTTCTGAAATTGTGCTATGCATCCTTTACATCAGTAAAATTCATAATAAATTATGTACCTATGTGTATATATAGATGTATCAGTATATGGATATATGTATGTATGTGTAGTCACATGTATGCATGCTCCCTCTCCTCTCCCCCTACCTCATACCAGTTGTTAACCATTTAACAGTACACTACTGGGAATATTACTATTACTTTGACATTTTAAAATTAAAAGTACCCACAATTTTAGTTTAATAATAATTCTAATTGAACAAACCAAACTGTTAAGCAAATACGTCACTGATGCTTTCTGTTTCATGGTGTCATTGTCTTTATGTAAGAGTGGGGGAGTTGCCAGTGGATGTCGAATGTCTCAGGTAGACCATATAAGTGACTGTTGTTAGATAAGTAATTACATGAGTACAATATTCCTTCTTCTGAGTATAGAGGAACTTTACATTGATAATCACTAAGAGAATGTTGGGTGAAACATTCACCAAAGAGTACTCCCCTATTCTTCTTGCTTCAGATTATAAAAGCTTTGGGTAGCATCTCACTTCTTTTTCATGTCATACTGATATTGCAGAAAGTACAAAAGAGATTATCTGATGTTCAATCCTTTGAGAATGGTGCAGAATGTGTGCTTAATGTCCACATGTTTTAAGGATTTTCTAAAATGGTATTTTGTAATCTGATACAGAGCAGGAAGAAATAGTCTAGTATCTCAGCCCTAATACTTCTTAATGTATATTTCTATTTGTGAAATATTGTTTAAGGACATTACTTTAAAATTAATATTAGACTGTTTTCTCTGACTTTGTAGAGACATTTTAATTCCCTTGGCATTGCTGAATAATTCAACATTTATGTAATATCCCTGTTTTGGTGTAACTTTATTTCTCTAATTAATATATGTTTATGTCTAATTCTAAATTTATTTTGACTTTTCCCCCTTCAGTTTAATGAGTGGTGTTAAGAATAATGTTGGAAGAGGGATCAATGTTGCCTTGGCAAATGGTAAGAAAAATTTTAGCTTATAGATGTAGTCAGTGGGTATTCTTGTGCCCAAAAGTAAAACGTACTCCACTAGCAAGGGATCAGGTTAGAAAGTGCCACTGTTGACACTAAAGTCTTCCTTCCCTCCCCACCCAAAATCATCTACAGATGGAGGCTCAGTGTCTAAGTATTTATAGCATGCTTTCTTGAAGTTATCCTAGCTTGCTGTGTACTCTGTAGAGAGCTTCCCGTGAGATTGTCAGAAAACAATCTAATGTTAAATTGATGAAGTCTTGCTGCAAATATTGGGATCCTAACACAATATGAAGTAGGTTGACAGGAATGAAAGTGTGTAAAATGACAAAGGATGGTGGGCAATTGAATGGGGAAAGGGAAGGAACAGAGTGAGAATTCATTGTAAACTTTCAATATCGGCCACATTCTTCTGGTGAGTTCATTAGTATAAATAAATTCATTGAATCCCGAATGTCTCCAGTGTTCTTGCAAAATCGAAACTGAAAATTTGAAACCATTAAGTGAGGCCTAACTGCACACTGATCCTCTCTGTTCTGGTGCATTAAGTATCCCTTAAAGCTATATAGGGTGGCCAGAAACTGTCAGCCACCTTACCCAGTTCACAGTGTAGGAAAATATACTTTACTGTTTTCATGAGAGGTAAATTTTTGTGTTTCTTTCTTCACTTTCTTCATTTTCTTAGGTAAAAGGTTCATTATCTGTTTGTTTGTTTATTTAATAGGAAAAAAATACATTTTAAAAGGAAAATAAATGTAAATTTTATTTTAAAATGATTTTAATATAGAAAGTGGCATCTGATTCAAGGAGATATTTCTTTTTTGTAAAAGGTTTATTTTTGGGTAATTCTTAAATAAGAGAAGATGGTAACATATGGATGAAATATATCCAATTCTGAATTGGAGTGGTCTGCAGTCAGTAATGAACTTCTGTTTGCTATTCTTTCATTTAAAAGATTAATGAGAATGTCCTGTTAAAAAGCACCCTGTAAAATATATTTCGTGTGCATATGATTCAGATTTTAAGTTGTTCTCAAAATAATTCCTTCTCTGCTAATGAATTCACATCAATCATTGAGTAAGATCATTTATTTTACACAATGTATGGTATATTTCAGTTGCATAATTTTATATGAATTCAATCTCTTTCAGGAAAAACAGGGGAAGTATTAGACACTAAATATTTTGACATGTGGGGAGGAGGTAAGAATAAATAACATAACTCTGTTCTGTTGCTGGCACTGACTTAATAACCTCAATATGATGTAGCCCCTTAATGAGAGAATAATGATACTATATGTGTTAGTTCATTTTGCTTCTCTGTCTTTTCACTAAATGTCCAGTTACATTTGTCATATATACTTCGTTTTTGTTAGAAAAATTGTGGTGTGTAATTGAATACAATAATGCCAAAATCGAGATTTTGAAAATATCTAACTCTGATTTTCTGCATGACAACTAATTCCAAAGCTTTGGGCTCCTTTAGGTTTCTGTCTGAAATATAAAAAAAAGAATTAGTAGTTTGAAGTCCAGCATAACCAATGTGTAAGCAATGACAATTGATTTCTTTACATGTGATTTTTCAGTCTCAGAAATAAATCATAGCTAGGAGCATTAGACACCCAAGATAAACTATCAGGTTTTAGAAAATCAGTCTTGTCATTCATCCCAATTCTACCTTATGACTTAACGACTAATTTTTAAAGTAGATGAATATTTTAGAGAAGGAATGGAATTTTCTTTCTCTTCCACTGGACTTAAAGCAATCCACAGATATTTTCCCCCTCCGTATTTGGAAATCTTTCAAGGAATGGGAGGAAATCACCAGTGTGCCAAGGCAAGGAGCTGGCGCCCCAAAGAGGAATGCTGCTGAAAAGAAAGGGCCTTCTTCCTCAAGTTTGAAGGAAGGCCAATATTGGTGTATTTTTTCATTCTTCTTTAAGTTAATTTGGGAAATTTATCAGCATGAGGATTTCCCCTACACCTCCCCATCCCATTTATATATTCCCTAGATGCCAACAGCTATTAGACTTCCTGTAGCTTAAGAGTTTTTAGGCAATGTAACTTTTCTAACATTTCTTCAGTTATAATAAGATGCCATGTATTGTTTATTTCTTAAGTGAGATCAGGTGAACATTTCATGGCTGTCAAAGCTATATAAACTTAAAATGTTACCATCAATTTTAGATTCTAAAGGCATAATTTGTCCTACTAAAATTTATTAACAGAAACACTGTTACAAAGCTGTTGTTGAAAGCAGTCATGGGACCAGAAACTCTGGTATTCCCCATTCCCCTCATCACAGGTAGATTAATTACTGCTGAGCATACTCTTCTAGTTAAGAAATAGTTGCAGTTTACAGCCATCTTTGCATTGAAATGGAAACAGTTTGTTAATTGTTTTGTTACATTTTTTCTGAATTGAAAATGTTATTATAAAATATAGTCAATTATAGAAAAATCTTTGGAATCTCTCCTGTGGAAAGAAACTGAGTCAATCTGAAGTAACTCAGTTTTGAAATTGTGTTAGACGTGGGGGGCTGTAAGGAAACGTGACATTGTAAAGAGTTCAAGATGTAGAGTGGTTTGTAATACCTGACCTATCTGGAATCACCAGTTTGAAACTACTGATGTGGTTTATTTTGAAGTCCATGTTGATTTTTGATTGACTAGATGAAGTGAGTAGTGACTGTAATATTTGCCACAATTTATTTGGCTTTTAATGATAACTTCACATTGCTTCCCCCAGTTTATAGCAAGTAGATAGACCTAGAAGATCCTTTAAATCTGTGTATGTGTACATATATATTTATAGATTTCTAAAAAATTTATAAACCTTTTGACAACTGAATAATGGCTGTTTATTCTCATTGTAGAAAAGTACCCATACAGACAATTTTACATAACACTCAAGGAGACTAAGATCCTCTCTCCTGCCCCCTGAAGCTTCCCCGTGGACCCCAGAATCACATTTTTTATGGTCTCAGTTATTCATGTCTGAGAGATCTCTTAAGATCTCATAAATAATGATTTAACATGACTTTGCTATAGTTTTTTTCACTTAGCTTACATCAGTACAAAAGATGCAGGATAATCAAAATTGAGAAATTATAAATTGATGGTGGGATCATATTTAGGAACAAATTTGATAATTTTTAAGCACTTTATAAGATTTGTCTTCCTTTTGGATTACTTTACATTAGAAATTACTGACAGGTACTTCATATTTTATAATATAATTTTAGAGATTGTCATTATGGTTACTCAGTCATTTAAAAAAAAAAAAAACCTCAACCCTTTCTTTTTCTTCAGATGTGGCACCATTTATTGAGTTTCTGAAGGCCATACAAGATGGAACAATAGTCTTAATGGGAACATACGATGATGGAGCAACCAAGTATGTAAACTAAAAACTTTATACAACTTTTTAGAGCTGTAATTGGTAATTAAAAAAGCAATACATTTTCATTGGAAAAATTTGTAAAATACAACAAAGTAATTCACCTACCAAATGAGCACTATTCGTGTTTTTTTTAGTGTGCTTCCTTCCTATATTTCTATGCAAATATTTACTATGTATATATTATTGTAAAATTATAATCATTGTACATAAAATTTTTTATAGTTTCATATTCTCTTTTTTAGCAAGGTTAAATTGTTTTTCCTGGCATAAATATATAGTAGCATTTTTTATGGCTCATCAACAGTTTATCTTATGGGCCCACCTTTCTTTTTAAAAGTGCCCGTATTGTTGCCAAATTTCTCATCTTATAAATAATATTGTGGTAAACACCCTTTTACATGATTTTTTTTTTTTTTGCTCATTTGATTATCTCAGGGTAAATTTCTAGAAGTAGAATAAATTGTCAAAGACATAGGTGTGACATATTTTTCATAAAGTTTAGTAGATAATTTTGTAACTTTTTTTCTTAAAATTATGTATGTTGTAAAAATTTGGAAAATACAGAAAAGCAGAAAGAAGAAAACAAGTTACAGTTCAAGTCACTACCATTGATAGCAATTGATAACCATTGATGATATTTTAGTTTCCATTCCAGATGCACATATTTTCTTCATTTCAAATATTTGAAATAATAGTATTTATAGCATACCTTTTCACCTATGTGGTAAATATTTTTCCATATCATTAAATATTCTTTATAACAAAATTGTTCATATCTACCTTATCTAGTTTTTAAACATATGTTATGACTTATAATCTGTTTAATAGGATGCCTATTGCTGGATTCTTAGGCTATTACCATTTTCTTACTTAACAAAATGGACTATCTTAAAGTTTTGAACAATCTATGTCTATTTCTTTGAGGTAGATTTTTAAGTGGCATTATAGAATTAAAAGATATGCACATTTTTTTAAAAAGAATTTTTATACCTATTGTATTTTTCTCAAAAGTTCTGTGGCACTGATTAATTTTTTAAAAGTTCCACTTCTAAGAGTTTTGAAAACGTATCTTGCTTTAACATGCCTTTTTTTGACTATTGGTGAAACTGGATATTTTTCTTATAGGTTTTTTGGGGTTTTTTGCCCTTTTTTATAATTGTCTTTTGCCCATTCAAATTGTCTGATACTGATTTGTAAGAACCCTTTATATATTAAGGATATTAACTGTTACTCATGTTAAAAATGTATTTTTTGTCTATCTTTTGCTTTTAATTTTGTTAATTTATGATGGTTTTTGATTTCTATATGTTCAGACTAATTCTTATGTAGTCAAGTCTCTGGATTTTCCTTTTAGTTTCTTGTACTTTTATACTTGAATTATTTTTCCATCTTCAATTTAGATATTAGATCTTCTCTTCCAGTGATTTCACTATTTTCATGTATTTTAAAATATCCATTTGTAATGTTGACCTATAATGCCTATGTAACACTAGGTTCTTACGTAGATTTGGCTTGTTTCTGGAATTTCTGTTCTATTCTGTTGACCTATTTATTTCTGTTCCAAAAGATACTATTTCAATTATTTTATAACTATTTTTAAAAATTAAGTGTACTTTATACCTTTCTGGTGAAGCTAAACCTCCTTTAATACTCTTCTTTCTAAAAATCTTTTCTATGATATTTTTTCTGAATGGCTTATCAAGAATAAAAAACATTTCCTATAGATTTTAATTGAAAAATCCTTAAAATTACAAGAGCCACAAAGGAACATGGCATGTCTTTGTCTTTCTATTTATTGATTTTTATAAATGTATGTAGTGTTAGCTATATTATTTCAGATTTACACTAAGAAAACAGTGCTGCTTTGTGAATGGTTTTAAGCTGAAGTAGTTGCTTTGACATTGAGCATTTTATCTGCTTCAACTAAGGCTATACTAATTTCATAAATTGAAGATTAACATAAAACTCTCATGGTCAACCATTTCCATGTAACTAAATAGAATGAAGCACAATGTAATTAGGCTTTCCTTATCAAAAACCAAGTAATTTACAATTTACGTTTGCTGAGAGAATAGGATATTACATGTATAATTTGAGATTTTTAACATTAAAAAACAAAAAGTCACACTTTTCTGAATAGACAAATATGACCTCTCTTCTTTGCCAGATTATTCCATTATTATACCTGATGGGAATCAGAACTGTTCCCCTTAATCTGCTAATGTAGTACTAACAAATTGTAGCCACATTTAAGAACTAAGGCAGGAATGATGTTTACTCTTTAGCTGCTATTTTTTGGTGCCCATTAAATGCATCAAAAGCAGCTTCAGAAGGCGGTTCAACCTATAAGGTGAAAGTAGAAATTTAAACTTTGATATCTTTACACTTAGTAAATGTGCGATTCAACTTCTGTGCATTTAAATGAGTTATATTGCATGCATTTTCACTTTGGGGCATATGAACTTATATTTCTAATATTTCCCTCTTCCAAACACTAGTAAAATAAATTATAAGCATCATGTCGTTCTTACTGAAATGGTCAAACAGTCCTTATGAAAGACAATCTGCATCTGTTAAATATAACAAAATCTAAACATGTTATATAACCTCAATTTTATGTTATCCTTCAATTTATGGAATGGCAGGTGTCTGAATGTAGAATGTTTGACATGATTTATCAGTTGTGGTATACCCACTCTTATACATGAATAGAAGCTCTGCTTACTGCTACTGAAGTATCATGGCTTTTCCTTACATAAGGCCGCTGGATTTTACCACATGAATTCTTTTTCCTCCACTTATACCCAAGAGTATTTCGAGTGTAAAATGGATGTCCCCACTCTTTCCAGAAGAGGGAGTTGGGCTGCATGCTGACTAGGGAAAGCAGTATATAGTTCTCTATTATTCCTTTCTAATCCTAGTTGCTATACTACAAACATGATGACCCCCTCGGCAATACTGTGAGCTTCAGCAGAGTGATTAGGCCTGATGTCCATCACATCATTTCCCAAAGAGTGTTCAGTAGAACCCCAGTCCTTTACAAGTACATACAATGGTCAAATAAGTTTGAGGTTGGTGCCTTGTATTTTGGTCCTTTTTAGGATTTACAATGAAGGGCTCTGAAGTTCTGCCATAAAGAAACCTCTTTACATCTGTTTATCACAATGTTTCTTGATTTTAACTATGAAGCCCATTTAAAAAACAAGATGAAACAACAAAACAATAAATACATTCCTCAAAGCATGTGCTACTTCAAGTATTTAAAGCTAATTGATATTTCTCCTTTAGTTTTCTCTTCTCTGGGCTCAATACACATGGCTCTTTTAACTTTTATCATGTTAAGTTTCTAGTTTATTTTATCCTCCTGGCTGTATTTCTTGGACATTCTCTAGTTGATTATTGTCTCTCTTAAAATGAATGCACCAAGTCAATCACAGTGTTCCAGATGTGGTCTGGCCAGTACAGGGTACAACGCAGATGCTAGCTTACCATGTTTTAGAGATTACATTTCTTTGAATATTCATGCAGACTAGTACTGTATTAGTTTTCTTTAAACAGTCACATCACATTTTTGGCTCATGAGTTTTTGGTCAAGTTAAATTCTCAGATCTTTTTATTTGATCACAGACTTTTTTTTTTTTTTTTTAACCACTGCCAAGTCAGGTCTTTCTCTCCATTCAGAACTTAATTTTGTTTAATCTAAATGAGGGAATTTATATGCATTTATCCTTGTTAAGTTTAATTTTGCTGATTTGAGCCCACTTGGTCTTGATTCTGACATTTGTCCTATGAGGTTTCCACGATCCAGGCTTTGTACTCTCTCCAAAGTCATTCTTATGTCTAAATGTAAGTCACTGATAAAAATGTTTACCAAGGGTAGTGTGCCACCCTGCTGGAGGCCTCCTCCGAGGGATTTATTTATTAATCAACTGCAGAAACTACTTTTCAGACAGCTGCCAATGTACCCCAATAGGCATAGTATCCAGCTGCTGTTTCATTATTTTATTCATAGAGGTTATTTTCTGAGACTATCAGATACTCACTTGAAATTCATGGACTGTGCTGTACTAATTACAATACCCAGATCTACTGCCTGAAAACCTCCTCAAAAGCTGAAATAGCCAAGATGACATTAACTTAGCTTTACTTATTCCTCTCTCCTTCCCACTTACTCCCCCTTTCTTTCCTTCTTGCTTTTTTTTTCCTTTTTATTTATTTATTTCTTTATTTTTATTTCAGCTCATTATGGGGCTACAGAAGTTCAGGTTATATATATTGCCCATGTCCCCCATCCCCCCGAGTCTAAGCTTCATCCTTCTTGCTTTTTAATGCTCACAGAATCATCTTGTTGTCATTCCTTCTAGAATTTTGCTAGGAATTGGAATTAGTTTTACTGGACCATGGTTTCTAAAATTTCCTTTGCCTTTTTTGAAAACTGGAATATTACAGTTAATGCTTTAGCATCTCCATTTTCCATTATGCTTCTAAAATAACTGATACTACCTTGAAGATTATATTAACAGATTCCTTTACAATGTAAGAGTATGTGTGTATGTATGGGCCTGGAGGCTTTACTTTAAAATACCTTTATGGACTTTGTTTTTTGTAGCTAAAGGCACAGTACATTTTATTTGTAAGATCAATTCCACATAAAAATTATGCCCAGACATCTTCTTATCAGAGAAATATGCAAGGGCACCATGGCCACTTTTTTGAAAAGGAACACTCTTTAAAAACATAAGAAACACTAGGGACAGTATCCCAACCCAAACTTCGAAACATTCTCTCAGGAAATGACATAGAAAAGTGCTAAGATCTATAGTGATTGGTTTAAAAATTAAATTTTAAGGAAGCTATAGCAACAGAATTATCAGGATTGCTATGAAATGACCTAGAATATAGCCATGTTTGCACTCTCATGGTTTGCCTTGTATTTTTGCATGCTTTTTTTTTAAGTTTGAGCCCATTATAGAACACTACTCTAGTAGCACTAACTTAGAAACTATCCTCCCTTTTTTCTGGGATTGTTAGCACTTACATAGCAAAATTTATTGGGAATTTTTGTTTGTTTTTAAAGAGTCATGTTCCCTCACAGGAATTTTTAATCTGAACTTTTTACAGTATGCTCTCTTTAAAGTCTAGGCTAGGTGGCCATTTATGCCACATATAGTTAGCATTTCTTATTCTTCAAAGCCCTGAGGTAATGTGGTGATTTTCTTCCAAAGTTCCAGACACTTCTACTTCCCAACTGGTTCTTCCCTATTAATCACAATTGAGCCTAGAATATCAGTTCTCCTTGTTGCCTTCTGTGTTTCCAGAAAGGGGCCTTTGGCTTGGTTTGATGGTGTGACTGTAGGACTGCCTCCCTTCCCAGTGAGGATTGAGGTAGAACCCAGAGACCCCTGTCTCCTCTCCCCACTTTCCCCCTTTCTGCTCCAGATTGCCTCTCTGTTAAAGTAGAGTGTCCTGTAGCAAAACTCTATCCCTGTCTTTGTTTCCTGGTTTTATCACTGGATACTTTTCTATTCATTTTAAAGAAAATTCTTCACTGAAATAATTTGACATAAATTTTTAACAACTCAGCTAGTTAAGACCATTAGTAAGGATTAAAATATATGTGCAAACAAACTCATGCTGCTCCTATATAGAATAAAAAGCTTATATCTCCAAACTTTATGCTATATATATTAGTTACTCTGGCTTTTAAAGAAATGGGACATTTTGATACTTCCTGTATATTTAATGTATTTGTCAATATATTAACTATGGTACATGGTTTTAAACTTCTTTTGAAAAATGAAATTGTTTTTTACTTAGTTAAATAGAAGATATCCAAAAGGAATAATAAAATAATCCATCAAACTTTTTATAGGCAGATCAGAAAGGTTAAACTATAGATAGATATACATAGGGACATGTGTCGGGGGTCCCCTAAACCAGTGCCAATTTTGATGATTCTCTGGTAGGACTCATGGCTATGATTTGTTACAGCATAAGGGTACAAAGCCAAATAAGCAAAGTGAAAAATTTCAAGGCACAAAGTCTAGAGGGAACCAGATTCAAGTTTCTAAGAGCCCTCTCCAAAGTGGAAGCAAACAGGACGTCCTTAATTCTTCCTGCAACAAATTATGACAACACACAGGAAGTGTTGTCTATAAGGAAGCTTATTAGAGACTCAGTGGCCAGAGTTTTTATTGGGGGCTGGTCACGTAGGTACCCTCTGCCTAACCCATCCCAAAATTCCTGACTCCCAGACAGAAAACAAGTCTTCAGCATAAAGTGCATTGTTTGTGCACACAGTTTAGGCCCAGTGAACCATTCTTACCAGTTCTGAAAATGGTGGGAGCCCTCCCCAAATCTAAGTGTCCAAATGCCAGCCAAGGGTCAATCTTGCTAGCAGGCCTTTCTTAGCATAGGAAACTCAGGCCTGCTATGTTAGTGCTTTTCTGCACAGGATCTCACGATGTTCTCACGTAAATGTAAGGAAAGAGATTAATGGAGTCAAAACATAAATCTTTAATTTGCTACTAGATCTCTGGCTAAATCAGCTTGGTTTATTCATGCAGGTCATAATGATCACTTCCGAAATTCAAAAGTATAGAAGTAAGAATGACTGACTGCCCTTCAATATATTTCTGAGTTTTTGCAAAACTCTTAGATAAAAACGATTTTACTTGCCTTTAGCAAGAGGGCTAGACCTGCATTTGGATAATCATCTACCTTGCAGGCAATTTTTGTATATAAAGCAATCTTGTCATTTGTGAGCTTACCATCTGTTGTTTCAGCTATTTATGAGCAACTCTAAAGGCCTGTTAGGTGCCAGGTGGTAATTTTTCTGAGGTGTAAATGTGAATGGAGCCCCAAAGCCTCTCTGCAGGAGGCAGTCCACTCAGCTGACTGCCTGCCCTCTGCATTTCAGTGCTATTCTTGTTAGAGCAGCAAAACTCATCTACCAGTGCTGATGATGCAAGTGTAGAGTTCTAAGAAAGTAGGCAGGAAATAAAACAATTGGACAAACTATGTGAGTGGAATATGATAGTCTTCCTGATCCATGACATCCTAACAGCTTTTGGAAACAAGAAAACAGGGTTGAGGTGATATTTTTAGGGAGTCTCCCTCTAGCATAAAACTTGCTTATCAAGTGAGCAAACAAGTGAAAAGTGATGGCTAATTCATATATGGATGGGCACAGGAAACAAAGCTACAGAGGAACTTCGAAGAGCAAGCCAGAAGCATATGGATGTGATCCCAGGCTGAGACTTTACTAGTTCTTTTGCATGGAGACAATCTCACTTCTTTTTAGTTCACTGGTTATAATACATGATTTTATATGGAGGTGAGTCTGAAAGGATGAATATTCCACCTACTATAGCTTATTTTCTTACTGATCCTGGTGAATTTCCTCCAGGTGAACAGAAAGTGCCCAGACTGGTCAAAACAGCTCCACTGCCCCATAGATGTGGTTTGCATAAATCTTGACAACTTAATAACATATGTAGTTCCTTCCTGCTCTATGAAGCTTTTTAAAAAATAAATTATCCCATTTATCTTTAAACTAGTTAAATGAGAACTTTTCTACCTAGTGTTTCTTTCATGAAAATATTAAAGGACCTAACTTATATTAGCATGAGATGTTTAAAAGAACTGTGGAATAGTAAATACCTTCCTGCTATTTGCAAATATAAAACTTAACTCAAATTTTTATCAGAACAAACCTCTGTAATTGACCTGTAGGACTTAATGCCAAATACCGGCACACATAGCCCTTACTTATCTTTTTGTGCTTTTTTATTTTTTTTTTTAGCTCAACAGCTAGCATTTATCTACCGAACTACTTCTCCCCTTTGGGATAAAGGAGAAAGAATCACTAAACATTAGGATAATAACTTACACAAAATTTTTTAGTTTAACAGTTTGTCTAGTGATTAAATTTTGTCACTACTTGTCCTCCTGGTAGTTAGCTGCTATGTGGTTAATATTTTCATTTTTTAAAGTAATCACTTGGCAGTTATCACTGAAATGCAATTTATATCCATATTCTCAAAGTCATTTTCTTTTAAATAAAACGTAGTGTTAGAAATATGCAGATTTCTGTCAGCATTTATTTACAAAGGGTTTAGTGGAGATTCAAAAGGATTATTAATTCTCTAAAGATATTTGTTGCTTAACACCTTGGATTAGCCTGGGTAGGCATCTGCTGACTGTGGTATCCCTTATTATTTAATGGGATATAGTTAAATAGTTAAATGAAGGTGAATTATTGCTATGAAATAAAGACATCTAAAAGGCACTTTCTAACAGAATAAACTTAAAATTAGTTGCTGGATTTCATGTCTCTTTTTTTTAGTATTATTATTATTATTATTATTTTGAGACAGAGTCTCTCTCTGTTGCCCTGGGTAGAGTGCAGTGGCGTCATCACAGCTCACTGCAACTTCAAACTTCTGGGCTTAAGTGATCCTCTTGCCTCAGACTCCTGAGTAGCTGCGACTACAGTCACACACCACCATGCCTGGCTGATTTTTCTATTTTCAGTAGAGATGGGGTCTTGCTTTTGCTCAGGCTGGTCTCAAACTCCTGAGCTCAAACGATCCTCCCGCCTTGGCCTCCCAGAGTGCTAGGATTACAGGCATGAGCCACAGTGCCTGGCCTAGGATTTCATGTCTTTTGTCACTAAAGAATTCAAATACTAGGAATGTTTATCTATGAAAAATTTTCCTTTTTTTCCCTAAAATGTTCTCTTAAGCTGACATGTTCTCATTTTATTCATGTTATATGTTAAATATCCTGGGTGAATCAGTGTTAGTGAAGTATCATACAGTACCCTGTGTTTATTGTATTTCTTTCCCTCTTAAAGACTCAATGATGAGGCACGGCGACTCATTGCTGAATTGGGGAGTACATCCATCACTAATCTCGGTTTTAGAGACAACTGGGTCTTCTGTGGTGGGAAGGGCATTAAGACAAAAAGCCCTTTTGAACAGGTTAGTGTCTTAGATGCTCACAATTAACAAAAACAAATTGTGTGAAACCTTATGTTACATGTTCCCATCCCAGTTATTTGAAAATTGGATAATGCAGATATTAATTATGTGCATATATTTGTCATAAATTCTTGGTATTCAATTATTTGAAATAGCCATCAAACTTTTTAAACTCCAAAAGCTTAAAAATTCTGTGTGGAAATTTTTTTTTCCCCTTTATGACAATGCGTTGGAATATGATTACTTTGTCTTAAACCTTTCAGGAAGCATTAGTTATTAAGGATTTTAATTGCGCTTTGGATATTGAAATCAGTTGTTTGGCAATACTTTAGAACTTAATAGAATGTAAACTTTACTTTTTGACTAATAATGATCCTTTAAAAACATCTGCAATGTTTTGTTCTTTTAGCTATTATACTATTTGAAGGTCTGCCATATATGTGACAGGCCCCAAGGGTCACTCATTTAATATGTTGAGCAATAATTTATATGAACTCTTCATTGACGTCAGTATTACTGAAGTGTGAGAGTGAGTAAAGTAAGTTATTGCAAATCAGCTGTTCACAGAGGTTTTTTTTTAAACTGTATACGACTATTGTTTCCAATAGCACATAAAGAACAATAAGGATACAAACAAATATGAAGGATGGCCTGAAGTTGTGGAAATGGAAGGATGCATCCCCCAGAAGCAAGATTAATGGAAATATGGAGAAAATTGAAGAAAACGCACTTTCACTGTTAATGGGAGAGCTAGAAAGAAGAAACTACGTGTAAATATTTTAAGAGCATGCAGCCATCTTGGTGTGTGCATGAGCATTGTCTCTTTTGATATCAGGATTATTTATTGCTAACGTAAATAGATAGCATTGTAAATAGTCATCATAATGAGCAAATCACTGACCCATTTCTTAGCGCATTTTCCTAAAAGTAAAGTGTTTAGACTTCAATGGTAATAACACATTTTAATTCTAAAAGCATACCCAATGGATAACTGAACAGGTTGTGATATATATACTGGTTGCTATGAAAATCTATCATGGAATAATGCAGATTTTAGGGAGGCGACTTTGTTTTGTTTTATACATATATATGTTGCCTTGTGATGACAATATCTTTTCAATTAAAAAGAGATTTGGCTAGTTGTGTGTGTAATGTTACTTTACAGTCTGACTCTCCTGATGTACCTCTTAGTCTTTCTCTTCCCTTCCCAAGAAACAAAGAAATAAAATGTTTGATATGAAAACTTATATCAGATGTGAAAAGCACAACAAAATTCTTTTTTTAATGTACACAGTACAGAGTAAATGTGTAAATGTAGATAACATTTAGGACCATAGATAGCTTGCTGGATTTTGTGTTAGCAATGCGAATAACTTGATTTTATATAATAAGCTATTTAGAGTGAGGCTGGAGGTGGTAACGCCACAGAACTGGGGAACCAGGTGCAGGCCCTCCCTGGCCTAATTAGATCATTCAGGACAGCTGAGTCAGTATGTTTAGAGCAATATGTTTTCCTTATTTGTTATTGGCATTGACCAAGTGGTTTGGAAAAAGGTATGCTTTAATATCACAATAATTTTGATTTGTAAACCAGGGAATTAATTCTGTATTTACTTCATTTAACTTCATAATAGCAATTATTGCCTGAAGCTATAGTGGCATATTGAAAAAAGCCATAATTACTGGGTAGACTTATAACATTCAAAAAATGATTTTATTTGACCCAAGATGGCTTTATACCCAATTCTGCATAAAAATACAAGAGCTCTAACTTTTTTGTGAACTTCAGATATTGACCAAATAACTTTTTTTCTTTTAATTTTTTTAGGGCATTAAATACCTATTTGTGTATGAAGTATCTTAAACTGGAACATAAGCAAATTTAATGATCAAGCTACCATTCATAATATAAGGCAGCACCTAAATTTTAGAAGTGGTGTATAAAAAAACCTAAAAGCAGTATTTGTTATTTTGCTATAAACCAGTTGGTAGCTATTCAGATATTTCTTAAATATTAATGAACTTTGGGGTACTATTTCTTCCCTCAAATTGAATGTACTTCATGAGTAAATGCACCTTATACATTTAAACAATTTTTGTAAACTTTTTGGATTTTTGGTGCTTATATGCTAAATCACATTCAGCATGTGTATTTTGACATTTAAAATACTTCCCTCGATTCTGTAAACTAAAAGAGTAGCTATTTTACAGTTCCAGGGATTGTGAAATAAATGTTGCTTTTTTTTTTAATTATGAAAATACTCTTGGTTTTGCATTGTGAATTTTTTTGTATTGTCCGGCAAAGTATAATATATCTACAGACCTTCACATTAAAGTTTTTCAAGCATTTATTATACTGCCTAACTTGCAAAAAATTAAATCATTGCTGTGGTTAAACACAGTAATATCCTCTGGATATATCTTAACGTGTAATTTCAGTGTCTAGATGGCAGGATATCCCTTTTATTATAAAGACTATAAAATGATGGCTTGTGTAGTTGTCTAAAATCTCAAAAGAAGGGGTAAAGGTTGTGTAACTGCTTTGGTGCAGTTTGCTTTTGTCTCAATTCTATCTTGTATAGATTGTGCCAGTTTAACTTTGGAAGCAATAATTTTATGTTTCATTTTCAGGTCTTTTGAAAATCTGCATTGTAAGTGAAACAGTGCTCATTTAATGTTAAGAATTTTCTTTATTAAATCAGAGATTAACATTGACATTTTAGTATTTTAAATGGTGCTTAAGGGCTTATAGATGCATATTTTTTATTTGTAATCACAGTTGCTTTCCCAGAACAAGTGTATTACAATATGAATGTTAAATTGGAACACAAGAAAGTAAGAAAATAAGTGATGTTTGGGAAATTAAAGAAATATTGAGCCAGAGTCTTTATATTCATGACTTTAATTTGATTAAAGTGACATTTATGGTTGTTCTTTCTATATTGTACTTGTTTTTAAATGAATCAGCTAATATTTAATATTTTATGATAGATGAAAGCTCAATTCATTTAACCTATATTGAACTATATACCTTAAAAGTTTACATAAATTACAAATAATTTAACCAAAATAAAAGATATAATTTCATTCAGTTTGGTTGACAACCCCCCTCCCTTTCAAATGAAAGAAGGAGATAAGACATGTGCTGTGTTCAGTTAGTAGAACAGTTAAAAGTGAAAATTCATTTAGAATACTTTTCCAAGTGAATATAAAAGGGAAAAATTGCTTGCGTTGATCACAGAGATTTGCCACCTAACCTCTTCAATTATTTCAGCCTTTTTGGACAGCAATAAATCCATGTAAATTTAGATCTGTAGACTAAAGTAACAGACTTCACTTTTTCTAAAGCATGCTTCAGAAGGATTTTTTTCCTGTCTCTCTTCGGGAAGATTTTTCTACCAATCAATTGGTTTTGATTGTCACATGCCAATAGCTAATTAATTTCGATTTCCCTCAAAGCTCCCTCCATTTAACTAGTCCTTGTTTCTCTGATTATTGCTTGCTCCTTACTGCGATCCCGTTTTTAGGTTTCAGTCAAATCAAGGGCTAGGCTGGAGTGAAAAGCAAGCAGACCTGGCCAACGTGTCATTTGCTTTGCAGCATGAAGAGAACATCAAAGGGTGATGCAAGCAGCATGGCGAACGCACCCTCACCCCCACCCCCGAACCCAGGGAATCTTAAGGGGCTCTTTGGCCATCAGAATCTTCCTGCTGGCCAGTGAGGGGGCAGACAACTTCAGGGCAGCTATATTGAGGAAACACTTTCAACATTTAGATGTCTCTTCTATGGGTGGTTAGAAAGGAAAAGGGTCAGGCCAGCCCTTAGATTAAAGACAGAAGAGATGTTGTTCATGTCCTGTGGGCAGTTTATAAGCAAACTTAGCATGGGGAAGACAATCTTCCCACCACAGCTCGTTCACAGGACAACTCCTTGTCATTACTAAACTCACCGTTCAGCTCTGCATCAATTATGCTAACCACTGGAGTACACTGAATATTGAACAAGTTGAGGCTACACTGATAAGATACTCCCTTTTATCAGGGAAAATTAACTTATGAACCTGCAAGCTTATAACGTTCCATATAGTCAGCCTATATTTGTTTCACTTGATTGCCAGAAAGAAAAGGGGCCTAAAGGTTTAAAGAGGAGAGAATGTGGTATACTGGTTAAGAGGAGGGACTTGCCTGAGTATTCAACTCTGTTCTACTGTTAACTATTTGAGGACCTCGAAGAAGTCAATTTCCTTACTTGTAAAATAGGTATAGTACTACATGTTTGCCTACCAAAGTGCCTGGCACAAAGTACTCACTAAATACAACTGCTAGTACTGCTGTCATTAACCATGCATCTTGCAGGCTAGTAACATTTTAGCCCAAGAGGAGCATTAACAAGTCAGCCTCTCCCGCTTTCCAATTCCATCATACCAAGCCAAAGGGAACCATTAAATAACTTGGGCATTAAAGTCACAAGAGAGGATGCAGCTATTTACCCAAGGTTCTCCTTGACCTCCAAGCCTCTGATTTTCCTATACTACCTACCCTTTCAGTCATTACACATTGACACCAAACTCCATACATAGAATTCAAGCTTTCATGTATCTCCAGGCAGCTGGCATTTCAAATGATCATGTGATAGTTCCACTTACTAGCTTAGCCTTTAGGGGAAAGTCTGTGACTTCAGCCAAAGAGGCTGGGAGCCTTTGCTGATGACTCCTTCCTGTGGCAGCGGCCAGTTGATGGACAGACCTTGATCCCTGCTCCTAATGGCCTAACCATCCACTCCATTCCTGCTGCAGGGTGGGGTGAGACTGATCGGAGTGGGGCACAGCTGGCACCCCACTGCACAGAACAGACTCAGTCCGGGGGCCACTGACTTCCTTGCCAAATCGTAGTCTTCTGTATTACCGGTGAAATAAAATGGCCAATTTGGCAATCTCATCTGTTGAACAGAATTGCTCTGTTCTCTGTAAGTATATCCCTCAGCAAAGGAGGGATATACTCATGCTCAACCCTGGGAATTTTGGGTTTTAGCTAAGAGCCTAGTGTGAGCCTTCAAAGTTATCCTAAAACTTCATGTGAATTTTTCATGTTAGTTTATCATTTACAGGTGCTTATATTAACGTGGAAATCTTTTAAGTTACTTTAAATTTCAGTTCCAAAAACTGTTTAGCTTGTGTATACTCTATTGGCAGCCTGATGAGAGAAGTACCATGTGCTTTGACAAGAACAGATATGAACTCCAAGGAGAATGCCTTGCCTTGCGAGTGCAAGCTCTGAGCAGAGGAGAGCTTTCAAAGCAAATAGTGCCGGGGCTGTCCTTAGAGACATGTTGAGCCAGTGGAGAAGGCAGTGGTCCCTGAGAGTTGTTTGTGGGGGACAAGCCTCAGGTAGAAAGCAGAAAGGTCAATTGGCAACAATCTTTTTAGGTGTGAGAAATGAGCACTAAGTTCTGCCTGCCCCGTACCTGGGGAGTGCGGCCTGCCCTAGATGGCTTTCTGTTCTCCCTTAGGGAGAGGACTTGAGATTTTATGTAAGTAAATGAGCTTACCTCTAGACTCCTATGAGGTTGAAAGTCAATTGTCGTGGAACTGTTAATACCTTACAAGGCAGTGTTAAAATTCTATCATGGAAATACTCTGGAGTAGGTTCCCTATGGCTCTAAAGCACATATCTAAAGTTCTGGTTATGGGCACAGTTACAGGAGTTGTTGCAATTGGAATTTTGAGATTTTTATTTCTGTAGTTAGCCAAATTTCAAAATACAGTTTCTCAAAAAATGATAAATTGGGCATTTGGAGAAAGAAAAAAAAGTGTTCAAGCTGTCAAAGAATGTCTCACTGACTAGTGAAATGTATCTTTTAGCTTGTAAAATTATTTATCCAGTACCCATTAAGTAGGGAACGCGTTAGAGAGGATTTATCGCATTCACTTGTTCAGTTTAATTATTTTGCTGTTTTACTCTACGCTATTTCTTGCTGGGCATAGAGCCTTGTGAGGAACAAAAATTAGTCGTTTGGCAGGGAGTTTGAGATGAAACAGTGGATAGGACTAAGGAAAAATAGGGATCATGTACGAGGAATAAATAGGTAATTATTGATTTCCATTTTGTAGATTGACACCTTTCCTTAGTTTATAAAGAGTTTGAGGTGTATTTAAATGTGCTGTTAAATTTGGTGATTATTCTCCTTTATCAAAGCGTAATTAGAGGCAACAAGGGCTGCCTTTCCTTCTTGGCTAAACAGGGCCAGATAGATGTTGGCCATGATTTTGGATGTTCAGTTATTAATAAAATGTGCAAGGGAAGGCTTCTTGGCCTCTGTGGAGATGAGTCACCCTGAGGCCATTTGAGAGGCAAACAAGCAGCCCTGTTTCCACCACCCTTTCTGTCTTTCCAGTTTTCACACACAAATCAAATGCTTTCATTTATTCTCCAGATTAGAAAGTCACACAGAAACATTACTTTGTGTTGACTTGGTCCTCATTTATGTCTCTACTCTCTTTGTAACCACACAGGAGAGGCTGCTTTTGCTAGCATGATTTTGTTTCAAAAGGTTTTAATCTAGTTCAAACCACCTCTAGTGGTTTTTCTTTGGATGTGAATGTAAACCATAACAAATGGTAATTTTTATCCATCTATTTAAAATAACACCTTATGTAACAATTGGCTGTAAGTGCAACAATAAAAAGGATGTATTTATTTTATGTCACACTAAATTAGTTTGATCTTTACCCCTTGTCATTTTCTTTTGGAATGATTGTTAGGTTTTTGTACAATCCAACTGTTAGCCCATTGCGATCTAAAATAGAAGTCAGCTTCAATCACTCTGAGCTTATATTTCATAGTAAAGTCTAAGATCTCAGTACTCCCATCACTTCACTCCCCGCTCCTTGACCAAGTTTATGTAACCAAACCATGAAGGAACATCCTGTAATTTTCATTATATTGTTAAATCTTCCAAACTCTGTAAATAGCATATTATAAATGCAGTCTACTGACAATTTTTATACTGTGAGAAGCACAGTAACAATATGGTGGTTAAGGGCACAGACGCTGAAGCCAGTCTGTCCTGTGCGACATTGGGCTGGTTCTTAATTTGCTGTTAGTGTGTCTCAGTTTCCTTACCTGTAATATGAGGACCACAATAATGGTACCTACCTTACAAGGTAATTGTGAGAAATGAATCTTTCAAAGTATATATCTATCTATCTATATATATGTATATACATATATATACACATTTAATATACATAAAAATAAAGTTTTATTTATTTATAATTTACTTAGGCTAGTACCTGGTATATACTAAGTGCTATCTAAGTGTTTGCTAATATTTTTTTTTTCTTTCAAAGGAAATGAGTCCGTTTCTCGTGTACCACTATGTCCCCTTTCAGACTGTGCCACATACCATCATCATCCTGCTCTAAGAAATGTTATGATTTATTACATCTGGTCTATAGTGAAATGAAATTCAAAAAAAAAAAAAAAGAATCGAAGCATCTTAGCCAACTTTCCTTAAGAAGGGCTTATCTTAAGGAGTCATGGTTTCTGGAAATACGATTTAAATTATTTTTTACCTCAAATCAGCCAAGTGGAACATAGTGCTCTAGATAAACTACCTGCCTCCAAATAGTTGAATTTTTCCAGTCTTTGACAACCTTTGGGAGGTGATCCATGAAGTATCAGAAACTCACCAAATTGCCTAATAAGTAAATATTTTGATGAGAAGCTTTTCTGCTTCCACATTTTAAACTAAGTAAAAACAAATGTCATATCAGCATTAACAGTACTTCAGAAAATTAAAATGTGTTTCTAAAATATTTACTGTGAATGTCACATAAACATGTCAGGTCACAGCATCTAATGCATATAATTTTGCTTTTATTGTAATTCTTAATATAACTGTCATGATTTCTTAAAAGACAAAACAACTATCATCCAAGTTGTGAATAAGGAAATAATGCAGTTGTTTATATTCGAAAGGATGAACATATTGCTAATGTTGTGTGAAGTACTATTATTATCAGGAAGATGCCTTAATTAGTCAACTTCCTTTTCCAGGTGTTACAGATAATGTCATTTAATATGTTTTTCTTGATTTCATTTCAGGATGAATCATTGCCTCTTACCATTGCCTCCATTAGGCAGTTCCAAATTTACAAAGAAATTGAACTCCTAAATTGAAAAATGATACACTAGTGCACCTCCTCTCCCCTTTTAACATCATAAAGGCCATTTAAACAAATCAAAGCATTTTGTGCCCCATACATAATCGACAGTCTTTGTGCTTTGTCTGGTTGTGAGCTCTGTGTGGTGCTAGAAGCTGTCTCCTAAACAACTCACTAGAACTAGGACATCTATGGCATCACTACCCAGCATCCAGGTACCTTTTATTGGTAACATAACACCCTGGTTTTCCTTTACAGCAACCATGGCCTCTCTATCCTCAAGCTGTGGAGTTTTAGTGGAAGCAAACCCCACACTGTTCCAGGTGTGGGCCATAACGGCCTTGAGCTGGATCCGCATACCTATCACCCACCCCCTACTCCCAGTGGTCATTGTGATTGGTCCAGAGATGGGCACATTTAACCAATCAGAGCCAATGAGACTCAGATCACTTTTGCCGGTCCTCCTGGGAAGGAAAGTTTTCCCTGTCTTCTGTGTGACCAGCCAGGAAAAAAAATGTCTCTTTCCTTAAACTGGGGCCTCTCTCTTTACTTATAGATGAGTGGTAGGAGAATGTGAGGTCTGGAAATGTGGCAGCCATGTTGCTAAGAAAAGCAGAGGGTCTGGAGCTGTTGGGGGTGGAAGAGTTTTGGGGGTGGGGGTAGCAAGCACCCTGTGGAGCCTGAAGTAGAAGACAAGGCCAGAAACCAGCCTAAAAGATAGACCTGAGCCCAGGGCAAATGGTGTGAGCTTATGGATCACGCCTCACCTGAACCAGTCACAAGTTTTCAATTACTGAGTCAATACATTTCCTTTAATGTTTAAAAGCAGTCTGGGGTGGGTTTTCCATTACTTGCAACATAAAGAGCCCCAACTAATGTAGGCAAAGTAGCCTAGACTGAATAGGAACCTTTGGGTCCCAGAATTGTGTTCCCAGGAGCACCACGGTGCTACCTCTACCCAGAGTGGGAAGGAAATGGGCCAAGGCCAGGCTGTCAGCCAATAAGACAGAGAAATGAGAAACTAAAGGTCGGCTTCCATGGTGATGCCAAGGATGAAAAGGAAAAGAAGAAACCAAAGACACAGCTTGGGAGTTAGCGCTGCCTGATTCTCACAGTCAGTTGATAAGGTAATTATGAAAAATATTCTAGTTAATAAAAGAAATTGGTTGTTAATGAGAACTACAGTCTTCCTTTTTTTTTTTTTTTTTTAAAGGGTACTTATGTTCAATGAAGATAAATAGATTTACTTTGCAAAAACAGGCATGAGAATAAGTGTCTATTTTTCAGGTTATTCTATTCAATGGATGCTGCTAAAGAATGGAAAACCACTCTTAAATAAGCACTGTATTTGTTTATTTGCCATTTCTGCATCTCTTATTTAGTAAATAATGACTTTGTTAAACTTTAAGGACCACAATTAAATGTTTAGTCTTGCTTTTGATATTAGACTTGAGACATTTTTCATGGATTTACTTTTTTCCCCAAATTATTGCTCTGCCTTGGTAAATAAAATTAAAAGCAAATAGAATGAGACCTGGGGGGCAGGGAAACATTTCTTTATCTTTATAAGAAAACGAATATTCTCTCTTTGTCCATTCTGAACTTAGAAAACCGATTTTTTTTCTATGTAATACTGAAATAATTGACAATTCATAAAAAACATAAGGATTTACATTAAAATATAACTTTAAATAGAGCCCTGTTATTTTTACTAGGAATCTTGTAAAATATGATGAATATACATGCATGAATATTAAAATAAGAAAGACCATTCAACATTCAAATAGAAATGCAGCATTACATACAATATAATAAATATTCAGGGCAACAAATTCACAAATTGATCATTATTCTGATTTAGATTTTCTCCAGTTAAGACTTTTACTATATAATTTATTATAACAACCTTATGAGTTAAGCATAATTAATGTGAAAAGAGAATTCAATTAATCTGACTGCTGAAATAATACAATTCTCCATATTTCATAACATATTTTAATCTATAACATAAAACTGTCATTATAGCAAGAAATACACATCCACATAACTAACTGCTCAGTTAACTTCTTTTCAATGTTAAAGTCAGAATTAATAGTGTGAAAAGAAACAGAAGCTAATCTTATTTCTTAGCTCTTGGGCTTTGGCAATAAATGTCTTAAGTTTTAATATATGTTATATAACTTAAATACTGTATTTACAAAATATAAACTTTTTAAACAAAAATCTATACAGAATACTTTTATACATTTAAAGGGTACTTTTCTTTACAATGTATAAGTGCCCTTTATATTTTTACCTCTACTTTTTCCACATGTTTTCAGGATCCCTCCCCGCCCCCACTATCCCAGAGCTGGGTTTTTAACATAAGGGAAACTGGTTTATGATAAAAGTATGAACCCAAAACTCAGATTGCTATATACCTTATGGAGGTTTTTCTAGATTCTCCTGGTTAAAAGGCACTTAAATTCCAAATCATACATTTTACTTTTTACATTTTGATTCTTTCTGTTTGTCACTAAACACCTCTAACAAACGCTTTTAGGGATATTGTATCACTTGTAAAGATTCTTTTAATTGCTGTTCTTTTGAAGTGTGTGAAAGGGTGAGTAAGCACCCACTGCTTACATTAACTTTTCAACATCTTCTGTCTATGCACAAACACTTAATATGATTTCTTCAATTAAAATACTAAAGAATAAATGAGATTCATGTTTACTGCTCTTTGCTGCTATAAAAAGTATCTTTTTAAAATGTCTAAGGTTCACCCTCAATTATTGAGTTCCATAACTGAGTTCCATATTCCAGGATCTTATCCTGAAAATAGTCCATTTATCCTGGCATGAGGCCTCTTTCCTGTTCTTTCTTGCTTCAGAAATAGATTATCTATTTGATCTTCCTTGTATGTCAATATACATTTCCCAAACTACCAAAAGTTGAATACAAACCTTTTCAACTTTAGAATCCCAAGAAATCCGCATGATCATCGATGTGTTGATCAGGTAAAGGACATTTTCAGAAAGGCCCAAAGATCTGGGGTTTGCAATAAAGGAGTCAACCGCACCAGCCTTGCACAAGGAAAGAGACCCTCTGGGTTGCAATGCTGTTGTATGTTGCTGAGGAATCTTGCCCGAGACTGGATGAAGTGGTTACTTGCAAGTGTGGACATCGGTCATGCTTTCACACCTCCTGCAACGGACATAGCAGCACCAGATAAACTTGCACTCACACCTCTCCACGTGCCTGACCACATGGGTGTTGTAGCCTCGGCCGCAGCAGAGGAGATTGCAGCCATCTGCACCCTCTGATGTACGGTTGCATTCTCTGCCTTGTGTCCCTGGGATGCCCAGTTTTTTATCCTCCACACAATAGTTGGGAGACTTATTAACATAAAGCAGATCATCTTTGTGGATCGGTATTTTCCTCTGATCTTTTTCTCTCCGGCGCATTTTCCTCTTTATTTTGTCTGATATCTGGATACTGTTTTCATATTTATCCTTCAACAAATGGCCAATCTTTTCAAAAGACGACATGGTTTTCCAGCATGTTTTCACAGCACAGGAGCCGGAAACTCCATGGCAGCGGCAGTCTACTGACATCAGCTTGGCGACAGCCTGAAACCAACAGTAATCGTGTTCAAACACCATTCATGAAGTGTTTTATTCAACAACAGAAGCACAGTTAATCTAATCACTTAACTCTCTGTGCCTGTTTCCTGCTGAACAAAAATGATGGCTTTGAATGTAAAAGATCTTTAAGATGCTTTAGGGTTCAAATGTTTTGTTCTTTGGTTTTGTCTCATGTTTTGTCCAGATATCTTGACCCTGTACAGCAAATCTTTTCAAGTTGTATTTAAAGTGTTAGACCAGGCTAATGTTGTTATCAGAGATTATCTGAGATAACAAAGGGAAATTACTTTCATTTCTAATCCCCTGTCTAATGGGTGCTCATGCATGCCTGCATGTTCCTGATACCATTCAATACCTTGTTACCCAGAGTATGGTTCAAGGATTGGCAACACCAGCATCACTCGTGAGAAATGCAGACTCTCAGGCTCCACTCTAAACCTACAGAATCAAAACCTGCATTTTAACAAGATTGCCAGGTGACTTATACACATTAAAATTTAAGGAGCATTGAGACTTGTTTCCTTCAACTCTCATAGTGCATAGAAACATCTGTGGGGCAGGGATGGTGGCTCACGCCTGTAGTCCTAGCACTCTGGGAGGCCAAGACGGGAGGATCATTTGAGCTCCGGAGTTTGAGACCAGCCTGAGCAAGAGCGAGACCCCATCTCTACTAAAAATAGAAAAAATTAGCCAGGTGTTGTGGTGCTGGCCTGTAGTTCCAGCTACTTGGGAGGCAGGAGGATCATTTGAGCCCAGGAATTTGTGGTTGTAGTGAACTAGGTCGATGCCACTGCGCTCTAGCCCAGGCAACAGAGCAAGACTCTGTCTCAAAAAAAAAAAAAAAAGGAAGAAAGAAAGAAAAAACAAACAAACAAACAGCTGTGAAACTTTTAAAAATAACCAGTGCTTAAACCCCTGAGATTTTGATTTCATTGGCTGAGGTGGGGTCCAGGCAAGCTGCTCAAATGATTTTAATGGGCATCAAGGGATGAAGTGATGAGACCTATTGATTCAATTGAGAGTTCTCTCAGGTTTGATCACTACAAATATCATTTCCATTCATGGGGAGGTAGCGGGCATGCCATCCTCTGGTTACAGAACACATGGGAAACACTGACTAATCAAGTTTAGTTGGTCAGAAGGATAGGGGTCTAGAGTATGGTTGCTCCCAGCAAATTCTTCCTGTCTTCTGGAAAATTAATCCAAATCATATCTCCTATCCTTGGTAAATCAATAGCACTATCCTAGCATAGAAAATAGAAAGGGGATAATGTTTCTGTAATTTTTCAATTCTAAAGTGCTGAGTTCAGTTTAAACAGGCTGAGGGATTAAATAAGATTACATATATTTGTAATAGCCCACAGCCTGGGACACACTAAGGTTGAAATAAATGCCCTCTTTGTCTGAACAAGAAGGTATAGTAAAAGTTGAGATAAAAATTTCCAGTGGGGCTGATGGTGCAAAAACAATATTGAGATCTGAAAAGTTTTAGGACTCTAATTTCTTACATACCAGGCTAGCCAGCATAGCTTCCTTCAAGCCCCAGACGATGGCAGAGCAGATTAATAAACCGTTGGGGCCAGCAGTAGGTTGACGTGCTGTCAACATGCTGGGTAAAATGAAAAATGGACCCATCCATTCAATAACTTGGAAATTATGTGTGTAATCTCACCAAAGAATGGAAAAAACCTCACAGTTTAAATTTCATTTATAGTTCATATCAAGACTATAAAATGACAGCAGTCTATACTTAGCTATTTTGTACCAAACCTGACATTGACATATTTGCAGAGTGTTAAGTTTTTAAACAAATTAACAGTATTTTCTAAACTATCTAATGAGACAATATATTTAAAACAACTGATAATATTTGCAACCTTAAATGACAGCATATGGTATTGATTTGTGTAACGTCTGATACTTCCTAATTGTTTTTAAAATAATAAATAGTATAATATTTAAATCCTGTCCTTTATAGAAGTATATGGCACATAGGCTCTTTTTGAATTGACAAAACTGACAAGCTACATGTATCTATTTTTTTCTTAACCCAGGGAAAAAGGTACTCTTCCATGATATGAAAAAAATTTATAAAGTATGCCACACAGGCTTATTTGGTTAAATTTGTGGCATTTGATATTCATAAAGCCCTCAATTCTTTAAAATATCTCCAGGCAAATAAATGTTCAAATTAATCCAATCTGCCTATCTTTGTTCCGATTTTAAGTGCCCTATGGGTATGAGAAAGAGTTAAATCAGTGCTAGATAATAACAAAACAAGTTGTCCAAAGAATGCCAAAAACCTAAGAATGTATGTTTATGTGTTTAAACCTGATCGACATTCTCAAAATCATCACTTAGTGATTTAAAGCTGCCTCTCCCTCTGGATCGTGAATGAGAAGCCGACTTTTTCTTTTATTAAGTAGTCAGACATCACGTAAAGCATTGCCAGTTTTGCAAAGCATGGAGGACAGAGTAGATGCTCACTAAATTACTGAGCCCAGCTCATCTGAACAGTTCTAACTCATCCTCTGTTGGTAACCAGAATCAGGAGGAAGTAATAAAAATGACCTTCTTAAACAAAAGATCCACTGCCGAGATGTCAATGGTATTATGAGACCATGAGCCAGCTGCGCTGTCCTCTAATTCCTTTGCCTTATCCCCGTCCATAACAGTGTTAGTCCGCAAAAGTGACACATAGTTTTGCAGGTTTGAAGGATAAAAGACAGAATGACTTTCAAATTCATTTATATTGCCTGCTGAACTGGCATTGGAATTTTGGGGGAACTTTCCTACTCTGGAAAACTAGCCCTTCTAAATACCTGGAATTGATAATTTTTCGGTGATAACATTTTTGAGTTTTGTTAGCTTTGAATTATGTGTCCCTAACAATAAGTATGAGAAAAGAAATAGTAATTCTACCATATATATGATATATATTATTTTTCTCTCCTAGGAAAAAAATATACATATACATACATACAGACACATACATACTAGGAATATATATCTATACCTATATTATATATTCCAGGATAGAAAGATAAATGGACTTCAAAGGAGAAGAATACCAATAATTTGACATGCAATTTAAATGATTATACCCCTATGGTACTCCAAAGAAATGACTTGGACAAATAAGAATTAGAATAAAGCAATGTAATCATCACCCAGAGAATTTGATGAAATGCAGAGTTCAAGGGCAGACACACACACACACACACACACACACACACACACACACACACACACACACTTAACTTTACAGAATTTAGCACCTCTCAGAGCACATTTTTATAAATATTTTACTTGATTTAGTTTTATAGAAAGAAATTTCTTGCACATAGTAGGCAGTTAATAAATGATTACTTGTTTATGATTCTAATTTTACAGAAAAATAAAGTATGGTTTAGACACTTGTCTCATATAAAGAAAGCTGATCATATATGATATAAGGTCTTTAAATGCAGTAGGATAATTTTAGTAGAACAGAGAAAAATAAAAGTGGAAAATGCAAGTATGTTTAAGGAAATTGCATGAACACTCCCCAAAAAAGTATATTTGGGAGCTTTTCTGCTGGGATTCTGAGCTGCAGTGATAGCACCGTCATTTTCTGGTAACAGGAAAGTAAGAGAATAGCAACAGATGAGTGCTGTGTGGTTATAAGAAAATTCCTTTCTCTACTCTTGTTGAGTTGTTAAGGTTTATAACAATATTAACAGAGGAATGTTTTGTTAACTATTGCAAACAGATGTGCACATTTTGGGGGAATATTTTTAAACTATGGGAGAGCAATTAGGAGGGTAGCAGTTAATCTACTGGGCTTCTTGTGTAAGTTTGGTTTGATAAATTTCTAATGTGGTATAATAGGAAAGATGTATCATTAGTACTTAATGTAAACATAAAAACTGCTTGAGAAGTGGTTTAAGGACAGATTGGTCCCACAGTTTTGACTCAGAGGTAATGTGGTGGGTGTCAATTGTTTTCCAGAATATTACTTTATCCAGATTTTATAAAAATGGCCAGAAAATTGTTATGGAATGTTTTGTGACTAACATTTCATTTTGTCAACTGTCAGATGATCTAAGCTTTTATAAAAACTGCAACATGAGGTTGGATGGGTGTGTATGTAGGATTCCTGTTCCTTTGACCCATTTTGTCTCTTTTCGTCCAAAAATATATTTGAACCTGCTGAAAAGCAACACTTTTGTGTTGTTCGACTACTTATAAATATTCTTGGAACAGGTCAATAAAAATTTGGGATCGGGCCCTTCCCACTTTGTTGAGTTACTCATCATAAAACAAATTATGGGTTAGGGAAACTTAAAAGTTTATGAGGTGGACATGGGGAGAATGGAAATATTTTAAGCACACCAAAAGAAATACCCATAAATATTCCAAGTCACATTATTCCCAGAAGTTCTGCCCCTGGAAGACATCACATCATTCTGCTAACCAATCATCATTCAGCAACATTATTCTTGGAGTCATAACTTTAGGAATGGTGTCAGAAACCAAGTGGGAATCAGAATATTTAAGGTCAGCGGTTAGAAAATCGTCTATCCTTCTCACAGTACTACTAAGCGCCAGTACCCACATTTCTCTGAACGCTTTCCTAAATTTTGAGTTTGGGATTTTGAGACTAAGAAAATCAACTCAATTGAATACAGACTTTGATCTTACTCAGAAGAATATGCCTATTAGATTAAAATCCTAATTGCCAATACTGCAAATTGAGTTGATTGCTCTTTTATGTTAGATAATAACCTGGAAACCTGTTTCTTTCTTTATTTCTTTTTTTTTTTTTTTGACCACTGACAGAAAGAAAAATACAAAAATGTTTTGAATTATAATACCTCGTGAGAAAAGACCAACAAAAACACCAGCATAGTACGTTCAAAATAACCAGGTAAATATTTTGTAATATTTTAAGATTCCAACTATAATAATGTGGGGAAAAAAAGATTCTGTAGAGAAAACTCTGAAATTTACACAAAAATGTATATATATGCATAGGTTGAATTATTTCCTGCCTAGTTCAAATAAGAGCAAAAATCTAGGTAATGTTAGGAAATTGGTTTTTGCCAACAAGGAGTGGATTAAAATTGGTGCTGATGAGTTGTATGTTTTTAATAAAATCAGAACATAAATAATAGTAGTTTAAGATTTACATGAACAGTTACAGAAGCAAATATTGGTACCTCATTTAAGGAGTACACAAGATGAAATAAAACTAAATAGCTGCCTAATGTTACTAATAAAAATACATTTTAGAATGCTTTAGGGCTTTTTATAAGTTCAGGGATGACTTTATTTAAGAGAATTAATCTTTATATGGATGTTTCTGTTTTGGTTTTTCTAGTTAAAATTTTTAAAATTTTTACAAAATTATTTAAAGAATGGCTAAAGAAGTTTTAAACTCTATGTTCATAATAAACATTCATTTAATTGTTTTCTTGTTTTTAAATTATATAATTTGACTTATCTTGTTTTTTTCTAATTTAACTCTAGAGTTTTAAAGAAGTTATGTCAACTACATTTAACCTCTTTTATATTATGTTAGAAATAATAAAAACTCCTTTATCGGATTATACTTGAAGCAACATCTAATTCATTTTTTTATGTAAAACTTTAAGGGAATGAGACGTGTGCAACTATTTTGTTAGGCAAAAGGGTTATTTTAGTGAGATAAAATAACTTTTAATAGTTCTTAAACAAAAATATGAAATGCTTACATAGCTATTTACTGACTTTCCTATTTTCTATTTCCTTATTTTGAATTGAAAATTTAAATTTGAAGTGTTATGGTGATATATTTACGGAGTTTTCTGTTTTTACATTTTAAATCACAGTGGTTAAGTAAAGAAAACTGGCTGAAACTTTGAACTATTCTAAATGGATTTCATTTATTCACTTTCCAAAAACGTAAAACAAATGCAGCATATACTTTAAATATTCCTAAGAGATAATACAACTTGTTTTAATTTATTTTAGGAAAATGTGGCAGATTGCAATGATTACTTTGGGACCTGTATAGGTCACTGAATATTTATAATAATATATATGTGCTGATATTCCTGTCCTGAAAAGTTCATTACAACATAGAACATATATATTCATAAAAAAGATTTCAACTCCTTTAGGAAAGTCACTATGAATTGCCAACTAAATCAACTATGTTGTAGAACTCAAACTTTGTTGTGTCAATATTCATTAATAAAAAAGTTAAATTAAGCTGCAAGTATACTCCATTTTAAGAAAACATAATGTAAAAAAAATCATTCATAAAAGAGGTTAATTAGGTGGTGATTTTTCAAATTTGTGTCCTTCAGTTTTTAATATATCTATATTTTAAAATTTCCATATATTTAATATATCTATGGCTTTTTTACACTTATCCGTATTTTATGAATTTTTTAAATGAACCTACATTGTTTTATAATAAAATAATATTTCCCACAAGAAAACTTTGCCTAACAAAAAAAAAATCAGTTAAAGGTTGTATATTTGCTAAGAATGTTTGCTAGAGAAAGTAACGACAAAATCGACAACAAGTTTAGGAGCCATTTCCAAATGAAAAGTAAATTTAAAAATATATAATCGAAATTCAAATTCAGGGAAATGAAATTTCATTCAGTCCCATTAGAAAGGCAGATCCTGTAGATCTTATTCTGGCTCTACCACCAACCAGCTAAGGGGGTGGAACCAAATAACTCAACAGGCCTTTGTACATCTATTATTTTATAATTAATGTTTTAGGTATACAACTGTAAACATTGTATTAATATAACAAGATTTAAGTCGCATCAGATGGAGAACTTAAGCCAATGTGGTTAGTATTATACTCATGAAGGAACAAATACATATGTATGTATATGAATATGTACACATATACATATACATATGCAGATGTGTATACACACACACAATTTGTTCTGAAAAAGCCTCCTACTCATCCTCTTATCAGGCAAGAAATGCATCAATTGCTTACAATGGATGCTTTAATGAATACATGTTTGGAAAGGAAGATTTCCTGTTGCTCTAGTCTTTTAACAAGCAACATTCCTTTCCAGTATCCCACTTGAGGGCTGCCAGTGTTTGGTTTTTTAAGCCATTTGGACAGATTCATCTAGAAGTGTAATCCTAGTGTTATTTACCTAAAGGCACTGGATTTTTATTATCTATTCTCTAATACGTACCTGCCTTCCAGCTTCATTGTTATGTAGGTTCATTGCTAGCAGTACTTTGCTCTCTTTTCCCGTGGTATTTCTGATGGGAAAATCTAGGAACTTTCTGCTGAACCACATGCCATACTGGACATCATCAGAACAGCCCCCCCAATGCCAGCCTCCACTCGCTGAGCCACCATTCTGCAAGGTGGTGTCACAGGAACACTCTGTCATGTTGCCTGCACTGCATGACCTGGTCACAGAATGCACCAGGCCTGCAGCCATCACAGCATAAATAAATGCTGTCTCCTTGGTGCCTGGAAAAAAATATAAATTGCTAAATTAGACAGCCATACCATTCTCTGTGTTCAGAACAAAGCCTCCTACTTATCATCTTACCAGACGAGCAATTTTTTAATTGCTTGCAATAGATGCTTTAATGAGTACATATTTAGAAAGGAATATTTGCTATTGTTCTAGTCTTTTAAAAAGCAACATTAATTTTCAGTTGCCCCCTTGAGAAGACTGTCATATTGTGTGCTGTACATTATCCTCATACTTTAAAATTGTCTGTTTATTTAAAAATGTGAAATGTATGTCAGCACCTTAGTTCAGTTCTTAATAGACAGTAATAGCTCAGTAATGCATGTTGAATTTAAAATTCTTCACAAGGATACTGTAAATGGTAATACAACACCCAAAGGAAACTAGATTACTTTTCTTTTTAAATTTAAAATGTGCTCTCACAAAACACAATCTGAAAATTTTGGTGCAATTTTTGTTTGCATAAATAATACATGTGAGAATGAAAATTAAAATAAAGACCAAAGCAATTAGTAGATTAATGGTAGAGTTTACTTTCACAATAAAGACTAATATTAATATGAAACAGTTGAACATTTTATATAGTACTAGCTAATCCTCTTACAGTCTTAAAGGCAATGAAAAGTAAAATAATTGAAATGTCGCTAGAAAAAAGGAATTGTTATGAAAAAGTATTGCATATTGAAAAGATGTATTTAGCACATCTGCCGTAAAACGAGCTAAAATCTTTGAAAATTAAAGTTCCATTAAAACATTAATAAAATAGACTAGAAGGGACTCAGCAGGCGACTTTTTTTCTTTCCAGATGTTTAGATTGGAGTAGAAACTGTTTCCCGCCTGTTGTCCAATAAACCTTTTCAACAGCTGGTGCCTCTACATTTCAGCAACTGTGAAGAACACATCTTTTTTTCTTTTTCTTTCTTTCTTTTTTTTTTTTAAATTCTCTACAGGGGGTCAGAGCTCCTTCGTAAGGGTGTGTTGGCCAAAACGCAGCGGGGGAACATGCGGTGCTTTGGCGCTGGAGTGTGCAGGGACCGTGCGGAGAAGGGTCAGAGGTGGAGGGGAACGGAAATGAACATGAAAAACGACGACGCATCTTTCAGCGCCCCGGTCCTAAAATTCTTTCAATCTGCTGATGTTCCTGGAACAGTTCTGGCTCCCTGTACCTTTATCCCGACCAAGTCGCTACGCACGTGGACGTGGAACTTTGTTTTGGAGCAGCTTCCCGCGCAACAGGAGTGCGCTGAGCAGGGAAGAGAGAGAAGGACGAGAGAACACAGGAGAGAGCCGAATAGCCCAGCTCAGGTTTGCACGTTGGGCTATCGGGGACAGTGGCTTTAAAATCACCACTATTCCGTCAACCCAGAGCTCCGAGGAGCCAACAGATGGGGTCTTCGCTGCAATTAGCCACTTGTCCAGGGCTCGGTGCGCAGCCGAGCTGGTTAAATCAAAGCAGATGCGGCAGCCGCATTCCCGGCTGCCGACATCATGTTTCTCCAGCTGGTCACCCACGTGGGGGGGCGCTACGGGGTCCGAGGGGGTCGGCGGGGTAGGAGAGTCTGAGTCTTTCTCCAACTCCGGCGGGCGCCGCGGTAAGGAGGAAGAGCCGCAGCCTCAGGCGCCGGGATCTGGGCCGGGGCAGTCATCCCCCTCCGGGCCCGCACCTGCACCCCGGGGCTGGCCTCCGGCGCCCCCAATTCCCCGCGCGCTGAAGGGATTTAGCGCGACGGGACCGCGTAAGCACTACGTACTCCTTCTGGAATACCTGGCGAAGGAATCGTCGCCTTCTGTCTCCCGCCACCCCCGAGGGTCCCGGGACTCACCGCTGCTCAGCTCGTAGCCAAAGAGGGGAGTGGCGCCAAGGGGGCCTGCGGCGGTGGCGGCGGCGACCTTGCAGTTCCATCGCTCGTGTCTGAACTGGCTCCGGCACTCCTGAATGCCCAGCCGGGCGCCCTCTCGGATGCTCGGCAGCAGGTACGGTTTCCTCTTGCACAGCTCCTTCTGGCGGCTGTTCAGCGGCAAGCTGGCGCAGCCCCGCTTCTCCGGCACCCCGAAGGAGGCGATGCCCAACCACCTGCGAGACGCGGCCGCCCCTAGCGTAAGCCGCTCCCCTGCGCTCCTTCCCAAGCCCAGACGTTTTCCCGAAAGTTAGGTCACCGGTCCTAGGGTCCCCGCCCCTACTCCCCTCCCCCCACCCAGCCTCAGTTGAAAGTTCCCTGGGGCTGGGCCACCCCTTTTGCCACATACCTGGTGCGCCCTTGACGCCCCCATACTCACATCCAGTTTCCTTGGGCCCCGCAGGGGAACAGCGCGAGCAGGGCCGCCCACAGCGCGCACAGACGGGCCAGTCCCAGGAGCGCCGCTCTGTCCATGGCCCCCGCATGGAGTCCCCCGGCCCCGGACGCTCCTCTTCTGCCCTCGCTCCCCAGAGGCCCGCCGGGCCGGAGGTCAGTTGCCCAGCACCAAGTTGTCCCTCGCCCTCTTTCTCCTTGCATACAACACAAAAAGAAGGCCAGCGGTAATAGGGACTCCCAGCAGCTTCCCCTTCGCTTGCGGGGAGCAGCAGGAGTGGTGGAGGAAGTAGCTTGGGGCCCTCCTCCTGCGCGGAGTCGGAGGTGTGCAGGAGATGCGGGAGCGTCGCTCGCATTCCTAGGTGGGAAACTTCTGGGGACGCATCTGTGTCTCCATCGGCCCGGGCCTCTCCTCCCCTCTCCTGCCCGGGCCGCGCCCGGCGCCTGATTGGCCCAGCGGCCGCCCCGCACCTCATCATCCCTGGGCCTCGGGCTCCCATTGGCTGAGAGCGGGCTCCGCGGGGGGCGCCCGGCCCGCGCCTCCCCGACAGACAGTCCAGACCCGGGTGTGCCGTGACCTTTCCTCCCGTCGCGGTCTCCCCAGAGCGGGTCGCCGTGGGGTTGGTTCAGCCCGAGGACTAGTAGAGGCGTTTCTGTCTTAGCACCCCTGGGTGAAAGCGCGGGTTTGATGGGAGACGCTTGAGTTCCACCCGCCCCAGCTCCATCTGGATCACCCTCGGGTGGAGCGGCTGGAAGATCTCACTGCCCCTCATAGGAGAATCATCTTTTTCGGTCAGAGTTGCTGCTAAACAAGTTGACCTTCCAAGGCCCTGCTTGCGATCTCCGTGTCAGGAGACTTTGGGTGAAGTGTAGTCATGCTTATGATCGTAGTCGTTTATGTATGCATTTATTTTGAGTGAAAGGGAAGATTCGGGCCTAGCATCTAATCTACCCTATTTAAATTGTGTTCTGTGATTTCCTTTCCCTGCTTGTCTTATTTCCTGCAGTCCTTGAGAGTGCTGTTGGTTCCCAGAAGGAAGGGGCAGTGAGTGAGGAAGACTGTCTGGTAAACCATGGAATAGATGAGGGTGGTGTCGTTACCCTTTTTCTCCAGTCCCACATTGTGGCTGTCGTGGAGACCTTGGACAAGGCTACACATTGAGGAAGGATAAAAAAAAAAAAAAAAGAAAAAAAACCCCGTTACTTATTAAACACCTACTGTGTGCCCAGTCCTGTAGGAATTTATAATGACAAGATCCCTTCCTTCAAGTATAAAAATCAGCCATGCAGACAAGTCTAAAACAAAGTAATCTGAAATTTTCAGTAACAGAGAGTACAGAATCTATTAGGTGCTCTTTGGGGCCAAAGATAGTTCAGAAACAGGAAATATCTAGTGGCTGGTAGTTTTAGAAGGTTAGTTAAACTGTGTTTTATACCATGGAAGGTCTCAGGGAAAGCTCTGAAGGCAACTGGAACGAGCTTAGCTATGGTTCCAGCCCTACCTCACCTAGTTAGACACAAGAAATATTTCTGAGAAGCATCACTTGTCCTCAGAGGACTTCTGAAATGTTAGTAAATTCTCAGGCTGTACAGTGGGTGCCCAAATTTAGACTTATTCAAATAAAAGATTTGATAGCGTTTGCCACCTACCTCCTATATCAGCTAAGGGCAATAAAAGCTCACTGACATTCCCATGCTATCCCATTTACTCCTTCATCCAACAAATATTTATTGTGTACACTCTGTACCAGGTTCTAAAGCCACATTGTAATTTTTTAGAGAGTCAAGTTGATGATAGGGTGTAGTTACTGATCCAGAAATATTTTGGCTAATGGCTAGTGGCCTCTCTGAAAATCAGAGCCTTCATCCAAGCTCACTTTATTCCATGAGCCTCTCCAAGAGGGACCACGGTGTATTTATTGTGGTACCCCTGCCACTGGGCCCAGTACACAAGATCCTATTCTGAACACAATTTATTGAGTAGATTAACATGATGAGGAACATTTTGAGCAGATATCTAAGTGATCTACATGCTGGAACTAGAGAAGTTATTTGCTTTTAAGGGGAATTGGAAGATGGGGAAGCGATCTTGGGGTGGGCAGTGGGTGGAGAACATCAGTACTTTAGGCGGATATTAGGACCTACAGTAGTAGATATTTTAAGGAGGTCATCTGATTTTTTTTCATTCAAAAATATATATTGATCCTCTGTTATGGGTTCAAAAGAAGTGATAGTACTGAGTCAAATGATTCTGGAGTTCACAGTCTACTTGGCAAGACAGACAAGTGAGCAGGCAATTGCAATAGAGTGCAATTAATGTAGGAAGTATAGTGTGCCGTGAAAACACACAGGAAGATTACCTAAGCTGGTCTTGGGCCTCAGACAGGGGAGGAGTCACTGGATGTCACCTTCATTAGTACTCTAGGGATCCAGTACTGTCCAGGCATCCAGATAAAGCCTTTGGAGGAGCACTGAGAATATTCTCTTCTTAGAGTCTAAGACACTGCATCAAACATTTTCAAATACAAGACACAATTTTAGGGTCTGAGTGATCCTGTACCTCTTTTGTATGGTCTAGGGACTTAGATGTTGTTCTGTTCATACTTCTAAAGCACAGGAGACATATTTCTAGGAGCTGACTCAGCTGAAGAGGTAGCCTTTTCGTTCAGTGAACAGACATTGGAATGACTATTTTGTGTCAGACATTGTGAACTTTCATGTACCGAGAGCCTGCTATATGCCCTCAGTTCTCCCCCCATCCCTGTCTCTCTCTGTCTCCCTCTATCTCCACATGAAATTTCAACCCCCCAACAGTTTCATTCTTATTTTATAGATGAGGAAATTAATTTGAGGAGATTAAGAAATTTGTTCAAGGTCACTCAGCTAGTAAGTAGCAGAGTCAAAAACAAATCTTATTTTAGAGGCCCTGTTTTTTCCACCACAACATATTGCTGCATAACCTAATCCAAAACCTATATATACATTTTTTTCCCTGACCAAATCGCAGATTACTGGGCTTTAGAGTCTAAATATTTTCTTTGTGTCCCATGGTTTCTTACATCACAGTTCACAGACATTTCTATTGAAACAGTTGCTCTGTTTTCTGAAGATAAACAAAAATCTACAATAGGTCTCCAAGAAGGTCCCCACAAAGCAGGGCTCTTTGAGGCAGGGGACTGTCCACATGGGTGCCATTCCGTTTTTCCTCTCTTTGCTGTCTGTGGTTTTTGTGGGCAGGGAGCATTGGCGGAAAGAGCACTGGGTTGGGTTGGGGGACTGGGGCTCCAGTCAGCAGGTGATAATCTTGGGCAACTCATTTCAACTTTCAGCCTCAGTTTCTGCCATGTAAAATTATTAAAAACTCTCTTTCAGATCTGAATCTCTTACTGGAGTTCCCATAGGGCTGGAGGGAGGAGGATGGCTCATGTGGTTGTGTGTGTGTGCGTTTGTGCACGTGTGTGCACACCAAACGGGGAGAGAGGACAGCAGTCCCCAACTTTTTGGCACCAGGGGCAGGTTTTATAGAAGACAATTTTTCCACAGACAGGGTGGGGGGGGTGGGGAGGTGGAGCTCTACAGCTCCGTCCCTACTGGAGGTCTGTGGCCTGGGGGTTAGGGACCGCAGCGCTAGATGATTGCAGGAGGAGGAAATCCTAGCCATTGGCAAGGCTGGTCTACCTGAGAGATGCCTACCCCAGAGTGGTACAGGCTAGGGTTTTATGGCCCCCATCTTTTATCTTCAGCTTCACTTTTGCTTCTAGATTTAAAAGAAAATGAATTTACTTTACTTGCAAACATCTTTTAAAATGGTTGAATTTTAGAATACATTATAATCTTGTCAGGTCATATGAAATTTTTTTTTTGGAGAATATAAGAGTTTACAGATATTTTATTTATCCTGAAATATGAAAGTTGGGAGCTTTTTGGTAATCTAATTTATATCCATTAATATAAAGTAGTTCATCTGTACTCATTAATGGGGATCATGCTCTCTATTTTGACTTGAGGAATGAAGTAAAAGTTGGATCAAATCCAAACATATACACAACTGCATTTTTCAAATTGTTTATTTCTTTAGAAGCAAGCAGGAGCTTCATTTTCTATTTATTATCTTTGGTTTTATAATTTGGAGGGAGGACAAAATATTAACTGAGCAAAAGATATATCACCTGTTGTTATACGAGGTTTCTAAGGTTCAGGTATTCATATCTATAAAATGTTGTAAAGATCATAGTATTAATTGCTCAATAAATGGGAGCTAATGTTATATCATTTCATGATCTGAGCTCAGCAACCAAAAATTTAAATTAATGATGTTAAGACAATTATAATACCATGCAACTTCAAGCTTGCATAGATTTCTGAAGCATCTGTCCTCTCTTGATCCCACAAGAAGGGAGGACTTGTTTTCCTAGCACGGGGTAAGATGTTTTGAGCTATATTCTGGGAAGGGGATTTAGGAAGGGGAGTGCTGTATTTCAAGCATATTTATTTCACTCGAAGGAGCTCTGTCGTGGGACTGAATCTGTGACCGTGGTCATCTCTGACCAGCTGAGCCAACTGAAGCAGATAAGTAGCTGGCTAGCAATAAATCCCACCTCCCAGTCAAGACAGTTGTAGATTACTAGTTGTTGACCCCAGGGGAGCCTGTTCCTTCTGGTAGTTTTCTCTCAGTCCCTGGGAAACTCAGCAAAAGTCTGCCTGCACAGATATGCCTTGGACTCTGCCTCTGGCAGCCCATCAGAGGACGAGACTTCTAAGGGCCCTGTTGTAAGAATTTCTGCTGCAGATCACAGAGACTTATGTCCTGGAAACTGACACCAGAAGCACCCCAGCTGGTCTTAACTCCCATGATAGAACAGAAGACCAGAGGTGACTTTTTACATAACTAGGTCCCCATCCATTCTATTTTAATTTCCACCTGGATGCTACAAGTGTGGAACAGAGCACAGGCTTGTGACCACTGGCTCTCGGGAGGGGGCAGAGAATGGCATTCTGGTTGGCCTGCTATCCCTCAGTGGCCCGAAAAGCCCACAGGAATGACAGACTCGGAGAAGCAGAGGAGACACCAGTGATATTCCCAGGAGAAAGAGGAGGAATTGGAAAGGGACGATGCCTTGCTTTTTACATTTCCACAACCACAAAAGTTAAAAGCTTTTTGTTTATTTGTCCTAGAAATTAAGGTTGAAGAACCCTCATAAAATGCTAGTCTGAAGTGCTTGATCTCTTGACCAACATCTCCCCAACAATCCTTAAAAAAATTAAAATTAGAAAAGAGAAAGCACCCCAAGAGCTAAAAAAAAGGGGGGGTGGTATTTTGTAGGCATTATGCAATCTTTTTGGAGTGAGGGAATAAAAGTAAAAACAGTCCTTGACAAACAAGGACTCCTCCCTATTGTCCAGAGGGCACGGGTCAGCAAGACACACAGAACTGAAATACATTGAGAGTGTTGATTCTTTGAATCCTCCTTTTCAGAAAATTTTTTCTAAATTTTGCAAAAAAAAGCAACTTCGTCAGTTAATGAATTATTGGTTTTTATGTTATCAAGAAAACTACTTCAAAAATCTGGCATTTACAGTTTTTAGAGTAATATTCATAGGGTGATCACTGGGCTGCCTATAGTGGAAAAAAAACAAATTTGCTCTTCTCGGAGGTTTTTTCTAAAAAAATAGAACAACCAAAACGTCAAGGGAAAAGTCACTTAGATTGATTGTGCCTATTTTAGATTTCTTGTTTACTCCTATATCAGTTTTAAATCCTTTGGTTTGACTTCTAAAATCCTTTATTCAAGATTTGTCCATAGCATTCATTTCTGATTAAATTCACTCTGTTGTACTTATTCTCCCTGGGCAGGGCAACTTCTTTATTCCCTTTTCCAAAGGCAGTGCCTGTATATTTGTATTTCAGGTTCTTCAGAAACACTGCCTCAATGCCTAGAACTTTCTCTCCTTTCCTTCCACTTAACTAAATCCACTTACTCATCCTGTAGGTCATACCACTTTAGGAGTTAACCATATTAATGTCTCTCTCTGACCAATTCCCCTATCGCCTGAGGTTCCTACCACAAAAATTTATCACTTAATATACTTTTGCTTTTTAATGGTCTAATGTACCTTAATGTTCACTGATTGGATTAGAAAACATCTTCAAATCAAGCAGTATGAGTAATTCTTTTTCAACCTCCATTGCCTACCGCAGGGCTGAGTGCGTAGTAGGCATTCAATAATGGTTTTGTGGTAGTTGTTGTAACAGATGAGGAATCTCTCACAGAACAGTGGAATCAATGAAGCATTAAGTTGAGAGCTGTCAGCATTGACATAATCTACTAATTTGCCACTTTTCAATTGGAAATTCGCCACGACTTGTACCTACTACATTACATTAGTATGTGCCGCATGATTTGCACGAGTTCCAAGGGGACCACCAGATGGCTATGTCAAGAGTATTCACAGCTTCACTTTCTGCTAGTGTTAAAATTAGCAAATAAACTGATACTCTTAAATCTTTCTGACAAATCTGTAGCCATGCCTTGTGCTCCTTCCAGGTAAGCTTGTTGAGCTAGGCTAATAACTCAAACTCTTACTGGAGTTTTCTCCAGAGAATGCTTTTATTTGAGTAGGCAAGTGCTCAGAGCCCAGGAGATTTACGAGGGTTCAGAGACATAAACACAAACTGCATAATAGGTGTGAGGTGTGTTCCAACTGCAGCCCTCTCACCTTCTGTTAATGATTACGGGAAGGGAAGGGAGGCATCAATACAAAAACAGCCGACTTGAGGGCTCTCAAGTTCGCAGTCTGATGAAGTCTTCTGGTGCCAGACCAACTTTTGGGGTTGTCACATGGCTCAGTGAAGCAGCTTCCAAAATGGGCTGAAAAACCACAATTTCGATATACTGGGCCAGATGCCAGAACAGAGTCTCAGTCCAGCCGGCTGGGTAAAAGATTCCAGTTGCTACTTTAGCACCACTGTATTGTCTGAAATCCCCAGGGCACACTCATGAAACCAGCACCAGACAAACACAGTGGAGCCACTTTTTAATGCTGTTTTGGGGAGAGAACTAATATTTGCCTTTTAGGTTAACTGAGTTATGGCAAGCTTAGGCTGGAAGGAGTTTTCCTTCAGGAACTGATTTGGCCCTCAGCATATCTTAATCGTATAGTAATTGTTGGCAGTCCAGGGTGGGGTTCGGCGCTGGAATCTTACCCTTCATACTCCACCCCCCTTCTTGCCCCAGGGGTTCTGATGAATAACTCATGTACAGAGAGAAATGAACCAGTTTGGGCAAAGTATCGGCTTTATTAAGTATAACGCTTCCTAGTAGTGCTAGACTATCAAAGTGAAATTTCCTATTCCTTCCCCTTGAACTGGAACAACAGGGAGACAAAGCAAGGCGGATCCAGTATATCCACCCAGTTTCATGTTGAGAGAAGAAAGTAGGAAGAGGCAACAGGAAGTGGAGAGGAGAGCTTGCCCTACCCCTTAGAACATCAAGGTCTGTGAGGAGGAAGAGTGGGGCCATCTTACTTTTGAGGCATCTGCTGGTGTTATGGACAAATTGGCCACTCTTTCTCCACAGGGAAGAAGCCACCAATAAGGTGAAGGGTAACAGATGCCTCACCATAGAAGGAAAAAAATGGGAGTCCAGAAATGTCAAAAGAGGTCTTTACTTCCTTGAGCGGAGAGAGCAAGTTAATCAGTTCTGCTACCAATTGCAAAATATATAGTGTTGCAAGCCATCAAAATAGACAGACGGGCAGGGAGATTAAGAACCTTCACAGAAGCTATAGGCAAGATAACTAGGGTGCAAATGCTCTGGACTATATTCTAGGAAGAGACAAGCTGTGCAATGACAATTAGCAGCAGTGTAGGGAGTGGTTAGTCTAAAACCCATTAATGCCCATTGAAGCGCTATCCACTTCTACGCTTAGAAGTCATGGTGGGACAGAGTGGAGTTCTTATTATCAACCACTCTCAACTCTACAGATTAACCCAGAGGAGCAGAGAATGATGTCACCAAAAATTACAGTGTTCCTAAATAACGTCCTCCTGTGTCTTTTTAACCTTAGAACACATTATTTGGTTTGTTTGTTTCTTTGTGGTTTCCTTTGGTAACATTAAAATTAATTCATGATTCCTTACACATTGTCATCCCAGGCAAGTGGCCCAGAAGCATATCGGGTAGCCTAATCAATATGAGGTTGGAAAGTTGGATGAGCTTAAATCACAAATTAGGTAATTAGCAGGTGGCTTAAAATCAGCAGATTAAATATGAGAAATCTAGTGTTGATGTGTGTAGCTGCTTATAAAAACACTGAAGAAATATTTTGATTCATTTAATATTCACAATTATTTGTTGATAGATTACATAAATTTTCAGACTTGACAAAACATGTTATAGCTGCTTGTGATGGCATATAAAGAAATATGCTACATTTTTTTTTAGGATAATTTAAGTTATTTGAAAACAGGAGGAGGGTTATTTTTGGTAATTGCTTGCTTTAAGGTGTGTCTTGCTTGGAATTCAAACATGAACAAAAGAAAGGAGTTGAAAGTCCTGAATATATTTCACAGCTGGAGAAAACAGAAGAACCACTTAGAAAGATTAAGTTTATCCAGGATTGTTTCTTTTAGTTTTCTGCAGAAACCTTCAGCAAATCTTGGAATCTTTCTGCAACTCCTTTCCTCATATTTAAACTGTACTATTCAGTAGGCTAATCAAAGGCATTCGACACAGAAACAATGGCATTTTGCAAAACAACTTAGATAAAAATGATACTCCCACTTAAATTCTAACAATACCGTAGATCTTTTAAAAATTCACATATATGAAGTAAACAATTCTGTAAGTCTTGTAATGAAAAACCAGTTTGCCACGTTCTTGGTCACCATTTATCCCTCCCCAGAAGTAACAACTTTTAGCTTTTCCAGCTGATTCTTTTGAAGTTTTCCTTTAATTTTTTAAATATAATATACGTATACTATTACTTCTTAATTTTTAAAATTTTAGGCTTTATCTGTGCCTTTTACCCCAATCCCTGCACCCAGGTACTTTTTGTCCTTTCTAATCCCAATATGGGTATCTCAGAATTGTGTTAGATCAGCAGTGAGCTTTTACATTATTATGACACATTATTATTCATTCTAAGTGATATAGTATACAATGATTATTTTCCTTTTCCTCCCTTGCCTTCCCCCCATTTGCTTAGTTTTCTTTTTTTTTAAAATATATATATATATTTTGCTTCATGAATTTGCGTGTCATCCTTGCACAGGGGCCACGCTAATTTTCTCTATATCGTTCTAATTTTAGTGTATGTGCTGCCAAAGCAAGCACTTAGTTTTCTTTTTAAAAAATGTATTATAAATTGACAAATTGTATATATGTGGGGTACAAAGTGATGTTATGATCTATGTATACAATGTGGAATGATTAAATCAAGCTAATTAACATATCCATCACATCAAGTGTTTATTTTTCTGTGGAGGGAACATTTGAAATTTACTGTCTTAGCAATTTTGAAATGTACATTATTATTAACTATATGGAGTCACCATAGTGGGCAATAAATGTCAAAAACCTTATTCTTCCTAGCTAAACCTTTGTACCCTTTGATCAATATTCTCCTATTCCCTCCACATTCCAGCCTCTGGTAATCACCATTCTACTTTCTGCTTCTGTGAGTTCCCATTTGCTTAGCTTTCTATGTGCTTATCATGAATCCAACCCCAAACCCACCAGTTTTCTAAATCTCCTCAGATGAATGGGAAGTGCTGTCAGTGTCATCTCTCGGCCACAGTGTCTCACAGTGTTCCCTGACCTGTTCCAACCTGGAATGGTTGCTTAAGTACCTGGTGCCCAGCTGCTCAGGGGTCCTTCATCCCAGGGATCAGGTTTTTCTTGATTTGATGTAGAAACCTCATTTTCTGATTCTTATATATTTCTAATTTTTCATTTACTCTCCTGTTCTAGTGGAGCACATACTCCTGTAGCTTTTTGAGAAAGAGTGTCTGTGACGTAAATGTTATGACAATTCATGTGTCTTAAAATGGCTTTATCCTACTCATAGCTTGGCTAGGTATTGAATTGTAGGCCAGAAATAATTTTCTTTCAGAAAGTTAAAGACATTTCCCTGTTGTTTTCTAGCTTCTGTAATTACTACTGAAATATTTGAAGATACTATAATTCTAGATCCTTTGTATATGACTTTAATTTTTCCCTCTTCTGGTTTCTTTTAGAATCTTCTCTTTCTCTGTAATGTTTGGGAATTTTATGATGATCTGGCTAGATGTGTGTTTCCATCAATTGGTCTAGATATTCAGTAGGCTGTCTCAGTATAAACACATGTTTTCACTTATAGAAAAACATTTTCAAATTATTTCATTGATTTACTTTCTTCCATTTTTTTCTCCTTTCTGGAACCCCTATTTTGTGAATGTCAAATTAATTTTCTGATTCTTTAAGTTTGTAACTGTTCTGTCCTATTTTCCACCTCTTTTTGTTATTTTTCCTCTCATTTCTGTTTGGTTTTCTCAAGTACATCTGTATAGGTTTCTACTGAGATTTTCATTTTTGCTAATATACATGTGTATGTGTGGATGCATATTTACGTGTGTGCAGGTGTATATGTGTATATATGACTTCTAAGAGCTCTTTTATGTTCTTTGCATGCTTTTTAAAAAATGTAATATTTTAAGTTTAAAGGTGTGCTGTCCTCTTTTATCATTTGTGTGTGTGTGTGTGTACATATATATGTATTAGTTTCCTATTGTTCCTATAAAAAATCTCCACAATTTGTGTGGCTTAAAACAACACACATGCACTATCTTATAGTTCTGGAGGTTAGAAGTTTACAATGGATCAGCAAGGCTGAGCTCCTTCGGAGGCTCTAGAGGAGAATTTCTTTCCCTGCCTTTTCCAGCTTCTGGAGGCCACTTGTATTCCTTGGCTTGTGGTTGCTTCCTCACATCAGTCTGACCTCTGCTTCTGTTGCTGCATCTCCTCTTCCTCTGCTTCTACTGTCATATCTCCTCCTTGACTGTCACCCTCTTACCTCCCTCTTGTAAGAACCCTTGTGATTCCATTGGGACCAGGTGACCAATCCAGGAAAATCTTCTTATCTCAAGATCCTTAATCACATCTGCAAAGTCCCTTTTGCCATGTGAGGTGACATATTCACAGCTTTCAGTTATTAAGACATTGTCATTGGTTGAGTGGTGGTCCCCCGAGACATATATCAACATCTCAGTACCCAAAACCTGTGAATGTGATCTTATTTGGAAAAAGGGTATTCGCAGGTGTAATTAAGAATCTTAATTTACGAGATTCTCCTGAATTATCAGGGTGGGCCCTAAATCCAGTAATAAGTGTCCTTATGAGAGAAAGAAGAGAAGGTGTGGGCACAGAGAAGGCGGAGAAGGGCATGTAAAGACTGAGGCAGAGACTGGAGTGATGCCGCAAGGAACACTTGGAGCCGCCAGAAGCCGGAAGAGGCGAGGCAATGTTTTCCTTTGGCGTCTCCAGAGGGAGTGCGGCCCTCCCAGTGTCCTGATTTCAGACTTCTGGCCTCCAAAACAGTGAGATGATGCATTTCTGTTGTTTTAAGCTGCGTTCATTGTGGTACTTTGCTATGGAAGCCCTAGGAAATCAATACTGATGTGGACGTATTGGGGGAGGGGAGCATTATTGTATCTAACACTATATTAATAATATTTCCTGAAACTTTTCCCCCCTGCTTCTTCAAAGTTGCTTTATTCTGTTTTCTTTGTCTCTGTTATTTTAGAAACTTGCGTCAGATGTCTGGTAATCCTGGTTGTTGCTCCTGATGACGAGTGAAGTACTTAAAAGCCAATTAGAAACCCTGAGCATGTGGGTGGGACTTATTTACTTTGGGTTTTATTTTAGGGTGATCTTGATGGGTGGTTTTATTGGCACATCTTGAATGTCAGTGTATTTATGTCTTGTCTCTTAGGTTGGTTTCTCCAGAGAAGCATATTTTAGTCTCCTGTTTTGATGATACTGGCTAATGTTCTTCAGACTAGTAGGAGAGAGGCTTGAGAGGTCTTAGCATTCGCTATCTAAATTTTTTTAAAGTATGATATCTGCGTTCTTACTTTTTCTGGTGTCACTCAGCCCAGATACTCTGCATCTTAAATTTGTCAAAGAGTGGACCCACCATCTTCTCCAAGGGTCTAGTGGAACACTTGTTAGGCTCCCTGTAGAGGGGGAAGCAGTCTGGGGTCTAACTGCTTCTTCAACTTTCAGCCAGTCCTTTTATTTTTAGCCTACTTTCAATTCAATTTACAGGGATTATGGTACCCTGGATCCCTAAGACTTTTGAAAGTTCTGTGGTGTCAAACAGATTGCTTCTTGATCTTCCCTAATGGCTTAGGATTCTACTTACCTGAGTCTGATAAATCAGTCGTCACTCAGTTATCTGCTTCCCAGTTCTCAAAGTTCTATTGCTATGTTTCCTTTCTTGCTCTTTGTCTTTTAGATATGTGTTCTTTAAAAATTAATTTACTCTTATTATGGTGGACTTTTGGAAAAGAGCAGAAGTAAATAGTACTGCTTAATCCACCACCTTTAACCAGAAATTCCATAATAAAGACATATTTTTCAGACTTAATCTTTGTTACCCATTAGGTTCAGTCAATGTCAGGAAATCGTGGGTTGTGTTTTCCTTCTGTATTAAACGTTTTCATTTTTATTATTTTTCTTTAGAATCTGATTTTTAAAATATCTTGATTATTTAAAAAAATTTTAACTACATTAATATATTCATTGTAGAGAGACTAGAATATTCTGATAAACAAAAAGAAAAATCACTTTGTAATCCAAAGACCAGAGATAGTTTCTGTTGCCATTTTCTGATTTTTGTCCTTGCATGTGTATATTTTATACAACAAAGTATCATATTGTGTATACTGCTTTTAGCAATCTGTTTTTTCCTTTAACATATCAAAACAAAATTTTGGAGGTTGTGAAAATTTCATTCAGTTTTATGGATGCATGAGTAGATGGATACAATACTTCAGAAATTCTTGCTCTAAACACTTTGAACTGAGCATCTATTAGAGGTATTGGGTCTCAGCAAGAATCTAACAAACAAAATTTCTTTTTTTTTTTGTTTGATCATGCTCATTTATTTGGCAAATGTGTATTATTCTTAAGTCTTGCAGGAGTACTGTTTTTCTTGTTTAAAGTCCTTAGATTGCCACCTAGTCTGGCCAGGTGGTGCTCATCCATGGTATTCAGTTTTATAATTTCCTACAGCTGCCTTGTAGTCATTTGGTCCAACACCATCTACACAGGTTGGCTGTGTAGCAACTTCAGTCATCTTTATCTCAGTAGCACAGAGTGCCCAGAAAGTCTGCTAGTTTGAAATTAGGAAGAAGACAAGGACCATGCACAAAAAAACCCATGTGTAGTAAGTTCATGATGCTGAGAAATGGTTGATCTTGTCAGGATCACTGCATAAAGGTTGCAGCCAGTTAAGACTTGGGAAGTAGCTTGAAATACTTCCCTGGCCTGCAGCAATTGCTCGTTGGTGTGGAAGTTCAGTCACAGTAATCCTAGTAGTTAGTTGCATGCACCATCTGGAACATTGTGATGCCAATCCTAGTTGATCTAGTAGTTCCAATGTTTCATGGGTATTGAACATAGATGCTGTTTGAAACATTTACTGACAGTTGTCAAAGCCAATAATTGATAATTAATTTTCAGATGTTCATTTAGGTTTCTAGACTGGTAATCTTCAGTGTAAAGCAATTAGGATAGCATCTTCAGGAGAAAGTTGAACCATGACCAACCTTATACTGAAAATATAATGCTTACTGAAATAGCTTGATAACTTAAAAGTGTTAAGTTTATATGCTGGGAAGACTTGAATCAGAATAAAGGACAACTTTTATTACTAAGAAATGTGAGAAATACCATAAGCAAATAAGTTACGGTGATTACATTTATTTCTGAAGCAAGAAAACTCTCATTATTCTGGAGACTAAGCTAAGAAAAGGGTTAGTCCTATTCAAAAGGCAGTTTCAAAAGTACCACTAATCAGATTAGTTTGTACAAAATATGACATTTACTTTCCTTTTGGGACCACCATTATCCCCTCTCTGATCAACAGCATCTTTGTATTCTTTTGACAATGCGGTTGTTTCATGGCTGTAAAACCAAACACACATCTGGATAATTGAAAATTTTAATTTTCAAACTGGAGTCAGTGACCCTTTACTGCCCATTTGTGTCACAGCCTCTAAGATCTGCTTGCTGAATTTGTGGTTAAATTCTAGACCAGTCCGGCTGACTGATAATCACTATAAGTGGCATCTGCTGCCATTTCTTTAGGGTTTCTGAACCTCCTCTCCCTTTCTCCCCCTCATTTCTCTTTGTCTCATTCCTTCTCTTTTCTTATTCTTCTCATGTGCTGTCACCTCCTCCTTTTCTTTGTCTTTTCTTCTTTCCTTCTTGTAGCCTGATGGACAAAACTGGCTTACCTTCCCACCTGGCATTCTAGACTGTAAATAAATAAATAAATAAAAATAGTGGATCCTCCTGAAACCATAAAAATTGGTGTTTTAAGTGTTCAAATCCTATCTTCAAGGTGTGGTCCTCTTTTAGTACAGCATGGTAGTAAACATGGCAAAGTGGGGCAGATTCTGTTTAGGTAACTGTTACATTTTTTATTTGTGTGAAAGGGGATAAAAGGATAGAAATTTTTGTAGTTTATCCTCAGGTCACTAAACTATCTTAACCTCTCTGGAAGCCAGAGATAATGAGTATATCTAGTCAAATTTTAAAAATCCTGTAGAAGATAGAATGCTACCACTGTGTTCTTTAACCTTTCTGTTTTTTCAGAAAAAATGTTCCTTGTATTTATTCATAACCATTCACATCTTAGAAGCTTGATTAAATCATGTTCTCATATACACAATCTATAATAGTTTGCTTAGAGATTCCAGAAGGAGAGGACAGTTGTTGCTGTACACTTGTCTTAACAAACCCTTTTCCATCTGAAAAAGGCACCTTCATTAAGCCATGAGAGTGCTTCCCTGCCATGGAACACTTAGGACACTTCGCCCACCAGAGCAGCCACATTGGTCTTGGCAATCATTGAGACAGTAGGCATCTCAGCCAGATTTCACTTCTCCAGTATTCAAACTCTCTGAGCAATAGAGGATGAGTATAAACTTTTAATTTCCACCAACGGTTAGGCAGGTGTCTGTCTCCATTTCAACAATGCTTCGCATCCTTGGCAAACCTCTACATGGTCTGCTTTTAGATGCAGTGCACTCCTGCTTGAAAGTGCAGTACAATAAAAGAGTGTCATTTGTCTCTTTGGGAAGTGGTGAAAACCAGAAAATGGAGAGAGAGAGATGGGGCAAGCGATGTGGTGTTTATTAGGTTTTCTGACTATGATGAAGTGGTAAGATGCAAAACAACCAGTAAAAAGAATAGCCCAATTAGGTAATCTCTGAAGGTTTCACTTTTCCAGGTAAATAATTTGAATTATTTTAGCAATTTCTCAAAAGTGCTATGCCAAGTCCATTGCTCAACTGTAAGTGATTTTAAAGTTCAGTCGTCAGAGGTGAACTTGGCACAGTATGGCACTTGGTCACAGTGACCCATAGGAAGCCATGCCCCTCCACTTCTCAAGCTCCCCTTTCTCCCACAGAATATTCTTCCCAACAGGATTTCTTTCAAAATTACCTTATCCCCTTTATTTACTCAGTGCATGGAATTTAGCCAGCTATTGGGAGAAAAACAATGTGATTAAATTCACTCATATTGCAAATGTCTAATAACCCCAATCCTCCCAAGAATATTAGCATCGTAAGAGACCTTAAAGGTTAATTTAAGTGATTTCACTAATTGAAAAGATTTCATACAGTAGAAGGTAGTAAAATAAAGAATTCTGAGCACAGTGGGGAGCCATTTGGAAACAAAGCAAGAAAGCTTTCTTTTTGCCCTTAATTCCAGATATAGCTTTGTGCAAAAGTATGAATATCATTCTCATGCTTTGCAGTCCTCTTTATACTTCCCATATTCTTATTTAAAAGCCATAGATAATGCCACTTATAAAATTTAGTTGCTGGAGAATATATCTGCCATCTTGGTTTAGGAAAAAATATGCAGAGAAATTTTTTAGTTAATGCACTGTTGAAAAAACAATAGAATTTGTGAGTGTAAAAGATGCAAGTACCTATTTGAAACTCACCAGAAACAGATGTCTCCCTACCTATGCTTTTTGGTGAAAATGTGATCTCTCTACCCATAGCACTTTCAGTTCCATAATTAAATTCAGTTGCATTGTTAATGTACTGTTGACATTAACTTGTATCTCATATACACAAGACTGGGAATACACATATGTTAACTTGAAACAGCTGTTTGCAAAATTACTACAATATGGCCAATACTTCTTTTAACCATTATGTCCTTCTATTTAAACATGATTTGCATCTGTAAGCATTTATTATATATAAAATTAAAGGAAGATTTATGACATGAAAATGAATTTTGATGCTACATTAATATTGCATTTTATGATAGTATGGTAGACAAAGGAAATGAATAGGAATATTTCTATGGATCAGAAGCCATGCCCCCCACTGGTTTGCATGCTGAGAGGGCAGGCCCTGCATGGACATCTTCCTACATGCTAAAGGCTCCAGTTAGCTGATAGCTTGGAATGGGACATCAGTATAGCCTCTCAATGCTTGGTGTGGAAATGGCAGAGTCTTCCTGATAAGTTATGTGCTGTGTCTGCCTTCCTCTAATAACCCCACTTCTGGCTAGTTGATACCTGAAATTCTACAACCAAAAATCTCTTAGTTTGTCCTCTCTTAAAACTTCAGGCCCCTTGTGAGGGCTTGCGGTATGACGTGTTATTCATTTAGACATGGGCATGACTTCATCAAACACTTTCCAGCTTTGATAGGATGGAGAGAGCATTTGCCCCTGCTGAGATGAGCACGGAGTCGGGGTACAGCAAAGAGGAGGCCTGGAGCACCTTAGGCCCGCATGAACTGCAAGCCGTAGGGCCCAGAACCCGTTGTCACAGCTCCGAGTTCCCAACAGCCTCCACACTGAGTCCAGGAGGGCAACTTCTGTATGTAGCTCACATCCTCCCCAACTACTTCTTTTCTACCCCACATTAGTCCATGGGGCACAATGGGAACAAACAATTGGTACTCACCAAAGAGGGTACTAGGAAGTTATGATGCTATTTCTAACATAATACTTTGTCAAAGCCTTTTAGACACCTTGTATTTGGAGCACAATTTCTAACCCCAGAAAATGCTAGAGTTTGTGTGTTTATTTTTTTTTCATTTTATAAAAATTCATTGAGTGTCTTTCCTGTGCTAGGCATTTTTTTTCTAAACTGAGAATGCAAAGATTAAAACAATAATACTAAGTGAAAGAAAGCAGCCATAAAAGAGCATGTATTGTGTGGTCCTATTTATATGAAACATTCAGGATAGGTAAACCCATAGAGACAGAACGTAGATCAGTCATTGCCAATGTCTAGGGGGTGGGGAATGGAGAAGGGTTGAGGTGAGGAGTGACTGCTGTGTTTCTTTTGGGGACAATAAAAGCATTCTAAAGGTAGATTTTCATGATGGTTGCAAAACTGTGTAAATACACTAAAAACCACTGAATTGTACTCTTTAAATGAATGAACTTCACGGTAGGTAAACTGTATCTCAATAAAACAGTTAAAAATAAATAGTAAACCAATCAACCAAAGAAAAAACTCAGTCCCTTCCTCACAGAGCTTACATTCTAGGGAGTACACACTTAAACAGACAAGGAGAGAAATAAGGCTGGGCTAGGGGTGAGCAGAGAGTGCCAAGGGAATGCAAAGAAAGGATACTTTGATGAGTGCTTGGGGAATCAGAAAAATCCCTGAAGGAGATGACATCTAAGCTGATAAGTAGTGGACAAAGAAAAGAGCTTGAGAGAACAATATTTGCTGAGTCCCTCCTCTACATAAGACATCTTATAGTAGAAGAATGAAAGGGTCACTCTAAGCTTGAGAAGCTCAGTTTTAGTGGAATAGGATATACATAGGTGATTATAGAGAATGACATTATGCTGTGAAAGTACAATGAGAGAGATGGACACAGGGACCATAGAATTCACAAAAAGGGGAAATAAATCCAGTTAAGGGGGTGGAGGCTTAATAGAAATTAGATTTGGGGGAGGAAGTTATTATGCTTTAACATAATGAGCTGGTGTCTTCCACCCAGTGGAGCCCTCTGCCACAGGTTACGTGACTCAGTCTCACTCCTCAGGCATCTGTCTCAGCACCTGCCAATGAGATCAGAGGCAGTCAGGAAAGCTGTGAGGTGGAGAAGAGGACAAAGAGACCAAGCTCGTGGCAGGAATCCCTACTAAGTAAGAGTGATTCCCACAAGCGAACTCTGTTGATCCATTTGTTTTCAGCAGGGCACAGAGATGCCCACCTCTCTTTTTCCCCCCAAGTTCTCTGTAGCTTTAAAAGTTGGAGCCCTCGTGACTTCTGCAGTCCAATATTTCCTAGCATCTTCTCATTTTGGTGATTTCTGGCAGTTTGGTCACTTGTCACCTCCCGAGAGAAGCATCTGGCAGACGCCTCCCCTAGCAGTCCCTCCCGGCTCTGCCGCTGCTTGGCAGAGGCCTGGAAGCACATTCCCCACATGTCCAGACGAGCAGCTGGCAAAGGCATTCAGAGATATAGAACCTGCTCTTCTTAAGGTTTAACATACTGCTACAAATCAAAAATAAAAGGAGTGTTTTAAAGAACTAATTCAATGGATATAAGATTATTTGGTACTTTATTATCCATTTCGTGGTGTGTGTGCACACATTTTTTATATACACACAAGTGTGTGTATTTATACAGCATGAATGAGTTTTTTGTTTGAAATAATCCAGAATTCCTGTTTTTAAGTCCTTTATTTGACACACACTCTGCCCAGACAAAAACCAGAGAAGGCTTGGTTTTGGCCCAACAGTTTTGATTTTCTTGTCTACAGAGGCAGCATAACAAGTCCATGATCAGTGGTGAAGGGAAGGCATTTGTTTTCACTGTATTTTGTAACAGTTTACTGAAGATGACTGTCCAGGGATGCTACTATTGGAAGAGAAATTGACTGCAAGAAACTCAGTACTTCAAAGACTTATGATGACCTCAGGAAACAGAAAAACACCACTTAAGCCAATCGCCCACTTGAGATTACCCATTCTTCTGGGAAATAAGAAACTGAGATGCAATGTCTGTATCAGCTGCACCTCAGAATCCATAAATAATTCATGGAAGTTGTCAATTTATTTATAAGATAGGTGGCCAAGAGAGAGTCCTGATTGTTTACCAATAACATGCCCCTGGAAACTCCATCCTATTGAAATTCTTCCTATTCTTGGCAGGAATAACTTGTGCTAAGGGTTGTATCCACACCCTTTTAAAAACATGCCATTGATTTTGCATAACTAATGTGAACATCGAAATGGGTATTCTGTAGAGGCAAGTGTGAACAGAGACCAGGTTTTCCCCAGTGGGGATGCACATGTGGCTGGACCCAAATCTGTGCCACTTGATGACTAAACTGATTTTATACTACAAGGGAATTGTTTCAATCCCCCCAACCCCTCACACTATTCTTAATTCAGATAAAATTGTATCTTATAAGCAGAAGTAGCTGCAAATAATTCCATGCCCTGCCAATGACATAGGCACTGATTTTTAACAAAAGGCTCGTAAACTCTTTTTATGATACTGTAAAACTAGAGCGCTCATGCCCATTAAAACATAAGCTTCATGTTACATGTAATTAAGGCAAGGAGGAGAACATAAAAATGTAAGCTTTAAAATGTATCTTGTATTACATATTAAATGTATACAGCAAAATACTGCATAAGTTTCATTTTAAAGGCAAAGGTAAAAGCAAGCAGGAATTGTCACAGTAGATGAACAATCCCTTAGGTGAAAAAAACAATTTAGTAAAAAATGGGCTGCTATTTCAAGTTCTCCATGTACTATAATATATTGATGATTAGAGTACATTTTCTGTTTTTCCTGGCTATAAATAAGAATGTATCATTAGAGTCACATTCACCTGCTATTTGGCTAATCCAGGTTATCATTTTTGGTCTATTAAAGACTTAAAATTATTATTTACTTTTTCTTTGGGAATTAGATCCTCCTAAGTGACTTATACATTAAGAAGAGGTTTGAAGAGATGTCTAAGAGCTGTCAAAGGCAGCTGGAAAGTGCTTATGATATGTATGCATCCCACAACCCAGTGGGGAAGGGGTCTTTCCTGGAGTGAAGACCTGTACTGTAGCCTCCCTTTCAGCCCTGCTCTGATTGTGGTGAGCCTCGTGGACTAATCTAGGCTGTGTCTGATTGTTTGATTCACTGTTGGCATTTGATACCACCCATGTATTTACAAGAATTCTGAACCCCAGATCTCCAGCTATTAAAATCTGAAGATCTACTGGAAACCAAACAACCTCTTATATCTAAATGGAGGTCAGTGGACATATGGTTACATTACAAGTTACAACATTATGCTTGCTTTATTTTAATGCTTTAAAGTTTTTTTTCTAATATTCAAATTAATGATTTAATTTTAAAAGCAGGCAAATTATGAACCAAATAAATAAGACTGTAAAAATAATTAAAATATTGATCTTGATGCCAAGTACCACTGAGATTTCAATCTACAGATTTTGAGCAGATTTTATCATAAAAAAAGAAAGTGGAAATACAATTGAGCAAAATATATAAATAAATCACATACCATCACTATTAAATTGTTTAGCTTAGCGCTAAAAGCTGTGTCAAATTGGTGCATTCCATCAGCCAACCATAAGTCACTATACAGTAAAGAATCAATTAAATATATTTATATTTATGAAACCATGTTGATTCTGAGTTCTGACATACCAATAATCTATCTTAATTACTTTGCTTTTAAAACATATCTAAACATTTTATAAATTTCATAGGAATTACATTTGAATGTAATAAAAAGTATAATTTTTTATTTAATATAATAAAAAGAATCATATGATGCCACACATAAATCATCTAAGAAAATATCTTGGTTAGAGATATTAAATGTCTACTCATAATCCAATCTATAATGTAATATTTTCCCCAGATATATTACAAAAAGGGTTAGAGAAAAAGACTTTAAAATACTAAATGAAAACAGTTCTTTGCAGAAAATGCTATAAACTTGGGAGAAAATGTCAGTCAGCATAAATCAAATTCAAAATCTAGTGTACTTAAATATTACTACCCTGGAGGAATCCTTTATAGTGTTTCCTCTTTACTATTAGTTGTGTTTAAGTATTTTTATTTACATTGCAAATAGACTTAAATATTATACATACTCTTGATAAGTTTTAAGAATTAATATTTTGAGTGTGTATCAAATGTGTTAAAACATAGTGATCTGACATTTAATAGAGCCATAAAGCAAATTTTTTCTATTTCAGCAAACATAAAGAAAACAAATGGAATACCATTTTAGGAGGACTGCATGGTCTATATCAGTTAGAAAAAAATGAGTTCTACAGCCCCCTACACCCAGTGAATGAATCATAAAAGAAATATGGAAGTTGATAATAGCAGTTACTGCAGCAATAAAAACATGATAAAAGGCTCTTTGACAGTATGAAACCTTGGAAGCCCTGCCAAATATAAAATCTAGTTCGTAGGCGCTGGCAGTATCCTGTTGTCTTTAGTAGGTCTTTAGGGGTTTCTGACAACTTTTGGTTCATCCCCTTAAGCTGAAGTGATCTATCAAAATGCCTTAGTTTGCAAGAGCAATCAAAATCATTTAGACTTTAAATACACATTCAAATAAACTACAGTAGAATTTTCAGAGCAATTATTCTTTGATCCAGTCAAAATGGTGGAATCTGCTGTGCTATTGTTCTATACTTAGGTATATGTTTTTCAAGTTATCAGTTCACATGAACTTAGTTATTAATATGTTTGTTCATTTTAAATAATCATAGCCACTGATTTTGATGCAATTTCTTTATAAGATGAAAATTCCGAGAAAAATTTTAGATATTGACTGTTTCAGTCTCATGCTCAAATGAAGGAGCCATTAAGACACTATTTAATGAGATCCTAACCCTAATTAGTATCTAGGCTCTTAACCTTATTATTAATACTGCATTAGACACCCCACCTCCTGTGCCAAAGCATTACAGCTTTGAAATAACTCTTACTGGGTTACATAATTTTTGACCTATTTCTGTATTTTTTCTTGGAATTGTTCAGTGAAATGGAACAAAAAGAAGAAACTTCAGATGCAGAATAGCATTATTTTTTTTTCCCTTATAAACACCACTGGAACTATGTCCATCTTAAAAATCAGTAATTTCTTCTAACACTTTCTAAGTGGGAATCACTGTTCTGTAGAGAAGACTGCTACACTGTTCTGCAGAAGACACATGGGCAACTAACACAAGGAAAATGGAATGACCCAAATGTAAATCCAACCAGCAGGCAATGCTGAGCCCTTCTTTTTCATGTCTATGCAGGATCTTATTTGCCTACTTGGGTGGCTTGGCAAATAGTACACTGTGCCTTTAAGCACACCCACCTCTACACACACCCACACACCCACACCCACACATAATGTCAACAGTGATGCTTGGAAATGTTTATGCAGTTATTCTTGACTTCTAATAAATGTTTTCTTTTGTTTAGTTTGGATTGGATACTAATAGATTCTTACCAAAAATAATACACTTCCTATAACTTTCACACCTAAAAATGTTAAAATGCCTACTCCTATTTTTTCCCACTGACCTTAGGAGCTTGCTAAACACATACAAACACACATCTGAACACACATACACACACCCCTACATAAAATGTAGTTTCAATTAAGAAGTGATTAAAATGATTCCTAGCATTTAAGTGTCTTATCTTTAAAAGCAAAAAGCTTGTCACTAGAGTACATTATGTTCATTAACTTTGGTCATTGTACAGCAGGGAGTTCATCTGATCATAAACTTCGAGACTATCAGGGTTGGAAGGAACTCTCTAGTTAATCCTGTTTAACCACACTCCAATACTTGAATCCACATGGTAATATCCCTGCCAAGTGGTCACTGCATGGTTGTACATCTCCAGTAAAAAGGAAAATAAAAGATACTCTCTGAACACAGACTATTACCAGTAAGACATTTATTAATGACATTATTACAATTATTTCTAAAACCCACTATTACTTCAACATTGAAGAGGTAAATGCCAGATTAACCTCAGTCGGATGGTTATTACAGTTAGGTTGAAAGTAAATTACGAGAAATACCCACTGACTGTAATACTGTTATAGAGCATATAATAAGTTAAAACATGATGGAGAGGCTGTATAAATTGGCAGTGTTTTATATAATTAAAAAAAAAAATCACCGGAAACCTAAAAATGATGCTTGCATTAAAGTGTAGATGCTAGAAAAAGCTTTCATATTTAAAGTGAATTCTGTACCATTCTTTTAAAAATCTATCATCTGTAAGATGCAGATCTGTATTGTTTATATCAAGTGATATTTGCATTTATGTAAATATAATTTAAGATAGTTAAATATAAATTCATGTTTATCTTCATATAAAAATATATATAAAAATAGAGTATTTAAAGGAGGTGGGTATTCATACTAAGGAATTGATTAATCAAAATACTTTTTTTGTATAGTAGTGAAATTGAGGTATTTGTGCATTTGGTAATTTCAGCCATGTATTGAATTAACCCTCTCACTGTTTTTTTTTTTCCCCAAAAAGAAAAATAATCCTTTAAAAGCCATTGTAACTGTGAGATGTTATCTTACAACAAAGCATTGGTGTAATAAAGAAATTTAACATTCTGAACCTAAAGAGATAGAAGAGAAAGTTCTAAATACTAGAATTAGGTATGTTTTACATGTATGCCACATTTTTAATTGAAAAATAATTTTATGCCTACTCTAAATTTGATACTAGTAACATAATTCTATTTGTGGACATATACAAATGCTTTCTGCAAAATATGCCTATGCATTTGAAAATGCATAATGCTTTGTGAAATATTTACATACAATGTAATTGTAATTTTAAGTTACATAGAATTATAATGGCAAAAAAAAAAGCCAAGTAATATGATCAACGAAACATACTAAAGTAATACACGAGGAACTATATTTTGTCCCTCACTTTAAAACTTTGGGTTTCTTCAATTTAGACTGCACTTACCCATCCAAATTCACAGACAGGACCAGGAGAGAATGTTTATAGTAAACACAAAGAGTGCAGAGTTAAATATATTGGTGTTTTAACTAAAAAATATTTTACTTTATATCTCTCTCATAGCATCTCTTCGAATTCCCTTGTGGAGCATTCCTGTTCTTTTCCTTTCAGTAATCAAATTTAAAAAGCATAGGAAAAATGTTTTTCATAAGCGTTAGATTCACCAAGCCTACACCATCATAAACGCCACATTTTCTCCTGGTAAGGAACATAAGCACAACCTCTACCTGCAAATGGAATGTAATTGCTTTTTCCGTCTTTGAATACTGACATACCTATGGAGATGGTAACAAAACTAAAGAGCGCTATCCTGTTTTCCACATAATTCAAGTGTCTTTATTTCTATTTATTAATACAATGCAATACCTGGCCCACAGTGGTTCTGGTTTATAATTATACTTCAAGTAACCTTTTTCTAGGTCTGTCTTACACTCAGAAATGAACTGGTGTTGAAGTTCACACCTTAACTTTATAAAGCTGTAAGAAAATGTGTTATTACTACTTCATTTTAGCTATGTGTGCATTGGTGTGTGCATCTGTGTCAGTGTGCACGAGTGTGTGTGATCAATCCAAAAGGCATGTGATGCACAAGGTTTGGCTCCTAGACCATTGCCCAGGTGAGCGCCTTGTCTCCAACCCTGAATTCAGTTCTTCTGCAGAGAGCCTACATAGGTCTTTTTCTCGCACACATCCTGCTGAGAAGGATTTCAGAACAAACCTGATTTATAGGACCTCTGACATGATACGGTGATTGAAAGCTTGTTACAGAGTCTTGTTGTTTGCTTTGGTGGCTGAAATATTTTCCCACAACATGATTCCTTGATCTTTTCATTTTAATAATGTGATGTTCTTTGGCTAAGTTTGATTTCACTACCTGCAAATAAAGAGCAAGAAAAAAGTGAGGCAAAATCAGAACATTTGAGTGCTGCGTAGAGCAATAAAGCTAACTCTCATACTTGAATAGCATCTCTGCCACACAGATGTTGCCCAAAGGGCATGAATAAGATTTACGTAACCAAGAACTAGGGTAACTTACGCTTCAAAAAAGACCACAGTTGAAGTTCAACTTTCTGTTACTTTTCTTAGCTGAGGGCAGCTGTCCCCAAAGCAGCTAAAAAACAGTGTCAGATGACTTCTCTACCACACTGTTACCTGTCCATGTGTGTGTGTCTGTGTTTAGGCCAGACACACTAACATACAGTTGGACCTAGCACCACAATAGAGAAGGCACTCGTGTGCCTTTACCAGGTCACTGATTCAAACATGGTGCTCTAAACCCGTCATGGCGCCCTTGTATAAAATGGCAACTGAAACTATTTTCAGAGAAAAGAAAAAATATTTTTCCATTGCAGACCCATAAGCTGACACCGTTCCAGTTAATGGTTTCATGTCTCTAGGCACTTAGTAAGTTATGGAATCTGGGGAGAAGCCTATGCCTTCTTAAGCTAGTAACTTTGTATATTTGCAGATATATGCAAATATGATTTTATCTTTAAAAATTTTTTGAGTAAGTGATTTTAAAAAGCTTTCATAAAGCATAAAAGGGTATGTAATAAAAAGTTTCCTTCCAGCAATAAGTTAGGGTACACTTTAAAATAACTGAAAGAGTGGAATTGGAATGTTCCTAACACAAAGAAATGATAAATGCCTGGAGCGATGGCTACCCCAATTATTAATACTTTGATTAGTTCACATTGTATGCCTGTATAAAAATATCCCATGTACCCTATAAATGTATACAACTATTATGTACTCATAATAATTAAAAAGAAAAATAGTTTCCTTCCTATTTCTGCTCCACACACCTAGTTACTCAATTCCCTCCCTGGAAGCAACATATATTACTAGTTTCTGGTGTTTTTATTTATGGTTATTTAATGAATATATGTGCACACCCATCCAAACAAAGAAGCTATATTTATAGTCTTTTGTACATTTTACAAAAGTTGTCCTGGTGAAATACTATAATTATCAGCTTTAATCATCAGGTTAATAGAATTCAGGTTGTTAGCACTAAGGAGCAAGGTGGGGACACAGGGAGAGATTGGAGGGAAGGTTTAGAAATAGGAAAAAAGGGGAAGAAAGGAGAGAAAGTATTGGTAAAGATGTTTTGGGTGTCTTTTCAAATGAATAAGAAATTATAAATTTCATTATTTTAATGCCATTATAAAACTTTTTTCTGTCAATATTTGGACACATAAACTATTACTGATTACTAATGAAAGCAATATGAGTTTGCATAGATTTTTTAATATTCTTTTGAATGCCATATAATTATTTTGATACATATTTTTTGATCCCATATAATAGAGTGCAATGAAAACAGTTCCAAAAAAAAAAACAAACAATATTTTTTAAAAATCACGTGGTATCTATTTGGAAGTTAAATATTTTTAGTGACATTATAAGTGAGTATGAATTCTTTTGGTAGAGTTATTTTTGGTAGAGGGATTATAGGTAATTTTAAATGTAAAGAGTACATTTAAATGTACACAAGTACATTGATTTTTTCTTTTAATAAAATGAGTGTGAATTAATTTATAATCACAAAAATTTTGAACCTATTCATATTTTGAAGAAAAAAATGTAACCATATTGTGTTTTAAAACCAATTATGCCCTGCTAACCCCAAAGAAATGAATTATTTTCCTGTAGCTACGGGAGGCTTGACTTTTCCTGATCAGGCCCTCAGATCGAGTGACTCTTAAGAAATCCAGTGAAATCAGCAGGTTGTGGTAAGGAATCCCTATGGACTGCAATTTAGAGCTCAGTTTGCAGTTAACCACTGATTAATATTCCAGGTCTCAAGGTTGCAAGTTTCTGTTATGTGCAGCTCTTTCCACCCTTATTTGGTTATACATAACTCTAAATATGATAGGCAGGAGAGGTGCGCCAATGTTTTCCTGAAGGTTTTGTCCATTTTGGAGGAGGTTTGTACTCACTTATAGTAAGATTAGTGAACATTCTTCAGGAAGTTTATTTAAGGAAACACTTAAGCATAAATATAACATTCAACCTTGAAATAATATTATTCCAGTGTTCCAAAGCCAAAATAAGGTTAATTTTGTTTATATAATTTTATCTTAAGTTCTGGCTCATGCAAGTGCCTGATGGTCTGCATACTAATTACATGTAAAATCAAAAAAGGTCCATCCCAATGCAAAAGGTTATAGTTCTTTAAGGATTATTTTAATATTTGTGTGATTTTAGTGTCGAATTTAATTGTTGCATTACAAATGTTGGATAAAACTAGGGTAGTTGCTTATGGCAATCTTAGATGTGATCCATAAATGGAATATACAAAAGTACGTATCTCCAGTGTATTTGCCAAAGCACATAGATTCCATTTGGGAGTAGCATCAATACTTTATCATATCTCATTGGGAAGGTTGATAATTCATTTCTATTTTTAGAGATCACTAAGTTGACCTCTGAGAAAGGAAGACAGGATGATGGGGTCTCCCTCAGCTTTGAGGGTGAGGCTAATGCTCCTACTGTGCCAGTATTCCTATTAGGTTCTTCAGGATTGAATCCTATATGCCCATGTCAGTGATTGGCCCAACAACATTTAATTCACTTGGTTTCCTTTGAAAACTATTTTGCAGGAAGTTATCAAAAATGATGTTGTCTAATTCACATTTAGGTCACTATCACCCTGATATTGAATCGTGAAAGCTGACAAGTTGATATAGAGAGAGTTATTTCAATTTTGATTTGTCAAAATATAGATGTAAAAAATCCTTCTAAAATGGTATTGTGAATTAAATCTGGGAGCATTTAAAATGAATCTGGGAGTATTATATGCTGTACTGCTAGCACATAAAATTTATTTTGGGAATATAAAACTTTTCAATGTTATGAAATAATTTCATTATAGGAAGTTACCAAGCAATTATGTGTAGCTATATGATTGTTTACCCTGAAAACCCAAAGGAATCTACTGAAAAACAATTAGATATTAAAAAATTAATATTTAAACCTTGTATAACTTTTCTATAGTCTATCAACAAGTAGTAAGAAATATATTAGAAAAAAGATTCCTTTACAATACTAAAAACAACTTTGCTAAGTTCAACAATGATCTATGGGATGCAGGTAAAGAATATATCAAAAGTTTAATGAGACATTAATAAAACACATGAATGAATGCAAAGACATAACATGTCAAATCTTCCACAGTTAATTAAAGTGCCATTCCAATTGTAATCACAGCAGGATTTGGGGAAACCATGACAAAGCAATTCTAAAATACATCTTAAAGAATAAATAAATGTATGAAAATAGTCAAGACCATTTGGAAAGGAAAAATAAAACAGTAATGAGAGGAGACTTTCAGTACTCAGATATTTATTTGTCGATATGAATGGAGTCTACCATCATGATTCCTCATGATTTGAATCTACCACCAGCCTACCAGAGGGGTGTTACTTGTCACAAACTCTGTGCTTCTTCCCTGGCTCTGGATGCCTCTTCAGGCTCTTACACTTTTCAGTTGTTCCACTGGAAACCTTTTTTTCATGGTAAACAAGATTTCTTAAACAGCCACCATCATCAGTGAAGGTTTCCTTGGCTTTCTTTCCAAAATGGATACCTTCCTTCTCCAGGAGGACTTTGCTTTTTTCTCCCACAATCCTGTCCTGTGTATGTCTGTGTGTGTGTGTGTGTGTGTGTGTGTGTGTGTGTGTGGTGGAGGGAAGTTGGGGAGAATAGAGGGTGGCCAATGGTGGTGATATTCATCCTACCATGGTCCATGATTTCTAAATCCCAGGTGCAACTGTTTTTCTCTATTCAGAATCTCCCAGGGACAGGAGAAAGAAGGCAGGTGGAAGAGTAGTGCATCTTCCAGTGGGAGGATCCCAGGTTTGAGCTGAGGGATTCAGTAAGGAGTGGGCCTGTGTAATGCAATGACGGGCAGGCATCTCTGCCATGCTTGTTTAGTTATGAGGGCTAGCAGCCACCTGGGAAAGAACCCAAGCTGTATCTTCTACTCAATTTCAGATACAATTTAGCCTCTTAGAAGGGGAGATTCCCTGAGTTCCATGGTAATCCAAGTAACTATAAGTAAAAGCTGAAACAAGTGTTTCACTAAACAATATAACTAAATGGATCTCAGGCTTTGGAAACCCTGAGACTGAGACCCTACAAAGGAAGAGAGTAAGTTTCTGCACTCGGAATTGTGCTGATTTGGAAACCTGAGGGAGTGCATCAGGCAGAGCAGTGGGAGAGTCTCCATGGTCTGTGCCTGGGTCAGCTGCAGTATCAGAGGTGGCCGTCTGTATTGGACAGCACTGAGCCTACAGGAGCAGGTTTGTCCCTCATCATATTTGAAGCCCCTGTTGGGGAAGACCTGTAATACTAGCACAGAGTTAGAGCTCCAGCATGAGCAGGTGGGGAACAGAGTCAGGGTACTCAGGGTAACATATTGTATGGAGAGTGTCTGTGTCTCTCTTCCCCATTAACAGAGGCCAGAGACCTGAGCTAACAGAGGCCAGAGACCTGAGCGAACAGAGTTTTAGCACAGGAGCTGGCATATGTTGCACACCCAGTAAGTTTTTGTTAGACTGGCAAGTATATTTTACTTACCTTATATCATTGGATTCTTTCTTGTCTAGATTCAGACCGCAAATTTCTTTGTGGGCAGCAACATTACACATTATGCTTTTTAGAACTTGATGGCAAAATATGAATTAAAGGCTGAGTGTAAGCAGAATTCAATACCAAGATAGAAAGAATAGGAATGTTCATACTGCAGATTATAATGTAGCTTAAACCACTGGTTCCTAAAAATGTTAATTGTTTGATAAGGTAGTTTTAAATAAAGCTCAATCTTATATAAATCCAGTGACCATGAATGCTGACAGCCTAATACTTTTAATTGCATGGGATTAAAATCAAGAATGTAGGTATAAAACAGAGTTATGTAGCAAACTGCTAATAGAATCTCCAATGGAGAAGGGAGAAAGAAGTTTTTGTTTATATTGCGTATACTTATTTTTTAGCTTTTATAGTTGGTAAGAATTTATATAAGTCTTTTGTAATGCAAAAGCAGAAGAGAAACAAAATAATTCTGTATCTTGCAAAATTTAATGATTTATTTTTTACATATAATATCTCTCTTTCAATCTTCAGAGTTCTCTGTGTCAGGCAGCACATGGAGTAATTCGGATATGGTCCCTACCCTCAAGGGGACTATATAAAGACACATGTTTAAGATACTTGAAGTAAGAACAAGAATGAAATGACTTCAAAGACATTGTCTGAGACCTGCTCCCCAAGGTCAGGCACCATGTTGTTTCCATGGTATGAATAGTTCCTTAGTACATTAAAAAGACTTAGTGCTAATTTATGGAGGGCATGATAATCTGTTCACACAGCTATTATTTCTTTGAACTTATTTGTAAAATTCAATATCTGGCATTGCTGTCAAACTGCTATCTCTGAGTTTCAAAATATTACCTTATTTTACTTACTCTCATAGGCTCTAAAGTGGAGAAAAAGGAGTTAGCTACATTTTTAAGTCCTGGAAACGTTACGCCAATGAAAGATGTTTGATACCTGTACAGTGAAGAGCAAATTGCTTTTTCCTTTGATCTCATGTGTGGAAATGTGCCCATTTGGGTCCTGCCCAAAATCAGAGGACCATTTGGGGTTATTAAAATCTGACTAAAGTGTCAACTGGCATGTGGCTTTGAAAGAGAGCAGCTAGCAATACAAATGTTGGTTACCTCTGGGGAATAATAATAATAATAGTAAACAACAAAAATGAGCCATTAGAAAACATCAGTGAAAGATTTAGGCCTCTAAACAGAGACAAAAGGACATAGATGTTTGTGTTTGCCTCATGTGAAACAAATTCTAATAGTTTGACAGTTCTAAATGCTTCTCTAAATTTGGGTGTAGATGACTTGACCACTGAAAAAGGGAGAGACCTACCTAAGGGGAAAGGAACTACTAGACGTGGTTAATAATACATACATGTATGATCTAGCAAATATTTATATTATTTTAAACGCAAGTGTTAAACGACAATGTTTTTACTGCTTTAAATATGAAGTAACTCTTCTTTACTTTTTTTGTTTGTTTTCTTTTTGCAAGTTTGCTACATGAAATTACACTTAAAATTAGAAAGAGATAGTGAAGGACAATTGATCTCCATAAAGTACAATAACCTGTTAGATCAGCATTGTTCTATAATTACAAGTCTTATAATAAAAATTATTTTTCTTATTATTGAACAGCAATGTTCAAACTTAGATTAAGTTACATGTAGGAATAGACTTTCCAGTGAAGACTAGACTGCTTCAAAACAATTATATATTGTTAATATATTAACTGTAGAAATTTAGGAGGGTGTAATATTGGAGCTCAAATCAAGTGCTACAAATAGAAGCTATTACAGGCTAAGTAGATGATCACATCTTTCTGTGACTCAGTGTAACAATAATTGAAATTCTGTGCTTTGGAGTATAGAAGTAACATTTACTTTTCTTTGGTTCCTAAAATGCTAAGAGATCTCTTAGTTTATGTTTGTAGATCTTTCCACATTTCTACATAATTAGAAACTTGGGCACACAGACATTTTAGAAGGCATAGAAATGGCCACAATTCAACTTGACTGGTTTTGGCCAGTGGCTGTTGTAAGAGTTGCCAAACAAACAAAAAATTGTTATAAATTACATACCAAAACTAATGTTGCAATGTTTACTAAACATGTGTAACTTCAACACTAAAAATTGATTTTACATGGTCATCAGAATGAGTGTATTACCATGTCACTAACTTCTGCATCTGAAATAACTGAATTTTCAAAAAGCAAGTACAAAAGGGAAGGCGTGGTGAATTGGAAACGTGTCAGGCAGATTACAAGCAAATACCTTTCTTAAAACTGATCTTGACCTGAATAACCCCCAAGGAACTTCTGATGTGGTTCCAGATCCACAGAACAAAATAGAAAACAATTTTTGTGGGGCAAGTGTTCCCAAATCACCCTAGACTGGATTAGAGGGATGTTCTGGTTACCAACATGTTTCATGATCATGGTGGTGTCTGAAGATGAATGAGGGTAATGGCTTTCTGAGATTGGAAAACATGAGATTGACCAGGGAAATGTGCTAAAGTAGTATTTTAAGATAAATGTATACTACTGAAGTACTTTTTACTGGATGGAGTCATTCTGCGATGGCATTCAATCCAAGATCTAGCCACCCCACAGCTGAAAAAGTGGCCTCAGAATCCACAGAAGTGGAATAAAAATAAAGTGACAAATAATAGCTAGAAACAAGTCTTTATAATTCATAATTCCCTTTCAGGACATCATGCAATTTTGACAGATAATAGAGAATTCTTTCCTTTCACCCTCTATTCCCCAAATATTTAATTATGGCCACATGAAATGAGCTATGTTTTGATTGAAGGGAGTCCAACTTCTGAATGGGTCAAAGATGCTGGGGATTAGGGGTAAGATGAAAATTTTATTTAGAAATGAGTTTTGTTTTGTTTCATTTTGGTATTTCCAGATTTGCAATTAGCATATTGCCTGTCTCCTACCCTTCTCTAATCCCCAATCCTTCTTACTCTGACAGCTGAGCCTCTGTAATGCCTGCTTCTAGAGGAAGCTCAGCATTGCCTTTGGGAACAAATTCTGCTGTGAGCCACAGAGACTGATTATAAGGAACTGCTGACTAGAAGTTTATCAATTTAATATTAAACTGTTGGTTCTATCTTGCACTTCCATGCAGTTTCCCAGAGACTAACTCCCCTGTCTGAAACTCAGTTTCCCGAGTAATTGAATATTTACATTACTAAATTTTTTTCTCATTTTTTAAAAATTTCAAAGTATTACAGGGGTACAAATATTTTTGGTTGAATGAATTACTTTTATAATGCTTGAGTCATGGTTATAAGTGTGCCCATCACCCATATAGTGTTCACTGTATCCATTAAGTAGGTTATCGCCCATCCCCTCTTCCTCCTCCCCCCTGCTGGATTTCCATTGAGCCTTACTTCCCTCCATGCACACGTGTGCTCATCAGTCAGTTCCAACATAATGGTGAGTACATGTCATGTAGTGTTTGTTTTTCTGTTCTTTAGATATTTCCCTTAAGATAATGGTCTCCAGTTCCATCCACATTGTTGCAAAAGGCATTGAGTCATCCTTCCTCATGGCTGAGTAATATTCCATGTCTTTTTCCCACTTTTTAATGTGGTTGTTGATTTTTTTTATTGATGATTTGTTTGAGTTCTTTGTAGATTCTGGTTATTAGCCCCTTAACAGATATATAGCTTGTGAATATTTTCTCCCATTCTGTAGGTTGTCCGTTTGCTTTGTTAATTGTTTCCTTAGCTGTACTGACACTTTTTAACTTAATGAAGTCCCATTTATTTATTTTTGTTGTTGCTGTGATTGCTATTGGGGTCTTCTTCATAAATTCTTTGCCTAGGCCTATATCTAGAAGAGTTTTTCCAACATTTTCTTCTAGTGTTCTTACGGTTTCATGTCTTAAATTTTTAATCTTTTGTCCATCTTGAATTAATTTTTGTGAGTGGTGAGAGATGTGGATATTGTTTCATTCTTCTGCATCTAGGTATCCAGTTTTCCCAGCACCATTATGGAACAGGGATTCTTTTCCCCAGTGTATATTGTTGTCTGCTGTGTCAAAGATCAATTGGCTGTATGTCGATGGTTTTATTTCTGATGTTTCTGTTCTGTTCCATTAGTCTATATCTCTATTTTTGTGCCAATACTGTGCTGTTTTGGTTACTATAGCCTAGTAGTATAGTTTGAAGTGTGGTAATGTGATGCTTCCAGATTTGTTTCTTTTGCTTAAGATTGCTTTAGCTATTCAGGCTCTTTACTGATTCCAAACAAAGTATAGAATTATTTTTTTCTAGATTGCAGAATTATTTTTTTTCTAGATTGTACAATTATTTTTTCTAGATATGTGACATTGATATTTTCATGGGAATTGCACTGAATCTGTAAATCATTTTGGATAGTATGGACATTTGAACAACGTTTAGTCTACCAATCCATGAGTAAGATATGTTTTGCCGTTTGTATCATTTGCAATTTCTTTCCTCAGTGTTTCATAGTTCCCTTTGTAGAGATCTTTCACCTCCTTTGTTAAGTACATTCCTAGGTATTTTATTTTCTTTGTAGCTATTGTTAATGGTATTGAATCTTTGATTTGATTCTCAGTTTGACTATTTTTAGTGCACAGAATGCTACTTATTTGCGTACATTAGTTTTGTACCCCTGTACTTTGCTGAATTTATCAATTCCAGGAGTCTATTGGTAGAATCTTTGGGGTTTTCTAAATATAAGATCATATCATCAGCAAAAAGCAATAGTTTGACTACTTCTTCTTCTATGATTTAGATACCCTTAATTTCTTTCTCTTGCTTAATTGCTCTGGCTAGGACTTCCAGCACTATGTTGAATAGAATGTATCTTCTCAGATCACAGTGCAATAAAACTAGAAATCAACACCAAGAGAAACATCCAGTTTTACACAAAGTCATGGAAATTAAACAACCTCCTGCTGAACGATTATTGGATCACTGATGAAATTAAGATGGAAATAAGAATATTCCTCAAATTGAATGACAAAGGGGATACAAGCTATCGAAATCTATGGGATTCAGCAGAAGCAGTCCTAAGGGGAAAATTCATAGCCTTAAATGCCTACAACAAAAAGACAGAAAGATTACACAATAACAATTTAATGACACATCTCAATTAACTAGAAAAGGAAGAACAAACCAAACCCAAAGCCAGCAGAAGAAAAGAAATAACTAAGGTTAGAGCAGAACTAAATGAAATTGAAAATAATAAAGTAATACAGAAGATTAATGAAGCAAACAGTTGGTTCTTTGAAAAGTTAAACAAAATCAATAGACTTCTTGCTAGATTGACCAGGAATAGAAAAGAAAGGACCCTAATAAGCTCAATAAGAAATGAAAAAGGAAATATTACAACTGATACCCCAGAAATACAAAATATCATCTGTGAATGCTATGAAAATCTCTATGCACATAAACTCAAAAATGTAGAGGACATGGACAAATTCCTAGAATCACACAACCTCCCAGGACTCAGTCAGGAAGAAATGGAATTCCTGAACAGACAAATAATGAGCAAGAAGATTGTAGCAGCAATAAAAAATCTTCCAACAAAGAAAAGCCATGGACCAGATGGATTCACAGCTGATTTTTATCAGACCTACAAAAAAGAGTTGGTACCAATACTGCAGAAATTATTTCGTAACATCGAGAAGGAGGGAATCCTCCCCAACTCATTCTGTGAAGCCAGTATCACCTTAATGCCAAAGTCAGGAAAGGACACTATTGAAAAAGAAAACTACAGCCCAATATCCCTTATGAATATAGATGAAAACAATCTTCAATAGAATATTAGAAAACCAAATTCGATAGCACATCACAAAAATAATCCACCATGACCAAGTGGGCTTGATCCCCAGGACGCAAAGAGGGTTCATATGCCTAAATCAATAAATTTGATCCACCACATAAACAGAAGCAAAGATCATATTATCATCTCAATAGATGCAGAAAAAGCATTTGACAAAATTCAGTGCCCTTTCATGATATAAAGCCTAGACAAACTAGGCATAAATGGAACCTATATCAAAATTATAAAAGCCATATATGACAAATCCACAGGCAACATCATACTGAATGGGGAAAAGCTGAAAGCATTCACACTAAGAACTGGAACAAGACAAGCATGCCCACTGTCACCATTTTTTTTTTTTTAAACAGGATCTTGTTCTGTTGCCCGTGGTAAAGGGTAGTGTCATCACTGTAGCTCACTGCAACCTCAAATTCCTGGGCTCAAGTGATCCTCCTGCCTCAGCCTCCCCAGCAGCTGGGACGACAGGCACATGTCACTACCCCTGGCTAATTTTTCTATTTTTTGTAGAGATGGGGTCTCGTTCTTACAGTTTGGTCTTGAACTCCTGGCTTCAAGCAATCCTCCCACCTTGGCCTCCCAGAGTGCTAGGACTATAGGCATGAGCCTCCATGCCTGGCTCATGTGACTACATTTTTGATACTATTTGAATGATCTTCATTAGTCTGTTTATAAGCTAAATTCCTATCCTGCTCCTTGGGTCTTGGAATCCACTGGACATTTACTCACAGGTATTGGTTTCCATCTATCTCTCTTGTACTTAAAATTTTATTTAAGATTAAGGCACCAAAATGCTACTTCTAAACAATTTGTGTGGACCAACATTTCCAACTGCTGACTTCACTGTAGGAATTTACTCAGCCTTTTCAATGGAGATCTTTCATCAGGCTATTCAGTTTCTTGTCAGAAAAGCTCTCCAGTCTCCTGTCTGAGGTGGCATATGCCTGACTGCTGCATTCTAGGAGATCTGGGGAAAAGTTTAGGACTCTTCCCTTCAGGTACCAACTTCATGTTCATCTTTCTGTTTTCAGTCTCTAGGTTAATTTGTTCTTTACTATACTTGTATCCAGACTTTCTGCATTTCAATTTTAAAAGATATTGTATGTGTGAAAATAGGTTCCTGACTGCCTGGGCTTGGGTAATGGAGTCAAGGGTCTACCAATTTTGCACATAGACTTTTAACCAATTGTTTTCTGATCTGTGCCCCAGATTTGCCTTCCTCAGGACTTTTTTCTTTCAGACTGTGAAACATTTAAGAGGACGTATGTGGCAAGTGTGCCTCACCTTTAATTGGTGTTTCTCCTCTCCAGGCACTTTAAATTGTAATTTCCTTTGCCTGCTAAGTCCGACTTCATAAAATGAATTCAGATTTCTTGTCTGTTATGACTTATTTCTTATTGTCTCTTTTTTTGGTGGGGGTGGTGAATAGCTTTATGTCTTTAAGGCTTTCTCTTGCGGTTTCAAGGAGAAGAAATGATAACTGCTCGTGGTGAATCTGCCACATTTAGGCTGTACTCTGTGCATGATTTTAGACCTTACCCTCTATGCCAATTTTCTCAAAGTATCTTTTGTGCAGTGTTAATAGTTGTGATTAAAAAAAGAAAAGTGGTTCTCTATTCAAAAATGTTGGAGAAAAACTGAGTTAAATTAAGCTAAACAGTTTCTTTAGTATAAGAGCTTTTGATATCATCTAATATACTAACATTATTTGAGAATCTGTAAGGTGAAAATATATACAGTATTTCCCAAACCACAGGATCTGTTTTCACCATTAAAATGTAGTGTAGAAAATGCTAATCCAAGCCGTCAGTTTGTATTAGTTTTTCTTTGAAATGTTGGAAATAAACTCCCAGGCATAGCGTTTATTGCAAAGAACATGAGGTAGTGATGGATCAGCATCTCTTCTTAGCCATACTGACATTCTACATTCAGTACTGCAAAGGCTAGATGTCTAGCTGCCTTGTGGAGTCATAACAGCAGTTCAACATAATTGACACTCTCTTGTTTGATCTTCCATTTAACTATTTTTCTTAAGAGAGAGATGCCGATTTAATTGATATTACCACCATTCAATATAGGGTGCTCCCTTTGGAACAGGATTTTGTACCAGATTATCTCAGAAAAGGCTGGGACTCCCTCATGAACAATGAATCTGTTCTCGCCAGGAACTGATCTCTAATCTCATCAGCTAGTAAAAGAGGCTAGAATTCACCTGCTAATGATAGAATGGGCACTAACCATTTAATACAGAAAGAACTGTCTGGAACCATGTTCCTAAGAAAAGGAGCATAGGATTGGTCAGCAGTGAAAGCTTCTGTGACTCCTCTTTAGTAAAGAGCCATCGAAAGATTTTTAATGATATCAGATTTAAAGTATAGGAACATTCTCCTGGGGTGGTGGGAAGGATAGATTCAAGTAGTTGAAACTGGAGGCTCTGAAATGAAAATGTTATAATAGCCTAGGGCAAATAAATAATAGGGAGAAGAGACCCTCCTCCCAACTTTGTTCATTTACCAGGATCCTCCCAACTATTTATTAATACAACACCCTTAACACGATCCTCTCCCATACTACCGGGGGCCTTTTTCCAACAGTTCTACTCTGTTCTGTACTTTCATCATATCCTGTGCTATTGAGTCTTCCACTTCTGTTCATAAACATGCCAAAGTCTTTCCTCTTCTAAATCCAACAACTTTCCCCATTTCTTATTTTTGTTTCTTGAAAGGCTTTACCAGCCCCCTTTTCTCATTTCCTATTCCTCTTCAATCTATTGTATTCTAATTTCACCCCAATATTTCACAGAAAACTACGCTTAATATGGTAAGAAAGGACTTCCTTAATGCCAAAACCAAGAGTATTTTGAAACTCTTATCTTAATAGCTCTACCTATTACATTTGACCAGGCTGATACTGTATCCATCTCTCCTTTTTACAAACTATTACTCTTTGACTTTCTATGGCAGCACACTTTACTAGAATTTTCTGCTGACTGTTTATGCTGTAAATTCAAATGATCTTATTTCTCCAAACTTTGCTTAAATATTGTTGTTTCTGGGAGTTTCTTCCTCAGCTCTTGTCACTCTGCTCATTTTCTCTGGATGATCTATTTTCACAGTTTCAACTCCTACCTATTTTTTGATGACTCCCAACTCTAGCTCTAGTCCCTACCCACTTCTCAAGCTTCACACTTACTTGTGTATCCAATGCCCCTTAGAGGTCTCCACCTCAAACACAACATGTTCAAGACTGAATTCATCATCTTTTCCTAAGCTGGTGCCTTTTCGTTATTCTCTGTCTCAATCGTCAGTTCAGATAGATCCCTAAGCAGTCACCCAAGTTAGGAATCATCTTTTATTCCTCCTATTCCCCTATGTCACAGATAAGATCTACAGATAGTGCTTGTATTTGTCCACTTCTCTCCTATGCTTACTGGTTTGAATGGGCCTTTGCCATCACTTATCTGACTTCTGAAAAAAATCTCCTAAGTTCTTTTCTTGATTTAGTCATCTTCAAATCTTCCCTCCTCACTGTTAGGATTCTCAACTATTTGAAACAACAACATGACCATCTCACTCCTCTCTTTAAAACCTTCCAGTGGGTCTTCATTATCTACAGGATCAGTTGTAAGCTGTTACCATGACCTGGCCCTCACCTACTATTCCAGTCCCCCTTCATAACTGCTGTTCTACAGCATACAGAGTGGCTAGTGATTCTGAGAATATCAGGTTATTTCATAGCTACTTTGGTTCACATTATCTCATAGAGTTGGAATGGCCTTTCTTCTGTCATTACTGTTACTCACTACTGATTTTCCAGTACCCTACCAGTTCTATGACCTTGACTAGGGCCTGTTTGTCCTTCAACTTGGATGGTTTTTCAAGGAAGGTTCACTCAATACTCAGAGTGCCTCTTCTTGGTATTTTAACAATATTCTCTTCATATCTCTAACATACTGCCTAACATATTGTTTCATAATATGGGTTTTTAGGCCTGTCCCTGATTGCAAATGTCTGCAGGGCAGAGAATATGTCTTATTTATTTTTGCATCACTGCTGTTTAACTCAAGAACTGAACTCACAGAATAAATGCTGGATGATTAAGTAAAAGAATAAACAAGGTCAAGGCAAGAATAAGCAAGAATAAACAAGGCAATTGAAATGGAGTACAGGGGGAAGACTTGCAAAAATATTTACTATGTACATAGAACTTGGTACCTGTATGGATGAGGGTTCTGAAGGAGCTGGAGAAAGATGAGCAGGTGTCAAAGATGGCTCTAGTCTGTAAATGGCAGTGTGATGGAGTGAATGAGGGAATACCAGGGGGGAAGGTAGTTTAAAGTAAATATTAATTCTTTCTTTGGGGATATGTTCATTTTGAGATACTTATGAGAGTCCTGTAAGATGTTCTCCTAACTCATTTTACAGCAGGAGCACAATGCTTACCTAGAATACTTAAAAACATCTGTTGAATTGAATAGTTATTACTAATTTTTTAAAAATAGCCATGCTGATAATTAAATTCTGGGTTCTTCTATATTAGCTAACTATGCTAACTATATTTAGGTCATTTGGTCTCTTTTTTCCCCTAAAAGTCATTATTTATTTCAGTTTTTTAGGTAGATGAATTTAAAGGATTTTTAGAAATTTATTGTGCTTAGATAGTAAACTTAAAATTTAACAGAGAAAGTGAAAAACTTTATTTCTAGGCCAGATAATTTTTTGTTTATTTAATTAAGATTAATTAATAAAGAGTATAATCTTAAGATTAATTAATATTGGGAGGCTATCTCTAACAAAGAACTGAACTCCTTTCTTTTCTTCTTTCCATGGTACCAGAATCAAAGAAAACCTGCTGGTATTAGTGCTGGGTAGTGATGACAGATGGTTTTTGTTGAGTACATCAAAAGCTGTAGTTACATTTGCCAGAAAAGGAAAATATATAAGGTCTGTACAGCCTAGTAAAGTAATTAATAATCACATAACAATTGGTTGTGGATTTGCCCATTCTTCAGCCAGGTTTGGGCTGATAATATTCTTGTTTCATTTCCAGGTCTTAGCTTGTTCACAGGAGAGGTTTGCCACATAACTAAAGTCAGGATCCAAAACCTCCCTTGGGCAAGAGCTACCTGGATCCTGTTTGTTGTCCTGTGTCAATATTGGGAAAATAAAATTCCATTTTCACCAAGGAAAAGAAACACCTGCTTTTCTAATCAGCAGGAATATTTTAGTCAGGATTGATGTACACCAGTTGGGAAATTGTTTATAGATTCGTGTTGGCAACATATTCTCTTTCAATGCCTTGACAGATGAAAGAGACACCTCAAGACCTTTAATCTCACCTATGGCAGTAAGTGCTCACTGAAGCAGGTTTGTTATGTCTACAATAGAATTCTGACCACAAACCAAAGAAGAAACATCAAGATCTTACGTTAATGATTAAACCAATCCTTCTCAGGTATCCTTGAATCTGTTGTGGGAATAATTTTGTAGAACATCAGAAGATACAAGGCCCCCAAGCCAGAATTCTTATGGTTCTAATGTAATTGTTTCCAATCCTTGCTATTATTTTATGGTAAACTTTCTTTGCCAGACTCATAAGATGAACACAGAGGAAAAAAAGGTTATCAACAGAATTTCTTCTCCTTAATATATTTTGCATGAGACAAGTAGTCAGCTTTTTCCTGGCTTGCTACATTCACTATCAAACCATCCTTTATAAGGAGTTTTAGATTTTTTTGATTGTTAGTAATAAGCTAATAGTGATTTAAGATGTTGGGCAATGGTTTAGGAAGATTATAAAATGTCAGTGTCAGCTCTAGAGACTTTCTGAGGTACAAGTGGTACAAATTGTTTAAGAGTTAGGCAACACTTATGCCTAAGCAATGAATGAGTTTAGAGATTTTTATCATGAAAGGAGTCAGTTGAGAAAGATGATTTTATCAGTTCTATGTTGTAACTGGAAAGGCAAATGCTCCCAGTGGCGTATTGCAGCTCAAACGTGAACACTTCAAAATATATAACACTACTCTGAAATCAACTGAGATAACTTGGGGGAGACCTTATGGTTTGCCATCAAGACAACACACATTTGAAACAGAGTTAAGAAAAAGCAATTTGTGCATGATAATTACAAAAAATATAAAATCAAATAAATGAAATAGTTTTACCTGACATGCTTGAATCCTTATTATGCAAATTAAGAATAGTTTTTATTAGTGATAATTAAGTGCCAATATTCTAGTGCTGATGGTTCAAAGAGCCTTTTTTGTGGTTTTCAAATTCCATGACTATTAGTGTAAACTGGTTGATGTGACAGGAGATACATGCAATGCAGTCATGTGGGAAGGACATCTTCTGCTTTTAATTGGAGCCATGCTGGAAACCATTGAAGGGTGTTTCCTTTTTCGACTTTCAGAGCACTAAAGCTAAAAAAGAAAAGCAGACCTTCCCCCCAAAATACTAATCGAACACGCATTCTATAAACATAAATAAATAGATCTTTTCTAAAAGATACTCAAAAAACCAACCTGTATGTTGTCTTTCAAAGTCCCCATTTTCTGTGGGCTTGGTAACCGTTGTCTTGCTTTTGTGGGCAACTGTGATCCTGAGCTGGCTCAGCTGCAAGCTCATTGCTTCTTTCTCTTTACGGCTACCGCTCCTGTGTGTGTAAGTCTTGACTTTTTGCAAATAGGATACAGACTCTAAAAGTGGTGTATTTTCTTGTAGAAGAAATTAGTAGACACACAGTATCCTATAACTTAAAATATGTTCTACAGCAGCATGGCCAACCTTCAAGCTGCTAGATCAAAATTTAAAATGTCATGTTCTCTACCATGACTGAAGGTTCTCACATCTCTAAGATGCAGTTCTATTGGTCATATAAAAGGATGATGTGAATCCATCAGGAAATCATATAGAAAAACTAATGCAGTGTCAATAACTTTTTTGGTATTTGTAAGAATCTGGGGACTAAGAGGGATTCTGATAGTCAGCAAAGGGCTGAAAAACAGAATCTGAAGGAAACTTTAGTTGTCACCTCACTAGTCAACCCACCAATGAACGCATCCTGCATCCTGGTTGTCAGAACGAGCCAAGCAAGAAAGAACGGGTGAATTGGTATCTGACAGGAAGACAAAATGAGGCACTCTCCAACTCAGTTTTAGCTGAATCTCCTGAGACCTAGAGCAGAACAGCAGTTAGTGAAGAAATCTCATATTCCAAGCAATGTCTGGACAAAATCCAGTTTTGCAAACCATTGTCTTGCCAAAAGATTTGTGTGACAAAGAAGAAGGAAAAGACAGACAGAATTTCTGTATGTTTTCCAAATGCTTTGTGGTCTTCTTCCCCTTTGGGGTGTTGCTTCATTCTTGCCTTACACCAAGTGAGAGGGGCCTTCAAAAGATCAACTTGAAGAGCTGAACACATGTCTGTTGGAGTATTAGAACTGGCTATGGATTAGCTTTAAGGTGGCAGAGAGAGTAGGCTTCGTTAGGGATTAACTGCATTTTCAGCAGCAGCAGAGCAAGGATGCCTGAGTATTTCTGTAGACCAAATGTGAGCAACAAAGTGCTATTCTGAATATTTTCCAAGAGGATGCCTGGAGGGCAACATGACCCCCAACAGAGTGATGGACAGCTGGATACCAAGAGGCCAAATAAGGAATCCAGTTGTAGGAGAGATATTGCCTCTATCAAGGCAGTTGTAGCCAGAGAGTTCCAGGTGGGGGAGTGGGCTTCAGGAAGTTCATGGAGGCACTCTTTAAAAAGAAAGAAGTAGCATGCTATACTCTGAAAGCACATCTCTGGGTTATGCCTGCACCAGTCAAGTGAGACCTTTCTTATCCTTAACTTTCTCTCCACTCTGATCCAATGCAGAAGGAGGCAGAAGAAGAATATTAGAACAAGATGAGGAAATAGCAAAGAAGCCTCCTGCATTCTCTCCCCTGCTCTGGGCTTTTGAGGCTGAGACAGACATGAGCTGGCGGGAGGGGATTGACTTATGTGATTATGACCCAGGACTGGACAATTTTAGTACTCAAGTGATATTCCTATGCCTGATAGTGATTGGAGACCTTTTGTATCTGAAAGTGGCATTAAAGTTATGGGACCTCAGATTTTATTCAAGTGGTAGGGAGGAAATAATCCACAGAGGGGGACTTTGAAAGGACAGGAGGGAAAAGAATAAAATTATTTTTAGCTATCACCTTGTCAGCTAAGCCTATTTAATTACTGGTTACAAATGAAATCATTTTCACCCTGGGGAGAAGAAAAAAAATGAAACTACTCAAAACACGCCCTCCTGTATTCATTGAATGAGCTGATGGAAGAAGGGCATTCATCAGTTTAGCACATTATATAGACTTGATTTTTGCAAGCTACCTCCACTGAAGATTTTTGCCACCTTCTTTGGAAGCAATTTCTAATGGGAAGGCTTGAAGTCTATCAGCAAAGGCAAGTGCTTTCCAGGTTCCCGTCATCCTGCATGCATCGACCGATGGTCCTAAGTTTTGAAGTATCTAAATAAACATTAATTTTTTAACACCTCATTTCATAGAACCAAAGTTATGATTACTACGTGGCTTGGCTGAGTGATGATGAATACATCAGTTAATCTCCTCCTGACATTGTGTTTTTCATGTAAAATAAGACTGACAATGCAATTAAAGATATAACAAAAAATTCGTAAAAATTGAAAGCTATGAAAATCAGATAGCCAACGTAAATACCTCATGGAAATGACATGCACACTTCCCCTGCAGAAACTCTTTGTATCGTCCCATTGTTATAGTGAACGTGTCAACTACTTCATAGCCATACTTTTTTGCAGTATCCAGAATAATCAAATTTTCTTTCCATAAATTCTGTACTTCACTCTGTATTGCAAAGCAGAAGAATAAGGATTGTTTTATGATTTAATAACTCAAGTAGAAATCAAGTAAATGTCTTCTTTTTCACAGGGATTGGTCATATTGTAAGATAAAGGTTCTCACATGCATTTCTTAAGATGTGTTCTAACTTTTTTTTACTTAAAACATAAAGGTAACCATTTATGCATATATAAAACAGCAATACATAAATATCTATAGTGGCACATAGTTTTGAATTCCCTTCCATAAAAAGTAGTTATGTTTATTGCCCACAAAGACCCATCAAAATATCTAAAATTCTCAATTTAAAAATCAACATTTGGGAATCCCAAATGCTATCTCCTATTTGCATTCTCAGCCATTTAGTCACTGAAGTATTAATTAGCATCTGCTTTTGCTTAGCTCTTGCTGAGGGACAAGAATACAAAGATAAATAAATCATGGTCCCTGATCTTAGGACACAGCATTCTAATAGGAGAAACAGATATATAAATATTTAGTGAGTCCTTCATTGGAGGTAAATATACCAGGCTCTGGCTAGTACTAGATACAAAAGTAGCTTTTCCCAAGGCAGGGTGGCCCCTGGATAGCGAGGCTTCAAGAGGGGGTTCCTGAGTAGCTTTGAGTGAGGTTTGCTAGTTGGATGGGGGTGAGGAAGGAGAGACAGGGAGTGCTTTGGGGAGCAGAAGAATTGAGTGAAGGTCCCAGCTGCTGCTACTTTGGATCACATTCCTCCCTCCCTCTCCAACCATGTCCCAGGAGTTTTAGTTAAATCTATTCTGTCACGGGGAGGGACAACTCCACTAACTACTCTAGCTCCAGGACTCTTAGCCTGGCCAAGACTTCCTCAGAACTGACCTACAATCCAAGATTCTTCCTACCCAATCCATCCGTCTTCCTCTCCATTCACATTGGACAGATTACAGCCAAAAAGTTCCCAGGACATAGTAGGCACTCAAAAGACATTTGGCACAAGATAGAGTGATATGCGTTGGGCACGGTGGTCTGAAACTTTCCCCATCTGCTCCTGCACTCTTCCCTTTATCCTGCCCAGGTAGTCTTCCAAATAAATTGCCCCATTTGGCTAATCCTACCTTGGTGTCTGTTTCTTGGAGAACAAAAACTGACCCAGGGAGGGAATTGCACTTCCCCTTCCCTTTTCTAAAGGGCAAAAAGAATTTTTAAGTTTTCAGGTAAAAAAAGCAAATAATTACTTGCATTTGTTAAGCCAACTTCAGGATAAAGAAGTAGCACAAATACATCCAATTTTCTGTTTTCTTCACTGTGCTTGCAAGGCTATTTTTGTGTGAGGTTCAAAGAAGAATGTTTTCTTCAAAATAAAGGTAGTGAATAGAAAAGGCTCATAAAACATCTGGAAGAAAAGACACAGATGCGCATTTGCTCTGTGCCTTGAAGAGTCTATGCAGAGTGATGCTCAGTATTGTTTGTAGGTTTTTCTTGTCCAGTTATGAACATTTTCTCAATTTTAATGTGTCTAATTATGGAAGGCACTTGGAACTTTAAAAGTAAGCAGTTTCCAGAAAAGTTTTCTAGAGAAAGGTCATTTCTGTGGGAAACAAACTCATAAAAGGAAATTTGCATGCAGGAGGCTAATAGGACAGTGTTTTGGGATCAACACCTATGGGAGTGAGGGGAGAAGGATTGGGCAGGGGGAGAAGCTGAACTGTAATGCCCTTGAACAGAGGCTTTCATTGGTCCCACTGTGAGTTCGAGAGCTGGGATGGCCCACAGTGAGGAAAGGGGGCTGAGTCTCAGAACTTCTGCATGGGCAAGTTTTGTCTCTGCAGCAAAAGACAATTTGTGGTGGGACTCAGGTGAGTCATCAATACTACAGGGGGGTGAACATCTCAGTCTGGAAGGGGCAATCTGGGAGCACACAAATCATAAAAAAAATTACTCACTCATTTGTGCACCAGATATCTTTTGAGGGTCTACTGTACGCTGAGAATTGTGTTTGGCATTTGGGGTGCCAAGTGAGCCATGCAAGTCCCCTCCCCCACCCCCACATCCTTGCTGTCATAGACATTACTGTTTAGCAGGGGAGACAGAGCAGCAAAGAGTACACGTGCTGAGCAACATGAGTGAGGACATAAGACACTATTAGAGGACTTCAGGGCAGGAGCAGCCAACCTATTCTAGTGTGCCAAGAAAATTTTCTCAGAGGAAATAGCATTTAAGGGCTCTAAGAAGGGGGAACAGTGATTTCAAAAGCTTGGAGGTGACTGGGAGCATGTTGTGCTTGAGAAGTTGAACACACTCAGCCTGACTGAGCTGGGTGGTGTTGTGTGTGTGCACGCGTGCACATGCGTGTGTCTGCATGCACATGTGTGTGCATGCACGTGTGTGGGTATGTGCTGGTACCAAGGGATAAGCCTACAGAGGAAGGAGGAGGCCAGTCTTGCATGATGAGGAGTTCAGATTTGTTTCCTGCCTTCACTTGCTTTTATCTCTTTCTCTTTCTTTCTGTTCTTTTGCCCCTCCTCTTCTTTTCTCCTTCTGCCCCCATTCAGTTTGAAAAGACTGATAAGCACCACCACAGCCCATGCTGCAGGCATAATATTTAACACAGTGTCTGGCACATAGTAAGTGCTGAAGAAGCGTTTGCTGAGATGGACATAAGTAGGGCCCACACGTACTCCAGTTGCTGTGAGGAGCTGCAATCAAAGAGGCCCAGTGGAGCTACCAGAGTCTTCAGGAAGGAATGGCAATCTTGACCTGTAGCCCTCAAATAACATTAAAGGCATCCAACTCATAACCCATAGCAGAAATTATCGAAGCTTCCCTCTACTGATCCTAAATAGTCTTAAACCCTTCAGGTAAGATGTTAAATGTGTCAAATGCCTCAACTCATTTTAAATTACCTTAACCCCTCCTGCCCCCAGGAAGATGAATTTGGAGGCTTTACTTTGGCCACTTTCTACCAATTCTCCTATTTTTGCGTCACAGAAGATCCGGTAGGTGTCCAGGCAGATAAAGTTCTGAGAAAGGAGGGGGAAGGGTTGTGTGTTCTGTGATGGGCAAACCTAGGAGCGTTGCAACCCAGACACAAAAATATATCTCAACCTCCTTACGTATTAAATGGACAGCTTCCTCTCTCCCAATTCCCAGTGCTGCCCTGAGCCGTGACTCTGCAATTATATACCAACTCCCGGCTGCTCCCAAACTCTCCTCTCTTCAGCAAGAGCAGCTGGTTCTCTTCCCTACAGATGTTGTCTTTCTTTTCTTTTCCGAGACTCCTATTCAGTGCTGAGACTAATTTGCTATCTTTTATAAGAACTGATGAGAGGCCCCTAACTCCTTTCATTTATGAATATCCTACCAGAGGAAAAACCAATGATACTACTTCAAAGATGATTTTTTAAAGCAATCAGTCAGAAATCATCTTCAAAAAGACCACTCTTTCTCAAAGGACTCATTGATAGTGACAATTTCATTTGTGGTTTCAGCATGAACCTGAAGAAAGGAAAGCCTTTCTATATAGCCCTTAAAGGTGTGTGCAACATCGGTGGGGTAAGGGAGACTGAAAGCACAGTCTCCCTCATGTACCCCTCTGTTCTTTATTTTTGCACAGTGTGGCACCCCCTTTCTCCTTTTATGAACTCAATGCATTATTTACAACACATTGTGGGCTATAGTCTTCTTGTCTCCAGAAATAATTATAATTGATTTGGAATCATAATCCTTAAGTGTATCATCTCCTTTGATTTCTGTGAAGGTTGCTCAATATTATATAGTGCCTTTTGGGTCTTTTTCCAGCAGGGATCCTTATAGGAGCCATGAAGTTCACATAGCCCAGAGGAAATGGGCTTACCTGTGTTAGGAAATGCACTCCATCCACTGGCAGATGAAATCCAATTCCCAAAGTTTTGACGATCACTAGGATATTGAGTAACTTTTCCCTAAATGAAATAATCAGAATTCTAAAGTCATTAATCTCAATTACATTTCTAGATGTTTCTTGTTTATTTAAACAAATATAGCAGAAATTTTTTAGAATGTGATAATTGGCATATAAGACTAAATTCCCATTTTATAGCTTTGACGTATATTAGGCTTTTTTTTTTTTTGGATAGAGTTTTATGTGTCACTGGACATGTTTTGATCTATGGTAAATGTAAATTTGGATACCAAAGAGCCACATTGTAATTGGATACCAAAATATTTGGAAATATTTTAAACTAGACTTTAAGTTTAATTCTGAATTACAAGTTGTTCTTTAAATAAAATCTGGATAAAACTCAGTCACATCAATACTAACTTTTTGTGACTTAGAATACAAATGACATTTATTGTTACAGAAATTTACCTCTTCAAAACCTTGTGAATAATTTGCAGGTGATTGGAATTAAGCCACTGAACACCACCAACAACCAGTACAGTCTGGCCAGTATTCTCTAGGGGGCGTGATCTGAAATCCAGGAAGAAAAACAACACGTGTTGCCTTAAAACAGATGGTAAACATTGTGACTACATTGCCTCACATTTTCTTGAACCATATCTGGCATCCTGATCACAGGACTTTCTTATCATTTCCAACTCATTTTCAGCTACATTACTTGGTATGTAAGCTTTTCAGCACATTTGCTACACAGTGAGCAATTATGACTTCCAGTAAAACATGGGTACACTGTGGCATTGTGCCGCCCATAATTGTTCCATTGTACCTTTGTAAGAGATGCTCAAGGGCTTCTTCAAATGTTGGTCTCAATGAAGGGCTTATCCAGAACTGGGGATAGTAGGAATAACTGATAACAGTCTTCCCACCGTTGACGTGATAGAATTTAGTGCCATGCACCTTCTGCCATTCTTGCAACGTTTCATTCAGTCTTTCGATCAGATAGTACATGATCCCTCTGTTGGTTGAATCTCCAATGAAAAGAATCTACAAATTAAAGAGAAAAATATTTGTTTCCAAATCTGATGTTTACATGGTACAGGAGATAGTTTAAAATAACTCATTTTGTGACTATTCATAACTACTTAATTGCTTGAAGGACAGCCTTTCAAACTGTTAGAAATAACATTCATCATATTCTCCCCCAAACCTGTTCATTTTCCTCTCTTCCATATTCCTAGTAATGCCATCATCCACTGGTATACTAAGTCATGTTTACAGCTTTTTCCTTTATATTATCTTCAATTTCTTCATCTCCCTTTATGCTTTTTACTTTCTCATCTAATCAGCTTAACAAGTCTTATTGATTCAAATAGGCATGAGGTATTTTATAGTGCTCTAAGAATACTTAGGAATTTTCCCATCTCTTTATTTTATAGACGTGAAAGCTGAAAATCCACAGAGGTAGCTCAATAGAGGTCATGTCTACTTGAAAAAAGAGCCACAGGACCAGAATCTAATTTTCAGAATCTAGCAGCAGTCACTGTCCCAGGGTGCATATCCCAGTGTCATTTGCTCTCCAATGAAGTCTCTCACTCCTATCACCTCCTTCCCGTTTCCACCAGCACACTGGGATAAATTTCCAAGTGTCTAGTTCTGGTCATTTTATTTGCATGCTGAAAAACTATTAGCTCCTTGTTTCCTACAGAATCACATCTAAACCACTTAGGTTCAGCTAGCATTTACTAGCTGAATTTTTACTGCATATCAGGCTTGGCTAGGTGGAGATTTCATACAGAGCATTCACTTTTTAATCCTCACAATTATGAGGTTTGAATCATTCGGCTCCTTTTCACAGATGAGGAATTTGAGGCTCAGGAATATCGAGGGCGTAAAGCTAGTAAATGGTGAACCCAGGATTCAAACCCAGTCCTTTGGCTCCCAGTGCAGGGTCAATGGCTCCATCCTCTCAGTGCTTCCCTTCATGGAAGCCTGTCAGACTCCTACTTTTTCACTGAACATGATTTGCACTGAACATCTGTTTTTCCTTGTGTTAATCCACCTGCCTTGCACGTTCCTCCCACCGCAGCCCCACTTGTCAACCTCCAGACCTGCTGTGAATGCCGCCTCTACCGACAGGTCTCATCCTGTGCCCCTAGCCAGAGTTATTTAATACTTTCTCTGTCCTCTGTGATTTCATTCCATTTTTTACTTCCATTATAGATTTTACCAAAGTCTGCATGAAATTATGGCTATTTGTATCTGTGTCTTTTTTTCTCATATCCTATCAAATATTTGAGGTCACGGTCAATTTCTAATTTTAATTTCCCCCATAGTATTTAATGCCGTGCATGTACTTTAAAAATATTTAGTGACTTCAAACTCAAAGGGACTCTTGCCATAAACAATCCTTTTTAATGTTTTTGGATAAGATTTAATTCATTCTTTGTTTTTTTTTCTTTTTCTTCTGAGATTTCTCTTTCCATGTCATACACCTATTTTCTTCTGATTTTAACAGCAGGCATTGCCATCGTTTCTCAGGTACTTCTATATTTGTTCATACATAGTGAATTTAGTAAAACTCTGCAGAGGTTTACTCTTTCCACCATAAACTGTGTGAAGGAATCCAGAAAGCTTCTGCAATTTGCCTTCAGATCAAAAACTGATACCATAAGCATTGTTAAGCTAAACTGAATAACAAGATGTCATGGCCCCAGGCACTGATCCTCTCAGTCAGGTTCCATTTAGAGCAATAAAATTCCAGTACAATAAAATAATTTTTGAAATAACTTGAATTTCTTCTTACGAGATTCAACCTGTAACTATTTCAGTTTGTTTTTTTGGACTAGATTTTTTTATTTTTGTAGGAAACTAGAATACTCAGGAAAGCTTTTAATTTCAGATACTAGCAATTATCCAACTCCATTTGCATCCGTTTGCTGGGGCTGCTATAACAAAGTACTACAGACTGGGTGGTTTCAACAACAGAAATTTATTTTCTCACGTTTCTGGAGGCTAGAAATCCAAGATCAAGGAGTCAGTGGGGTTGGTTGCTTTTGAGGCCCTCTCTGGCTTGGAGATGGCAGTGGTCTCTCCATCTTCACGCGATCTTTCGTCCATGTGGGTCTGCGTTCTAATCTCCTCTTCTTTAAACACCCGAGTCATATTGGATGAGGTAGGCCCCACCCATAGGACCTCATTTTACCCGAAACACCCCTTCAAAGGCCCTATTTCTAAATACAGGCCCATTCTAAGTTACTGGGGTTAGAACTCCAACATATGAATTTGGCAGAGGGGATACAATTCAGTCCATAATATTTAATATTAGTAAAGGACCTTTGAGATCTGGCTTTTAAATTAAATCATCACTATGTGTTTTTATGGTAGTTTCTTTTCATTTCAATATCAAGGTCCAGTTCTTCCCAGGGTATGTCCAGGTAGCCAGTAAGGTCACTAGATGTCTGTATTGTGAGCTAATAGAGATACAGAGGTTTAGAAAAAATCAAAGTAGCTGTATTTTACTGAGAGGAAACAATAGCAAAACTTCTAGATTTCCAGTCTCGTCCCTGCAGTTGTAATTTGAAGACGCAGCCCACCAAAGCCTGTCAGAGGCAAAACAGCCCTGTTTCAGATTTCTTAGGAACTGTTATTTATTAACTTGACAGTTTCAGACAAACTATTTGCTTCTCCAAGAGTTGTTTCCTTACATGTAAAATGGGGATAACAGCACCACCTTATGAGACTTAAATGATGTCTTGAATGCATATTCCTGGCAACAGTAAAGCACACAATGGATGTGAACTGGCATTAAGGCACAGAAAAGGCAAATAGTGTTTCTGAGTGTTTCCAGTGTGCCTTGTAGTGCCATGCTAGGTGCATCAAATTCATTAACTCGTCCAGAGAAAATGTCAGAGAAGATAGGATATATCTAAGTCACAGCAGCCTCTCTCCCCCTTACCAACCCTGCTTCTGACCCCCAGGAGGATTTGCAGAGTTGCTGGAGAAACTGAAGCTCTGGATGGAGCACTGGAAGAGAGACTGCCATCCTGAGCAAGCCAACACTCTCAGAACAGGTCCCTGCTGTCTCCATTGCAGATTAGTGAGCAAGAGTTACGTGGACGTGAAAAGGAAGCACCACCATCATCATTTGCACAAGTTCCTCTTGACTGCAATAGCATTTTTTAATCTGGTAGACACACCTCTTGGACGACTATTTTCTGGAAGATTATTTTATCCTAGTGCCTTTCCATTCATGACAGAGGGAAATGGTAAAATATAATTACAATGAAAATACATTGGTAATTTTAAGATTGTACTGTTGGTGAAGGAATTTTTGTAAGAGATTAATTTATCCCTGGCTAAAAGATTTCTAATTTCAAAATGTTAGCTCTTTTAAGTACTCAACACGCAATGAAAAAGATAGTATCAAGAATTAAAGAGTGGTTCTTTTCAGTCATTGGATTCATATTCAATCTTTGTATCTTTTAGACCATTCAGAATTGGTGAAGTTTTATAAAGGAAATTTGTAAATTTTTTGTTTTAACTGACAACTTCTATTTCAAAAGGCCTAAATTATCATAACAAATATTTATGACTTGCCTTACAATTTATAAACCACTCTTTCTCCTGTGAAAACTGCTTTACACTAGCATACACAGTTATTGGTTGGCATAAGTATTCAAAGAGAAAAAAGTGTGATCATTAAATACAAATAGCCAATAAGCATTTATACAAATAATCAACTTTAGTGATAAAGTATTAACATAACTAAGTTTTCCCTCCTCCCAAAGTTGCAAAGATTGTAAAAGCCCTATGATATTACAAATTCAGGGAAACAAACCTTCCTGTATACAAGCACCACGAAGGTAGGATTTTTTGTCTTTTTTTTTTTAACTGTTGAATTTCCAGTGAACAGAATACTTTTGCCTGACCCAAAAGTAGGTTCTCATTTGTTAAATGAGTGAATGGAAACTTTGCTGTTGTATATATACATTGGTAGTATTTTCAAGGAATTTCACTTCTAGAAAATATTTAAGGGTGTCTATCAAAAGATATTTTAAAAGCAAAATAAACTAGAAGTAGCACAAATGCTTAAGAACAAATGGTTGATTTACTATATTAAGGTATAAACATATACTTGAATTCTTTTCATTTTTAAATAATGATATTGTAATATGAATATATTGTAATGGGGAAGATTTTATGTTAACTTTTATAAAAATTTGATTACAATTAGAATATAAATAATGATTGCATTTTTATAAATGTAAAATCTGTGGTTGTATAGAAAAGGTCCTGGAAAATTAGTCATGATTATTTTGAAATGGTGATGTCATGACAGTTTGTTCTTTTTACTCATTTGTGTTTTTTAAAGGCACATATGTTGGCTTTTTATGATAAAGAAAAAAGCTAAAGGCAGCAGAGGCAATAGCAGAACAACAACAATAAATCTATTCTGTTTAAAAACATTTTGAAAATTCATCATTGTAGTACTAATCAGCTTGAATAAACTTTATTTCTATTTATGGAGAACAATGCTTTAAGGGAGTCAGGATTACACATTGGTTAAATAAACTCATCACAGGACTAATGCCAATAATAGTTTGGATTCCTGTAGCAACTATATTCTAGAAGTTGACTTGCATCTTCCTATGCAGCATCTCCTTTCTGGTCCTATGATGCGGTGAGGTAAGCCTGTCTCCATCAGGTGAACTCTGGAGATGTGCTTTGGATGTGTCATGAGAGGCTGGATCTCAGCTCATCAGCTGGAGGACAAGTTGTGTTTGGAAGAGTTTTGGATCTGTTCTATTCCCAGAACTCTGCATGCCGTGTGAGCCACCACCATGTCTATAGGGGCTGGTATTTTTCCCACTCTTTTTCATACCATCACGGACCATGGAACCTAAAAGCACATCACATTTCTAGGCTCTCCAAAAACATGGAGCTTCTTTAAAAATAAGCTTATTAGAAAAACCATAAAATAGTTTAATTACCTTTATTTTCATTTCCAATTTCTCAACACCATAGTCCATGTATTAGGTGAGTTAGGCTAAGTGCTATAACAAATAGAGCCCCCAAATGTGTAATGGCTCAAATACAATTAAAGTTTATTCCTCTCTCAGGAAAATAGTCCAGGTGGTTCCAGGCAGGTTTATGTATAGTGGTGGGGGCAGGGGGTTCATTCAAGGTCCTAGGATGATTGGACTGTGCCTTTCTCGGTTATGGCTTCTAAGAACTCTCTAGACGTTGCTATGCAGCTGAGGGAAGGGGGAAAGAGTCAGCCTTTCTATGCGTTTCCTATGGGCCAGCCTGGAAGCTGGCCATGTCACTGCTGACTACATTTCATTGGTTAGAATTCAGTCACATGGCCACACACCTAATTTTGAGGGAGACTGAGAAATATAGTCAAGCTGTGTGCCAGGAAGAAGAGAAATTGAGTTGGATGAACTCTTACCTAGCCTCTACCACATTCCCCCTATCTGCTAAGTCTTCCTGGGAAAAAACTAAGCCCTAAATTCATATTTTTCCTTCCATGAATTAGCAAAAGTGGGAAGTATATGAAAGCCTAAATTTATAATCTGTGTGATGCATAAAAGGACTTCTAGTCTTGTGGAGTTGGTTTCCTGGGACAAATAACAGCAAGAAATATCATTTATTGGTGAAAAGGCAACCAAGACTTTGGGAACTTTTGATTTAAATGTACAGTGAAATGATTTTTATCCCATTTTATTTTATCATGTGTGATGGGAACTAACAATGATAACACTTAGACATGTAAATATTTTAATCTGTAACCTCCTTTCTCCCGTCACCAAAAGTAACCAGGACACAGTTAGCAAATCAAGTTATAAAGAAACGAAAAGAGAAGAGTTGGTGGCTCTCTGGGTTGAGTACAAGGTTATAAACTCTCTGTAGCTTGTCAGCATCTCAGATTCTTCTGACCTATTGAGGCAGGGAAAAAACTGAGTGTATGTAGTATTAATAGACAAGAAAAGAAAATTTTTTAAAAAATCATTTCCCTCCTCTCTCGCTTTACTCCTGCATAGATTCTATCTTCAGAAATACCAATAAATGATATTTCTTGCTGTTATTTGTCCCAGGAAACCAACTCCACAAGACTAAAAGTCCTTTTATGCATCACACAGATTATAAATTTAGGCTTTCGTATACTTCCCACTTTTGCTAATTCATAGAAGGAAAGGAAGGAATTTACAGAAGTGGGAGTATTTCCTTGGAGCCAATAAAGTGCATGTAGATGCCAATACAAGACTCAGCCCAGCTAATGAGAACCCACCGGAACCTTCCAAAAGGGGAAGTTATATAGGAGTGCAGCAGGAGCTAATTTCCATTAATCTAGGGAATGCCTACTTACTGCAAAGCTGTCACATTGGTATAAATGAAGGGAATGAAAGTGAGGTGAGGAGGAGTCTCATTCATTACATCTAGTTCAGGGCCAAGCCTAGGCCATGTGTTTAGAAAGCTCTCAGTGATTCTGATGAGCACAAAGGTTGAAAATCACTGATCTCATAAGATAAACACCCATTTCTAAATGACGCGAGGGGTGGTTCAGCTGTAACATGAAGCTGAGACTGATCAGATGGCTAATGATATTTAGGTCATGATGAGAATCTAGTTCAACAAAGCGTCTCTCTGTGAAATGCGATATGGTTACGATGGATGTTTTCCAATCATGCATTTTAATTAAATTGGATATAGAGGAGCAGCTAAATTGCTGTTTGGGGTCAAAAACAAATGTAAGATTGACACTTAGGCAAATCATTCTCAGACACAAAATGTAGTAAAAAAGGAAAGCAAGTAACTATTAACATCACCTAGACATAGATTTTTTAGCTGCTCAGAGCAAAATTCTTTGTCTGTATTGCCATTTCATCTGGACTGTTGGTGCATTTGTTGAATGCTGAAGGACGGAATCATGTGCAAGTCATTCTTCCTTGGTGAGAGTGACTGCGCGCCTTTCCTTTTATCCATCCCTATTTATTGAAACTGACAGGCAACAATGAATTATGTAACCGTAATGGAATTCACATATTAGTGAGAACATATTATTATAAATTAGCCACACTTCAAAAATTTAAACACCTTTAAGTCCAAGACACTACTTAACTTGCAAACATTACTTAAAAATTTAACTTACATTTCCTGTTTTAACAGCTGAGTTTAAGTACTTTCCGTAAATATTGCCTTTTTATATTTCCCTTTCTTAATTGCACTCTTCTTTCAGATATTTTATTACTGGTTTAAATTCTGAACTGTTTTCAACTGACAAACAAAATAAAGGCTTGTTTAATTCAGTTGGTTCAGGCTCCTAAGTTTTTTCAGTTGTAAATTTGATTATCATATTTCTAAACTATTTCCTATATATTTCATGCTATGATTGCAAAGTTATGTACTGAAAAGTTTTTATAAATGTTCCATTGTGAGTTTATTAAGTAAGAGGTGGGTATCTATTTAGAGAAATGTGTGAAAGTAAAATTGAAAACATAGCTTCTTTTTCTTCAATTGATTTTGCTGTAATTCAGCACAATTACATATCACAAAACCAATACACATAAACAAAAACCTATAATGAAATAAATCATATTTGGATCAATTTAGAGTTTAAAAGAGGTCCCACATTTACCTGCCCTCCATACACATACGTCTGCCATAGAAATGGATTATGCAAACGCTCCAGGGAGGAAGCTTACTCCATCTTTCCACCTAAGGACCCTGTTTACGTTGCTGAAATAAGTGCAAATGACTGAGATGAGAAAGTATGGTCCTACTCGCACGCCAGTAAGTGTGGTTGGGTTCCTGATAAGTTTCTGGAAGCTTGAACCCCTTTCCACATCTCCACTGATTTGTGTCTTGTTCCTTTCCTACAGGTGGGCTTGTTTTTTTAAGTATAGTCTTGGCATTCGTGAATGTGAAACAGTAGAAAAAAGATGAAAAGGTCATAATAACAACAGAAGGAAATTCAACCGAGAGAAACGACTACTTGGAGATTCTAAACAAAGCAGAGCACTATCTGAGGGTCTAACTTGCCAACAATTCTCAGTGGCCCAGTCAAATTCTATCACCTTTTAATGTGATTCTTTGGAGAAAGATAACTCAGTTTAACAGGTCCCCCAAGTAGAAGCTTGCCAGGATGTTTTGAGGATCGAAAATAAAGTTCTGGTTTTTGTAGCACAATGTTTGAACTACTTATTCATGGCAAAAGTGAAACTTCTGGGTTCTCACTGTTAAAAATCAGAGTTTTACATAAAATTGAAAGTCTTCAGGGAGGCTACTGTACCATTAAAAATTGTGTGTGTAGGTATGTCCCCACTTTTACATGATTAAGGTGCATAAATTAAAAAACACTGAAAAATGAGAACTCCAGAATCATCTCCAGTGCCTCCCCCACCTGCTTGTGTCCTGCTCTCTTTATTAGCACAACCATTGTCTGGTCCCTCCAGTAGGAGGGAAATCAAAGACATCACAAGGCTTGAGTGATAGGACTCTCACAGCAGATGCTTTTGGGAAAAGTGAAGATCCCTATTTCTCCTAGTTCAAGTAAACTGTTTCACAGTAACGTGATTGATTCGTAGATTGTCTCCAACTACAAACACCACTCTACCCAGACAACTTCCTTCTGGCAACTTGTCCAGATTCTCCCAGCGTGAATCCAGGGCCTGCCTCTGTGCCTCTCTGTACTGTTGGAATTATCACGCTATATTGCATTGATTGCGTCTCTCATTTGCCTCTCTCCTTCCACTAGAAATTTAGTACCATGAAGGATCATGTTTTACACTCCTTGAACAGACACTCAGCTCAACAAATGTTAAATGAATGAATGAACAACATGATGTCACAAAAGTTATAAAAAGTATTCAGAACTTAACTTTGTTAAGTGATCAGCTGGACTTTACTCTTGGGTAACATATTAGGGATAACTGATATTGTAAGATTTCTGATAAGGGGCAGCAGAGTTAATCTGATGGGTTTGATGAATAAAAAATCACTTCATCTAGAGGAATCAGAACAGTAGCTCAGACTTTCTGATTGCCGGTCTGAGGCTCGCACTACTCTGGTATTACGTTCCTATTCTTATGCATATGTGACGAGAATTTTTGTATAATGTTGCTCAAATAATATGTTTCTTTTCTTGAATGTGACATGGTAGGAAGAGAGGCAAAAAAAGTCAGTATATCATGTGTTTAAAAAAATATTTACATGTTTTTCTATTTTTATAATTGTTATGCTTTAATATTTATTTGTATTTGGAATGAAATGGTGATTATAGGAAATTCTGGGTAGGATGAGAACTTATTTGTCTTAGTAATAAAAGATAAGAGTTATAGGATCACTTTGTATATTTTTATTATTCTCATGGAAAGTGAGAAATAGATGTACTGGGAGCATCTTTTGTTTATCTACTCCTATTCATAGATGGAGCTTTCCTAAAATAAGTGCTACATCATAGCTGTAACTGTGAATGTCTACACAATTATCTCTGCTTTGTGTGGCATCTAAGTACATGCACCTGACTGTATATTACCGAGGCCTGTGATTCTGAATATAAAATCTCTTTCTCAGGCTCTCCCTTCTTTGCATTTCCACTGCCTCTGATTTATACAACCTTTCAAAATACAGATTTTTAGATTAAGAAAAAAGTGCTCACACATTGTAAAAATGAAAATCATACAAAAATATTTAAAAAGATCTTTTCACGCTTCACCAACCATGCTTTACTACCCAATCTGGCTTAATGGGCACATGACCTGAGCAGTCTTGTGGGGCCCTGTGTTTTGAGGGTCCTGTGCTCAGTTTATTGCTTTGGTACTGTCTTAAAACTTAATAATTTTTGAACACAGAGGCTGCCTGCATTTTCACTTTGCATTCTACCCGCTCCCACTTCCCTCCCCTGTGTAATCATTCCTAACTGCTTATTACTTCCAGAAATTTTCTGTGTCTGTAAGCGTATTTGTAGATATGCATGCATTGGTTTTTATATCAGTGGGATTATTCTATACATAGTCTATACTTGCTTTCCCTCTTCAGTGTTGCATATTGGGATTTCCCTATTAAATAGCCGTCCTAGTATTCATTTCTTCCTTTCCTTAGGCAGTCTCCATATTGCTGTGGAATGATCTAATTCTGGTTGTGCCAATTCTTTGTTAAAAATGGACAATGCTTCTCTGTAGCATATAGAATAAACTGGCATCCTGGTAAACAAATCAGATTCTGCAGGAACATTGGCAGTGTGCTGGCAAATTTGAGTTTCTGAGCATGCAGGTATGGAGGACTCCTCTGGACTAGGAGAGTCGCAAAGATAAGCCCTCTGCTGTGCAGCCAGCTAGCTGAGGGCTCTTCATCTGAACACGGACCTTTATTTTCAGACTTTGCAATATCCTCTCCCTCTCGCTAACAGGTAGGAAAAGTATCTTCCATTTTTTTTTAAGCATTACTTTATAGAATTGCTAATAATCAGCCTTGAAATTAGTAAAGACAATGTTATGGAACTGAAATGTTTATATCCCTTCCAAATTCATATGTTGAAACCCTAATCTCCAATGTGATAATATTGTAGGAGGTAGGGCCTTTGGGAGGTTCATTATGGTTAAGGTCATGAAAGTGGAGCCCCTATGATGGGATTAGTATTCTTAAAAGAAGAGGAAGTGACTAAAGCTCTTCCTCTCTCTCTGCCATGTGACAACACAACACAAAGGCAGCCAACCATGCTGGCACCCTAACCGCGAACACCCAGCCTCCAGAACTGTAAGAAATGTCTGTTGTTGAAGCCATGCAGTCTACCATTTTATTATAGTAGCCAGAGCTAAGATATACAGAGAAGAAGGTCTTTCTCTTTCTACAAAATTGACTAATCTACTGCAGAGGGTTAGATCACATATATGTCTTATTTTACAAATGAAGAAAATGAGCCTGGGAAATAAGACACTCACGTCCAAAGACACGGAAATTAGTGATGAACTTAAATGAACATCTATTGCTTTTCAGGTTATGAGACTATGACATCTTCTTGGAATTTTCCTGAATACTCTAAATCCACAGGTCAGAAGGATATTCTGAGTTTAGAGAAGTTTGGCTGTTATGGCAACAACTATTGGCATTGCTCCCAGTGTAACATTTCTAGCATACAGAGGCTGGATGGTCCAAGTTGGTGGTTAAAGATGCCAGAGTACTAGCCACTCCCACACACGTATGATCACCAGTGAATTACTCAATCTCTCTGAGTGTTAATTTTCTTAAGTAGAAAACAGATAAAATAATATCTACCTCAGCTGTAACTAGGAAAGATAAGATTTTAATTTATTCATTTACTCAGCAACTATTTATTGACTATTATGTATCAAAAATTGTGCTCAGCAGTGAGGTTATGGCAGTGAAATCAAACACATTCCCAGCCCTCATGAAGCCATAGTCTGGTGAGATTTAAAGTATAAGAAAGTTAGCAACACAGTTCCTCACACAGAATCAAGGATCAATTAATAATACCAATAGCAACATAAATTTCTAAAAGATTGTTTTCATCCCTTCCCTTTTAAAAGTAACTAATGCTGCTGCTTTATCTTTAGAGATATTCTCAATCATGATAATTGGAACATTTATTCCGAAATCATCTTGAAGAAGTTGTCCATCTTCCTGCCCTGCCCTCATCATCCTCCTTAAACTAGTTGCTAGTAGAGAATTTGGCATACATTCCATCTGGTGCTTTTTTCCTATGTGCATTAATAGCGCTTTATAAAAATCAACTTTTGAAATCTTGCTTATGTGTAAGAACTTAAAAACAGTGTATAAGGAAATGTCCATTTAATAAAAAACACTTTGAAAATCTGGTTAAGGATTACTTACTTGATGTTAACCAAGCATCTCAGTCTATGTGCCCATTTCGCATGTCCGAGAGTTCTGCCAGACTCTACCTAGCCAGAGCATGCCTAGCAAGAAGACACTGCATGTCCAAGAAATCAGCTTAGAAGCCTCACTAAAGGAAAAGTCAGCCTAGTGAGGTCCACGTGAGACCTGCCCAGGAATGTGAAAGAAGATCAGCAAGGTTAGTGTGTAAAAACAATGCCATGGACTTGGAAAGTTCTAGAAGTGAGTCTCGCATGCAGGACCATTTGATTTCTTGTGCTGAGCTACAGATGTCTATTTTAACGGCAGTGCCTGCCAGAGCTACAGTCGACAAGGCCAGCTGCTCTCAACTGCCAACTGTCAGTTGACGTGGCAAGCTCCTACCAATTTATGCTGAGAAAACAGCGTGGAATTGGGTCAGCAAAGGACATTACTTTAATATCCTCCATCTGTCAAATAGGCTTATTTGGAGAAAATTGAATATTCGGAGCAAGAATTGTTAAGGCTCTTCTCCAATAACATCTACACACGATTTAAAAAACCAAATTGTATTATTCAGTTAGTTATCCTCCACAGAGTGAGAGAGCAGGAATTGGTCTAGTAGACACAACTGTGTGACTTTTAGTGCTGCAGGTGGCATAAATAAATTAAAGCTTTCCCCCACTAGATCCAGAACTTACCTTCCTTCCTCCCAAGCACTGCTGCAGTTGAGGCTTAGTTAGGACACCGTATTGGCAGTTGTGGGGCTGCCAAGTTATTTCTCTCCAGTCACAGGTCCTGTTGTCTGAACAGCTAAGGCATGGCACAATCCACTGGCCTGGAATAGATGGCAAAACTTCCTTTGGTTCAGTTTCTACTGGTGACATTACAGTTTGCAAGTAACTTTAGAACTCAGCTATGGCACGCCATTGCAGAAATTACAGTAAGAAGACCATTCTTACTATAGAAATCCAATGGAGCAATGCATGGCCTCCTGCCAATCAAATAGAATAGCGACATGGAGTAATGTTCTGAAATAATATATTGCATGCTGAAATCAAATATGAGCGCTACTCCATGAAACCATATACTTATTTTTAAAAACCTTAAGTGATCAGGTAATACTCCATCATTACTTATTTTCAAACAGTACATTAGGTACTTCAATAGGACCAAAGTAGATTGGGAGCCCCCAAAATTAGCAGTTGGCCTCAAATATTTATTAGGCTAACACATGCTTAGGTTATCAATCCAATAATAGGTATACTTGCTGCTCTCAAGAGATTTAAGATACAAGTACTTCAGTATACTGATAATTTATTATTTTGAAGACTAGTTATTTTTCCTTAATTTGATTGATGACCTTTTGGGTATGAATCTTTTCACCTCTTTCTAGTTGTGTCACCTCAATTTCTTCTTCAATTTAGATGAGGTATGTACTGTTCCACATGATTGGTGTGAGGGTGTAATGGAATAACGTATTAAAAAAACCTAGCACAGTCACAATATTGTGTTCACCTTTTGTTACTAACAGAGTTCAAGTAGAAAGTCTGTCATAAGCTTTAGGAAATTTTTATAAAACAAATGAATATTTTCTGTACATTTAAGATATTTCCTATTTTATTGATAAAATAACACATTCAAAATGCTTCTGCTTTTAGTGTGAGTAGCTCCATTAACAATTCATTAGAAAAATATCAACAAATAATTCTATGTTGTTTCCTTGTTCATCTTTTCAGAAATAGCATGTGAACATAACACAACTATAGCAACAAATACGGAGTGGTTATTTCTCTCCTTGGTGGAGAATATAATGATGTCTCTGATAATCACTTTCTCTACCTTAAATGGCTTGCTTATGTTACTAGTATAGGTTTCCCCTTCAAAATATTGAGAAGTTAAATATTTCCAGATACTTCTTGAGTTAGGAAGATAAAATCTTAAGAACTCTATCCACTCTGGCTCTGAGTTCTGGTGCTGCCAACAAAGGTATCTGGTGTGATATGAATTTTAGTGGAAAGAATTTCTACTTTCAGGGGATGAATACAGTGCATTTTACATTCATGACTTGAGTGATGTCAGAATTGTGTATGTGAGTGTGTGTGTGGAAATAATTATAAATAAATATGAAAGGGGCTATAATTTATGGCTGATACTGATTGACCACTAAAAGGAGAAAAAAGTGTGCATATATTAAGAAAGAGAAATTGGGAGAGATAAAAGAAAATAGAAGGAAAAGGAGATGAGAAAATTATGAATTTCAGGAAAGGGAAAAAAATGTTTAATAGAACCACTCTAGGGGGGCTACAATGTCAACTGGAGCAGAAATACAAAATCTTCAAAAGTCATATGGACTTTTTCTTCCTCTTTCTGTAAAATTTTTCCTTTGCTTTGATCTTTAAATGTAATGAGAATCCCAGAAAACTGCCTTATTCAATCTGTATCCACTAAGTACTTTCATACAATTTCAGGAATGATGAATAACCTTCCATTTCTCCATATACATATCGCTCTCTGGAAGGATTTTAATTTAATACATTAAGTGCCTACCCTGAAGTGGACATTGAGGGATTAGGTGCTATTGGTGTTAAAATATCATAATAATTTTTAAAAAATAGCTAATATTTTCATAGCTCCTCCCAGATGCTGGGGATTTTCTAAGTTCTTTACTATATTAACTTATTTAAGCCTCATGAAAACTCTATTATCATCTCCTTAACCGGAGCTCAGAAAGGTTAAGTAACTTGTCCAAGATCCTTCAGCTAGCAGGGAGCAGAACCAGGATCTGAGTGGAGCAATCAGCTCCAGAATCCATGTTCTTAACTATAATGCTAAACCTCAAAAATTTATAATCAGGCTAGAGGATTATAATTTTTACTTGTAAAATAATTATAGCACAATAACAGGTAATGCATAAATGAGAAAATTATCTGTGTGGTAGTGAAAGAACCTGGGCTTTGGAGGACCACACACACCTGGGCTCTACCTTTAACGAGCCCCATGGACCTCAACATTGACTGCATATTACAGTCACCTGGAAAACTTGGTAAATTCCCCAAGCCCAGGTTATACCCTAGACTGATTAAATCAGAATCACGGCTTTTCAGGTGATTCTAATATGCAGCCAAGGTTGAGACTCACTGTTTAAATCAGACAAATGAATCTTTTCATGATTAAATTTACTTCTCTATAAGAAAAATATGTGTAGCACCAGCTATAGTGCCTGATACCTAAGAGCTGATGTCTGTATTTTATGTATTTTCCCACCTCCACAACAAGTAAGCTGTGGTAGTTCAGAATAAAAAGAGAGTCATGGAGGTTAGAGTTTTCTGGAAGGTTCCATGGCGCAGATAAAATGTGAACAGGTCTTTATGGATAGATAAGACTTGAAGATACAGAAGGGAAGGGATGGTACTTTAGGGATAGGGAAGAGATGAGCCTGGCAGGAATGAGACTGAAGAACTGACAGGCCTCTACTTAGACTGCATTATTGAAGAAAAAGAGCATCTTCCAGATGAAAGATGTTTCTAAAGTTTCCAGATACAGAGAATGGCAGTACTACTAAAAGAAACTACATAGAAAATTGGGGAGAGGCGCTGGTTTTTGAATGGCAAAGACAAGACTATCCTCAAAAGTGTTTATTTTTCCATCCATTCTCTTTTAATAATTCCTCTTTGTCATTCAGAATATAGCTTGCTTTCTAATTCTAATTCTGCCCTGGCATGCATGGTTTGTAATCAATAATCAACCTCCTTCACATCTTTGCCTGGCTTCTTCTAATGCTTTTTGATTTAGACACAGCCTAAAAGTTTAACCTTTGCTGATAAACTCCTCAAGAAAACCTCCTTCGAAAAAAGGTAGAGTCTTTCCTTCATAGAGGTCCACATTGAGTGGATTTATAGCATTACCTTGGATGGAGTTAGAGGGAGCCTTTTAGTGCCTCCTTTCTACCCTCTTGTTTTAGAGAAGAGGCAAATTGAGGCTCAGAGAGTTAAAATAACAGAAATGAGGTCATGCTGTACCAGAACTGAGGTCTCTGAGTCTCCAATTGCTGATCTTTTTATCATGTCAGGATAGGTCAGCACAAAATCATCAGTTGAAAATGAAATACAGCCCAACAGCCTCTTTGGTAGCACTTATAGGAAAACCCACAAACTGGTCATATAATGAATTTATCTTTATTTTAAAAAGCTGAATTTACTCAGTGAGTTCATGTGTTGACAGAGACTGTGTTTAAACAAAGATTGTTAATTTTCTTTCTAATAGCACCATGGTGTGTTGAGGGCATAAATGTGTTTCTGCTAATGAGATTATATTTGATAATCTTTTGAAAGGCCAAGTTTTCATCAGATCCCTGAGAATCTAAGAGCATAGGCATCCCACCCCCACTCCAGATACTCTCTACCCCTCAACCTTGCTGACAGCTAATTTTGCACAAACGGAGACAGACCCTTTTCGACCACTTGCTGCTAAGGATGAAGAAACAAGTGGAATGCACAGACATTCAAATATGGGTGCAATTAGTTTGTGGGCATAAAATCTCATCCACATAAAAAGAAGGGCTGATTGGGTCTCTGAAAACTTGGCTCCAATAGTTCATCCTACTCTATATTTATGCAGTCTTTGCATTTTAGTATTGGTTAACAATGCCTTTTATTTATTGTAAGTTAGTAACTGCTTGAAATAGGCATCTGTATAACATCTGCAGGACTGGGATTCTTGACATTTTAAATAATACCAGCTCTTAACTAAAATTGTCCAAAAAAGGGGCCATAAATTCTATGTTATATATATGAACACTGAATGAATCAAAGCTGTGATTCGTGATATAAAGCATGATGTGTTTTAGGGAATAACATTCTGAGGAATGAAAATGTCTTTTGGCAGAATTTATTTGATTTATAATTATAGCTCTATATTTAATGAAAATTAGATTTCATCTATTTAAGTGAATCAGATTGGATCCACTGATACAATGGACAAAAAAAAGTTCAACTCTGACTTAGGATCAAAGTGATATATAAAATCTTGTAAATGTTAGTGTTGAGTCCTAGCCCTATGTTGTTATAATAAGTGGTTTTTATTTAAGAAGAAAAATACATCTATGCTTTCAGTATTAGAAGTGTTAAAGTATAAGTTATCACATTTCCTTGATAAAAGTAATAAATCTTTTAATTATTTACATATTATAAAATGTGATCTGAACTATTTTCCTTAACGTTAATCCTCATTCAATGATTACGGTATAAATTTTTTCTTTCTCCAAATTAGAATAATTACTTTCTATTTGTTAAGCAAAAAGATTTAATTCTTGATCGTGTCTTACAGTTAAATTATTTCCTAAAGGATAGAAATCGATTTAAGAATTAAAAAAATACAGTCATTCAAGAGTACATTAGCCAGTGTTATTGAAAAAGACATTTTGACATCATTACATCAACAAGGTTAAAAAAAATCCATTTTTGCCAAATAACTGTAATATGCTGTTAAAATAAGATTTTGGAACCAGTGTGTGTTTGGCCTTATACACTAAACCCAGAGCTCCTAAATAAACTTCCTTCCTATGTTGTCTACCATGACAACTTCTTTCAAGAGGAGAGAATCCTGCTATTAGGGAAGGAAACCATCTCTGGCAGCAAATGATACATTCTTGCAAACCGTTGTCCTGACCTCATTCAGTAACTTTGAGTCTTTGGGGCCTTAGTAGATCAAGGGTGGAGCAGTTGGTTGTGGTGATTGTGTCCCGGCCATTCTGTGAAAGGGAGGAGCCTTGGATCTTGATTTTAGTTCAGCAACCATTTTAAAATCACATATTAGGCACTGGAAAGTGAATAAGGAACAATCTCTGCTCTGGAGAAACACATAGTCTAGGGAAGCCATCATCATTAATATGTGTACACTGTAATATACGCGCAGATACTCCTATATTTATATATTATGTTGGTTATAAAACATAAAAATACAATTACTAGGTAAAAAAAAATAAATGCACGTATATTTTAATCTTTTCTAGCTTCTGTGGATTTCCCTGCGCCACTCCCTCCCCATCCTGGGGTACATCATTTCACTTTCGAGACCACTGATCAGAATAAGAGCGAGAAACATATAAATAAACATAATGCAGTAAGTGCTATTGTAGAGATGTGCCCAGGATGCTCTGGGAACACAGAGAAGCTAAAGCGGGAAGCTGGTGGTGCAGAAAGGTTTCCCACAGAGAAAGATACAGCATCAGAAGTTAGGCAAAGACAGGAAGAGGACTTGTAGAAATAGAGAACAGTGTGGACAAAAAGCTGGAGTTCTAGAGCAGCATTATCACCATACAGTGAGGAAAAGAGGCTGGAACCTGGTGGGAAAGGCAGGAAGGGGCCAGATTATAGAGGCTAAAGAGCATGGGCTTGATTTGTGAGTCAATTTTGGGGGCTTCTCTAAAGGGGCCTAGCTACTCAAGTACCAGGAGGTCACTATTTTTTGGCAGCCTCTCTGGCAAGGTCCAGACACAGAGATAGCTTCCTAACAGAGCCTGACCTAAGTTAGCACACATTTAATGGACAGATCAAGTTGCTGCTTCTTGAGGAATCCCACTAATGTATCTTGGACTTTTTCTTGAAGAACTTTTAACTTGGTGTAGCAGAGGGAATAGAATTGTTTTATGATTGTCGTAAATTGTCATCTGATAAAAATTTTAACTGGACACATTGGTATCTCCTTGTATGTAAAGGTATGTATCTCATTTAGCAGAGGATCACAAATCACACCACCTGACATGCCATAATGGGTAAATCCCTCCCTATACACTGACTGTAATTTATTATTTAGAACACATGTTCAAGAACGCGGACGTGCCCATGTTTGTTAACCGTGCATGCCAAATTGCAATTTGTCCTGCCCATTTGGGAAACTCATTTTCCATTCAGGCTGTGGTGTGAAGTTCACGGCAAGGGTAGAAAAGCTCATGAGTGTTTTCTCAGACTTTTAGATGAAGGGAAACCTGGGGTCAGGAGAACAGAGCGATAACCAGGAAGCCTGGAGAAGACGCTCCTTGCTTCCCTAATTGCTTTAAAGGCCCTTTTAGTCCCAGCTTTGGCTGGACCGCACTATCTCCACTGAAAGAAGATTGCTGGGGAAGGAGAGAAACAGGGAATGAGGAGAGAGGCACAAAAGAAGTGTCTCATTCCAGGTCTGCTCAAGGCGTAGGCAGGACTTAACACTGTAACATAAATTTGATGTCACAATTTCCCTGCCTCTATTAATGGTCAATATATGTGAGACGACATTAGTGATCTTTCCCAAAGACATTTTAAAATAAAAAGAAATTATTAAAACTGAACTTGTATCCTTTGAATTTCTTTTGTTCACAATGGATATTTATTTTCTACCTACTATGTACAAATTATGGGGCCAAGTGAGTTAACATAATGAGAACAAGTCAGACTCCCTGCCTTCATGAAGCTGGCATCCTGGAAAGACTGACATTAAACAATTAATTACACACTTAATTATTTCAACAATTGTGATGACTGCTATGGAAGAAAAGTAGAGTTTTATGAAACATGCAGTAAGGAAGCAAATCAGAGGTTCATGGAAGGCTCTCTGGTGAGGGTGAATTTTGAGCTAAGATCTGTAGGTGAATATTGATTAACTAGGAAAAGAATGGAGGGTGAAAAGAGAAGAATTAAATTAATCAAAGTATTTCAAATATTGAAACAATGCATTTACATTAATTTTATGTGTTGTAGTTCATAGTAATGAAAAAAGTAATGCCCTTGATTTTTTGTACCAGGATAGTTTAAATATGCACATATTTATCCATACTAAAGAGGTTTTTTTTTTAGAGATGTGACACCCAATGTGATAGTCACCTTTTATGTCCCCAGATGGACAACTCTTTAGCTCAGACTGTGAAATGGCTTCAATGTAGTCAGAAGAAATAGGTTGTAATCCACAGGTTTCCTCCGGGTGAATCAGCAAACCACAATCCTGCATTAAAGTGATAGATATTAGTTATCATTAACCTGACCCATAGTAATAACATTTAAAAAATAAGATTTTCCATGCCAAATAGCCTTTATGGATAAAGGGAGCAACTATTGTTTACCCTTTTTGGGCTATTGACTTATCAATAGTTATTTCTGCTAAAAGTATTAATAGCTACTTTCATTAGTAGGGTGAATTAAGGGGTTAATATAAATTCCAAAGACAATTCAATCTCTATTTTGACATTGATATTCATGTCATCGCTCTGCTAATTTTTAAAAATTTGGGTGCAAGTTTTACCTTAAAATATACCTGTGTCAACTTATAAAAAATAAAACATACTATTAATATAATAGAAGATAACATATCAAGTGGAAAAGACAGTTAATGTGAGAAAGGAAATGGGAAATATCCGGGGAGAATTTAATTTAACAGATGAATTTCATTTTGACAAACATTTATTAAGAACTCCCGATATGCCAGAAATGAAATAAGATGAATGTATTTTATTCAAAACAACGTTCACATCTGTACCCGAATGTTTTATAGCAGCACAATTCACAATTGCAAAGATGTGGAAACAACCCAAGTGCCCATCAATACATGAGTGGATTAATAAAATGTGGTATATGTATACCGTGGAGTACTCCTCAGCTATAAGAAACAATGGTGATATAGCACCTCTTGTATTTTCCTGGATAGAGCTGGAACCCATTCTGCTAAGTGAAGTATCCCAAGAATGGAAAAATAAGCACCACATGTACTCACCATCAAATTGGTTTCACTGATCATCACCTAAGAGCACATTTAGGAATAACATTGATTGGGTGTCAGGCAGATGTGGGTAGGGGAGGGGATGGGTGGATACATACATAATGAGTGCAATGCGCACTGTCTGGGGATGGACACGCTTGAAGCTTTGTCTCAGCGGGGTGGGGGGGGGACAATGTCAATATACATAACCTAAACTTTTGCACCCCCACAATATGCTGAAATAATAATAAAAAAAAACAAAAAAACAACGTTCACATATTTATAACAGTAGGCAACATCTCACTGCCCTCATGTTCTGTACCAAGCAATGCTTTCTGTAGTCTGGCAGGTGCAGTCGAGAACAGCGTGTTGGCTCTGAAACTTCCAACCACTGCTGCGCCTGCAGCATGGATCACCTTCATTTTCTCTTAACTTATTCTCCAAAGCTATTGGTACCTGTCCCTGTCCCTGTGTCCCTTTATCCTACCGCACCTGGTTCTACTGCCACCCTCCTCATTGGGCTCTCCTGGTCTATCACAATTTAGAGCATGTAGAAATGCTATCATCTGTATCTGGATTGTTTTCTCACTAAATTTGAATGGAGAATATCTTTTGGTGTTTCAGGTCTCAGCCAGGCCTTTCTGAAACTCTAGCACAATTATATATCCCTACTTTTGTCCATGTCAGCACTCGGTGTGTTTCCTTCACACTCTTCACCATTGGTAATTATTTGTTTGCTTGTTATTTGTCCATGCCTTTTCTGCTGGACGGAATGCTGTATCCAAGCAAATAATCATTTCACTCACACATATACCCAGTGCCTGCCATCAGTAGATGATAAATATTTGTTAACTTCATAAAAGGTTAGACTTGTTTCCCTCGCTGTATCAAAAATTCTCAACAATGGAGAGAAATGATTGATTTGACCTCTCCTTTGCTCTGTAACTTTGCCTCTAATCAACAATTTCTAGTCACTTTCCCTCATACTCTCAAATATCCTAACTACTAACTCAGATTCCCAGATCTCATACAAAAAGACCCAGGATGTTAAATTTAGGTACTTCAGACTGAGATATTGTGTTGCATTTATTACTAAAAAAGATATCTTTCAGCATACACACACACACACACACACACACACACACACACACACACACACACATAAATATATCTCCACACAAATAATGTTTAAACATTTTTAAAAGTCTGGATTTAGAGATACTTTTGCCTGAAAGTTCTCGCTTGTTTGGGGTTTCTGTGGTGTGTGTGTGTGTATGACCATGTCCAGTCTACTTATCCAGGGGCCATTAGAGACAGAGTCCAGACCACAGCAGCAAAGGCTTAACTGGTGTCTTGTGTTGAAGCTCTGCATGTAATTGGCACATATCAATAAATCAGAAAATTGTGTTGCTACTAGTTTGCTAATGGCTTGTCCTGTGGGGAACCTGAGCAAGCTCAATCACTGATGAGAGAGTGGTGGCTATTTCAGGTAGACAAGTCATCGACTACTTCTCTGAGGAGACACTTGAACTGAAGGGTGTGAAAAATTGAAGGGTGAGAAGATGAGAATTCCGAGAGGAAGGAAGAGCATGTCAAAGTCCACAAGGGAAAAGGATTTATCCGACTTCTTCAGTAAAAAAAAAAAAGAAAGCCAGTTTTAAAAAACTGATAATGCTGACAATCTATATTATATTTTAATAATCAAATCTCCAGTCTCTCTTGTAGCTAAAGGTGTTCACGAGACACAGTTCTAACCAAAGAAATGTAAGTGAGTGCCAGCTATGAATTTCTGGAAGTTTTACTTCTCTGTTGCCCCTTTTTCTTTATCACTCTGTTTCTTCTTTCTACTTGGAATACAAATGCGAGCTGGAAGGATGAGCAGCCATCTTGTGACCATGAGGTAACTGTGAGCAGAAAAATAGAGCCTAGGACATAGATGATGCTGTGGAGCTGTAGTGCCAACTTTGGGCTGCCTCCCTCTACACGTTTTGATATGGAAGCAAAACAAACTTCTCCTTGATTAAGCCACAATAGAAATCCTAGATGCAGCCAAACTTCTCTCTTCCTGTAAGAGTCTATGAAACCTACTCTTTTCAGTCCACAAGAATCTTTTTGAGTATTCTTTTAGATCTTAAAAGTGATTAATCCCACTAATAAAAATTTTTTAAACAATCTTAAAAGGAAAAAAACTCATTAGCATCTCTCATTTTTTTCTTCACTTAGGATGATTAGTCACTTGGTCAGGTTCAGGCATATTAAAAAAAAATGAACAACAGCTCTTCTGGTCGTCAGTGTCATCTCTTGGAGCCACAGAGTCTGTATACACAGAAAAGGTGGTATTTAGTGGATTTGCTTAAAACGGCATTAGCCTCCGAAATCTCCACACTTAAAGTGCATGTTTTGCTGGAGACTTCACAAGCGAGCTCCAAATTACTGAGTAGATTGTCATGGCTCTCAGCAGAGTGCAATAAGATAATTAACAGTGATTTTCTGGTTCAAACTTGTGCCAAGTAAATATGTTTAGTACATAATTTTAAAAATTTACTTAACTTTTCATGGAGTGCTCTAGTGACTAACTTTGAAAGCGTTATGATGCTCCTGGTTTTGCCCCTTGTCTGACCACTGTTTCTTGTTACCAGTTCCTCTGGATACCCATTTCATTCTTTACAGATATGTTTGGCTGAAAAGGAATAAGTGGTATTTCTCCTTTTTAATGTGATATTGCTATGTTTTTAAAGCAATATCAAATTGGACTATTTGAGTTGGTAAGTATCTCTAAAACTTACTTTTATTGACCCCATGGAATCATTCCTTTAAGATAGAAGAATTCCCCCCTTCTCTGGTTAAATAATTTTAAATGCCCACTTATAGCTAAAAATATTCATTCACTCCCTGCAGCGCCCAGCTCCTTCCAGAGGGACCCATTTCATCCTTTTCCCTCAGGATGCAGCCATTTCCAGTAAGTCAGTAATGATTTCTCAAAACATGCCAATCTTGGCATGGCCACCTCCCTCCAGAAAGGCAGAGAGTCCCGTTCTGGAACAGAGCTGTTCCTCTCCCCACAGGAGATGAGGTGATTTCACTGTTGCCACATACCTGGGGGATATCTTTGGGATCTCATGATGTATTTTCCCCAGTGGAACTACTGGAACACTGAGCAAAGGCACCTGGTGGCGCTTTGGAGGAGCCTCTGACACTTTTCCAGGCTCAGACCATGTGAAACCTGAATACTAGCAGATTCCACCACATCTCATATCCTTGGCCCTTGATGCATGGACCAAAATGCAAGGCCTGCTGTTTATCCCTCCTCTCCTCTAATCTGATTTCAGCGGTCTTCTGCCACTCTCATGCGTGGTAAGCAAATCCTTCTACAACCCTCAAAGGCTTCACACAACGTTCCTTCCTTCTCCTTGCCTTCCCAGAAACCCAGCCCTGTTCCGGGGGTGGGGTAGGGGAGTAAACTTGCCCTGCAGCCCTGTGGGAAAGGACAACTTGCCCTCTTGCCATGCAGCCCTCTCCAGGGGAGGCTGCCTGCATAGTCAGGAAGTTGACTTTCTCTTATCTCCCACCTGCCCCTTTCAAACTGCCATCCGTGGTATTACATTTTATTGTGGCTCATTTTACCTGCTAGTCTTCTACCAACATTTTACTTACACTTCCACGTTTACCAATGTGACGCCTTGGTCATTATCATTCTCTCTATTCCACAATCTGCTATCAAATATCCATATGACTCCATTGCATTTCATTCAGCAATATCTCTAGACAAACTTCAGAACTTTTCAATCAAGCCAGAGGTTCTCTATTTCTAATTCTAATATATTTTCACCAAATAAAACATACTTTTTTTTCTAACCTTATCCTTGCCTGTTCTTCAGTCATGCTGGACTTCCATTTCCGTGATTTCTAACCCTCTTTCAATTTGTCTGTACTGTTCATTTCTGTCTCTAAACAATTCATTTCTTATTGTTTTATTTTACCAAAGGTGCACAGCAATTCTCCAATCTTGGAATAATCCAATTTATCTCCAACCAAGGCTTGGTGACACTGGCAAAACTCACACAAATGTAAAGATAAATGCCAGAAAAAATTCCTGCTGGTTTCTCAGTACTGCCTGATAATCTTTTTTCTATTATCCTAGTTGGAACTCTTCCTCATTCTCCAGAAAGGCTACTTCAGATTTTTGTCATTCTCCTTAGCTCCCTCACTTCAACAGCTCCATTGGTCTCACTGGGTGACCTTGTCTCCTAATTTATAAACAAAAAGTGAGCCTATTAGACAGTAATTTGCTCAATTTCTTTCCACCTGCCAATAAACTAACTGTGCCAAGATATCTTTTCTTCCTTTTCTTATGTCATAGCGAACTTTCTTCCATCTGTGAAAGTTTACTTCCTTCATTTGCATTTTTCATCTCATTCTTTACTTCTTCTGGAGATGCTCACCTCCTTGGTTTTGTTAATACTTATTATCAAACATCAACTCCTTTGAAGATTCTTTCTCTGCTACCCTGCCATTAAGGTCTGTCCATCTCTAAAGTTGTACCCTTGACTCTCTTCCTTTGCATTCTGGGAGATAGTTACCTTCATGACATAACCACTCCTTGCAGGATGGTGACTCTCAAACTATACCCCTGCATAAGCCACTCCTGGGGGTTCCAGACACATATCCACCTGCTTCCTGGACATCTCCCTTGGATGTCTCATGGGCACCTCCATTTCAATATAACTATGACAAATTCCATCGGTTCAGTCAAAACCTATTCTGATCCCATGTTTCCATGCATTCTTTTCCTAAAGAGAACACTAATAACATGCCTCCCCTGTTTATGTTATAGCCAAGACTGGCCCCTGACACAATTCTGGCCAGTAAAATGTAAGTAAGTAGAAACTTGCTGGGAATTTCAGGGAAAGCCTGTGCTTTTCTGGCATAGAGGCTGTTCCTTTCTCTTCTCTCTCTTTCCTTCTTGCCTGCTTTCTGGAACAGAAACTTGATGGCTAGAACACACCTATCTTGTGTTCTGAGGGAAAAGTCAAGAGAATTGTGGAGACTTTAGTGTTGACATCCTTAATCTGCTGTAACCATCTATTTCTGGACTTCTTGTTGTGTAAGAAGAAAAAACTTTTATTTGTTTAAACTACTATTGCTCAGGTTTTCTGTTACTCACAAAATGGCTAAAATTGAACTTAAAAGTCATCATTCCCGAATGTGTTCTGTCCCTCATAATCTAAATACTGGTGAGCTCAGAAGAGTAAGTTGCCAAGACGATCACGATCACTGCAGTTATCCAAGTTTCCCTTCTCATTTCCCCCAGCATTCCACCAATTCCCAGTCTTTATGTCAACTTTCTTCTCTTGATTTCATTTTTCTCTCTTGACTTCCATTGATACTATTTTGATCTGTGTCTTTGTGTTCTTTTACCATGGGAATTTCTTTGACCTCTTAAGAGTTCTTCTCTGTCACCAGTTGTGCTGCCCACCCATACATTCATTTTCCACAGTGTGGCTAAGGTCATTCTTCTAAAACACAAATCTTATTACCTCCCTTCGCTGCTTGAAATAATTCAAGAGGCTGCGCTGAATTCAGAATAAAGTCTGACCGCTGCCTCACTCTGTGGCTCTTCCCCATCTAGTCCTATTAACCTTCACCCCACACTCTACTCAACTTGAGTAACTTCTAGTTTGTTCAGTGCTATAATACTTTCTCTGATGTCTTTGTAGCTTTAGCCGAAAGCGTTCCATTCTCAAGGTCTGCCTTTGGGGCACTCACATTTCCTTCTTTAGGACGTGCACTAAAAGATGACCAAAATTTTTTTAGAATTAAGCAAAAACTAAACGGTACTGAAAGATGAATTTAGTATAACATACACTAACATTGTATCAGGAAATCTTTCTTCTATCATTGCAAAATGTTTCGTTAGCTCTTGACATAAAAAAATTTTCAGTTTTTATTATAATCATGGTCAGCTGAGAAATTTTATGGATGCCATGTATGACATGATATTTTATGGTAAGGATTATAAAGGGAAACTCATGAAATCTTTAGATTTTGAGGTTTATAGTGGTTTTTCATGACAAGGACTTCAGTTTCATTTTGTTTCTCCTATGAAAATCAATCTATGAGACTCATAATTTTGATTTTGAAACTTTTTTCTCCTTTTGGCAAGAAGATTGATTTCTTAAACATATGCTGAGAAGCAAAATCCACAACCTGAGTTGTTTGTGACTCACATTGAAGATGCTTACTTTGGAAAAATACATCATAAATAGAGCACAATTTTAGGAGTTATTTAAATATGACCATTTATATATTTATGATATGAGCTTCTGTCTCTTACATAAATTATTCATTTTTAAAAATACCATATTCAAGAATTGGGGAGGAGACATTAAAATATCTGAATTAATTTATCGTATATGAATTGAGTGCCTATTCTGCTACAAGTTTATTGCAAAAATATTTTGCAAATCTCAGCATGAATATTAGTTGCCAGATGGAGTTCTAACCTGCCTTCCAACCTAACAGAAAGCTAGTATAGATTTGTCAAGTTTCTAAAGGGTAAAATAGGAGCATAATGACAATCATAATGATAATTGAAACAACTATACTTTTTCAGCATTTACTATATGCCAGACATCATGTAAAGTAATTCACACATATCATCTCATTTTTCTCACAAGTCTTCCCTTCATTTTAATAATAAGAAAACAGAAATGCTAAATTACTGAGAGGCAGAATTTAAATGTAGGTCTGTCTCATTTCAGACCTCTGCCACCTGATCTTAATACATTGCTGACTTTCCTAAGGGGACAGTAAATCATTGCTTTTATAGTCTGATATCAAGCCTTACAGGGAGAAGTCTAATACTTTATCTCCTATACTCTACCTCTAGCCCAATCCCAGATGAAAGCTGGTTTCTTAAAGCCAACTTGCATTGCTTTATACCTTTTCAGATGGAGCCATACTAAGGCTGACTTTCATATAGTAAATCAATCCACGACATAAGCCCAGATCAGAAAGTTTGTGATCATCTTTCTGTTTCTAGCATTTAGCACAACCCTGGGCATGTGATAAGCATTCAACATGTGGTTCCCAATCAAAGATACTGTCAATACATGGTACAAATGGAAGGAAAAGAAAGAAATGGATATTGCGGTGAGGCCCAGTTCCAGGGAAGAAGCTGTTGGAACAGAGAAGGAAGGCTGGAAATATAAGGGTAGACATGATCTAGCTAGTCCACCCTGGATTCCTTACAGCCCAGTACTATTTGGGGTACTGGCCTCAGATATAATTCTGGCTCTAATGTTTTCGAGATCTACAAAACAAGTGTTGTCTAAATAATTCCCATATGATCTATTTAGCTCTAGAATTTTGTATTTGTGGTTTTTCTTTTTTCTTTTTTTTTTTCTTGAGAAATTCTCAGATGGATTCTTTGTATAGACTTGCATCTTGTTCCGAAGGAATGAATTATTTTCTGTCTTTATGTTGTCTCTAAATTTAGCAACTCTTTCCTTGCATTGTAGTAAGTCAGCCATAAAATACTGAGTAGCTATGGTGTGATTCACAGTATTAGACATCCAGTGAACATTTATAGAGTAATTAACTGAAGTATACATTAGCAATAAATAATTACAGCAAAATCTATTTGAAATCATCTTTTAAATACCATATTAATCCTAAAACTGAATGTGTTTCAAGAAGAAAAGAGAGCAAAGCATATAAATCCATGTTAAGAGACATTTATATTCTTTACAGAGGAAATTTAAAAACATCTGTCAAAATAATTGCGTATACTTTTAAACCAGCAATTATACTGCTAAGATTTCATCCTGCAGATATACTTTATAAACTATGCAAAGATACATGTACAAGGAAATTGACTGGAGCACTTCATATGATAACAGAAAGCTTGACAAAACTCAAGTGTCCACTAACAGGGAACTAGATAAATAACTTATCATATACCCATATAATGGAATATTTTGCAATTCTTAGAAAAGACAAATGCAGAGAGAAGATATTGAGGGATATGTAAAGATATGTTATTAAAAGCAAACAGAACATGATATATACCATGATCTTATTTAAGTAAAATAAAGTGTTAGATGTTATATGTGCTTGACTGTGCATATATAAGTTCTGGAATGATATACAGGAAATTCCAAACTATGGATATTTTAGAAGGTTAAGAATAGTAGGCCAGAGATGAAAAGGCAAAAATGGACTTTTACTCTTCACTTTATGTGTTTTCTTATTTTATCGTTAGTATGAATTATGTTTATATTTTTAAAACAAAAAAAATATGTAAGATGGTAAAGTAAAAGAATAGAAAATCAGAAAAGAACTAATACGTCCTTTGAAGGTTTATTAGTCTCCTAGAGCTACTGTAACAAAGTCCCATAAATTGTATGGCTTAGAACAACAGAAATTTATTGTCCCACAATGCTGGAGTCCAGAAGTCTGAAATCAAAGTGTCACAAGTTTGATTGCTTCTGAGGGCTGTGAAGGACCAGCAGCCTGGAGAGTCATTTAAATACTGTCTTGCCTTCACAGAGTTTATAGTCCATCAGAGGACACATAATTAAGAGGTAGCCAAGTAAATGTTCCAGGTAGAGGAATGAGCAGCTGAAACATTGTAGAGCTGAGTGAAAACATGGCCATTCACGTTCAGAGTGGATGGTGTTCAGAGATCAACATAGGAAGTGGGTAGAAATCAGTCACATTGATTTGGAATCATGATTTTCATGCTTGGATCATTGTAATGATGCAAAGTTCAGGAATGTGGCAACAAATTAAGCTTCTTCAATTTTGTTCTGTTTAAAAATTCTTATCAGGTAAGTCTCTAAGTTCTCTCCCTTTTTATAAAACTTATAAAAAGTTTTACTAAGTAGCTGAATTTTTAAAGTACAGTACAAAATTAAACATCTTTACTGAGGAAGAGGAAACATTTTGACTTTTATTTATAATTTTTTCTAATAAAATATTTGTAGTGAACAAGGTTTACCTATATAATTGCCTTACTTTGAATTTTAAAGAAAATGTGTAGCCAGTCATTTTGTTTTGGGCAGAAAAGGTCTCTAAAAATATTGCTTTAAGAATTGATAAGGTTCAGTGCTTGATGTTATCCTGTTTTAATAAGAAATTACAAATAAGTTTTCAATTTTACTTGTTTTAGAAAACGATGGAACTTGAGGTTGGATAGCAGGATATTGTATATGGTTTCACTTGCTGTTTATGTTTGGAACTCATAGTCTTATAATACATTAGAATCTATATAGTAATGAGCCATCAATCTACTGTGACACAACTGTGTGTGTTTCTTCCCTAAACAAATATCAGCTAAAAAGTGGCCATACATTATACTATGAAAGAATTTTAAGTCAGTCCACAATGAACTCAGGAAGAAGGGAAATTGAAACAAATTATAAGCAAATGAATTAGTTCTACTCAATTAAATTTATTAATATGACATCAATTTTGGAAATACTTCTTTACATTTCTCATGCATTCCAAATCTCTGAACTAATGTTTTCTTTTTTTCAACCTAGATGGCCTTTAAATTAGCTAGGAATGGGCCAGAATGGTTCTGCTTATTGAAGTCCATTCTGAAAGGCATCCTATATTCTCAGTTTATAATAGAGATACATAGGAGTCTCTGGGCTTTGTAGAATTTGGACTGGAAAATCTAGCGAGATGGGGCCTGTGAGATGACTAACGCTTCCCACTTTCAGTGAGCTGGAAACAAACCCCCACGAAAGAAGCCTTTGTTGTGGTCTCTCGGCACTTTTGGTTTTGGTTCCAGATGGAATCCAGAAGGGTAGATGTGAATGCAAATGAAAAGAAAGAATGAATTTATATGTTGAGATATATGAAAATGTTCAGTTCTTTCTGATTTGTGAACAAAGAAGTGTGGAGTTGGAACTGAATGTACTACTTTGGGTTTTCTCCGTCTTTGAAGAATCTGGATCAGTTTGGGAAATGACAAAACAATAACAACAACACAACAACAAGAAAAGTTTATTTCACATTCCAAAGGAGCAAGCCTATTATATGTAGGCTGAAGCAGAAATAGTAGTGATTGGAAATAGGCAGTGGGCTACGGAGATATTTTAAATGACAACTTTTAATTGATGTGAACTTACCAACAACGGTGACACCAAACATAACAACAAATATTTGCCATGTATTAAGTAGTAAGCAGATTTGCCCAGGAAATATTGATACTGAAAATAACCGCTATCATAGATATTTCAGCATGGACAGTCCCACTTATAAATAGTCCACTAATAAAGCACATGAAGTCGTGATCCTTAAAGATGTAGCTTTGGTGGGAAATCTTCTGTCCTAGTGGCACTACTAATAGAGCTGAATACTTAATAAAACACACAGTTACACTATTAATAGTTTTGGGCACTGTGTGGACATTTGCTGTCTACAGTCATCTTAGTAACTACTACACAAACACACCTGTATCTACACACACGCACACACACATGCACACATACAGAATTGGAATTGTGGCATTTGAAAGCTTGAAGGGAGCTTAAACATTTACAAACAAGTTTTGCTTTGCCTCAAATCACAGTGGTGCATTGATTTTTTTCTTTACTTGCTTTCCAGTGTTGGGAGGTCCCGGCACACCTGCTGAAGACTGAGGGCAGCACAATAAGAAGACTATATGGAAATCATTGTGTTAACTCTGAAAGACACCAGCCAGCCTGTCACGTCCCATCAAGTCTGTCACAAATGTATATTAACTGTTGGCATATCAAGCCTTCCAAAACATTTCATGAATACCTACAAAACTTAAAGCATCATGGACTAACTAGTGGACTGAAGCATATGCCAGAGTTCATTTAGGGCTTAATATGATTAAATGGTCAGGAGATACCTTTGAGAAATGCTAATAGAAGATATTGGGAAGTATTAAAAAAAAATAGTATCTTCCATAGTCATATCTTGACTTAGACAAAAGCAGAACTTTTGTTCTAATATAGTTAGCATATTTACATGGAACTGCCTAAAAGCAAAAAGAACAGAAGCTCACTAAATTTTTTAAGGAATTATATCTCCATTGAAACCACAAGCCTGGCTTGCAAAAGTTTCTGATGGCTTGACCATAAAACCAATCTGGGTCCTAACCTTGCCCTGGTAGGAAATAGGATGCAAAAACTGTGCAACCCCCAAATAGGGCACATGCTCAAACCAATCATTTCCAAATAATAAATAAGGAAGAACCTTGAAAAAAAAAAAACAGTAGAAGACGGCAGAGTTGCCTACTACCATCCCTAAGCCACTTACCCCTCTACTGTTATGTGAGAGAAACACATTTCTATCTCATTAATATTCAAATCATTGTGATTTAGAACTCTCTGTCATATCGGCTTATCCTATAAACTATTTAGCGAGTTGTAGTGGGTAAGAGTTTGGACTCTGAATCTAGATGGTCTAAGTCTGAACCAAGGCTATTCCACTTATTAGCTGTGTGGTCTTGGTCAAGTAACTTAGCCTCTCTTAGCCTCAATTTCCTCATTTGTAAAATTGGGATAACAAAAGTACCTTATAGAGTTGCTGTGAGGATTAAATAAGATACTATATCTAAAGTCCTTAGAACAATGCCTGACCCCCAGAAATCTCCATATGTTATTATTATTATGTTGTTATTACTATTACCATTATTGTCATTATTATTTTTGAATCAAACTTTCCACTTAATGCTTATGTTGTTAATAGCTTATAATTTAAAAAATATGTAAGATGTCTCCTTTTTAAAAACTCATTGGTGCTTATGAGTAAATTAAAATAATTTCAAATTTCACAATAATTCTTGAATTTTAATTATGTGTTAAATTTCATTAAAAGGATTGGTGTCAGGTAGATTTCTCCCGTACTAACACTTTCTGTAAAGGGATTGAGACTTACTTCAAACTCTGTCATAACAAATAAATAATAACATGAAGGCAAATTAAATCTCAATACATTTATTAAAAACTAAGCTCTAGCCTCTTGCTAGATCATCAACTAAAGTTTAGCTTCGCTAAAAATATATAATTAAAAATCACAGCTACAGTGTGATCCACATATCTGAGATGATATTCCAAGATAAAGTGTGTGGTTACCCTGGTCTTAGGGTCTAATTTTCTTTACATATTAGTATGTTGGTTTTAAAATATTTATGAAAATAAAATTATATTGCTCATAGACTTTGATTTTATTTTGCAAGTTGCAATAATAAATACTTGCTAAACTGTTAATAATCTCTCATCTAATTCACCCAAGTCTAATGACTGAGCATAGGGCCTGCCTGACTTTATAGGTGTTAATTACATGTTTATTGCATCAGTGGATAGACAGAAGTGTGGAGTGCAACTGATATATGGAACAGGGCCAAGAGGATGGAGCTGGGACACTAACCTTTGGAATCTGCTCTCACTAGCTGAGCTCACCTGTCATAATCATAAATATATGGCATCTGAACATGCTTGAAAATTAGACAGAGGGGTAGGAAAAAGAGCCTGGCAGTCTAAATGTATACCCCACAGCCCAAGAGTAAAGGCTTGCATTCCACATTTAATGCAAGTTAAATACATGCAACCAAGTCATATATGGAATATGTTATACAGCAAAAGAATTATCTCCTTACATGTCTTAAAGTTATAAATTCCATCATTTATAGAAGCTTTAATATTAATTGTTCAGTACTAAATAATTTTTCAAAGATTACTCACTGATCAGCATGCTGTACATCCACAGTTAAGCTCAAAGCATGCTAAAAGTAGCTAATTCTATCACCCAGAAAGAAATGCTAATGCTTTCAAAACTGAACATCCAAACTACTATGACATTGTGACGTCAACAGTTAATATTTATTTTAAAACATATTCAAACAATGCAAAAATTAGACACCTATGAAACATACTGTGTCTATGACAGGATAGTCTTTTCTCTGTATATTCTTACATTTTCATACATGTTAATCAGATTTCTAAAAATGCTCTGGAAGCCATCTACAGGCCATTCCTCTAAGATATTTCTTAATGGCACAGGGAAAAATGTAACTTTAGAGAACCCTAGCATACACTACCCTCGCAAGAGAAATACAACATCCCTTCTATGACATTTCTGCTATAAATGTGTCACTTTAATTGTAAGAAACCATTATGTATTTCCAAACTGAGAGGCATTTCACAAAATAACTGACCTTTACTCTTCAAAATGTCAAGGTTATAAAAGACAAGGAAAGACTATGAAATCTTCAGAGATTAAAAAAAACTAAGAGACATAATAACCAAAAGGGATCCTGGATTGGATCCTGGACCTGAAAAAGAATATTGTTGGAAAAACTATTGAAATCCAAATAAGATGTTTGGTTAAGTAAATATATTGTCCAATATTAATTTCTTTTTTTTTCTTTCTTTTTTATTTATTTTTTTTTTTGAGACAGAGTCTCACTCTGTTGCCGTGGCTAGAGTGCTGTGGCATCAGCCTAGCTCACAGCAACCTCAAACTTCTGGGCTCAAGTGATCCTCCTGCCTCAGCCTCCCAAGTAGCTGGGACTACAGGCATGCGCCACCATGCCCGGCTAATTTTTTCTATATAGATTTTTAGTTGTCCAGCTAATTTCTTTCTGTTTTTCCAGTAGAGATGGGGTCTTGCTCTTGCTCAGGCTGGTCTCGAACTCCTGAGTTCAAACAATCTGCCCGCCTCGGCCTCCCAGAGTGCTAGGATTACAGGTGTGAGCCACCACGCCTGGCCATATTGTCCAATATTAATTTCTTAGTATTGATAAATGGACCATGGTCATGATGTTAACATCAGGGGAAGCTGGGTGAAAGGTATTTGGAAACTTTCTGTAACTCAAAAATTAATTTTAAAAGTTAAAGGATTAGATTAGCATAATTTGACAGTCATGTTTTAGAGCTTTCTTGAAGTTAAAAATGCATTAACAATAGAAAAATGTTCTAACCTGTAAGAACACAGTTCTGTTAAAGTTTTATACAGTAGGGTAATGACTCTGTGTAGTCACATCCTATTGGCATTCATGGGTATCCCAGGGCACACATTGTTTTTTGTTTTTTTTGAGACAGAGTCTCACTCTGTTGCCTGGGCTAGAGTGCCATGGCATCAGCCTAGTTCACAGCAACCTTGAACTCCTGGGCTCAAGCAATCCTTCTGCCTCAGCCTCCCGAGGAGCTGGGACTACAGGAGTGCACCATCATACCAGGCTAATTTTCCTATTTTTAATAGAGATGGGGTCTTGCTCTTGCTCAGGCTTGCTTTGAACTCCTGACCTCAAGCGATCCTCCCACCTTGGCCTCCCACAGTGCTAGGATTATAGGCATGAGCCACTGTGCCCAGCCACTAGGGCACAAATTGCAATCTACAAGCGTTTTCCCTTAAAAATTTTATGAATTGTAAGAAGACAGTCCACAGGCTAAACAAGAGCTAAGGTAAACCGACCGTCTTTATGGATTAACTTTTCAGGAGACACCAATCTCCTGGTGAGTTGGCAAGAAGAAAGGGAAATGCCATTTACAGAAAACCTGGGTTATGCCAGGCCCCAGGGTAGGCACTTCAGATACACTACTGGATTGAATCTTTGCAACTGTTTGAGGTGGATATTATTACCCTCATTCAACAAAGGAGGAAAACAAAGTTTGGAGAGTTTAGGGGAAGCTCCTTATGAAGTCACACAGCTTACTAAAGTAGAACAATTAATTAGAGTTTGAGCCATGGGTTTATCTGACTTCAAACCCATGCTTCATAGACTAAAAAACAAAACAAAATAAAAACAAAACACACTGTACTAAGAAACAAAGGTTGTGGTTGTGAAACATTTACAGACCAATTTAAATCTTCCTCAGGGAAGACTCTTTTTTCATGCCTACAGATGGCATCCCTAAACATAACCAGCTGCACTCTAAAATGTTTACAATTGGTCAAAAGTAGGTCTAGGCAATACTGTAAATAATTCAGGCCAAACCCATCCCCTCTCCTGGAAAAAAAGCCTTTAAAGAATCTTTCCAGCTCATGGTGGATCACTCATAATAATGCCTACTTTTGAGTAATAGCACATTAGGAAACTACTTATTAAAGATTTAAAATTAATTTCCATGTAGGCAATGAAAAAATATTTACATATCACCTATCATCAAGGGAAATATTTATTTTAAAATAATTTTCAAAATCATCAATACTCATTTGTCATGTGTTTTCAGTTCTCCAAAGAAGTTTATAGTTTATGACATTTATTCATTTGGGTATTTTTTTAATTGATTTCTTTAATAGACATTTGTTCAACATCTACATGAGCTGGCCACATCCTCTGCCCTCAAGGAGTTCTGGCAGAGAAAATAGATAAGTAAACACACAACTGCTATAGAAAGTGCTAAATACTGAAATGAAGATTGTTCTGGACACGTTGGCACGAAGGAACATGATCAACTCGAGATGCCTCAGTTTGAACTTGAAGTATATTGGAGTTCACCAGGCAGATAGATAGGAGGTTGATGGGCTGTCTAAGCAGAAGACACAATGGAGGCAGAGGCATGGGGGGTGGGGGAGAAAGCAGTTGACACTCTCCTGTAAACAGCTGATCCTCTCCTATACCCAGACCTGTGGGCATCCTTTACATCCGAGACTAACTGAACCCTGATCTGTAAGTTGCTAAGTTTTCTTCCTGACTCTGACTATTAGCTTATGATTCAGTCTTTAGCCATAAAATACACAAGACAATCTGGAACAGATTGGAAATGGATTTTGTCTAGTTGTGTTTGGGGACTGTGTAAAACATATGGTGTCAGTTACAAAACTCTGAAGCCGTTTATTCAGAACCCAACGCAGCCATATCAGTTCAGGCTTTGATATTGTCAGTTATCTTCAAGCATGCCCAATGAGGCGTTGGCATTTTCCTGTGGAAAATATGCTATCGTCCTTGGCATGCAATGCAAAATTAGAGGTTGATTGTTTTAAAGGAGGAACTAAAGACTCCATGGCCCCAGTTATAAAAGAAGACGTCCTGCAGAAATTTCAAGATATAACATTGTCATTTTAGATTGTCTTACATTCTCCATGCGTTTTAAATTAGTTTATTATTTCCTGAACTTGAACCCTGTTGCTGTGATTTGATCATTACTTTAAAGCAGTTGTCACATCTCACTGTGTGGGATGAAATGGCTCTTTCATTCAAGGCCAAGTCTGGCGAGTCCGTCCTTACAGATCACATATCTCTAAGTCTGTGCCGTTTTAGCCTCAAAAGGCTGATGCTATGAGCCCACCTCAGGCTGCCTCTCTCCACGCAGCCGAAGTCACCGGGCCCCACCTCCTCTCACATGCTCAGCAGACCTGCCTTCTGTCATTGATTCTTAATAATTTGCAACCACCGTGGCATTTCGAGCTGATCTCCAGAATATGCCACTTCTCTGCATTGGTCTACAGCTGTTCTGGGATCCTGCTGTCACCAGTCAGATATGCTCGCCTGGCCTAGCAGAACCGAGCTAACACTGCTTTAAAGTTAGAGGCCTGGCTTTGCTCTAGAACTTTGCAGTTCTTTCACTGCCCACATCAGATACTTTGTGGTTCTTCAGTGCTTTATCTTTAAAAGGCCAACTGTGTCTTGAGGCTCCACTGTACCGGCTAACTTCGACAGGTCAAGACCCACGTGGACATGGCATCACACTGTACTAATTAACTCCCACTGAGCGCCTTTACCTTACTCCAGGACTTCCTTTTAATTGGAGATGTGTATGTGATTGAATGGTTTAACAGCTAAGGCTGATAATTGGGAAAAAGATACTATCTAGGAGGATAAATTTTTCACAGGGTTGGTCATTATTTTTTACCTTTCCCTATGGTATTTCATAAAGTTTCAAAAGCCTATTTTAATTGTACTCTAAAAAGCTTATTGAAATAAAAACCATATAATAAGTCCTAGGAAGGCCATATGTTTTCCAAAGCGTGTTCCATGAAATACAGTTTTTTGGAAGTTTGTAAGTAGGTGTTAAGTCAAAAAAGAATGGTGATCAACTAAACTAACTTTTGGCAAAAAATTATAAATGGATTTTGCCTAATTTCACTGTCCGTAGTAATGTGTTCCATAAACAAATGTTTATGGTTTCATAAAGCTGACGATAAAAAAATATTTAACTTGCCATTGCTTATAGTGAAGATAATTCAGCTATCTCAGAGAATTCTAATTTCAGAAGATAGTCACTTTTATGAAATCTCTTTGTTAAAGAACCTATGACCAGGAGAATCTATAAAACTTAAGTCAGCTGTTCTGCTGACTAGTTATGTAAAAACCGCTGAACTAAGAAATCATGTGGGATCATTTGTTCTATGATGGGTCATGAGTGAAAAACTCGTATGTAACAGCAAGAACCAAAACAAAATACCACAGAGCTACATGGAAATAATTGTCATCCATTTAGTGTCTTTTTTTAAAAATTATAAACAAAAGAAATAATTTGTGATGACAGATATCTATCTGGGACAACTAAGAAATCATTGCTGGGAATGAGTAAGTTCTTGAATTAGCTGCAAGTTTTCCTTTTTCCTGTAAGTCACACATTATTATGCACATGATATAATCACGTATTCTGTGAATCTACCCATTTATTTGTTCATTTTAGCAACTTTCCTGTATATCAATAACAAAGTCATTATTCAGCCTACAGACTATGCGACTAAATTTAATTTTCAAAATGGGATCCCTTTTTCTGAAAAATAGTCTTATTTTATATGCTGCATCAGTCCATTGTTATACCCCTAAAACTGGTCTGACACTGCGGAGTTATGTGAAATTCAGGTGAGTGCAGAGGACTGGAAAGCAGAGTCACTGAGGCCAGAATGGCACTAGAGTAAGAGAACAGAGGGATCTGATATTACTACTAGCACAGCAGTTAACGGTGAAGGCTCTCCATTTAGACTCAAATTTCAGCTCTACCACTCACCCTATTTATGACCCTGTACAAATTAAACCCCTTGTTGCTTCAGTTTCCTCTTCTATGAAGTCCTGCCTGATAAGATTGTTGAGAGGATTAAATGAATTAATACATGTAAAGAATGCAGAACCCTGCATGACAAATAGTAAGGGCCCAACACTCGGCTATGGTCGGAATTAAATATCTATCGTGTACCAATAGTCACATTGCGTACATTATACAACATAGCTATGAGTTACACAGTATTAGCTTCATTTAACAGAAATTCTAAACAAATGGCACTTACAGAGTTTAGTTTATCTGATATTGGTTCGAACTTAGACACAGTCTGTATGATTCTAAAACTCATACTCCTTACATAATTTTGGAATTTAAAATAAAAATACCTGTGTTTCTTTTTAAATAAAAATATCTTCTCTCCCCTCCCTTTCTTATTTATTTATTTCAATGTAATGCAAATATTTGTTAGAAAGTTGGAAAATAAAAAATAAATTTGTAAAAAGAAAATGTAAAGTATAGGTAATATTTTGGATTTCTCCATGCACCTATACACATGTACTATGTTTCATATGTGCATTATATACATGATATTCATCACATGTGCATATATGTAACATATAAAATGAAATTAAACTATATATTACATTTGTAGCCATTCATTTATTTTTTTACCCTGATAATATACTGCAGACAGGATGAGGATGGAAGGATTTTAATGGTGATAGTGGTGGGGTGGGATATGTCAACATAATTAGATTTGCGTGTATGAAAAAATACAGAAGCTAGACTGGAGACTGCTGAGTCTAGAGGTAGGAGGGTGAGTTGGGAGGCTATGATAACTGTTCAGGGAAAAGGTAATGACAGTCTGAATTAAGATGGTGGTGATGGGGTCAGGATATAAGAGATGTGAGAGAGGAAGTTATGAGCAGTGAAGGAGACGGGGAAAATCTCTGATAGCTTTTGAAATCTCTGGGCAACTGAATGGACAAGTGAGAAGAGTGAAGATGGTTTATTTATGAAGTTATGAAGTGAGGTAGCGGGGGAGTTGTTCCGTTTAGTTGTTGAACTCCAGCTGCTTGTGGAATATGCAAGCAGATGGTCCAATGGACAATGGGATGAAAATTTCTAAATGTAGAATACTGAGGAGAGAACAAAGATGGTAGTATCAAAATTCTCTGTTTCTTAGAATCGGAGTAATGTTTCTTTAGACTACTCACTTACTGGGGGTTAAAAGAAGTCTCAAAAGCTCACGCTGGTGATAATTTCCAATCTTTCCAGAATGAGGATGATCTACCATTGCTTATACAACTTTATATGTCCTCCTTGCTTAAAACAATCCACTGGCTCATCAGTGGGTATAAACTTGGATTTGAATTCTTTGGCATAATAAACAAGATCCATCGTAACTGAGGTCAATTTCTGTCACCGTAATGTATCCCCCCTGCTCTTCTCATTGCTTCCTAGATTCCCGCTCTGCAGATCTGCCTGCGGTTCCCCCACGCTATCGCCTCTGTCTGGAAGTCCTAGGATCTTTTGGGACCAAACAAAATTATTACTGTCTTTTGTGAGAAGTCTTTCTTGGTTCCAAAAACATGCCCACTCCCTTTCTTGACCAAAGTAATTTGTGTTCTCTTTGCTGCAATGTCATAACACTTTTATCAGACATGTTATACTCTATTTAATGTATATAGATTTCTCCCCAAGACCTTAAAAACCCAGTCAGTACACAGACAATAGCATCTGCTGAATAAATATGGGTTTTAAGTCACTTTGGCCTTTGTTTAATATATAATATGTATTAAGCCATATAGCTAATCAATACTAAACGTCAATTTAATTCTCTTCCGGCTTCTTGGTATGTAATGATATTCCCCTTGGAAATAAAGATACCTGAAGTTAGTGCTAATGGAGAGAAGAATCAATAGCTTTTAGCGATGTATCAAAATTAATGGGGCACTTTCCTGTTTGATTTTTGTCAATGTGTCAGAGAACTGGCATGACAACTTGATTTATATTACATTCTTTAACATATAATGATGTAACTAGTACCAGTCCCGGTGAGGGTGTGTGGAAATAGGCACACTTATACATTGATTATGGAAAGTAATTTGGCAGGGCTTATTAAAGTTTAAAATTCTCATTCGTTTTTATCTATTAATTCCACTTCTAGGAATCTTTATTATAGTGATAAGTGCAGGTATATAACGATTTATATGTAAAATCATGACCACTGAAGAATAAGAAACAACCTCACTATATGTAAATAAAGAATTAAATAGGTTAATACAGTATATTCATATAATGAAATATTATTAAGTCATTAAAAAGATGGAGGTAATTTTATATCTTCTGACCTGAAAAGATGTGCACAATATATTAACTTGGGTAAAGAAGAAGGTTGCAGGCTGCTATTATATCATTGCTTCATTTTTATTTAAAAATACATATATATGCTGGTATGTACATAGCTATGTCAGTATCAATTTGAGCAAAATCTAGAAGGATATGCTTCCAGCTGTTAATGGTATTTAACCTCAGAGCATAGTGTGACTGAGTATGATGGAATGGATGGAGAACAGATGTTCACCAGCTATTTTAGGTTTTTTTTTTTAGGTGGTGAGATTATGAGTAATTTTTTTCTTTCTTCAGTGATTCTAAGTATTTTTTAGGCATTAAAAAATAATAAAAACAATAAAGCAAATTAGCATGTATCGATCTAGAAAGATATTCATAATATTGTAAGTAAAAAATGTAGTTTATAAAGAAAAGTTCATATGGCATTCCATAATTTTTTGTGAAATATCTAAAATAGTTAAAAGGCTAGATGGATATATACCAAATCGTGATGTTTGAGGCAAGATTAGGAAGAACATTTATGATTTATTCCATACATTTTGCATTACTTGGAAAAAAACAATAAAGATATTAAAACAACCATCAGTAAAAGGTGACCATGGTTGTTTTATACCTTAGATACGTTCTTTAAAAGTTTATAGATTTTAGTAAGGAAAAACCATATTTTAATTAGATTAGTAGTTTTTCATTATGCAAAATATACTGTAAAGTGAATATAACTTATTGTGATATCAATATTTAAATGCCTGGCTGCCCATTTTGGCCTAGTTAATGCTTGCCCTTTGGAGAAATAGAGATCAAAGTTTCTTAATTATCTGTTTAGACCTCATCAGAGAGAAATGTCATAATTTTATTTTCATGAGCATGTCAAGGAAAGCTTGGTGTCCCACTTCTGTGCATCAACCCCTTTCTTCCTTTTTGAGTGGGGGGGGGTCTGTCTTCGGCAGTTGAAGCTTTTTTGACAATGATATAGCTTAGCTTTCAAGATGGAAGAAGGAAGGTTACTGTTGCCTGTATGTACATATAGGAAGCAGATAACTGGTTTTGCCTGGACACAAAAATCACAAGAAAGCAGCTGTCCAATGGGGCTACCCTGTCCCCGGAATGATCTTCCTTTCTCATGGACATGGAGACCTAGGCTTGGTGCAAAAACAGCTTTTATCAGCCTGTTTAAGGTAACAAACTTATTTTCTGCGTAGCCTTCAACTTGCTACTTGTTTCCAACCCCTGTTTTAGAGAGCCTTTTCGTTTCTAAGTATTTAAAATACACTTGAACTGAATGGGTTCTTATAGCATTTTCTGCCTGCAAAGTTTTTAAAGTAAGCAAAATGTTATCTTGGACCTAGTAATCACTGCAGCTGAATGCTTTTGAGAGCATTTCAAGAAAAATAAGCAAAATGAATGGCATAATTTGTATTTCTTCATTTAAACTCATATATAATTCCATTCTGCATTTCAGGACTCCTAAAAGAGAAAATTATCTCAGTTTTCATTGAAGCTTAGTTTTCAGGAATAGAAAAAAAAGCAACAAGAACAATACCAGAAATCTCTGAACGTGTGAAGAAAAGGAAATATGCAAAAGTCCCTGAAAATAGAATTTCCTAAGTATAAACTGAAGAGTGACTGTAAAATCTTTCAACAGTGTGAAAAATGAATAAAAAATTCAGAATTACCTATAGGGTGAAAAATAAAAGAGGGATGACATAATTAACTTACTAAAAATGGAAGTGCTGCTTCATTGATAGATACATGGTACTTATAAAATCCCAGGTTGTAAAAAACATAGAATTTTCTAATTTCTGATTAATAAAGGACAATATTTCTAAAGCTCTCATAAAACATGAAAAGACTTTTTGATGACATATGTGAATTTAACAAAAAAAACTTCAAAAACAAAAATAATAATTATTATCACACCTATTAACAGGTAATATCATGTAGTTTTCATAGTATTTAAAACTCATCTGAAATCTTCATCAACAATATAAACCTTGCTTGCCAGAATGGTCAGCCTTTTCTTGACTTCAAAATGAAAAGGAACTTCCTCCCAGAAAAGAAAACCAATGTTTTATGGAGGTAGCCTGCAGGCCCCATTTGAATCATCAGGATTAGGCAATGACCCTTTTTTGGTTATATTTATCTGACTGTTTGCTGCAGGAAAGGAACATTAATAGCTATATAAAGCTTCAACACATGTTGCACAGAAAGGACTATATAATCCTCTATTATTTCTGCCTGTAAATGACTACATGTCTAGCACTAGCCCGAGGCAGAACTGACTGCCAGGAAACTTGACCTGCATCACGGGCTTAATGAAGCTGTAACTTTCTGTTTATAATTCTTTCCACTTTTAACTAGTATTGTATCCAGGGGAAATGAGATAATGTGCTTCTCCTTTTTGGATCAGTGGGGCTACTGACCAGAACTCTGTGATGAGACAAAGCAATATCAGCTGGACACCGTCCTGGGACTCGCTCTTGCCCTTCACTCTGGAGGATGAATTCAGATCTAGGCAGTTTGGGCCACCTGAGACTTTTCACTCCTGGAAACAAGGTCTGAGGTACAGTTGCCTGTAGGTGTGTACAGATGGGCAGACTTGAAACATATTTGTACACAATTTCCTTCTGCCTCTTCCCATATGACAGTGAACGAGGCTGGGCCTTTCCAGTATTTTTAATTTAGAGAAGTTTTCCTTCAGTGTCCCCAGCCCATTTCTGATCTGTTTTCTCACTCAGGAGCTTCAACTCTGTAAAACTGTTACAGGCTTTTCACCAGACTGGGAATGCTCAGTCTCTTCAGGTCATCACAACAAAAAGGGAAAGAATATTATTTACATATCTGACCTAACTTATAATTGAATGTTAATTTGTATTTTAAGCCCCCTCTCTCCAATCTGGGAACAAAAGGTTTGGAACTGAGTCATCATTAAATAGGTGAAAGAGGTTTTGAGAGTGGGGATTTCTTCTCCTGCAAGTGTCCTGAAATGCTGGGTGTTTGAGGAAAGGCAGACTCTGGAATCTCTCCTTCCTGAGCCCTTCCCTACTTCCCCTCCCCGGGGGTAGGGATTGGGGCCCAGATAAAAGCAGATGCAAATGTAAGCGCTCTTGTGAAGAGGTGGGTGTCTTGGCTCTTTTGACCCTTTGCAGTGACAGCCCCAAGACCTAGAGCCAGCCTGCCATGTTATACCCAACGACAAGCAGCTTCCCACCTTTTTCCTCTCCATTTTTCCCTCTTCTAGTCCTTTTATTCTTCTGCTCTTGAATACCCAAACAAAACATGGCCTCGTAATCTACTTGCTTGACACAGTCATCCTTCCCCTCCATCATGCCTAGTCATGTTTCTCCCTGTTGTTATGAACTTGTTAACAATTTCATTCGCCCTGATTCCCTCAGACAGAAAATTCACAGTTTCCTCAGTGCCATGAAATCAGAAGCGGTGCAGGAGGGGACAGAGGGTTACAGACTTGCTGCTCAAGTACACTGAGGGCAGCTGGTGCTCTAACTGACTTAAGGAAAAGGACTGCGGGGCAGTTACAGAGCTTCTGCGGCATCTGAGATGGTACAGAATAGTCTACAAGTAGAGTGGAAGCCATGCTTCTGGGGCTTAGCTATTGACAAAAAGGAAAGGAAAGACAAGTAAGATGTCACCAAGAGTCACAAAGATGGGGAAAGATTATTGTTATATGTGAGGGGTGACTTCTATGTTTGCTGACAGAGAGGAGGGAGGCAGTAGAAAGAATGTTTGGAGAATAACTAATTGATAGACTCAGGCTCCTGGGAGACAGATGGTAATGAAGTCTGAGGGAAGTAGAGGGATTAGCTCCTGAAAAAGGAGGGACCCCTCCTTCTCCAAAAGACAAGGGATCTGTGAAGGTATCGAAGGATTTGGAGATGTTGTAGGTTTATACCAGCTGGCTTTGATCTTGTTAATGATCTGTTGAGACTTGGGGCATAGGGATGAAAGCTTGAGAAGAGTGGAAAAGCTGTGGAATGGATGTATCACGTCCTTTGGTGGTGGGCCAGGTGTGTCATCTTTATTTATGACGGGCTGCAAGTCAGTGGGTCTTAAAATAGGAGCAACTGGTTTCAGAAATTAACAAGAGCCTGAAGGAGGGAATAAGCATAGAAAAGAAGGTAATCATTGAGTGAATCACCCAGAAGCCTTCCTAGAGGTTCTTTGGAAAATGAATCAGGTTATAGCACAGACTCAGCCACTTAATAGCTTTGCTGTCTTTGGCATCATCATTGATTATTTCCCAGTCAGGCTCTCCATTTGCAACAGGGTATCCATTAATTTATTCAACAAATATTGACTGACTGCCGACCACTGCCAGGTGCTGTGTTAGGGACGGCAGGTACAGGAGAAAACAAGGCATTCTCTGTCCTCAAATTTCCCTCAGTCCAGTAGCTCCCTCCCCTTCTGCCTTTACCATGAGGATCAACTGAGGTAATAAATCAGAATGTGTTTTAAAAATTCTAAAGCCCAATGTAGAAAAATTTCTATAGAAAAGTAATTTTTTTCCCTCTTGAAACCATTGTCCTGTTGTGACTATGACCATAACAATGATTACAATTTCTGGATAAAAGACTCTATAACTTCCAAATAATGCCCCACGGCTCTCCCAGGCTCAGACCCTCTTATTGCACAGCTTCCCCAGGAGGCAGGGCAACCATTGTCTCCCTCGGGGAAGTGGGGAGTGTGGCTTTACACTGTGCTCATGTTATCCTCGCCACTTCCTCCTGTTGCCAATGACTGGTGGCCCTATTCCCGTGGCTGGCTCCTCTGATGAAGACATCCGTGCTAATTCCAGCAGAGGTACAATACAGAGCTGTCCCAGCAGCCAAGAGTAAACCAAGAGAGTTCTTTGATCTTCAGCTTGGTGCATTCTTTGGGTGGCCAAAGCTTTGGAAGGACAAGCTGAAAGACTATGTCTGGTGACTGGAAGCCAGGTCAGAGGTAATATTCTGGAGAGGATTTCTGGGAGTAGAATTAAGGAAATTGCTTTTTCTTTTTGATCTAAGTCTAGAATAGGAAAAATATTCCCTGAAATGTATCCAGGAGTCCTGGGAATAGTCTATCACTACAATTACGGCCACAGGATTAATTTTGATCTACTATACCTAACTTTCTTTAGCATATCCATTCTTTTTCCACATTTCTGCTTCAACTGACATTAAAAAAAAATTGTCATCAGTGGTGGAAGAGGGGGTGCTGGGGGGAATCTTTCTCTTTTTGTGTGTTTGGGCTAAGGAGGAAGTCCATTTTTAAACTGAGGATTTTTGAGATGAGAAAAAAATATAAGCTGCAGATTAGCTAAAGAGCAGAGGAGGGAGGAAGATGAAACTGAGATTGCTTTATGGTCTTCTGTACTGTCTGCCTCTGTGAAGGGCTGTATTTATAACCAGAGCCAGAAATTAGAATCCTAGAAGGCTTACCAGGTAGGGGCATGGGCTAATCCCTTTACATCTAGATGTGAGAAAAGCAGCACAAAGCTGTGAAGAAAGCAATTAATTTCCTGGGCATTCATTTCTAAAGAGTTCATCTCTGTAAACTGCATTTCTTGGGATATCTGGGTAGAAAAATATACTTTCTAGAGTTTCTTCACCAACCTATGGCTCTTGACCTTCCCATCTCACACTCCCCTCCTCCTACCTGGTGTCTCAAATCTCATTTTCTTGAAAACCTAGAGATTTATCTGCTAAAGGCAAAAACTCCCACATGTGTTACAGGGAAGGTAGGCTTTTATGCGTTAGATTTTGACATGCGATTCCCTGCCTTGCCTTGTTTACCCTTCTCTTCACTGGTCCCTCCATTCCCTAATTTGTCTGTAATGCGGCTATTCTCCTGCGGATGCCCTTGACCTTGAATGTCTGAGAGGAGCTGGGAGGTTCTTCCCTCCTGCTGTGTCAGTGATGACAGTGTTACTCTCACTGTCCTTACCCCATTAACCTCAACTTGTTGATGAGATTTGTTTCTCTCCTTGGGCTAGAGAAGCTCATTTCTCTTTAAGTGCCCTACTTTGCATTAGTTTCTATCAAACTTTCTATTTAATTCAATTCAACAAATATTTACTGATAATTCTGCTTGATCCAGTGTGGGATAAAGATGCAAATAAGACCCTGTGTCTCTGTTTTCTTAGGGAACTTAAAATTCTTGGGGGAGACAGCTCAGCACAAAATGGGCCAAATGTTATCATAGATTCCACTGGATACACTGGAGAAGAATTAACCCACATTCCCAAGAAGGCTTTCCAGGAACTCTCCATTTTGCCTTTTTCCTATTTCCAAATTCCTACATCACTTGTTGGGGGCTTAAATCAGCATTTTTCACAGTGTATTTCTTGTAACACTAGTCCTAAGAGATGCTCTGTGAAAAAACAATTTCATGATCAATTAAGAATAGGAAATGTACACATATTCTCCTCTTGGAAATCAACAATATATGATGACACACCAGAGGTTTTCACCAGCAGAGAAGCAGAAGAAAATTTGTTTAACCAGAATTTTCTGATCCTATATACTCACACACCCCTTTTCCCTAACTCATTATAGGAAAAGTAGTGTTTCTCAAACCACACTCTTGGAAACACTGCCCTAATTTATTTACTTAACGACACATATGATAATGTTATAAAAACCTTATGTGTATGCAAGATCTCATATTTATTATCATGTAAGAAGATTTTTCATACCAGCTGGATTATTAAATACCTAGAATTGTGCTGTCCAAGAACACTTGAAGTGTAGTGTAGCTAGTCTCAGATGAGATTCATTGTAAGTGTAAAATACACACTAGATTTGGAAGACAATATGAAAAAAGAATATGAATTATCTCAGTAATTTTCATATTGATTATATATTCATATAATATTTTTATATATTTCATCAAATTATTAATTATTAAAATTCTCTTTCATTTTACTTTTTTAATAATGTGGCTCACATTATCTTTCCATTAGATGGCACTGCCCTAGAATATAGAAGCTATTTTTTCCTGTATTTTATATTTCCCAGCAGCACACAGAACAACCATATACACAATGAAAATATTTAAAACAGACTTGTTAACTGAATTAATTTGGTTGGGAAAGGCAGTGAATTAAATCAACTCCTATTCTCCAAGGTGTTCACACTCTTACTATTATACCCCAACTGTGAATTGTCTCCATTGTCTATTCCCTATTTCAGCCTATAAATCACAGAGAACAACATCCAGTAATGCTGTGGTAATACTGACATTCTAAAACCCTTTGCTAGGTTCTATTAGCTCCCCAGTCAGAATGCTAATGTGCACTTGTAACTTCTATCTCAAAACAATCATTCTGATGGCATTTCTGTGAATTTCAATAGTTTTTAGGCGCTTACAGACTGTAGAGTTATTCCCTAGCATTGAATCTAAATTTGCTAAATAGATCATCATTGTTTCTCCTGACCCAGAATACTACTCCTTGGTGGGCAAAGGGAAAAAAACAGAAGTTAAAATCTCCACTATTACCACATTGGCTTCAAAGGAATCTTCCCTGATTTGTGCTGAGCTCTGGAGGTCCATGTAATAAAGTTTGAGAATAACTGATATAGACCATGTTTTCAGTTAGTGATAGGAATGAAACTTAAGATAAAATCACACACTATGATAAGTCATGCCACATCTGTGAAATAATTTTACTAGTGTGTGGTATCTTGTAACCACCTGTATCTACAGCCACATGAAAGGGTTTGAGGTAGTTGTATTTCACAGGCGCATACAGAGAAGCCTCTCGTGCAGTGAATTCCAGAGAGTAGTGAGAAGGCTGCCCTGATGTCAGCTGATGTGAAAGTTCTATCAAGAAGAAAATAAGCAGGAGTGGGCCATGCTGTCCAAAGCATGACTCAGAGTAAAAAAAAAAAAAATAGGAAACAACACTATAGAAAATAAAGTGCAGATGCTTTCAATCAGACAAAAGTGTGTTTGCACCACTCACACTTGCCATCCGAGGAGAATTACAATGAAAATGGATCTGATATACTCATCTTTCACGCAGAAGCACTGCACATACACAAGAAACCATACTGAATGTAACTATCAAAAACAAGCTTTCGTTAAAAGCTACAGAAATAGATCAAGAAAGATGTATGGCCATGACATTCAGCAGCCATGATATTAAAGGTATTAATATTATTTTTGTATCCCTGACATTTCATGTGATCTCATGCATTTATATAATCAACAAACATTTATATAAAAAAATGGACATAAAGCAAGAAACTTTAAAATGAGAATCAATGAATTAATATGTTACTACATTTAAAAACTGCTTTAGGAATTCTCTTTTAACAGTGCCAGGACTTATTAAGTACTCTTTAGAAAAAAAAAGATTATGATTTTTTTTTTTCAAAAGGAAGATCTAAAATAAAAACAAAGCTCTATTAGCTGGCAATTTGTGGGTTAACTACTTTTTTTAAAAAATGCAGTATTTTAGTGTGGAATTCTGGAGAAGCAAACATTTATCTTCATTTATTCTTGATATCCTTAAACTGCAATAAAGTTACACAAAATGAAAATTGAGTTCAGTGCAGGTTAAGAATAATGACAACCAAATGGAGTTTTTAACTTTCCAAATTGCTTCTATGCCCATTGTCTCATTAAAGTTCTCTTGCTCTAATGAGCTGGACTTGTGGGAAAACGTTTAAAAATAAAACTGAAAAAAAAAAAGAAAGAAGAAAATTAAGTGTAATCTACAATTCGGCCACATCTATTCTTCTCTATCAGTGTACAGTAGCACAGGGAACTCTTCAGCTTTTGAAAATCAATGTGCATTTCGTGGAGGAGAGCTACCGCCTTTCAGTCACAGCATTTTTCCCTGCTGTCTTATAACTATGTCCTGCACTAAATTTAACATATCTCCAGACTCCTATTTAATTCTCACAGCTGGGAGACAGGACTAGTCCAGCCAAATCTGTTTTCCTGGAGTACCTACAAATCTGTCCTTTAATAATTTATTTTCTCCACTATAATGGTCTCTAACTAAGCTCTAATAGATTTTGCCACACCGTTGCTGCTTTAATCAGAGAAGAGCATTTTATGGGCTCATTAATCGTGCTCTTTTTCAAAAGCGACTGATTAAGCATTTGCCCGACGCTTGCAAGCAGCCAGAGGTACGATGGAGGCTGCTCGCTTACTGAGCAGCAGTCTGCAGGTAGCTTTCACGCAGGGCCCGCAGCAGACTGCATACAGCTAGTGCCAACTGAGCAGACTGGAGTTTCAATTCCCCCCAGCTCTTAGCAACAGATTGTTCCCAGCGATTTTCTCCCCACCATTTTATTCATCAGTACTGTTCCAGCAGCCAATAGCAAAATTCCTCTCTGCTCCCCACATCCCAGAGCAGCTAAATTATTTCTGAAAACTGAATGACATGCTTGGCAAAAGAATGTATTCTACCGCGCGGCGCTGCTTACAACAAGGTTTACTTTGGCCTACTCAACTAGCAGACCCACTAAACACCATCTCCCCCAGCCTTCTAGGAAAGCAGCAACTTAAAACACACAGTCACTTTACGTGTTATAGTCGAGGCACTAAAGTTAACAGCCAAACAACACAACGAAGCTTCCCGAACTCAATAAAACTCCCACTTCTCCAAGGCCAATTTATAGTCCACTCGTAAGAACACACATTCAGACCGAATGCCAACCAAGCTTGAGGTTTTGTTAGAAGTCAAGACACCAGAAATAAGTAGTGAGGAGTATTTTTGAAAGAAAAATAAACTTACATTTATTTAATGTACTTTTTTATGCTGAAGACAAATATTTTCTCTAAAATTCACAGCTATCTGGAAGTCCTTCAAATTTCTTCTATATGTGTGCAAATTTCCCTATCCCCTTAGTGGTCATTACTGGGTGGAGATGAGAAGAAGTATTCTTGAGGTGAATTTAGGAATGATTGGTCCATGATCTGTTCAAACTCTTCCACATTTGGCTCCAGAGTTAAACATTTAAAGCAGTACTTCATATTCCAAACCTAGCTTAAGTGTGTTAGATGTACTACTTCTCCTTTGACCTAAAATGATCAGTTTTTTAAAAATCAAATTTTTACTAGAATTATCAATATTAGCTATGTTGATGTACTTTCAATCACTAGAAGAATGAGCAGTTCTTTGTTTCAGTATATGCTTTCGTATAATGAAAGGTGCTCCCTCTGTCTCCAAGAAAAGTTAGATTAATTAAACTGTGGAAGAAACAAAGGAAAAATATTTAAAAATTATCTTGTGTGTCTTCACAATCAAGTTATTAACTCTACACAAGAATTTCCCGGGTTAATATTATAGATCTCATGTATTTTATCATGTCTACAAAATGGGTCTGGGGTCTTATATGTTTACATTTGTATCTTCTGTTTTGAAAGAATTAATAGACTGATCAATAAAAAGAGAAGATTTTAGTACGGTGGTTTGTACATTGTATAAAAAGGAAGAAAAACATAATATTTGTAGAAAAACTAATAAAAAGGATGTAGTAGATAATTTTAGTTCTCTCTAACGAATTTACAAAATCAAAAACTTCTTTTCCTTTATGAGACATTAAAGTTCCAAAACACAAATTTGAATTAATTTTTATCCTTCACATCATATTACATTTTGTAATAAGCAACAAGACATAGTTAAAAAGCTTGACAGATCTAAAAGAAAAACAAAATCCAAAACCATGTTCAGCTGGTAATTGAAATGATCATCAGTTAACGGTTTTGCTATGTGGAGACAATATATTCTCTGCTTCACTGGCTTGGAAAAATGGTAAAATAAATTTATAGTTTGCTCTGTGGTAATTAAATTATTTTTATCAGTATTATTCAGGTAGTGCCATGAACACTTTTTACTGCTACCATTTAAAAATATGTTATAGTCAGTGCTTGTTCATTCATGTTAACAGAGGCCAAGACTCTACAGATAAAGTCCACAGATATTAATTTCTAACTCTTACTTTATTATGCACATATAAGAAAAATGCATCTGATTTATTTCTGATTTTTTCTATCAGTCATGTCTTACTTCTGTACCCCAGTTTTACAGGAGATATGAAGTATTAATAGTAGAAATTTGGCATAAATCAGAACTAGGTTTAAATCTTAACTACCACTAAACCTGGGCAAGTCATTGGCCTTTTAAAACCTTAAGTTTCTCTGCTGTAGAGTCAATCACATTTACATAGTGGGGTTATTGTGAGGCTATGTACATAAAATGCCTAATCAAGCCTAACACACAGTAGGTGCTCAGAAATGGCAGCTCACCTACACTTCCCTACCTTTCCTCTGCCCCAAGTGTCCTCCCCTCCATCTGCCTGTGGTTCACTTTTTAGGACCGTGGAGCACACCCTGTCATAGCTGGAATTTTCAGATGATCCGTGAGAAGAAGAAATTAAAGAAGAAATTGAATTAATATGATTTTCATTTTATTAATTGAAGTGACCCAATAGGAACTTTGACACAAAAGAAAGAAAAGCTTTTATATTGACCAAACAAGCCTAAAAGGCATTAGAGTACTATAAATGGTTTATTTTTTCAACTAAAGTAACCCAGATTGTTCACATTTTCCATCATTTAACTTGGTATCTTTCATAAATGTTGGCCAGCCTAACAGCTCTCACATTTCACTTTTGGTTCTTTCTCTTTTAATTTTTTCATCAAACATTTGTTCATACGCATTGTAAAAACAAATAGAAATTAACCATAGCAATGGCTAAAATATAAACCACAAATTTGACTGAGTCAGCGGAGGTCTTTTTGGGTAACCCAAAATTCCATGTCTGTGTATTTCAGTCCGTTTGTCAACTTATTACATGATAAATGAAAGAGATCAGAAGAACAGAATAAAAATTAATCCATCTTAAGAGTTCTATATGCTCTGGTCAGATCCCAAATCCAAAAGGAAACTTGATCTAGGTTTTGAAAGCATTTTGGTGTCTCAGAATGATTTCACTTGATCAAGTTCCCAGAAAATACATGGTTCAGCCTGGTGACAAATTGTCAGAAAATCGGGGGGAAATGCTCTGCTTCTCCTCCACTAAAAACATAAAAATCTTACCTATTTTGCTTATTTTTAACTTTGGATATAAATTAAAATAAATGTCACCAGGGCTGAAATCTACTTATTTAGTTAAAAGTATGCATTTTTGTATTTAGGCATAGAAATGAATAAAAGGTAATTTTCCCTGAAAATTTCTTTAGCTTTTCATTCTTTTACCGCACTGACTTCTAAATAACTATGTCTACTTTACACTGCAAAATCTGTAGTCATTCAAGTTTGAACATTATGTATTGACCATTTTATATACCACATTGAGCTGTGTGAAGGGTACAAGCAATAAGGCAAGATGAGCTCTTGTACTCAAAGAACTTCTTATTTCATTCCAGAGAGCATGCATCAAAGCAGCATGTACACTCATGTATATCTTCTGTCCTACAGGTTGAGGATCCCTTATCCAAAATGCTTGTGACCAGAAGTGTTTTGGACTTCAGATTTTTTTTGGATTTTAGAATATTTGCATTACACACTTAATGGGTCGAGCATCCATAATCTGAAAATCTGAACTCCTAAAAGCTCCAATGAGCATTTCCTTTGAACTTCATGTCAGTTCTCAAAATGTTTTGGGATTATGGAGCATTTTTGGTTTTGGATTTTCAGATTAGGGATACTTAAACTTTATATGCATATTATCTTATTGTAGGGGAGGATGAGAAAAAATGGTGACAGAAGATGACACAAGAAAGAGCCAATCATATTTAGGAAATGGCCAACAGGTATAGTAGCTAACAGTTGCAGATTCAAATAAAATGTCAAAGCTTAACAGATTTTCCCCTTTTCAATTTCATTCTCGTCTGCTTCTGGCTCTGTGATTTATTCATGACACCAGAAATGGGATCATTGTATAAGATATTTTCAATGTATTTTTAAAAGTCTACTTATAATACTTATAATAAAGTCTACTTATAATACTTCTTACTGTCTAGAAAATGTTTTTGTTTGCTACCATCTAGACAAGAGATCAAGCAACACATTGACCAAAATATTTATTATAGACCTAATTGTAGGGTCATTTTGTTGTTAAGCCAGGGAAATAATGCTGAAGGAAAATGCATAAATTGAATTGTTCAAATAATAGTGTTTCTTTTTTCTTTATACCATCTTTCTCAATTTCTGTGACAAGCTTGCCAATTAAAAGTACATTTTGATCGAGGTCTGAAACTGATATACCTCCCAGAGTTTTGGACCCAAAACTCAATGAAAAGGAATCACAGAGGCATGCAACCAATAACCACTCAAATTTGAGTGAATTATAACTTTTCTGTTTTGTTACACTAGTCAGAAAGCCACAGGCATTCCACCACCCCAAAAGGATCTGGAGAATTGACGGAAAGTATAAAGAATGAACACAGAGCGTACATAATTGTGCTGGGGCATTCTTACTTCAACAGCCATAGAAAGAACCCTGAGTTAAAATTCAAAGGCCTCCCTTGCAAAAACAATACCCTTCCTCTGAGTCCTCCATTCTATGAGTCCTTCAAAAGCATCTCAGATGTCCTCTCCTCCAAGAAGTCTTCTCTAACAGCCTTTAATCAATGCTTTACCTTGCAGATTGCATGATGTAGGTTTATGGTATCCTTTGCTCACTAGGGTATGGATTTTCCTATAAATCTGTAGACTACTTGTTAATCTTTAAAATCTTTGTCTTTTTCGTACATGGTGTTTTTAGAAGACTTTGGATTTTGGTTTATATTCTGAAAGGTGGCAAAAAGCATGAATAAAATAGTTCTTTTATTTTTTCCCCCAAGTGCCTATGCTCTGAGATTTGGAAATATTTTCCTCATTCCTTTAATTCCTTATTTTTCTATAACCACAAGGCCCTTACCTTCAAGTAATCTTGACATTTGTAGGCTCAAGGAACAATACTATAACAGCCAAGACTGGCCAGACAGGCTTTAAAACTCAGCAACAACTCCAGGATGGGGAAATCTGATTTGTAAGTATGTGACTTTTATAAACTAATTTGTAATTTAACTTAGATGACTTCACCAAGATTTAATAAAATCCTGTCATCACATTCACGTTTCAGACTTTAGACATATGCTAAATGTAGAATAATTCAGAGCTGGTTTCATTTTTCAGAGTTTGAGAGACTATAATATTTGAGAGAGGGGATTTTTGATGGTCAGAAAAGGATATATATTTCTCTGGTACTAGGAAATAAAAGTGGATAAATTTAAAGTATTTTCTTAACTATCCTCTGGCTATTGATTTATTTTCTAGGTTTTCTGGGTCTAGAAAAACATCATCTCTCTAGTTTTTCTAAAGTTAGAATTGAAATTAGTTCCTAAAAACAATATTTGGGATTGAGGGCAGTTTAGTGTGTAGAAGACACAAGTCTGAAAGTGAGAAAATCTTGGCCTTTGTCTATTTAAAATACTCAGAGATATGTTTTTAAAAACCATGTCAGATCATGCCATGCCTTTTCTCAAAACCACCCAATGCTACCCACCAATAAAATCTAGTCTTCAGTATGATCTGCAAGGTGTTTCATGATGTGTCTCCATTGCCCATCCTCTCTATACCTATCTAGTTGTCTTTCTCTCTCCACTTTCTACCTCATTCCCTCTACTGGAGCCACATTGCCCCCTCTACTCACTGTCCCTCAAATCACCAGTGTGTGCCCACCTCAGGGCCTTTGCACTTGCTATCCTTCTGCCTGGGATGCTCCTGTCCCAGGTATTTGCAAAGCTTCCCCTCTCGCTTCACTCAGATCTCTGTGCAAATGCCAACTCATCGGAGGGACTTCTCTGACCAGCTATTGCAATATCACCCCACTCATTCTGTGTCCTTTCATCTTGCTCAATTTTTCTTCATAGCATTTATTATTATGTGACATATTGTATATGTACTTGTTAAAATTATTTTAACTGTCTCTTCAATCCAAATGTAAATTTCACAAAAGCAGAGATTTTTGTCTGTTTTGGTTTGCTGCCTTGTTCATTGTTGTTGCCTGGTGTTATAATAGTACCTTATGCTTAGTTGGCACTCAATAAATACTTGTAAGAATAAATAAATCTGTATCTATATTTCCTAAATGGATATAGAGTTAAGATGGTAAAGAAGGCAATATGTATATACAACTTATATATTATTAAAAAAAAAAAACCTTAAGAAAGTAGCATAAGAGTATGACTAAAACCAATCTCATTTCTTTTCCAAAAGTTATGGGGACTTTAAAAATCACCTATGGATAAACTCTTTTCTTTTTCATAAATTGACAAGCATCATGGCTAAATGATTTTTTCTAATACCACTTCATTGATTTTATGGGACTTTTTCATACTGGCTTCAAAATATCCTCCATAAATGAAAAAAGCTATCTTGGAGCATGGAAGATGTTAGAAGGGAAGGTAGAATTGAACACCATTATGGGACAATATGTCTTCAGGACTCAGGAATGCCTGCATCCAGCCATAAGGTGTAGCTGCAACTATTTTAGTGTTCCTAACATAATCACACAAGGGATCATGACAAGTGGGAAGCAAGGGTACTGTTGCCCAGGCTTCAGTCTATGCCTCAGTCTTCTTTAGTAAACTGGGCAGGGTCACATACTCATTTGCGAGGAGCAATGTCTCCCTGACCCAAGCCCAAATCCCAGTCTCGTCCTGTCTTTATACCCTCTTGCCAATGACATGCCTGTGCCTCAATCACACTTGAGATGAGGATTGTTCTGCCCTCATCTTACCTCTGTTTCTCAGCTACATTCTATATATTTCACTACTACTTCTGTCCTTTCTTGGCTTTTCCATGCCGCATTCTCCTGATTTTCTTTCTTTATCCTACCCCCCCTTTTCAGTTTTCTCTCTGGGTCTTCCCTTTCCCCACACCTAAAGCTTATAGTCTTCAAGGCTCAGTTTGGGATCTCTTACATTTTTCTCCTCACAAATTCTTTCTAGAAAATGTCATATATTCTCTGAAATTTATTTATTTTTAATAGTTTATTTGTAGAAAAGTTCAAACAGAATAAAAATAGACTAAATGTAGATTGAACATCCATATTCAACAATTATCAACATATGGTCAATCTCATTGTATCTAAACTTCTACTCCCTGATCTACCTTTACCGAATTATTGTAAAGCCATTTCCAGACATTGTGTCATTTCATCTATAAATATTTAATTATGTATTTCTAATAAAAGACAATGTTTTATGTAACTAAAATATCATTATTAAATATAGAAAAATTAATAATTCCTAACTGAAGTAAATATCCTATGTTTAAATTACTTTTTTGTTTATCCATGTTTTCAAATCATTGGTTTGTTTGAATTATGAGCCTAACAAGATGTGAACATTGCATTTAATCAGATGGTACTGTGTACTTGCTCATTACATCATACCAATAAGCACATAATGCCCACTCATGTAATCTTTAAAATAAAATAAAATAATCTATGTTTCCAGATTTTATGGCCACGTCATGATATGGGGTGAGAAGATAGCAGAGCCTGAAAAGCCATCTCATCTCTTTGTCCCTCCAAGGTAGTAGAGACTTTGTAATTCTGGGTTGCAAAAGTACAGTTTTGCTTTTCAGTTCTTCTATCACCTGTGTAAGCATTTCCCACCATTAAATTAATTCTGTTGAAAGGACCTAGAATGTTTCCTGCTCTTGGCTGGCCTGACTGATAGAGATAAGATCACAAGTTTAATTTTGGACATGATGAGGCTAAAGTCCCATGGTAGGTGCAATGAACATAAAATCTAACCCCCCTGTTGTGGCCTACAAAGTGTGTATGACCTGCTGCCATCTACCTGTCCATTCTCTTCACGTGTCACCTTCTCCCTTGTTCAACCACACTCACCACACTGGTCTTTCTGTTTTTTCTTCAAAAGTACCAAGCTCTTTCTTGCCATGGGCCTATGAGAAAGTAGTTTCCTACGCCTGGAATGTTCTTACCCTAGCCTTTCGTAAGACTGGTTTTCTCTTATTTGAGATATGTCCTTCATAGTGAGATGTTCTCTGGCAATCCTACCTACTTGCAGTGCTCCTTGGCATTGTCCATCATCGCAGCCTGTTCTTTTCCTTCATAGCATTTAGCATAATCTGTAATTACTATGTTATGTATTTGGATGTTTTTTTAATGTTCAGATCATCAAGTTTATTGTAAACTCCACAAAAGCAGGAAAGAGAAATCATGTCGATGTTGTTGACCACTGTATCCTAGTGCCTAGATAATTGCATTCCAGGTGAAAAGAATGAATGATTATGTTCTAGGACTGGTCAGGTGTGCTGGCGGACAGGCACAGGCTGGGTCAGTTCACAGCTTAGGCTGCAGGGAAGCATCAGAGTAGTCCACAGCCATGTATAGAATCCTTTGAACACAATGACACAACACACTGGGATATATGTTTAAACAAACACCCTGGATTTTTTACCTCCTTGTGAAAGTTTGAGGAACTGGGTCAAGAATTTCTTTTCTCCTCTAGAAAAGACAAGACAAATTTAACCAACTTGAATCACTGGGTAAGATATCCAGCTATTGACTGACTTGATTAAACCAGTGCCACTAGACTTTTAAAATTTAAGATAATTTTACAATAAGAATACTTAGAGCAATTTTACAGGATGAGTAATTCTTTCATTTCTTGTGGCCTCACAAAAGACTTTGTTTCTTCAATAAGCTGCTAGGAACCTATACTATTTGATATTTGGTATTGATAATTTAGGTAGATGTATACATAATGTCCTATGTATTGAGAATCTTCTAATTATGTATTATATTATGCTATTTTTCAGTTTTCTATTCACCAGGAAATGAAAAAATCATAGTGGCTTAGGGACAGCATTTTAGTGGAGGCATAAAATACCAAGAATTTCAAATGGAGCCAAAGGACTCTCTTTTATAATAACCATACAACAGATAAATGCTAGTGTCTCACCCATAACATTCAAATATTATTTTCTGAACTTTTAAATTTATGGAAAAAGAAGCTTATTACAAATACCTATATATAAAATATTTACGTAATAAATGAGTATTGAAATAAAATTTGAAGTATATTTTACCAAGGACAGAGAAAGAATAAAGATCTGTGACAAAAATTTGGACAACATTTGCAAATCTGTTTCCCTTTCTGTTCAAAAGTATAAATAACAAGGTTTTGAATATGGATTAATGTTTTGGGCAGAGAAACACATTAAAACAGATGAAACTAAATGCCTTTCTTCTCAGTCTATTTTTTTAATAATTCTATGGAAGGACGGCCAGTGGAAAAATATATATTCTATAATTATTAGTGTTATATCCAGTTTATTGGATGTAACTCTTAATACTTTAGTACATTATCATATATGAATAATTGGTTGTTTGCAAAACATCTGAAATGCCCTACGTCAGATTACTACCTGCCCACTGAAATTTTCCCAGCATATTGCTCCCTTTCTTTTCATTGGAATGGGACATATGGATTGTTCAAGCACAGAATCTCAGTTATCAGCAATGTGCTGTGGGTCTAAAAATCCATTAGGAAACTGTGATAATTGGACATGTGTCAGCAGTAGCAGTTCATTCATAAGAACCCCTAGTAGATGCCCAGTTTGCCTACATTCACCAAATGCAGTTGCTTGCTGAGTTTTGCACTCTCAAATTATAGAGCTTTGTAGAGATGAGGAATGAAGGGTAGGGCATAGACATGTTGAACTTTATCTTTCTCCATCAAGTTAATACTAAAACCTCCATTATTACTTAGATATTGATTCCATAACTTAAAACTATATTTTTAATTATTAGTAGTAACATTAAAAAATTTTAAACTCTTGGCAATTATAGGTAACAACCTTTGTATATTGTGCATTTATTTACCTTATCTCCTGTGATTTAACAGGGATTTTAGAACTAAAATTCAAACTTATTTGGGGGTAAAAATGGGTACTTTATAATTCTACAATGAATGTTTTCCTATGCTATTTGTTACAGTGATTTATGAAATGTATAGGTATATTTACTAAAGAGTAAGAGACTGGAATGTTTCTTGTATCTTATGCCATCTTTGTATAAAGATACATAGTTTGCTATATTTTCAGTCTACTGAATGTTTATATTTGTCTATGCCACTTAAAAATTTCCAGGGATAATATACTGTTCTTCATATATAGAATTGATGCTATTGACCTAGAGAACTTTTATTCTGCTTTGGGTCTCAGGATCGGTGAGAGGGTAGCACTGAGCCATACTTATGCTTGTTCCCATTGTGAAATCATTTAGGATGAACAGCATCCATTTCTAAAAGTTTTTTCTGCAGGTTGGTGTGTGCTTTTAACCACAGAAGAGAGTGCAGTTAATCTCCTCATAAAGGAACCCCTATGTCTGCTTCACTACTCATTTAACTACAGGAATTAAATAGTTCCAGACATAGCAACAATTATTTTTATGCTTTCAACTATATACTTAATTGAATATTGAATGTTGTTCACTTCACTAGATTTGCTAGGGTTCACTTTGTTAAAGAAACTTGAGTGTTGCAGAGAGCAAAAGTAACTTATTTATTTTACTATTACCCCATTAATTTACTATCAGTGAGAACTGAGGACAATTCTACATCCATTTTGAAATGAAATTTTTTGTTCACTTACCTCCAGTTCTTTACTCTAATTTTTCGCCAGGTTTTTGATTAAGGCAATTGTTAAGTGTACATAGAGTTTAACTCAGAAAATAGTTATAGTTATCTTTAATATTGTTAAAGTTGGAAGAAATGAAAACCCCACCAACTGGTACTCTGTATGAAATACAATGCAAAACTTATGAAGGGGAAATACGAGTCTCCTTAAAAGTTTAACAAGAAAGATTAAGCATTGTGTGGCTTTTGATGGGTGTGATAAAACTCAGAAATAATTAAAAATAGCTTTAAAGTTAAATTAAGATAATAATATTACTTATTTCAGATTTTATCTGAAACAGGACCAGAAATATCAACTACATTAACATCTTAATTGTTCACAAAAATTATTGGTTTGCCCTCATTTTTTCACTAGGCTTAAGGTAACTCCTTTCCCCTTTTTGCTATCTCAAGCAATCACTTGAATAATAGAAAAAGTTGCTAAATCAGAACTTCTACATTCAATAAAAAATGCAACTGTGGTTCTGCTTTCCTCCTCTTAGAAGACTCACACAAAAGAAATAATTTTTAAAGAACTGTGGAAAACAATTGTTCCTCCCCCCAAGTGAGTTGTATGAATCTTTAATCATCAACAGTCTAGTACTTTTTTAGATACCAAAACTTAAACATATTCTGTGACTTATTCTCAATATCTATTAATAGTAACCCAACTTTGAAAGTGAAATTGAAATCTTGAAAATTGAAATATGTAGAAAATAAATATCAATTATGTTCTACTAGTCACATATCTAGTGCCCACTAATACCTGAGCTATTTCTTATGGTACTGGACCAGCTCGCTGTAGCTAATCATTCACTTATCGACTGCTTGTTGTTGTCTGTTAGGTCAACATGGAGACAAAATCTCTGCCTTGAGGAATTTCCAGAAGACTCCCAGCCTGCTGAAATATTCTGCAGATATCTGGAATTTCTGAGAGTCCATATTGCCTGCCTTCTTTCCTTCAGGAAGATTTTGAGGGCAAAGACCCATTATGTTCTCAAATCTATGTTCAAGTCAATATTCAATGAATACCTCACAGCTGACAACGGTCTCCAACTCTAGCTTTCAAATGTTTTAAAAACTTTGAAGCAGATATGACTTAAATTTTAAAATTTTCATTGCCTTATGTCATTTTATTTCCTGCTGATAGTTGACAAAGAAGAAAAATTTCCCACCTGAATGGAAGCAGGAACTGCTAGAAATCTTGAGGGAAAGAACCATTGGGTTGCCATAAAGCCAGATGATTTCGAAGCGCAAAGAGTTTAGATAAGCACTCAGCACTTGGGAGAAGCTTAAGGGCTCTATGGCACATAATTATTATGAATTATCTGACTATTAATAATTACAATTTCTTGGCAGATTCTTACATTTTTGTAAGGCTTTGTAGAAAACCTAAATGAGTTTTTTTTTTCTTTGAAAGGACAAAGGTTGGTACTTCGGATAATAAATAGGAATAATTATTTGAAGACAAAAAATGCTAGTATAAAGGAGAGTACGGAAAAAGGAGGAAACTGATATTTCAATCACCTTCCATGTACCAGGCACAGTGGTCCTCAGGCTACACGGGAAGTTATCTTATTTAATTAATGTTCACAATTATGTGGTGAAGTAGGTACTATTATCCCCATCTGAGAGATAAGGTAAGTAACTTGCCCAAAGTCATTCCAACAGCAAGAGGAGAACTAGAATTTTAACCCAGGGCTGGCTGGATGACTCCAGAACTTATGATCTCACCAGCGCTGTTTCTCTGAGGCATGCTACTTCCAGGCACTCTGAACATCAATTGAAATAGAAGAGACAGTGCAGCTTTAGAAGTATAATAGCACTCAATAATCACAAAAGAAATAAAGAAAGAAGGAGAAAAAGAAAAAAAGAAAGGGGATGGGAGGAAGAGAAAAAGGGAGAGAGGAAGGCAGGCAGAAAAGGGAGGAAGGGAGAAAGGGAGGAAGGGAGAAAGGAAGGAAAGAAGGAAGGAATGAAAATTGCTAAATGCCACGTCACTCCTACTATTACCAGTTACTGTCTCTATTAGCTGGATTCCTTTCATTTCTCTAAGAGCTGTCTGTTTTTAATGAACTAAAAAAATACCTTGACATGGTCTACTAACTCTTCTGGCATTATTTTTATGAATTTTTATTTCAAGAAATGTAACATCATTAAAACTAACAAAAGCTCTCATTTAACTGTTTAGCATGGACTGACATATACTAACCTTTTAATAACTTTTGTAGTGGTTTTGATTGATTTTTATTGTCTAAAATACCAGAAATATGTAATTTGTGGGATGGGTCCAGGGCACAATAGTTTTACGAGGGAAGTAACTATATGTGACAGCTGATAGAGACAGGCATAAAGGGCCCCCTAAATAGTTTTTTCCCTGGTTCATTTTGGAATTGATGTGGCTTTTAAATTTCCAGATATTATCTATTTTCAGCAATATCTAACTCAGAACCTATTAAGAGTTGTGAGACGTGCTAAATTAATATGCATATATTATTCCTTTATTGAGAGTTATCTGACAAGAACATGCCAACCCTTCCAGAAACAAGATGTGTGACCTGTGGAAAGTGACTCCATCACTCTGCTTTATTCTTCTTATTTTTAGAATGGGCAGAACAATAGAACCTTTCTCTAAGGTCAATTAAAATATTATAAATCTATTCATGCAAGCAACAATATTTGCAAACTTTTAATGTTAGCCAAGCTGACATCTTGGTTAAAAATTAACATCTCTTAGAGATAAAATTGGAGAGCATTTTGTATGGCATCTTTCTGATGTATAACATAAATTTTTAAAACATCTCATGATTACCTTTAAAAATCAATAATGTATTTATGCATAGATCATAGCAATATTTTGTGAGAGATGTATTTTAAACAAATACCTTAAATTTCATCCAAGGAAACATAGAGATTTCAATATAGTTCAGTTTTGCTGAGGACAGTGGTTCTTCACCAACCAATATGTAAATATTTTAAAATTTTAGCAACTGGAAACTTCGTGTCCCAATGTATTTTTCATATTGTTCCCTCTGCATGGAATATCTTTATTCTTAAATGACAAGTGAAATACTTCTAAAACTTCAGGGCTATCTGAAGAATACACCTCCGTGCCAAGCAAGCTAGGGACACCATACACCTTTCAAAAACTATAAAATAGGCATTAGCTGAAAACAGTTGTCTCTCCCGCAGTTATAATAATCACTCATACGAAACACAATGAATCGTCACATACTATCTCACGCAGTTTGCCTGAGTGCACTAGAACCCTTTCTGTTGAGTATTTCTCTAAAATGATTTTAAAAAGAGTAGTTTAAAAATTATTTTGTAAAAAAAAAATCAAGTTTGTTTGTAGATAATAAAATGCTAAGACACGTCCCTGCTAATCACCACATTAATTTTAGAAGTAACTAAGAAAGCATTAGAGATGAGAAATTAATTTTAAAGGCTAAAGGTTGATCATCTAAAGATGATATTCTGCTCCTATTATAAAAAGCACACTTAACTCTCTTCCTTTTCTCTCTTTACTTGTCCAGTATGTAAAGAAACATCTATGGGGCATTGAAAAACTTGAGCTGATAACAGTATATGCAAGAGGTACAGCAAGTATACCAATATGTAATTCACTGGCGGAACACTTGGAGAATAAAAGTGTATAGAAAATGTACCATGTCATTCTAGATTTTGTTATGAATTCACAATGTATTAAAATAATTATTTTATGCTATTGCTATTCTGTTGGCTTCAAAGTATAATGGAGAAAACCAAATGAAGAGTCTCAGAATTCTTTAAAGGAAATCAAATTTGCTAGCACATTAAAGGTCTATTTTCATTTCAATGTTGATATTTTCCCAGAGAATTATATTTCTAAAACCTGTGTTGACTGTTTAAAAAGAAAAAAAAGTAAAATAGGCCATCAGCTAAAAACAGCTGTCTTTCCTGCAGTATGATAATCTACTCACATGAAAACATAAGGAGTCAGTTTAAGAACTATCACACATGTCTTTTGCAGTTTGCCCAAGTGTGTTGGAGAGCACACTGTTAGGAATGTGTCAGGAAGAAAGGGAGACATCATCTGGCCTCTGGACCATCCTCTGATATTATTCAAGGATTCTGAAAATCCAAAAAATCTCATTCCTTAGTGAAGTGATGTGAACTTTGTCGCTCAACCTGGAGTGCAGTGGTTCAATCATACATAGCTCACTGCAGCCTCGAATTCCCAGGCTCAAGTGATCCTCCCTCCTAAGCCTCCCAAGTAGCTGGGACGGCAGGCGTGCCTGACTCATTTTTTAAACATCACATCAAACTTTCACAATAAACAGGAAAAATAACTGTAAATCAGTTTTATGCTCTATATGTGAGGTTTTGAGTTCCAGTGTGTTTCACAAAATGCAGCTCAAACATGGTGAGCCTCTTTTTTTCCTTTGTAAAAAACAAGGTATTAGAATCTTGTGAATAATTTTAAACATTAAATGTTTACTAACAAAACTGTAGACTATCAAAATAGCATAATTTGTTTGTCTTCTTATTACAGTAATTAACATGCGCTGCCTCCCTTACTACCTTAGACCAGGGCTAAACAACGATAACCTTTAATATAGGGTGACTAAGAGGCTAACCAAACTGCTATGTTGAGTTTACAAGTAATTATCATTGAGCTATTTTTCATCTCAAATCTTAAATATTTGAACACACCTAAATTCGTGCAGACAATAGAAAATCAAATAAGGATATGAACCAAACAAAATGACTTCCATAATTAAAGCCTTAAAGATATAGTCACATGAAAAAACTGTCTTCTTGTTCCGTCTGGAAGAGGGGACCAGAAACATTCCATTCTGTGCACTGTTGTGATAATACATCAGCAAGATATGGGGCATAAACTCGTCTTCAGATGCTAAGCCTCCCCACCCTTTAAATTTATTACACGTATATATTAGGACATAAAGGTCTACATTAAGTTGGATGCTTTCAGACATACTCTGCTTGACCTCACTCCAACCATCATTCTCTACCTCCTTCACTGCCAAAGGGTGTATATATCTTTACTATAGCTGTTAATTCCTCCTCACTCACTCCTTTCTTAGGCTTGCAGCCTAGCTTCTGCCCTCATCATTCCAGAGAAATAGTTCATCCTAAGGTCTCTAGCCTTCCAACTGACTAGACCAATAAGACAAGTTATTACCATTGAGTTGTTTTTCATCTCAAATTCTTAAATATTTGATTTAATTTTTAAATCAAATTTAAAAATTTGTGTGGTGGGGGGGGTCTCATGGTATTATTCCCACCCCTCACCACACACACACACACACACACACACACACACACACACACACACACTCCCTCTCTCTCTCTCTCTCTTTTCTGTCAGGTTTGACTCCATTGTTTGCTCCTTTTTTTTTGAAGAGAAGGGCCTCACTCTGTCACCCAGGATGGAGTGCAGTGGCGCAATGATAGCTCACTGCAGCCTTGAACTCCTGGGCTCAGGCGATCCTCCATCATAAGCCTCCCAAGTAGCTGGGACTGCAGGAGTGCCCTCATTTTTCAAACATCTTTCACTTTTGGTTTCCAAGGCATGGTCCAGCTTGGTTCTCCTCCCCTATCTCTGGCCTTGTTTTTCTGTTGCATGTTCTGGTTCCTTCCTGTCTCCTACCTTCTTAATCGAGGGCTCTCCTACCATTCTCTCCTTGGACCTCTTTTCTCCACTCTCTTCTTTGGGTAGCGTCATTTGGCACCACAGACCCAGTTATCACTTTCGTTCATATTGATGACACCCACATCTCCAACCTCAGTCTCAACCTTCCCCTTCGGATTTCAGTTTAGTTTCCTGACAACTCCGCTACATGAGCCACTTGTGACTTAAAAATTCTATTTGTCTGGTGAATATCCTCATCTTCCCCACAAAGTCAGCTCTTCTTGCTTTCCTTATGTGTTTGTTGGGGCCACCAGTCACCCTCAGTCATTGAAGTTCAAATCCTTCTGTCACATGTGACTGCAGTGGCTCTTGCACTCCCTGCATTCCATACCTCCGCTCTCTCGTTGGTACACTCCTGTCCTTTGTCATTGTAGTACAGGCCACAACATCTTGCACAGTCCTGCCTATCTCTCTGCACAACTTTTTTTGGTCATGTTGAAGACTCATCTTCAAATGCACTTGAAGTGGATCTTTCTGGTCAAGCTGTGCCCCATTCCTTCTCTACCCCTATATTATAGCACGAAGTTAAAGCCCTTCACCATGATTTTAAAAATGCATACAAGTATAATAGGTACAAGTTTCACAGAACACAAACTTGGGGTGTGTAAAAATATAACCTTTCTCTGAAAAGAAATTTAATTTCTAGTTAAATACCTATTCCTGAAGGAAGTCGGAGGATAGGCAACTTTTAGATACTTTTACATTCAGTGATGGAGCCATAGGACACTCCACGGTGTTATCTCAGATGCTACCTCGCTGATATCCCATGCTGTCATTGTTCCTGTTTTCACCAGTTGCTGGCTCATTGCCCCCTCCTTGGAGGCTGCATTCAGAAAAGTGAGGGAGAGGTCATCTCTGCTCCTGGGTCCCCAACCTCTTTGTGGTTCTGGTGACAGAAAGATCTGGATTCAAGGGCTCCTTCTTAGGAGTACTTCCCAACACCCAGCTCTCTTTCTTCCCTGATGCTTTTTTATTCTGTTCTCCAATTCAGAGAATCATAATATCTTGGGGGGTGGCTGTAAGGAACTGGTTTCTAGAAATCTTTTCTGTAGGGCAAAATCCAGGTTATTGAATGGACTTGATTTTCCTACTTGTGTTTATGCAATAAAACCTTCCTAGGACATAAGTATAGAACACACTAGATGCTTCCTGAATGGAAGGCAGGCAGGGGTAACAGGAAAAAGAGGGAAAGAAGCATGGGTTAATATTACAAAATATCCTATTGTGACATTACTGTAGCAGAACTTAAAGACCACTGGCAAACCTACACCTCCATAGAGGACATTGCCAACCTGCAGTGCAATACTTCCTTCTCACCACTCTTTGGAAGGAATGGCCCACTGCACTGTTATTTTTCTTTAACCTTTGTTCATTTGTTTGTAATGCCTGTTTTTGTTTTCTAAACGTTTTTTAAATACATGTAAAGACATGTATATAATTAAATACATTTAAATACATGTAAAGAACTCAACCATAGCATTTCCAAAACTTTTTATGGAAGGAATTATTTTAGGTAAATATATAGTCTCTATATGGGTTTCGTTTGTCTTATACCAAGCTTTAAATCTTTAAAAAAAGTTCTTTGCTAATTCAGAGTTTTCACATAAATCATTTTCTGCTTTTCTAGAAAAATATGAAAAATTGGCAACATCAGGAACTTGAACGGAAATGGCTTAAATGGAAGTTATAAGGTTGGATAGAGAAATGGGGGGATTGGGTGGGGAGAGAGAACTAATATCAACTAAGTACTTTCTATGTTCTGGACAACTTGCACACAACACACACACACACACACACACACACACACACACATACACGCACACACACTACACACCATTGAATCCTTACAGTTAGGGAGGTAAGATGTTATTATTCCCATTTTAAGAAGCTAGTAAGTGACAAAGCCAAGAAAGGAACCTGCATCTCTCTCACACTAGTAGCCACACTACTAAACGGAAATAGCCAGGAAAGAATTTAGTCCCAGTGCATCCAATTCTCAGTGGTACTTTTCATGAAAAAAAAAAAAAAAAAAAGGACAGAAACCAACAATTTAACTGAATACAAAAATGTAAGCTGCTGCCATTCGTTGCTACTTCAAAGCAAGCATGCTTTTGCCAGAGTATTCTTATTTCCTCAGAAGTATTAATAAAATTAGGTAGCTGTAAGTCAGAGCATGACAGATTTACCTTAAACTATCAATCCTTCTATTCTTTGGAGTAGTTCTAGTCACCACTATCACAGATGCTTCCTTGACAAGCATGGAAGAAATCTCTATGATAGAAATAATATAAATAACTTATATTTTACTTCAGATTGCCCTGGTCCTTTTCAAAATGGGAGAATATCCCCTGAGAAAGCATCCAGTAAGTTCCACTAGAGTGGCACTTTCTGCTGTTTCTATAAATGCATAAAGTAGCAATTTTCTTTCTAAACCAAATCTGTTTAACAACAGACACTTCTTGTGATACAGTTTAAAAAAATAGTCCTCTTCAGGAGAGTCTGCACCTCGCAGATGTTTGTGGGCTGTTGTCATGCTGCTCACCTCTCCTTTGGACATATTTAGTTCCTTTAATCATGGCTAATAAATCAGTCCTTTCATTCTCTTAACAGTTTTTCTTGCTTTTCTCTGAACTCCATCCAATTGGCTTATGTGTTTTTAGTAATGAGCAAACCAAAACTAAATGTAATATTCCAACTGTGATCTCTTTTTCAATATCCTAAAGGTGATATGACAGAAGCTATTGATTTCCTATAAAACACTTTAAAAAATAAAGAAAAACCAAAATCAGAGAAGATGAAAGGAAAGTGAGAGATATTAATAGTAATGTCTCCTATGAATGCTATAATTTCATAATATATTTATATAAATATTCTCCTCTCTTTCAATGGTAGTAGGCTTTATTAGTATTATATTATTAATATTATTTAACTATCTGTACAATTCAAATTAGCTATTTCCAGAGCTTTTTTTTTTTTTCTTCAAAAGCATGTGAAACCCTCTAGTATTTCTCCAGCCCTATCCCTGTGGCCAGGGTTCTGCTGGGATTGGACTAATTCCTTGAGTAATTCACACCTGCCTGTCCTACTAAATCACCAAGTAGCGTTCATTCCAGACTGTCCAGTGTAGGAGGCCGCTCACCTCAAGTTAATTTGCTGCTTCTTGGACCCCCTGCTGCCACCGTTTCTCTGAAAAAGATGAACCATATTGCTGGTCCATCTGCCTTGTCTGACAAATCTACTTGTTATCGAGAACTGCTGTGAGCTTCCCTCGTCCTTCACTGGCTCACTCTGGTGCCAGCCTCAGCCCTCCTCTGCCACTCTTTCCTACAGTGGGTAAACAGCCACGTTGTGCTGAGCAGTTCCAAAATATGACAATCATTAATTCAAAGTTTGTTTTAACTTAAAAGTTAGTCCTTTGTTTTGAAGATAATTTATCTTCAATTTTGGAACATTCTTGAAATATTCATATTTGAATCCGGGGAGGGGGGGAGTGTTATTTCAGTAATAATCTTGCTGCCTTTGAGCTAAGGCTGAGAGTGCCAGAATATGGAACCAAACTGGCTGCATTTGAATCCCAGGTCCACCATCCTGTGCAATGAGATACTAAACTGCACTGTGCCTCAGTTTCCATATCTGTAAGTTGGGGATATTAATAATAATACCTATCTCACAGGGCTATGAAACTAAATGAGAACGGACAGGTAAACACTATTATTTTGTGAATGAGTGTTACAAGCACATCTGAAGAGCTGCATGTCATTGAGCCAAATGAAAAGGGAAGACATCAAATCCCTTTCAGCTCCCCAACAAAAATGGTCTCCACTTGCAAGGATGTTGGCTTCTGGCTGGAAATTCAAAACATGTGCACACATAGAGAAAGAAGACCATCATAGGGCAGTATATATATGTTCTTCAGATCCATATTCATTCTGTATAAACTTTGTAGCTATTTATCACTAGACATTTGCAAGCTATTTAATAGTAAATCTAGATTATTCTTCTTATCCTGAGAGGCAGAGTCAGCTGGATCTGTCCTTACACTGAATAATCAGCTAAAATAAGCATTTACTCCAGGTTTTCATAGGTTATAGCCCATTTGGGATTTAATTTTTAGCAGAATAAGACATGTAATATTAAAGTTCTAAAAATATGCAACTGTTTGGACTAAGCTATCTGTCTATTTATGTCATCTTCCTTACATTTTAAAAGGACAGGCACATAAATCAAAATTCTGAAAGAATATGTCATTCATGTCTGCTAAAATATTTTATTCACATTGCTATACCTTTCTGTAAGGAAGCACTCTTCTGTAATCTTTATGTTTCATGTGAGATTTATTAAATACAATAAAGGAAGAAAAAAATCTCCAGTATAGTTCCACCTCAAAATAGAGAAAAAAATGTAAGAAAAAATATTCAGGGTATTTCAGTCTGGACAGAGTTGATGAAACTGTGAGGTAAAAGAAAAATATTCTTGGCTTTCAGTATCTGTCTAGCATTGTGAATTAAACACTAGTTTTACAGAAAAATCACAAGTTATCTGTAATAGTATGAATATATGTCTCTCTAAACATTTAAGCTGTAAGATACTGGTTTCTACCCATCCAGTTGAATCCAATTCAACCTTTTCTGAGGCAGACCTAATGACTCTCCTCAGGGTACGGACGGGACTAGGGCTTACCTGGGGATGTGGTCTGTGAGTGACTATGAGCTATCTGACCTTGACAAGTTTTCCTTTCCTGCCCTCAAGCTCCATTTCACCAATCTATTTTATAGAGATTTCACTGTAAGCCACCTCAAAGCCTTCCTTTTCAGAGCAGGGTATAAATAAATAGATTTTAAAAAGGAAGAGGAACTCAAATCAAGACTTTTTGATTCCAAATGCCAAGGTGACAATTGAAAATTTATTATCCATTTGAAATCAATTTAATAGTTAAATATTCTTTGATTTTATAATAATGCATTTAAATTTAGGAAAGGTTAAATAGAGATGTCCCAGTTCTTAGTCACTGGTAGATTTTAAAGCAGTAAGAAACATCATTTCACCCATTGTGGTGGGAAGACACAGGATGTGTTTATGGGATATTTCTCTAATGTAAAAAAAAATTGAATCTATCTTGGATATTAACTCAAAATTAGTTTATCAATGCCTGAGAGAAATCACATTTCAGCACTATTATCCTGAACGTAGAGTGAAAAGAATTACTTCAGTTGTCACTCTTCTCTGGACATATTAGCTACAGATTGACGAGATCATCCACTCATTCAACAAATATTTATTGGATGTTTATCATGTGTCAGATGCTCTGTCAGGCAGTGGAATATAAGAGTGATTAATTTAAAAGGTTAGCCCTTAGTTTTCTCAGTGGCCTACCAAAATTTGATGATATTTTTGTTTCCTGAAAAATTTTCGGGAAAATGATATTTTGATCATACACTTTATTAGAACTTAATGGAAACAAAGAAACATAGATTATCTACTGTCTTCTAATAAACCTAAATCCAATTCAATGCTATCCTGTTCTTAATATAAAATATAAAATTCCACTTTAAAACAAAAATACATTTTTATAAAGGGAAAATAAACAGGATAAAAAATTTCAAATGTACAATAAAGTTGCTTTTTCCTAAAGTTAATTTTCCCTAATTACCTTATTTATTTATTTTTATTTATTTATTTATTTTTTGCAACAGAGTCTTGCTCTGTTGCTGGGGCTAGAGTGCTATGGCATCAGCCTCGCTCACTAATTTTTCTATTTTTAGTAGAGACAGGGGTGGGGGGTGGCTGGTGGGGGGGTTCTCACTCTTGCTCAGGCTGGTCTCGAACTCCTGAGCTCAAGCTATCTCCCGCCTTGGCCTCCCAGAATGCTAGGATTACAGGCGTGAGCCACAGCGCCCGGCCTCTAATTACCTTCCTTATGGAACTCAATTTTTTAAGCAACCATTTTAATACTTTCTTTTAAATATTATTTAAGCTAATTTAACTTATCTCTAAAAGCTACAAGCCGCTTGTTAATTTGTTTGACGATTTTACAGAATATGGTAGCTTGGAACTTATTTAATGTTGAAATTTGTATATACATTCATACATGCATTCTGAACTTCTTATCAATTATATTTCATATTTCAAAAAACATAATATTAAACTTACTTCACTAGAATGTTTTATAAGAATATATTTATGTTGTGTTTGAATATTAAGTTCAGTTATCACCCATGATAAATTTATAAAATAAAGTCCTAGTTGAGGTTTTAAACTTCAGCTTGAATTTTCCTTTTTCTTTAACTGTGAAACATTTGCAGAGTTCACCATAGTGAAGTGTCTACCTTTACAAATAGTCATGTTTCTAAAAAAATTATGTAGGTACATGTTTTGACAAATAAAATCATATATTAAATGTGACATTTAAGAGAGTACAAAGTTTTAATCAGTTTTGTTCCTTTGGGCAGGGAAGACTACTTTAAAAATATTAACATCTCACTTTGTAAGGATTCTAAATTTAAAAAAAATCATTTCAGGTTTTCTAAAGGTGAAAGAAAAAGTTTAGATACCCAATGAGTAAAGAAGTCAGTTAATACGTAGCTTTTATTTGAGCAACTTTCTCAGCATATTCAACTTTCACCAGTAAGAGTCCTCCTGCTGGTATATGGGGTGCAGAATGTATGTCAGTCACGAAGTACTCCACATACACAGAGAAACCAAGCCCAGTAAGGACCTCAGGAACTGAGCCCAGCTCTTGGAAGTTTAAAAGCAATAAATTCCCTAATTTGATCATTACACATTGTATACTTGTATCAAGATTTCACATGTACGCCATAAATACAACTATCCTGTGTCTATAATAATTAATTTTTTTAAAAGTACATCTAATCAGTATTGCCATCATCACTGTAGAAAATGTTTCTTTTTAACACTGTTGTCCCCACAGAGCGTGGAACAATACTCAATAAATGTTTATTGACTGGGGGAAAAAAAAGCAAGAAAGACCCTTGAAGGTGAACTAAAACTAATGGGTTCATACCTTACAATTCACACAAAATGATTTAACTTTTATATCATACCCCAAATATGTTAAGGCATCTGCTTCAAATTGTTAACAGGATGCAGATGACGCATCTGCTATCTTCATTAAGTTTCTCAAGCAGATTTTATGCTGTGACCCCCTTTCATCAATCCCATGATCTTAAACATGACTCCCCACCTTGTTAGAATATGATGCTTATAAATTAAACAGAATGCACCGAAACTAGCGGAGGGTGAAGGATTCAGTCTTGGTTGCATTCCAACGAACTCCTTTTTCCATCAAGAGATGAATTCTGTTGACAGCCCCTTATTCTTAGGGTTCTTCCTCTTTTGCACAGGGGCAGAGGAAGGTTTCCTATGCTCTTTTGCCATCATCTTGGCTGCACTCTGATTTCATGACCTCTGAGTTAATCCTTCTTTTTTTTCCTATTAACAAGTGTAAGCAGGCCAACTTCAAACGGACTGCAATAGGTCACAAGGTTTAATGGGCACAAGAGATAATCATCTAAATTACATTTCTAGGCCTGATGGGCTAGACAGACTTAGAGGGTAACTTTACCAGCATTTGCTGTTAATCACCCAGGTTGGTGGGTCTCAGAGTGTAGCTGCCTTTGACTTCTTCCCTCAGGGGCTGGGTCACACTGACTGATTAGCGAAGGCAGCTGCATTAACTTTCCTCTTCCACAAAGTGTGTCGTGTCCCGAAAGGACATGAAAGTCAAATGTGGCCACAGCTCAAACACCAGACGCACTCTTTTCATCTCTGTGGAATTATCTGCCCTCTACTTGTAGATCATGATCCTCAGCACAACAGTTGTTGCTGATTTTCACGATCTGTTAACAGTTAGGAATTTTTACATTAAAGAACATTCTCCTACTTTTATTTCTTATAGCATCTAGGAAAATGCCACGGTCTATTGTATGTTTTTTATTGTTACATGATTCTTAACTTTAAAAGGAATGAGAAACATGGAATTACTCTAAAGATAAAAAGGACCAAAATAAGTTCACCTCTTAAAAGTCAAAGATAAACATCCTTCAGGAACTGGCAGAGGCAATAACTTCATGAGTTGTTTTTACAATACAGGCTCATACAATTTGATTACATACTTCAGTTTATTATCAAAGAAAACAGCAGCCTTCCCCCGATAGAGTGGGCCGTTAGAAGGTATGTGTAACTGAAATCTCAAAAATGAATGACCTGGAATCATTTAAAATTTATTAATATGTCAAATATAGAAATGAATATACAATATCTATCATCTCTATAATACTTCATAACTTACAAAAGAGTTTTATATCCATTATCATTTATTCTTAATACCAGCCCAGTGAAATAGGTTGGCGCAAGTATAACTATCTGTATTTTACACATCACAGCAATTTTCTGAGAAGCTCAATGTCACCGAGGTAGTAAGTGAATACAGCCAGCACACAAATCCAGATCTTCTGATGCCACACCCAACCCATATGCATAACTGAACGACATTTTGCAAAATGTGGTCTTCTGGCGAAATACACTTGTGTGTTTTTTTCATTTTTTTTTTTTAAAGAAAAGCTATTTGCTCAAAGAGGCTCTAATGGTAGAGCTGATAGGTAAATTGTGTTTACTCAATTAGCATTCTAAAGCAAACAAAATCAGATATTGCACTGATTCAATAAGAAGGATGTTGATTTGTCAAAAGAGCCACATACATTATAATGTTTCTAAAACCTTGGAGGACTCTCAATCATATGGAATTATAGAAGCCACAAATACATAAAATCCTATTTTGGTCTGATGCTGAAGAGACCATGTAGAAATCTAACAAACAAATGGAATATGAATGATTTAAATGAAAGCCAGAATCAAAAGAAATGCCTGATCCTTATAAATTCCAATCTTAAAATATTTTAAGACTTTTTCAGAATTATAAAAATATTACCTCTTTCCCCCTCACACAACAGAAAGAAGAAAAAAAATAATAATTTAGAAACTTCAGACTCAGTGGTGGTTAATCATCTGGAGGATGGAAGCAGGGTGTGGATATATTGTGAACACTTGTTGAGGTCTGTAAGGATTGTGGACACAATGAAAGAGAAGGATATTAAAATGAAGAAGATAGTAATTCCAAGAAAAAGACATTTTGATGATGTTAGGATTGGTCAAATGATTATTAAACATCATTGCTCTTTCCTGATTGAATAGTAGGGAGAGTGGGGCAAAGACTATTGGAAGATATTCACACAAAATTATGTCCTCAAACATGAATCTGGTCCCTTTATGACCACAGCCTTTATTTTCCTTACTGGCCTATTCATGAGTTTTTAACTTTTAAAGTTTGAAAAAAGAAAATGTACTTTTGCCTTTAGAAGTTGCTTTTACAAAAGCAGATACAAACAAAGAAAACCCCACTTACTGTATACTTAAACAAAGTTTATATCCAACACACACTACTTTGTTTGGCAGAACTTTTACCTGATATTCGATATTACCTTTCCTTTTTGTTTTTGTTCCTTTTTGTTTTCATAGATTTGGATTATGTTTAACAAGGGCAAATAAAACTAAGAAACACACTAATTTATGTTCTCAAAATAATCATTGAAATACTCAGTTTGATATAACATGTTACATAAGCAAATCATAAATGTTTCGAAAATTTTATAGCAATTAAGAAAAAAAAAAGCCTTAGAAACACATCTTTGTTGTTCAGAATCACTTATAGGAAGAGTTTGAGAACAATAAATAAAAACACTTTAATGTCATTAAGAATACAGAGTGGTCATTGTAGGATTGGAAGTTAAGTGATGGGAAGCACCAGAAAAAGGTGTTTATTTTGTTCCCTGGAAAAATTATCTCCTTGTTGATATTATCTAAAAATTTGTCTTTTTACAAACAAAGACAGGGTTTTCTGAGAGGTCAAGAGATAGCCTTTCCTATCATACCAATAAATGGAATATGGAAGAACTGTGCTAAAAAGAGGATGCACCTGAGCTGCATAATCCTAAAAGCAGACGCTTTTTATATGGGAAAAAAAGGGGGGCTTAAGCTTAGGGATTGTAAAACGCTATGGTTCTCAAAGTGCAGTTCTGGGACCAGAGGTGCAGCATCAGCATCACCTGGAAACTTATCAGACACGCAAATTCTAGGCCCCACCCAGACCTACTGAGTCAGAAGCTGGAGCCAGCCATCTGGTGTTTTAACAAGCCTTCCGGGAGACTTTCATACATGCTCAAGTTTGAGAATCACTAGCACAAGGAACAGCAGTGACAGGAGAGGAATGAAAGAAAGTAAAGCAGCAACTACAGCAAGGGCAGCCCTGGCCAGCAGGGTCTTTCTTACTGCCTTCAGGGTAGGGCATTCATAAGTCCCTGCAGTGCTCACAGGCAGTCAGAAACACTCAAAGAAACTAAGGCCTGGATGGAACTTAAGAAGTGATCACAGGGTCTTATTAGGCCCCTCAAATCAGACTGATGATGTTCTGAGTTTTTGCTCCTTAGTATTTACAAACACACAAACAGTGAAAGAAAAGGTACAACATCTAGCAGTAAATGGAGACCCAGGACATACTTCTAACTTGACATTTATTTAAAATGTTTAGGTTAGTGAGGTTTTTAAAAAGTCATTTGGTCCACCCAACCCTGTGATGCCTGAATTCTCTCTTTAATATTGCCACCAAGTGGTCAATATTATATGCCTTCAATACTTAGAAGAGAAACATATTGCCCATGGAGAAGGCGTATGTATGTTTTCTTTAGAGAGCTATAAGAATGGACTTTCTTATATTGAACTGGTAGCTGTCTTCTTGTTGTGAGGACCAATCAAATACCAGTATTAGGGACATTTGTCATTTTTGTCATTGCCCATTGTTCAATTCCTTCTTATTTAGGAGGAATCCTCAACTATGAAAGCCAAGCAATTCTGCTCCATATGTCTGGTAAGCAGGACAAGGACTTGTGACCTAAATGTGGCTAACTAGATGCCTCACCCCAAGACTCTGAATTTGGAGCAAATGACAGAAATGAGAAGGGACGGCTTAAAATTTACTCATAGCCCTGATGTTCAGCAGGAGTAGCAGAAGCAGCAGCCTACGGGTTCTGAGAAGGAAGTGTGCCCAGAGACATCAGGAGTCAGGGTGGCATCTGGACCAGGTGGTCCCCATAGTATGACGTTGTCTGCAGCTCCTTCTGTTTCCCTTGACTCCTATTTTCTGGCTCTTTAGTCTTCCCTCAATAGCTCAATTCTGTAAGCTACCAGATATGTTTTGAATAAGGTCCTTTTCTGCTAAGGTTAGCCAGGATTGATTTCTATTTCCTGTACCCACAACCTTGACTACTAAAGTAGACGTAACAGAGGGTTGTGGTAAGTGGGGAGCAGGGTGGAAATGATGAATTTGACATTAGAGATGCTGAGTGGGATTAAGGTGGATTATCTAAGTAAAAGTGGTTCCTACCCAGGGGGACAAAGGGATGGACTCCATGAAGACAGTCGAGACTGGGGGTAGATATTTCATAGCCATCTTGAGATTGAAAGCATGAGGGCTGGAAAAGGTATTCACAGAAGAAGATAAAACCTATGTAGAATCTGTTCTTTGTCTACCAGCATCCATCTTTCTTAGGAAAGAATATTCCTAGTTTATTTTGGCAATTGACTGTTGTTCATACTTAGCATCAAGGTTTGAGGGGATTGACCTCTTACCAATTCTAGGGCTGGACCTCATTGGTTCAAATCAATTCATAGTAAATAGTTGGGCACAAAATCCAATCAGAGATAATGATATTTGTGCCTGTTTTGCAAGAACTTCTAGGAATGTGACATGGGGTTATGAAGTCCAGTATGGCCACAGCCATGCGTGGACATGTGGGAGGATCCACCACTCCCCACGGCTGCTAGGAGAGTCTGAGGGAGAAGTAGCAACTAGAATGCACAGCAGCAGGAGAGGAAACAGGTGACATCCTTTAAGCACTGAATGAAACTTCACTTCAAGCTAGAAATATCTCTGGATTATTTTTAGTTAAATTGGCTAGTAAATCCTCTTTATTTTAAAAAACCATTTCAAATTGGGTTTTTAACATTAGTAATTTAAACTGTCCTAACCATTATATCCCTTCTCTTCTACTCCCACCCTTTCTCCCAAACACACATTGATTAGGTTTATCATTTATAATATGAGCAATTTAGACAATATCAGAAGACATAACTGATAGCCTCTGAGTTGAATCTGATCATAGAATTTTATTTGTTCATTTGCCTTGCAAAGGGTTCCCTTTTAAAAATTAGTTACCAACATAAAAAACTTAGGAGATCTATGAAAATCCAAATGTTTGGTTTCCTTTGCATAACCAGGAGATCTGACAACACTGAGCCAGCATTTCAAGATGACAGCAGTCACCCTGAGCTGAGCAGGGTCTGTTCCCATTTAACAGGGCATATGTTTTCCATTTTGCCACAGTCCTTACCACTTCCTATTGCCTCACACTTGGCCTAATTCTGCCATTTGAGGTATTACTCACCTCTGAAAGGACTTGCGTTTGCAACGCTTTGTGGTTCGTAAGATCTGTCACAAGTCTCTTAGATGATTTCATTTAATTAAAAAACAAAGAAATGCAGAGAAACTGCTTTTCTTGGATGAGGAACTAACACATACTTGGATGCCTAATCATATTCTGTACATGAGGCCATGGAAATTTATTAGGGGATAGAATAGGATTTGATCATTAAAATATCCAAAACTCTGATAACAAGTACTTTACTTCATAGTGGAGCATGTGCCTTCATTTATCATCTGGGGTGAAATACCCACAGTGGCTTAATTAGTAGCAGCTAATTGTATAACAAATTAATATCATGAGATTTAAAACCAGGCAGCCCTGGATTTAAGTCCTAGGTCTGTCATTTGTTTTCTGTGATAAAAGTACCCAGCACATATAGTTGTCATGAACATTAAAGTGACAAAATGTGGCAAGAGCAGTATGTGGCACACAGGCATTTATTGTGATAGATGCTCTACTGTGTGAGGTTATTCTAATCATGTATAACAGTTTTGATTGCAAAGGTTCAACTTGTAAGGTTAAAAAAAAAGAAATAATTTTATTTTTTCTAATAGCTGCTAGTATCACAATCTATTGACAAACCTACCTCTTTACTCAATAAGCCCGACTCCCTTAATGATATTAAAGTCCTGTATCATTACACTTTAGTCATTACCAATTATTAAGACAGTCTCATTTTCACTAAAACTTTATTCTCATTTGGATCCAAAGCTTTCCCCCGGGAAGTTCAGATTTGTAGCTCCTACAGCTTAGAGAGATACGACAGGTCTGATTCTAAGATAGCTCTTATTAATACAATTCCTGGCCCCGATGTGTGTACATCTGCCTCTAGTTATTCAAGCAAACACGAAACTACATGGTGTTGTAAAGGGATTTTGCAGATGTAATTAAGGTGCCAAATCAGTTTACCTTAAATTAGGGAACTTAAATCTGGGTCTAGAGGTCAGAGACAGGGAAGAAAGAGAGAAATCCTTAGAGAGAGTCAAGGTGTGAGAATGTCCCTTGCTGGCTTAGGATATGAAGCAGACCACGTGGCAAGGATGCGGGCAGCCTCTGGGAGCTGAGAGCAGTCCCTGCCTGGCACCTTGCAAGGAAACAGGGACCTCAGTCCTGCAGTTGCAGGGAAGGGAGTTCTGCCAACAATCTGAGAGAGCTTGTCTGTAGATTCCTCCCCACATGCTCCAGACAAGAATTCAGCCTGGCCAACACCTTGGTTTCAGCTTTTGAGCTTTGAGTAGAGAACGCTGTCACACTATTCCTGGACTGCTGAATTACCAAACTGTGAACTAATAAATAGATGTTGTTTCGAGTTGCTAGGTTTGTGGTAATTTGTTGCATAGCTGTAGAAAACTAATTAATACTGAAGAGTTGGAGGTGGTGGATGGGGTCTGTTTCCTCATAACTCCCCTAAACTCATTTCTCTTGATTTGGGGTGGGAGGAAGGAGAGGGGGAGAGAAATCTCCTTTTCTTGGATCATCAAGGTTGATCTAGCTCATTGTCTATACTTGGTGTGGATGGGGGTAGCCGCAAGTTAATCCCTGATGATTAGGCAGTTGCCTGGAGCATGGAGACTCTCAGCTACCTTTTCCAGCTGATCATGACTAAGAGCCTCAGGTGTCTTCTTGTCCCATGCTGGGTCCCTGATAAGCCTATATATGGAACCTAGTTTCTTCTACGGTCTACAGCTTCAACTCTGGGGACTGTGGCATGGGACAGATACGCTTTTAATTATAAGTCCTGAGAACTCAAGGAACTGGTCCTTGCTCCTTTGTGGCTTGGTGAACCTCACCACCTGCAGTATCTCAGCAAGCTGTTTCTCCCCATCTGGCAATGCAAGGCCATTCCTCTAGCCCAGTAATTAAGCAGATATCCAACCAGGTAAACAAGCAACTTCCTCTCCCCCTTGAAGTCATCTCCAAATTTCACAGCTGACTACCTCAGAGAGGAGAAATCACAGACCCTTCTCACTTCCTCTGCTAGGAATGAGAAGGGGAGGTAGTCTCTCTTCCTGAGTAATACATTTCCCGAATACTTTCGTGGCTTCTTTCTCTGTCTCCTCTTAGCTCGCTGCTGAGTATGTGAAAGTCTGAGGCTAAGAAGGAGGCCTTCTTTTAATGAACTATGGAGAATTTAGAAACTGTATTCACATAAACTTCACAGATAGGAATGATGCCAACACTATTCTGCTACAATGTAACAATGCATTTTGACATTTTGTGAAAGAATGTCATATTCACTTAACCTAGAGCATAATAACTTTAAAAAATAGAACATGTATTTAATTTTGTATTTGGCTTCAACAATATCCTTAATTTTACAAATATTAAGAACTTTCCAGGCATTGTGCTAAGTGAGAACGATCAAAGACCTAGGCTTTGGCCTGTAGAAACTGTGTGTGTGTGTGTGTGTGTGTGTGTGTGTGTGTGTGCCCACAGGTGAGAGAGAAAGAGACACAGAGGACACAGGCAGAAAAGACAGAAAGATCCAACAATAAATTGTTAACTAATTGTAGTGTAAGAGCAAAGATACCACAATTATCTCACCAACTTGACAAAATTGTGTCAATGGGTAGGAGAATCCATGCTGCTTAAAATAGAGCTTGAATAAGGTTGTGATTGTTTCTTCTGGTAAAAATAAGAGGTAAGTTCATTTAAAAAGATTTTTAAACTAAACATTTTAAGATTTAAACATGTGTATTCTCTCAAATTATTTCTTGGCATAATGAATCTACATACTTCTGTTCGATTTTTTTAAGAAGCAAAAAAAAAAAAAAAAAAAAACCAAACAAACAATCAAAAACTTTTGATCAAGTCAGAGGCCCTCTTTGATCACTCCCAAAGCAGGAAAATTAACTGATCACTCTTCATTTGTGGATTCCCAGGGCAGTTTTAGAAAAATCTGAGTTTTACAAATCAGAAGAGCAAACTGCATGGATATCTTCTCTTTTTGAATGTGAAATTTAAAATTGATACCATTTTTATTATAATCAATAAAAAGTGAAATCTTTGTTTCGTGGGTCCACAAAAGGAACTTTGAAGTCAGATGTATTTATCAACATGTTTATTAGAGGCATTTTTCCCTATAGTTTTAGAGAGAGTCTGAAAACCAATACCAGTATGGTTTAGGTATTCATAATTATTTACATATGTTTCAGTAACAAAATATATTTGGGGGGGTGGCATTTTACTTTTAGGATTTGGGACAGCTGGAAATTATTATCATTATGGTTAAAAGTGTTCTAACTGGATAATGCTGTTAAAAAGAATATAGCATTTTGGAATGCTTCCTCCTAACATGGAAAACATATTATTTTATTAAATTGAGTTATTTAAATATGGATTGGCTGTTGTCTGCCCAGTTACACATAAAGGTGTCTAAAATATAGGTTCTTGGAAGAAGCATCAAACAGAAAATGACTGTGGCTTTTTCTTACTAATATTATTATTATACAGAGAAACCTTAGTACTCCTTTGGGGCTGGATAGTTAATATTCTACATCTTGCAGTGACAGATTCTAATTAAATATTTAAGAAATGGGACATCTTTTCCAATAATGATACACTATATCTAATACCTCGGAGAAAGAAAAATTCTTTTAATATTGGCTCATCCAGAAAAAAAAAAAAGATGATTAATAAGGGATTCTGTGTCTCCCAGAACCTGAAATGTTTCTTCTAAGGAGCTAGACTATGTTAAGAGCCAAGAAGAAGCAAGGTTCAAAGGAAATTCATCTAATATTTGTGCCCTGGTTATGAAAGGGGGTGAGAGGCTGTTCATCAGCGGCATGTGGCCAGTTGGCAAGGAGGGCTGAATGCCAGACTGAGGGGTTACTGTGGTCACAGATGCACTTAGCATGGGAAGGAGAATGCCAGAGAGTCCCAGGCAGGGCAGGCTATTTTGGGGGCTTTACAGGAATCATTATTTTTTCATTCTGTGCCAGTATTGACACAGACAAATGCATTTGTTTAGTTCCTAACAGAAATGCAAGCCTATGGACAGCAGCAGGATTTGATGCAATAATTACTTCTTATACATTGATGCCGTGGCCTAATAATTAGCTCTTATCTGTTGATGGGCTATTGAAGTTTTGCAGATTACCAAAGTGGGTCTCATCCTTGGAGACCCATCACTCAAAGAGGATTTTTAAAGTCATGATTTATTATTGCCTCTAAATATAATGAATTCCTTTCATCAAAAGAATTTTTTTATAGTTTTTATAGTTTTTTATAGTTTTTATATTTGCAACATAAGACTCACAAATGGCCTAACCAAGAACACAACTGCTGGCCACAGAGCTAGTGGTCCACATCCTACAGTAGAGACATACCCCACTACTCACGCCCTCCTCTACTGGTATCTTCACCATTAACAGCTTTGGCCATTCAAGCTCTTCTGCTTCACATAATTGTTGCAGGACTCCCTGGCATACTTGCACCCTTCCTCCTGGCCCTCCCATTATATTAATGATTTCATATGTTAAGTGGGCTTTTGAAAGCTTCCTGAAACCTAATCTCATTTGTAAATCTTCTTCTACAGAAAATATTGACTACAAGTTCCAAATGATAACTTACAAATTAACTCTTGGGGCTCACATTTTTTGGAAAGTGTATATTTATTTTCACAATATTGTTCTGGAGTGTTACATAGTGGCTAAGGAGACGGCTTGTATGTAGCAGAGCTCTTGATCAGGCTGCCTGGGTTTAAAAATGGGCTCTGCTACTTATAAGCTTTGTGACCTTGGCAAGTTTTCTGTGCCTCCATCTGTCTGAAATGGGAATTATTAAAGTATCTACCTTGTCAGTGTTTTGTTTTGTTTTGAGAACTGAGTTAATAAATGGAGAACAATTAGAATAAGACCTGGCATGCAATAAGTGCTAAATAAATACTAACGTTATGCATTTTGACTGTTCGCAAACAGACAAATCTCTAATCTGTGAAGATGTACCAGTGTTTGGGAAATACACAAAAGTCATTTGGAACAAATTATGATTTCAAAAGTGAGGGAGAGTTTAGTAGTTTGGATTGAAATTATGATGTGACTACATAGAATGTGATTCATTTTCTCATTTAGCTTATTATAAGATCTGAATAAGTTTATTGTCTTTTAAAATGACAGCTTTCAAAATGATAGTATTTTTTAAAGATCATACATACAAAAACTAAATTACATTATGGTTAGACCTTGTGCCTGACAGTATACAGGTAACATCTTTAACCTTTGCTGCTCATTTGTAAAAGTGGCACAGAGAACATGGATCTCCTCACCCTTATAGGAATCTACCAGATGATATCTGTGAGGGATATTTCTGGTTTTAGCAAAGAAATACTTCTCTTTCTGTTAAATAACTCCTGAATTCTCAGTCTGTCAGCTGAGATTGCTAATAAGATGACATACCAGATTAATCATGCAACTACCAAAATTAAAACACACGTTAAAGGCAAAATTTACACTCAGTTCTGAAATTTTTGTTTTATCACATCACTATAAAAATTTATTGCATAATTTAGCACAGGTGGTTTATTCTGCAAAGCCCTTCATATTGTGACACCTTATTAAATCTAAACTTAAATGAAAGCAATTTGAAAACCTCCAGTACAGTTTTCTAGATTGAAATAGGAAAAAAGAAAGGTTGATGTTTTAAACTTTTTTTAATACCCAAAGACATATTTTATTTACCTATCTTTTTAAAAATTTGTATTTTGTACACATGTATACTTAGCTCCTCCTATATCTGGGCACTGTTCCAATATCTTCACAATATTAACTCAATTTTTCCTTAATACCCCCCTAGAGGGTCGGCACTATTACTATACCTACGTGACAGATGAGAAACTTGTCCAAGGTCTCCATCAGGTAAGGGTTGAGCCGTGACTCAAATCCAGATGGCACAAATAATATTCTGATAGAAGTATTTAAGAGAGATTATTTCGCTTAAAGAAAATTTCTCCCTCCCTGCTATTTCTTAAATCTTTGAAACCCGGGTCTCTTAACTTTATCAGGAATGTAATTTTAAAATAACCACATGTAATATTTATTTTCCAAATCATCAGGTCTGGAAAGATCCTCCACAAGCATGTGGAGGGGTGGCGAGTTGGGGGATGTGGAGGAGGTAAAAACCTAGAAAATTCAGTGAAAGTCTGCACCGCATTGCTAAAGAATGAGGTCCTAAGAGCTGGAGGGCACGGGATGGAGACGCCTGTTCTGCTTTGAAGAATGAGGTCATGCTCAATGTTTTAAACTCATCAGTCCTGCCTAAAAAAGGGATGTGGGTAAAAAACAAAAAGACAGATTAGCAGCATTTTCAAAAGAAATTAAATATGTCAGGCAATAAAGTGTCCTAATTCTGTCTTCAGGGAACATATATCAAACTAGCTTGTAGTTAGTTCTGCAATCAGTAAAACCATCTGCAAGGAATACTCCACCCCCCATCCTCATGCCTACAACATGCCTGTGGAAGGAAATGTCGCAGTTAGTCAAGTGCATGTGGAAATTTTCTCAGCATTACCTAATTGAAACATTTGGCCAACCTTTCTTTGAGCAAAAAACAATTTGTTATAACCTGCTGAAAGAAAGCACACCAATGGCTTTGACTAATGAGGACAATATAAATAGTCCAGATGATATATTGTTAAATTCCTCTGTGTTTCTAGGAGCACAATTACCTACATCTTATAACCACTTTCTGAGCCTGTGAGAAGAAAGCAATGGCTAGGTAGCCCTTTACTGATATTTATTTCTAAGGCATATATTAGATTTAGTGGCAATCTGCTTTGAGAAATATAACAATTGCTGATTCTCTGTGCTAATAGAGATAATTGAAAAGTCACACATAATTTCAAAACACTGTATTGTTATATAGACACTAATTTAGTTATCACTGAAACTATAAATGAAACAATGTATGTACAGTTTCTAGAACAAAGTAGGTGATCAATAAATTGAATTATAATCATGTATGTTTATGCCAGAAATGAAACTGTCATTATGTTTGTCACTCTAGTGATATTCTGCATCAGATTATGAGTTATTAGGATAGGAATTCTTTACTAGGGCTTTTCATACCTCCAAAATTGTATACAGCATTGGGTATGTATTTAACATATACATACATTATTTCTTCAAATGAGGGATCAAAACTTTGACGAGGTATTCAAAGGGGTACATTGTTTCCTCCAAAAGGTTAAGAACCACTGCACCAGAGGAATCATTTGCTTTAACTTACCCTATACAAGAGGAATCATTTGCTTTAACTTACCCTATACAAAGCCAAACTTTGTTGTTTGATTAAAGCCAAAAATGTCTTTTTTTTTTAAATAAATCATGTTCTAGATTTGGTTTGGTTGTGGGAGGAGGGCTTAGAAAAATGTCTAACCTGGCACCCAAGATCTCTTCACTCTCTCACAACCATTCTCACCATCCTGGTATGTATTAATACCTTTGCTAGAGTTAATTTGGACTTGAGAAATGAGGAAGAAAATGGAGAAAGAGAGATAAAAGATCTAGGAACCCTTGGAGCAATTAAAGTCCACCAAGATGTGAGCATTAGGGATGGAAGTTATCAAAAAGAGACTCCTTCTGCTTCTCTTTTAGCCACAATCTCTCTCAAAGTTTCAAATGTCACATTGGCAATCTAGGTACTCCAACAGAATATTTTATTGAAAAACCTCTCAGGGTTTCTCTCTATTTCCCTGTCCAGTTCAGCAATCAGAAGACTAATTCTTAGAATGCCAAAACAAACTTCAAGCAAACATGAGAATAGAGCGGAAGGTTGTATTCAGAGAAACTTCTCTGGATACTGTCGGAAGCCAAGAAGACCCAATTCTCCACATCGCATTGGCTCTGCAGCTCTGACGGTAGTAAAAGTTTGTTTCCTCTAGTAAAAGAAACAGATGTGACTTGGATAAACATGCAAAACAGATGTGCTGAGCAAAAGTTTTTATTTAAATGATAATTTGTCTGACCATAAGTGACATTAACTCAGGAGGTGAATGTTCAACATCACTCTTTTTCATCAACGCAGAAAGATAATTTATGTAAGTGCTAAAATAGATCACAAATTAAAAAACACATTGCTCTCATCTTTGCTTGCTTTTTAAGAAAGCTGAATGTTAAGCAAAAATGCCCAAGCTTTGGATGCTTACTGGCCACGGAGGAGGCCTACCCATTCAGAATGTCCGGGGGCGCATACAGCTCACAGAAATAGCATTTCACTTCCCTAGGTGCTACATTGGCTCTTGAGGAACACTGGTAAAGCCTCAATCAGTCCATGAATACAGGACTTGAAACAACTGCAAAGATTAAGTGTTTAAGTCAAGGGAACTTAACAAGACTGGAAAGAATGCCGACAGCCCCAGTCATTGATGATAAAACGGACGCCTTTGCTATAGATCTGTCAAAGTGAAGTAGAAGAGTAGGGCCGACTTCTCTGTTAGGCACAGCAGGTATAGCACCTACACAATACTTTTAGGGGCCCATACAAATGTCTGACTTTTCTTTCAAATTAGAAGAAAAGCCCAAAATTTTTAGTCAAAGAAAATAGTCTACATATGTAATTGTAATGTAGTCTGCATATATAATATTAATATATTCATCTTTGTATCAACACTCTCATAAAATATAATTTTGTTGGTTTTTGTTTTTATAGATGAGGGGCTCACAAAGGCAAAGTGACTCGGGCCCACGAATGTCAGCAATATAGCCTATGACACAGCCAGGTCACTCACTCTTGTTTCTGATTCCCAAGCAGTTCTGCTTGGTCCTTTATAATTCTAGCAGTCTTGGTATTATTGAGGGCTACTTCTTTAGCTGTTTTCTCTCTTTCCTTCTCCTTCTTATACTTTTCTATATACCTCCAGGTAAACCCAAGAAATGCATCTGGACAAAAATAGTTTGATGATGATGATGATGATGCCAATTCAATATTGACTGAGCACTTAACTAAGCACTAGATTTGTGCTAAAACTTTATATTTATTATCTAATTGAACCCTCAGAGTAGTTCTATAAGGTAGGTACTGTTACCAAGTCTATTTTTAAAGACAAGAAAACCGAGGCTTGGGAAGCTTAAATGCATTGCACTAGGACATACTACCAATTAAGCTGGTTAGAAGCAGAGCTGGGGCCTCAGCTCAGGCTTCCTTGATAGCAGTTAACGGCATGAGCTTGGGAATGCATGCCTGCTAAGCACTAGGTTAGAAAAATGGCTGGAGATACTTTGCTAGGATGCAAAATTTGCTCTGATAAAATAATTGCCACAGAGAAATTTGACGTTCAACCTGTTTATAGAGCAAGAGAAAAATCTTTTACAATGGAAACACTCTCTTACACATGTTAAAAAAAAGTGCTGTATTCTATCACCACATTCAGGTACCTACTTAATTTTAACTGATTAAAGGCAGAGAGATATCATAATAAGTCATTGAAGGTGGAAATTTTACACTTGAGGAGCCTGTTCATGATGCCTTTGAGAAATATCACCAAAAACATAAAACACTTAATACAAAATATACATAAATATGAATAAATAAGTTTATTTATAATTAAATGGTTTAGCCTAAGACATAGTTTCCTCCAAGAAGGGTGTGGGATGGATAATAAAAAAAATGTACATCATCTTATCTGTTTGTTGTGAGGATTAAATGAGGATATGAAGGTGATATGCTCTCACCTTGAATGTTTCATTGTCAACTTATCAACTTCACAATACATTCTTCTCACTATCATAAAGGGTACATAAAGTGCTTTTTTTAAGTTTTGAAAAAATATATTATGGATGTTGTTGGTAAAAACAATAAAGTAGCAAGTTTTGTTAATAGTGAAGATAATTAACTAGAAATTGCTCTAATGTATTATCAAGCATCATATTTAAAAAAGCCTGTGCCCTGAAAAACATTTTAATGATTAGTAGCATAATAGCATTCTGGCCAAGGAGAATTCTTTTTTTTTTTTTTTTTTTATTTTAAACGCATTAGTCAGTCCCCGTGGGGACCGTCAAAAATTGCCAATGCCGACTATATTGCAAGTCGTCATGGCGGGGTATTGGGAAAAGTTTTCAGTTAGCAATAATCGCGCCTCGGATAAACCTCATTGGCTACGATACTGCCACTGCGCAAAGCTGGCCAAGGAGAATTCTAATATGTAAAGTATGTGAACCTGGTGTAAATACTGAATACCAATAACATAGTCAGAAGTTAGGATATTGTGACATAATAAGAAATATATATTTAATATTAGTTTCTGCCCCTGGTTCCTAACACAGAGCTCCTAAAACTCTTGTAATTTCCTGAGATATACGGATGCTAAGAGCATCTTTTGTTCTAATATTTGATCTTTGATTCTCATTCCTGATACACAGCGCCTAAATCCATTAGAATTTCCTGGGTGATAGGAGCATCTTTTGTTCTAATAAGGCCAGTCTTGGTGAGCTCCTGGATAGCTGTAGGATAGGGGCTGGTCACCAGAAAGACCACAGCATGATTAGAAGCTTGGGAACTTTTGGCCTTACATTTCATCCTCCGGGAGTGTAAAGCAGCTTGAGATTAAGGTAACAGTCAGTCATGCTTACATAATGAAGCCTTCATAAAAATCCCTGAACTATGGGATTCAGAGAGCTTCTGGGTTGGTGAACACACGGAGATGCTGGGAGGGGGGCATTGGAACTCCGAACCCCTTCCCCGTTCCTCACCCTAGGCATCTCTGCCACCTGGCTGGTCCTGAGTAGTATTCTTTCTAATAAACTGGTAAAGGTAAGTAAACGTTCCCTTGGGTTTAGTGAGTCATTCCAGCACATTACAGAACCCAAGGAGGGGTCGTGGGAACCACTGATTTATAGCCTGTTGATCAGAAGTACAGGTCATACCTGGGACTGGCATGAGAAGTGGGGGCAGTCCTGGGGGAGTAAGCCCTGGGGTTTGCACTAACTCCAGGTAGTTAGTGTCATAACTGAATTGTAGGACTCACAGCTGGTGTCTGGAAAGTTGGGGAATTGCTTAATGTGAGGGAGAAGCCTACGCATTTGGTGTCAGAAGTGTTGTGAGTATAGAGGCATTATATGTGTAGAAGAAAAATAGTTTTTCCTTTACATATGTACAGCATCTAGTAAAATATTACACATTAGCTAGCTCTAAAGCTTTCCTAATAGATACATGATGAAGGGAAGACTCTCTTTAAACATTTCCCACCAAAATAAAGATTATGAAGACCTCCAAATTTTGCAATGATTCCAGAACATTATAAAAATTATCATTGTTTGTGCCCATGGAAACAAATTCTAGTTAATTAAGTTAGTTTTAACAAGTTGCATTCCAACTGAATGAGAGTTTCCCAAATTGGTCAATTAGATTATAAGTACAATGAGGGTTTTAGATTCTACATATACATAGTAACAATGAAGACCATTAATTGGAAGTCAGTAAGATCTGTATTCAAATCCCACCTCTTCCAGTAATTACATCTGTTATATAGGAAGCTTTGACAAAGTTTCTAACCTTTCTAAAGCCTTGTTTCTCCATGTGTTAATAAAAAAAGAGGGAGATAAAAAAAATCACCTATGCTCAAGGTTGTGGTAAATATTAAATAAAACAAGAAGGTAAAATGCTTAACATAATGCCTGGCACATAATAAAAGTTCTGTAAATGTCACATTACTACTACTATTACCACTGCTGCTATTGTATTCCCCTACCACACATAGCATATTTGTAAGAACAAAGTGCATAGCAACCACTTAGTAACCAGTTACTGGCTGAGAACATTTCACTACAGCACAGATTATACTGTTGAAAAAATAAGTCACATTCCTCTGGTAAATTGAAGTAGGCAAGGTAACTAATAACCACTAAAATGGGTATTTAATTGATATTACAACTTTGGACATTAACAGGTTTTTATTAAACAATTATTGATAGATGCCCTTCTGTTCTCTGATTACGGATATTTGCTAAGATATTAGGCAACTATTACTTGAACTGTTTTATAACAGTTCTCTGTGGTGTTGGAAGAGTACAAAAAGTAAATGAGAGAATTACAAAGCATTTCCAAATGCTATAACTGGAACCATTCACACATCATTTAATATCTTAGCATCTAGATGGCTGATTAATTTTTTAAAAGAAAGCAGCAAGTGCCAATTTTAAGTGTGTAGCTAAATGCCAGACAAATGTTTTTTAGAAAATACTATTTTCTCTTTCCTTGTTATTTTCCCTTTGTGAATTATAATCCATTTAAAAGTGAAAGCTGTTTCTAACAAATAGATCCATGAAGCATAGTCTCCTAAGTTTAAGCTATGTGGCCTTTCTGTAGCTTTTTATTTACGGCTCTATTCTGGCAAAACACTTTGGGGGTAAAATGTATACGAGACCATAGATCATCTATACAAATCAATTTCTGTGGATGTTTCACTATTATCCATGTCAAAAAAATTTGATTTGAAAATGGATACTAAAAGAAATATTTCCCTATATGTATTCTAATTTCCTTAGAACATAAATATATTTTATTAATTCCTAAACATGACATATTACAGCCACAATAATATTTTATTGCTTTCTAAATCTTTCTTCCTAACAGCAAAACATTATACTACTTATGGGTAAATCAAAATGAAATGACAATCTGACCATGTTACATGATGTTTTTATATTTCATTAAGAATCATGTATTCTATAATTGAATGCATATTTCTGATTATAATAATTATATTGGACAGATAAGATGGCAGATTAATGAGGAGAATAAAGAGCTGTCAGAATAGTATCACTGTCTATAAAAACTGTTAAAATTACAGGGATGAAAAAAGATAAGAATGGTTCTCCAACACAACACTGAAAGATTACTTCTAAATTATTCACACTTCTAGTAAACAAACAGGACAGTAGAAAAGCAGAAACTCTTATTTGTCTAAATTAGTGGTTCTCAACCAGAGTGGACTTTGTCCCTCAGGGGATATTTGGCAATATCTGGGGATATTTTTGATTGTCACATCTTGGGAAGAGGGTCCACTATAGGAATCTAGTGGACAGAGGCCAGGAGTGCTGTTAAGCATCCCACAATGCACAGAATAACTTCCCAGAACAAAGAATTATCCAGCTCCAAATATCAGTAGTGCTGAGGTTGAGACACCTTGTCCTCAATCTGGTTATTTTATATCAGTTATGTAAATGAGCTCTTTCTCTTTCACTAGTAAAAACTAAACTAAGAGTTGCCTCTATGGCAACCATATGCAAATTCCAATTAACAAGAGAATAATTGGAATATAGGCATCAAATAAACTCAAATAGTTCATTATGGGTAAGTAGGTACTTAACAATGTTTGATAGTATAAATGACACAAAATGTCTATTAACAAATTAATAAAATTATCTTATTATTTACCAAAATGTCATAGTAATTGATTTTCTAATTGACTGGTATGCTTTATCTTTGCTTTCTCTTTCCTGTAAGCCTTTTGGTGAAGAGGTAAAATGGATAGTTGATTCCCAGAAGGTAAGAGAATGGGGGAGGGATAAATTAGAGGCTTGTTTAATCTTAAATTGGATTTTCCTTCTTTGGTTGTTAGAAGTTGGATGGCCTTTTATGTTTGCTATGGTCTGAATGTCCCCCAAAATTCATGTGCTGAAACTTAATCCCCATTGTGGTGGTATTAAGAGGTGGAGCCTTTTAGGACATAATTAAATCACGAGGGTCCCACCCTTATGTATGCATTAGTGCCTTATAAAAATGCTAGAGGGAACCAGCTTAGATTCTTTTGTTGCTCTTCAAGTCTTCCCCAAGCATGTTTCCCTTTTGCCCTTTTTGCCCCTTCCACCATGTGGGGATGCAGCAAGAAGGCCCTCACCCGACACCAGATGCTGGCACATTAATTTCAGACTTCCCAGCCTCCCGAACTGTAAGAAATACGTTTCTGCTCTTTATGAATTACTCAGTGTTAGATACTTTGTAATAGCAGCACAAATGGACTAAGACAATGTTTATTTGAAATTTAATAATGGAGTCCATTAGACCAAAATCTAATTTGAAATGTAAGGAGAAATTGTAATTATCCTCCCACCTTAACTAATAAATGAAATATAAGTAAAGTTTAATTAATTTCCTTTTAGGTTCACATGTGTAGGCTTTGGGGATTCAAATAGAACAGCCCATCATTTAATCTGCAGTAGTTGGAGTCAAGACTTCAGTCCTAAGAATATATTAATAATAAGGGCACTATGGTTGTTGACAGAAAAGAAAAAGAACAGTTTGGAAAACTGAAAGTTTTTAAGTCTAATGATGTATATCTGCCTAGCTACCAACCTAATTTACGGATCTCAAATACTTGAAAATTGATAGGAGATTAGAAATTTTATCCCTTACTCTTTCTTTGTATTATAACCTTTGTCATGGTATCAGCTTGCAGTGGTACCTAAAGGACCTAATGAGATTAAACTTAAAAGAGAAGTAAGAGAAAGGTCTCTGGATCAGAATTTTAAGTGGAGTTTATGGGGAGAAAATCCTACCTTTACTGTTGACTTTTCCCAGTTCATGAGGCCGCTCATGCCTAGTTAAGTGTCTAAAGCAATCTACATTATTCATGGCACATTTATCTGTTCCCTCATTTGACACTTTCTAAAAAGTACTAGTGCTTATTAAACACTTTCCATGTTATAAAATACAGTACTTATTGTGGGACCACACATAAACTTTAAATTAAGACCTTCTGGAAAGGATTCTCATAAATGACTAACATACTTTTCTACAATCATCTGTAGGATTCAGCCCACAAGAATTTTCTAATATTTTTCTTGATATTATAGTAACAAATTTCTAATATAATATAAGCTCTAAGGTAATTATATGATAATTAACTTGTTTCTGATCAATATAATATTGGAGAAGAGAAGCATGTCATGGAAGATAACAATACATACTTTCCCACTAATGCTTTTCTCTTACTTTGTATAGGTATAATTTATATGCAGTATAAATAATTTTTAAATATGCAAATATATGTGTATATTTTATATATTATGTAATTTATATACAGTATTACACAAATCTTAAGTGCACAGTTAATTAAATTTTTATATCTCTATACAACATCTGGTTTTATACATAACCACCACCCAGATCAAGATGTAGAGCATTTGCCCAAAAAGTTTCCTCATGCTTTCCTTTAAAGTTACTAACACCTTCTAAACACCTTCTAGGTAACCACTATTTTGATTTCTATCATCATAGATTAGTTTTGCCTGTTCTTCAACTTCATATGAATGAAATACAGTATGTCTTTATGTGTCTGGCTTGTTTTTATCAAGATAAGGTTTTGAAGATTCTTCCATGTTTGTGTGTATCAGTAATTTATTTATTTTCAAGTGTCTCATTAGTATTGGATTTTTCTCCTTTCTTTATGAATTGCTTCAAGATTTTAGCTACTAGGAATAAAACTGGTATGAAGACTTTTTTCTATGTGTCTTTTGATGGACAGACATATGCTTCATTTTTCTTGGGTGTATAGCTAGGGGGACAGCTGAATCATAGAAAAAATATGTACACGTTTAGCTTTAGTGGATATTTCCAAAGTTCTCCAAAGTGTCAAACACTTCACATTTCCACCAGCAATGCACGAACAAAAAATTGCTCCAACAAAAAAGGTGAGAACATTTAGTTTGGAAATAATTATATACATACAAACTACACACATACACAAAAACACAGGTCCTTCTAGGTTTTGTTTATTTTTTCAAACATTTTTCACGTGCTCTATTTTTTGTTTTCCAGTTCAGAAAAAGACTGAGACATAGCAATCCAAATAAAGCAAATTGAAAAGTGGAAAATTGAGAGGAACATATTGTGAAGCCTTCTCCATAGTCTAGACTAGTGTTTCCTCAACTGCATTCCACAAAAGACATATTAATAGCTATTCTATTAAAACAGTCTGAAATAAGTTTGAAAATGAAACGCACTATATATTCATAACAATAAACAGGAATCACCATTTAAATTAGTGTATTAGAGGTTCAGAGAAGTCCTACAGTAAAGAAACCTTCCTAATTTTGTTTAACTCACTGCTTCCTAAACCTATTTGATCATGGAACCTACTCTATTCTTTTTTTTTAAGTATACCCTAATATCTTTTAGAATAATTTTTTTCGTTTTGCTTTGAACCAATCTTTAGACCAATGTGAAATTCTCTTTGATTTAGTGGTAATTCATAAATTAGAGAGATGTGTTTCCTTGAAAAATAAAAAGCTCAGGGATGGGTATGCTTATGAAATAGTTTTAAGGTCTTGGGAATAGATGAGATAGTAGTGGTGGTGGTGGGCTGGCCATTAAATTTATAAAATTTAATACTGCGCCTGGCCATTAAATTTATAAAAATATGATGTTCATACTATCTACCGAAGCCCAGTTGACTATACCTCTCTTTTACGAACTCTCTGTGCTTCAAAGCTCCCAGTAGCATATAATTTGACATGACATATTTGCAGGTATACTCTGTGAGTGGATTAGTAGATATATGGTAAGAATACCAATTACTACTTCCCTGGAATCACCTGTTATGAGGGTATACGATGTGAGGAAATATGGAAGGTTATACATACTATCCTCAAAAAGGGAAAAAACAGGAAGAACCACCAGACAAGACAAAGTCTCAAGGTACCATTCACCCTTCTCCAAAATCAACAAGGCAACAAAATGGTATGTGTTGCTCACAAGAGAAACTGCAGCCTTGCAGAAAGATTAAGGTATTAAAAGCAAATGACAAACATATCTATCCCAAACCAATTTAGTTTTATTTATCCAGTATGCCTTCTGTAAAATAGTTTCATAAATTTTCTTTTCATTCCTTAAAATAAATTCCACTAAATCTAGTCTAAGATTTCAAAAGTAGATCCAGGGACAAATCCAAGGAAAACAGCACAATTTAAAGGGGAAATGTGAAACCAATTTCACAACTAAGTGTGAGTACTCAGACATTTTTTCAAATATTAACCACAATAAATCCACTGAATACAATGAGTGCAGGGAGGAGCCACTATACTGAAAAGAAAACCGCTCACAATGAGGTGCCTTAGATACCCGGCTGGGATGTTTGCTCCTTTGAAATGGGACCACACTTTAGATTTAAAAGCACATAAATTCTTGTAATAATTTCCATTTGGCATTTTTCACCTGGGTTAACAGATCATTCCCAATTCAACACAAGTGCAAATATAAAAGCCACTTACCTGCACAAAACCACATGCTGTGAAGTCCTCAAACAAGGGCAGACTTGGGCGGTCTTCTCTGTAGATGGTGAGTTTGTAAGTGATCAGGGTCTCACTCTGTGCTGGAGATTCATCCACCACAAATATTGAGATTTTGTTCATTCCTAACCCAAGAGGGTAGTTGGCAAAGCTAGAAAGAGAAAGAGAGAGAATGAATAGGGGAAATTTATGGCCCAAACTGATTCCTAACATCAATATTCACTAAATATCTACTGTTTGCATAAAAACAAGTTCTGTATAATTTCATAAGAAACCTAAAATATGGAATAAAATTAAACCTCTGTTTCACAGTACTTTGCTATGCCAACAGTCATCTTGCAGAGCAAGTCATGTCCTGTATTTACTACAGGGAAAGAAACTATTATTTATTAATCACCTATTGTCCAGGTTATATATTATCTCACTTAATACCATAACTATGATAGTCCCTATTTTAAATATAGAGACCATGACATAGAATTGGTAAACAAATTGCCCAAAGTCATATAGAGGAGTCAGGGTTGGAACCCAGGTTGGTCTGACTTGACTCCCCTTTTCTTCCTACTAGACTCTGTTGGCTCCTGGGAGGCCAAGTGTATTTCCTTCCCTACAGCATGGAACCATGAGTATTTTCTTTGCTATGGATATGGCATGTTCAAAATTCTGTTCAAAATTTCAAACAAAAGCATTGTTTACTTTCAAAAGAATCAACAGAAAAAAATCCCAGCGAGACTAGGAAAGTTAATTGCACTACATCCACAAATTGTCGCCAACAATGTGTTTAAGCAATCAACTTTTGAGTACTCGAAAACTTCACCTCTTCAATAATCTAAAAACACGAAGGCAACAAAAAGCAAAATTTT